>NC_090447.1:1395756278-1397088825 GCF_031143425.1 Pleurodeles waltl
GCTCGCTGTTGTCCTTCATAGGCACCGTCCACTGGGACATGTGAGGAGATGGCGCCATCCTCCGGTGTACAGACCGCTGGTGGACCTGTCGACAATGGAGAAAAGACATGTGATCATCACCTACAGGCTTGATCGTGCCACAGTCCTGGAACTGTGTGCACAGCTGGAGCCAGACCTGATGTCAGCTATCCGCCATCCCACAGGAATCCCCCCTCTAGTGCAGGTGCTGTCAGTACTCCATTTCCTTGCAAGTGGGTCATTTCAAACAACAGTGGCCATAGCATCAGGGATGTCCCAGCCTATGTTTTCCAACGTTTTGTCCAGTGTTGTCTGCCCTGCTAAAACACATGCGGAGCTACATCGTTTTCCCTCAGGTGGAGGATTTGCCTACAGTGAAAGGTGATTTCCATGCTCTGGGACATGTCCCCAACATCATAGGTGCCATTGATGGGACATATGTGGCTTTGGTACCCCCCTGCAGGAGTGAACAGGTGTACAGAAACCAGAAGAGTTATCATTCGATGAATGTGCAGAAGGTGTGTTTGGCCGACCAGTACATCTCCCATGTTAATGCCAAATTCCCTGGCTCAGTGCATGACGCTTACATCCTGCGGAATAGCAGCATCCCTTATGTGATGGGGCAACTCCAGAGGCACCATGTGTGGCTATTAGGTGAGCACCTGGAAGCAAGTCAGTGGGAATGGTTGTCTGGGTCTGGGGATATCCCTACAGGTTAGTGTGTGTCTAACAGTTGTCCCTCACCATTTGCAGGTGACTCTGGTTACCCCAACCTGTCATGGCTACTGACCCCAGTGAGGAATCCCAGGACAAGTGCAGAGGAACGCTACAATGAGGCCCATGGGCGAGCTCAGAGGATTATAGAGTGGACCTTCGGCCTCCTGAAGGGCCAGGTTCAGGTGCCTCCATGTGACAGGTGGATCCCTATTCTATTCACCAGAGAAGGTGTGCCAGATCATCGTGACCTGCTGTATGCTTCACAACTTAGCTTTGCGACAACAGGTGCCTTTTCTGCAGGAGGATGGTCCAGATGGAGGTGTTGTGGCAGCTGTGGAGCCTGTGGACAGTGAAGACGAGGAAGCAGAAGAAGAGGACAACGACAACAGGAACTCAGTGATCCTGAAATACTTCCAGTTTGACACAGGTAGGAATACAAACCTGCCTACGACATGTACTTTAACACTACTACCTATCTACTGTCTGTCGTTTTCACCCAGTGTATGGTTACTGAGTTATCACTTTCCCTTACGATTTCACCGATGTAGGTCCCACTGTGTGACATCTGCTTTGTTTCCTCATGGACTAGAGCTGTGTGACATAGGTATGTTGACATTACAATTGAAAGAGCATTTTAACACTGTAATTGCTAATACACTATTTCGAAATCACAGACAGACTCCAGATTGTTTTGTGCTTTAAGGGTGTTTATTTAAGTGCTCAATATTGGAGGGTGCTGTAAAATGGTGAGGGGTGATGGTGGAGGAATGTCAATGGCAGAGTCCAGTCTATAAGTCTCACAGGTGCATTGCCCAAATGGGCATAGGAAGTGGAGCTGGGGCAGTTTGAGGATGGACAGGGTGACAAGGTGGGACAGAAGGATGACAATCAGGGTGGTCTCATTTCTTGGCGGGGGTCTTGGCATCGTTCTCTGTCTTTGTACTGGATCTCAGGGACCGTTTGTGGGGTGGTTCTCCCTCTGCAGGGGGTGGGGTGCTGGTGTGGTGGTCCTGTGGTGGTGCCTCCTGTCCACTAGCGCCGGCGGAGGTAGTGGGCAGTTCATCGTCCATGCTAGTGTCAGGGGCCCCTTGTTGTGCCACAGTGTCCCTCCTGGTGTTGAGGACTTCCTTCAGCACCCCTACCTTGGTGCCCAGGGTGGAATTGATGGATCTGAGTTCCTCCCTGAAGCCCAAATACTGTTCCACCTTCAGCCGCTGGGTCTCCTGAAACTTGGCCAGTACCGTTGCCATCGTCTTCTGGGGAATGGTGGTAGGCTCCCATGATGTTGGAGGGCCTTGTGGAGAGTGGGTTCCCTTGGCCTGTCCTCCCCCTGTCGCACAGCAGCCCTCCCAGTTCCCCTGTGTTCCTGTGGCTCTGTCCCCTGGACTGTGTGCCCACTGTCACTGCCCCCAGGTCCCTGTTGTTGTTGGGGTGGTAGGTTAGCCTGGGTTCCCTGTAGTGGTGGACACACTGCTGATTGACGTGTCCTGGGGACAGAGGTATGGGCCCGTTGGGTGGGTGCTGTGCTGGTGTTTCCAGAGGGGGGAAGCTCTGTGGTGGCCTGTGCCAGTGTGAGGGGAACCGACAGTCCCGAGGTCCCAGATGGGCCGGGCTGGTCATCTAGATCCAGTTGGACAGAGCTGCTGTCATCACTGTGGGCCTCTTCTGTTGGTGGTGTGGACCCTCCTGTCCGGTGACGTTGGGTTGAGGTACTGCAGGGGTATAAAAGGATGTTTATTGCATCTGTGTGTGCCATGGTGTGCAATGGGTGGGTGACTGTGTACCCCAGTGCTTGCATTCCTGTGTGGGACCTTGTGTGATGGTGGTTTAGGGGGGTGTATGGGTATGTGCAGTGGCCATGCTTTGGTAATGGGTGTCCATGCTTTGTTGTTGCATGCAGGGCTTGGTGTTGGGATGTGTGGTTTGTGATATTGGGACATTTGTAAGGAGTTGGAGTGATGGGGTGAGGGTGGGGATATGTGATGGCATGCAGGTAGTGTGGGGGATATAGTAGTAACGCATTGCCTTACCAGAGTCCATTCCTCCATCTACTCCTGCGAGGCCCTCAGGATGCAGAATCGCCAAGACTCGCTCCTCCCATGTTGTTAGTTGTGGGGGAGGAGGTGGGGGTCTGCCGCCAGTCCGCTGAACCTCAAGGTGGTGTCTTGAGACCACAGAACGCACCTTCCACTGTAGGTCGTTCCACCTCTTCCTGATGTCATCCCTATTTCTTGGGTGCTGTCCCACTGCGTTAACCCTGTCCACTATTCTTCGCCATAGCTCCTTCTTCCTAGCTATGGAGGTGTGCTGCACCTGTGATCCGAATAGCTGTGGCTCTACCCGGACGATTTCCTCCACCATGACCCTGAGCTTCTCCTCAGAGAACCTGGGGTGTCTTTGCCGTGCCATGGGGTGGTGTGGGTGATGTGTGGGGTGGTGTGTGTAGTGATAAGTGGGGTGATATTTAGTGGTGTGTTGTGGGAGGTGCGTGGAAGTTATGTGGGTGATGGTATTGTGTGCCTGTAGATGCTTGGTAGTAGTTTGTAGTGTTTCTCTCTGGCCTTCTTTCAGTATTTTGGTTGTAAGGGTTTGCGGGTGATCTGGGTGTGAGTTTTATATTGTAATGGGTGTGTGGGAGTGGTGTGTGTATGTGTATCACGTGTGTGTATTTCAAATTGTCCAATGTGACAGTGTTTTGTCAATGTGTGTGTATTTTGAGCGTGGCAGTGTGTACGGCCAATGGAATACCGCGGTTGAAAGACCGCCGCGTGGATTTGTGGGTCGTGATAGTGTGGGCGTATTTCTGTTGCCGTGATGGTGGAGGTTTGGTTTTCGCCAGTTTATCACTGACCTTTGGTGTGGCGGACTTGTGTGGGTGTCTCAATTTTGGCGGATTCCGAGCAGTGGGTTGTAATAGCTGTGGTGTAATTCCACGGCCTCGGTGGTGTGTTGGCGGTCTTCTGCACGGCGGTAAGTGGCTTTTACCACCAATGTTGTAATGAGGGCCATAGTATGGAGCAGGAACATGTTAGCAGCTCATGCTGAACAATTTGTGAATCCAACAGCACACAACCTCCAAGTCACTTTACCAGGAAAGGATTTCCAATTTATGCTCTTCATAATTTTGATTTTGAAGACTGCTCTTCTTTGTTTGAAACATCCAGCACACATGATACTGCCATTGTGTTTTTTCAAGAGTGTTCCAATGAAGTAGCTGCTGGAAAACAAGCTGTGTCAGCTGTAGGCATAAATAAATGAAGCTGCAAACGTATAACTGTAGGAAAGTACCATCTTGCCTGGCATGTTACCCCCATTTTTCACTGTATATATGTTGTTTTAGTTGTATGTTTCACTGGGACCCTGTTAGTCAGGGCCCCAGTGCTCATAAGTGTGCCTGAATGTGTTACCTGTGTTATGACTAACTGTCTCACTGAGGCTCTGCTAACCAGAACCTCAGTGGTTATGCTCTCTCATTACTTTCAAATTGTCACTAACAGGCTAGTGACCAATTTTACCAATTTACATTGGCTTACTGGAACACCCTTATAATTCCCTACTATATGGTACTGAGGTACCCAGGGTATTGGGGTTCCAGGAGATCCCTATGGGCTGCAGCATTTCTTTTGCCACCCATAGGGAGCTCTGACAATTCTTACACAGGCCTGCCACTGCAGCCTGAGTGAAATAACGTCCACGTTATTTCACAGCCATTTTACACTGCACTTAAGTAACTTATAAGTCACCTATATGTCTAACCTTTACCTGGTAAAGGTTGGGTGCTAAGTTACTTAGTGTGAGGGCACCCTGGCACTAGCCAAGGTGCCCCCACATTGTTCAGGGCCAATTCCCCGGACTTTGTGAGTGCGGGGACACCATTACACGCGTGCACTACATATAGGTCACTACCTATTTGTAGCTTCACAATGGTAACTCCGAATATGGCCATGTAATATGTCTATGATCATGGAATTGCCCCCTCTATACCATCCTGGCATAGTTGGCACAATCCCATGATCCCAGTGGTCTGTAGCACAGACCCTGGTACTGCCAAACTGCCTTTCCCGGGGTTTCACTGCAGCTGCTGCTGCTGCCAACCCCTCAGACAGGCATATGCCCTCCTGGGGTCCAGCCAGGCCTGGCCCAGGATGGCAGAACAAAGGACTTCCTCTGAGAGAGGGTGTTACACCCTCTCCCTTTGGAAAATGGTGTGAAGGCAGGGGAGGAGTAGCCTCCCCCAGCCTCTGGAAATGCTTTTATGGGCACATTTGGTGCCCATTTCTGCATAAGCCAGTCTACACCGGTTCAGGGACCCCTTAGCCCTGCTCTGGCACGAAACTGGACATAGGGAAGGGGAGTGACCACTCCCCTGACCTGTACCTCCCCTGGGAGGTGCCCAGAGCTCCTCCAGTGTGCTCCAGACCTCTGCCATCTTGGAAACAGAGGTGCTGCTGGCACACTGGACTGCTCTGAGTGGCCAGTGCCATCAGGTGACGTCAGAGACTCCTGCTCATAGGCTCCTTCAGGTGTTGCTAGCCTATCCTCTCTCCTAGGTAGCCAAACCCTCTTTTCTGGCTATTTAGGGTCTCTGTCTCTTGGGATTCCTTAGATAACGAATGCAAGAGCTCATCCGAGTTCCTCTGCATCTCTCTCTTCACCTTCTGCCAAGGAATCGACTGCTGACCGCGCTGGAAGCCTGCAAAATTGCAACATAGTAGCAAAGAATACTACTGCAACTGTGTAACGCTGATCCTGCCGCCTTCTCGACTGTTTTCCTGGTGGTGCATGCTGTGGGGGTAGTCTGCCTCCTCTCTGCACTAGAAGCTCCGAAGAAATCTCCAGTGGGTCGACGGAATCGTCCCCCTGCAACCGCAGGCACCAAAGAACTGCATCACCGGTACCTTGGGTCTCCTCTCAGCATGACGAGCGAGGTACCTTGAATCCAGCAACTCTGTCCAAGTGACTCCCATAGTCCAGTGACTCTTCAGTCCAAGTTTGGTGGAGGTAAGTCCTTGCCTCCCCAAGCCAGACTGCATTGCTGGGAACCGTGACTTTTGCAGCTACTCCGGCCTCCGTGCACTTCCGGTGGAAAACCTTTGTGCACAGTCCATCCTGGGTCCACGGCACTCTAACCTGCATTGCACGACCTCCTAAGTTGTTCTCCGGCGATGTGGGACTCCTTTGTGCGACTTCGGGTGAGCACTGTTTCACGCATCTTTGTAGTGCCTGTTTCTGGCACTTCTGCGGGTGCTGCCTGCTGCTGAGAGGACTCCTTGTCTTGCTCGACGTCCCCTCTGTCCCCTGACGCAATTTGCGACATCCTGGTCCCTCCTGGGCCACAGCAGCATCCAAAAACCTTTACCGCACAATTTGCAGCTAGCAAGGATTGTTGGCGGTCTTTCTTCGAGAAAACACTTCTGCACGACTCTCCACGGCGTGCGGGATCCGTCCTCCAAAGGGGAAGTCTCTAGCCCTTGTCGTTCTTGCAGAAACCTACGCTTCTACTGTCCAGTAGCAGCATCTTTGCACCCACAGCTGGCATTTCCTGGGCAGCTGCCCATATCCGACTTGCTTGTGACTTTTGGACTTGGTCCCCTTGTTCCACAGGTACCCTTGACTGGAAATCCATCGTTGTTGCATTGTTGGTTTGTGTCTTTCCTGCAGAATTCCCCTATCACGACTTCTATGTCCTTTGGGGAACTTTAGTGCACTTTGCACTCACTTTTCAGGGTCTTGGGGTGGGCTATTTTTCTAACCCTCACTATTTTCTAATAGTCCCAGCGACCCTCTACAAGGTCACATAGGTTTGGGGTCCATTCGTGGTTCGCATTCCACTTTTGGAGTATATGGTTTGTGTTGCCCCTATCCCTATGTGTCTCCATTGCATCCTATTGTAACTATACATTGTTTGCACTGTTTTCTAATACTATTACTGCATATTTTGGTATTGTGTACATATATCTTGTGTATATTTGTTATCCTCATACTGAGGGTACTCACTGAGATACTTTTGGCATATTGTCATAAAAATAAAGTACCTTTATTTTTAGTATATCTGTGTATTGTGTTTTCTTATGATATTGTGCATATGACACTAAGTGGTACTGTAGGAGCTTCACTCGTCTCCTAGTTCAGCCTAAGCTGCTCTACTAAGCTACCATTATCTATCAGCCTATGCTGCTAGACACCCTATACACTAATAAGGGATAACTGGGCCTGGTGCAAGGTGCAAGTACCCCTAGGTACTCACTACAAGCCAGTCCAGCCTCCTACAATAACCCAACTGCCTTGCCAGCATGTTCAAAATCACTACAAGCCATCAACACGTCCCAATCTGGCAGAGAGTTTCAAAGTGGGCGAATACATGGATCTTCTACCTGATGCTGCAGTCTGCAGTCTGCAAAGCTGACCACATTTATCATATTGTTTATTTGGTGTCAACTGAAGGGTGAAGAAAAGCCAGTTCCTCCGTAGGCTGGAATTCATGCTCTGATCTCCCAGAAAACCGTCTCACTCAAGAAGGTTGGGTATTCACTAGTAATACCATCTCCAGTCAGAAATTACGCAACAGTGTATACAGCTCTAAAAAACTTTTAAAATTTGCATTCTCAGCTTGAAGACCAGCCTAACCTGCCAACACCATATCTCTACAGATAATTAATCCAAAGACATTTTGTGGTGAAAGGCACAGAGGGAAGGTTCAATGCAGTGGCTCCAGATGTGAAACTGGAACAGACGATCCAGAAAACACAGTAAAGCTCCAAGGGAATTGTTGGTGTGACACGTAAAACTGAATATGTTGCTCAAAGGCAGATAGTTTACCATGAAGTCCTTTCTATTTGCAATGTTTTCAGAGAGATGACATATTCAAAATTAATGGACCATCATGAAACTGTTCCTAGCCATGACCTTTTGGGAAAGAGAGGAGAACATTTTAATAAACATATTGACAGCCATCTTCATTTCATGCATCAGCAAAGAAACCCTTTTGAAATTACTGAGCCTTAGCGACTACACAACTTTGTGGCCAAACAATATGTGGATAACAATATAAAGACACGTCTACTAGATGTCTTGAAACATTGATCGAAACTATACACAGAACTGAAGCAGGAGAGATTTGTATTGAAAGAGAGAAAGCTGTTTGACATAATCACTAAAGCTACATTTTCACGCTTTAATTGCCATAGTAGGAGTTTGATCCAACCAGCCACTAGAAAACACGTTACAATAAAACAACTTTCAGAAGCACACAGAGAGATGGATGTAGCAAAAGAAAGAGGTGAATTTTTCAAGGAAATTCTATTGCATGATCTTCTTCCAACAAATGCATTAAATGATGGAGATGCTGCAACCAAAACAGTGAAGCACAAACTCGTACAAGAGCTCACAAAAAACTTTCACCTGAAGAATTCCAATTCGAAAAGGTGTCCTCATTAAAAACTGCTGTTGTTGTGGACTATATGTCACAATTGAGAATGGTCAAGATTTCACCCATGCAAAAGTTCAGAGAGGTTGTTCAGACTGTTCTACTGATATCAAAGATATCAAAGTCAGTGCACACCGTGCAAGAACTGCACATTGTCTTTGACAGTTATCTTGAACTATCTGTCAAAGAATGTGAGAGAATCAGACAAATGTCTACAAGTGAAACAATTGACCTTGCCTGCATCAAACATTTCTCAGCTATACCTGTGCAACTTGATAAATTCTGGTCTTCAACATCAAACAAGATGTACTTGGAGGTGTTAACTCGCCAAAACATTGAGTAAACACTGAATTTCCAATTATTGCAAGGGAATGATTGTCAATGGGGAGTTGGTGCCTGCAGAGATGTATTCAAAAAGTGCAGGCCATATTGTTCAAGAATCTAACAGCAAATTGGAGGAAGCTGACCCTCGTGTTGAGCCACATGTTAAGTGGGCTGTTCAAAATGGTTTCAATTGAGTCATTGTACTACCAAATGACAGAGCTGTTATTATTGTGCTACTTAGATTTGTGCAATGTTTATTAGTCAAGGGTTGTCAGAGCTACGTTATGGGCCAGGCAAGAAAAAACACTTAGGTGGTCATTACAACATTGGCGGTAAAAGCCGCTTACCGCCGTGCAGAAGACCGCCAATACACCGCCACAGCCGCGGAAATCCGCCACAGCTATTATGACCCACATCTCGGAATCCGCCGAAATTCAGACACCCACACAAGTCCGCCACACCAAAGGTCAGTGATAAACTGGCGAAAACAAAACCTCCACCGTCACACCAACAGAAACACGCTCATGCTATCACGACCCACGAATCCACGTGGCGGTCTTTCAACCGCGGTATTCCATTGGCGGTACACACCGCCGCGCTCAAAATACACACACATCTCCAAAACACTGCCACATTGGACAATTCGAAATACACACACCTGATACACATAAAAACACCACTCCCACACAATCAATACTATATAAAACACACACCCACATCACCCACAAACCCCTACGACCAAAAATGTTGACGAAGGCCAGAGAGACTGCACAGCATAGACAACCCCACCACACAGAGGCACACAACACCATCACCCACACAACATCCACACACAAAACACCACACACCACTACACATCACCACACTCATCACCACATACACCACCCCACACATCACCTACACTACCCCATAACACGGCAAAGACACCCCAGGTTCTCGGAGGAGGAGCTCAGCGTCATGGTGGAGGAAATCGTACGGGTAGAGCCACAGCTATTTGGATCACAGGTGCAGCACACCTCTATAGCTAGGAAGATTGAGCTATGGCGAAGAATAGTCGACAGGGTCAACGCAGTGGGACAACACCCAAGAAATCGGGAGGACATCAGGAAGAGGTGGAACGACATACGGGGGAAGGTGCGTTCCGTGGTCTCCAGGCACAACATCGTGGTACAGCGGACTGGCGGCGGACCCCCACCTCCTCCCCCACAACTAACAACATGGGAGGAGCAGGTCTTGACCATTATACATCCTGAGGGCCTCGGAGGAGTCGGTGGAGGAATGGACTCTGGTAAGTCAAATCTTAACTATCATATCCCCCACCCTACCTGCTTGCTATCACAGACCCCCACCCTCAACCCCTCCCCTATCACTCCAACTCCTCACTAATGTACTAATAACACAAACCACCCATCCCAACACCAAGCCCTGCATGACACAACAAAGCATGGACACCCCTCACTAAAGCATGCCCACTGCACATACCCATAACACCCCCCAACCATCATCACACAAGCCCCCACACAGAAATGCTAGCACCGGGGTACACGCTCACCCACCCATTACACACCATGACACACACACATGCAATAATCATGCTTTTACACCCCTGCAGGACCACTACCCAACGTCACCAGACAGGAGGGTCCAGACATCTCTACCCCACCCACTGAAGAGGCCCACAGTGATGACAATAGCTCTGGCAAACTGGATCCAGATGACCAGCCCGCACCATCGTGGGCCTCGGGACAGTAGGTTCCCCTCACACAGGCACAGCCCACCACAGAGCTTCCCCCCTCTGGAAACACCAGCACAGCACCCACCCAGAGGGCCCATACCTCCATCCCCAGGACACGTCAATCAGCTGTGTGTACACCACTACAGGGAACCCAGGATAACCCCCCACCCCAGCAACAACAGGGACCTGGGGGCAGTGGTAGTGGGCACACGGTCCAGGGGACGGAGGCACAGGAACACAGGGGAACTGGGAAGGCTGCTGTGCGACAGGGGGTGGACAGGCCAAGGGAACCCACTCTCCACGAGGCCCTCTCCTCCATCATGGGAGCATACACCACTCCCAGGAGACAATGGCTACGGTCCTTCAGTTTCAGGAGACCCAGCGCCTGCAGGAGGAACAGTATTTGGGCTTCAGGGAGGAACTCAGAACCATCAGCTCTGCCCTGGGCACCATCGTAGGGGTGCTGAAGGAGATACTGAACACCAGGAGGGACACCATGGCACTCCAAGGGGCCACTGACACTAGCATGGATGATGAACTGCCCACCACCTCCGCCGGCGCTAGTGGACAGGAGGCACCGCCACAGGACCACCACACCAACACCCCACCCCCTGCAGACGGAGAACCACCCCACAAGCGGTCCCTGAGATCCCGGAACAGGACAGAGCACAATGGCAAGACCCCCGCCAAGAAATGAGACCACCCTGATTGTCATCCCACTGTCCCACTTTGTAACCCTGTCCATATTGGAACTGCCCCAGCTCCACTTCCTATGCCCATAAGGGGCAGTGCACCTGTGAGACTAATAGACTGGACTCTGCCATGGACATTCCTCCACCATCACCCCTCACCATTTTACCTCCCCCCTCCAATATTTATCACTTCAATAAAAACCCTTGAAGCACAAAACAATCTGGAGTCAGTCTGTGATTTTGAAAATGTGTATTAGCAATTACAGTGACAAAATCTGTTCTCAAATGTAATGTCAACATACCTATGTCACACATCACAAGTCCATGAGGAATGTAAGCAGATGACACACTTTGGTAACCACACCTGTGAAACCGTAATGGAAATGTACAACTCAGTTACCATATACTGGTTGAAATTGACAGACAGGATAGAGTTAGAAGTGTGAAAGTACTTGTAGTAGGCAGGAATGTGTTCTCACCTGTGTGTCACTGGAAATATTGCTGGATAACTGAGTCCCTGTTGTCAATGTCTTCTTCCTCTGCTTCCTCCTCATCACTGTCCACAGGCGCCACAGCTGCCACAACACCGTCATCTGGACCATCCTCCTGCAGAAAAGGCACCTGGCGTCGCAAAGCCAGATTGTGAAGCATACAGCAGGCGATGATGATCTGGCACACCTTCCTTGGTGAGTAGAATAGTGAACCACCTGTCATATGGAGGCACCTGAACCTGGCCTTCAGGAGGCCGAAGGTGCGTTCGATCACCCTCCTAGTCCACCCATGGGCCTCATTGTAGCGTTCCTCTGCCCTGGTCCTGGGATTCCTCACTGGGGTCAGTAGCCATGACAGGTTGGGGTGATCAGAGTCCCCTAATAGCCACACACAGTGCCTCTGGAGTTGACCCATCACAAAAGGGATGCTGCTATTCCGCAGGATGTAGGCGTCATGCACTGAGCCAGGGAACATAGCATTTACCTGGGAGATGTACTGGTCTGTCAAACATACCATCTGTACATTCATCGAATGATAACTCTTCCGGTTCCTGTACCCCTGTTCACTCCTGCAGGGGGGGGACCAGAGCTACATGGGTCCCATCAATGGCACCTATGATGTTGGGGATATGTTCAAGGGCATAGAAGTCACCTTTAACTGTAGCCAAATCCTCCACCTGAGGGAAAATGATGTAGCTCCTCATGTGTTTCAGCAGGGCAGACAACACTCTGGACAACACGTTGGAAAACATAGGCTGGGACATCCCTGATGCCATGGCCACTGCTGTTTGAAAAGACCCACTTGCAAGGAAATGGAGCACTGATAGCACCTGCACTTGAGGGGGGATCCCTGTGGGATGGCGGATAGCTGACATCAGGTCAGGCTCCAACTGGGTACACAGTTCCTGGATTGTGGCACAGTCAAACCTGTAGGTGATGATTAAATGTCGCTCCTCCATTGTCAACAGGTCCACCAGCGGTCGGTACACCGGAGGATTCCGCCATCTCCTCACATATCCCAGCTGACGGTGCCTAGGAAGGACATCAGCGACCACAGAGTCAAACAACTCAGAGGTATGTACCCACAGTCTACACAGAACACGAAACATAATCCAAAAAGTTGTCTGTATGTGTGTTGAGTCCAGGCCTAGGTATGTGTGACGCAGTTGAAAAGTAAGCCATGTGGGCCCCTGAAATGGCGGCTGCCTTACCTCTAAACTGGGCCAATGGGATGTGAGGTAACTGCGCTGGCGTTGTACACCGTCGTGGTAGGCGGTAGAAGACCGCGGCGCAATGCTGCATTGGTTAACATTGGACCCTATGGGTCCGAGGAGAAAATGACGAAGTGCGCCGGTGGTGATGATACGCACCGCCGTGAACGTCACCGCCGCGGACGTGACTGCCATTTTCTATCTGTTGAATCACTCGATACCTGATCTTCGACAACAGAGAGGACCTACACTGCTAGTGCTGCTGTGACCTCGGTCTGGAAGAGACAATGGCTTGTGCGTCTGGGGAAAGGGCCCCTGCCTTCACTGTACAGGAGTTGGAGAAGCTCGTGGACGGGGTCCTCCCCAAGTACACGCTACTCTACGGTCCTCCAGACCAACAGGTGAGTACACAGGGAGCAAGTTGTATGGGCTATGCCTGTGTGGAGAGGGCTGGTTGTAAGAAGGAAGGGGGCAGAGTTCTGCATGCATGAAGGACTGTGAATGCATGTGCCACATGGCAAGGGTAGGGATGTGGGCCACTCACTTTGACGGTGCAGTTGGTAATGACTTCTCTTCTTCCCCTGTACATGTCATGTAGGTCAGCGCCCACCAGAAGAAGGATATTTGGCGTGCCATCGCCAAGTACGTCCGGACCCTGAGGGTCCACCAGAGACGGAGCACCCATTGCATTAAAAGATGGGAGACATTCGCTGCTGGAGCAAGAAGACGGCGGAGGCTCAGCTGGAGATGGCCTCCCAACGTGGGAGGGGTGCCCATCGCACCATGACCCCCCTGATGTTCCGGGTCCTGGCGGTGGCCTGCCCTGAGTTGGATGGGCGCTTGAGGGCATCACAGCAGGCACAAGGGGGTGAGTACAACATCATTCTGTGGTCTTTGTGCGCAGTGAAGGTGTCTGGGTGGGGGAGGAGGGCTGTGGGTTTCCCTAGGCCGGGGCGAGTTCCGTAGGCTAGGCCCCTCCGTAATGCAGACCATGTGGCACTCCACCCCACCTCTGTAGAGTGCCAAGTACAGGTATACATGCCCCTGTGTCATCTATGTGTGCTGATGTCCACCATAGCCATGTAGGCCATATCCCAGGAACTGCATCTGTAGAGCCCATCAGCGTGGCGTAGTGCAAGGGGCTGCTGTGTCTGTATTGTCCGCCAACTGTAGCGGTAAGCCATGCACTCAACCTGTCTTTCTTCTGTCGTCCCCCCCCTCTTTTTGTGCTCTCCCTGTTCTTGTGTGCATCAGCATCATCAGGCGGAGGTACAGTGGCACCGGAGCACGAGGGAGCTGCATCCCATGTGGCCATGGAGGGCCACACCACGGACTCTGAATACACCAGTGGGACGGAGGGCGAGGGGAGCTTCATGGCGGTCACAGGATCAGCAACCAGCGACACGGACTCGTCCTCCGATGGGAGCTCCCTTGTGGTGGCGGCAAAATCTGTGCCCCCCACTTCTACAGGTACAGCCGCCAACCCCCCTACCAGCACCGCCCTCCCAGCAGCCCCTCAGCCTTCGCCCCATGCCCACTCACCCAGGAGGGTGGGCATCACCTTCGCCCCAGGCACCTCAGCCCCTGCCCCTGTCACCTCTGCTGCCCTCAGTGAGGAAGCCATTGACCTCCTCAGGTCACTCACTGTTGGGCAGTCTACCATTTTGAATGCCATCCAGGGTGTAGAAAGGGAATTGCAACACACAAATGCATTCCTGGAGGGCATTCATTCTTGTCAGGCTGCCCTTCATCGAACCCTGCAATCTCTGGCCTCAGCACTGATGGCAGCCATTGTCCCTGTCTCTAGCCTCCCCCCTCCAACTTCCTCCACCCAGACCCAATCCCCTGTACCCCAGCCTATCCCAAGCACACCATCAGACCAGCCTGCACACACCTCAACACACAAGGGAAGCTCAGGCAAACATAAGCAACACACATCACATAGGCACTCACGCAAGCATCATACACATACAGACACAGCAACATCCACTGCCTCCACTGTGTCCCCCTCCTCGTCGTCTCCCTCCTCCCTCCCAGTGTCGTCTACACTCTCACCTGCATGCACTACTACTACAGCCACTAGGTCCCGCACCAGCACACCCACCACCACACCCCGCTCACCTATACTCACCACCCCCACTACCATTTACACGTCCCCTGTGTCCTCTCCCAGTGTGTCTGTGGCGCCCCCTCCCAAAGTACACAAACGCAGGCACACACCCACCCAACAGCCATCCACCTCACGACAGCCTCCAGCGCATGCACCTGCACCCAAAGCCACAAAGGTTACACCTCCTACAACCCCCTCCTCTTCCTCCACTCCCAGACCCCCTCCAGCTACCCGTCCCAGTGTTCCTAAGAAACTTTTCCTGAGCAAGCTTGACCTCTTTCCCACCACCCCTCCTCCAATTCATAGGTCCCGTACTAGCAACTCAGCCAAAAAATTGCTGGTACCAGTGGTCCCGGTTAGAGGTATGTGGAGTGCACCGGGCACCAGGGCAACCAGTGTGACACGGAGCCACAGCACAGCCACCCCCCCGCCCTGTGAAGCACCAGAAGTTGGACAGTGCCCGGCGGGAGAGGGGGAAGACTCCAGCAGGCAAAGCCGCTCACAAGAGTCCCGGGGGGAGTGTCCACTCAGCTGTGACTCCTCCCAAGGTGGTGAAGGGGCAGAAGAAATTGCCAAAGTCTGGGAAGAGCAGCACAGCGGAGAAGACCGCCATCATCCCCGCTGCCCAGGAGGCCACTGCCAGCCCCATCGTCACTGCCAGGAGGCCACCGCCAGAGTCAGTGCCCATGAGGGCAGCCCCATCGTCACTGGCCAGGAGGCCACCACCAGAGTCAGTGCCCAGGAGGGCCCCAGGAGCCACAGCCCCACTGGGCAATGAAGGAACGCCATGGCAAGCACCGCTGAACAGGGCACAGACCGCCATGGCAAGCACCGCTGAACAGGGCACAGACTGCCATGGCAAGCACCGCTGAACAGGGCAAGCACTGCTGAACAGGGCAAAGACCGCCATGGCAAGCACCGCTTAACAGGGCAAAGACCGCCATGGCAAGCACTGCTGAACAGGGCACAGACCGCCATGGCAAGCACCGCTGAACAGGGCAAGCACCGCCAACTCAAGCACCGCTGAACAGGGCAAGCAACCCCAACTCAAGCACCGCTAGCCCATGTGCGGCAGGGGCAGTGACGGAACTGGGACCGTCACGGGGAGAGTGATGCACTCTGGGCACCAGTCCCCCTCCAGAACCAGTGGAGAACAGCATCCACTCTGTCTGTCCTTACCAGGATGAAGCCCTCTGGGCACCAGTCCCCCTCCAGAACCAGTGGAGAACAGCATCCACTCCGTCTGTCCTTACCAGGATGAAGCACTGTGGGCACCAGTCCCCCTCCAGAACCAGTGGAGACTGTTACCCACTTGAGAGACTGTGGCTTTGCACTCCCCAGGATGTAATAGTGGGCAAACCACCCACTGTAGAGACTTGAGAGACTGTGGCTTTGCACTCCCCAGGATTGAACAGTGGGCAAACCACCCACTGTAGAGACTTGAGAGACTGTGGCTTTGCACTCCCCAGGATGGTACAGTGGGCAAACCACCCACTGTAGAGACTTGAGAGACTGTGGCTTTGCACTCCCCAGGATGGCCCAGTGGGCAACCCACCCACTGTATAGACTTGAGAGACTGTGGCTTTGCACTCCCCAGGATGGTACAGTGGGCAAACCACCCACTGTAGAGACTTGAGAGACTGTGGTCTTGCACTCCCCTGGATGGTCCAGTGGGCAACCCACCCACTGTATAGACTTGAGAGACTGTGGCTTTGCACTGCTCAGGATGGTACAGTGGGCAAACCACCCACTGTAGAGACTTGAGAGACTGTGGCTTTGCACTCCCCAGGATGGTCCAGTGGGCAACCAACCCACTTGTGAGACTTGAGAGACTGTGGCTTTGCACTCCCCAGGATGGTACAGTGGGCAAACCACCCACTGTAGAGACTGTGGCTTTGCACTCCCCAGGATGGTCCAGTGGGCATCCCACCCACTGTATAGACTTGAGAGACTGTGGCTTTGTACTCCCCAGGATGGTACAGTGGGCAACCCACGCACTGTAGAGACTTGAGAGACTGTGGCTTTGCACTCCCCAGGATTGAACAGTGGGCAAACCACCCACTGTAGAGACTTGAGAGACTGTGGCTTTGCACTCCCCAGGATGGTACAGTGGGCAAACCACCCACTGTAGAGACTTGAGAGACTGTGGCTTTGCACTCCCCAGGATGGCCCAGTGGGCAACCCACCCACTGTATAGACTTGAGAGACTGTGGCTTTGCACTCCCCAGGATGGTACAGTGGGCAAACCACCCACTGTATAGACTTGAGAGACTGTGGTCTTGCACTCCCCTCGATGGTCCAGTGGGCAACCCACCCACTGTATAGACTTGAGAGACTGTGGCTTTGCACTCCTCAGGATGGTACAGTGGGCAAACCACCCACTGTAGAGACTTGAGAGACTGTGGCTTTGCACTCCCCAGGATGGTCCAGTGGGCAACCAACCCACTTGTGAGACTTGAGAGACTGTGGCTTTGCACTCCCCAGGATGGTACAGTGGGCAAACCACCCACTGTAGAGACTGTGGCTTTGCACTCCCCAGGATGGTCCAGTGGGCATCCCACCCACTGTATAGACTTGAGAGACTGTGGCTTTGTACTCCCCAGGATGGTACAGTGGGCAACCCACCCACTGTAGAGACTTGAGAGACTGTGGCTTTGCACTCACCAGGATACATCAATGGGCATGGAGCCCGCTCGTGGATCTGGCGTGGTGCAGTCATCCGGCTGAGGTGCCCCCCCTTCCCTTCCCCCTGAGGTGCCTGTTGTATTTCTATCTGATGCCCCAGCAGTGTTCTCTTCGTTTTGATCAGGTATCGGATGTGGGCCTCGCCCATGCATTTTGGGCCCAGTGATCCACGGACATTGAATGGTGCATTACCTGCACTACTAATCGTGATGTATATTTTGTTGACTGTGTATATTTATCTGTATATATTTGGTTACTGTATTTTGATGTATTACAATGGTTGCACTCATTTCATTTTGTCTTTGCATTCTTCCGGGGAGTTTGAGGGTTGTTACTGTAATGTTTGGATATGCATTGGTGTGTGTGTTGTAGTGGGTGAGGGTGGGGGAGGGGGTTTTGCGTGTGTGTGTCCCTGACTTTTGCCTCCCCCTCCCCTATGTCGTAGGTGCAGTACTCACCGTTGTCTTCGGCGCCGGCGTTGATGATGGTCGTACAGGAGCAGGAAGACTATCGCAGAGAGTATTTGGAGTTCCGGATCCATGGTGTCCTCCTTCCTTGTGGAGTGTGTAGAGGTGAGCATTTTCCCTTTGAAATGGCTGTTTCCGCCGTGTTTTTATCCACTGTGAATCCGCCCCGGAAAAGGTGGCGGATTGGTAGGTTGTGATACTGTGGGCGGTACTTTGTCTTCCGCCTGTCTGTTGGCGGTGACCGCCGCGCTGTTTGTCTGTACCGCTGTGGCGGTCGGAGTGTTAAAGTGGCAGTCTTTGTTGGCGGTTTCCGCCACGGTCATAATTCCCATTTTTTTTCCTCCGGCCTGTTTGCGGTCTTACCGCCGCTTTAACACCGTCCGCCAGGGTTGTAATGACCACCTTAATCCCGCTTCACATTCTGTACAAGAAACCTGACCCAGAGATGCCCAGTGTTCTTATCAAGGCACATATTTTTACAGGTGAGCACTCTGTGAGTAAAATTGGAACAAAGCTTGGAGCTTTAACTGCGGAACCCGTAAAAGGATTTGCTGGGATAGAAGAGGAATGTGACTTAAAAGAAAAATATCTTGGGGCATGTGTTGAAAATGAGTTCTGATGATCTTCAGTACAGTGAATTCAAAAGATCAGTCCTGGTAAGTGACCTTCTACTGACAACTTATTCTGTGCATGGACACAATAAAAGAGCACACTACTTGATCGGAAGATGTGTAAATGTTTTGAATCATTCATATGTAGAGAAAGATCCACATGAATTTGGGTGGGAAGACATTGATGGAATGCTAAAACCTACTAAATTTCTAAAGCCTCTACCCACACAATTTACATGTACATGTAGTTGCAAAACTTATGCTACAAAAAGATGTTTGTCGATATGCTTTTCTTGAATGTTCAACGTTCTGTAAAAGTACCACAACCAATTGCCAAAAAGTGAATTATGAAAATTTGTCTAAAACAGGAGTGGTGAACATTTTATTTTCATATTTAGATCATAAACATTGTTTGGTGTATATATAAAAGGATTAAAAATAATTTTTGTTTGTTTAATTTCTATACATGCCAATTGTTCCAATGTTATTGATGCCATTTTGGAAAATGGCAGAAGGGTTGCTCGGCGGAGTTATTTTCTGTCTCTAAAGGATTACTTGACCCTCCCCCCCCCCCAAACCTATGTTTTGGCACCAAAATGAAATATATAGGTCTCATAGTTCCTGAAATATTACAAAGACTAAAGAGGGAGTGAGGAGGAAAAACACGGGCAGGGGCTTGTCCTCCTACAAAATCATGTGCCTTAGATCAAACAAAAGCCCAGCTCTTTACTGCAAGGTTAACCCTCCAGCAAAATTGGAAACTTTATAGTTTCCTTAAAAAACCCTCACCCACCACTGTTATCACTTGGTGGCATGCTTCATCATTGGGACCTTCCCATTCTGTTGAGAAATGGGGCATGCTGTGCCTGGCAAATTACGTGGGAGCATGTTATATGTAATCCACTGTGATGATGCATAATAGGAGTGGAAGGCCATTAAAAGATTAAAAATACCTGCCTCCTAGGTAAACTAATGTATTAATATCTGCCCTAGTGGCGGTATGGTTAAAATGGGGTAAATGGAAGGGGGGATGTTCTATGAACCTACCTTCCTATTATGTGAGGTCTACATGTTTCAAGCCTACCCCTCATCTTTTCATCAGGACCAACAGTGATTCGCTGGTGCCACTTGTTATGAGACAGGAATGTACCAATACACACCCCTAATGTGTTACTGTATAAATATATTACATCTAGTAACTGGGGAGCTTCCGTACATTGCCTGTAATATATAAAAAGAAGAGAGTTAGCCTGCCATCATATGGCAATATGTTTATCCTTCCATATGAATACTATGTCTTCAAAATTGATACAACACCCCAAGCCTGGGATTCAAATGTAATGATAGCACATAGTGATGTCTGCACACTGGAATACACAACACAGAACAATATATAGCACACATATAAAAAGATGGACACACAATGTACATATTAGGGTTTGGGTTTGTATATCATTGATCCTTTTAGGGGTGAGGGGATGGTGAGCTTGTAGTCACACTGTAATGAGGAAAATGAGAATTCTGGTTTATTGCTTTCTCAAAGTGTGGACTCATCACATGCTGTTGAGAAAGAGAAGTTACTTAGGGGCATATTTATACTCTGTTTGCGCCGGATTTGCGTAGTATTTTTTTACGCAAATCCGACGCAAAACTAACTCCATATTTATACTTTGGCGTTAGACCCGTCTAGCGCCAAAGATCTTGGAGTTTGCGTCATTTTTTAGCGTGGACACCTTCCTTGCGTTAATGATATGCAAGGTAGGCGTTCCCTTCTAAAAAATTACTCCGAGGCATGTGCGCCGTAATTACTCTCCCGGGCAAAAATGACGCCCGGGAGTGGGCGGGTCAAAAGAAATGACGTCCAGCCGCTTTTGCGTCATTTCTTAACGCCTGGTCAGGGCAGGCGTTAAGGGACCTGTGGGCTCGGAAGGAGGCCAGAGGGGCCCTCCCATGCCCCCAGGGACACCCCCTGCCACCCTTGCCCACCCCAGGAGGACGCCCAAGGATGGAGGGACCCATCCCAGGGAACTTAAGGTAAGTTCAGGTAAGTATTTTTTTTTTTTTTTTGTGGCATGGGGGGCCTGATTTGTGCTCCCCTACATGCCACTATGCCCAATGACCATGCCCAGGGGACACAAGTCCCCTGGGCATGGCCATTGGGCAAGGGGGCATGACTCCTGTCTGTGCTCAGACAGGAGTCATATCAATGGGGGTTGGGAGTAAAATAAAATGGCGCAAATCGGGTTGAGGCCAAAATTCTGCCTCAGCCTGACTTGCCCCATTTTTTGACGCCCAAGCTCCATTTTCCCCTACGCCGGCGCTGCCTGGTGTAAGTCTTTTTTTTTTACGCACACCAGTCAGCTCCGCCGGCTAACGTCATTCCATAAATAAGGCGCCCGCATGGCGCTTTGGAATGGCGTTAGCCGGCGTAAAATTTTTGGACGCACAACTGCGTTGGCGCAGTTGTGCGCCAAAAAGTATAAATACGTCCCTTAATACTCCAAAGCGTCACTCCTGCCCGTCAACCTGTATTCTGCCTGCCCAGGGTCTGAATGTTAACATCAGCTGCGAATGTGGCTCATTTGTATTGTAAATGCATGCGCTGTAAGCAGCCAATTCAGTGTCCTCACACGAACGCATGAGACCTAGACAGCTACCCTCCTCAAGATTTTGGTGCCATATGGAACACAAGGTGAGTTCCTACTGAGGACCCCACTAAAATAGAGATGGCTTTCATGCTGCCTGTTCAGAAATGATACATATGTTGTCTTCATTACAAAAATGATGTACAGAATGTTTTCAAAAGAAGGTGAACCACAATTAACCCCTTCGTCGCCACGGACGTAATGGTTACGTCCATGGCTGCGCCCGTGTGGCGCCATGGACGTAACCATTACGTCCTGGGACCGGCCCTCGGGGGAAGCGCTAGTGCTCCCCCGAGGGCCACCCCCCCAGGCCAGGGCTGAAAGGGGAATCCCTTCCCCTTCCAACCCCGCCCCCCCACCCGCCCCCCTGTGAGGCCAGCGCGCAATTGCGCGCTGTTTGTCACAGGGCCTCCTCCCATCACGCTGGAAGCTCAGCTTCCAGCATGATCGGAAGAGAAATGCTCTGCATTTCTCTTCCGATCACGTGGGGGAGGCCGAGAGAGGCTTCAAAGGGAAGGAAAGTTATTTCCTTCCCTTTGAAGTCTCTCTCTGCGTTTTGGCAGCCGGATTGAAAGCAATCCAGATGTCAAAACACCCACTAGACACCAGGGATTTTTTTTATTTTATGAAACTGACATAAGGGAGCGACCCCTTGGGCAAGGGTTGCTTCCAGGGGGGGCATTTTTTTTTAAGGCCTTTAGGCCGATCTTCCCTCAGGGGGGGCAGAAACCTCTAGGCACCAGGGATAATTATTTATTTTTTGTTTAGTTTTTTTGTTTTAGAGGTGGGGAGCGACCCCTTGGGCAAGGGTCACTCCCAGGGGGGGCATTTTTTTTTAAGGCCTTTTCTGCCCCCCCTGGGGGCAGATCGGCCTATTATTAGGCCGATCTGCCCCCAGGGGGGGCAGAAACCTCTAGGCACCAGGGATAATTTTTTTGTTTTTTGTTTTGTTTTTTGTTTTGGAGGTGGGGAGCGACCCCTTAGGCAAAGGTCGCTCCCATAGGGGGCAAATTATATTTAGGCCATTTCTGCCCCTCTTGGGGGCAGATTGGCCTATTTTTATGAGGCCAATCTGCCCCCTAGGGGCCAGAAACCACTAGACAACAGGGACTTTTTTTTTTTGTTCGTGAATTTCACGTAAGGGGAGCGACCCCTTAGGCAAGGGTCGTACCCCTGGGGGGCAAATTTATTTTAGGCCATTTCTACCCCCCAGGGGAGCAGATCAGCCTATTTTAATTAGGCCGGGGTAGAAACAACTAGGCACCAGGGATCTTTTTTTTTGCGCCATCACGCAAGGGTGCAACCCCGTAGGCAAGGCTCGCTCTCAGAGGGGTGTGGGGGGCACATTTATTTTAGGCCATTTCTGCCCCCCCTGTGGGCAGATCGGCCTATTGTTATTAGGCCGATCTGCCCCCGGGCGGGGGCAGAAACCTCTAGGCGCCAGGGCAATTTTTTTTTTTTTAGAGATGGTGAGCGACCCCTTAGGCAAGGGTCCCTCCACTGGAGGGGCAAATTGTATTTAGGCCATTTCTGCCCGCTTTGGGGGCAGATTGGATGATTTTAGGTCAAATTGGCCCCAAGAGGGGCAGAAACCACTAGGCACCAGGGATCTTTTTTTTTGCGCCGTCACGCAAGGGGAGCGACCCCGTAGACAAGGGTCGTACCCCTGGGGGGCAAATTTATTTTAGGCCATTTCTGCCCCCCAGGGGGGCAGATCAGCCTATTTTAATTAGGCCGATCTGCCCCCAAGGGGGGCAGAAACCACTAGACACCAGGGATCTTTTTTTTTGCGCCATCACGCAAGGGGAGTGACCCCTAGGCAAGGGTCGCTCCCAGAGGGGTCTGGGGGGGCACATTTATTTTAGGCCATTTCTGCCCCCCTTGGGGGCAGATCGGCCTATTGTTATTAGGCCGATCTGCCCCTGGGGGGGGGGCCGAAACCTCTAGGCGCAAGGGCAATTTTTTTGGTTTTGTTTTGTTTTTTTAGAGATGGGGAGCGACCCCTTAGGCAAGGGTCGCTCCACTGGAGGGGCAAATTGTATTTAGGCCATTTCTGCCTGCTTTGGGGGCAGATCGGATGATTTTAGGTCAAATTTCCCCCAAGGGGGGCAGAAACCACTAGGCACCAGGGATCTTTTTTTTTGCTCCGTCACTCAAGGGGAGCGACCCCGTAGGCAAGGGTCGCTCCCAGGGGGGTGTGGGGGCACATTTATTTTAGGCCATTTCTGACCCCCTCTGGGGCCAGATCGACCTATTGTTAATAGGCCGATCTGCCCCGGGGGGGCAGAAACGTCTAGGCGCCAGGGCAAATTTTTGTTGTGTGTTTTTTTTTTTTTGAGATGGGGAGCGACCCTTTTAAGCAAGGGTCGCTCCCCTAGAGGGGCAAATTGTATTTAGGCCATTTCTGCCCGCTTTGGGGGCAGATCGGCTGATTATAGGTCAATCTGCCCCCAAGGGGGGCAGAAACCACTAGGCACCAGGGATCTTTTTTTTTTGCGCCGTCACGCAAGGGGAGCGACCTTGTAGGCAAGGGTCGCTCCTCAGGGGAGGTGGAGGGGACACATTTATTTTAGGCCATTTCTGCCCCCCCTGGGGGCACATCGGCCACATCGGCCTATTGAGGCCAAAATTCTGCCTCAGCCTGACTTGCCCCATTTTTTGACGCCCAAGCTCCATTTTCCCCTACGCCGGCGCTGCCTGGTGTAAGTCTTTTTTTTTTACGCACACCAGTCAGCTCCGCCGGCTAACGTCATTCCATAAATAAGGCGCCCGCATGGCGCTTTGGAATGGCGTTAGCCGGCGTAAAATTTTTGGACGCACAACTGCGTTGGCGCAGTTGTGCGCCAAAAAGTATAAATACGTCCCTTAATACTCCAAAGCGTCACTCCTGCCCGTCAACCTGTATTCTGCCTGCCCAGGGTCTGAATGTTAACATCAGCTGCGAATGTGGCTCATTTGTATTGTAAATGCATGCGCTGTAAGCAGCCAATTCAGTGTCCTCACACGAACGCATGAGACCTAGACAGCTACCCTCCTCAAGATTTTGGTGCCATATGGAACACAAGGTGAGTTCCTACTGAGGACCCCACTAAAATAGAGATGGCTTTCATGCTGCCTGTTCAGAAATGATACATATGTTGTCTTCATTACAAAAATGATGTACAGAATGTTTTCAAAAGAAGGTGAACCACAATTAACCCCTTCGTCGCCACGGACGTAATGGTTACGTCCATGGCTGCGCCCGTGTGGCGCCATGGACGTAACCATTACGTCCTGGGACCGGCCCTCGGGGGAAGCGCTAGTGCTCCCCCGAGGGCCACCCCCCCAGGCCAGGGCTGAAAGGGGAATCCCTTCCCCTTCCAACCCCGCCCCCCCACACGCCCCCCTGTGAGGCCAGCGCGCAATTGCGCGCTGTTTGTCACAGGGCCTCCTCCCATCACGCTGGAAGCTCAGCTTCCAGCATGATCGGAAGAGAAATGCTCTGCATTTCTCTTCCGATCACGTGGGGGAGGCCGAGAGAGGCTTCAAAGGGAAGGAAAGTTATTTCCTTCCCTTTGAAGTCTCTCTCTGCGTTTTGGCAGCCGGATTGAAAGCAATCCAGATGTCAAAACACCCACTAGACACCAGGGATTTTTTTTATTTTATGAAACTGACATAAGGGAGCGACCCCTTGGGCAAGGGTTGCTTCCAGGGGGGGCATTTTTTTTTAAGGCCTTTAGGCCGATCTTCCCTCAGGGGGGGCAGAAACCTCTAGGCACCAGGGATAATTATTTATTTTTTGTTTAGTTTTTTTGTTTTAGAGGTGGGGAGCGACCCCTTGGGCAAGGGTCACTCCCAGGGGGGGCATTTTTTTTTAAGGCCTTTTCTGCCCCCCCTGGGGGCAGATCGGCCTATTATTAGGCCGATCTGCCCCCAGGGGGGGCAGAAACCTCTAGGCACCAGGGATAATTTTTTTGTTTTTTGTTTTGTTTTTTGTTTTGGAGGTGGGGAGCGACCCCTTAGGCAAAGGTCGCTCCCATAGGGGGCAAATTATATTTAGGCCATTTCTGCCCCTCTTGGGGGCAGATTGGCCTATTTTTATGAGGCCAATCTGCCCCCTAGGGGCCAGAAACCACTAGACAACAGGGACTTTTTTTTTTTGTTCGTGAATTTCACGTAAGGGGAGCGACCCCTTAGGCAAGGGTCGTACCCCTGGGGGGCAAATTTATTTTAGGCCATTTCTACCCCCCAGGGGAGCAGATCAGCCTATTTTAATTAGGCCGGGGTAGAAACAACTAGGCACCAGGGATCTTTTTTTTTGCGCCATCACGCAAGGGTGCAACCCCGTAGGCAAGGCTCGCTCTCAGAGGGGTGTGGGGGGCACATTTATTTTAGGCCATTTCTGCCCCCCCTGTGGGCAGATCGGCCTATTGTTATTAGGCCGATCTGCCCCCGGGCGGGGGCAGAAACCTCTAGGCGCCAGGGCAATTTTTTTTTTTTTAGAGATGGTGAGCGACCCCTTAGGCAAGGGTCCCTCCACTGGAGGGGCAAATTGTATTTAGGCCATTTCTGCCCGCTTTGGGGGCAGATTGGATGATTTTAGGTCAAATTGGCCCCAAGAGGGGCAGAAACCACTAGGCACCAGGGATCTTTTTTTTTGCGCCGTCACGCAAGGGGAGCGACCCCGTAGACAAGGGTCGTACCCCTGGGGGGCAAATTTATTTTAGGCCATTTCTGCCCCCCAGGGGGGCAGATCAGCCTATTTTAATTAGGCCGATCTGCCCCCAAGGGGGGCAGAAACCACTAGACACCAGGGATCTTTTTTTTTGCGCCATCACGCAAGGGGAGTGACCCCGTAGGCAAGGGTCGCTCCCAGAGGGGTCTGGGGGGGCACATTTATTTTAGGCCATTTCTGCCCCCCTTGGGGGCAGATCGGCCTATTGTTATTAGGCCGATCTGCCCCTGGGGGGGGGGGCCGAAACCTCTAGGCGCAAGGGCAATTTTTTTGGTTTTGTTTTGTTTTTTTAGAGATGGGGAGCGACCCCTTAGGCAAGGGTCGCTCCACTGGAGGGGCAAATTGTATTTAGGCCATTTCTGCCTGCTTTGGGGGCAGATCGGATGATTTTAGGTCAAATTTCCCCCAAGGGGGGCAGAAACCACTAGGCACCAGGGATCTTTTTTTTTGCTCCGTCACTCAAGGGGAGCGACCCCGTAGGCAAGGGTCGCTCCCAGGGGGGTGTGGGGGCACATTTATTTTAGGCCATTTCTGACCCCCTCTGGGGCCAGATTGACCTATTGTTAAAAGGCCGATCTGCCCCGGGGGGGCAGAAACGTCTAGGCGCCAGGGCAAATTTTTGTTGTGTGTTTTTTTTTTTTTGAGATGGGGAGCGACCCTTTTAAGCAAGGGTCGCTCCCCTAGAGGGGCAAATTGTATTTAGGCCATTTCTGCCCGCTTTGGGGGCAGATCGGCTGATTATAGGTCAATCTGCCCCCAAGGGGGGCAGAAACCACTAGGCACCAGGGATCTTTTTTTTTTGCGCCGTCACGCAAGGGGAGCGACCTTGTAGGCAAGGGTCGCTCCTCAGGGGAGGTGGAGGGGACACATTTATTTTAGGCCATTTCTGCCCCCCCTGGGGGCACATCGGCCACATCGGCCTATTGAGGCCAAAATTCTGCCTCAGCCTGACTTGCCCCATTTTTTGACGCCCAAGCTCCATTTTCCCCTACGCCGGCGCTGCCTGGTGTAAGTCTTTTTTTTTTACGCACACCAGTCAGCTCCGCCGGCTAACGTCATTCCATAAATAAGGCGCCCGCATGGCGCTTTGGAATGGCGTTAGCCGGCGTAAAATTTTTGGACGCACAACTGCGTTGGCGCAGTTGTGCGCCAAAAAGTATAAATACGTCCCTTAATACTCCAAAGCGTCACTCCTGCCCGTCAACCTGTATTCTGCCTGCCCAGGGTCTGAATGTTAACATCAGCTGCGAATGTGGCTCATTTGTATTGTAAATGCATGCGCTGTAAGCAGCCAATTCAGTGTCCTCACACGAACGCATGAGACCTAGACAGCTACCCTCCTCAAGATTTTGGTGCCATATGGAACACAAGGTGAGTTCCTACTGAGGACCCCACTAAAATAGAGATGGCTTTCATGCTGCCTGTTCAGAAATGATACATATGTTGTCTTCATTACAAAAATGATGTACAGAATGTTTTCAAAAGAAGGTGAACCACAATTAACCCCTTCGTCGCCACGGACGTAATGGTTACGTCCATGGCTGCGCCCGTGTGGCGCCATGGACGTAACCATTACGTCCTGGGACCGGCCCTCGGGGGAAGCGCTAGTGCTCCCCCGAGGGCCACCCCCCCAGGCCAGGGCTGAAAGGGGAATCCCTTCCCCTTCCAACCCCGCCCCCCCACACGCCCCCCTGTGAGGCCAGCGCGCAATTGCGCGCTGTTTGTCACAGGGCCTCCTCCCATCACGCTGGAAGCTCAGCTTCCAGCATGATCGGAAGAGAAATGCTCTGCATTTCTCTTCCGATCACGTGGGGGAGGCCGAGAGAGGCTTCAAAGGGAAGGAAAGTTATTTCCTTCCCTTTGAAGTCTCTCTCTGCGTTTTGGCAGCCGGATTGAAAGCAATCCAGATGTCAAAACACCCACTAGACACCAGGGATTTTTTTTATTTTATGAAACTGACATAAGGGAGCGACCCCTTGGGCAAGGGTTGCTTCCAGGGGGGGCATTTTTTTTTAAGGCCTTTAGGCCGATCTTCCCTCAGGGGGGGCAGAAACCTCTAGGCACCAGGGATAATTATTTATTTTTTGTTTAGTTTTTTTGTTTTAGAGGTGGGGAGCGACCCCTTGGGCAAGGGTCACTCCCAGGGGGGGCATTTTTTTTTAAGGCCTTTTCTGCCCCCCCTGGGGGCAGATCGGCCTATTATTAGGCCGATCTGCCCCCAGGGGGGGCAGAAACCTCTAGGCACCAGGGATAATTTTTTTGTTTTTTGTTTTGTTTTTTGTTTTGGAGGTGGGGAGCGACCCCTTAGGCAAAGGTCGCTCCCATAGGGGGCAAATTATATTTAGGCCATTTCTGCCCCTCTTGGGGGCAGATTGGCCTATTTTTATGAGGCCAATCTGCCCCCTAGGGGCCAGAAACCACTAGACAACAGGGACTTTTTTTTTTTGTTCGTGAATTTCACGTAAGGGGAGCGACCCCTTAGGCAAGGGTCGTACCCCTGGGGGGCAAATTTATTTTAGGCCATTTCTACCCCCCAGGGGAGCAGATCAGCCTATTTTAATTAGGCCGGGGTAGAAACAACTAGGCACCAGGGATCTTTTTTTTTGCGCCATCACGCAAGGGTGCAACCCCGTAGGCAAGGCTCGCTCTCAGAGGGGTGTGGGGGGCACATTTATTTTAGGCCATTTCTGCCCCCCCTGTGGGCAGATCGGCCTATTGTTATTAGGCCGATCTGCCCCCGGGCGGGGGCAGAAACCTCTAGGCGCCAGGGCAATTTTTTTTTTTTTAGAGATGGTGAGCGACCCCTTAGGCAAGGGTCCCTCCACTGGAGGGGCAAATTGTATTTAGGCCATTTCTGCCCGCTTTGGGGGCAGATTGGATGATTTTAGGTCAAATTGGCCCCAAGAGGGGCAGAAACCACTAGGCACCAGGGATCTTTTTTTTTGCGCCGTCACGCAAGGGGAGCGACCCCGTAGACAAGGGTCGTACCCCTGGGGGGCAAATTTATTTTAGGCCATTTCTGCCCGCCAGGGGGGCAGATCAGCCTATTTTAATTAGGCCGATCTGCCCCCAAGGGGGGCAGAAACCACTAGACACCAGGGATCTTTTTTTTTGCGCCATCACGCAAGGGTAGTGACCCCGTAGGCAAGGGTCGCTCCCAGAGGGGTCTGGGGGGGCACATTTATTTTAGGCCATTTCTGCCCCCCTTGGGGGCAGATCGGCCTATTGTTATTAGGCCGATCTGCCCCTGGGGGGGGGGGCCGAAACCTCTAGGCGCAAGGGCAATTTTTTTGGTTTTGTTTTGTTTTTTTAGAGATGGGGAGCGACCCCTTAGGCAAGGGTCGCTCCACTGGAGGGGCAAATTGTATTTAGGCCATTTCTGCCTGCTTTGGGGGCAGATCGGATGATTTTAGGTCAAATTTCCCCCAAGGGGGGCAGAAACCACTAGGCACCAGGGATCTTTTTTTTTGCTCCGTCACTCAAGGGGAGCAACCCCGTAGGCAAGGGTCGCTCCCAGGGGGGTGTGGGGGCACATTTATTTTAGGCCATTTCTGACCCCCTCTGGGGCCAGATCGACCTATTGTTAATAGGCCGATCTGCCCCGGGGGGCAGAAACGTCTAGGCGCCAGGGCAAATTTTTGTTGTGTGTTTTTTTTTTTTTGAGATGGGGAGCGACCCTTTTAAGCAAGGGTCGCTCCCCTAGAGGGGCAAATTGTATTTAGGCCATTTCTGCCCGCTTTGGGGGCAGATCGGCTGATTATACGTCAATCTGCCCCCAAGGGGGGCAGAAACCACTAGGCACCAGGGATCTTTTTTTTTTGCGCCGTCACGCAAGGGGAGCGACCTTGTAGGCAAGGGTCGCTCCTCAGGGGAGGTGGAGGGGACACATTTATTTTAGGCCATTTCTGCCCCCCCTGGGGGCACATCGGCCACATCGGCCTATTGAGGCCAAAATTCTGCCTCAGCCTGACTTGCCCCATTTTTTGACGCCCAAGCTCCATTTTCCCCTACGCCGGCGCTGCCTGGTGTAAGTCTTTTTTTTTTACGCACACCAGTCAGCTCCGCCGGCTAACGTCATTCCATAAATAAGGCGCCCGCATGGCGCTTTGGAATGGCGTTAGCCGGCGTAAAATTTTTGGACGCACAACTGCGTTGGCGCAGTTGTGCGCCAAAAAGTATAAATACGTCCCTTAATACTCCAAAGCGTCACTCCTGCCCGTCAACCTGTATTCTGCCTGCCCAGGGTCTGAATGTTAACATCAGCTGCGAATGTGGCTCATTTGTATTGTAAATGCATGCGCTGTAAGCAGCCAATTCAGTGTCCTCACACGAACGCATGAGACCTAGACAGCTACCCTCCTCAAGATTTTGGTGCCATATGGAACACAAGGTGAGTTCCTACTGAGGACCCCACTAAAATAGAGATGGCTTTCATGCTGCCTGTTCAGAAATGATACATATGTTGTCTTCATTACAAAAATGATGTACAGAATGTTTTCAAAAGAAGGTGAACCACAATTAACCCCTTCGTCGCCACGGACGTAATGGTTACGTCCATGGCTGCGCCCGTGTGGCGCCATGGACGTAACCATTACGTCCTGGGACCGGCCCTCGGGGGAAGCGCTAGTGCTCCCCCGAGGGCCACCCCCCCAGGCCAGGGCTGAAAGGGGAATCCCTTCCCCTTCCAACCCCGCCCCCCCACCCGCCCCCCTGTGAGGCCAGCGCGCAATTGCGCGCTGTTTGTCACAGGGCCTCCTCCCATCACGCTGGAAGCTCAGCTTCCAGCATGATCGGAAGAGAAATGCTCTGCATTTCTCTTCCGATCACGTGGGGGAGGCCGAGAGAGGCTTCAAAGGGAAGGAAAGTTATTTCCTTCCCTTTGAAGTCTCTCTCTGCGTTTTGGCAGCCGGATTGAAAGCAATCCAGATGTCAAAACACCCACTAGACACCAGGGATTTTTTTTATTTTATGAAACTGACATAAGGGAGCGACCCCTTGGGCAAGGGTTGCTTCCAGGGGGGGCATTTTTTTTTAAGGCCTTTAGGCCGATCTTCCCTCAGGGGGGGCAGAAACCTCTAGGCACCAGGGATAATTATTTATTTTTTGTTTAGTTTTTTTGTTTTAGAGGTGGGGAGCGACCCCTTGGGCAAGGGTCACTCCCAGGGGGGGCATTTTTTTTTAAGGCCTTTTCTGCCCCCCCTGGGGGCAGATCGGCCTATTATTAGGCCGATCTGCCCCCAGGGGGGGCAGAAACCTCTAGGCACCAGGGATAATTTTTTTGTTTTTTGTTTTGTTTTTTGTTTTGGAGGTGGGGAGCGACCCCTTAGGCAAAGGTCGCTCCCATAGGGGGCAAATTATATTTAGGCCATTTCTGCCCCTCTTGGGGGCAGATTGGCCTATTTTTATGAGGCCAATCTGCCCCCTAGGGGCCAGAAACCACTAGACAACAGGGACTTTTTTTTTTTGTTCGTGAATTTCACGTAAGGGGAGCGACCCCTTAGGCAAGGGTCGTACCCCTGGGGGGCAAATTTATTTTAGGCCATTTCTACCCCCCAGGGGAGCAGATCAGCCTATTTTAATTAGGCCGGGGTAGAAACAACTAGGCACCAGGGATCTTTTTTTTTGCGCCATCACGCAAGGGTGCAACCCCGTAGGCAAGGCTCGCTCTCAGAGGGGTGTGGGGGGCACATTTATTTTAGGCCATTTCTGCCCCCCCTGTGGGCAGATCGGCCTATTGTTATTAGGCCGATCTGCCCCCGGGCGGGGGCAGAAACCTCTAGGCGCCAGGGCAATTTTTTTTTTTTTAGAGATGGTGAGCGACCCCTTAGGCAAGGGTCCCTCCACTGGAGGGGCAAATTGTATTTAGGCCATTTCTGCCCGCTTTGGGGGCAGATTGGATGATTTTAGGTCAAATTGGCCCCAAGAGGGGCAGAAACCACTAGGCACCAGGGATCTTTTTTTTTGCGCCGTCACGCAAGGGGAGCGACCCCGTAGACAAGGGTCGTACCCCTGGGGGGCAAATTTATTTTAGGCCATTTCTGCCCCCCAGGGGGGCAGATCAGCCTATTTTAATTAGGCCGATCTGCCCCCAAGGGGGGCAGAAACCACTAGACACCAGGGATCTTTTTTTTTGCGCCATCACGCAAGGGGAGTGACCCCGTAGGCAAGGGTCGCTCCCAGAGGGGTCTGGGGGGGCACATTTATTTTAGGCCATTTCTGCCCCCCTTGGGGGCAGATCGGCCTATTGTTATTAGGCCGATCTGCCCCTGGGGGGGGGGGGGCCGAAACCTCTAGGCGCAAGGGCAATTTTTTTGGTTTTGTTTTGTTTTTTTAGAGATGGGGAGCGACCCCTTAGGCAAGGGTCGCTCCACTGGAGGGGCAAATTGTATTTAGGCCATTTCTGCCTGCTTTGGGGGCAGATCGGATGATTTTAGGTCAAATTTCCCCCAAGGGGGGCAGAAACCACTAGGCACCAGGGATCTTTTTTTTTGCTCCGTCACTCAAGGGGAGCGACCCCGTAGGCAAGGGTCGCTCCCAGGGGGGTGTGGGGGCACATTTATTTTAGGCCATTTCTGACCCCCTCTGGGGCCAGATCGACCTATTGTTAATAGGCCGATCTGCCCCGGGGGGGGCAGAAACGTCTAGGCGCCAGGGCAAATTTTTGTTGTGTGTTTTTTTTTTTTTGAGATGGGGAGCGACCCTTTTAAGCAAGGGTCGCTCCCCTAGAGGGGCAAATTGTATTTAGGCCATTTCTGCCCGCTTTGGGGGCAGATCGGCTGATTATAGGTCAATCTGCCCCCAAGGGGGGCAGAAACCACTAGGCACCAGGGATCTTTATTTTTTGCGCCGTCACGCAAGGGGAGCGACCTTGTAGGCAAGGGTCGCTCCTCAGGGGAGGTGGAGGGGACACATTTATTTTAGGCCATTTCTGCCCCCCCTGGGGGCACATCGGCCTATTGTTATTAGGCCGATGTGCCCCCAGGGGGGGCAGAAACCTCTAGGCGCAGGGCGCCCGCAATTTTTTTTTTTTTTTTTAGATGGGGAGCGACCCCTTAGGCAAGGGTTGCTCCCCTGGAGGGGCAAATTGTATTTAGGCCATTTCTGCCCGCTTAGGGGGCAGATCGGCCGATTTTAGGTCAAATTGCCCCCAAGGGGGGCAGAAACCACTAGGCACCAGGGATCTTTTTTTTTGCGCCGTCACGCAAGGGGAGCACGCCGTAGGCAAGGATCGCTCCCCGGGGGGTGGGTGGGGAGGGCACATTTATTTTAGGCCATTTCTGCCCCCCCGGGGGCAGATCGGCCTATTGTTATTAGGCGATCTGCCCCCGGGGGGGCAGAAACCTCTAGGCGCCAGGGCTAAAAAAAAATTAGTGTTTTTTTTGTTTGTTTGTTTTTTTAGGGATGGGGAGCGACCCCTTAGGCAAGGGTCGCTCCCCTGGAGGGGCAAATTGTATTTAGATGATTTCTGCCCCCCTTGGGGGCAAATCGGCTGATTTTAGGTAAATCTGCCCCCAAGGGGGGGCAGAAACCACTAGGCATCGGGGATCTATTTTTTTGCGCCGTCACGCAAGGGGAGCGACCTTGTAGGCAAGGGTCGCTCCCCAGGGGGGGGTTAGGGGGCACATGTATTTTAGGCCATTTCTGCCCCCCCTGGGGCCGGCTGAGCTAGAGGCCAAAATCCACAGGTAGGCACTTTGCAAAAAACACCTCTGTTTTCTGTGAAAAAATTTGATGTGTCCGCGTTGTGTTTTGGGCCATTTCCTTCCTGGGGCGCTAGGCCCACCCACACAAGTGAGGTACCATTTTTATCGGGAGACTTGGGGGAATGCTGGGTGGAAGGACATTTTTGGCTCCACTCAGATTCCAGAACTTTCTGTCACCGAAATGAGAGGAAAACGTGTTTTTTTGGCCAAATTTTGAGGTTTGCAAAGGATTCTGGGTAACAGAACCTGGTCAGAGCCCCACAAGTCACCCCATCTTAGATTCCCCTAGGTGTCTAGTTTTCATAAATGTGCTGGTTTGCTAGGTTTCCCCAGGTGCTGGCTTAGCTAGAGGCCAAAATCCACAGGTAGGCACTGTTTTCTGTGAAAAATTGTGATGTGTCCATGTTGTGTTTTGGGCCATTTCCTTTCGTGGGCGCTAGGCCAACCCACACAAGTGAGGTACCTTTTTATCGGGAGACTTGGGGGAATGCTGGGTGGAAGGACATTTGTGACTCCTCTCAGATTCCAGAACTTTCTGTCACCAAAATGAGACGAAAAAGTGTTTTTTTGGCCAAATTTTGAGGTTTGCAAAGGATTCTGGGTAACAGAACCTGGTCAGAGCCCCACAAGTCACCCCATCTTAGATTCCACTAGGTGTCTAGTTTTCATGAATGTGCTGGTTTGCTAGGTTTCCCCAGGTGCCGGCTGAGCTAGAGGCCAAAATCCACAGCTAGGCACTTTGTAAAAAAACACCTCTGTTTTCTGTGAAAAAATGTGATGTATCCAAGTTGTGTTTTGGGGCATTTCCTATCGCGGGCGCTAGTCCTACCCACACAAGTGAGATATAATTTTTATCGGGAGACTTGGGGGAACGCTGGGTAGAAGGAAATTTGTGGCTTCTCTCAGATTCCAGAACTTTCTGTCACCGAAATGTGAGGAAAATATGTTTTTTTAGCCAAATTTTGAGGTTTGCAAAGAATTCTGGGTAACAGAACCTGGTCAGAGCCCCACAAGTCACCCCATCTTGGATTCCCCTAGGTCTCTAGTTTTCAAAAATGCACAGGTTTGGTAGGTTTCCCTAGGTGCTGGCTGGGCTAGAGGCCAAAATCTACAGGTAGGCACTTTGCAAAAAACACCTCTGTTTTCTGTCCAAAAATGGGATGTGTCCACGTTGTGTTTTGGGGCATTTCCTGTCGCGGGCGCTAGGCCTACCCACACAAGTGAGGTATCATTTTTATCGGGAGACTTGGGGGAACATAGAATAGCAAAACAAGTGTTATAGCCCCTTGTCTTTCTCTACATTTTTTCCTTCCAAATATAAGAGAGTATGTAAAAAAGACGTCTTTTTGAGAAATGCCCTGTAATTCACATGCTAGTATGGGCACCCCGGAATTCAGAGATGTGCAAATAACCACTGCTCCTCAACACCTTATCTTGTGCCCATTTTGGAAATACAAAGGTTTTCTTGATAGCTATTTTTTACTCTTTATATTTCAGCAAATGAATTGCTGTATAACCGGTATAGAATGAAAACCCACTGCAGGGTGCAGGTCATTTATTGGCTCTGGGTACCTAGAGTTCCTGGTGAACCTACAAGCCGTATATATCCCCGCAACCATAAGAGTCCAGCAGACGTAACAGTATATTGCTTTCAAATATCTGACATTGCAGGAAAAAGTTACAAAGTAAAACGTAGAGAAAAATTGCAGATTTTTTCACCTCAATTTCAATATTTCTTTTTTCAGTTGTTATTTTCTGTAGGAAACCCCTGTAGGATCTACACAAATTACCCCTTGCTGAATTCAGAATTATGTTTACCTTTCAGAAATGTTTCGGTTTCTGGGATCCAGTATTGGTTTCATGCCCATTTCTGTCACTGACTGGAAGGAGGCTGAAAGCACAAAAAATCGTAAAAATGGGGTATGTCCCAGTAAAATGCCAAAATTGTGTTGAAAAGTTGGGTTTTCTGATTCAAGTCTGCCTGTTCCTGAAAGCTGGGAAGCTGGTGATTTTAGCACCGCAAACCCTTTGTTGATGCCATTTTCATGGAAAAAATCACAAGCCTTCTTCTGCAGCCCCTTTTTCCAATTTTTTTTAAAATAACGAAATTTTCACTGTATTTTGGCTAATTTCTTGGCCTCCTTCTGGGGAACCCACAAAGTCTGGGTACCTCTGGAATCCCTAGGATGTTGGAAAAAAAGGGCGCAAATTTGTCGTGGGTAGCTTATGTGGACAAAAAGTTATGAGGGCCTAAGCGCAAACTGCCCCAAATAGCCAAAAACAGGCTTGACAACTGAGGGGGAAAAGGCCTGGCAGCGAAGGGGTTAAGGTGCAGTGGTTGAATAAAGATACATTTATGGTATTAGACACAAATACAATGTACAGGGTGTATAAAAAGGAGGTAACCAACACATAAAATGGTGCTATGGTTAGATCAAAATGCCTACAATGAAAAAATAGATCTCTCAGTGTACAGACTGCTCATCCACTTGTTCGGACCTTGCTATGAACAATGTAGAGTATGTGAAATGTAAGGGATATGTAAGTAAAGGCTCCTACTTTCTCATGGTATGTCCTCATTCAGCCCCCTTATGCTTTTTTGCAACTTACAAATCCACCCCTGCTCCCTGGTAAATAATCTTGACTCACAGTTGACCCTTCCGTACGATGCTCCAGAACGACCCACTGGTAATACAGTATTGTACTGTGTGTCCCTCCTCAATGAAGTGAGTTGACATCTTTGTGTTGACCCGTCTGCACCCTAGGTGGCTGCGATGTTCACTAATTCTTGTCTTTATTTTTCTAGTGGTCATGCCTATGTAATTAAACTGCAAGGGCATGTTTATTAAATATACCACTCATTGTGTGTTACAGTTGATGAATTCCCGCAGGTCCCATGTGGTGTTGCTTTTGAAGGTTACTCTTGTCGTGGTCATGGTTAGGTGGCACACACTACAACGTCGGGAGGGGTGGTGACCAACCACGGGTGGTAGATTGCATGGTCTGGGTGTTTTGCCTACTGTCTGCCTCCATAGCCATGTATGCACTAACATGTCTCTTAGGCTCTGACCACTTCTGTGGGAGAACATGGGTTTCAGAATATTAAATGACCCACTGTTGAGGATGCGCCAATGCTTATTAATGATTTTGCTCACTTGATTCAAGGCAATATTATAGGTCATGATAAAAGTAGGTCTCTCCTCCCTCTCCTTTTGTGCTGGAATCTCTAGTAGGGCTTCCCTATTCTTGTTTTGTGCCGGTTTCATCGCCTGTGTTATCATCTTAGGTGGATTCTTCCTTGCCTTTAATTTGGCTGCCAGGTGACCTGCTTGTTCTTTATAGTCTGTAACCTCAGAGCAGTTCCCCCCTAATCTGAGGAATTACCTCTTTAAGGTGTCGTGGATGGAAGCTGTCATAGAGCAGTAGACAAATCTTTGTTGTTGGTTTTTTGTGAGTCATTGTTCATAAAAAACCCTTGTTCTGCTCTAATGTTTAGTCCAGGAATACAAGCTCTTCATTACTTATTGTGTGGGAAACTTCAGGAACTTGCCCTTGCAGGAAGTCTGTTGTCGTGGCTTTTCTCCACTTCCAGATGACCAGAATGTCATCTATGTATCTTTCCCACAGTTTGATGTGTTGTCTGCAAGGATTGGACAGGGCTAGAATCTTGTGTGCTTCTAAATGATGAACATACATGCCAGCTATGCTCATCGCAAAAGTGCTGCCCATTCTGGTCCTATCCTTCTGGAGGTATAAGTCACCCTCCAATTCCCCCCAATAATCTTTACAGCCCAGTACAACACTCTATTATCACATTCCATGGTGTTCGACCTCAAAGAGGATATCTTCAATTATGCCTAGAGTTTCAGACAGGGGGAGGCTTGAATAGAGATTTTCTATGTCTAGTCCTATCAGGAGTTGGGTATCGGGGTGAAAGGTTAGGTCTTTGATCAGGTGTAGCACATCTTTTGTGCCTTTCAAGATTGTGTCAGTAGTCTGAACAATTGGTCTAAGAAAGGCATTAGCAAAGCGGGAAAGGGGTTCTAGAATTGATCCTATGCCTGATACAAAAGGGCGTCCCGGTGGGGTTGCCAAATGTATGTGGATCGTGGGAATAGTGTAAAATCAGGGATGTCTGGGGCTTCAATTCACGAGTAAATCTCCTTCCTTTTGGGTTATCCAGTCAGGTGCTAAGGCTTGTTCCGCCATGCTGTTAATCGTGACCGTAGGAAATTGGTGGGGTCTTCTGTGAGTTTCTTATAGTTACGCATGTCCCCAAAAAGTTTAAGACAATCGTTGCAATATGATGTAGTGGATTGAATAACTACTGCTCTTCCCTAACCACTGGCTCTATGACTATGTCCTGATCATTACTGGTTATTTAGTTGCTTCTTTCTCCTCCCTGCTGGTGTTGTGGAAAACATTTAAGGTGCCTCAGTCAATTTCTCCTTATATTCTTCAAGACTTCCCTCTCAAAGGCAAGTATCTTCACTGAGATGGATGTGTTTGGCGGCATGAACATGGATTTATTCCTCAAGCCTGTGTCTCCCTATGTCTTGCTTTCCATTGGTTTACCATAAAAAAAGGCTCTCATTTTTAACTTTCTGATGAACTTATTGACCTCACAATTCAACTTGAATTTATCCAAAGGGGCAGTGGGCACAAAGACCAGGCCTTTTTCCAATACCTGCAACTGGGCAGGTGTGAATCTTTGGTTGGTGAGATTTATCATGAAACTGGTTGGTTGCTCGGCCTGCTTGGTCGCTCTCACCTTGAGTAGTATCCTTTCACATGCTCTGTGTCATCACCCCTAATTGTTCTCAAATAGGGGCCTATTGTGCTTAGGGCTGGCAGTTTTGTCTTTCCTCTTCTGCATCCCTGCCCTTCCCCTAAAAAAGGGCTGGTCTGGTTAAATTGGTACTGCGCAAAAAGAGTACTCTGGGGTTCCCAATGGTCAAAGTAAGGAGTGTACACCAGGGTAGGGGGGGTAGAGATCTGGATGGAGGTAGACTGTATGGATACAGAGTGGGGTGTAAGGGTGGTTCGGCATAGGGACCCCATCCTCTCATTTATCTAAACCCTGATCTCCTGTTCTTTCCATTACTCCATCTACCCCAGAAATTCCCTTTGGTGCTCATGCTCGATTCTAATCTATTGGAGCTTGTGTTTGATGAGCCAGTGTTGTAACCCAGATTTCTTCCTGAGACAATATAATCCTGAAATATTACATCATCACCGCAACACATCTGCATTTTTAAAAATGTTGTCCAGAAAAATGCGTCCCGGATCAGTAATGTCTACCCAAGCTAAATTACTTCTCTAATGATCGAAAAACATAATTCAGAAATTAAAATCTCTGGACAAAATTATTTTATGGAGTTATATCAGAGGGCCGAGATTACAAGGGTTAAGTTTGAATTTGGACTTTGATTCCAAGCAGCACAGAACATACAGTGGATTTCATTCACAATGTTATATTCAGTCAGTAACTTAAGTTAAGAATTGACTTTACAATTTTGTACACCAGCCAATAATCCACAAAATGAATTCTGGCAGGGGTAAATGTCAATAGTTTTAGAAGTACAGATAACTCCACCATTAGTATGGAGACATCCATGTTCGTAAATTCAATTCAAGAGTTGGGAAATGGGCAATGCAGCGCCTGGTTTGCCTTGGATATTTGGAAATACCAAAAAATATGTACATTTGTGGGCATTCCCAAATTCAGGTCTAACTTTTTCCCACCTTGGAACTGGTCAGAGATTTGCTCAAGGGGACATTTACCCCCAGGTGGCTCCATTTCCCCTGTGTGGACATCTTCATTCTGGAGAACTCCATTCAGGGGAAATAAGACCCAAAGGGACGAGTCACCGCTCATTCCCTGTAGTATACTTTGAAAACTGTGCCTCTTGCGGGTTTCCAGTTCTTTATTGGCCTGGTGAATACCAAAACATAGTAAATTTGCATCTGCAGATTTTTCACTTGTTTCATGAATTGGGACTAGTGTTGTTGGGGAACGAAAGGATAAGAAGGATAAAGCTGATGGAGTATCAGGACTTAGGCAAGACAACAGGCACATGAGGGCTTGAGGCAATGGAAAACAGGTCAGTTTAAGCTTAGACATCTGGACAATAGACAGCTAAACTCCCACGTGATTTGTGCTCTCACTTCCTGGGTTAGGGTTATTTCCTGGTCAAAACAGAGAGATCCTTAGTTATGATTCCTTGTGAGATTTAGTCTTTGCCTGGCAACTAGTTGTGTGGTTCCATTGGCTTTCACCTTAGTTTGCTCCTGTTTCCCATCTGTCACTTGCTACTTTCTTCTGTTTGGGTTCCCCTGGTGCCTGTTAGTCCCCCCCAAGCCATGTCCTTTTGGTTGTGCTATCATTTGTTTACTTTCTTGAGAGATTTTTACTTGGGAGTGATAAAAAGCTTCAGGGGACCTTCTCAAGATTCCAGATTGGCTCCCAGCCTTTCATTACACTATCTGCGGCCAGACCTGATAAACCTTGTTACCTTCGATATTTGTTCTCTTTTACTCAACTGGTGTTATTTTCTGACAAAGTAGAGTGGGCTCCAGTACAATATTTTTCTCTCTCGCTTCTTTCACCTTTTTCTACCAATTTCTGTGTCTGATGACATGTTTCCTTCTGTTTACCATAACAGACATTCAGGGACAGCAGAGCCTTTTAGTAGGTCTGTGTTAGAAAGGGGGTCTCTAGTTGGCCGAGGTATACACCCTTGTCCAAGTAGGGACCATAATCCTAGTCAGGGTAAATCACGCACAATCCAAATTATCCTGTGCCCACCCTCTGGTAGCTTGCCACTGAGCAGCCAGGCTTAACTTAGAATGCAACGTTTAAAGTATTTGTGCAATAAATCATACAATAAAACAGTGAGGACACCACAAAAAGACACCACGCAGGTTTAGAAAAATATAGGATATTTATCTGATTAAATTAAGGTAAAAACGTTCAAGATTTGATAATCACAAGTTGAAATATCACTTTTGTAATGATAAGAAGACTCTTAAGTTCTTAAAAGCGACAATTGTCTCTTGCAAGCACAAAGTACCTGGTTTGCGTCAAAATTACAAGCAAGAGGACTGCAGAGGAGGAGATGTGTAGAAAAAGGTAGGTGTTCGTCAGATTTCCAGGCGCACACAGACAATGTGTTGATTCTTTTCCATGAGGCAAGGACTTTGTGTCGAATTCCGGTGCACAAGCCTGAATCCTCTTTACAATGCAGGGTCTTTTGACAGCCAGGGACGATGCGTGGAAATCCTGGACGTGCGGGGTGAAGTCACAACTGTTGCAGCAATCCGGTGGGTGATACAGCACAATTTCTGCCCCACAGCTGGCGCTACGTCGATTCTTCTCGCAGTAAGTCAGACTGTGTTGTTCTGGCTCGGCGATGCGTCGATACAGTGTGCTGTGCATCGAAGTTCTAGTCGCAATGTTGGAGCTGCATCAATCTCCACTCGGGACGCAGGGCTGCGTCATTCCAGTTCAGCAATGCGGTGATTTTCTCACTGCTAGACAGGCTGTGCGTCAATTTTGGTAGGCTATGCATCGATGTTTCACCTCACAAGGAGTTTCTTCGTAGAGATGAACTCTTTTTTGGCCCTGAGAATTCAGGAAACAGGAGGCAAGCTCAATCCAAGCCCATGGAGAGCACTTCTCAGCAAAGCCAGAGGCCAGCAAGGCAGCAGAGCAACAGCAAGGCAGCAGTCCTTTACAGCAAAGCAGTCCAGGAAAGTCCTTTGGGCAGCCAGGCAGCTTCTTTTGGCAGGTTGCAGGTTCTGGTGCAGAGTGTCTGTCCCAAGAAGTGTCTAACTTGGTAGGGTCAGGGACCCAGTTTATATACCCAAAAGTGCCTTTGAAGTGGGGGAGACTTCAAAGTGTGGTTTTGAAGTGCACAAGGTCTCCTTTTAGTACAACCCTGTCTGCCAGGTTCCCAATAGGGGGTTTAGCAGTCCATTGTGTGAGGGTAGGCCACTGTCCTTTGAAATGTGAAGTGTCAGGCCCTCTACCCTTCCAGCCCAGGGAGACCCAATCACTATGCATGTGTGTGCAGGTGTGACTGAGCATCCTGTGTTTGTGGTTGTCTGGGTGAAATGCAGAAGGGAGCTGTCAACCTGCCCAGCCTAGACATGGATTGGAGAAAGGCTGAAAGGCACAGAAAGATTTTAAGTGCAGAGAAATGCTCAGTTTCTAAAAGTGGCATTTCTAAAATAGTAATATATAATCCAACCTTACCAGTCAGCAGGATTTTGTATTACCATTCTGGCCATACTAAACATGACCTGTCTACTCCTTTCTGATCAGAATCTACCACTCAAACAGTATATGAGGGTAGTCCTCATGTTACCTAAGAAAGCAGCAGGCCTCACAGCAGTGGAAAACGTATTTAGGAGTTTTCCACTACCAGGATATACAAAACACCCAGGTATATGTCCTGCCTTTTACCTACACAGCACTCTGCCCTATGGGTTACCTAGGTCCTACCTTAGGGGTGACTTATGTGTAGAAAAAGGGGAGTTTAAGGCTTGGCAAATTTTTTTAAATGCCAAGCCGGAGTGGCAGTGAAACTGTTTACACAGACCTTGCATTGGCAGGCCTGAAACATGGTTAAGGGGCTACTTATGTGGGCGGCACAATCAGTGCTGCAGGCCCATTAGTACCATTTCATTTACAGGCCCTGGGGACATGCATTGTAGTTTACTAGGGACTTACTAGTAAATTAAATATGTCAATTGGGTAGGAGCCAATGTCACAATTTTTTAAGGGACAGATCATGTGCACTTTAGTACTGGTTAGCAGTGGTAAAGTGTGCGGAGTCCTGAAATCAGCAAAAACAGTGTCAAAAAGTGGAGGGAGGCAGGCACAAATGTGGGAGTTACCACCATAAGGCTGTCAGGTCTAACAGTCTATAATTCTAAAACCTGACAAGAGGGTGAGAGAACCAGAACTTATAAAATTGTTCTATAAGTAGAGGAGAGTGAAATTACCCATAGGTCCTGCTGGAACTGTCCTTTAAGGTTGGTTATTTGACTGAAAATCACAACTTTCATGCTGCTTTTCCTCTTGCAAGCTCCATTCTAATCATCAAGTATAAATATTCTTGCATACCTTACAACTGTCAACTGGACAGTTTCTGCATATGGTGTACTAAAGACACATGGCATACATTCAGTGCCACAGTTTCTGCAGAATGTCTGGTTGAACAAACCTTCTCATGAAAGAAAGCTTTGTGGCCAACAGAGGCACCTGCATCATAAAATTTAAGCACATGCTTGGCAATTCCCTGACAGTAAAACAGTAGAGATGAATTGATATCTGTGTAAAGTGCAGGTGATATGCCTTAATTTCAGCATGCAAATTCAGAGAGTTAGGGCACCAACAGTGGAGACCCTTGTTTAACCTAACTGTCACTGGATCCAATCCACGTTACTCAGCTCATTTGCTTGCAAACCTGCTGCATGAATATGTGTGTGTGTAACCAGCAAGTCACAAGTTGCATTTCCATTAGGCTACCATAGTGGGTCAATACCCTTGCTGCAGGAATTTCTGTAACTTGCAGGTAAACGTTGCCACTCAGCCTTTCATCGTTCTGAAATTAATAAAATCAGTTCAATTCATTTGGTCAATATTAAATTCCATTATAGGCTCAAAGAGGTAATTCTGCTTTTCAGCAATGATTATGAACTGGGACTTTTAGATCTTTGGAGTATCTGTTTGGTTTACTGAGCTATCTCTGAATACCTACAAACCTGAAAGAACGGGTTAACATCCAATCTCTTACTTTATAACATTTTATAGCATCTTCTGAATGCCATAAGTGGTCTCCCTAAGCTCCCAAAAGATTTGAGAAGCTTGGCAAACTCAGAGTAATGCAAACTATAGGCCTTCAACTTACCATATTTTTAGTACCACTTGGGGTATGGGTTCTAATATGATTTGTTGGCAGGGAATGGATGCCTAGAGATGGAACATAGGTGATAGAAAGTCATAACTCTTTGCCTTCTGTGAGTTACCACTCTACTCCCAAGATACCATGATGTAAATGGGATTTTTTCATAAGTTTTATTATTGTGAATGTTATTATGAAAAACAACTATTACAGTAAATGTGATTATAGAAATAGATAATAATTATAATAGTAATAATGATTATATCAAGTACACCAAGTAAGATGTATAATTGTTTTTGATCATGCAGCATAATGAAGAAGACTGAAACAAGCACATCCTGTCCTTCTGATCCCCTGTGTATAATTAATTTATGGTCAAATGCCTGACAGAGTTATTCTGACAAGCCTGCAGGACTACTCATCATGGAAAACTTTGTGAGAGACAGGTCAAATAAGGAATTGATTCTACTGTTAGACATTGCGAGAAAGGTGGAAAGCAACACGGTTCCCCAAGTATTTTATTATGTGGAAAGCTGAAGCAAGTGTTAATGTTGAGGCTGGAACGAGTGAGCGCATGAGTAAACGCTTAAACAGAAGAACATCCTTAAAGTCAACTATGTATGCTGAAGAATGCTACAAGGGAACATCAACGTGTGAGAAATGAATCAAGGCCACACAGCTTAGAGTTGACCAAAGGCTTTGAGAATGTGCAACTATTAATTGTGATTCAAAGATCTTACCAGTTTGCAGTACGGATATACTGGCTGCAGAAGCCCATCATCATGCAACTTATTATAGGAACTATACAAGGGGTAAAGCAAAGGAGGAATATCACGCATCTAGCATTCAAACCAATAATCACTATACAAATATGAGAGATAAAGCATATGATGAACTGTCTCAATAGATTATAACTGTGATTATTCCTAACAAAGAGATAATATGTGTGATGACTCTCACTGAAAGGCTTGAAACCCTCATGACATGCAGGGGAATACAGGGAATAGACAAATCAACAAAAAACATACTTGCACAATACCATTACCCCTGCCGATGAAATACCTGGAAATGTAGCCACCCAAATTGATGGTATGGTTCTAGCTCAGAAAGTAAAAGGAGAGGAAACAACTTTTGGTGAGGTGGCTTTGTCTGTCTTGTCCATGGCTGTGCGGGAAGGAAATAGGAGTCAAAGAATCGATGTTGCGTAGGACACGTACAATGAGACGTCTATGAAGAACAGCAAAAGGACAATTAGAGGGGAATAACTCGGGCACTGGTTACAGAGCATCTCACCCTCCCAGATTGTCCAACAGTGGAGGAAAGTCCTAAGTCACTTAAGGAATAAAACAACTCTCATCGCGTTTCTTGTTAACGAATGGAGGAAACCAGTGTATTTTGTAAAACTTGAGAAGAAAACACTGTTTTCAACTGTGAAGATAAATCCTACAAAATTACATCTGAAGGGAGCCACGAAGTGCCCCATCTAAACAGTACACATGAAGAAGCAGACGGTCATTTGTTGCTGCATGCTACACATCCTGTTAATGCTTATGATGTAGTAATGATAAGCTCAGATGACACCAATGTGTTTATTATGTGTTTGGGATTCTATGACAGAAACATGGCTAAATTGTTTCTGAAATGTGGTACTAAAATACTAATGCGAGTCCTTGACATTAGGAAAATAGCTTCAACTCTTGGTGAAAATGAGCTATGATAGGTCTCTGAACATTTACTGGATGTGACTCAGTAAGCACATTTGCAGGAAAAGTAAAAGTAAGTGCATTCAAAATCCTGGTTGTTAACGGACATACATAGGAATCATTTTCGCAGCAAGGAGACTAAAGGGATTTCTCTGAAGAACTAATGGACAAATTTAGCAATTCTTGTGCTTGCTGTATGTACCAAAATCTTCAGTTCATCACGTAAATGACTTGAAATATCACCTATTCTGTGCTAGGACAGACATCAATTTCCACCTTGCAGAGATCGTCTGAAGAAACATGCCGAATGTGCAAATTACCAAGCCGCAATAAGCAAGATATGTCTTCTGAATGATCCACAGACACCTAGACCAATTGGGAGAAGGTGGAATTGGGAAAAACACGAGAGCAGAGCAACTGGTAGTGAACTGGATAGAGGGGCAGCAACACCTCAGGCTGTGTTAGATCTACTATCTTTCAACTGATTAGGAACTGCAATCTGACAACGTGTCTGCTGTCTAAATGATCTCAAGTGCACTGACATGTGCAGACCTTCCACGTGTGAAAATCAAATAGACTCAGAAAATGATGCCACCTATTCAGAAGAAGATGACACAAATGTGAATGCTAAAATTGTGTTTGTGTTAAGTGAATTTTATGCATATAATCTATATTAATATATGAGGAATACAGTGAAGTTTTATTATTATTATTTTAAGAACTATATTGTATTGTTATTATTACAATTAATAAACAGACTTATTTTACATTAAATTGAATTTAACCAATCTGCTGGAATTAGATGCATTTTTTTCACATACTATGATGAATTTGTATGCTATTTTTCAAAAATATGAAAGCCATTATTTTTTTCAGCTATGGTTCCTAACACAATAATATCAGACAAAAGGCAAAGAGTGATGACTTGCTAACACCTTCTTGCCATCTCTAGGCATTCATATCTTGCAAAAAAATCATGTTAGAACCCATCCCTCCGAGAGGTGCCAATGGCTTAAATTTATGGTCCTAGCTCTTGGCCTAAACATTGGTATTTATTTAGATTTGCCCAGTTTTACCCATAAATTTGAAAAGTAAAGTGCAGTATAAAAATATCTGACAACATCAACATGAATACAAGAAGGCAGGACAATGTCTTTGCCATATAAAATCTTCATCCAAATCAAAATATATGAACAGAAGCAGTCCATTCACAAAGGCATTTTGCTGTAAGTAAATTAGTACAAGTAGTTCTCTTCTACATACTTATTTATGCCTTTGTGTATTATCATAAAAATATCCTGGAAATAAAATTGGACGATTGAGAGACACTCATAAGCAATTACTACAAAGAAAAATGGCTGTGTTCTCTTTGCACTTTCACTAATAGGGAGTTGGACATTTTGGGGCAGATTCACAGAGGCGTGTAAAAGTATGTAAAAGATTACTCCCATACCATTACTTCCTGTTCTAATGATTTTGTGAGTAGGCCCATAAGTTTGTATGTACCCTGGCAATATTTTTCTAATCACTGTTTTTTTATTTCAAATCTTTTTTATAAATTTTAAGCAAAATAAACACCGCAGAAAATAATATATGGACAAATAATACATGAAACGTTTCTTTGACAATTGTGGATTGTATATTATTAATATTATTAGTGGCTACAGTGAGAAAGAGCATGTCATTAAGAAGAATAAGGCCCTCATTACGACCCCGGTGGTCGGTGATAAAGTGGCGGTAATATCGCCAACAGGCTGGTGGCAACTACCGCCAAATTATGACCATGGTGGTGATATCTCCGGTAGACAGCCAATGTACCACACTGACCGCCAGGGCGGAAACAACAGGCACCACGGTTGCAGCCGTCTACAGCCAGGCGGAAGACAAAGTACCGCCTACCATGTTTTGACCATGCAATCTGCCACCTTTTCTGGGGTGGTACCAACACCATCAAAAGCCTGGCAGAAACGGAGCACAAAAGTCAAAGAACTCACCAATGGAGACACAGGGAAGAAACACGTCGCCTTGGAACCAGAACTGCAAGATTTCCTGATGATCTTCTACGTTATGCTCCACCTGGAACACCAACGCCGGCAAAGACGATGACGGTAAATGCAGCCGCCTAGCACACAAGGGAGGGGGGGAAGAAAAAGAGAGTGACACACACATGCACAACACACACCCGACACACACACACACCATACACACAACCATATGTATTACCAAAACAATTTGATAATGAAAATCTTCAGAATAATGCGAAGGCAACAGGAATTTACGATAATTAATGTAATCAGTCCAACAATAAATTCAACAATCCGATTTACACATTAAACAGATCTCTACACGTGTATAAGAAAAGGGACACTGCCCAGTCCATAGTTCACAGGGCCCACATGGCCACAGGGCAAAGTCCAAGGCCCCACTCGAATCCTGCCCCAATACGGAGAGAACACAGAGGGGCATCAGTTGGCAAATAGGCAGGCACCTCAGGGGGAGTGGGAACCTCAGCCGGATGCGGAAACAAGCCCACTGTTCCTGGAGGGGGCAACATGCCCTGTGCTTGGTCCTGGGGAGTGCAAGGTCACAGTCTCCCGAGTGGGTGACTTGCCCACTGGTTCTGGAGGGGGCAACATGCTCTGTGCTTAAACCTGGGGAGTGCAAGGCCACAGTCTCTCGAGTGGGTGACTTGCCCATTGGTTCTGGAGGGGGCAACATGCCCTGTGCTTGGTCCTGGGGTGAGCAAGGCCACAGTCTCTCGAGTGGGTGAATACCCCACTGGGTCTGGAGGGGGCAGGCTGCACAGCAGCCCTTGGAGGCTGGACTATATTGCATCCTCCAGCGGTGACGGCTGCACTGTGGTTGTTCTGTGGGAGGCTCCTGCTCAGCCCCTGCACCCTCTGATGGCTGCACTGTGGTGGTTGTTGTGAGAGGTTCCTGCTCAGCCCCTGCACCCTCCAATGGCTGCACTGTGGTGGTGGTTGTGGGAGGCTCCTGCTCAGCCCCTGCACTCTCTGATGGCTGCACAACCACGGCTGGCCCTGGGGGCTCCATGACAGCTGCTGGTGCAGGCTCCTTCCCCTTCTTAGCAGCTGTTGCAGGCTCCTTCCCCTTCTCTGTGGCTGGTGCAGGCTTCTTCCCCTTCTTTGTGGCTGGTGCAGGCTCCTTCCCCTTCTTTGTGGCTGGTGCAGGCTCCTTCCCCTTCTTTGTGGCTGGTGCAGGCTCCTTCCCCTTCAGTATTGTTGGTATTCCACCATGAGTAGGTGCTGCTACCACTGGGCCCGTGGACTGGATGAGGTGCTTGGCTGGGTCCTTGCTACCCTGCCCATACATGCAGGATGGGGGGTGGAGGGCTAGGGAAGAGGTAAATCTGGGAAAGGAAAAGCTGTTTAGGGACATTGGGGCAGGACGAGGGAGGATTAATGGGATTGAAGGATGAGGGAGTGGTTGTTGGAGTTGTTTTCTGCTGGATTTGGGTGCAGGTGCATGGGCTGTATGCTGTTGTGAGACGGATTTCTGTTGGGTGTCTGAGTGCTTGCGTTTGTGTACTTTAGGAGGGGGGACAGACATGGTGGGAGAGGACAAAGGGGAAGAGTGCATGGATGTTGTGAAGGTGTCTGCCAGTGAGGTGTGTGTTCTGCTTGGTGTGGTGATGATGCTGGTAGTGGATGATGATGTCGTGCATGCAGGTGTGAGTGTAGACGTAACTAGGTGGGAGGTGGAGCAGGGTGAGATAGTGGAAATAGTGGATGTTGTTGTGTCTGCAAATGAAGGTTGTTTGTGTGAGTGCCTATGGGATGAAGTGTGGTGCTTGTGTTTTTCTGTGACACTCTTGGATGTTGCCTTGTGTGCATGCTCATCTGGCTGTGTGCTTGGGATGGGTTGGGGTTGAGGAGAATGGGATTGGGAAGTGGAAGTTGGAGGGGGGACGGTAGAAACAGGGACAAAGGCTGCCATCAGAGAAGAGGTCAGGGCCTGAATCGATCTCTGTTGGGCCGCCAATCCACAGTGAATGCCCTCCAGGAATGCATTAGATTGCTGCATCTGGGCTGCCAGACCCTGGATGTTATTCACAATGGTTGACTGCCCTACAGAGAGGGATCTCATCAGGTCAATAGCCTACTCACTCAGGGCAGCTGTGCTCACTGGGGCAGGGCCTGAGGTGCCTGGGGCAAAGGAGATGCCCACCCTCCTGGGTGAACGGGCATGGGCAACTCACTGAGGGGCTACTGGGAGGGCAGTGCTGGTACGGGGCATGGCGCCTGTACCTGCAGCTAGGGTTGTCACAGAGGTATACGCCACTACCAGGGAGCTTTCAACGGAGAAGGTATCAGAGTCTGTGTTGTCCCCTCCAGTCTCTGCATGGTGCTCCCCTCACCCTCCGTCTCACTGGTGCCCTCAGTGTTGGTGAACTCTGCCTCCAGGGTCCTGTGGGATGCAGCTCCCTCTGTCCCCAGTGCCTCTGCTCCTCCGCCAGATGATGCTAATGCACAAAAGGACAGGATGACAAAACAAGAAAGGGGAGAGAGAGACAAAGGATACACAGGGTCAATGACTGCACCAACACCACCGTTGGCGTACACAGCACACTCACACACAGGGAACAGGCCTACGCACTATGCATTGCACTACCAGTGAAATGGCTACTCAACAAGGAATGAGCAGGGGTACACACTGCCAACTGCAGCAAACCTGGAACCCACTCAGCCCTGACTAGTAGTGAATACTAACAAGCTAGGTAAGCAGTATTTCCCCTTCAGACCCTTAGCCACCAGAGGACCTACGCTGCTATGTGTGGCCTGGCCTAGGGGCACCCACTGACACACAACCACCACCCGGATACCACCCATCCAGCCATGAGCTTCAATGATGGCCACTGTACTCACCCCTTGTGGCTGCTGTGATTCCCTCAAGTGCCCATCCAGCTCACGATAGGCCACCGCCAGTATGCAGGCCATCAGGGGGGTCAGAGTCCGACGGGCACCCCTTCCTCATTGGGAGGCCATCCCAAGCTGGGCCTCCACGGTCTTCTGTACCCAGCGTCTCAGGTCCTCCCACCGTTAGCGACAGTGGGTGCTCTGCCTGCCATCAACCCCCAGGGTCCACATGTCCTTGGTGATGGCACGCCATGTACCCTTCTTTTGATGGGTGCTGACCTGCAGAGGCAATACAGACAGGAAAACACCATTAGACAACCAATCCAGCCAGTAACACAAATGGCCCACCATACCAGTTTCCATCACCATTGGCACACACATAGCCCAGCACACAATGTGTACACTGCCAAGAGGACATCAGACCACCCCCTTACACAATGCGTTCACACACACAACTCCATGCATTCATGCCACATGCATCGTGCCCACAGTGTACTCACCTGTTGGTCTGGAGGCCCATACAGCAGTCTCTACTGGGGTAGGACCCCATCCACTGGTCGCTCCAACTCCTCAGAAGTGAAGGCTGGGGCCCTTTCCCTGGTCACATGGGCCATAGTAGGTTCCAGACACAGGTCACAGCAGCACATGCAGTGTAGGTCCTCTCCTATGGAAGGTTAGGAAACAAGTGATGAATATGAAAGAAAATGGTGGTCACGTCCGCCGGTGTAGATCACCATTGGCCACTGTACCCCATAGGGCCCAATTATAACCAATGAGGAATTGCATGGCAGTTCCCGCGCCCCTACTGCCACGGTGCACAACGTCAGAGGCATTACCTCACTTTCACCTGTCCCTCCACACAGGACAGGCGAACGCCATTTTCGGGGGGGGAACTGGCCTATGGTTTAATGCTGCGTCACAGGATAAATAGGCACATACTTCACAAATTACACTGCCTCACAACATGTTTACGGATTGCGGACTGCTGTTGTGGCTCCATTGTTCAGTTTGTGACAGACTCCTCACTCTTGTGCCCCTTAGATACCTACTGCTGCAGATGAATAGGAAATGGAGACATACCCCGGTGTACAGACCCATGGTGGACTTTGCTACACTGGAGGACATACACAGAGCTGTGTGCCCAATTGGAGCCTGACCTGATATCTGATATCCGTCATCCACTGGGATCCCCCCTTTTGTGCAAGTGCTATCAGTTCTCCATTTCATGACAACTGGTTCTTTCCAAGGGACAGTGGGCTTGGCAGCAGGAATGCCACAGCCAATGTTCACACATGGGCTGACAAGAGTGCTGTCTGCCCTGATTAAACACATGTGCAGCTACATTGCATTCCCCCAGGTTGAAGATTTGGCCACTGTGAGGCCGGATACCATACAATGGAACATAGCCCCAATATAATTGGTGGATTGACGGAACACATATTGCAGTTGTGGGCCCCCGCCAGAATGAACAAGTGTTCAGGAATTGTAAGAGTTTCCACTCCATGAATGCGCAGATGGTGTGCTTGGTGGCCCAGTACATCTCCAACATCAATGCTAAGTATCCTGGGTCGGTGCATGATGCCTTTGTCCTGACGAATAGCAGCATCCCAAATGAGAGTGCCCAACTACAGAGGCACAGGGTGTGGCTAACAGGTGAGCCCTGGTTCCCACCCAGTATATGTTGGTGTATGCCTATGTTGTTGGCCATATAGGATAGTGTGTGGCTAAATGTTGTCCCTCAATATTTGCAGGTGACTCTGGTTACCCAAACCTATCATGACTGCTGACCCCTGTGAGGAATGCCAGGACAAGAGCAGAAGAACATTATAATGAGGCACATGGGTGAACCAGAAGGATCATTGAAAGGGCCTTTGGCCTCCTGAAGGCCAGGATCCGGTGCCTCCTGCTGACAGGTGGATCCCTCTGCTACTCACCCAAGAAGGTCTGCCAGATAGTAGTGGCATGCTGCATGTTGCACAACCTGGCCCTCAGACGCCATGTACCTTTTCTGCAGGAGGAGACTGGAGATGCCCCGGTGGCAGCAGTAGACCCTGTGGACAGTGAGGATGAGGAGGCAGAGGATGAGGATGTGGACAACAGGACATCTGTGATCCGTCAGTACTTCCATTGACACAGGTGAGACAGTGCAATTTTACATTTCAATGACTTTGGTTGTATTCTGTGTGGCATTGCCATGCTGGTATTTCCCACTTCTTTGCCCACTTACTGTTATCTCTGGATATTCATTTTGCAGATGTTGGTGATTTGGCAAATAATCCTGGTGCTATCACAACAGCTAGCTACAAGTAATTAATTATATGTTCATTCTATGTACAGTTCCTTTGTAATGGCTGTAGCTGTTACAATCAATACATATTTGAAATACATGACATACTCGAAGTTGATTTTTATCAAAGGGCGTTTATTGTAGTGCTAATATATAGAGGGGAAGTGCAATGGAATGGGGTGATGATGGAGGAAAGTCCAGGGTATTGTTTCAGTCTGTTTGTAGCACAGGTGCATTGTCCATGGGGACATAGGAAGGGGAGCAATGGCAGTTCAAGGTGGACAAGGTGACAGAGTGGGACACAAGGGGGACAATCAGGAGAGTCTCATTTCCTGTTGGTGGTCTTAGCAAGTGTCTCTGACTTCTGTCTGGATTGCATGGAACACTTGCAGGGTGGTTCACCTTCTGCAGGGGGAGGGGTGCTGGTGGTCTGTTGGTCCTGTGGCGGGGCCTCCTGGCCACTAGCGGCAGTGGAAGTGGAGTGCTGTTCAGATGACTGGCTAGTGGCAGGGGCCCGCTGGTGTGACACTGCCTCCCTCATAATGTTGGCCATGTCTGCCAGCACCCCTGCTACGGAGATCAGGGTGTTGTTGATGGCCTGCAAGTCCTCCCTGATCCCCTGATACTGTCCCTCCTGCAGCCACCTGTTCTCCTGCACGTTGTCTAGGATCTGACCCATCATGTCCTGGGAATGTTGATAGGCTCCCAGGATCTCGGAGAGCGCCTGCTGGAGAGTCAGTTCCCTGCTCCTGTCCTCCCCCTAGCACATAACAGTCCTCCCATTGGTGCACAGCAGTCCTCCCAGTGTTCCTGGTGGGCTGTGCCTCTGTCCCCTAAACTCTGTGCCCACTGCCACTGACCCCAGGTCCCTGATTGTCTTGTGTGTGAGGTGTAGCCTGGGGTCCCTGTACAGGTGGGCACACTGCTGATTGACGTGTCTACAGGACAGAGGTTTGGGAACGATGGGTGGGTGCTTTGATGTTGGTTCCTGATGGGGGATGCTTTGTGGTGGTCTGTGACTGGGCTTGGGGACCAGCTGTCCAATGGTCCCTGATGGGCCAGGTAGATCGTCCAGATTCTGAAGACCAGAGTTACTGTCATCACTGTGGGCCTCTTCTGTTGGGAGACTGGAAAGTGATGGCACCTCCTCTCCAGTGATATTGGCAGGGGTACCTGTGGGGATGTAAATGATGTATTATGCTTCATGTGTATGACATATTGTACATCCTGGCTTCCCCAGGGATTGTTATTTTTCCTATGCTGTGCATGCTTTAGTGATGAGTGTCCGTGCAGGGCTGTGAGGGGTGTCCATGCATTGGTACAGCATGCAGGGCTTGGCATTGGAATTAGTGCTATGTGACGGTGGAGTGTGTGGGATGGAGTGGAGTGATGGGAGTGAGGGTATGTGATGGAATGCAAGGATGGGGGTGATGATTGTTGAAAGTTGACTTACCAGAGTCCAGTCCTCCTCCAACTCCGGCCAGGCCCTCAGGATGCAGTATTGCCAGTACCTGCTCCTCCCATGCTGTGAGTTGTGGGGGAGGAGTTGGGGGTCCACCGCCAGTCCTCTGTATAGCGAGCTGGTGTCTTGCTGCCATGGAACGTACCTTCCCCGTACGTCGTTCCACCTCTTCCTGATGTTGTCCCTTGTTCTTAGATGCTGTCCCATGGCATTGACCCTGTCCACGATTCTCTTCCATAGCTCAATCTTCCTTACTATTGATATTTGCTGCACCTGTGCTCCAAATACGTGTGGCTCTACCCTGATGACCCTTAACTCCTCCTAATTGAAATTGCTGTGTGTGTTAATTGATGTGTGTTGGTGAGGGTGTGATGGGTAATGTGTTTGGGTGTGTGATGTGGAGTGTGTGGGGGTATGTGGGTGTGAGTGGTGTGTGGCTGTAGTTGTCGCAGTGGTCTTGGTGTCAGTCTTGTGCCAATGATTTGTATTCGCAAGGGGTTGTGAGTAACGTGGGTGGGTGTTTTGTTGTGATGTGGGTGTGTGGGTGTGGTGTGTGTATGAGTGTCAGGTGTGTGTTTTTGGTATTGGCCATGTAGTGTTGTTTTGTATGTGGGTGTCCATTGTGAGCGCAGCGGTATGTACCGCCAATGGTTTACCGCCGTTGAGTGCCCGCCGTGGTGATTTGTGGGTCATAATGTGACGGGCATTGTTCTGTTAGCGTAACGGTGTGGGTTTTGGGACCGCCACTTTAGCACTGACCTATGTCTGGCGTATTTGTGTATGTGACTGTATTCTGTCGGATTGGTGTGTGTGTGTCATAATATGGTGAACAGATATCCGCCACCGTGGCGGTAGGTTGACGGCCGTCAGAATGTCAGTAAGCGGGATTTACCACCAGAGTCATAATGACGGCTGAAGTGTTTTATAGCACAGTATACTGAGAAGGTGGACTTACATCAATAGGTCTTTTCTCTTGTGTCCATTGACAGTACAAATAGTGATGCCACAGATCCAAAAGTCATCAAATAAATTTAAAAGAATGACAAAGACAAAAAAGGGACTGCCGTCACTATATACAGGCTTACAGTGAATACTATCAAGTGATGTACTTGCCTAGGAAAGCAAACGTTGAAAGAAATCTGTGTGAGGTATTAATACCACCTGCTGTACATTGTTGGATGTCACTGAGGAGCTCCGTGACCATATAGAAGAACAAGGGAGAAAGCCGCGCTGTAGAGTCAATGTCAGTGGAGCTGCATTTCTCCTGTCAGTCTGGGTTTGCAAAGACCTGCATTGACGAAGGAGAGGGCCTTTGGTGGAAGCACAGAGCCTCCCTCCTTCCCCCCTTTCCCTCAGGTATGTAAATACTCCAGAGAGGCAGTTGAAAGTGAGTGACCCCGCTAACCACCTTTCTACAGCTGAACTTAGGACTCCTGGGACATGGGTGAGGGGCAGAATGAAGGGTAAGTGAGCACTTCTACAACTGATGGTTAGCCACTGTTGTATTGTTACTCCACTGAACAACTAGATTCTTATCCTACTATTCACACTAGTGATTCCTACAGAAGCCATAAACAAGATTTATAGAATTATAGATGGGTAATTGTTAACAACAGGGATGCTATTCACCAAGGAGAGGTTATTCTAAAAGCCAGGTCTTCAGCTTCTTGCATAACATAACAACTGAGAAGGGGGCTCTGATGTTCTGTGGGAGGTTTGTTCCATGCTTTAGGGGAATGCAAAAAAAGGTCCGCCCTCCTGCTCCGCTACTGCGTATGTGGAGTATGTGTGCGAGTGAGAGTCCAGCTCAGCAGACATGTCTGGAAGTTGGGTAGAAATATATGCAATTGTTGAGGTATGCAGAGCCAACTTTGTCTAGTGTTTTTTACTTGTACGTGAGGAGCTTGAATTGGGCCAGTTTGTGTATGTGGGAGCCAGTGGAGCGCTCTGAAGTGTGGTGAGATCTGAGGTATGTTGAGGTTGAGTCTTTCTGCTGTGTTCTGGATGATTTAGGGTCTGTTCAGGAGCTCTTTGGTGATTTCAGCATAGAGTAGGTTTTCGTGATGAAATCTGATGTTATGAGTGCCTGTGTGATTGCACTTGAACTAGTGTTCTTGGGAGCCATTTGAAGATTTTTTGCAGCATCCTTAGAATATGGAAGCAGGTGGAGGTTACAGAGTTGACCTTGGCAGTCATGTCGAGTCAGACGTCTATAAAGATTCCCGGTTTCTGGCATGGGTGGTGGGTCCTATGTCTTCTGGCCACCAGGAGAAGTCATGTGAAGAGGTCTTCATCCTGAAAATCACAATGTCGGTCTTGTCCGAGTTAAGCAGGGTCTACTAGTTTGCATAGTTTTGAAAGTGCAGCCTTATGTGTGAAAAAATGTCAGTGGCTCGTGCAGACTTATAGTTTTTCAAGAAGAACAATAGACTTCACTATACCCTCCTGCCAATCAGGCAAAACATTTGCCATTACTACTGCTATCAGTACCAACTGTGCAGGTGGCAAAAGGTGTATGGGGGCCCAACAGAGTTTTGAAGGATTGAAAAATAGCTACTTCTTTGAGAAAAACTAGAACAGGATTATCAAAAGTTGCCCAACAGTGATCAAATCCATGAAAAATTTTACGAATATACAATCAATGTAATTGGGAGGAATGTCCATAGTTAGTGGTTATCAAGAAACCGTCAGGAGGATTGCTCTCCTGGACCAACGATTGAAACTCCTTTAATGTATTTTGTCTAGGAGACTTTTTTTAAATAGCTCTTTATTGTTCATATCAGCAGTTACCTGTTGCAAATATGCATATCATGCTTGCCATTGTTGTCAATGTTGTACCATTCTTCATATCCTTCACAATTGACATAGAAAAAGATAAATTTTCACACAACAACAATGAACCATCAAACATGCACACTAACTCTGACCCTATAAATCTGACCCTATATGTAATTTGTGTCCATCCCTGCCTCCAGCCCACCCAGGTCCATATACATTTACAGCTCATGCATTAGTTGCCAGTCCCACTCTGCTTCCCGCACCAACACTCATATCCGGGATCAAACAGGTCTCATATTTCTCACATTGAACTGTTCCTCTAGCCACAATTTAGTTTGTCAAGTTAATGCAACATTGGTATGTAGAATTCAGTGTCCTTACCGTATCCTCAATGTGAGGGACTCAAGAAGGACTTTTATCCATTTATTACTGTATCACCATGAGGATTGTGCACATTTGATTAAATAGCAGCCCACCCTCTGCCGTTTACATTGTATCATGAAATCTGCAGTCTCTGGTGCAGTCCATTTCTGTACATCAGGCTCATTAGGTGCCTTCTAGTTCATGGCTATATTTCCTTTCCCTATGAGTAAGACTAGAGCAACAAATGTACAGCTATCTTTGGCTCACTTTGGCCTACAGAAAATACCTAATACACAGGTCACCAAGCTATACTCAAAGCATTTAGCTGCCAAGTCAGACAGACATAAGATGCACCACTGAAGACCTATATTGTTGAATATCGGGGCATTTTCAGACCATGCGGAAACAATCTGCTGCTTCCTTCCTACATCTGAGGCAGGCTGCAATGCACCTGAATTATTTTTCACTAACTTTTGATGGGGAGCAGTAAGTGTGATGTAAATAAATAAATTGCGTAAATTTGAAATGTAGATTCTGTTCACTTTTTTGTGTCTTCTAAGGCATGTGACTAATCTATGTCAGTAACCTCTCTTTATTTTCTGTTCCAAAGTTAACTCAATCGTGGCCTTGGGTAAGTAAAGGATAGGGTAAATGCATTAGAAGGAGTTGTTGCAGTTTGTCATTGTGCCCTGCATGCCAGTATTATCCGCCTCCCCCAGGTTAATTTGATTGCTTATATCAAGGTATTAAATGTTAGAAATTGTCCAGTAGTCCTCTCACCTGGCTTCAAATGTACACAGTGTACACTCTACAAACAAATCACCTACTTTCTTAATCACAGAGTGTTCCCATGGGTGGATGTCTTGGGTTTTGGCAACATCTACTACTTTTGCTTCACACCATAGGGGTACGTCAGGCGCATATAGTGTAGTACCTCCCAGCTTTTAGATATTTCTTCCAACATGTTTCAAGTGTACATATTGACCTGGGATGTGATATGTTTAACTGTGGCGTCCCTAGTGCAATCTCCACTGGACAAACCATTCCTAGGCATGCTGCATGGTCCTTCCTATCGGGGCCTACCCCCAGTGACGTCCATCTAGTGAACCACATGAATTGCACCACCATATAATGAATCTCCAGAGACCCATCCAATGTTCTCAAGTCCTTCAGTGTTGAAAATGTTTTCCTGTGTTTAGCCTATATTAGGTCCAACAGTAGAGTCCATAGTTCTCCAAAGAAGATTTCCTTCAGTATCAATGGCACAGCTGCAAAGAAGCAAAGCAACCCAGGTAACATTATCCTTTTTCGCAATGGCCACCCTTCCCAACAGCAATAATGGGAGTATATTCTAGAATAACAGTGTTTCTCTAATGTACCTGACAGCTCTGTTCAGGTTACCATCCCCTCCCCCAAGTGCTTCCTCTGTATGATAGATCAGTATTCCTAAATACTTTAAAGGTTTCGAGTTCCCACCTCAGAGCCACCTTGTTATCAGGTATTCTTTCATTGAGATCCAGAGGTTGAAGGGGGAAAAGTTAACAAGACAGTTGCTAAATACACTCATAATTAAAGTGGCTGATGCAAACGGCTGACCTTTACAAATACTCACACGTGGAAAAGCTAACTTTGTGGGTTTTACATTTACATTCCTTAATGATTTGCAAAACATAGTTAAATAACAAAACTTTTCTGAGAACGTGCTCTCAATTTTAAAATAATATAAAAATCCATAAAAGTACATATTATGTAGAGGTAAAAAGAGCACCAGAAATCTGCATACCGAAAGCCACAAAGTAATCTGCACAATGCAAATCTCTAATGCTTACGTTCTCACTGGGCCAAAATTATTGGGTGTAAAATAAGAACTCGTTCATTTCCTCACACAGAAAGTTCAGACAGTGCGGCATAATAAGCATGTGATAATATCCTTTGAGGATTGATGTAATGCACTCAGTAGTCATACCATTTCCTAATCCCTTTAAAGCTTTCTGATACCCCTATGGGACTTGATTTAACTATGAGACCATGCAGCACGCAGGAGCGTGATTTACAATCTCTCATCTGATGGACCTTTAATTGAGTGAAACGAAAAGCGAGTTAACAATTATAAAACATTTCACATTTTGTGAAGTCAATTTGACCCCACAATCACAACCATTATCGCTGGTTGAAGCTAGGTAATTTTTAGTTCAAATCAATAATCAATCCAACATATGTGCATGTCAGGAAAACATTAACAAGATACAAGATTGGAGCTGGCAAGCTGAACTATCACAATTGATTCAATCTCAATAGATTAAGATACAAAGCAATAACAGCCACTATAATACAGAAACTGGGAATTGGGAATAACTGTTTCATAAAGAAACCCCTGATCTCTCCTAAACATGAAATAGTTGTAAAATCATCTAATCAGAGTTCTAAATCAGGAATGAGGATGGTTTGAATAAAATCTCAGGGAAATTTGGAAATGCAAGAAGGTGTCAGCATAGTTAAGTAAAAGTCTCCGGAAATGGAATAACATAAAGCTTCACACTTGCAAGAATGAAGGAAGCAGAGAGGTCTGTACCCCTCTAAGGCTAAAGGAATCTGCTCTCTTTTAAAGGTAGGGGAATCTGCTCTCTTTTTTTACCAAAGTGAACATTAGTTAAAACATACAGAAGATTTAAGAACAACTGTATCTCTTTCCACCTACCCAGGAACCAATCAACTCAGTTCTCCTGGTAGGCATTTGCAACATCACCCAAGTTTCACATCCCACAGAAATCCAGACAGGTACTACAACCTTGGGAACCGCCTGTGTCTGTTACACAATGAACAGGAAGCTTCATTTGCTCATTAAGGGGGTCATTCAGACCCCGGCGGGCGGCGGGAGCCGCCCGCCTGGCGGGAACCGGCGTATGACCGCACCGCGGTCAAAAGACCGCGGCGGCCATTCTGTGTTTCCCGCTGGGCTGGCGGGCGACTGCCAGAAGGCCGCCCGCCAGCCCAGCGGGAAACCCCTTCCCACGAGGACGCCGGCTCCGAATGGAGCCGGCGTAGTGGGAAGGGTGCGACGGGTGCAGTTGCACCCGTCGCGAATTTCAGTGTCTGCAATGCAGACACTGAAATTCTATGTGGGGCCCTCTTACGGGGGCCCCTGCAGTGCCCATGCCATTGGCATGGGCACTGCAGGGGCCCCCAGGGGCCCCACGACACCCCTCACCGCCATCCTGTTCCTGGCGGTCGGAACCGCCAGGAACAGGATGGCGGTGAGGGGGTCGGAATCCCCCATGGCGGCGCAGCAAGCTGCGCCGCCATGGGGGATTCCTCAGGGCATCGGAAAACCGGCGGGAGACCGCCGGTTTTCCTGTTCTGACCGCGGCCAAACCGCCGCGGTCAGAATGCCCTGCGGGGCACCGCCAGCCTGTTGGCGGTGCTCCCGCCAACCCCGACGGTCCTTGACCGCCGGGGTCGGAATGACCCCCTAAGTCTTTCACGTTTCTTGCCAAGATTTCCCGTCTCAGGCCCTGCTATCAGTAAACTAATACAAACAACAATATATATTTTTCTCTAGCTAATGAAATCATGAGAACGCACCTGCAAAAGAAAAGAACACACTGACCAAGAAAAAGCTAATTTCAGAATTAAGCCTGACTAATGTGCATTATGAGCTCATGATTATACATGCACATGAATACATTTCAAAATAAAAGCAAAGCATGAATTAAAAAAAATGCATATTACTTCTGCAAACACAACTTAAAATGTTAAATGAACATTAGTTTCTCAGTGGTTATATTTCATTAATGCATTTAAGTGTTGCACACATGCTAATATATTTCAACGTGTACTTATTGAATCTTAATAGCTTTGACCTGCATCTATCCAGATAAATATTATGTATTTTTCTAAACACTGTGTGGTGTATTTTTGTGGTCTTATACTGTGTTATTGCATGATTTATTGCACAAATACTTTACACATTGCCTTCTAAGTGAAGCCTGACTGATCAGTGCCAAGTTACCAGAGGGTGGGCACAGGATAATTTGGATTGTGTATGACTTACCCTGACTAGAGTGAGGGTCCTTGCTTGGACGGGGGTAGCATGACTGCCAACCAAAGACCCCATTTCTAACAGGACCCGATGCAGAACCACGCAGGACCTCACATCTCAACCTAAGTACAACCATGTATACTTTCCAGGAGGCCAAACCCAGTCTTGTACCCGGCCAGTGCTTCATTGAAGTCAGCCTGACTGCTTTTTGTCACTACTTTTATGTAAGACTTTAAAAATTGCATATCTCAAGGTCAACTGAATGATGTTTTGGCATTCTGATATAATTTTATTTATTAAAATTCACTCTTTTTTTCTAGATTATTTTGGGACTTTTCTCGTGTGGTGTTTTCACTTTATAATTGTGTGCTGCATAAAACCTTCGCACATTGCCTCTAAGCTAAGTCTGACTGTTTTGTGCCAAGCTACTAGAGGGTTAAATAAAGGTTAACCTGGTGACTTTTGTCAGTGTCAAGAACACAATTAACGCAATTAAATCACCTCCTTTAAGCCACGGTAGCCCACTCCACAGAGACAATGTCTCAGATAGGTTGCAGAGTAATAATGGTTGTTCAGAGTTGGGGGCAAAGATGGAGCCTAGGAGGATCTGATGGCCATCAAGTCGACCATGCACCACTACATACTGGCCCTCTGTATCTATGACCACGTCCTCTGCCACGAAAGGGGTGCCTGGCTTAACCCACAGTAATACCCCTCTGGCATAGGAGTAAAACTTAGTAGCACATACGTGACCTCACCAGCGTCTTTAAAACCTAGTGGCTTCTGTTTGCGTTAAATGTGTCTTCTGTAACAGTGCAATGTGTGTGGAGTGACATTTCAGGTAGCGACGTGAGGATGTGTGCATTCCTGTCACATTCCAGGTCATGATGTTAAAATTAGTTAGGGTACAGTGGAAAACTGCTGTGTGTACGTCAATGTGGGTGGAAGTGTGCAGCAATAGTAGAATTAAGGTGTGTGATGCAGCGTTGGGTTACAAATAGTCCTAGCATAGAGATAAAAAACAAGTCATAAACATACAACCATAAATACCATTAGAGTGGGATAACAACATGTGTCCACCCAAATTTCTGAGCAACAGAGGCTGATAAAAACTAATCAAGTTAAGGACTAGAGAGAGGTGGTGTTGCGGCAGCCAATTATTAAATACCTCACATATGTAAGGATGAACATGTGTTATCCCTTACAATTAGTACAACCTTGAAACATAGCTGACAGCTAGGTTTCAAATGCTGTCACTTTACAATAACACTATACACGGTAATGCTAATAATACTGTCCAACAATATAGGTGCAAATGAAGGGTCCTCAGGAGCAACAATCGTATAGAAGCAGACATAGCAATTAAGTTAAATTCAGTGAATTGGGCATTACTAGTTGCACAGTACAATCATCTGAATATGTCCTTGGCCGTCTTTGGTGTCACATCAGGTGGGATGGTCTAGTCCACCCAGGATAGCCAAGCGGTCGAGGAGAAATCATTGCTAATAGATTTGGCTGAGTCATCTTCAGGCTCTGAACACTGCATAATCTCACAAATTGTAGCAGTAACTTGCAGAACTCGACACCTCTCCCTTGTAACTTGCTCTAGATCTAGTGTGTTCTTTGACTGTTTTGAGCAGTGTGAGTGGCGTCTCCGTCATGTCTACGAGAGGCATTCGACTCACTGGATGTTGCGGTATCCCATGATATCTCACTTGTGGTCAGTAGTCCTGTGATTCCAGCCAGACCTATGAATCTTCAGGTGAGTTCCAGAAATGTGTGACAATTTGCAGGCATGCCAGAAACAGGAGTGAGTAGTAGATATCCAATTGCAGCAGGCTGTGTTTTACTGCTAGGAAGGAATTTCTCGGTTTCTGCACTGTCATAGTGTAGACCAGAAATAGCATGACATGTGAATTGTCAAATTTAAAGTCTCAGAGTTTCCGCACCTCATGCAGTACGGAGTCCCTATTGCGGTAGTGGAGCAGACGGAACAGTAATAGTCTGGAGTTAGAGCCATTAGGTGATTGCTAGTTGGAACACAGTGTGTGCCTTCCAGGAAGAAAAACTGCAAAAAGGTCTCGGGGGCACCAAGCCTTTCAGCTAGTGTTCCACATAACCAATACCATCCGATCCCTTAACTCCTTCCGGAAGGCCAATCACTCGGACATTGTTCCTCCTTGAGCTGCCCTCTGTGTCTTCAGCGGGGCATTCTAGGATATGTACACATTCTGCGAGTGTTTCACAATTGGCACAAAAGAGCCCTGTCACTGACAAAGGCCACAGTTAGAGTCAACAGCACAGAGGTGGAGTGCATCAGGAGCCCAGTGCGCTAGGCAGGAGGTTGTGCCATATAACGTGATAGACCCAAGGTGGCTTTTGTTAAGATCAGAGGGCACTTCATGCCCAATGTTTGCATTTGTAATCCACAGGACGCAGATAACAGTGCAGGCATATTTGAACTTGGTCCCAAAAGACCACATGCAATAATATTGATGGTTGTGAGCAGGTGTCCGATGAGGAAGCTGCAGTCATCATGCAGGTGGCCTGCTTACCAGCGGTTTAAGTTCTAAAAGGATTTCAGGTATATATTCGAGTGATGATATCCATTTTAGCAGTTATTTCAAATAGTCATCCAAGTATTTGTCTAAAGGCACTCAGAGGGACTCTTGTCCCTCAACTCTCCGTTGCAACGGGACAGTTATGAAATTTGTGTCTTGATTTCCTGCCTCATAGTGTCTCTGAGAGACTCAACAATCACGGTCATTAGAAGCCTTGAAGTATCAGGGTGGCAAGAGGGGAGAGAGTAAGTTGCTGTTACCGAGATTCTCTCATTAATTACGTCTTGTGACAGGGCTTAATTGATGAAGCTTCAGTGCCATGGTTGAGTAAATACATGGCACTGGCTGCTTAACAAGCATTCACTTTCCAACTGTACATAACAGCTCTGTCTCTACCACTTGTGTGTTAAGACAGTTTATGGTGGAGAATGAATAGGTGCCTGCATTCTGCTTCTGGTTCTTTGAAAAGTTGGCTTCATTGACATGAGGGTGATGCACCATGGAACCATCCATTCTGCCCGGCCAGTAGTCGAAAAAAATGGATTTACCTGCAGGATCGCTTCCTTGCCACTGGGAAGGCCAGGGAGATACAAAAGGTTAACCTTAGAGGGATTCCTCCCTTGTTAAATTACCAAGCCAGGTAGGGTGTTGTATTGGGGAAATAAAAGGGGAGAGTCATGCACTCCCAATCCTTGGGCAAGGTCAAAAGCATCTGCATCATATCTGCTACCATAGTCAAGTCTGGCTGATCATTTTAAAACTATTTAAATTACTGTTTTTAACCTAAATTGCTTACCATTTCAATTGGTAGGGTGCCTTCGGGGAACTACATTTTTATGTTAATTGTACTGTGCCATAGTGGCTTGGAAAACCTGCTATCAGTTATGTAATATCTGATTACATTCCTGATCACCTCTCTACCACACCTTCAGCCTGTCTTCATTTCTTTGTTTAACTAATTGCTTTCTCTGGCCATTTTAAATTGTTTCCTGTAAAGGCTCTTGGTTGTGCTCTCTTTTTTATGACTAAGCTGGATAAACCTTTGTTCAAACCTTTGTTCATCTTTTTATGTCAATTCCCATGATCCCATCTCAACACTGACATTTTCTTCCTATACTATACTTTCTATTTTCTCTCTCATTTATGAAAGTGATCACCTACTTTATCTTCATAGGGCAAATTGTATCATCCCCAACCCTGTTCCTTCATCAATGATTGCAACGATATATACTCATCTAGCATTCCACTGTACCTCATTCTTAAAGCTCTTTCTTTGTTAGCTGGTTGAAACATAATGTCATTCTTTCATTGGAATGCATTTTCTGCTACAACTCTGGGCCTCATTACGACCCTGGCGGTCTCAAGACCGCCAGGGTCTCAGTGGCAGTGTGACCGCCACCAAAGCGATGGTCCGACCACTTTGGCAGTGGTCAGACCACCACATTATGACCGTGGTGGTTGCACCACAGTTGGACGGCCGGCCCCACCAGTTTCCCTCCACAGGAGGGGCTGGCGGTGCTGGCGGTTCTGATCCGCCAGGAAAGCGCTGCATGCAGCACCACCCTGGGGATTATGAGTCCCCTCTCTGCCAGCTTTTGCATGGCGTTTGCACTGCCATGTAAAGGCTGGCGGAGACGGCATGCAGGGGGCCTCATGGGGTCCCCTGCACTGCCCATGCACTTGGCATGGGCAGTGCAGTGGCCCCCATAGCCAGACGCATCACGCTTTTCAGTGCCTGCAAAGCAGACGCTGAAAAGCGCGACTGCCGCTGGTGCACGCTACCCACACAACATTACCGCCGTCTCAATTTCGAGCCGGCGTCAATGTTGTGACTTGTTTCCGACTGGACCAGCGGGAAACTCGTAATAGGGGCCGCAAGAAGGAGACCACACTGGTGGTGACCTGACCGCAGGACTTCGGCAGACGGCCTTTTCCGTCCGGCAAAGTCATAATGAGGGCCTCTGTTTTTATCTTATCTCTAGTTCTCATTTCTCTCCACATTCTACCTTTCAGGACTTCCACACCACAGGAACTATTTTTCTCTTGATTAGTAACACTGTCTTTGACTGTCCTCCTGCCTCACAACCTTGGATTACTCATCACTATTTCTACCTAAACTCCTCTCAAACTGTACATCTCTTCTTTACTGCTCGGCCTTACCTTAGCTTTGTACGCTGTCCCCTCTCCTCTTTCCTTTCTAGTGTATAACCTGGACATTGTCTTTGATGTTTTATTTTCTTTCCCGTATATACTCTGTGTCAAGAGTTTCAGGTCACCATGAGAATCGCATAGATGCAAACCTTCCATTCCACTCTATCCTTGCCACCACCCCTTTTATAAGACTCAAAAGGGATGAGTGCAAGAAAAGAGGGGAAATGGAGTGTAGAAAAATGATAAACTCAGGTGGCTTCTTCATGACCTTGGCCTCCTGATGCTCCATAGTTAGAGACAGAGAAAAAGCAAGTATTAGTGAGACAAGTAATCACTACTTGGATAGTCTACCATGACTCTCCACACTACCACTACTACAAGTACCAAATAGATTGCTTGACATCTCTTTATTTTAATGCCACTTGATGATCTCTTCAGACACTGTTGAACCAGTGGCTTGGAATAATGTCCTTTGGTGAATATTATATACATATTCTCTCCAGATTGTTAAATGGAACGTCAGTATAAACAATTCTGGATATTCTGTGGCTAACTTTACCATATGATTTGTTTTTCAGAATGATTGAGCTGCACTTCTCTTCTCTGTGTCTATTCAGACCATTCTTCCAAGTTCCTTTTTCATCTTGTCATGCCTAATGCTGTGATGGTGCTATTTACAGTTGACATTTAGTTGTGTAGAAACCTCTGTTATTTATCTGAACACCTTTCAATAAAGTTGTTGTTCACTTTCCTATGTGCACGTCAATTCCCAGGAAATTGTTTTTTTTGCTTTTTTTTGCTGTTGCTTAAAAACTTGACAGCTCAAGAAGAGTTAGTGAACCGGTCAAGGGCTCGGACTGGTGGGGCATTCTCCAACTTTTCTGCTGTATTAATGTATGATGTTTGGAAATTTTAACAATAATTGTATGGACCTTTCAAAGAATTCTGATCTTAGGGCCTGATTTAGATCATAACGGTGTTATCGCCAGGCCACATCAGAGGCAGACTTGAAAAGACCGTCAAGTCAATGGTGTTCTACCTGCAGTATTTAGATGTTACAGCTCTGCAAGAGGTGGACTAGCAGCGAATTGCAGACGGAGGGAGATGGTCTTGGTATAATGGCAGGGGCTATGGAATAGAGGTAAATGACACACACACACACACACTGTCCCTTTGACCTATGTGTGCCCCTGCACTATACTGTACACTACACAGCACACCACATAGACACCATCATCCATTACAATTCCAACACAACACAACCTGTACTTGGCAAAAACACACACAGACATACATTATATCCATAGCACAACACAAACACACCATTGACACAGCACCCACAAATGACACAACCACAACAACCAACACAATTACACACCCATGTACACAAACAAACTCACACACAAGCACAACTACACACATCATGACAATGTCCAGCACACAACAACACTTACCTGAACGTGTCACACAGCAACACAACATACACAACAACATCGATCTCACATTCAAGTGACACACATACAGACATAACTACAACACACACCCCAGCTCCACCCACCTTAACCAGCCAATCCACATACACACACATGCACATACTGACTCACATACACAACACATAGCACAAACCCACCAGTACAGGTCCCCTTGCAATGCACACGCATGGACACCATAGACAAGTGTGAATGTACTGTTATTTTGCTGCCAGCAATCATTTGGCAATGAATACTGACTCCACAATGACATGTATATGTGTACGATATGCGTGTTGTGCCAGTGTGTCCCTAACCATGTGTAACACTATTGTCTCCCTGACATATGCATGTCGCAGTGATTTAAAATAATTACTGTGACATGTTTATGGCTGCACTGGCGCCGATCTCCAGGTCAAGTGCCCACCCAATGTACCCTGGCAATGCGACATCCCTATCTTCAAGTCCTGTGGCAAGGGTGTTGTGTTTTCTCCATGGCTTGGTGGGAGCAGCAACTGCAGCTGTTGTCCAGTCAGGTGCAGTCAAAAACAGAATTGAAAGTGGGTAAAAAGGTGAGTTTTCACCCCTTTTCCCCCAAACCACCAACTCTGTGGAGGCTGGACTGCCACTTTTTGCTTGGAAGTAAGGCACATCCAAATCTACACAGGGGAAAGGGTGGCTGGGGTCTTGCCTGCATCCATTTATTCCTTTCCCTCCGTCAAGGTGGGTGGTGTTTCTTGGCAGAGACAGCTGTTCGAATGCAGGCTTTCGGCTATAGGACAGTCAACACCTAAATACGAAGGGCAGAAAATCATGGCGGCGGATGGATTTTTAGCCAAAAACCTTTTGGTGGGAACATTGCTTCCAACATCTAAATCAGGCCCCAAGTGTTTTCATGTCAGCATATTTTTTTGAAGTTGCTTGCTTAATGTCAACTTTTCTTTGGACGTTGTTGGACACTCTTTGTTTGTAAACATGCTTAATTTGTTAAGCAAAAGTGCTGGTGGTCATAAAAGCTTTTTGGTAGACTGAAGCCCACTTCTCCTACTGGTCTAACCCATTTCCACTACTTGACATTTATTCATGGAAAACTCCATAAAATCAACTGCAACTAAAATAATATTTAATTCACAATAGACGGAGGGTCATATAAATACTTACGGGCCTCATTACAACCCTGGCGGTCATGAGACCGCCAGGGCCATGGTGAAGGTCGGACTGCCGTCAAAGCAGCGGTCAGGCCTCCACATTATGACGGTGGCGGAGCCGCCACGGTTGGACTGCTGACACCACCAGGTTCCTGACAGCCTGGCGGTGCCAGTGGCCTCAATTGGCTAAGGCACCGCTGCCCTGGGGATTACATTCCCCTTTCTGCCAGCCTTTGCATGACGGTTCCACCGCCATGCAAAGGCTGCGGAAAGGAGTGCCAGGGACCCCATGGGGGCCTATGCACTTTGCATGGGCAGTGCAGGGGCCCCCATGGACAGCCCTGTTGTGCTTTTAACTGCCTGAATTACGGGCAGTGAAAAGTGCGATCAGTGCTGTCGCAACAGAAACACTACTACATTGCTGCTGGGTCAATTATGAACTGGCGTCACTGTTAAGGCCCTGTTCCCCACTGGGCCGGCAGGCGGGAATGCTGTTTCCGTCCTCCTGCCCAGCAGCCAACTCCTAATCTGGCCGGCCGTCGGAAGACCGGCATGGCGGTCTTCCATGTGAATGAGTTTGCTGGGCAGCCTCCGCCCTGCCAAACTCATAATAAGGGCCTTAATGTCTAATGCTTTCTGTCCTGTCTGGAATTAAATCTTAATTATTATGCTTCAGTTTATAATTTTGCCAGAAGATGGTGGTGGGGGAGGGGGACCTTTCACTTGTCAATACAGCCAGATTAGTAAAAGAATAATATTTATCAGTGTAGTGCAGTTAACTGTAATTTTGATAATTAGGACTTCTAAAGTGTCCCAGTCTCCTAAAATAAGTGCCGGTGGTGCGCAGGTCCAATCACTGGCTCATAGCAAGTACTAGAGCTACTGTCCACAAGTGAAGTCAGAGATTTCTATTTGATAACAACTGCACATGAAAAAGTTCCCTGCCCACTGCCAGCCCCATGGCAATATATTGCCTAGGTAAAGAAATTGAAATTCTCAAAAAAGTCGAAGAGCATCTATGTTTGCTGTTGGGTACCAGTGGTTTGTATCTTTTTGAGTGAACCAGATAAAATACTTCGGGCCATATTTATACTTTTTGACGCAAAACTGCGCTAACGTACACTAGGCAGCACCGGCGTAGGGAAAAATGGCGTTTGGGCGTCCAAAAATGGGGCAAGTCAGGCAAAAAAATCGTCTTAACCCGATTTGCACCATTTATTTTTGGCGCCCAGACGCCATTAACATGACTCCTGTTTTAGCAAAGACAGGAGTCATGCCCCCTTGCCCAATGGCCATGCCCAGGGGACTTCTGTCCCCTGGGCATGGTCATTGGGCATAGTGGCATGTAGGGGGGCACAAATCAGGCCCCCCTATGCCACAACATTTTTTTTTTAAAATAACTTACCACAACTTACCTTTTCTTCCCTGGGATGGGTCCCTCCAGCCTTGGGTGTCCTCCTGGGGTGGGCAAGGGTCGCAGGGGGTGTCCCTGGGGGCTAGGGGAGGGCACCTCTGGGCTCATTCTGAGCCCACAGGTCCCTTAACGCCTGCCCTGACCGAGGCGCTAAAATCCGGCGCAAATGCGGGTTTTTTAGTCCCGCCCACTCCCGGGCGTCATTTTTGCCCGGGAGTATAAATCCGACGCAATAGCATCGGAGTAATTTTTTAAGACAGGAACGCCTACCTTGCATATCATTAACGCAAGGAAGGTGTTCACGCAAAAAAATGACGCTAACTCCATGAACTTTGGCGCTAGACGCGTCTAACGCCAAAGTATAAATATGGAGTTAGTTTTGCGACGAATTTGCGTCGAAAAAAACGACGCAAATTCGGCGCAAACGGAGTATAAATATGCCCCTTCATCCCTCTGCTTCTCGGATTCAAGATTTTGCCTGACTTCTTACTGATTCATCACAGCTGGGGCTTTCAGCTCAGTAAAGTGCTTGGCTGGATTTGTAGGTTTTTACAGTGAGTTATGACGTACTGGATATACTTTGATCCACTAGGTTAAAGCCATTCTCATTGGCAGTTGGTAATCTTCACCAGCAAGTGGGTAAAATTAACTCTGATAAAATTTGCTAACACCTTGCAAGCAAATAATCCTTGTAGATAACCATACAGCCTTATAAAAAAAAGGTGGGAGCTTTTACAAAGAATTTTGTATCAACAAATAATTTCTTCACATTGCCTGAATTAATTTTAGTTTGTCAATCATATCTTTATTTTTGTAAGTTAATAAATACCATCACAACAACATACACATAAAACATGCACTGAAATGTCTTCCAATGTTTTCCAATATGTGCAGTGAATTGTATTCTGGAGATAAGCTCTAAAACCAAAATACAAAACCCAAGGCTAAAATATATTAAGCATTGATCATTAAAAACCAAAGTGCCAAGGTGCTGCTAAGTTCGATCATGGGTCTCAGTTTTGGCAGTACCCAGCATATTTTAAGTTCAGCAAAATGTGAAAGAAATTTCAACAGCTTACAATTGATCCAAGGGTCCACAGAATCAAGACTCTTCATCAAAGCTGGCCGACAAGTTCAAATCCCCCGTTCATTGAAGATGGACTCCAGCAATAAAATATGGGATTCTTTTAATGCCGGGAATATGCAGACTAGATGTATGATATCTTCCTTCAAGGCACCACATAGTCTGCATCATGTTGGGCCTTGGTACTTCCATGTAGGTTGATCAGCCTGGGATGGCAAGGCCCCTAATCATAGTGCTAATAACTGCCACTTAAGGCACAATGGATATGTCATGCCAAGGGAAGCTGCTGGCTTTATACTATTGTAATTCTGTATTACATCCAAGCGTGCGACCACTTTGCAAATTTATACTTATCATCAATGAAAGAGTGCAATTTAGCAATTCTGTTATTGGCACGTCAAAAGGGGAGATACGGTAGAATTAAACCCCATAAGTCAGATGTATTTCTTTTCCTGCAAGGAAGACCACAAATATTTTCTGTACATTGAGTTCGGAACATTGTCCACAGAATGCCATATGGCACTGACCAGTGGGCTAGAGTGATTGATCCTTATTTTGTCCCATGTTTTAATAGTGAGGTATTTTCTCCATAGAAACTGCTGTATAAGGCCAAATTCTAATTTGACTTGCGCAGTGGATGTGCTCTGCAACCGCTCCAAAGCTCGCTTATAGGTTTTTATTTGTAGGTGGTACAAAACTAGGCCATCTTTACTATGCATTTCAGCATTGCCATAAGGCACCATTGGAAGACATTTTGTGCCAGTAACAGCTAGTAACGGTTTTTATGAAGAGCCATTCAGCTTCTTTGCAAGTGCAAAAAAAACGTGAATCAGTTCTTTACTTTTCTTCATCACATATTGTTTATGCACTTGGAAGTTCAATTTATTGTGGACATCAATATCCAAGTTTATAGTTGCTGACTTCTTCTAGTGTTCTGTCTCCTAGCTTGACGTTGAGAGTGGGTCCAAATCTATTCCACATGGACATTGTTTTTGACTTAATGGTATTTATTTCTAACTTATTGACCAGTGCAAAATCAGCTAGTTCTTTAAGTGATCTTTGTAATCCCACTCTTTTGTGACTCAGTAGGACGATATCATCTGCGTATGATTCGCCTTGGCGACCAGTTTGGGCAAAGAATGGTGTGTCCAGGTAAAATCATTTGGATTAACCGTTTCAAGTTTTCCAAGGTCCACTAGTGATAATGGGTAAGATGTATCAAAGGTTTTTAACCATTCTGTGTCTATGGGAAAAAGTGTTTGTACATATGGCCCAATAAGTGTTTTGCTGCTTTAAAACCCAGTTCTTGATGCTGATAAGAGTGATCACTTTGTGCAATGCTATTGATTTTAAAATTATTTAACTGATTTATTACTGGAAAGGTAGCAATAGTATAGTCACTTATCGATATATATATTTTTTTTTTATTAAAGTAACTGAGATGATTATTCATCACTATTTATCACTGGAACTATAGTGTCTTTTATCACTGTTGTGGAGTTCATTGGAGTGACCCATATATTTTTTTAAAAATTGAAACATATCAGGAGGACTTTAGGGATAAGGGGTGTTCTGAGAATTTTACCATCCAGAACAAATTTATTCATTCATAATCTGTACTTTGTAGATAGTTCATAAACTAAACTAGAATTGTAATTTTCAATTGATCTCCTCTATCTAGCCTTTAATGTCGAGAGCAGTAACGGATCTCATTACTCAGGCTCCTGAAATCCTTTGCCAAAAATTGTACGTCAATGCCTCTTATCACACATCAATATGTGTGGTACTGTGTACCTCCTTATTATGGCTTGCCTACGCAATGAAGCGAAGTTTGTAGCACTTGCCGTTCCTTTAGTAGTTGCAAAGTGCATTATTTACAATCACCTAAAACTGGTCTAACTCTGTGAGGGTGATAAGAGTGACAGCATGCCCTGGGTTTGGCATCACGGACAGGTATTCCACTGAACAGTCACATATCATATGCACTGAAATGCTTCATATGGAGTCACTTAACTGTTTATTTTTTAATAATGTTGCACCAAAACCCCTTGACTATGATATGCTTTGAAAGTGTTCTACTGGAGAAATGAGCACTATAAGAACCCTATTGTAATTCGGTGGTGTTACAATAAGATAGCTTAAAGTGTTCTAAATAATAACTAAGCAGCTCATTTATGCTGCTATTATTAATTCCGCCTTTGCTTGTAATTACCAAATGTAAAACTATATGGTCAGGAATGTGCTTGCTCAACTATTGTTTTAGCTCTACTAACAATTATGTGATTCCTATAAATTTCACATCATGTAACTGCGATGCCCTAATGATTTTTCTCCTGTGTATCTAGAGATGACATATGTAAAGTAATGGTATACACTTTGCTGAAGAAGGGAACGAAGTATCCCAAAATACATTGAGGTTTAAACGCTTTAAAGCGTTACAGACGTCATTAAATTTGTATATTGGCAGTTGTGAATGGAAATCTATGGCAAGACATTTAAGGAACATATACATGAATCTACTGTTGAAGAAGTATGTATGTGTCAAGAGACCAGAGGGTGACCGCACTGCATGCATCCTGTTAGGAAAAGGTTTCCTAACATCGGCGAATGGGCTTTCTGGGAAGCCACCTGGGATCACCTATCTAGTTTGCTAGTGTAGAACGTTTTCCCACCTGTGTTACATTCACATTCATGAAGGGCTATCAGAAAACCTTTCGAACATCCTTTAGGTTCATACTAACCCCTAACAACCGCTGGCCCCTAGCAACCAGCTAATAGGATCTCGGCTTTTGGATGATATTCGTGTGTTGGTAAACTGAGAGCTGAAGCTACTCCAGGTAACACGTTCTTGGAGCTCTGCTTTGATGCACTCTATTTCTAATTTTTCTAGTTAGGTAGGATTTTTACACTCTAATTTCTTTTAGAATCTGTGGGTGACCCCCACTGATGCCAAATTATATGATTGAAGGGGTTTCTCAGGATTATTTGGCATGTTTTGTGAATAAGACAAGATTGATATTTAATCAGGAATTCAATGCATGGACCAAATCGAGACTACCTGTGCTCTAAATCAAGTCAAGGCTCATGATGATAGCAGAATATGTAAATTATGATGATCTGTCATCACTGTGGGCATGTGTTTGACACCCGAGTAAATAATAGCACCATTTAAGAAAGGGTACTTCACCCACAAGGGCTCTTTGTTTGTATTTTTCTAGTTTCTTTCTGCCTGAGATAGGATACAGAAATAGAAAGTTACTAGATTCACTTGGCTATCGTAATTCTGACATTTTGACAGTGGTGCTCCAATATCCCTGGAATACAATTCCTTACTTCCAGGTCTGTTCACATAGATCTGAGATTTATTAAGATGGATGTTATTGCATAACATGTTTTCAAATGTTATAAGAATGTGTAGACTAAGGTAACTCCAAATAGTATTGAGCCAGACGATTCGACTATTGTCCTTTAGTAAAGATTCTCTAGATTTCTCTACAGATGATTATCTGAAATCTCAGTGCATATTGATGTTTTCCCAAAGGACTGAATGGATGAATGATTTCTTAAGCGCACAGAGTGGTTTGGTGCTATACAGAAAGTAAGAGAATGAGAGGAAGAAAAGAAGTTAAAGTGTAAAAAGCCACGTCAAGTTTCATTCTGAAACAATTCTCGCCTTCAGTTTGTCACAATTCTCCTGCCAGCCTATTCCAGGCTGGCCAGAGGTCCCAGTTCAAGGAAGGATCTGCCCACTGCTTCGGTTGAGTGGACCCTAGTAATTACGGCTAGATGGCCACTTGATGAGCAAAGGGTTCTCTTAGGAGAATAGTGTTGTATTCTGGATGATAGATAAGCCGGGCCTAGTTGGTTGATTGCTCTGTGCATTAGGAGAAGGGTCTTAAATAAGATTCGCATGTTCACAAGGAGAACATGCAGATTTCTCAGATGTGGAGAGTCATGAGCTCCGTGTGGTAAATTAAGCACCAAGGGAGCCGCCGCATTTTAAACCGATTGCAGTTTTTTTAGCAAATATAATCGGAGACCTGCATTCAGGGTATTAACATAGCCTAGCCAGGACACAATCAATGCCAGTACCAAGGTGATTCTCACCTGTAAAGAAAGAGGATGCAGAAATGTTTTAGCAAAGTGCAAGAGTCCGACGGACGTGCCAACTACCGTATTGATTTGATTATGCATAGTCATCTGACTGTTGAACTTGAATCCTACGTTTTTTTACCAAGTCTACTTGCAGGTTGGGAAAAAGAAGCATCATTTGGCCAGTGAGCTTGCAAGTTGAAGCTGAAACTGTGGCCACATTTAAGAACCTGTCTTATTGGTGTTACATTTGAGCTGATTCGTTTCCATCCAAAGAAAGACAGCTGATCGACAAGGTTTAATAGCATCTGAGGTAATTATCTCTCCTTCCTTGAAGGACAAAAAATGTCCTTCAAGGTGTCAACTTTGTATCTTGCATTGCGTGATGCTAGAATGCTATTTAAACATGTCTCTGGGAACTGAGCAGGTGCCTAACACTTTGTCTACTGTTTGTAGACTACTACAAACAGTAGTAACTACTGAAGTTTTCTGTTCTTGCTGCTCAAACACTTGACAACTTATTAGATTTAGTGATGGGTATGAATTATTGTAAAAGATCACTGACTGGGAAATCTTATTCCATCAGAAAAGCCCCACTGAAGAAATAGGCATCTCTGTCTTTGATAGACCTGTAATAGTTGAATTGCAGATTTTAAATTGAAGTCTATCAGGATTCTGTGATGATATGTTTCCAAGCTTTGCGCTGTTCCTATTGCCCTTTGTAGTTTTTGTGGTTTCTTGCCTGTCGTCTTTGTATTAGTGATGGTACATGCACCTGAACATTTATAATGTTACTGGTATTCTGCACTATTTTTTATAGCCATATGTCAAACATTTAAGAGGAAGCCTTTAATAAGTTAAATAATACAAATGGAGGAATGTGCCACTTTTATGGTCCCTAGTATCCCATAGAACTATACTTGTAAAACGATAAGTGATCCTATGTTCCCCTGTCATGTCCATTTTCAGCACAACCCAAATAGCTCTGATGGTTCCCAGCTAAACCTAAGGAACTCAGCATTTGTCACTCACTTGCGCTCCGATCCTAGACATGGAAGAAAGTCCATGTAAGCAAGTGCTTCATTGCAGCTCTGTTTCTCATCTGTAAAGGATGGAACCCTGTCACCTACCAGGATAGCTTGCAGAGTAGATAGGAAAATGTAGATTGCCTAGTAAGTTATGAAGAAAAGTCTTAATTTTTTTAAAGACACAGAGGCGAGTATTATGCTTTCTAATCTTGCTTTAATTTAAATAGCATCAGGCTATGGGAGGCATATCCAATGAGGAGAAAAAACGCGTTCACTACAATGACCAATAATATTCCTGTTAGAAGTATAATACCTAACTTAACTACAAACAGGCTTCTTGTGCGAGTAATTGAAAATAAAATTGTAATGGCTAAAGAAAACATGAGAAAATCATGACAAAAGTCTATAAATGTAGGAGCAGCAAGGCAGATGGAGAAGAAATTTATAGTGCAGGTGAGAATGAAACTGGAAAAGAAACAGGCCCCTCAGCTGTATGATCAGTTGACAGATCCTTAGTTAGATGACTTTGGTTGTGCAGGATCCACTGCTAGAGCGAGAAACAAAGAAATAAGTTAAGTTTGAGTTGAGGTGGGATAATACTCGCCTCCCTGTCTTTAACAAAATTAAGACTTTCCTTCATAAGTAACTAGCAAAATCTACATTTGATGGCAAGAGCGGAGACTCCTATTATGCTTCTTTAAAGCATAAGAATTACTACAGAAGAAGCAGAATGCATACATTTTTTAAGGTCGAAAGTATGGAAAATAGAGTCATTAGACCAGTCAGCCGATCTCAAGATATCCTCTAAACGGGAGCTGACCCAAAGAGCTCTGGAGGCCATATCCTCTCATACTAGCGGGAAGAGAAAGAGATGAAAACTCCGCTTTTGGCAAGTAAGAGCATTTTTAAAGCTCCTGCTTGCTGAATCTGGAGTATTTTGTTTTGCTTGGCAGGAGCTGTCAGCAACCTCCAAGCAAAAGCAAACCACTACCTCCTGAGGGTGGGCATTTCAGGGGAAAGCAGGAGGCGGCCCTGGGGGTGGCAGTCCTAGAGCCATGTATGGCTCCATGAGGGGGCTGTGCTGCACCCCTCCATCTTTTAAATTTTACCGCAGGGAGGTTATGGTCCCCAGGGCCAGGGATCCATGATAGACCCCTTCCTAATTTCATTTTGTAGCCTCGGAGAAGTGGCAGTCCTTGCGGCCTGGGAGGTCCGCAGGACCCACCCTGCTATTTTTATAATATTGTGCCCGGGAAGGTTGTGGTCCCTGCATACTAGGAGGGAGAGTGTACCCCCTCCTTTTTCTTTGCCCAAAATGTCCCCAGGACCTGACCCACCCAAGGGCAACATAACAAGGAAATATGGGAGACCTTATTTTTTAATCATGGCAAAATACATGGATCCAGGCTAGGGGCTTATGGTAAACATACCCTGCCCTCTTTTCACTTTTTTGTGTTTGATTTTGAGACTTGAATGAAGCCAAGTTTCCAAATGGCTGCCAACACTTCTTGGCTGAAGTGTTGGCAGCCAATCAGATCTCTGCACGGGATTGGGAGGATTTGCGAACCTTTCTTGTCTCTAGATATTCAAATTTGGTTTTCTTTTAATATTTCAAAACCTACTGAACAGTTTTACACCAAATAACATAAGTCTTCTTTCTGGACCAAAAGCTACCAGTCTGCCAAATTTGGTGTAATTTCATCCAATGGCTCGGGCTGCAGTCATACTTAAAATCCCTGTGGGATTTAAAAAGGGAAACACACTTTTTTGACCCCCCCCCCATTTTTTTACCCCCACTTGACAGATCACCCCAAACCTTTCTATGTGCAACAAGACCCTTTAGCACATTTGTTTTGGAAACTTTGTGAAGATTCGTCAAATGGCGTTAAAGATGTAGCCAAGTCAAAAAAAGCTTTTTCAATGGAAGATAGGTCCTAACTATAACTACCTACTGTGATAGGCATGGAATTCACCACACTTGTCACATATAGTGCATGCTCCAACAAAAAATATTTTTTCTCACTCACATGGATTTAATTACTACTGGCACAGAATGCAGTATATTTCCTCTGCGTTAGAAACTGGGTTGAGGTTGACTGAGGTAAAAGCCCTGGTCAAGCAGCAACCGCAATCCTAGTCAGGGTAAGGGTCAGGTAAACCCTAAATTACCCCAATGCTCACTTCCTGGTAGCATGGCACAATGTAGTCAGGCTTAACTTAGAGGCAGTGTGTAAAGAACTTGTGCAACACTTAAAACAGTAAAACAGTAAAAACATGACACAAAAAGATTCCACAAAAGTTTAGAAAAATAGATCTGAATTTAATAAATAATACAAGAATAAAATGACAAAAATCCAGTAAGTCGAACTAAAGTTTTGAATTTTCAAAGAACAAACTGTAAAATAGCATTTAGAAGCAAGAAGCGTCAACCGGGTATATCTAGTTGTGCCAGACTGGGACAAAGTTAAAGGTTTAGGCTGACTGCGATAGGATGGGCTGGCTACGGGGACCCAGTTAGGCCAGCTAAATCAAAGTACCTTAAATCGTGATTGCATCGGTTCCGAACAACGCAATAGAGATAATGCATCTGCTCTGCTCCACATTGCAGCTGTAATGCATCATTTCCGAGATGTGGCGAGGCTGCGGTGCAAGTTCCTATTACGTTAACATCAAGCATCCAGGTGCCTGTGATTGCGATGCAAAGACCGGGGTAGGGGATACGTTGTGCAGTCGAGGCGATGCATTGGTTTTGATCATGCAATGATAGGTTTTGCTGTCATCGTCAAGGATGCCATTGATGGTGATGCGAGGACCTTGCACCAGGAAAAGCACTGCAGTGGCTATTCTGAAGGTGATGCGCCGGTCTCAAGGTGCAAAGTGCAGCAGGGATGCGAGTCTGGTTGTGTCGGTTCTGACCCACACAGTAGCAGTGATGTATCAGATTTCTTCCTTGCAACAGGGTGATGCATTGATTCTGCTCCCATAGCAGAGGATGTGTCAGTTCCACTGGAGCAAATACCTTAGGTCCATTTGCAAGAGTCCAGGACTGGGGTGACACCACTTGCCAGGGAAAGCTTAAAGATGGAAGAATCCAGGTACAGGAGTCGGGTGGTTGGAATATGTCCCTGAGACTTCATATCAGGAGGCCAACCAGCTAGTCTATGGAGTCACTCTGGGTTCAAGTGATGCGGGTCAAGTCTGTCTCAACCAGGTAAGAGAAAGCAACGGGCAGCAGGGCAGCACAGCAAGGCAGGAGTCCAGCAAAGGATGGTCCAGCAGAGTGGCAGTCCTTTAGCAGCACAGCAGACCTTCTTCCTGGCAAAGTAGTCAATGGTACAAAAGTGTACTGCGTTGGTGGTGTCAGAGGTCCAGTACTTATGTCTAGTTGGGGATCTTAAGTGGGGGGAGACTTCAAAGACAGGCTTTTGCAGTTCACAGAGGTCCTGCCCTTCCTGCTGTGGCTCCAGACTCATTACAGGGGGTCATGCAGCTCTTTCTGTGGGGACAAGCAACAACCTATTCATATGTAAGTGAGGCTGTGCCCAGCTCTTTTTCCCATTCTCCCAGGGTGGCCCATCAAGTCACACCTAAGCTTTCATTGTGTGTGGCTGTCCAGAGGAAATACACAAAGTCTGGCTGTCACTCACTCTTGACAAGTGATGAGAGACAGGATCAGGCACCAAATGGTTAAAGCCAGGGCATTCCAACTTTCTTAAAGTGGCATTTTTAGAACTGCAATTTAAAATCTGACTTCACCAAAATTTGTGATTTTAAATTGTGATTCGAGAGACACCAAATTCGAAAAGTGTATCTCTTATAGATTGTGCATTACACTTATAATATGTAATGTAATCCCAATGTAATCATACGGGGGAGATAGGCCTTGCTGTAGTGAAAAACGACTTTCACTACTAGATCAAATGAAACTTAAAAGTACATGTTCTGCCTTTTAAATATATTACATCCTGCCCTCTGGGTTGTCCAGAGCCTTCCTAAAGGGTGACTTATATGTATAAAAAGGGAAGGTTAGGGCCTGGCAAAAGGGTAATTTTGCCAGGTCAACATGGCAATGTAGAACTTCACCCATAGGCTCTGCAGTGGCAAGCCTGAGATATGGTTAAAGAGCTAATAAAGTGGGGGGTACAATCAGTTTTGCAGGCCCACTAGTAGCATTTAGTTTACAGGACCTGAGTATGTGTGGTATCACTTTACTAGGGATTTATTAGTGAATTAACTATACTAATGTGGGCATCAGGCCTCCACCCACCATTTTTCCTTTGCATGAAGAGAAATTATCAGACTGGGGAAGCTCAGCCTCGTCGATGCTCATCTTGTCAAATGTATGCATGGAGGCAGATTACAAGAGCTAATGTGCAGGTGCCAGAAGCCCAGGGCTTGCTGGGTTGAAGATCTCAAAGCCCTGAAGGAAATGGCATCATCAGCTTGTCAAAACCCCGTGAGGGTCCTCCCTCGATTGATGAGGGAGAAGCCTTGCTGAAAAAGTAAGCCCTGGAAGTTCTAAGCTTAAGCTTAAGTTCTAAGGTTGACAGGGCTGACTGTCAATCAGTGAAGCGTCACACCACCCTCTCCCAACTTGACACAGGTTGGGGTGGGATAAGTAAGTCTCACTGACCCCATTGCAAAATATGAAACTGAGAAAAGGTCTCCTTCTCATTGACTGACACTTAACAAGGTTAGCCAATGAGAGGAGACAGCAGCATCTTCTAGTTCCTGATGCTCTGAAGACGCCAGCTCCTCCAGGTCAGTAGTCCATTGAATGGTTGGGAATGTGTGACCTGTAAATCGGTGGATGTCGTTTGTGTTTGTATGTGCTTGGGAATGGATTGGTGTGATTATATGTGTGTGTGTGTGCTTGGGAATGGATGTGTGTGTGTGTTTGTGCCCATGTGTCTGCCAGCGAATTGTTGAGTGTGAATTTGTACATGTGTATATGCTTTTGAATGGATGGGTGTGAGAATGTTTGTTTATGGGTAAGTGTGAGCATTAATAAAGTATGCATGTGTATAAAGTCCCCAAAGATTAATACAATTTCAAATTAACCAGCTCATCCCCTCACCTGCGACATGTTGTAATTGATGCCCGGATTTCTTATATTTCACAGTATGACTTTGAGTCTACCTTCTTTGCTACTCATGTGCCCTTTATGATCATTTAGACGTGATCCTCTCTATTTCCTTGATCCTTTGGTTTGAAACCTGTTGTACATCCATCACCTGTAATGATCAATACAAATACCACAAATGTAAAGGAAAGAATACAGACATTGTTTTGTGGCCCATCCCTTTTTCTTCTCAATTTATACTTTGGTCACCTTGTTTCAACTCTTAATTCTTCTTCGTGACTTCATTTTTTGCTCAACGCAACTGCTACTATCTAGGCTTCCTACTAGTCTAAAGCGCTGCCCTTCCGTATGCACATGTGGATATTTATTCCTTTAGTTTCACTCTGAATAGTGGAAAAGCTTTATAAAGTTTTGTATGGGGCTCCTACATAAATGTTGAGTCTAATACTATGCTTCATGTGTTAGTTTATGTACTTTTTGTTTACCAAAATTGATTATCATTGTTTGAGCATGTATTTGGGGAGGGTAATTGTTAGCAAGGGAAATGTTTGTTCTCAGATAGTTCACAGTAACATCAAAGATAGCAGAGCTAAGTTTATCTATAATGTCATTCGGATTCCAAGGTGTAAAACATGCTACTTGCTCATCCTGCAATTTAAGCTACACACAGGTGGAGCTGGACTGCTTGTTTGTTTCGCTGGGCATTTTCCAGGTGGGTTGGAACCACTGGAGGCTGGTTTTTGAAGGCAGGTGGATGCTGCTGACTCTTCTGCCACTTTTCCAGCTCCCCTATGTAATTAAAGCAGACACTTCTGGTGCTTTAGGCGAGAGAGAGAAAGAGAGAAAGACACACACACACACAAGGAAATGAGTGGAGCTAGTTTGAACATTTTTGTTCCCAGTCCCTAACTTGGTACAGGACGCTAACATTTATTATCAGCAACACCCACTTTGCTATTTTTATTAAATATTGGCAATGGATGGTATAATGTCTGAAAATTATGTACGGTGCATTTGTGTTTGTGAATTCACCCTTTGAGTAGTTAACCTTTCTCACTTTCGTTAAATGACTTTTTGTAAATATATTGATTTAGTTGCAGCTTTGTATACATGTTCACACTAGAACTGTTTTGATGCGATTTTATCTTTCTTGCAGGCCACTTTTGTTCTGTTTCCTATATGGGTTTTAAAAATGTGCTTTCCTTTAAGACGCTCTGCCCTTTTGTTGTACACATGACGAATCTGTCTTTGTCTTAACTAAACAAGAAAGGTCAGAAGGTTTTTATCTTTTGGCTCAATCACAAATATCAATTTCATCTTTCACTGTTTTAACACTAGAAATTGGATTTTCAAGTGCATTTTTGATTCTGAATCTGTGTTCTTGCCATGTAGAAAATATAGATTTATATCAGGGAAGATATCGACAATAGTCTTCTTTTCCATCAAGGAGTTTCAAATGACATCATATACACAGTGAGTAAAACACATACAGGTTTCAATTGAGAGTGGCTGTCACTTTCCTCAAAGTGGTTATATGACATTTCAGTATGGATGACCGCAAAAGTAAGGAGGACATATGTTGATTATATATAGAAATAAAAGCTAGAGGCGCAAAGGACGTGGCCCATTTGCTGCTTGTTTTTAACATTCTGACATTAGATTGCCTTCAGATGTACTCTTTACTTAAGTGACACACCTCCCACTCCAAAATTGCTTTGACTGCCTTCAAACGTTCTTTTTAAAACATTTCAGGCAATTTTGTTTAATATCAATGCCATTGGTACTCGCAAACATTTTGCCATAGGCTGCAAAGTGTGGCCTGTGGTGTGCCCAAGAGCAGCACTGATGCTAGCATGGTGATAGTAGGGCTTTGTGAGGGGGGGGGGGTGGTTAAGGTGGGCGCTATTGCTATCTTGGGAGATTCCAGTGTAAAAAGGAAGTAACTTCACTATTAAGTTTGAATAAAATAGAATTGTACAATGTGAAAGGAGAAAACCTGGGATCAATCCTGGCTTCTCTACTTGACCAAATTGTGGCATCCTAGACAATGGTCTAATTTCACTTTGCCTCCTTTGTGTTCTTCATGACATATTTGAGCACCTTGGAATACATGGGTTCAAGATATGCGCTGTATAAAACCTTCTTGTATGTTTGATTTGATAAACTATAATGCTGTCCATGAATTCCAACCCAGGCCACCTAGAAGGTTCTGTGTGACAACTGACCTCTCTTATTTCACTATTGCCATTGCTGTCCAAGTGGGCAGAGGAATGAAAGTTTCTATGTTCATTTGTTTTAAACTATTTGTTTTAAATGTACAGATATAATGTGATGTACTACAGTGAAACACATCTGCATGTTAATGAAATATACTTTTTTGAATTTTGAAGAGACTTTCTTATGTTTCAATGCTTGTTGTAAAATGTCTTTAAAAATTAATGTGTTCCTAAAGTTAAGTGGTGCAGGACACCTTATTTGCTTTTTCTCTTCTACTTCAGTTAGTTTAAATAAATGTTTACAATTTATGTGATATGTTTATGAATATTGCTCGGTCAAGTAAACAGCAGCCCAGTGCAGTTGTTCTGCTGGGGACCTCATGTGAAGGTCAGGAAGGCTGCATGTGACCCCCAGCTGTTTTGAGTATCACTGATCTGTGTAGATAACATCCCACGTCTACAACTAAATTGACTGTGTAACATAACTCCTATTTGACTGAAATTAGCGTGATAAACTACATGCTGCTATACTGTTTACATTGTGGAAAACACATATCATGCCCTAAAAAATAAACAGTTTACATTTGCAATTAAAATATTGCAGATTCAATAAATTTCTGAAAAGGTGAATACCAAATAGAAAGCATGTTAAGTATGATTTTATTGCAAACTTTTACAGAGTAAATTTCTCGAAGAAAAATATGTGTACATTTGTATTATTCTTTCCTAAAAGTGCATGTATGTATTCAAAATGAATTATCTAATGAGAAATACAGCATACATTGTAATACATTGCACTTGTCTTATCTGTCATCTTTTAACCAAATACTTACTGTATGTCTCGTAAAAGTTGTTAGTAACAGAAAAGTTGTTAGTAACAGTTACAAGATAAAATATCCTCATGTTTATTGTTAAAAAACTTGAAAGAGTGCACTTGAAGATTAACAAAAGCACAGTGTTCTTTTAACAAAGATTTATTTTAATGCAGCATCTGTTAGTTCAACGTAAAATAAGTGTTTGTGGTTAGCACTAACATGGTAGCTCATATCGGCTGACATGGTTTTGTATGTTCCATGATATTTTATAAGGTATCTGTTTTCATTTGGTTATTGTTATTGAAAGCAGGAGACGGCTTGCTCTTTGGTCCCTCGGTTCCGCCTCTCGATGTTTCTTGAAAGAATAGTCTGGGCGACCAGAGGGACATAAGAATCCGCTTGTACTCTTTCCGAAAATTCTGATTTAGCAGACCATAAATTATTGCATTAAGGCAACTGTTAGTGTAAGCCATGAAGTAGCTGACAACAAACAACCACTCCGGAATTTTAGGAGCAATTTCTGAGGGCTTGATTGCCACTGCCAGTCCAATCAGGTTCAGTGGGGCCCAGCAGAAAGCAAAAATGACAAAAACCACAAACATTGTGAGAAAGTTCCTGAAGTCGCTTTGCTTCATTCTGGGCTTTGTCTCCGATTTCACTTTCTTTCGTACTTGAATGACTAGGATCCAGATCCGTAGGTAACAGAAGGACACAACAGAGATAGGAACAATGAAATGGATGACAACTACCACTATGGTGTAAGAGGAGCTGGCCGTCTGAACAAATGTGCATGAATATATCCGGGAATCGTACTCCAAGGAACCAAGAAAGAAATTTGGGACAATAGCCACCACAGTGAAGGTCCAAATTAGGCAGACATAGAGCATTGTGTTCCGAGTACTATATAATTTGTCGTAGACAAAGCTGTGGCAAATATAGCAATATCTGTTGATGGCAATCCCGGTGATGTTGAAGATCGATCCAATAACGCTCAGCCCCATAACAAATCCACTCACTGTGCAATGCATTTTACCCATGGCCCATCCATTGTTGAAGATGGCTATTAGCACCAGCGGGTATGGGTATAAGGCCACAACCAGGTCTGCAAACGCCAGGCTCACCACAAACGCATTACCTAAAGGAGGCAACATAGAACATATCAGAGATTGCTTTTATCAGCACTAAAACGGTAGTGTTCACTTTTGGTGAAACATAGTACAGATACTGGTAAACATTAAACTTTTAAAAATCAATATGAACTTAATGCATTAATAGACACAATAGATCACAGCGCACATCACATCAATCTGGCTGTACCTTTCCACCCACTGTAGGGCATGACTGGCTCATTGATTACATCTGCTCAAAATACATTTTGACTTTAAATAAAGCTTTCAACTGAGACTCCTGCAGTGTCCTCAGTTTGATATAACCATCCAGATTTGCGTTGTTGGTTTATTTATGGCATTATTGTACACATTAGTAGTGTATGCAGCTTTTTTAACAGCACATGTGAAACTATGATGTATGCACATATATGGCAAAGTGGCTCGATTGTCAAAATTTATCAGGAACCCAGTATGCTAGGGATGAGAGTCATGCTGAACTCACTAAATCCTTAGCAGCACGTTTTCCTTTTGATTTCCTCTTTAAGGACATCCACATTATTAACTCTTCATAACACCACAGAAGTAAAAAATAAAGTAAAAATTATCTAGGTCGTGAAAATAAAATGTGAAACAGCTATCCTCTTTGATCTTATGATGTACCCTTTCTATAGGTCTTTCAAATGAACGTGGGAAATAAATACAAACATTATCTACTGCTTTAAATACCACACAATAAATTATAAGTTGTAATAAAATGAAGGCTTCAAGAAGTTAATAATATTTTGTACAATAAGGGGAAAGGTGGAAAATATGGAGTAGGTGACCGAAACAGGCTAGAAAACAAGACATCACAAAGGGCATTATTTAATTACACTGTGATGCTTATTTGCCACAGTTATACTATCTTGTAATAAGGTGGAAAGAAATTGACACTCTTGTCTAGATCACACTCTTCTTTGATATCTGAAGCATTACCTCTCATTTCAGAAAGCACTTGTCCTGTTTTATCATCTGAAAAATCTTGCTTTATATTCTCACTTTCAAGATGTCCATTGTCCAAGTTAACAATCTCTTAGCTCTGAAGGCACCCTGCAAACGTATAGGGAACTTCCAACCTGAAAAAACTCCCAGTATGTGGGTGTTATTCGTTTTTTGTTTTTCAGAAACAAACTCACGCTCTTGGAATATGTTTTTAAAAAACAGAAAAAGTTGATGAATGGCCATTAAAACCAAAGCTGTCTGTCCACTAAACTTTTTGCTGCTTGAAGGGAACTACTTTGACATTGATTCCTTTAAAGGTATAGAGATGACCACTGGGCTGGTTGTCATCTCTAAATCTGAAGGAAGGTGTACCGCCGGGATGGCGGAGGAAATGTCCTCCAAGATTCAGACAGAGTGCATTCTGCCCATCAACCTCTACTTCAGCCTTATTATCTCTTAAAAGACAGTGGGGTAAGTTGGAGAGTGTGTCAGGCTGGTATATAGTCAGAGACTGAGGTGGTATTTGGTTTTGCGGAAGCTCTAAATGAATGTTAAGAGTGACAGATGGAAGCTATGATGGTATTGATGTGAGAGCAAGACTACTTGGTTATTTGGTTTGCTTGTGTGGGGTATCAAAGTGAAGCTGAGGTGAGAGCAAGTGTATGGCAGGGAAGAGAAGCAGGAATGACCTGAGGTTGGGAGTGCAAGGTGAGGAGGGACCATGTTTTGGTATTTCATTGAGAGACGAACATTCTGTCAAATGACAATAGACTGTCATCACTGGCTTGCAATATGACCTTTCATTGGTCATAACTAGAGACAGTAAGGCAGAATTAACTTGTGTTGGGGTGAGATCTCAATAGTGAGATTGTGGCCACACGTGACTAAGTAAAATTGTTACAGGTGTAACCTTTGTAAAGAAAGTAAATACCAAATGTCACTTTACAGGGATGAGGCAGTGTTCTAGGAGCACTATACTCCGTGCAATGACAAAGAAGTAGTCAAGAGACTCAGTGATTGTGAGCAACACAGAAGGTGGGACACAGTCAGTGTGCCACTTGGTGGTGCTTCTTGGGAGAGGGTTGTTGGGGTCCCTGGGATTCACAAGAAATGCTGCAGTGGGTGGCTGAATTAACACATTGCACCAGTTTGCCAGATAATCCCTGTTCTCTTTTTTAAATTGATGTCGGTCCACCTCCAGTGAAAGACAGAGCAAGGGTTTCAAACCACAGCTATGTCTTTCATTAATGAGCTCTCCTTAGTGCAGACACAAACTGCACCTGTGCTGTTGATAGCATGATTTTTCTCCATATAATCCAACTAACTGTGCCAGGCTGCTCTAAGTGGACCGAGTGAAAGGTGAGCCATGTCACAAACCGAGACAGCTTTATTCAGGCCTTTGTCTTATGGAAAAGCGAGGTGAAAAAAACACAGCAGCTTAACCCCTTCCCCTTCAACCCTCGACCCCTCCCCACCCCCCCTGTGACGTCAGCGCGCGAGCGCGCGCTGACAATCACACAACCTCCCCCATCAGCATTTCTCTTTCGATCACGTGGGGGAGGCAAGGAGAGGCTTCAAAGGGAAGGAAATGTATTTCCTTCCCTTTGAAGTCTCTCCCAGGGTTTCAAAAGCCGGATTGCTTGCAATCCGGCTTTTGAAACCCCACTAGACACCAGGGATGTTTTTTTGTTTTGGAAAGTGACAAAAAGGGAGCGACCCCTTGGGCAAGGGTCGCTCCCAGGGGGCATTTTTTTTTTAAGGCCTTTTCTGCCCCCCCTGGGTGCAGATCGGCATAATAGGCCGATCTGCCCCCGGGGGGGCAGAAACCTCTAGACACCAGGGATACTTTTTTTTTTTCTTTTGTGTTTTAGGTGTGGGGAGCGACCCCTTAGGCAAGGGTCGCTCCCATAGGAGGCAAATTATATTTAGGCCATTTCTGCCCCCCTTGGGGGCAGATTGGCCTATTTTTATGAGGCCAATCTGCCCCCAAGGGGGGTAGAAACCACTAGACACCAGGGAGTTTTTTTTTTTTTTTTTCACGTAAGGGGAGCGACCCCTTAGGCAAGGGTCGTTCCCCTGGGGGGCAAATTTATTTTAGGCCATTTCTGCCCCCCATGGGGGCAGATCAGCCTATTGTAATTAGGCCGATCTGCCCCCAAGGGGGGCAGAAGCCACTAGGCACCGGGGATTTTTTGTTGTTGTTGTGGTTTTACAGATGGGGAGCGTTCCCTTAGGCAAGGGTCGCTCCCCTGGAGGGGCAAATTGTATTTAGGCCATTTCTGCCCGCTTTGGGGGCAGATCGGCCAATTATAGGTCAATCTGCCCCAAGGGGGGCAGAAACCACTAGGCACCAGGGATCTTTTTTTTGCGCTGTCACGCAAGGGGAGCGACCTTGTAGGCAAGGGTCGCTCCCCGGGGGGGTTTGGGCGGGCAAATTTATTTTAGGCCATTTCTGCCCCTCCTGGGGGCAGAAACCTCTAGGCGCCAGGGCAATTTTTTTTTGTTGTGTTTTTTTTTTTGTTTGTTTGTTTTTTTAGAGATGGGGAGCGACCCATTCGGCAAGGGTCGCTCCCCTGGAGGGGCAAATTGTATTTAGACCATTTCTGCCCGCGTTGGGAGCAGATCGGCCGATTATAGGTCAATCTGCCCCCAAGGGGGGCAGAAACCACTAGGCACCAGGGATCTTTTTTTTGCGCTGTCACGCAAGGGGCGCGACCTTGTAGGCAAGGGTCGCTCCCCGGGGTGTGTGGGGGGTCAAATTTATTTTAGGCCATTTCTGCCCCCCCTGGGGGCGGATCGGCCTATTGTTATTAGGCCGATCTGCCCCCGGGGGGGGGCAGAAACCTCTAGGCGCCAGGACAAATTTTTTTTTTGTGGTTTTTTTTTTAGATGGGGAGCGACTCATTAGGCAAGGGTCGCTCCCCTGGGGGGCAAATTGTATTTAGACCATTTCAGCCCCCCTTGGGGGCAGATTGGCCGATTTTAGGTCAACCTGCCACCAAGGGGGGCAGAAACCACTAGGCACCGGGGATTTTTTTTTTGATGCCAATGTCACGCAGGAGGAGCGACCCCGTAGGCAAGGGTCGCTCCCGGGGGGGGTTGGAGGGGTGGGGGACAAATTTATTTTAGGCCATTGAGCTAGAGGCCAAAATCCACAGGTAGGCACTGTTTTCTATGAAAAAATGTGATGTGTCCACGTTGTGTTTTGGGCCATTTCCTGTCGCGGGCGCTAAGCCTACCCACACAAGTGCAGTATCATTTTATCGGGAGACTTGGGGGAACGCTGGTTGGAAGGAAATTTGTGGCTCCTCTCAGATTCCAGAACTTTCTGTCACCAAAATGTGAGGAAAACATGTTTTTTTAGCCAAATTTTGAGGTTTGCAAAGGATTCTGGGTAACAGAACCTGGTCAGAGCCCCACAAGTCACCCCATCTTGGATTCCCTTGGGTTTCTAGTTTTCTAAAATGCACTGGTTTGCTAGGTTTCCCCAGGTGCCGGCTGAGCTAGAGGCCAAAATCCACAGGTAGGCACTGTTTTCTATGAAAAAATGTGATGTGTCCACGTTGTGTTTTGGCCCATTTCCTGTCGCGGGCGCTAAGCCTACCCACACAAGTGAGGTATCATTTTTATCGGGAGACTTGGGGGAACGCTGTGTGGAAGGAAATGTGTGGCTCCTCTCTGATTCCAGAACTTTCTGTCACCAAAATGTGAGGAAAACGTGTTTTTTTAGCCAAATTTTGAGGTTTGCAAAGGATTCTGGGTAACAGAACCTGGTCAGAGCCCCACAAGTCACCCCATCTTGGATTCCCCTAGGTCTTTAGTTTTCAAAAATGCACAGGTTTGGTAGGTTTCCCTAGGTGCCGGCTGAGCTAGAGGCCAAAATCTACAGGTAGGCACTTTGCAAAAAACACCTCTGTTTTCTTACAAAAAATGTGATGTGTCCACGTTGCGTTTTGGGGCATTTCCTGTCGCGGGCGCTAGGCCTACCCACACAAGTGAGGTATCATTTTTATTGGGAGACTTGGGGGAACGCTGGGTGGAAGGAAATTTGTGGCTCCTCTCTGATTCCAGAACTTTCTGTTACCAAAATGTGAGGAAAATTTGTTTTTTTAGCCAAATTTTGAGGTTTGCAAAGGATTCTGGGTAACAGAACCTGGTCAGAGCCCCACAAGTCACCCCGTCTTGGATTCCCCTAGGTCTCTAGTTTTCAAAAATGCACAGGTTTGGTAGGTTTCCCTAGGTGCCGGCTGAGCTAGAGGCCAAAATCTACAGGTAGGCACTTTGCAAAAAACACCTCTGTTTTCTTTAAAAAAATGTGATGTGTCCACGTTGCGTTTTGGGGCATTTCCTGTCGCGGGCGCTAGGCCTACCCACACAAGTGAGGTATCATTTTTATTGGGAGACTTGGGGGAACGCTGGGTGGAAGGAAATTTGTGGCTCCTCTCTGATTCCAGAACTTTCTGTTACCAAAATGTGAGGAAAATGTGGTTTTTTAGCCAAATTTTGAGGTTTGCAAAGGATTCTGGGTAACAGAACCTGGTCAGAGCCCCACAAGTCACCCCGTCTTGGATTCCCCTAGGTCTCTAGTTTTAAAAAATGCACAGGTTTGGTAGGTTTCCCTAGGTGCCGGCTGAGCTAGAGGCCAAAATCTACAGGTAGGCACTTTGCAAAAAACACCTCTGTTTTCTTTAAAAAAATGTGATGTGTCCACGTTGCGTTTTGGGGCATTTCCTGTCGCGGGCGCTAGGCCTACCCACACAAGTGAGGTATCATTTTTATTGGGAGACTTGGGGGAACGCTGGGTGGAAGGAAATTTGTGGCTCCTCTCTGATTCCAGAACTTTCTGTTACCAAAATGTGAGGAAAATGTGTTTTTTTAGCCAAATTTTGAGGTTTGCAAAGGATTCTGGGTAACAGAACCTGGTCAGAGCCCCACAAGTCACCCCGTCTTGGATTCCCCTAGGTCTCTAGTTTTCAAAAATGCACAGGTTTGGTAGGTTTCCCTAGGTGCCGGCTGAGCTAGAGGCCAAAATCTACAGGTAGGCACTTTGCAAAAAACACCTCTGTTTTCTTTAAAAAATGTGATGTGTCCACGTTGCGTTTTGGGGCGTTTCCTGTCGCGGGCGCTAGGCCTACCCACACAAGTGAGGTATCATTTTTATCGGGAGACGTGGGGGAACATAGATTAGCAAAACAAGTGTTATTGCCTCTTGTCTTTCTCTACATTTTTTCCTTCCAAATATAAGAGAGTGTGTAAAAAAGACATCTATTTGAGAAATGCCCTGTAAATCACATGCTAGTATGGTCACCCCGGAATTCAGAGATGTGCAAATAACCACTGCTCCTCAACACCTTATCTTGTGCCCTTTTTGGAAATACAAAGGTTTTCTTGATAGCTATTTTTCACTCTTTATATTTCAGCAAATGAATTGCTGTATACCCAGAATAGAATGAAAAAGCACAGCAGGGTGCAGCTCATTTATTGGCTCTGAGTACCTAGGGTTCTTGATGAACCTACAAGCCCTATATATCCCCGCAACCAGAAGAGTCCAGCAGACATAACGGTATATTGCTTTCAAACATCTGACATTGCAGGAAAAAGTTACAGAGTAAAACGTAGAGAAAAATTGCAGATTTTTTCACCTCAATTTCAATATTTTGTTTTTTCAGTTGTTATTTTCTGTAGGAAACCCTTGTAGGATGTACACAAATTACCCCTTGCTGAATTCAGAATTTTATCTACTTTTCAGAAATGTTGCGGTTTCTGGGATACAGCATTGGTTTCATGCCCATTTCAGTCACTGACTGGAAGGAGGCTGAAAGCACAAAAAATCGTAAAAATGGGGTATGTCCCAGTAAAATGCCAAAATTGTGTTGAAAAATTGGGTTTTCTGATTCAAGTCTGCCTGTTCCTGAAAGCTAGGAACTGGTGATTTTAGCCCCGCAAACCCTTTGTTGATGCCATTTTCAGGGAAAAAAAACACAAGCCTTCTTCTTCAGACCCTTTTTCCCATTTTTTTGAAAAAAACGAAATTTTCACTGTATTTTGGCAAATTTCTTGGCCTCCTTCTGGGGAACCCACAAAGTCTGGGTACGTCTAGAATCCCTAGGATGTTGGAAAAAAAGGACACAAATTTGGCGTGGGTAGCTTATGTGAACAAAAAGTTATGAGGTCCTAAGCGCAAACTGCCCCAAATAGCCAAAAAAAGGCTTGGCACCTGAGGGGGTAAAGGCCTGGCAGCGAAGGGGTTAAAGAGAGGGCATGAAAAGGAAGGTGATCAGGTTAGGATTAAACATTTGGATATATCTGAATAACATATTCATTACCTCATGTACGTTCCAAGAGATAGCACCTAGTCCATTTTTGGAAATTATTTAGGTTGATCACAGTAATGAGGACAGTGTGATCTACTGAAGCCACCATTCTACTGATTGCAAATGCAACCATTAGCAATGAATATACTAATAATATTATTTTATTAGAGACAAGTCTTTCGGAGGAGGCAAATTACATCACCGGTCATTCACACCCCGACTCAGTATGCGGTATCCCACTCCCTTTTATTTTCAACCCAGAACCCTTAAGTAACTAAATTCTCACTGCCTAACGTCACTGCCTCAATGTAGACTTTACAAAAGGTGAATTATTAAGAGTAGTATAGGTAGGTCTACTAACAACTTTGGTGATGGTAATCTCATCTCGCCCTGTACCTACCACTGCTCCCACCGAGTTCCTGTGAGATTTAGGGATGATTGTGGAATATGAAGGGAATTCATAAGGTTGGTATTGTCCAGGAGAGTAGCTGCTAGTGGTGCAAGTGGTGCAGTGGCGCAAGGCCAAGAGGGTTAGGGGCTCGGCATGCCCCGCAATGTTTGCATGCTACCTATATGGTCCTCGCAACTGATTTGTTTTTCATGTGCGTGTCTGGGGCCTGAGAGCTCAGTGTCTATTCCTGGTTGGGCAGAGGGGAGCATAGAGAACTGGAGTGACATGGATTCACAGGGATGCAGTGAAGCTTCTCAGTTCACATGTACACTTTAAATCTTTCAGTCTATCTCAGTCTCTCAACTCTTCTATTTATCTAAACTATAAATTTCTCTCTGCAGCTATCATTCTACCTATCTCTATCTGTGTATACCTACTTATCTACACTAGACTTATCTATCTAAACCTATTTGCATCTCTCCATTCCTATCAGTGGGCCAGATGTACAAAGGTTTTTTGAGGTTAGCTTCATTTGCAGAATCGGGCTGCTTGCAACCACAAAAAATGCAGTTTAATGTGCAAAAGGCAAACTGCAATTTGGTAACTTGTCACAGAATCAAAATGTGCTCCTGTTTTTCAGTATCTGGAAAGGGCATGTTTAGAGCGTCTCTTCCAAATATTGATTTGCCATAGTATGTATTAATGTCTTGTAACCGCTCACAAAACATTAATACTTTACCATCAATTTAAAAGTGGTAGTTACCCATTCACAACTTCTCCTTTGTGAATGTAAAAAAATATACTTCTAAGAGCAGGCCAATTCAACAATCTCTTAAAAATCTTTTAAAAAATTAAATGGTTTATTCTCTTTTAAATGCACATTGTTTAAGAAAAAAATATGTCTTTATTAAAAAGCAATTGCAGACATGGTGGTCTGCTGACCCCAGCAGGCCACCAACCCTGTGATGGCTGTCACTCCTAATAAGTTGCAATATGTGGCTTACCTCTTTAATATTCATGAGACAGGTTGATTTGTTAGCCAATAGGAATCGCTAATGTGAAAAAAACAGTTACATACATTAATAATAGCAAATTGTAATAGCGATTCAGAGATTCAGAAATAATCACATTTAGGAAATTGCTATTCATAATGTTGATTCAGCTGTTCTATCTATCTATCTATCTATCTATCTATCTATCTATCTATCTATCTATCTATCTATCAGTCTCAGAACCTCTTGCTCCCTCTCTCTCTCTCTCTCTCTCTTTTTATCTCTCTCTCTGTCCCTCTTTTGCACTTATGCCCCCCGTTTCTCCATTCCTTTCCTTTCTTGGTGCCTCTGTTCTTCTCTGTGTACCCACCTCTCTCTACGTCTTTTATCTTTCTTGAGATAATGGGTAAATGGAGAGATACTGGGTAGTGAACACATAATAAAGAGGAACCAAGATATAGCGAATTTGGAAAGGAGTAGGATGGAGAGACACAAGGGAGATTGGGAAAAATATAAAGAAACAGGACAGAAGAGAAGAATAAAGAGCAGAAGGCAGGGATACACTGGAGAGCGGTGAGCGAATCAAAGGGGTGAAGAGAGGCACAGAAGACAAAGTGATTTAGTAGAACGTAAAGGGGAGTATGACGAGATACAGAGGAAAGCAGATGAAAATATGAGATGTATAAGGAGAAAGGAAAAGATAAGGTGCAAGGAGGATGAATGGTAAAGTAATTATAAACAGGTGAAGCCAGAAGAAAGGAGAATGGGGATATATACGAAAGGGTGTCCAGATGCAGGTAGACTGATAAAAGAGAACACAATCTTGCAGAGATGAGAGGAGAGAGAAAGGTGGAAGGTAACTAGATGTGGATGTATCCAAAGATGCAGGAAAGAATGGAAGAATGTGGATGATAGTGAACGCAAGGGAAGACAAGCATTGGTAAATGCATTAGGTTTTGCCTAAGAGAATAATAATAAGTTAAGAGGTAGGGAGGTGAGGGGAGGGGGCAGGGAAAATAATTGTTTTCAGCAAATCATATTTAAGCAAAGTCCTGTGGGAACAGGTCCTGAAGATTTAAAAGAAAATGCCTGCATGTTCTGGAATGCATGCAGCCTTCACCTTAGTGACCCTTTACCAATTAGTTGGCAAGTGATGGGGGTATGGAAGGGAGGACTGTCAGTGTGAGTGGGAAGTAAGTAGGTAGGGTAGTAACAGATAAGTCTGCTTTCCATTTTGCTGAAGCATTGACAGCTAGCTAGTTGTTGTTCACATGGCCGGGAGTTATGATGAAGCCAGTTCGCTGTTGTGGTCATCTGGTTCTGAGCTCGAGCACTTGAGTCACCTTATCAGCTGATGTTGATTAATGACGCAACCTCACTACAAATACTCTTCAGAATACTGGAGGGAGGTATACCCCCAGTGTATCCGGTAAAGAACAATAAACACAATATTGTTGCTCGGTTTAACCTTGTCAGGCGTTCGCATTACATTAACATCCCAGATTATTTTAAAGTACGCATCATTTTTAAAACGCTTTGACAATGACGCAGGAATGCGCGCCCTGTGTTATTGTAGTGAAACTGAAAGTATGACGTGTGCGAATGTAGTTCTGTTTTCCGATATGTTCGCTGTACAGATTTATAGACGTGGGCAGGGACAGATTCTCATCATGCAGAGGAGGACAGGATTTTGGGGGACTTCCTAATTGGATCAAAGACTTTCAGGCTGGGTCATTCCAAAGAGCAGTGCCGCGCAAGGGATCCGTCTCACTCCACTTCAAGGTGCTGCATTTTAGTGAAGTGTTGCACTTCCAGTGACTGGGTTTCTGTTGCCTATTTCATGAGCATGTTTTGTATACCGGACACAACAATTTTTTTAGTGTTACGGCGACTGGCATGCATATTCATAAACCAACACGGAGTAAACCGGTGACTTAATTTTAAGTAAATGGGATAAAACGCCAACGGCTCTAGTTTTGGCAAGATAATTGTGGTTACCTGCCTGGTATACTATACAGAAAAGGCGGCAGCCAAAAATCTTACTTTGTTCAGATTAAGGATCTCGCCTTAGTTCTGGTCTAAAGAACCGTAAATTTACAACCAAAACTTCCCTTCCCCATGACGTTTTCATGCTGGCACGTGCAAAGAGCAAAACTTAGAAAACGGTTATAGAATTAAGTTACATTAATTGCTGTTACTAAACGCAGCATCTCAGTAGACATCAAAAAGAAGAATTAGGGGCATTGTAATGTGTATTATACGTTGATTATAAAGCTAATTTCATGATGTAAAACATATATTGAAGTACCAATTTGTTGAGGATTAGGCAAGAGGAGTGCCCACCTCGACAAGGGTGATAATAAAACACACTTCTTTCTATGTACAGTCACAATAAAAAAAAAACTAACCACTGCCGAAATGCATCACAATAACTGACAATGACATGGGAGACGTACAGCATGCTGTTGGAAGGGAAATCTCCAAGTTGCCAAGTAACCACAATCATTGCATTATCTGAAGTCTTGCCCCTAGATTTCTAACGAAGGACAGAAGTGAGTAGAACACATTTATTTTGTTTGTTTTGTGCAGGTTTCAGAACCTGGTACCCTTGTTTTCTCAAAATTAAGTTTAACAAATTTCACAAATCGAGCAAAAAGCCTCTGCATCCCTACCTGAAATGTCAATTATCGTGTGGTGGTTGTTTTTTATGTTTTGAAAAAAACACAAGCTACACTGGACTGTGACCCATTTTGTCTAGGGTGAAACTGAAACCTGCACGCTACCTACATGAACCGTCTGTGAACTCAGTCTCATTTCTGGCGCCTGTGGCAAAATTTGCAATGAATGTCATTTGTCTGTAATTTTTTTTTTTTGGGTCACATAACGACCAATCCCAGGGCTGAACATATTCTGCGTATTGTCTGTGAGTGAGCAGCAGTGCTTTTGTATAAATTGACAACGGTTGGAGCATTAGGGACACCCAAGCCAGTCCCGAAGTGGTCATTAGCTGTGGTGTCCAACGTACCCAACATGGAAGTACGGTTAAATCAAGCACGACAAAGCCAATATGTTTGACCTGTTGGTGTTTTCAATGTCTTTTTAAAGGTGTTGCACAGCAGCCCAAGCTCAATAGCAAATCAATTAAAGAAGTTCCAAAACCAAAGTAGAAGAACACAGTACTTGGTCCTCAGGACACTGATTAGAGGAAACACACAAGGAACAATCATTGGTTAATGCAGGAAATAGTGCTACAGCCAACAGAAACACAGGAAAAGTAAGTGGCAGGCACAAGAACCAATGAAAAGCAAGGAAAACAAGTTAGGCGGGAAGTAAGTCCCCTTTTAAAATGTATTTAATGCAATAGATTTCACAAGCACAGCTCAAGCAAAACCTAAAAACAGGAAGAAAAATTACCCTAGTGATGCAGATAAAACAAAACGAGATAAGGGCGTGGTCTGGCCGCGATCCATGATGGCCGCCTAAGAGCCGAGCTCCGCACAGTGGCGGGCCACGCAGCAGTGGCGCCGGCGCTGGGGGCGCTCCACGGGACCCCCGTACGCAGCGGGGGCCGACATAGGAGTTGGAGACGGTGAATGACCGACGTCCGTGACACGGTGGGAGCGCCCTCCCCGGAGGCGCCGGACGGAGCGAGGGGAGCAGGCCTGAGGCCTACGGCAGGCCTCTGAGCCGCGGCCTCGAGTGAGGAATCACCCCGACACGGAGAGACACGGAGAGACACGTCCCTCGCTGAAGCCTGAAGTGGGAGAGAGCACGCCCTTCGTCCCTACCCGCGCCTCGACAGCGGCTCATCTGCGGCTCCCGGAGCCGGCAACAGGCCGGGACGCCGCCTGACCCCTCCCTCCCTCCTGATCGATAGCTGCCGAAGGGGGAGAACGGAGCCGACCAACATCACGGCCCGGAACAACAACAGGAGGTGGCCCGATGCTGACGACGCGCCTCCCAGTGCCTCTCCACCCTTCCCCTTTCTGCCGGGGGTGACGGGATCGGCGACAAGAAGCCTCACCACCAGCGGAGCGCAACGGACGGCTACCCCCACCCCCCCAGCCTTACCTGCTCCAGAGAAGACCCCCTGAGAAATGACAGAGGCCCCGAAGAGGATGGAGAGGTGAGAGCCGAGCCGTTGAGCCAGAGAGGATGAGAGACGTACGGAGATGAGGGTGGTGGATGAGTGAGAGAGGGGCCAGGAGTGAGGAGAGAGAGAGAGGAATATAACAACGAGCGGAGAGAGGAGGAAGACGACAGGAAGAGGAGAAGGCAAAGAGTAAAGGAGCAAATACTACCTAATAAAAAGAGGGGCAAGCACAAGAGGGGGCAAAGAGTAAGAAAAAAAAAAAAAAAGAGGAGATAAAGAAAAAAAAAGAGAAAGGAAAACGATCAACACAAACATAACAACAAAAGAAGCAATACCACACTAACAGGAAAAGTGAAAAGCCACTGTAGCCTCCAACAAAGCTAGAACTAACGAGGCATGGAGAGCAAGGAGGGCCCGGAATAACATCGGACCTCGGCTCCAAAACAACCCCTCTCTCCACGGAACGGCCCTGCGGGACGCTGAACGCTATAGAGCCAATACCGTGATCCTTCCCCTCGTACATATACACCAACGACAGGCCCAGGAGGCCACTTAGAGAGGTACCCCTCTGAACACTGAACCCCACCCGCCACCCTCTCTCCTCTGCCGCTCACGCTTATCGCCCTCATTGAGACACGGACAGGCACCCCCTTAGATCCCCACCTGCAGGGAGAAACCCGCAATGCCCAGAGGCAAGACGGCGGGTAAAGCACCGTGTAAACCCGCTCGCCAACTACTCTTCTCTGAAGCCCTGCGTCAACAGAAATATCCTGCTCCTGCAGACTCTCCGCCCCCCTCACACGACACCATGTCAGACAATACTCAAGGAGCATCAATGGATCGTATACTGCAGGAGATATCGGCAGTAGGCCGCAAACTGGAAGGTATGGACACTGCCATGTCAGCATTAACAGCGGAAACGAGATCCATGCGCTTGGAAATAGCGGGCTTCCAGTCACAAATCTCCGGACTGGACCATCGAGTAGCGGCCGTGGAAAGTCAAGTGGTCTTACAGACTGACAGAGATCAGGAACTCTTGTACCTTCGCAGCAAGTTAACCGACCTTGAGGACCGAAGCCGCAGAAACAACATCCGCTTCCTTGGATTTCCGGAAGGCATTGAGGGTACAGATATCCTCTCTTACCTGCGAGACACGCTTCCCAAACTAGCCGACATAACATTTGACCCCCCTCTGGAATTTCAAAGAGCGCATAGACTTGGTCTCAAGAGACAAAACGGACAAGATCGCCCTCGTCCAATCATAGCCTGCTTCCTCCGGCACGGACAGGTCCGCCAATTGCTACAGCGAAGGCAAGGCCCACTCCGGCTCGGTCCCCTCGAAATCCGCCTTTCAGCCGACTTCTCCAAAGAAACAGCAGATCAAAGAAGAGCCTTTCTCTCCTTCCGCCCTCGCCTTCGCCATCTGGACGTTAAATTCGGCCTCTTCTAGCCAGCCAGGATGTGGATAACTAAGAACGGAGAGTCGCGAACCTTCTATGAACCAGAGGATCTGAAGTCATTCCTAGAGGGGCTGCATGATCCGACACAACCCATGGAATCAACATCCCAACCCCCCCAAGACACACAGAACCAAACCAGGGGAATCGGAAATCGCTCTGGACACCGACGGAAGACCTACTACAGTCCCCCAAACCAGGGGCAAAGACCTGGAGAGATTAACAAAAAGTTTTGATGACAAGGGCCAAGTCCTACAGGCGGTGGCGATGCACACACAACTGCCGGACAGAGACAAGTCCCGATCCCCTTTGAAACCCTAGGGGCCTACTATCTGAAAACAACATGGACACAGTTTTCCTACAAGCCCTCGATATCTACAACCACAGACTGTCATAGAAACGTTGCAGGAAACATAGGAACTTTGATGAAAAAGCCCTGACAGAGAGACATGATGAGTACTCTACTTTAATGTACACTCATCAGACATGGAACCACGGAGAACCACCCCCCCCCCCAGAAGGCTTTAACCGCCTCGGACTGCTTAGACTGTTCGGACTGTGTGATAGTTTTTGTTGGCTCCCGATTACTTTTGTTCCTCAACGTCCCTCACTTTCATGCCGGGTAACACTTACCATATCCCCTATCACTTCTCCCATCTAGAATCAGGATCCATAACGTCCTCTGGAAAATATGGGAACTGACGCAATACCCTTGCACACAACTGGCTTGCCCTGGCAGGGTTGGGGCAAAACGATTCTGAACTGGGTTTTGAGCTCTAGACCCCGAACTACTAACAAACGCAATAGTGACATAATGATGGGCGTTGGTGCAAAGTAGAACAGACCACAGATGCCGAGTCCCAGAGCATATACATGCCACAACCCCTCAGAATAACCAAGAGGAAGCGACCTCAGTAACAACAACACTTGCCCCTGTCCTTTCCTCGCGCTTCCCCCATCCCCCCCGCACAGGGACGCGGCCAACATGCGACCTCCACTTCTCCCCCCATCCTCTGGTCCCAAACACATTCCACACACCCCCGGACATAATTGGAGGCATCCACGCGGAGGTCTGGGGCACCTCGTGGGCACCGCCCCCCCCCGGCGCGGGGCCCGCTGGCCGGGCGTCGAAGCTCATTCGGCCTAGGTTTTAGACCCGCCGGTCAAAGTTTGTGTGCTTCGGGATTTGTATCCCGATCTCCCCTCTTCACCTTCTTTTTTATTTCTTCTTCCCCCCACTGTCTTCTCTTTATTCTCTTTTCAACTCCTCTTCGTATTCAATGCGCCCGCCACCCTTCCCCCCCCTTCCCTCTCCCCGACATCCTCTTCAGTTCACAGAGTCCACCCCACTCCCCCGAGCTCATACCCCCGGGTGGGCGGACACAGGAAACAAGGATACCCAACCAGATGGGAGCACCGGTAGTTCCCCTCAGGGTGATATCATGGAACGTAAACGGCCTTACCCACTTTATCAAATGGAAGAAAGTCCTATCCTACCTTAATTCTAATCAGGCAGACATCGCCTTATTACAAGAGACACACCTAGACAGTCTTGAATCTGATAGATTACGACGTGACTGGGTGGGAACCGTCTTGTTTAGTTGCACTCCACCCACACCCGATACAGAGAATGTCCCAAGAAAAAGCGGGGTGACAATCCTCTTACGCAAAACCCTCCCTTTCACGGTCATTAAATCGTGGACAGATCCCGAGGGCCGATACATATTTACCAAACTGAAAATCGGGGACTCAACACTGTGTGTGGGATCAGTCTATGCACCAACAGGTTCCAAACGCCTCTTCTTTCTCCAGCTCAATCGACTTCTAACCGAGATAGGGGCATCCCGTTACGTTATAGGAGGAGACTGGAACCTAGCAAGGGACGCAGCATTGGACAGGACGGGGCCTCTAGACACGAGTAACAACGCAGACAGGGCCATCCAGTCTGATATACTCGCGGATAACGGTTTGGTTGACCACTGGAGGCTGACTCACCCAACGGACAGAGAATTTACCTTTCTCTCACCGGTGCACGGTACCCAATCACGGATCGATTACTTTCTCCTATCCCACAATCTTATGGCCCACACCTTGGAGGACGACATACTGGAGAGAGGCCTTTCAGACCACTGCCCAGACCTTATAGCCATCCGCTTAGGCCTGGTATCCCCGGGCCGAAAACCCTGGAGATTAGCGATCCATCGATATCGATCCCCCCAAGGTAAGTTGCATCTACAGGATCATGCGACCACTTTCACCCAAGACAACCTCGGTACGATTGATTCGAGTCGAACTATGTGGGCCGCAGCCAAAGCCTTGATACGGGGACAGCTCATGCGGGATGCGGCAATAGCGAACAAAGACAGAAAAGAGCAACAAGCGGCTCTGGAACTCGACATACGCCGGCTAACCAGACAATATATGGCACACCCCTCCCTTCCAGGCCGCCAAAGTTTAGAGCAAGCACAAATGGCCCTTAATGAGCTATACACCACCCAGGCCGAATTCGCATTACAGAGACTCCAAGGGAGACACTATGAACAGGGTGAGAAGGCGGGACGACTGCTCGCAGCCCAACTCCATCAAAGAGCAGCCGCCCTAGCCATCCCAGCTATTCGCTTTCCCTCCGGGGACATACTGACCCACCCGCAGGCCATTGCAAATGAATTTGCCCAATTCTATAGACACCTTTACACGCCGGAAACCACGACCAACCTAGCGCAAGCTACCACCTTTTTAAAGAAGCTAGACCTCCCCTCCCTAACAGACGAGGGCCGTAGCCTATTAGAAGGGGAAATAAGCAGACAGGAGATAGATAAAGTCATCTCTGACCTCCCGTACCACAAATCACCAGGAGAGGATGGATACCCTGCAGAATTTTATAAATGGGTAGGGGCAGAGGCGATTGATATCCTATGCGAAGCCCTCAATGAAGCCTGCGAAACACAGACATTAGGGGCCATATCCAATAATGCCACAATAGCTGTCATACCGAAGCCTGGGAGAGATCCTTTATTATGCGGCAGCTACCGACCCATCTCTCTACTAAACGGGGACATAAAAATTCTAGCAAGCGTCCTGGCAAACAGACTACGTAAAGTAATCCAGTCCTTAATACACTATACACAGGTGGGGTTTGTACCGGGCCGCACGTCTAGGAACCACCTACAAACCCTATGCCATACCTTATGGGCGACCAGAGACTCCCCGGAGCCGGCGCTGGCCCTGTCCTTAGACGCCGAAAAAGTGTTTGACCGCATAGAATGGCCCTACCTATTTGCAACCTTAGAGAGATTTGGCCTAGGCAACAAATTTATCTCCATGGTATGACTGCTCTATGATCAACCCGCGGCCAGAGTCAACTGCGGAGGCTTCCTCTCAGACCCTTTCCCTATCCGAAGGGGTACACGGCAGGGGTGCCCCCTTTCACCTCTCCTGTTCCTTTTGGCGATGGAGCCCTTGGCAGCAGCCATCCGGTCCTCCCCCTCCATAACCGGCCTACCACTACCCGAAGGCCCCTCCAAGATATACCTCTATGCTGACGATATCCTCTTAACACTCACGGACCTGGAAAGATCCATACCGGCCCTATTAGAGGTAATCGAGGACTTCGCAGCCCTATCGGGATACCGTATTAACTGGGACAAAAGCGAGGCACTTCCGCTATCACGAGTAACCACAAAAGCGGCACTCCTAGGCTACCCATTCCGGTGGACGCCAAAACGTCTTAAATACCTAGGAGTGCTTGTTAACCCTGGACTGGCACACATGGTTGCGGACAACATTGACCCTCTCATCACGCGGATGAAACTGGACTTTGCGAAATGGACCCAGTTAGGCCTTTCCATGTGGGGCAGAGTACAAGCGGTTAGAATGGTGACGGTACCCCGCTTCACCTATATTCTAGGTCTCCTGCCCTTACAAGTGCCCCTCTCCACACTAAGAGGCATTGATGCACTAATTAGATCATTCGTGTGGGGCACAATGCGACCGCGGCTATCACCAGCCAAGCTTTTGGCCTGCCGCATAAACGGGGGAATGGGACTCCCATCAGTGGAACACTACTCTTTAGCTCTCCAAATGTCTCAGTTATCCAATACACTATCGAATATACCAGATCCCCCCTTGTGGATAGCAGTGGAAAAACGACTCCTGACTGCGAATGAAGGACTCAGTGGACCCTACCGTGCAGACCTCCCAGCCACTAACTCAGTGAATCCTATCCTGGCGGCGACCAGGGCATCCTGGCAAAGGGCCCACCGACTGTTTGGGGTCCACCCCCTCATACATGCCCAAGCGCCCCTGTGGCACAACAGTGGCCTACGCATAGGTGGCGAGGTACTCCATTGGCCGCAATGGAAACAGGCAGGCATCCTCACCCTCTCACAGGTCCTGGAGAACAATGTGCTCAAACCCTTCCCCAAGCTACGGGAGGAGTTCGGCCTACACCCGAACCAGGAATGGAGATACATGCAACTCAAGCATTGTCTCTCCCAAGGGAATACACCTCCACAGCGGGGATCCCTGCCCTCACTGATAGTGGCTTACCTGCAGCAATGGGGACAATGCAAGGGAGTAATGTCAGGTCTATATGATCTAATTATTTGACGGCTTTACTCCCAACCGCTAATGGACAAACTACGTCTACGGTGGCAAACCAGGCTGCAGCAGGATCTAGACCCAGATGATTGGGAAGCTACCCTAGAGACACTAGACAGAGGCACCCGGGAAGCACGCTTGAAATTCTGCCTCTTCAAAATCTTACATGAATGGCACTGGTCCCCAGCGAAACTGCATAGGACCGGACTCCTCCCGCATGCGAACTGCTGACGATGTCCAGAAACATCCTGTGACCTGATTCATATCTTAGTAAACTGTACAACAGTACGACCACTCTGGGATGCTGTGAGCTCCACTCTGGCTAAAGTAATGTCACTTCCGTCACCACTCCCTCCTGCCCTTATACTCCTGCAAGATATGACCTCCCTACCAGACCTCCCTAGACCACACAAGAGACTGTTGCACACAGCGTTAGCTACTGCAAAAATTTGCATACTCAGACACTGGCGGTCAGAGACCCCCCCAAGCCCGGAGGAATGGATTACAGCCATGATCCGCACTGCTATGCATGAACGGATCATCTATAACTTACAAGACCAAGCTCAACTATTCCTACAGGAATGGGCTCCCTTCCTTACAAAAGGGCAATAGTGCCCTACCCGGAACCACCACTATTCCCTTCTCCCTTCCCTTTCCCTCCCCTCCCCCACATGCGTCTCTTCCCCCTTCCCCCCCTCGCTCCCTTACCTCCCCCTCCCTCTGTATTTTGTCCCCTCTCCCCCTCCTTATCTCCCCTTCTCTTCCTCTCTTTTCTATTCTTTTCTCCTCTCCCACTCTTCCTTTTCTTTCCTCTTCTTCCCCTTCTCCCTCTCCCTTTTTCTACTGTTTCTTCTTCTTTTCTCCTTTTCCCTCTTTCTTACTTTCTTTCCTCTCTCTCTCTCTCTTTCTCGCTCCACCTCGCCCCTTATCCCCACGTCTCTTTCTAAAATACCCACTAGAGTCCGAACGTCGCCTTCCAGCAACGCTCCAAACAGACCTCCATGGTAGATCCTTTTCCCTATGTCGTCTGCTAGTCACCTGGTCCCAACCGAAACTGACCACAGAGTTGACATGAGCTGCAACACCCATTATCCGTGCAGCAACATCCCTCGCTTCCCAGGGTGGCACTCCCCGGTCCTTTCGTCTGAACAGATACAACCTACCCTTTACCCTCATATCTTTACCCTCTTTAAACCCCCCCACATAGCCTAAAATATGTTGGAAGTGAACTCTACCTCAAGTTTTTATATTACGACTGATACCTTGTTTGTACCTTATGAGTTTTTTCTTCTCCTTCGGTTTCCTAATATCACTGATGTGTAATTACTCCCGATTGACGGGACCTTGATCCCATTGACTCTGTATCATATTGTGTTATTAACAATAAAAGAAAAGTTAAAAAAAACAACAAAAAAAAACGAGATAAGACTTAAATACAGTGTAGAACTGGGACATTGGTGGTCAAAAGTTAGAGGATAGAGGAAGTGTAATGCTAGAGGTTAGAGTTTGGAGAGAGTTGCAAGAGAGAGAGGAAGCAAAAAGAAGGGAGCATGGTAATATAAAGTGAAAGATGTTGTCATATGAGAATGAAGAAAAATGGGTTGCTAAATATACACAGAAGAGGACGGAGAGAAAGACGAGAGGAGAAATGGGAAAGAAGGCTAGGTAGAGCAGGGGCGTACTAATAATGGTGCAGTAGTACTGGGGCCAGAGGGGGCCACTGAATTCAGATAACTACTGCATTCTGCAATGGAAAAAGCATTCATGGGAGACCCTTTTCACTGCTTTCACTGTGGCCCACAGCACCCTTACTGCGCCAGTGACTCTGTCATGGCAAGGTTTGGGATGATGGTAGGAGTCTCACACCCCACTTTCAGAGCAGAAGGTGCCCTGTAAAAGGGATCTATAAATGTTCTCTGGTCTTGCAGGTTGAGTCAGAAAGACCAGGGAGCCATGGCCAGACTGGCTGTACCAAGCATTGGGCATGTGCAAGGAAGGGTGGGGGTTACTTCTGTTAATGGTGTGCAGTTTTGTAGCAGTGCAGCAGTTTTAAGCGCACTGCAGAGTTCCTTGTATATCCAACAGTTTTCATGCAACAATAAAGATGCCAAGATAACACTTATGATTAATGTACCTGCTGGTGAGATATTGTTTGTCTAGTGACAGTTTTCACTCATTAAGGTAGCGTAGAGGGTTAATATGCCTAATGCGAAGAATGTGTACTGTGCAAATCACATAACGGTATTTTATGTGCAGAGCTCAGTGGGTTACTGCTTTTTCCACAGAGATCCTTTTGTTACTGTGCAGTTTATAAATTGTAATCAGAATATAGCACTGTGAGCCATGAACTGCCATTAAACAGCTGCATGTTACATGGTACAGGTTAGAAAGTTATATTACTTCCCAGTCTTTGATTAGCCTAATTTTTCTAAAAAAGATTGAGTAGCAGAAAATCGCCCTAACCACTGTGTTATGTTCTGAATCCTGAGTTTGTTTCCCCAGATCAAACATTCCCACAAAATGCCTACCAGTATGATGACATGTAAATTTTTCTATATGCTGATTTACACATGTATGATTTATTGTCTCTGTATGTGTGTGCAATGTAAAGTGTGGATGACGTATGTAACATTTTCTATACACTGATTTCCACACATATGATTAAATGTGTGTGTGTGTGTGTGTGTGTGATGTAAAGTGCTCCAACACCCTACTCTGGTAAGAGAGACACTATGAAACAAATGCAATACATGTGAGAGAGGGGCTATGGAGTGATGAGAGGCAATATTAAAGGGTGATGGTGAGGGAATCACTGAAGAGCCCCAATAAAGATTGCTGTATCCTGGTGCACTGTAAGGTCATCATTTACTACGCTTTAAAAATGAATGCAATTAAATATATAATGAAAAATGTGTTGTAAAATGCACACTTTTTGCTATTTTTTTCACAAATTTTCTTGGGAGGGAGAACCCCACAAGTCCTGTTATAGTGGTCAGGCTGCTCGCTATACACCCGTGGGGGCTGGTCTAACAAAATGTGCCAGGCCTGCTTTGGGCTCCCAGTACGGCCCTGCCCCTAGCCAGGAAAACCAGGCATTTTCTAAGTTGCCGGATAGTTCCCACGGGATCTTCCTGGTTGCTACCACCTCTGGCAGGAAACTAGCTACAAGCCGGTCATTACTGCTTTCCTAATCAGGCAGGAGTACCAGGGTCAATGTTTCACAGTCTTATTAGGTGAAGAACTACTGCGGCTCAAATTAAAACCAAGTACTGTATGCTGCCCCCGGATTGTGAAGATATATGTGAGCAATATATTCATTTGCCAGCGATTTGTCTGACTCTGTGTAAGAGCAATTAGTTGTGGGGAAAGCTCACCGGTCACCAATTGAGGTTTTCTTTGTCTGCTTTAATCACCAAACGTGTATTTTTAAATGTGCAATGCTTCCAGGGTCAGGCTGGCATATAGGGCATTCAAGCAATGCCTGAAAGGCTTGTCTGACAGCTCAGTGTGTGAGACACTTTTTTAGGTTCGAGACTGTGAGTGCATGCTCTAGTGCATGCATCTCGCATGCAAGACACTGCTGTGTTCAGTAAAGGACTTGGAGCACGCCTGTCGCTCACCATTTGTTGGTTTGCGTGGCACTCTTCTTTGCAGCCTCGTTATTCATCAAGGCATGTCTGGCAGCATTTTCGTTCCTCTGTGTGGAGCAGGGATCAAGCACTAATTGATTTCAACTTAATTAGTGCCCGTCCGCTGCTCCTGACGTGATCAAGGTACTATTTTGTTCTAACTTCCAGTGCCCCGCACACATAAGGCTTGTGACTGGCAAAAACGTGCTCAGCAGGACAAATATAATTGCAAAGTTTTACTTTTTAAATCTAACTTTATTTTATTTTGTTAAGATGCATTTTAGCGGTTTCCACTCATGTTTTTTTTGTTTTTGCTCTTGGGTGCTGTTGTCAAAAGATAACTTGTTCGAAATATGCGAGACCCATTGCATTGCAAATGCTTGTTGACTGCTTGGGGACCTGTTTTATGGTCTGCTGGTCCGGTTCTCACTGTTGAATTCCCTAATATTAAAAAAAAGTTACCTGCAACAAGCTCAAATCCATGCAGTCTTCTATCTCTTGCAAAATACTCATACAGGGAGTCTTTACTAATTCAGAACTGCCCCAATTTGCAAACATGGGCCACCTTTTTAGCTATCAAAATAAACTTCTAGGGGCTACTTTTATTTTGCTGCCTGGGCCTATTTTCTGCCGCAGTCCGACCCTGAAGACTTCCTCAATAGGTAAGGATGATGAACTGTCTTCTGTTGTTTCAGTCACCAAATTCACTTTATTCATAAAAACATTGCGGGGAAACAATTTGATTTTGTGTACCTCGGGAAAATGACAGTGTATACCGAGAACTTCACATAAAATGTACTTTTTAACACCTCCTTACCCTGGCACTGTGTGGGGGTTTAAAAGTAAAGGCACAAATTAGATCCTTTTTTTATTAATTGAATTGTTACTGTCTTGTGCAGAGCAGATTGCCTATTTTAGGTATCTTTGAAGTGCTGTCATTTGGCATTTGGAGTGTTTGCGAGGCTTGCGTAAAAGGATCTTAAAGGGTCCTAGTTGATGTGACTTTTGAGGGTGCTGCGCATGCCAGCAAATGGAGAGACACGGCATAATATGCGGATAGATGCATGCACGATTGTAGTGCTAACAGCTCACTAATCCGCCTCTGGGCACATTCTTCACTTACAATATATTTCACATTATAACTTGTTTTTTTAGACGAACGGTGGTTTCCTTAATACACGGAGCTAAAGGTATCGTGTGGCTTCTGGACATAAGGCTACGAACTAGGTAGCAAGAACCCTTAGAAATAATACACTTCCCTTTCTCCTGAGAAGTGCAAATAAATTAAATAGAAATAGGTTATTTCAACAGTTTGGTGGGATTTTGCTTGTTCTATACATTTTTTAAAGTATATTTGAGCATGGGTGTTTTACATATAACAGTCGTTCACCCATAAATGCTGACATGTGGATTTCAGTCAGTTAACACATGGCAGAGCGGACATTCTGTGAAACCTATCAAAATTCACCTTCACCGTCCTGAAATTGGGTGCTGTAAAAAAATACACTATTTTTATTTTGTTTTATGGAGCTATCTGCCGTAGGCGAACTCAAGCTGACATAAAACATGCAATCAAGAAGCACAGCAGCGCCTCTAAATAGGATGTGAGTCACGAGCTCACACAATACTGATAAGATCTTATTATAAAGCAGATTTAACCCAGAAGGTCTCAAGCATGCAAGAAGCGTACCTCTGGTAATAGGATGATTACACCTGTAAATCAAGTACCGTGTGATGAATGTTCTGTCAAATTGACTGTGATTCATGGTTATTTTGAGTTGTTTTCATAACACTGCGAATGATCTATCCCACTCCATTTAGGGAGCATGCTATACACTGAAAAAGTGATTACTTGTGATTAAGGCATTTCACTTTCATCCTAAAAGTTATAGAACAAAACAGAAACCAATCTGATTAGACTGCTATTGAAAACCTGTGCACCTGTCATAATTCTGAGTGATATCTAAAATACATCTCTCCACCTAACGAGCGGCAACATTTTCAGAATTTCTAGTACACCCACAGAAAATCCAAAATAATGGCTCAATTGTCAACGAAAGTGCCAAATCACTTTTAATGAGAATTCGCTTTCACAAAGCTCTCAAAAGCTAGAACCTAAAAACACAGAAAGACTAGTTTTAGTATTATTTGCAGGACAATTCGTGTTGTTCTGTCACAACTCCCTAGCAGTGAAGGGAAGGCAGGAAGGTAGGTGTGTCTGGGATGAGAAAATGATCCATTTACTTTATGCACCTTGGGCCTGACTTGGAGTTTCAGAGCAGTTCCTCTGAAGGCACTGAAAGGTGGATGGCTGCTGTATGTTTACCAAACCTCTTTTGTTTTAAAGAACAAAATACCGAAGTAGGAGTTTTGTTCCTGAAAATGTTAAACTTTGTTTCTGAAAAACAAAAAATCGAATAACCCCCCCCCCCCCCACGCCCTGGGAGTTTTATTCCAGGCAGTGAGGCCATTAATTTTCTTCTGACTGTTACTACCATATTTTTTTCTAGAGGTGAAGGACAAAAGAAAACAAGACATCAGACCATCTGACCTAATAGGGCATACAGTCTGGTGTCCTTTATAGGGTCGAGCCTGCGTCGCATGCGCTTGCGCATGTGCTTTGCTAGCGAGACGCTTTAGGAATGAAAAAGGGCTCAGAACCCCGTCCACGTCACGTCAGTGTCTTTCATTGGTTCGTGGGCTTGCCTGTTAGAATCTGCTTGATTTCATTAGTGGAAGGCACGCATACGTCATGCTTTTTCCGGTGGTTAGCCCTTCTCGAGCGCATGGACCAAGTACAGAAAACATACGAGACTCGCTGTTTTCCGTCCGGTTCGTGGACTACTTTTTCTCTATTTTCGCAGCGCGATCTTGCTTGGCAGAAGTCGAGCGCTTTGCATAATATCGCCCCTGTTACACAGTTAATTGCACTTTTTCCCGTTACGTACATGGTTTATATGGCAAGAAAAGTCTGGTTAGGAGTATACAACGCTATTAGCTCTAACACAAGCAAACGCGAGACCCATTGCATTGCAAATGCTTGTTCTGTTGGCTCCTACTCTGTCAATCCGCCCGACTGAGGCCCATACATTTATTCTTTTTAGCCCTGCATTTGCGTCCTTTTTTGACGCAAAAGCAGCACAAATTTACAAAAAACAATTGTATTTTGTAAATTTGTGCCGATTTTGGGCCAAAAAATGACGCTAATGCAGTGCTAAAAAGGTATAAATATGGGCCAGACGGCAAAGCCAGCGGGGGCAACACCATCAGAAAAATGACTGACTAAATGATTCAGAAAAGAGCAGGTGTACTTAAGGTTTGGTGAGCACCACACGTGTAACAGAGTACAGTTTACTTTTGAAATTGATCCTTGCACCAACAGATTTGCCTGTGAGTGCAGGATTCATTACTTGTGGTAATGTGAATGGCTACATTTTAGAGAGACTTGATAAAAACTGATTTCTAGAGGAGAGGTATTTCAATATAAATCTCAGCAACTGCACTCTCAGCCTTGTTGATCTGGGATGAACTGGAACAGTCTTTAAAGCTTTTTAGCTCAGTTGCCAGTGTTCACAATATTGTCAAATTGATATCTGAAGGTGTGAAGCTCCAAAGCCCCCGTTTGAAGCATGAGAATGATGTAGCGAATATAGGCTTTGTCCCTCAATTTCAAAAATGAAAACTGCACCAACTTTGTGTACTTTTTGCTTTGGCAGAATTTATATTCTTAAACTATACATCCCTGTCTGATGATGATAATTCATAATTTAGATGGATTGGTATTTTTGTAATATTTTTGTGTAATTCAAATTCAAATGATGGTTAGTTTCTGTTTCAACATAATGACCCTCATTATGAGTATGGAGGTCCTAGGACCGTCAGACTCGCGGTGGCGGTCGGACCGCCGCCAATGTGGTGGTCCGGCCTCCATATTATGACTGTGGTGAACACACCACGGTCGGACTGCTTGCACCGCCACTTTTTTGCCAGCTGACGGCCTGGCAGTGCCAGCGGTCTTAATCCGCCAGGGCAACACGCTGCCCTGGGGATTACGAGTCCCCTCTTTGCCGGCTTTTACATGGCAGTTAATCCGCCATATAAAATCTGGCGTTGATGGGGTGCTTGGGGCCCCTGCACTGCCCATGCACTTGGTATGGGTAGTGCAGTGTCCCCCACGGACAGCCCCGTCGCGCTTTTCACTGTCTGCTTTTCAGACAGTGAAAAGCTCGATGGTTGCTGTTGCACCCTACGCACCGCAGCATTGCCGCCGGCTCGGTTACGAGCCAGCATCAATGTTGTGGGCTGTTTCCCACTGGGCCTTTCTGCCCACTATCTCAGCGGGAAACTCATAATAGGGGCTGCGGTGAGGCCACCACACTGCTGATGACCTGACTGCAGGAGTTTGGCTGGTGGCCTTTTCTGCCCGCCAAACTCAAAATGAGGGCCTATATCTGGAAATGGTTTGAAATATTAAAGAGTTTTGGGAGGTAGATTTTGGAACCTTTATAGGACATTGGTGATTTATGGTAATGTTTTCGTGTCTTCCAGGCTTGGACAATATAATCATATCATTCCTGTACAGGTTATGGGGACTTTAAAGGAGGCATAGTCAAACAGCATGAACTATGTCTTGGCTCAGACAATGATCTAATATAGGATACAGAATTCAGGGAAAGGAAACATCCATCAGTGGATGTCTTGCATAACCAATGGATGTGCTTTGCAACCCGAGAACCCCTATTTACAGTGCAAAGGCTCCAGTAAGTATAGTACATTAAAACAATCTTTCACCCACACAATTTGAAAGAATATGATAATGCATACAAGAAACATATGCATGTAATTTTATAAACTTTAAATTAAAATTATATATAACTAGAGGACAGAGTAAGAGGCAACAGGTCTTAGGTGTAGAAAAGTGTTAGAAATGGGGTCTTTGGTTGACAGTCAGTTTACCCCCTGTTCAAGCAAGGACCCTTAATCTAGTCAGGGTAAAAGAGAATCACCCTCACCTAACCCCTGCTTACCCCCTTGGTAGCTTGACAGAGCAGTAGGCTTAACTTCAGAGTGCTAGGTGTAAAGTATTTGTACCAACACACAAAGTAACTTAATGAAAACACTACAAAATGACACAACACAGGTTTAGAAAAATAGGAAATATTTATATAAACAAAACAAGACCAAAACGACAAAAATCCACCATACACAAGTCAAGTTATCAATTAAAACTCAAAAAGAGTCTTTAAGTAGTTTTAAAAACACACTAGCGCTGCTAGAGTGAAAATGTACCTGGTGTGCGTCAAAAATAACCCCACACGGGCAGGTGTGCGTCAAAAATAACTCTGCACGGCGGTACTTGATTTAAAAATCCAGCCGCACGATCATCCGAAAATCCCGCAGCGCAGGTTGTGATCTCCCAGCGTCCGTCAGCGATGCTGCGCCTCGTTTCTCCTGCTCCGTGCGTCGATTTTTTGGTCGCGTTTCGTGCGAGCGTCGTTTCTCATCTGCGGAGCCGGCAGCGCGTCGTTTTTTCAGCCGCAGATCGGATTTGCGTCAATCTTTTCCCCGCACAGAGCTCTGTGCGTGGATTTTCTTGTCTTTAGACTGCCAGCTTCTCCTTTCAGTGTCCTAGGAACTGGATGGGCACCACAGGGCAGAGTAGGAGTCTCTCCAGAGACTCCAGGTGCTGGCAGAGAGAAGTCTTTGCTGTCCCTGAGACTTCAAACAACAGGAGGCAAGCTCTAGATCAAGCCCTTTGAGATTTCTTCTCAAGATGGAAGGCACACAAAGTCCAGTCTTTGCCCTCTTACTCTGGCAGAAGCAGCAACTGCAGGATAGCTCCACAAAGCACAGTCACAGGCAGGGCAGCTCTTCTTCCTCAGCTATTCAGCTCTTCTCCAGGCAGATGTTCCTCTTTGTTCCAGAAGTGTTTCTAAAGTCTGTGGTTTTGGGTGCCCTTTTTAAACCCAATTTCTCCTTTGAAGTAGGCCTACTTCAAAGTAAAGTCTCTTTGGAACGTGAAATCCTGCCTTGCCCAGGCCAGGCCCCAGACACTCACCAGGGGGTTGGAGACTGCATTGTGTGAGGGTAGGCACAGCCCTTTCAGGTGTAAGTGACCACTCCTCCCCTCCCTCCTAGCACAGATGGCTTATCAGGATATGCAGGCTACACCCCAGCTCCCTTTGTGTCATTGTCTAGTGTGAGGTGCAACCAGCCCAACTGTCAGACTGACCCAGACAGGGAATCCACAAACAGACAGAGTCACAGAAATGGTATAAGCAACAAAATGCTCACTTTCTAAAAGTGGCATTTTCAAACGCACAATCTCAAAATCAACTTTACTAAAAGATGTATTTTTCAATTGTGAGCTCAGAGACCCCAAACTCCACATGTTCATCCGCTCCCAAAGGGAATCTACACTTTAATCAGATTTAAAGGTAGCCCCCATGTTAACCTATGAGAGGGACAGGCCTTGCAACAGTGAAACATGAATTTAGCAATATTTCACTGTTGGGACATATAAAACACATTACTATATGTCCTACCTTAACCATACACTGCACCCTGCCCTTGGGGCTACCTAGGGCCTACCTTAGGGGTGCCTTACATGTAAGAAAATGGAAGGTTTAGGCCTGGCAAGTGGGTACACTTGCCAAGTCGAATTTACAGTTAAAACTGCACACACAGACACTGCAATGGCAGGTCTGAGACATGATTACAGAGTTACTTATGTGGGTGGCACAACCAGTGCTGCAGGTCCACTAGTAGCATTTGATTTACAGGCCCTGGCACCTCTAGTGCACTTTACTAGAGACTTACTCGTAAATCAAATATGCCAATCATGGATAAACCAATTACATACAATTTTACACAGAGAGCATACGCACTTTAGCACTGGTTAGCAGTGGTAAAGTGCTCAGAGTTCAAAAGCCAACAAGTCAGAAAAAATAGGAGGCAGGAGGCAAAAAGAATGGGGATGACCTTGCATAAGCAAAAACATCCAATACGACCACCTACCAGCCTAAAGCCAGGAGAGAACAATCAATACCTTGATGTACTTCCCTGACTGGGGCGATAGAACAAGGACCCAGGCCCACAACAGCAGGGGCATGTTCCAGTTCTACGCCTTCCTGACTCCAGTTGGATCCCTCTGTCAATACTCTCAGGGCCCACTAAGCTAGCCCATGGGGAACCCTTCTCCTTATATGCAGATACCATCTGTGCAGCACCTAACTTTACTTTGCTCACAGATATATCCCAATGGGCAGATAGCATCACCAGGGCCAACACAGTGGTGTTGCCCACTCCACCCCCGGGGTGTGACTCTCACCCCCCCCCCCCAGGGGCAACTCTGTCCACCAGGACAGCAAGCCACAGTGGCCCCGGACAAGTGTCAGGGATGAGAGCCCGACCTCAGGCCTCTCCAACCACCATGACTGCGGAGAGTGGGGGGCGGTAGCCCCAGGTGCCTGGCACCCTTTGACCACTCTCTCTTCCACCAGGTCAGGAATGACAACCTGACCCTGATCCTCCCCTCTGGGGCTCTGTAGCCTCCCTGCAGGAGCGGCACCCCCAGAGTCCAAAATTGTCAGGGTGCTTGTAGAAACAGTCCTGCACAATTCTCCCACCAGGACAGAGATGTAAACCTGCAACTGGTCCTCCAACCTGGGGTCTGTACCTTCAGGTTGGGCCAGGGGTGAGGCTTCCCTCGCCCTGCCCCTCCTTCTGGGGTCCTGCACCCCCCAACAAGGAGTGGCCCCCCCAGAAGACAATATGGTAGGGGCACTGTTAGCAGTAGCCCCTTCCTCCAGGTCAGGGGGGACACCCTGAACCTGGCCTTACAATCCAGGGTCTGTACCCTTAAATTGCACTGGGGCCAGGGGTGAGGCTCTCTGTCCCCTGTCCCTACTCTCAGGGTTCTGTAACCCTCCCCCCTCAGGGAGAGTACCCCTTGAAATCACACCAGGGGCGGTGATTGGGCAAACTCCCACCCCTTCAGGTCAGGGTTTACCCCCTACACCTCATCCTCCAGTCTAGGGTCTGTACCCACAGACTGGACCACTGCCTGGACTTCCTGGGGGGCATACCTACCCCCCACCAGGTCAGAGTTTACCCTCTGAACCTGGTCATCCAACCCAGAGTCACCACCCTGCGGTTGAACCACTGCCTGGCGCACCAGGACTTCCTTGGGAGCACACCTACCCCCATCAGGTCAGAGTTCACCCCATGAACCTGATCATTCAACTCAGAGTCACCACCCTGCGGTTGAACCATTGCCTGGCGCACCAGGACTTCCAGGGGGGCACACTTAACCCCCTCAAGGGACAAACCATCCCCCAGGGCCACACAAGAGTCTGGCTGGCGTAGGTCTCCTGACCTGTGCCCATCTGACAGAGTCTGGATTCCCCCCAACCCAGAAATGGTCTCACCAAGGTAATTCCGGGGCGGGGGGGCTCTGCTCTCAGAGCTGACCCCTGACCCTCCAGGTTCTCCACTGGGGTCGCCAACACACTCTCTACCCTCTGTCTGGACTTCTGCACCCCCTCAATAGGAGTGGTACTGCCAGACACCAGAACTGGTGGGACGCTGGCTACAGCCACCCCCCAAGTTCTCCTGACACTGTGGGGTCTCCCTCAACAGATCGCCCTACGGTACAGGCTAGGCTTCCCTCCTGGAGTTCACTCATGGAACCCTCCAGGACCTGGGATCTTGGGCACCTTGGGCCTCAGCCCATCCCCATTCCCTCTCCTCTGAGACTGGACATGGGGTCCCTCACCCATCCCACTACACTGGGACCTACCTGGGACACTACAATCCTTCACTACCTCACCTGGTTGGGAACTACCTAGACCACTCCTCTCAGGAGCACCCCCAAATGCCTCTTCAGACTCTCTGTTACTCACCCAGATGTCTGCCTCCATTGTAAGCTCCCTGGGGTCAGAGAACTCACACTCCACCTGGTGTTGGCGTAGCTCTGGAAAATAAGGACTAGACATATGCTCTCCAGCAATTATATCACTCAGCCCCTCACATGAAATAACCAAAGTACCCTTCACCCAACCATCCAGCGACTCTGCTTTGAAAAAGCACCTCACATCACCCTCCTGAGACTGGTGAGACAGTACCTGACTGTCCCTGACACTCAACCCACACTCTTCTGGGATGTCTTCACACTCCATAACCAGGAATTCTACCTGGGCGGAACCCCTCTCCCTGTCACTCTCACCTAGAGTCAGTAGAGTGTCCCTCCCACCAGTAGGAATATGACTCCCCATGCCAGTTCCCCAATCCACCACAGGGACCCTGTGCATCACTGGAGCTACCTCATACCCCTGAACCTCCTGGTGTGTGTTAATTCCCTCCTTCAAGTAGGGCACCACATCTCTGGGCATGTGCAGTTCTTCAGCAGTACTGGATACAAGATTTTTGCTGCCAGATCTGAACTAGACTCAGCCCTCATGGCGTCCAAAAGCTTCAGCTTTTCACAGCTCAGCTCTTGAACTGCTATCCTTTCTTTTTTCAGGGCTAAGGCTCTCTTCTCCTCAGCCCTCTCAAGTTCTGCTTCTAGCTCTTCCAGACTCCGGATTCGAGCTAGGAGCCAATCATCTCTTTCTGTTCCCTCCTCAGGGCCACTGCCCTCCTCCTCAGAGTAGTCCTCCTCCTCAGAGTAGTTCTCCTCCTCAGACTCATTTGGTGGTGTTTCCTGACAACCTTTCAACTCATACTGAAACAGGGCTGACTCAAGATCCTCCCTTCTGGATTTCTTGTTCACAGCCAGTCCCTTTTCCATGCAGAATGCTTTAAGCTGCCACTTTTTATACATAAATAGGTGCCAGAAATTGACTTCCATTCTGCAAAGACTTCACAACCAAAAACCAAAGTCCAAAAATATTAGCAATATTTCCAGGAGGACATCAGAGAACAAAAAGCAGAATCACAAGACAAGTAGTATGTGGTCACGTAGTGGTCTGAACTCAAAACAGTAGTGTACACTTAATCACTGTATGTCAAGTACAAATACAAGTCCAAATCCCAACCGCTGATCACCAGTGTTAGAAATGGGGTCTTTGGTTGACAGTTAGGTTACCCCCTGTTCAAGCAAGAACCCCCACTCTAGTCAGGGTAAAAGAGAATTACCCTCAGCTAACCTCTGCTTACCCCCTTGGTAGCTTGGCAGAGCAGTAGGCTTAACTTCAGAGTGCTAGGTGTGAAGTATTTGTACCAACACACACAGTAACTTAATGAAAACACTACAAAATGACACAACACAGGTTTAGAAAAATAGGAAATATTTATCTAAACAAAACAAGACCAAAACGACAAAAATCCACCATACACAAGTCAAGTTATCAATTAAAAATCAAAAAGAGTCTTTAAGTAGTTTTAAAAACAGACTAGAGCTGCTAAAGTGAAAATGTACCTGGTGTGCATCAAAAATACCGCCCCACGGGCGTTTGTGTGTCAAAAATAACTCAGCACGGCGGTACTTGAGTAAAAAATCCAGCCGCAGGATAATCCGAAAATCCCACTGCTGCCACCAATGTTAGAAATGAGGTCTTTGGTTGACAGTCAGGTTACCCCCTGTTCAAGCAAGGACCCTCACTTAGTCAGGGTAAAAGAGAATCACCCTCAGCTAGCCCCTGCTTACCCCCTTGGTAGCTTGGCAGAGCAGTAGGCTTAACTTCAGAGTGCTAGGTATAAAGTATTTGTACCAACACACACAGTAACTTAATGAAAACAAAAATAACTCCGCACGGCGGTACTTGATTAAAAAATCCAGCCGCACGATAATCTGAAAATCCTGCAGCGCAGGTTGTGATCTCCCAGCCTCCGTCAGTGATGCTGCGTGTCGTTTCTCCTGCTCCGTGCGTCGATTTTTCGGTCGCGTTTCATGTGAGCGTCGTTTCTTAGCTGCGGAGCCGGCGGCACGTCGTTTTTTCAGTTGCAGATCGGATTTGCGTCAATCTTTTCCCCCGCATGGAGCTCTGTGCGTAGATTTTCTTGTCTTTAGGCAGCCAGCTTCTCCTTTCAGGGTCACAGGAACTGGATGGGCACCACAGGGCAGAGTAGGAGTCTCTCCAGAGAATCCAGGTGCTGGCAGAAAGAAGTCTTTGCTGTCCCTGAGACTTCAAACAACAGGAGGCATGCTCTAGATCAAGCCCTTGGAGATTTCTTCTTGGTTCCAGAAGTGTTTCTAAAGTCTATGGTTTTGGGTGTCCTTTTTATACCCAATTTCTCCTTTGAAGTAGGCCTACTTCAAAGTAAAGTCTCTTTGGAATGTGAAATCCTGCCGTGCCCAGGCCAGGCCCCAGACACTCACCAAGGGGTTGGAGACTGCATTGTGTGAGGGCAGGCACAGCCCTTTCAGGTGTAAGTGACCACTCCTCCCCTCCCTCCTAGCACAGATGGCTTATCAGGATATGCAGGCTACACCCCGCTCCCTTTGTGTCACTGTCTAGTGTGAGGTGCAACCAGCCCAACTGTCAAACTGACCCAGACAGGGAATCCACAAACAGGCAGAGTCACAGAAATGGTATAAGCAACAAAATGCTCACTTTCTAAAAGTGGCATTTTCAAACGAACAATCTCAAAATCAATTTTACTAAAAGATGTATTTTTCAATTGTGAGCTCAGAGACCCCAAACTCCACATGTCCATCCGCTCCCAAAGGGAATCTACACTTTAATCAGATTTAAAGGTAGCCCCCATGTTAACCTATGAGAGGGACAGGCCTTGCAACAGTGAAAAACAAATTTAGCAATATTTCACTGTTGGGACATATAAAACACATTACTATGGCCCTCATTCTGACCCTGGCGGTCGGTGATAAAGCGGCGGCCAACCCGCCAACAGGCCGGCGGTCCAAAATATGCAATTCTGACCCTGGCGGGAACCGCCAACACAGCCCGCCGCATTAACAATCCGCCCGCCACGGCGGAACAAACAAACAGCGCGGCGGTCCCCGCCAACAGCCAGGCGGCAGACAATGTACCGCCCACCCTATCACGACCCACCAATCCGCCACCTTTTCCGGGGCGGGAGCACCGCCGATAAAAACACGGCGGAAACAGACTACGAACGGGAAAACGCTCACCTCCACATACACCACGCGAGATTCCGGCAGTATGGAACCCGAGTTGCAGGTCATCCCCGCACTCCTATACCTGCTCCTGTACCAGGAGCACGCCCGGCGGCGCGGAAGACATCAGTGAGTACTGCACCTACGACACAGGGGAGGGAAAAGATTACCGGCACACACCCACCCACCCACACCCACTACAACACAAACATCAATGCATTCCCACAGATCACTGTCACAACCCACAAACCCCCCCCTTCCGAAATAATGCAAAGACCAAAAGAAGAGATCTCAAACGGGCAGATATATTGAAATATGGACAGCAGTGATCCAAATAAATAAATAAACTATGTACAAAATATATACAGCTACTAAATGTGGTCCAACCACTGTCCGTGGACCACAGGGGTCCTGAGCAAAGGGGCAAGGCCCAGTCCCACGACAAGAACTCCACGGAGAGAACACTGCAGGGGCATCAGAAAGAAAAAAGGACAGGCACCTCAGGGGGAAGGGAAGTGGGGGCACCTCAGCCACTTGAGTACACGACGCCAGATCCACGAGGGGACTCCATGACCACTGGCCCATCCTGGGGAGAGCAAAGCCACAGTCCAAACAGTCCATACAGTGGGTGGCCTGCCCACTGGGCCATCCTGGGGAGAGCAAAGCCACAGTCCAAACAGTCCATACAGTGGGTGGCCTGCCCACTGGGCCATCCTGGGGAGAGCAAAGCCACAGTCCAAACAGTCCATACAGTGGGTGGCCTGCCCACTGGGCCATCCTGGGGAGAGCAAAGCCACAGTCCATACAGTCCATACAGTGGGTGGCCTGCCCACTGGGCCATCCTGGGGAGAGCAAAGCCACAGTCCAAGCAGTCCATAACAGACTCCACTGCCACTGGAGGAGGCATGTTGGCCAGAGGACATCCTGCAGCCCTGCCCGAGACAGATCCTGCCCTGCCACGTCTGCCAAAGGGCCAGCGGTTCCTGCCTGGAAGGGCCCAGTTCAGCGGTTCTTGCCTTGAAGGGCCCAGTTCAGCGGTTCTTGCCTTGAAGGGCCCAGTTCAGCGGTTCTTGCCTTGAAGGGCCCAGTTCAGCGGTTCTTGCCTTGAAGGGCCCAGTTCAGTGGTTCTTGCCTTGAAGGGCCCAGTTCAGTGGTTCTTGCCTTGAAGGGCCCAGTTCAGCGGTTCTTGAGACGGCGGTCCCCAGCGGAGCGGTGCTGGAGACGGCGGGGCCCAGTTCAGCGGTTCTTGCCTTGAAGGGCCCAGTTCAGCGGTTCTTGCCTTGAAGGGCCCAGTTCAGCGGTTCTTGCCTTGAAGGGCCCAGTTCAGCGGTTCTTGCCTTGAAGGGCCCAGTTCAGCGGTTCTTGAGACGGCGGGCCCCAGCGGAGCGGTGCTGGAGACGGCGGGGCCCAGTTCAGCGGTTCTTGCCTTGAAGGGCCCAGTTCAGCGGTTCTTGCCTTGAAGGGCCCAGTTCAGCGGTTCTTGAGACGGCGGGCCCCAGCGGAGCGGTGCTGGAGACGGCGGGGCCCAGTTCAGCGGTTCTTGCCTTGAAGGGCCCAGTTCAGCGGTTCTTGCCTTGAAGGGCCCAGTTCAGCGGTTCTTGCCTTGAAGGGCCCAGTTCAGCGGTTCTTGAGACGGCGGTCCCCAGCGGAGCGGTGCTGGAGACGGCGGGGCCCAGTTCAGCAGTTCTTGCCTTGAAGGGCCCAGTTCAGCGGTTCTTGCCTCGAAGGGCCCAGTTCAGCGGTTCTTGCCTTGAAGGGCCCAGTTCAGCGGTTCTTGAGACGGCGGGCCCCAGCGGAGCGGTGCTGGAGACGGCGGGGCCCAGTTCAGCGGTTCTTGCCTTGAAGGGCCCAGTTCAGCGGTTCTTGAGACGGCGGTCCCCAGCGGAGCGGTGCTGGAGACGGCGGGGCCCAGTTCAGCGGTTCTTGCCTTGAAGGGCCCAGTTCAGCGGTTCTTGAGACGGCGGTCCCCAGCGGAGCGGTGCTGGAGACGGCGGGCCCAGTTCAGCGGTTCTTGCCTTGAAGGGCCCAGTTCAGCGGTTCTTGAGACGGCGGGCCCCAGCGGAGCGGTGCTGGAGACGGCGGGGCCCAGTTCAGCGGTTTTTGCCTTGAAGGGCCCAGTTCAGCGGTTCTTGAGACGGCGGTCCCCAGCGGAGCGGTGCTGGAGACGGCGGCCATTCTATGGCCAACTGCTCATTGCCTGGTGGTGCCCTCCTGGGCAGCGGGGATGGTGCTCCTTCAATGCCCACCTGGGCTGTGGGTGGTGGGGCCCTCCTGGCCAGCTGGGCTGGGTCCTCCCTGGGCAGCGGCTATGGGGGTGGTGGGCTCTCCCGGGGCAGCTGTGCCGGTTCCTCCCGGGGCAGCGGCTATGGGGGTTGCGGGCTCCTCCTGGGCAGCTGTGACGGGTCCTCCATGGGCAGCAGGCCTGCTGCCTGACTTCTCCGCCTTGCTGCCCTTGCCCTCCTTAGTCGGGAGTCTGTGGCCCTTTCCTCCCTTTGGAGTTGTGGCTGTTGACGGTGGCTGGCTAGTGTCCTGGGGGGATATCGAATCCGGGCTCCGGCGGCGGCCCTTCCGCCTTCTGCTCCTCTTCCCAGGGGGTGGGCTGGCTGTCCCCTTGCTGCTGGGCGAAGATCCAGACCTGCGGGCTGGTGGGCTCCAATACCCCTGCACCCTTGTCAAGGGGGCTGCAGGGCTGGTGGTGGCTGAGGTGCTCTTTTTACCCCGACGAGAAGGAGGGGGGGGCTCAGGGTCAGGAAAGAAGGTAGCAGTAGAGAGATAGATTTTCTTGGGACAATGGAGAGTGGTAGGTACAGTGGGTATGGGAGTGGAGGGAGAGGATGTGGTTGTAGGCGAGACAAGTTTGCTGTCTTTGGGTGCAGGTGCAGGAGCGGGAGGCTGTCGTGAGGTGGATGGCTGTTGGGTGGGTGGGTGGCTGCGTTTGTGTGGTGTGGAAGAGGGGGTGACAGACACAGTGGGAGAGGACACAGGGGACGTGTAAATGGCAGTGGGGGTGGTGACTGCACGTGTGCGGACTGGAGTGGAGGGTATGCTGGTGATGGAAACACTGGCTGATGGTGAGATGAATGAAGGTGTGAGTGTAGACGTCACAGGGAGGGAGGAGGAAGACGAGGAGGTGGGGGTCACAGAGGTGGTAGTGACTGTTGGCATGTCTGCATCGGAATGTTGCTTGTGTGAATGTCTGCGTGATCTGTGGTGCTTATGTTTGGATGAGCTGTTCTTGGGTGTTGAGGTGTGTGCAGGCTGGTCTGATGGTGTGGGTGGGACAGGCAGAGGAACAGGAGACTGGGAGGAGGGAGTTAGTAGAGGGAGGCAGGAGACAGGGACAATGGCTGCCGTCAGTGCTGAGGCCAGAGCCTGGAACGATCGCTAATGGGCAGCCTGACCCGAATGAATGCCCTCCAGGTACGCATTGCTGCGATGAACCTCCCTCTCCACCCCCTGGATGGCATTCAAAAGGGTAGTCTGCCCAACAATGAGCGTTCGTAGGAGGTCAATGACCTCCTCACTGAGGGCAGCGGGGGTAACAGGGGCAGGGCCTGAGGTGCCTGGGGCGAAGGAGATGCCCGGCTTCCTGGCAGAGCGGGCACGGGGCGAACGCTGAGGGGCTGCTGGGAGGGCGGAGATGGTGCGCTGGGTGGCGGCTGTACTTGTAATGGCGGGGGGCACGGATGGTGCCACCCCCGCAAGGGAGCTCCCTTCCGAGGACGTGTCCGTGTCGCTGCAGGGTCCAGTCGGCCCCGTTGTGGAGCTCCCCTCGCCCTCCGTCTCACTGGTCCAGTCAGACTCTGTGGCATGGCCCTCCTGGGCCATGTGAGATGCAGCTCCCTCCTGCCCCGATGCCACTTCTCCTCCGCCTGATGATGCTGATGCACACAAGCACAGAAAGACAAACAAAAAGGGGGGGGGGGAGAGAGAAATAAAGAGATTTTGAGTACATGGATCACCGATACAGTTAGCAGACATGACAGACACAGATGCCCCCTGCACTAAGTTGCGCACTTGGGGTCCGCTACGCATTCCGTGGAACATGCCCTACACGCCTAGAGTTGACAACTGCACCCATGGATGACACGGCCCAGGGATGGCTGTACTGACACACTACTGAGGGTGGTGGCTGGGGACACAGGGGCTTACGGGGGTGCCCAGCCTACAGATATCGCCCTGGCCTAGGGGGACCCACAGCCCTCCTCCCCCACCCAGACACCTCCACTGTGCGACAACAGAGTAGATGATGCTTGTACTCACCCCCTTGTGTCTGCTGTGCTGCCCTCACGCGCCCATCCAAATCAGGGTATGCCACCGCCAGGATCCGGAACATCAGGGGGGTCAGTTGACGGCAGGCACCCCGCCTACGTTGGGAGGCCATCCCCAGCAGAGACTCGGCGGTCTTCTTGGTCCCGCGGCGGATGTCCTACCACCTCTTGCGGCAGTGGGTGCCCCGTCGATGGTGGATCCCCAGGGTCCGGACTTCCTTGGCGATGGCACGCCAAATCCCGATCTTCTCATGGGCGTGGACCTATGTGACACGTACAGGGAGGGAGAAATACCACGTTCAAGTTTGTCTGCATTTTCGTTGCCAGTGGCCCAATGACCCCATCCCCGCCAGGCCCCCCGCCAGGCCCCCCACCAGGCCCAACATGCCCCCCATCCCCGCCAGGCCCCCCGCCAGGCCCAACATGCCCCCCATCCCCGCCAGGCCCCCCGCCAGGCCCCCCGCCAGGCCCAACATGCCCCCCATCCCCGCCAGGCCCCCCGCCAGGCCCAGCATGCCCTCCATCCCCGCCAGGCCCCCCGCCAGGCCCAACATGCCCCCCATCCCCGCCAGGCCCCCCGCCAGGCCCAACATGCCCCCCATCCCTGCCAGGCCCCCCGCCAGGCCCCCAAGCCAGCCAGTGGCCCCAAATCCATATTGAATTAAACTCACTTGTTGGTCTGGAGGACCGTAGAGTAGCGCATACTGGGGAGGACCCCATCCACAAGTTTCTCCAACTCCTCTCCAGTGAAGGCAGGGGCCCTTTCCCCAGTCGCAGCAGCCATTGTCCCTTCCAGACCGAGGTCACAGCAACACTTGCAGTATAGGTCCTCTCCTGTGAAAGTTCAAGTCGCAAGTGGATAAGTAGATAGGAAATGGCGGTCACGTCCGCGGCGGTGCGTACCGCGGCGGGGCGTACCGCCACCGCCGGCGCCCTTCGCCATTGGCTCCTGAAACCCATAGGCTTCAATGTTAACCAATGCGGCTTCGCGCCGCGGTCTTCGCCCGCCGACCGCCGCGGTGTGCCACGCCAGCGCATTGACCTCACATCCCATTGTCACACTTCACAGGTCAGGCAGCCGCCATTTCGAGGGTCCACATGGCTCAATTTCAACTGCGTCACACAGGCCTAGGCCTTGCATAGCCACTCAGACACGCCATTCACTGCATAGAGAATCGTTTACTGTGCAAGCTGTGAGTACGTACCTGTGGGTTGCTTGACTCTGTGCTCCATGTTGTCCTTCCTAGGCACCGTCCGCTGGGTTTGGCGAGGAGACGGATGAATCCTCGCGTGTACCGACCGCTGGTGGACCTGTCGACAATGGAAGAACGCCACATTATCCTGACCTACCGGCTTGACCGTGCCACTATACATGAACTGTGTGCCCAGCTGGAGCCCGACCTGATGTCCCCCATCCGCCAACCCACAGGGATTCCCCCTCTGGTGCAGGTCCTGTCAGTACTCCATTTCCTGGCAAGTGGGTCATTTCAGACAACAGTGGGAATTGCTTCTGGGATGTCTCAGCCCATGTTTTCGAAGGTGTTATCCAGAGTGTTGTCTGCCCTGATGAAATACGTGAGGAGCTACATCATTTTCCCTGAGGTGGGCGAATTGGCTACAGTGAAGGGTGATTTCTACGCCCTTGGACATATTCCCAACATCATTGGTGCCATTGATGGGACCCATGTGGCTTTGGTTCCCCCAAGAGACAGGGAGCAGGTGTACAGGAACAGAAAAAGTTACCATTCCATGAACATCCAGGTGGTGTGTTTGGCTGACCAGTACATCTCGCATGTAAATGCCAAGTTCCCTGGGTCAGTGCATGACGCCTACATCCTGAGGAATAGCAGCATCCCTTACGTGATGGAACAGCTAGAGAGACACCGCGTATGGCTATTGGGGGACTCTGGGTACCCCAACCTGTTGTGGCTACTGACCCCAGTAAGGAATCCCCGGACCAGGGCAGAGGAACGGTACAATGAGGCCCATGGGCGTACTAGGAGGGTGATCGAACGCACCTTTGGCCTCCTAAAGGCCAGGTTTAGGTGCCTGCATATGACAGGTGGATCCCTAATGTACTCACCTAAGAAGGTGTGTCACATCATCGTGGCCTGCTGCATGCTTCACAACCTGGCTTTGCGCCGCCAGGTGCCTTTCCTGCAGGAGGATGGTCGAGACGGTGGTGTAGTGGCAGCTGTGGAACCTGTGGAGAGTGACGAGGAGGAAGACGACGGGGCTGAAACAGACAACAGGGACAGAATAATTGAACAGTACTTCCAATAGGACACAGGTAACAATTCAAACATAATTTAGTGAATGTGAACTACTCTCCTGCATCTCTGCTGCCTGTCTATTTGCCCCAGTGTATGATGACTGAGTTGTGGCTTTTCCCTCCCTATTTCAGATCTGGGGTCCCCACTACGAGTCCTGTGCTTCGTTTCCCCATGGACTACAGCTTTGTGGCAGCTGTTTGTTGACTTCACTATGTACAAGGACATATTTGCACTGTCATGTCAATTACAATATTTTGAAATCACAGCCAGACTCCAGATAGTTTTGTGCTAAATGGGTGTTTATTTCAGTGCTCAAAATGGGATGGGTGGTTTCAAGTGGGTGGGGGCTATGGTGAAGGAATGTCCATGGCAGAGTCCAGAGTAACAGTCACACAGGTGCATTGTCCAGAGGCCTGTGGAGAGATGGAGCATGGGCAGTTCAAGGATGGACAGGGTGACAATGTGGGACAGTGGGATGACATCAGGTGGTATCCTTTGCTGGCGGGGGTCTTGACATCCTACTCTGTCTTCTTGCGAGATCTCAGGGCCCTCTTGCGGGGTGGTTCTTCTCCTGCAGGAGGTGGGGGTCTGGTGGGCTGCTGTTGTGCGGGGGCCTCCTGACCACTAGCGCCGGCGGAGGTGGTTGGCTGTTCTTGGTCCAGGCTAGTGGCAGGGGCCCTTTGTTGTTGTTGAGTGTCCGTCCTGGTGTTGATGAGGTCCTGCAGCAGCCCGACCATGGTAACCAGGGTGGAGGTGAGGGCTCTGATGTCCTCCCTGTACCCCCGATAGTGTTCCTCCTGCAGTACCTGGATCTCCTGGAACCAGGCCAGTACCGTCGCCATCGTCTCCTGGGAGCGGTTGTATGCTCCCATGATGGTGGTGAGGGCCTCGTGGAGAGTGGGTTCCCTGGGCCCGTCCCCCCCCTGTCGCACAGCTGCCCTCCGAGTTGCCCTGTTTCCCTGGGCCTCTGCCCCCTGGCCGGTGTGCCCACTACCACTGCCCCCAGGTCCCTGTTGTTGTTGGGGTGGTGGGTTATCCTGGGTGCCCTGTAGTGGTAGACACACCGCAGATTGACGCGCCCTGGAGACAGAGGCATGGGCCCGCTGGGTGGGAGCTGTGCTGGTGTTCCCAGAGGGGTTTGGGTCTGTAGTGGCCTGTGGCTGTCTGAGGGGAACCGACTGTCCAGAGGTCCCCGATGGTCCGGGCTGGTCATCGGTGTCCAGGTCGACAGAGCTGCTGTCATCGCTGACGGCCTCTTGGGTGGGGGGTTTGGAGAATTCTGGGCCCTCCGTGGCGGTGTGTTGGCGGTCGGGTCCTGCAGGGGTATAGAGGTATGGTTATAGTTTCAATGTGTGCCATATGGGTGTATCTGTGGGTTCCCGTGTCCCCAAGTGCTGCCATTTGTGTGTGGGGGCTTTGGTGAGGGTGGCTTGTGGGGGGGATGTGTATATGCATTGGGCATGCTTTGGTGATGGGTGTCCATGCTTAGTGGACGCATGCAGGCCTAGGTTTTGGGATGTGTGGGTTGTGATGGTGAGACATTGGCAGGGAATAGGTGTGCTGGGGGTGGGGGTGAGGATGGTGGTGGGGGTGAGGATGGTGGTGGGGGTGAGGGTGAGGGTGGGGGTGAGGATGGGGGTGGGGGTGAGGGTGGGGTTCGAGGATGGGGGTGAGGGTTGGGGTATGATTTGGCATGCAGGTGGGGGGGAAGCAGTAGTGAAGCTTCAACTTACCAGTGTCCATTCCTCCGCCGACTCCTGCGAGGCCGTCAGGATGCAGGATGTTCAAGACTTCCTCCTCCCATGTTGTAAATTGTGGGGGTTGAGGTGGGGGTCCTCCGCCAGTCTTCTGCACGGCGATGTTGTGCCTGGATACCATGGAACGCACCTTCCCCCGTAGGTCGTTCCATCGCTTCCTGATGTCTTCCCGATTTCTGGGGTGCTGTCCCACAGCGTTGACCCTGTCGACAATCCTCTGCCATAGCTCCGTCCTCCGGGCAATGCTGGTGTATTGGACCTGTGTGCCGAAGAGCTGGGGCTCTACCCGAACGATTTCCTCCACCATGACCCTGAGTTCTTCGTCTGAGAAGCGGGGCTGTCTTTGGGGTGCCATGGAGTGGTGTGTATGATGTGTGGGGTGGAGTATGTGTAGTTAAGTGTGTTGAGTGTGGTGGTGTGTGTTGTTTTGTGTGTGGATATTGTGTGGGTGATGGTGTAGTGTGCCTCTGTGTGCTGGTATTCTGTGATCGCTGATGTGTCTCTCAGTGCTTCTTTCTGAATTTTTCGTCGTAGGGGTTTGTGGGTGATGTGGGTGTGTGTTTTATATTGTATTGTGTGTGTGGGAGTGGTGTGTGTATGTGTATCAGGTGTGTGGAATTCAAATCGGCCAATGTGGCTGAGTTTTGTTCGTTTGTGTGTATTCTGACCGCGGCGGTGTGTACCGCCAATGGAAAACCGCGTTTGAATGACCGCCGCGTGGATTCGTGGGTCGTAATGGCATGGGCGTATTTCTGTTGTCGTGACGGTGGAGGTTTGGTCACCTCCACTTTTCCGCCGACCGCTGGTCTGGCGGTCTGTTGTGGCTGTCGGATTTTCGGAGGTTTGGCTGCTGCGGGTCAGAATGACCGTGGCGGGTTACCGCGACCGCGGCGGAATTATGGAGGATTTCTGACCGGCGGTAGGCGCCTTTTACCGCCGAGGTCAGAATGACCACCTATATGTCCTACCTTAACCATACACTGCACCCTGCCCTTGGGGTTACCTAGGGCCTACCTTAGGGTTGCCTTACATGTAAGAAAAGGGAACACTTGCCAAGTCGAATTTACAGTTAAAACTCCACACACAGACACTGCAATGGCAGGTCTGAGACATGATTACAGAGTTACTTATGTGGGTGGCACAACCAGTGCTGCAGGCCCACTAGTAGCATTTGATTTACAGGCCCTGGCACCTCTAGTGCACTTTACTAGGGACTTAATAGTAAATCAAATATGCCAATCATGGATAAACCAAATACATACAATTTTACACAGAGAGCATATGCACTTTAGCACTGGTTAGCAGTGGTAAAGTGCACGGAGTTCAAAAGCCAACAGCAACAGGTCAGAGAAAATAGGAAGCAGGAGGCAAAAAGAATGGGGATGACACTGCATAAGCAAAAAAGTCCAACAAAAAGAAAATTACACTTTATCTAAAAAACGTTAAAAAAAACAAAATCCTCCCAGCCAAGTCAGTGGTTAACTTATTCATCAACATTTAATTTCCTCAAACGCCTTCAGCTTTTTGATATGCACATTCGAGACACCCTCCAGATAGTTTAGTGTATTATGATAGAAGACAACATTAGCTTTACAAATATTGTTAATCTTAGACACCTTAACATCCTCTAGAACCACCACATTCTTCATCACTCATTTTTCCAGGTTTTGAAAAATGGGGCAACCACAAGGATGCTTCATGTAAACCATTTCACCACCCTTCACTACACTATGCTTAACACCATTCTTCAAGCCATATTTTGCTTTGTACTTTCTCTGGTGATTAGAAATCTCTCTACTTGTTCAAACCTCCTTGCTGTACTCAGCAAAAAATATGTTTGTGCTAGGGGCCCTATTTCCCCAAAACCTGCATTGTGAGGTCCCTATCACTGCATTGGGAGCATTCCTATGAGCCCACAGACTAATTATACTCTTATTACAGATCGCCCGTTGGTGATCGACATCTGCACACATGACCTACTCAACCTAGAAAATATGTTTATCAGACTTGCAGTCAGTCCTGACAGAAAGTGTCAATTTCCATTAAAAAAAGGTGAAGCGCTAAATTACTCAGTAACATTAAACACTCTCTCATTGAACAGTAGAATAATTGTCTTCCTCTCCCTTCAGAGCACAAAAGACAAATGGAATCACCACATCCTTGCCATTATCAAATTTTTACAACATTGCCCCAAACCCCATCATTCTAGCGTCAGTAATTTTAACTGTCTTCTGTTAAATGGCGAAATGCCCCAGCAATGTGTTTTTACCTATATCTTTTTTAACCAATATAAAAGCCTCATCATGTGGCCCTATCAACTGAATCCCATTCCTTTGCCGAGGAGCATCTGTAAAGGAGTTACAATCTTAGCAACGTCTCTCGCAATACTCTGCCAATCCCAATCATACTGTCACCTCATCTTTACATTTGGGTGTAAGTACATTTTCAGCTGCCTCCACAAGCTTCATCATGGGCTTGATTTCCTCACCAGATGTAATATGCCGGAGGTAGTAGACAAAAAGTATTGTGAACTGGCACTTTCTTTCCTTCACTGTAACAGCTATTCTTTCAATTTTCTCAAAACATACTTCAGAATGTCATCATGCTCTGAAACATTGTTCTTGTAAACAAGTGTATCATCTTAAAACTGCTCTTTAGACACTCCTTAAGCATATTCCTCTTAAGGATGAAGTTGTAGCCAACCTAAAATGGATTCTCATAATCAATATATCCACCTCTCAGGATAAATTAACTGAATTGAGAAATGGGAGCTAGCATGTCAAAGCACTCACTATAAAAATCTTGGAGCCTTCTAACATGTCTAATTGCACTTCGATGTTACCATGTGGGTGTCTATCCACCAACTAACTGGTTCTTATTCGGGTCCTTTAAATCCACATACATAAGAATGTTATAGCCTCATTCTTTGGGCACCAGAACCACTGAGGCCATCCACTGTGAAGACACTCCCAATGTGATCAATCTATTGAGCCTATTCTCTTATTTGCGGCTTTATGTCTTGCAAAAAATGTGTCTTTCCAAAATTATGTAGATATGGAGTTGAAAAAGCGACTTTAACGTTCTTACAGACAGTTTGTAGACGTCTCTTCTGTTACTATCACCTTCCCCCTCGTTGAGTTCAGTTAAAATGCCATATATTTGTTTCCCTTAAGCATGCACAGTATGTAATAATGTGATTTGAATTCTCAAAGAAGAATATTTTCACTCATGATAGAAATTGAGGAACTATAAAAAAAATGCTCCTTTAACTCCAAGATAAATTTTTTTTTCCTCTTCTGACAAATAGCAGCACACAACTCATTGTGTTTTTCAATCAAGGATGGGGCCTATGTGATGTCATCATATGCGCAAAAACCATCTTCTTGAGTCAACATAGGAGAGAATAGAGCATGCGCTGGTTGTCACATGACAGAAAGAGCATGGGCAAGTCAGATAATATCCTGTCCCCTAATAAGAAACTAAAAACTAATACTTGTCATCAAATATGTTGTGTTGTCTTCCAGGATTGCAAACAGTAACTCCTCACATGTAACAGTGTAGATTAAAAATGTTTTAATACAGTCATAGTCGAGCACCAGCAAATTATGTCTTGGTTGAAGCACACCAACCATCAACTGAGTTCAGGGAATCTACAACTATTTCATTTAGAATATGGAATGCAGGTAAAGGAAACTTCCCTTGACTGATACTCTGTTCAGTAGGAGAATTTCCATTTTCAGTGTTCAGCATTTTAGTACTATAATACGTTACTAAGAGTGGCATATAAAATAGGCAGTCAGTTAGTTTTCTCCTTTTGGCTCCATTTTCCAGAAACAGTATACAACAATTCTTATCAGGCTTGGACGTTTCAGTGACTAATCACAGGCTGAGATCAGTATTCATTGACATTGAAGTCTTCGGAGACTTCTGAGGGAATTAAGGCTTCGCTTTCACAGTAGCATTTAATTTGCTTTGACTGGTTTGAATATTGAATCAGTGTGTCTAAGCAGATAGTTATCAAATCACGAGGTCTTGCCAGTATTCAAGTACGATTAAATGTATCATATAACTATTTTAGAATATTAGTAATTTCAGAAGAATGAAATTTGATCCACTTTGCTGCTCGTTTTTATGTGCTTGAACAGAACCGCTGCTCGGCACAACACTGCTAACTCACCAATTGCCTTACATCGTCTCCTCTCATTCCATTCAACCAACTCAATGCACAGATACTACAAGCATGTGATACAAATCAACTCCCTGCAACCTTATGTATAACAACACCATCGGCTGCCCACAACCCCCCACCTCACTAATACTTACCAAACCATGCCCCACCAACAGTTTGCCTCTGACATAGCAGACCTCATCACACAGAAGCATTTTGATATTTATACTCTGCAGCTGTAGATCTCATGGTTCACAAACTCATGTTACCATGTTTGACAAACTCATTTTCTAATAGCTGCACAATCACACACAAATCATACGCTCACAGAACAAGCAGCAGTATTGCAGTCAAGTGCAACTTCACTGTGCGTCTAACTAAACACAATTAAACTAACCCTAAATCCTCTGACTACTCAACTTGATTAGTTCTCACTGATACCATGGCCATCACATTTCAGCAATACATCAAATCCTTCATCACTGACTGCTCAAGTCTATCACACAAATATTGAGCACATAACATTCATAAATATCATCCTCACAGTCCAGGTCTCTCCTCCTATGATTGTACATTACAAAGGCACTATAAAGGACTTGCAATCTCCACCTTTCTTGTAAGAATTGTCTAAATCCACCTCCCCCAGATAGGTCAACTATAGTGCAACCACATTCTGCAAGCTATGGAACAAATCACCACTCAAAGGACAAGGTAAACCTACTAAAATAACACTTCTCTGCTAGAAGAACTTGTCCAGAGACATTCCGCACCACACTGTCATCTGAATTGCTCTTGGATCCACCTATGACTAATTCTGTCATCTTCACTGTTCTCCAAGTCTTTACAGTGACTTTTCCTGACATCAATCCTCCTGATGTCTAACAATTCAGTCACAGAATACTATAATAATCTCCCTAAGACAATCATATGACAGTGTTGTGTGAAACACCTTAAGCATGGAGATCTTTGCACCTGAGGCTTCTTAACACCTTTCTGAAAAAGAAAATTACTCTCTCACAAGAGGAATCTTCATTATCTTCTAAAATCATGACACATTCTCACATTCCCATGTTTATACACTATCCCATTACTCCTACCCCATTTTCCAGTGGGAAATCCTTATTTTGGCTCTCAGGAAACAGCTTTAATGGTAACTGCTTCATTCATACTATATCCTGCTGTGAAACTTCATTCACTCAATTCACTTGCTAATGTATCATATTATACCAATACAAAGGTTTCTTGTTACGTCTCAAACAGTTAGTGCACAGTGCTTAATTTGAGGCTGTGGTTGCCAGTGGGGGGCACTGGCACTTATTTTTTAGGGCGGCACTTATTTTTCGGCATCAGGTTATTACTGCAAGCAAAAGGCACATGTGGGAAAGACCGAGCAGAGAAAGACGGAAAAGTGCCACAAAGGGAGAAAGCAGAAAGTTGCAAGAGTGAGCTGAAGGGGCAGGGAGTGTAAATGGATTATAGAGTCCTGGGTTGACTTTAGGATTATGCTGCCTCAGTATTCTGTGCTCGCACATTGAAATACAGCAAAAGTGTATTTCGGACGAGAGAGCTTTGGGCACCGGCATGGTTTTATTTACAAATTAACCACTGTTAGTGCACATGTGCCCTTCAACGTCTTCTATCCCCTTTCTCTCAAAAATGCTTTTAAATTCGAAACAACAGAAAAGTGATCCACTGAGTCTCCCAAATACTCTGAAAAGGGCAGTATAAGTGACATCCAGTCTTACTTACCATCAGGAGGTACTGTGCAGCCATCAGGACCATCAGAAGATTACTGAGTAAAAGGCATCACAAGTACCTGTGCTGTACATTTCTACTTTATCCAGTACTGATTTGAATATTATATGACGTTAATTCCTCTATCCATATTCATCCTATAGCAATACTCCATTTAGTCACTAGGAGAGTCAACTGTACATATGTTCACACTGTGTCTTTGTTTGAACCTTTTGGTGCAATGGAGAGTTTGTGAAAAATAGAGATTTTGGATTAAGCAATCATCATGACAAACAACGGCTGTCCCATAATCAATACACAATCCAACTCATGTCTCCAAGTCCCCTGTGAGCCCCTAAATTGCAATCACGTGGAGCCAGTCTTCCACCAATGATATCCAAATACCCTACAAACCAAGGTGGGCTGAACCATCTTCCAGGGAGTGATTTGGATAATGATATAATCTTGAAGGAGAGAGTAAATATTAAAAGTACTTCGAAGTTACTCCGGTATCCCTTTGTTTTTGGTACCACTGGTATGGTTAAAAATTACTTAAAAGTTAAGTCAGTTAGAGGGAGGTTTACAACATCTCTACCCTTGAGCTAAGTCGACTCCCTAGAAGATATTTGAATGCACCATGCTTTATAGGGACCAGTGTGCGACCTGATGATGAAGCATGACACTAATAGGGTTTGTGAGTGTAATTATGTTTTCCATTGGAGCAACAAGACCAGATCATTATTTTTTAACTTGAGTATAGGGTGGTAGGATACCTATTGTTATAGTGATTCCTTAGGGAGACAATATGCTATGATCCCCATCACGGAATCTTTTCTCTCTGCCCTCCCACACACTTGTGTGGTTCTCTTTTCAAAATAATGCACAAATGTACCTTTCTTCCAATCATTGCTGGCACTGGACCACGTCTAATTAATTGCAATACCACTCAAGCTGTACTCTGCTTGCAAGTCTTATACATCTATTAACATTATTAAAACTAGAAGCATTGAAGCCCATATTTATACCTTTTGATGCAAACCTGCGTTAGCGCAGGTTTGTGTCAAAAAGTATAGCGCCAGCTAGCGCCATTCCAGGACCCCAGCCGGGTGGCATATTTAAGGAATGGCACAACCCGGCGCTAAGGCCGGGTTAGCGTCAAAATACATGACGTCAACCAGGTAGGGGAGGCATAGGGAGAACTGGCGTTTCCGTGGGAAAGAATGGTGCTAATCAGGTTAGAGTAAAAAAATGACTCTAATCTGACTAGCGTACTTTTTTTGACACACAACCACCATGGGCATGACTCCTGTCTTAGTAAAGACAGGAATCATGCCCCCAGCCCAATGGCCATGCCCAGGGGACTTATGTCCCCTAGGCATGGCCACTGGGCACAGTGCCATGTAGGGAGGCACAAGTTAGGCCCCCCTATGACACTTTTAAAAAAATCGAAAAAACCTACCTGGACTTACCTGGGATGGGTCCCCCCATCTTTAGGTGTCATCCAGGTGTGGGTGCAGGTGGGTTGGGGTGTCCCTGGGGCAGGGAAGGGCACCTGTGGGCTGTTTCCATGGTCTGTGACTATGGAAAAAGTCCCACAGGTCCCCTAATGCCTGCCCTGCCCCAGGCGTTAAATAGTGGTGCTAAGGATGCTTAGCGCCATTATTTAAGTTCCTCCTCTTCCCGTGTGTGATTTTTGCGTGGGAGGATAAATAAGGCGCTAAGGCCTTTGAGTCATTTTTTGCCCAGGAACGCCTACCTTGCATCTCATTGACGCAAGGTAGTTTTCCGCAGGCAAAAAATACTTTAACTCCAATATTTTGGAGCTAGACATGTCTAGCACCAAAATAGCACCAAAATATAAATATGGAGTTAAGTTTGCGTCGGATTTGCATAAAAAAAATGACACAAATCCGGGGCATAAATATGCCCCTGAGATTCCATAACTTCTTTTAAAGTATCCAAGTTTAAATGTATATATTGTTCGACCTTCTATTTGATTCATAACAGTTCTCTGTCTGGTTTCTCCAGAGGGTACTGAATTTACTCTGCTACATGCTATTCTGGTCTTGTGCGTTCCTATACATTATTCACCTCCCTTCCTTTGTTCAGCTCTCTTCACACGCCTTCCCCAAAGCTGTCAATTGTGAACTTCAATTCAGCTTCAATATCGCTTGCAACTCCTCCTGTCAGACAGGAAAGTGGATGTATTATTGTATGCAGTGAGTGACCAATACAATATACTGTAGGAATGATGCGAGGATTATCAGTGTCACAGGCAAGAATTATTGTTTGCCCATGGTGCTCCCACTAACAATGATATCATAGGTACAGCACTCTTTGCTGATCCCTGTTGCCCGTACCTTATGGACACAAAAGGCGTGATGAGCCCATATTTCAGAGTGGAATTGCACAGAACATACACAAAGCAATTTGTTTAGTGAATGTTCTCCCTGGGATGTTTGCCTTCACACTGTTAGTGGACACTGCTTTAGTCCTGTCAGATACTCACATGAGAGATGGCACATATATTCTTAAGCAGTAGAGCCTGCTTCTCAGCTATTTTGTTTTTAATAGGTCTGACTATCTTAACTTTGAAAGCACAAGGGAACACCAAATATTTTATTTTATGTGGTATCTTAAGGCATACATTTCAGGCAATACCCCATGAAAAATAAAAAATGACCCTATGTGCACTTTCTTTACACAGAAGTTAGTTCAGGTCATGTGTTATTTTTTGTGTGTTTTTTTAAATTTAATGTCTTTACTGAGTACCCGTCCCCAAGATATTGGGCTTCCTGAGATATAAGTGTTTTTTTCCCAAAGAGATTCTGCCTCTAAGAGGGCGCATCTTTGAGGAAAAATAGTGATGTCTGATACCATATTGGGCCTGCGAACACTTTTGTTTTCATGAAGTTGGGGTCTTCATTTAGAGGATGTCCCAAGGAGGCATTTTTTTGTTTGTTTTTTCTTGTCTGTTACATCCACGATTTACAGATAAAGCAGCTCCTCTTATGCCATTTCTACTGGTGACAGCTATCATTAATAGCTCCGGCGGTGGCCCTCCTATTAGGAAAAATACCATGCCCTTCACTCTATATGAGTAGAGAGGTGCGAGAAGCGGATGGATGGATATGCCTCCGTCCATTACTACTGGTAGTAGTACATTTCTATGCGGCATGTGCAACGGTGGATCCAGCGACACATGTGACTAAACCCTTGAATGACTATCTAAATCTAAATTCTACTAGCCTGGCATCTACTGTACATCTATCTTTCTCCTTCACTCAAACTTTTCTTCGCTTATAATCGGGCTGCCTTGTTTCAATCATACTTGCTCATAATACGCAAAGAATGTTTTGCAGCCTAGTTTCATTCTATTTTGGGAATTTGGCCATGTAGAAAGATAGTGGTTGATAACAGTTGAAGCTACATAATTTTGAAATGATTCATATGAAGACCCTGCTCTAAAGTGAACAGAAGGAAAGAGGGCTGGAAAGGGTGGATGAGACCATGATTAGAATAAATCAGTTTTATGCCCATATCGAAACAGTGTGATTGTAGCAACTTGAAAGAGGGCTCATAATTCACAACGTGCTTAACCACACACGGCAAGTAAAGTCTTTTTTAATTAAATATAGTGCAGATGGGATAATTTTCCTAGCAAACGGGCAATACTGGAAATGCTTGTCAGCATGAGAGCTAAGCATTTATCAACTGAGACTCTTACAAATATTATTGCATAGCAAAGATGCTGTTGAGCTAATGGGACATTGCCAGTTCTTTAGGTTCATTAATAATTTAGTTTAGATAATTTGTAAAGCGCATGGCTTCTCGAAGAACTCCCAGCGCTAAAAGATAAGTGACAGCTCAGAAATAGGCACAAATGTTTATTTTTCGTGGAAATCCAGGTCTTATGTGAAGTAGGAAAAGCTTCTTTTGAATTGCGCTGGTGTTTGTCACTTGTGGCAGATTTACTTCATAATATGAACAAAACGGGAAAAAAAAATATGCCGGTCATTGCTTTATGCTATGCCTCTTCATCCTAGGAAAACAATTCTAGCACACAAAACTTAACTTGCTTTAGCTTCATAGGTTTCAGAATATGTCATCTGCTTCCCAGTGAGGAACTCCAACAGCATGAAATAAGTAGGTGCACATGAATGTGTTTGACTAAAGGCCATTGTTCCCGTTTCATGGACATGAGTGGTAAATAAACCACACAGTTTTAAATAAGAACGTCATGTACATAAAGTTTAACCAACTGTGTTCAAAATATCATTTACAAAAATATTGTCCTATTGAGAGTAGATTTGCCATTATTAACTCCAATGAGGTTGTTAGAAATGCGTTCTCTAGTTGGCAGAGGTATGCACTCTGTCCAAGCAGGGACCAAATCCTAGTCAGTTTCACAACCTAAATTAACCCCTTTGCTGCTAAGTCTTTCCCCCGTGCTAAGCCTTTTTTTGGCTACTTGGGATGGGTCGCACTTAGGCCCCCATAACTTTTTGTCCACATAAGCTATCCACAGAAAATTTGTGTCCTTTTTTCCAACATCCTGGGAATTCTACAGATACCCAGGGTTTGTGGATTTCCTTTGTGTGGACCGATAAATTAGCCAAAATATTGCAAAAATTTGGGTTTGTATGAAAAAATGGGAAAAAAAGTTCTGCAGAAGAAAGCAGAAAGCATCTGTTTTTTCCCTGCAAATGGCTGGGATTGAAGGGTTTGTGCTGCTAAAATCACCTCTGTCACTGCTTTCAGGATTAGGCAGACTAGAATCAGAAAACCAGTTTTTTCAACACAGTTTTGGCATTTTACCGGGGCATACCCCATTTTGCAATTTGTTTGTGCTTTCAACCTCCTTTTGGTTAGTGACAGAAATGAGTATGAAACTAATGACTTCTGAATTCCGCAAGGGGTCATTTGTATAGATCCTTCAAAGTCCCCCTATAAAAAGTAACAGTTGAAATAAAAAAACTATTGAAATTGAGTTGAAAAAACAGCCACTTCTGTCTACATTTTCGTCTGTATTTTCAAAAGCAATATACCATTCTGTTTGCTGGCCCCTTCTGGTTGTAGGGTTATATAGGGCGTATAGGTTCACCAAGAACCCAAGGTACCCAGAGCCAATAAATGAGCTGTACCTGGCAATGGGTCATTATTGTACACCCAGTATACTGTATAGCAATTCATTTGGTAAAGTATAAAGAGTGAAAAATAGGTATCAAGGAAACCTATGTATTTCCAAAATGGGGACAAGATATGGAGTTTAGAAGCAGTGGTTGTTTGAATATCTCTGATTTTGGGGGTACTCATACTAACATGTGAATTACAGGGTATTTCTCAAAATGACTTCTTTCTTACACACTGTCTTACATTTGGAAGGCACAAATGAAGAGAAGAACAAATAGTAATAACACTTGTTCTACTATTCTGTGGTTCCCCACATCTCCCAATAAAAATGGTACCTCACTTGTGTGCGTCAGCCTAGTGCCTGCGATGGTAAAGCCCCCAAAACACAATGTGGACACATCACATTTTTCCACTGAAAACTGATGCACATTTTGATGTGGATTTTGGGCTCTCGCTCAGCTAGCACCTAGGGAAACCAAGTAAACCTGTACACTTTTGAAAACTAGACACTTAGGGAGAGTTAGGAAGTGACTTGTGTGGCTGTCTTCAGGTTCCGTTATCCAGAACCCTTTGCAATCCTCAAATTGTGCCTAAAAAACATATTTTCCTCACATTTTGGTAATGCAAACTTCTGGAATCTGAGGGGAGCTACAAACGTCCTTCCAGGCAGCATTCCCCCAAATCTCTGCATAAAAATGGTACCTCACTTGTGTGGTAGGACTAGTGCCTGTGACAGGAAACACCCCAAAACACAACTTCACATTTTTCCACTGAAAACTGACACATCTTTTGCAAAGTGCCTAGCTCTGGATTTTGGACACATCACATTTTTCCACTGAAAACTGATGTGTTTTTTTGCAAAGTGCCTAGCTATGGATTTTGAGTTCTAGCTCAGCCGGCACCTAGGGAAATCTAGCAAACCTGTATATTTTTGGAAACTAGGCACATAGTGGGGCTCTCACCAGGCTCTATCACCCAGAAGCCTTTGCAAACCTCAACATTTGTCTAAAAAACACATTGTCCCCACATTTCAGTGTTGAAAAGTTTTGGAATCAGAAAGGAGCCATTAATTTCTTTCCACTCAGCATTCCCAATGTCTCCTGATAAAAATGGTATTTCACTTGTGTGGTAGGCCTAGTGCCTGCGACAGGAAACACCCCAAAACACAACTTCACATTTTTCCACTGAAAACTGACACATTTTTTGCAAAGTGCCTTGCTCTGGATTTTGGGCTCTAGCTCAGCTGGTACCTAGGGAAACCTAGAAAACCTGAGTGCCTGCGACAGGAAGCAGCCCAAAACATATTGTGGAGACATCAAAATTATTTATCACAGAACAGCCAGGTTTTGCAAGGGGGGCTGGGTTTTTGGTCAGACATAGTAGTTGAAAACTAGACAACCAGAGGAGCCCAGAAAGGTGTGGCTTGGGTTGATCCTTCAAGGTTTTCTTCCCTAGAATCCCATGCAAACCTTGAATTTAGCTAAAAATAAATCACATTTTCCTCACATTTGTCTGTGGGATCAATGCATTGTCACAAATTTACTACCACCTAGCATTCCCTCGGTCTCCTGATAAAAACTATGCCAATGCTACCATGTTTAGGGGAGAAGCATGTGCACTTTAGCACTGGTTAGCAGTGATAAATTGGTCAGAGTCTTAAGACAAAATAAATGATACAGAAAAAACAGAAGTTGAAAGGCAAAGAGTATGGGTAAGACCAACCTAAGGATGCCAGGTATAACAGAAGTAATATTTTTGTAGACAATATTTAGGGCACAATATTTATGTTAGATAGTATTCTGACAAGGATATTCTGGTACATTACCCTATACAAATACAGATGTGGCACATTATAAAAAGAAGCAGTATATTTTCTTTGTAAAAGACTAAAACACCGTAACTAAGTGAAAGAGACACCAAAGACTTCAACAGAGGAAAACAAGTAAAATATGAATTAGTTTTTAAAGAACAGAAGTAAAAGAGGGCAGTTATGGTATTCTAGGGTGTTTTAATGAAAGCCATGCCTTTTTAAGGAGACTCTGCATACGTTTTGTAGCTTAAGTTAATGCATAACGCGCTAGACTCTGGGGCTTAAACTAATATCCAGAACTATTTTCTAAACTGATTGCTAAACCTTTTGTGTAGTGCTAGAATCAAATAATCAGTCGCAATCTGCTGATACTGAGGTTAAAAGATCACATTCAAAATTCAGTAGTCAAAACATCCATCAGTATAGTGTAAATCACAGGGTCCTCCTATTATGAACAATGTGTGCTAGTAGAAAATGTGGTGTGCGCACCTCACCTACGTTCCTCATTTTGAAATAATTATTCATCAGTTAGTGCTTATTTTGTGATGGTCTTCCTAACTCAGATTGTGAAAATAAAACACATCAGAGTGCTTATTTGGTATCTTATCATTTAGGAATAACTAAATAAATGAGTAGTAAGAAATGAAATCTGTAATAGTTCATTATTTTGCATTTCCCTATGGCATCACTCTATTTGGGAGTGTGTTTTACACTGCAACACAACAAGAAAGACTAAAGTCTTGAATTACACTAGAACAGAGGTAGTATCCGAAAAAGCTGCTAACAGCCAGATTATCACTGAATGTCATGAAAACTGGAGAGGGAGAAGTTAGATTTGGGGAGTAGATGGTGTGGATTGGGAGGACTAAGGACATTAAGAAAAGAGGGAGAAAAGAAGAGAAGTAGGACAGAAGAAGAGAGTCAGTACAGGAAGGTGGAGAGGGGTAGAACATAGAGGTAAAAAAGGACATTAAAAAGTAGGTAGGTAATTAGGGGTGCAAATAGATGCGTGGAAATTCCTTTCAGGAATTAACTCAGCAGTTAAACAGAAAGATAGCTTTTTGTAATATGTTAAGAGGTCTTCATTTCCAGTTCCAGAGTGGTGTAGCTGCTCCGCAGAAGGGAACGAGTTTTCAGATTTTGCAATTTTAGTTGCTGGTTTCCTCTAGAGACAATTGGTGATAGGTCATAAATAATGTGAGTGTGCAGTGTGAATGGCTTTCAGAGTTATGCAGTTCAATTTGTATTTGAGTGTGGTCTCATTGGGGAGCCAGTGCAGCTCTTTTACTAGAAGGGAGATGTGGTCTTATTTTTGAGGTGCTGAGGACCAGACAAGAAGTTGAATGGATGACAGCCTTAAGGGGGAAAATTAAAAACCTAGTAACTCTAATGAGAGTTACCTTTTAATATGGAATATGGGAGATTACTCGGGTTTTTCCCACAAGGTGGACGTCCGTTGGTGACAAGAAGGGTTTGAGTTTTTTCAGGAAGAGATGTGACAATTATATTTGCTGTAGAGTTGAAATGTGATATCAAGTATATGAATTGGTCAATCCAGATAATCATTGATTTAACTTCAGATGAACAGAGTGGATTGAAACTGTTGTACTGCAATTCCTTTAGCTATTCTTTATTCAGCCTTGCAGTTTTAAGCAGTTTTTAGGGATGCCGAAATCTTGTAGAGAGTTAGTTTCCACGTATACCTTGGTGTCATTAGAGTATTGGTGGACTTTGACACACCCATCTCCACTGTGTCCTACAATACAATCAGAAACAGGTTGACGAGCACTGGTGTGAAAGTGTAAAGCCTTGTCCCGTGAAGTTGGTTGAGTTAGAAATGCTGGAGCCAAGCTGACCAGTTGTTCCCGGTTTGTGGGGAATGAGGTGAACCAATTGAGGGCTTTTCCTTCGAAGCACATATAGTACTTCAAAATTTGAGAAGCCTTTGGTGGTCAACTTCAAGTATGATAGTTGCCACCTTTCTTCAGAAGAAGTGTGGCACAATGGTTAGCGCAGCAGACCCTGATGCAGAGATCTGGCCTGGGACCAGGGTTCAATTCCCACCTCTGTGGGTCTTGGGCTCAATTCCCTTGGACCAGATAATTCTCACCTCCTTAGCTAATTTAATTAATGGGCCCCACTCTGGGCACTAGCTTGCTTAATCTCCACAACAGCGCTTGGATGCCTGGCTTCATCCTGGGGCTGTCCAGGAGTGAGTGCCTCACAGGGAAAAGCCAGGAGGGGTTCCACAGTGGTATGCGTACAGTGCCTTGAGACCCTAACCAGTGTGTAGTGTGCTATACAAGTGTTAAGTTTACAGCATTTCATGAAAATCATCACATTTATTTGTGGTGGCAGTTACAATGCCACACCCTTTGCAGCAAATTGATAGAGGACTGTGAAATTGTTGCTTGTGATATTTTATTTTTCTATGGCTTTTTTCAGACATGGGAGGTTGTTGAAAGGTTTGGAGGTGACGTTCAGGACTGCAAAATGGACAGGAGTAATTTGACCCATTTGTAGCCTGTTTCAGGAGCGTATTGATTAGGTGACACCAAGTTTTGTTGAAAACATGGAAGTTCTTGTAACTGATTTTGGTTTGGATGGTGACATAATGATAATATATTGGCTTTAAGTCTTTAATGATTGTGATTAGGTTATCTCTGGAGATGGAGTCAAATTTGGCCCCTTCAGTATAATGTGCAGAAGGAAATATGCTTGCTGTATTTCACTAGTTTTTCACAAGTCACAAGTTCAGGACGGCCATGACAGAGTGTGGGCTGGTTAGAGGGACTTAGTTACGCTTGCTGTACAAGAGTACTTTAAATCCTGGGGGTGAAGCTTTACAAGGCCCTGTGTCGAGGATGCATCGCTCAGACGAGAAGATGCGATGACCAGGTCAGAGATGTGTCTTGCAACATCGGTTCCAGGGATCTGCGAGGCTGTGATGTGAAGTCCTGCATTTTCATCAAGGTGGTCATTGATGAGGGGCCTTGTGATGCAAAATCCTGCATCAAGGATGGGTTGCGCACTTGCTAGTTCCAAAGAAGCTGCAGTGCTTTTGATGGGGAATCCTGTGTTGTCATTGAGGATACCACCAATGAAGGGCTTGTGATGTGAAGACCAGCTTTAGGGCTACATCACACACCTACGGTTTCTACGAGGCTACAGGCTGGGAAGGTGGTGCAAAGTCCTGGTGCTAAGAAAGTCCACGCAACAGAGGTGTATTGATTCTGCTTGATTCACAGACTGGGGTGGCACCACTTCGCAGGGTATAACTCACAGTTGCAGAGTCCACGTGCTGGTTACAAGAGACTAGCCCTTGAAGTCACTCTGGTGGTCTCTGATATGAGTTGCAGGTCTAGACCTTCTCATCAATGCAAGGCGGCAGTGGGGCAGCCTAGCAGGGCAGCAACCCTTCAGGATAGCAGTCCAGGAGAGTTGCAGTCCTTTCTGCAGCACAGCAGTGCTTCTTCCCGGTACAGTCTTCAACAAGTCCAGAAATGTACTGAATAGTTGGTGTCTGAGGTCCAACATTTATACCTTCTAGAGGTTTCCACCCCCTGAAGTTAAAAGCATCCTATTCCTCCCTGTCCTGGCCCCAACTTGTATGGGGTCACAAGAGGCAAGTGTAAAACTATTTGTGAGAGTGCTCAGGTAGATCCTTTATGATGTGCAAGTCTGGTAGGTTACAACTCCCCTCTCATTAACTCAGAGTGGCCCATCCTACCAAAATCTTTTCTTTGTCTCCGTGCCTGAGCGCATTATGCACAGACCATGTGCCAACTCCATCTAGTCACTGGACCCAAAATAATGCTGTAGGCATCTAATGGTAAGGACAAGAAAATGCCTAATTTCTAAAAGTTACAAATAAAAGGGGTAGCCCAATATTCCCCACAGAACTGGGTAATCTAAACTGTAAAGCACACAATGTTCATGGAGGAATCATTTGCATACAAATATTTCAGCAATATTAAATACTATTAATTTTGTAATTAACCATAGATCAAATTCTATAAATTAATAAATCTGAAAACTGCGTGTAAATCGTTTCTGGAAAAATTAAGATTTTTTTATATATTCACTAATAATATATTCCTCAATATAGCAAAGCAATAAAGATACTCAGCCTGCAATAGCAGGTCTGAGACATGTTTAAGCACTACTTAAGCAGGTGGCACATTCAGTGCTGCAAGATTAACAATAGCACTTCATTTACAAACCCTGGGCACATGTAGAACCACTTTGCTAGGGATTTACAGGAAAAGTAAAAATGTCAATTGGGTGTAAGCCTATTCTACCATGTCCAGAGGAGAGAATATAAGCGCGCTGGCACTGGTTAGCAGTGGTAAAATACACAGAGTTCTAATGGCCAACAAAAATGGGTTCAGAAACCGGAGGTTTGGGGATTACCCTGCACAGAGGGCAAGTACAACAATCTTGAGCAACATCTTGAGCAACATCTCCAAGTCCATTAGTATCACTCCACTGTTGCTTCAATTTAGGAAAGAGATGAAGACATGCTTCTTTAAAGTACACTACATCACAAATCAGTAACAATCCAGTAACTGATTAGTTCTCTTATGACTTGTTGACCTTCGCAGGAATCAATGCTCAACAAAGTCAACGGATCTTTGGCACAGGGTGTGAAGAACCAAACAACAATTTCACAATACCAACACATTAATTGACCAATGTGGCCATACAAGAAAAACTCCAGTTGGAAATAAAGTTAAGTTTTTTTTTTATTACAAACTTAAACTCAAAGTCACATAGACAATTCTCAAGACAAAGTTATGAAGCTATATTATCACCAAGGGCTGACCAAGGCGACAACATACGATCAGGAAAACTAAAACTAAGAGAACCAAGCATTCAACAAAGACAATACAGAACAGCAGTAAACTAATCTGATGTATTGAAAACAAGTGTTTCTCAGTTTTACTAAGCATCAAGGCAGTTCATATAATCAAAGTTCATTGTAGTGGGAAAGGGGAAACCCTACAGATTAGCCAATCAGGGAATAACATGTGTAGGGTGGAGCACATGTATTAAAGTGCAAATAAGAATTTGGAAAAAGGTAATCTCGGGCAACAGGTCAATAACTAAGATGGGGAAAAGTAAGTAAAAAGAGAAGGCATCAGCATATCAGAAGCTTGGTCCAGGGTCTTCTGCTGAGTGTTAGGGATACATCTCTGAGTCTCAGCAAGGCATTTCAAAGGGGGCAAGGGCAGAGTAGAAGTTACCTCTCAGAATCCCAGGGGCTTAGCATGCAATATGGGATGGGGCAAAAGGATCCTGCATAGGGATATACAGGTTTAGCACCTCCAGGATTCTCCTCTTGATTCTGCTTGAATTCTGACCAAAGTCCATCTGGTCATCAGTATATTAAAGATCATAGGGCAAAATTATTCATCAGTTTCTCTGACCACCTGACGTTGAAGGGGCAACATCCAATCAAAATTGATTGCGTGACTTCAACTTGAAACGTCCACATGGTTTTCCAAGTTTGTCATGAGAACAGTGTCTATCTGTACTCTTTTCACAGAAAAGTGAAACAAATGTTAATACTGTCAGTCCATAGACCAGGATGTTTCATATCCAAGAATGTTTTCTCACACTCTCTATGTGTAGAACAATAGACATCTATTACAAAGTTAACATTCTAATGGGAACAAAGTCACGTTAGCAAGATGACAACATTTTCTACTCAGTCATGAATACAGGGTCTATAAGCCTCACTTAGGCTAATGCAAATGAATGAAAATAGCACATTAATGCATCACCACAGCAGCCTTCCCTTACAGCTGGAAACACACAGAGGTAAGAACTGTCCTAAAGAAACCCTCTGCTGACCCCAGCAAACTCATAAATTACCAGCCCATCTCACTGCTCCCCTACCCAACCAAAGTACTCAAGAAGGCCATCAACAAACAGCTCACTGAATACCTGGAACAAAATCACCTACTTGATGCCTCTCAATCAGGATTCTGTGCCTACCACAGCACTGAGACCACCCTGATCACTGCCACAGACTACATCAGAACACTCCTTGACTGCAGGGAGACGGTGGTCCTGACCCTCCTCGACCTCTCTGCTGCTTTCAACACCGTTTCCCATTACACCCTCATCAAAAGTCTCTACAACATCGACATTCAGCAAAACACCCTCAAGTGGATTGCATCCTTCCTCACAGGACACACACAGAGCAACCTTCACCTCTGAGCCCAAGGACATGTTATGCGGCAAACCCCAAAGATCATCCCTCCTTGTTCAATACCTACATGACCCCCTTGAGGACATCATCAGGTCCCACAGCCTCAACATAATTTCTTACGCAGACGATACTCAATTCATCCTCCCGCTCACTGAAGACCCCTCCATCACCAGAATTAACTTTTTCACTGTCATAATCAGCAGAGCCAAATGGATGAGAGACAACTGCCTTAAACTCAACTCTGTCAAGACCAAAGTTCTGATCCTTGGGAGGAACACCTCCTTATGGGACCACAGCTGGTGGCCAGGCAGAACTTGGACAAACACCCACACCTACATGCACACAAACACACATACATACATACATACATACACATAAACATGCACACAACTTATACATCATCATCAACTGTAAACTGACCATGAAATGACAAATCAACACAGTCTCCTCCTCCTGCTTCCACACTCTGCAGAATCTTCAAATGGATCTTAGTTAACTCCAGAAAGACCATCACCAGCTGCCTCGACCACTGCAACGCTTTCTATGATGGCAAATCTGCCCAGCTCCTCAAAAGACTGCAGACCATACAGAATGCTGCAGTCAGACTCATCCTGGACCTCCCCAAATGCCTCCCACATCACCCCCACCTCAGAAATCGCCACTGACTCCCCATCCAGAGAAAATGCCAGTTGAGACTCCTCATGCATGCCTACAAAGCTCTGCATAATCAAGGACCAGCCTACATCTATCATCCACTGAACTTCCACCTACCAGCAAGACACCTGCGCTCCACCTCACTAGCCAATGCACACACACACCCTGCATCTGCTGCATCCGCACAAGGGGTCTCTCCTTCTCCAACTTCACCGTCAAGACCTGGAATGACCTACCCCTCCATCTTCGAACAGGACCCTCCCTGGCGAATTTCAGGAAGAAACTAAAGACCTGGCACTTAGAAAGAGACGTTGTACCCACAGTGCTCAGATAACCAGCACAGCGCTATGCAAATACTGATTGTTTGGTAGATTCACTCATTCAAATAAAACATATCAAACTATGAACTTAGCATTAATAAGTTTTCATTTGTATTCATGTTACAAAAACTTTAAAATGAAATAACTGTCAATTAATTTAAATGAAAGTGATGCAGAACTGCATTACTCTATTTTTGTACATGTATTTAAAACACTTATCATTAAAAATCTAATATTGTTTCCATACCAAGTATTAGTTTAGTCTCTAAAAAACAACATCAGTACGAATTACTTCTTCAAAAGTGATTTAATCTTGATACCGCCTAGGTTTCAGGAAATAGTCTACAATACATGCACACAAACATAGCTTTTCAGTGCATCACTTTACATTCAAATTGTTAGTACTTCGATTAACATAATACATAAACTTACACACCCAGGTGATTACTGTGACATGAGGGACAGTACTAACATTTCTGCCACATCACTTGCCTTTGGCACAGTACAGACACCACTACCTTTTTAGCTAGGTTTCTGCTATACAAATATTACAGGCATGCATAATGCACATTTGACAATGGTTTAGTAAATCCACTGCGAGCTATAGTTATTGTATGAAAGAAACAGTTGGGGATGTCAGTATTGACTTCGAAGTCCAATTGTCAAGCTAGAGGTGAGCTTACAATGTAGTACATCTTCTATGGCCTTGGCTCTTATCCATCATGACGTTTATTTTGGTATGATGGCTGTAGGGAAGAGGTGAAGTGGTGATTAGAGATAAAATGCATACTGACATCTGCGCTATTCACAAAAGAGGGCACATGGGAAAAACAATGATGAGATGAATTAATCACAGAAAATTCGTTGCAGCTGTACAAATGGAGGTGAGCAAATTGATTTTTGCTGACATTTATAATGTACCCCCCGTTTTCTTTTCTTGACTGGACCCTTTATGGCCTCCACTGCTGCAATATCAAAACACTATAGTCAAATTGTCTCTTGGTGGGACATTGTCTGGGGCAGGAGTGGAAATCCTCATGAACGCAACTTGGAAACTTGAGAAGAGTTGTATCTCGATGGGCCATCACTGTGCTGGTCACCAAGGTGTTAAGGGCTTAGTTTCCAACAGAGGTGTGGCATATTCCATGTTGGATATCAATCCTACTTCCACAGTCTTTCACTAAGATGACCAGTGGAGGAACCTCCTTCAGAAGAAGTGAAGACAGGAATACTTTTAGAACTGAAAGGGAAACATGTATTTTGTTTTGGATAGCCATGTGCCCAATCTCCTGACATTTGACTATGCCACACTGCTGAAAAATGGGTGTAGCACAGCTCAGAGCAAGGCAAGCACTGTGCCTGACAGGTTTAAAATATTCACCAGATCGATTGGGGGTTCCCCTTAAAAATGCAATGCTCTTTTAAAGATTGAAAGAATATATTGAATCCTTAGCAAGACAACTAAAGAACAGCTGTTGTTGCCTCTTTGTTCAAAGAAACACACATGGGAATATGTTTTGGCCCTAAGACCTAGAATATTAATTGTTCGTTTTATCAGAATTTCCCTTTTCTATAAATATGCATAAACAGGCAGAGTGATACTATACAGGCAGAGAATCAAGTACCTGCATTGTTCTCAAACCACTACTACTACTACTGCTACTACTACTACTACTAATAATAGTTATTGTTATTAATATTATAAGTAGCAATATTAGTAGCCGTCGTAGTAGTAGTAGTATTACACCTTATTTAAGATGAAGTGAAACATCAAAACGGTTCATTACACAATGAGAAAACGTGGTATCTGCATGGTTACATCAATATTATTCTCATAATCCTAAATTCAGCAGACTCAAAACAGGAACATTACAGACAGAATTGATTGGAATTGGGGGGGTGTTTCATACGAAAGGAAAAGTGAGTAAGAACGAAAATGAGTTTTGGAAACCGAGAGAAGAAATTGAGGCCCATATTTATACTTGGTTTGCATTGACACATTTATTTTGATGCTAATTCAGCACAAACTGAACTCCATATTTATGCTTTGACGCTAGACACGTCTAGCACCAAAGTTATGGAGTTTACGTTGTTTTCTGGAGGGGAAAACCTACCTTGCGTCAATGAGATGCAAGGTAGGTGTTCCAGTCCAGAAAAGGACGATATGGCCTTTGTGCCATATTTACCCCTTGTGCTAAAATCCAGCATGGGGGAATGGGGGCTTTAAATAATGGTGCTAAATTTGCTTAGCGCCATTATTTAATGCCTGGGTCTAGGCAGGCGTAAGGGGACCTGTAGGCAGATTTCCATGGTCAGAGACCATGGAAATTGTCCACAGGTGCCCTTCCCTGGCCCCAGGGACACTCCCACCCACCCCTACCCACACCAGGAGGTCACCTAAGGATGGGGGACCCATCCAAGGTAAGTCCAGGTGAGTATATACATATTTATTTGCCCAACACCGCTCAGGGGCCCTGACGTGGGGCTCCCTGCATGGCGCTGGCCCCAATGGCCATTGGGGTGGTGGGCATGGCTCCTGTCTTTAGTAAGACAGGAGCCATGTCCATGGGGCTTGTGTGCCATAAAATGGCATTACACTGCTTAGAGGCAATTTGTTTGCCTCTTAACAGTGTAGTGCCATAATTTGGGGCACAAGCCCCGGTTCCTCCTACGCTTCCCTGGCCCTGTTAGCGTCCTTTCCAAGGATGCTAACAGGACTTTAGCACCGGGTAACGCCATTCCATAAATATGGTGCCTGGCCGGCGTCTAAGAATGGCACTAGCTGGCGCTATACTTTTTAATGCAAACCTGTGTTAGCATAGGTTTGCGTCAAAATGTATAAATATGGGCCTGAGAATCCAAACAACTGGAACGAGGTGGGGTGCATAGAGAAATTAAAGCGCATAAATAAGGTAGAGAAAACAACTCTAGGCACCTAAAAAGGTCACTTGAAAAGAAAGAGGTAACCATTAAATCTGATTCCAGTAGGGGGAAATATGAACAAAATAGTCAAGAGAGAAAATTAGGTGATTGCAATAGTTTTGAGTAGATTGAAGCAGAGTAAGTAGATACTTTGGAAGGCCAACGTGTAGCGAAGAACAGAAGTTGATTTGAGAAAAGACCACACATTAAAGCAGCAGTTTATGTAATAGAAGGATAAAAATTATTTGAGTTTACAAATAAAAAACTGCAAATGGCAGTTTTTGATGAATAAAGAGAGTTGTTCAGAAAAAGTCAATGATGAATCAAGATAATGCTATGATTACTAGCTGAGAAAGAAAATGGAAAAGGGCTCTAAGAGAAACAAATGCTAGGAGGAGTGGGAATACCTGAAAAGACAGGAAAAATAGGATCAGTTTTCTTGGGATACAATAAACTGTGAGGGCAACGAATTTTCAAATGCAGGAATACAAATGGGTATCAAATTCCAAAGGAAATTAGTGAAAGAGAAAAATGAGATATATCTCTGATTTCATCAGCACATACGTGAAACACGTATTGAATAGTGTACAAGGGAAACTGTAGTGGACCAAGAATTGAGACGTGCAGATCACTTGTGAAGAAGATACAAACCTTATCCTGGAAAAAGCAAAGGAGCAGGCAGTAAGAAAAGAACACAACCTATGAAGAACAATGCCACACAAAAACCAAATCAACACATCAACCGCGACTCAACATCAGAACTACAGGTGGACAACAAACGTATATTTTGATCATGAACTCTCATGTAAATGTGGCACAATAATAAATGACTTTTTAGTGAAATGTAATTTTATCAATATCTTGTGACCCTTTTTTTGCCTGCATGCTCCCCATTGTGTAAACAAAAGCCCTAATAGATAACAGCAGTAAACTGAGACCTTTTCTGCCCAAATCAGTCTCCCGCTGGTATCTCACTTGACTGTTTAATGTGTTGCACAATAAGTAAACACCAATATGCAAAATTGCCTAATCTGTAAATCCGAAAAACTTCATGAACTACACAAAACACAAAAATTGTGACTTGTGAATTTTGTCGGTGTAATTACATTCCCACACAGGCAAAATCAAAACTGAACAACAAAATAGTAAAACCCAGCAAAATTATACAAACATAAGAAAATAGCAGAGTAATGCAGAATCAGCATCACAACAGCGCATTGTAACAACATAGCAATTGCTGTATTTTTTGTGGGTCATTGTTGCATTCTGTTTCTTATTGTTCTTGTGTTCTAGTGTGTGATTGTGTGGTTATTATGATTGTGAAGTTGCTTTTTGTTGTACCATGTTCTGCTGTTGCTACTTCACTTTGTTGTGTTGAATATTTGAGTTATGTTCTGTCATCGTGGGAGGCTGTGATTATGTGTTGTATCTTTTGTGATGTGTCATTGTGGTATGTTGTTTATGTAGCAATTGCATTGCGATTGTGCTGCATCTTCTATTGTTCTGGTGATGTGTTATTGTTTGAATAGTTGTGTAATTTTTCTGCTGCTTTAATATATTGTTTTTTGCGTTGTGGTTGCAGTGGCATTGTAATGTTGTTGTGTTACATTTTGTTGTGATTATATTGCTGGGTTAGATTTGTGCTGTGTTATTGTGTAGTGTTCTTATTATCAGTGGTTGTTTTATACAGTTACATAACACACTTCAGCAAGCATTGCTACATTTCCAATGAAGCTCTAATGAAAAATAACAAATCAACTCAGTCAAAGGTGATAAAGTTCTTCTCTTTAGTTTCTCCAATTATTGAGGTCACTCCTGCAGAGCACATCAATAACGTTAAAAAAAAATTACGCTATTTCCCCCATCCTTCGACATGATGCCTGTATTTTAAATACGGCGCACACATGGGGGCGATAAGGGGATGCATTTTTCTTAAATATGCCCATAAATATTTGGTGGCCCGCCATCAGAACCGATGGTGGCTGTCCGCTAAACTTTTAGTACATTGAAAGGAAACTCCATGACAGTAGTTCGTTCTATGTAATGTACAGAGATGACCACTTGGAAAGTGGTCATGTCTAAATTTGGTGGGCGAAGTTCCGGTGGAATGCAGGACGTAATGCCATCTGACATTTGGAAAGATACTGCTTTGTCTGTCAAACCCTAAATCAGCCAACATATCTTCAAATAACACTATTCATCCATAATTAGTATGATCCCGTTCTCATCATTGGCAACCAGTTAAAACAGAATATTAGTTGTTTCCAGCTCCAAATGTTCTCTTCTCTATACTGTAAAGTACAAATATGTACCCTCGAATGTGTTGAAAAAACAAATTGATGTGTCACAAAGATCACTTCAGAATGTACAGAGCAGTAAAGGAATAATTAGTGAAATAATGGGGATGTGTTATATTAGCTTAAAAACAAGTAGAACTTTGATAATTGAGGTGATCCATTTTAGCACTACAGGAGCAATGTGTGCTACTGTATGATTAAAAAACTGATTTGACAAAATGGGGCCCTTAATTTAAAAAGGTTATGTAAAAAATGACACTCTTTGATGTAATGTTCCACTAATTTTTGCACTAGCATAGGATTAACATATCTATGCTTCTCCTTTAAACATGGTTAAATCAGCTTGCGACTGATTGAAATATTCAACTTGCTTACAAGTCCCTAATATATGCCTCTAAAAAATTAACTCAGGGCTTCGAAGCTAATTGCAACTTGTGGTCTGCAACACTTTTTGTGGTATCCAGAGAGATGGCTGGTAAAACACCGTTTCATGTGACCTTAAAATTCAGTGCAATTCTTAAAGTGAATTTAGAGGAGCCAATAAATAATTTATATTGTGGCTACAATTCTGACTAAGAACCGTTATCACCCACTTTATATGCTCCTCAATATAGTGATTCAGTCTAATGAATTTCAATGAAATCTCCTATTGCTTTGGACAAAAATGAAAGCTAAACATAAAAACAATGTTTCATGTACCCTTCCACTAATATATTTGTGTGGAAAAAGAAGGAACTTTGTCAAAATTCATATTTACATTAGCAGTTCTGTCCAGCAGGGATTAACATTTTGAATCCACTTCAATCAATAAGGACTTAGCAATGTCCTCCCTCTTCGATAATAGTTAATAAATATTTAATGGCAAAGCAAAAAAGGGAAAAGAGAAAAATTAAATTTTCAATTGAAGTAAAATGGAGAGAAACTAGCAGAAAATCAACTGGAAAAAACAGAACTGGAAAAACAAAAAACTCATCAATATCAACTAGCAAGGAAGAACAACTTTAAAGATATGTATTTTAAGGTCCCAGGAGAAAACAGTGGGATGAAAGCAAACATGTTTTAGAGTCAGAGTCCTGCTGTTTAAAAATCCTTATCTCCATTAACCCACCTTAATTCTAAAACGTGTCAGCCAATTTGTCTGTCTGAGAATCTATATCTAAATACATTGTTGACAATGGGTAGGAGAACAAACCACCTTGTTTGGTGGATTGAACGGGTCCTTGTTAGAAGACAGATACATCTATTATTAGCTAACAGGAGACCATTTTAAGACCTTGTGGGTGATACAATATTTAATAACAGTAAAGAGCTAATACAGAAATCGATCTGAAGTGTATTTATTAAAATTGGAAATTGTCCATTTCGCCTTAAGCAGCTTCTTTAAAGGAATTAAGTGTTTCAGAAATTCTAGTTACTGAGATGTTCTCATAATACTGATGAAACCAGCATTGACAAAATGTCCCTGCATGAACTGTTATGTTATAAATCAATATATAGCATTTATAGCAACAGTCAAAATAAGTATTTCAAAGAATGGTGAAGTTGGTAAGGCTAGTCTCATCATAATGTGTCAGGGGAAAGGAGCTAAGTCTCAAATTTTTGGGTATAGTACCATGATCTACATGAGGGCCAGCATGTTTGGTGAATGCCTTCTCAAGGATCTTGCAAAGTACAGAGATGCACTCCATGGAAAGATCACAGTAATGGAATAACCCCTTTAATGTATATTATATCCCTGAGACGCATATGATGTTTTGCGCAACGGAAAATCGTAACCCCTAAATCCTCACTACACCCATATAAAACTACACCCAGCAAGTGATTTGCAATTTTAAAAAGCCAGGCCTTCTCCCTTGGTCACAGCGTTGTGTCAGGGAACTACCATATATTTGGGATTAACAAAAAGAGAAGGCTAAGGCACTGTTGTACTTCACTCACCACATTAGTAGGTTATTTTTACTTGAAATATTGTGGTGCTCGAATCTTGAAGACCAGCTTTCTTAGTCTTCAGACACAGGAAAAAAAAACATACATTTAAACCAATATGACTCAGCACCCACATCCAATTGGTAATTTTCGCTTAATACACAGGTATCATTCAAAATAGAACATCAAAGTGCACAGACTCCTAAAATGATGTTAATCAAAACATTTCTTTATTTTTCATTGAAAGTATTTATTTTTATCTTCGTCTTTGCTCTAGCCAACACATTTCGTCCAAAAGGACATCTTAATGGCTACAAAACACATGATGTAAACTAATTTTATAATCATATACATGAAAACACCCCTACAAGCCGGTCTGGTGGCTTAGTGGACTAAGGCATCCATTTTAGAAACGTGTTTTCGACCTCATGGTCACAGGTTCAAATTCTGGTGGGTCCGCTCACCCTTTCATCCAAAATTCTGAGGTTTATAAAATGAGTACCATTGAGTTGGGTAACAATAAACATCTGTTATTCAGCGCCTATATACATGTGAGTTATGTACGCTTTACAAATACACGTTATGTTATACATCCAAATAAAGATCATTATCCAGACATTATAAAATAGCAATGGTTCCACATATATAGGCAACTCACAATTGTATAATAAAATCTAATATCACCTCCGTTATAGATAAAAAATGATTTAATCAGAAAAGACCGTAAATAAGAACCTTTGCCCATGAATATACTTTTGGCTTCCATTCACTATGCAGGATTTGTACATTCAAATAACAGTGTCAGGCGTAATTGCTTGAAGATTTGATAATGATGCCAAGAACCATGTATTGGCATTAACATTTTAATAATAAACATTTCAGGATGTTAAAAAAATATGCATGTATTTTGACTTTCACCACTCACAAGACATTCTAATAAACATTGTGAGACTTCCAAAAGTAAATACTGTGAAACAATGATTATTGCTCTGGAAGTCTTAATTTTACCACTAAATCATATTGACTAGTAGAGAGCTGTCCAGTTGACAGAAGTGGTCTTCTGGGCCCTCCTACTCTTCTACATTTGTGGTAGTTTTTCCTGGATGGTTTCAGATTCTTTTTGCAGTCACAAGGGCACTACTGCTTCCTTCCTCCCAAGCAACAGTGGATGAAAAAGTCCTGCAATCCTGTCAAGAATCTGAAAGACTTCTGAACTTAGGTCTTCCTGTAGCAGCACACCCCAGTCCTCAAAACGCACCACTCTCCCAGCCTTCACTGTCAAAGCACCAAGGCTTTCAGCCACATGCAGCATGCCTTCATATGCAGCAGGAACCAGTAGTACCCACTCCTCTACAATGACTGGGACCAGTCAATAGAGGTCCAAGCGCCCCCCTTACCCCAAGGGGTGATGGGGAAAAAAGTAAAGATCCTTAGTACTTCCAAAGGATGTCATGTACTCTGTGAGCCTCTCGTGCGTCTGTTTCTCCTCTACTTCTTAGCTGTTCTTCCATCTTCAGACATTTTAAAATAAAGGTGGATATTCCTACAAAGTGAAAGTTCGTACCAATGCAAAGATGCCTCACTACCCCTCCACCACAGACCCATACCACCAGCCTATAAACTCCAAACTGCCTGCACTGCAATATGGGAAGGTTTAAGAGGCAGCTTAAAGGGAGTTTAGGAAACAGATAAATAAATAAATATAGGACCGCTCCTCTGAGCCAGATTCCTACAATATACATCTGAGTTTTCCCTCTGAAAGGACCTTGCCAGTGCAAGGGCCGTTTTGAACAGCTAGCTGGGCAGCAGAGTAATAACTTGGCCCTAGAGCATTAAGCCCTTGTCAGGAAAACATATAGAAGCTTGAAGTGCAAAGAGTAATTTAGAGTCAAACTAACTCTGGATATGCACTGAGGACCCTTTAGTTAGGGAAGACAGGCCAATGATTGGCATACTTCATGTCAATCTAAAGTCATAATTTAGACATTATTTACGAAAAAAGGAAACAGCGTAAACATTACAGATTTTACACATCAGCTAAAAAGAAAGAGATTCATTCTTTTAGAATTCCCGGTGGAATCATTAAGCCTTAGCAGGCCATACCGAATTAATTCTGGGGCCCATTTGCCACAGACCTACCTGTGTGCAGATGCCAGGCTGTTAAACAACTATCTTCCTTGCTCATCATGCAGATGTGTACACATGTGTTTGTACATATTTCATACATAACCTGCGCGGAGCCTCCAATCTCAACTGCGCAACAGCAAACCTTATTTTAGGAGGTGGGCACTGGCAGATACAACTCTAAAACGTTTTAAACAAATGTTTGGAGTGTGTGATGCTCAATTGGCAAGATGTAGAGCAGAGGGACGAAAAATATTAATAAATAAATAAATAACTTTGGAGTTTCAAGGGGGAGAACACCCTTCTTCAACAGCACAGTGTTCTCAAATGATCTATTTGGTTTCTTATTTGTGGATAACAGCTCAAATCAGGAAAGAAATGTCCCAAATGTGACCAGTGACTATTGTGACTATTTTCTGAGAGTAATTTATTGATTCTATACTTGCGACCATGCAAGTGACTCAATCAATAAAAGTCTAAATGAAAGTCCTTTCTATGTACTGGCTTCTGGAAATATGACAGGAAATGTGGGTCATCTAACGCCTCATTACCCTGTTGTCTCATAGTACTGGATACACTGCCCCCCACATGTTAAAATCGTCATTCACATTGGCCTTTGCTGATATAATGTGCAATAGAGTATCCATTTCCTCATCAGGTTCAAGCAGAACTCTGGGTCTTTAGTGAACCTGCAATGAGTTAGCTGAACCAGTTCCTGCCACTATTCATTTATTAGGAATCACCTTGAAGGAATTGCTAAACTATAACTCAGCAACCCCCAAATCATCCTGGCTGGTTTTCGGAAAACACATCCTAGATTAAGTGATTTATTGTTAACCTAGCATTCTTTCAGCTGTCATTTCCAAGTATGCTAATAAGGTCTGATTGACCACAGTCTTCTGTGGTTTTAGGCAAAGAAAGGTGGCATTGATTTCTTGATGGCATGACTTAACAGAGTCCCCACCCAGATATGGCAAATCTGCATAGGGGAACCAATCCTGGACGTTTCTGGGATCCAAAGCAAGCAGAGAGAATATTCACACTGGATATCCCTATCCTGTAAAGACCAAACAAGCTGGAGGTTAGCACTGTACCACCACAAGACTCCTTGAAGCATCTAACCACCTAAGGTAGACATGTCTTTAATAGTGCTGACTTTATATCAGACAATACAGTCTGCACATCATCATTAATGTTCTTAATGAGAGGAACACCTGTTACATGTACAGATAAAATCATACAGATTTAACTTGCACATTTTGGCCAACAGTTTTCTTTCAAGCGAATTGTGATATCAAAATCTAATTGATTTGATCTTTAATATTAAATAACCGAATTGCGTACTTAAAAATGATACACTGGAGTGGAACGCCATAGGCGACTAGAACATTGAATTTGGAAAGGTGAGGACCACCTGAACTGTATGAGGACTTCATGGTCAATAGCTTGCTGTTAATGCCCTAGAAAATGTATGTAACACCTTCGGCTATGTGTGCCCTGCATGCCACAAATAAATTCAAATCATTAGGAACACTAAACCAAATGCATTTCTAAATGTTGAACCGCAAAAAAGAGTGGTGGAAAACAGACAGGAGGAACAACAAAGGAAAAGAAAACAACACTTCAGTAAGATGGGTTTATGTGTTGGAGCAAGCTAAATATTTGACTTGAAAGATAAACAGAATAAAACATCATGCATCCACTTGGGGCGATTCTTTGTTATCCTGACAGGCGGTGGAAGGAAACTTTAATCAATTTTTGTGTCAGAACATGGAGGTTGGGTAATGTTCAAACCAAAAAAGTAAGAGGGTAAAGAGGAGGCAATTGTCATTATTCTTATATGTGGTCCTCTTAACTGTAAAAACGTATGAGAGGATATTGATATTGAAACAACAATGGGTTTCACTGTGCAAGACTTTCTTTCCAAAATTCTGCTTCCCATACATATTCATGTAAATGCAGTCCGTTTTGGACCATTGTGAAATCTGAACTCTGACGCCAGACTATATTTGTTTCGAATTTCTCATTCAACCATACCAGGACCTTTTTATGAAGCCTCCCGAAATTCTTTGTTTGGAAGCTTGGAGCCATTGATTTGAGACCCAAAGTTCTGATCTGCTGGTAATTGTGTATTCCTTTTTGCTAAATCTGGCACTCTTGGATGGTAGTCTCCATATTCCTTTTGCCTTCACACCACCTTGCTAAACTAATTTTTGTTGGATTTAGGACTCTTGTACACTTTACTACTGCTAATTTGTACTAATGTGATTGTGTTCCCTCCTTAAAACATGTCCTGCACATGAGTGGCAAATTTAAATTACTTGTAAGTCCCTACTATATGGTAAAATCTGTACAATTGAGTGTAAATTAAATGCTACTAGTGGGCCTGCAGCACTCATTGTGCCACTCACTAGAATAACATGTCTCTGGCCTGTCACTGCGGCAGGCAGTGCAATTTAAACTCTCATTTCAAAGTGGCAAACTAATCCTGTTGCCAGGCTTAAATCTTTCTTTTTAATCCTTCTAAGTCGTCCCTGAGGAAGGCCCTAAAAGCTCCAAGCCAGGATGCATTGTATTTGGAAAGTAGGACATGTGTACTTAAGTTTTACATGTGCTGGCAGTAGAAAGCTCCTAAAGTCATTTTTCACTGTGGTAAGACCTATCTCTCCCATTGACTAACACTAGATTACCTTAATCCATGTAATAAGTACCAACTTTGTGGATTTTGAGCAGGTAGAGACATGCTGTTTAGACTCAAAGGAATTGTAATTTAGAATTCTCTTCAATGGTAAAGTCACAGTATGCAACACTATTCTGAAAGTGCCAATTTAACAAATTTAGATGTGGGCAGGATGGGCCATTCTACCAAGATGACTGGAGGCATAGCACTACCCTGTACCTCTTACACTGCAAAGGGCCTTGCCTCCAGCACATACAAAAGAATACCAGCCTTTTGTCACACCAGACAATATGGAATCTTGACAGGGAAAGGGAATAACTTTCAGGAATGAGGGGTGGGAATATGACAGAAGTCCCCCACACACAAAGACTAGCAACAGGTATAGATTTTGGACCCCAGAATAACTCTTCAGATACCTTCTGGAGCTGTGGAAGACTCAAAAGAAGGACTGCCCATTTGTCCTGCTGCCCTGCTGCCAAAAAGACTGCTCTGCTGCCCTGTTACCTAAGGAAGGAAGAGTGGACCTACTCCTTGAGCCCCGTGCCACCAGAGTGACTCCAAAGGCTAGCTGACTGGCCTGTGTGTGAGCTACAGGGACACAACAAGCTCCAAAGACCCTGTAACTTACCTGTCCGCTGCTGCTGGTCTCTGCTAGAGAGAGTGGTGACCCCCAGGCCCTGGACCATTGGTGTGTTTTTAGATTGGCCTTCTTCTACCAGAGTCCCAAATCTGGATTGGAAATTTGGCTTGGAAATTTTTCCCCAAAGATCTGATCTGAGAACTGTAAAGAACTGAGCTTATGTGCAAGATGGACCTGCCAAAGGTACATCCCCAGTGGGACTGACATTGCCCTAGGTCCTGCTACATTCTTCTCTGCAGCAGAAAATTCCCTTCAGCAGGAACTGCCGGTGGCAGTATCTGGCTTTGTGCAGTCCTCTTCAGTTACAGCCAGCAGCCTCACCCTGCTGGGTGAATCTGAGCTTCAGAAAAACGTCTAAGTTCAAAATCTTCACCAGGCTTGACAACAACCAGCATCCCATTTATGATGATGACTTCCTTGTCCTGAAAATCCAGTTTTTCCATCTGGAGCTTTTTCTCACCATCATCAACGGATTCTTTGAGACTTCATCCAGTGGTTCTCCAATGTCAAAGATCTCCTTTAAGCTACAGCATGCTGCCTTGCCTCACTTAGATTCTACCTTCTCTAGAATTTTCTCTGAAATTTCTTCGAAGTCGAAGGTATGACAAAACCAGGTCCAATCCACACCTTGTATCTGGCCCACACACCTTCGCAGCCAGCCTTAACTTATTGACACTGTCCTGGGCTCGCATGACCAGATACCAGCAGTTGGCACTTTGATCTTGATCTTAATTGCACTAAAAACTTTAAAAATTCATAACTCCTGTTTTACTGATTGGATTTAATTTGTTTTCATGTCATATAGGTATTAAGTTGTATTCTATTTCCTAAATTGTTGTGGGATTTATCTTGTGTTGTGTTTCTAGTTTATTACTGTTTGTGTGCTGCAAAAAACTTTACTCATTGCCTATAAATTAAGCCTGACTGCTTTTGTGCCAAGGTATCTGAGTGTTGAGCACATGTTAATTTAGTGACTTTTTGTGCTTCACCCTGACAAGGATTGTGTTTATTATTTGAGTGGGACTTCCACCACTCTCAACTAATAACCCAATTTCTTACACTTTTTGTATGCATAAAGTTCTTGGGATCAAGGTGTACAATGAGTGGAAAGGTAAAGCCAACTCCTTCATTTGCCTTATCTTCATCTTAAGAATAGGCCATTCGTCTAATGTAAGGCTGGGAAGGTCAATAGCTGATGTGGAAATCTGACCACTTTCTAGTTCTGACAGAATAACATCTTCTTTGGGTTGCATTTGGAATGCATGGAGGAGGGGTCATTGTTCATTTAGTATTGCAAACCTGGACTCTTCTAATGGCTTTGCTCTTTTTGTGTACTTTAATGTTAATGATTGAGTCAGAATTGCCTGGGTCACAAGATTTGACCTCCTTTCTTTTCTGCTATTGGCCTTAGATCTCTCTCTCTTTCCTTTTTTGTTCCTGTAGTTATTCAGAATGTTATTTACGTATTTCTTTCATTTTAATTGTTACCAGACTTAATGTGTTTTTATAGGCTAATGTGTAGTTTTAGAAACTGGGTCTCTGGTTGACGGAGATATGCACTCTGTCAAAGTAGGGACCACAATCCTAGTCAGGGCAAGTCAGACACACAACCTATATTAACCTGTGTTCACCCTCTGGAAGCTTGGCACAGAACAGTCAGGCTCAACTTAAGAGGCAATGTGTAAAGTATTTGTGCAACAATTTATCACAGTAACACAGAGAAGGAGACCATAAAAGACACTACACGAGTTTGGAAAAATAAAGATTATTTATCTCAGTTGAAAATGACCAAAATGAAAAATTTCCAATAAAAAATGACCAAAATGAAAAATGTCCAATAAATACTGTTTCAGTTAGACATGCTTGAAATATGCAGTTAATTTCAGTGCTTGAGAAAAGATGTGGGCGCTCCCTCTAGGGGAGTTACGGTACTCATCTAACATTCTGGCCGGCCCTGCCTTGGAAGCAGAGAGACCAGTTTGCAGTAAGAATACGTTCCCCTTCAGTAGGTCTCTTTAGTGCAGTGGGGGTTGACAGCCCGCAAGGGCCTAGCACTCACTGTAGCAGAGAAGCACTGATCCCGGACACTGAGCTCACCAAAGAGGCATCCTTGCTTGACCCTCGGGGAGCAGCAGCATGGGGATAATCAGGGCACAATGCAGGCAGGCTCATGGGTAGGCAAGATAGCGCTGGAGTGATAATGTGCACCACACTCGATCCCTCGGCCACTGCAGTGACAACGGGCATCTTGGAGATTTAAGTCTGGCCACAGGGTGCTGCCTCTGTCACACAAGGTCTTTGATGTCCCTGAGACCTCATGGGAGAAAAGGGGCAAGCCAACAAGCCCTTGGAGTCCCTCAGGGAAAAGAGTTTGAAGGGACAGGTTCAATTCCCCCTCACTGAAGTGGTAGCAGGCAGTAGGCCAACACAGTAGTGCACAGTGAAAAGGGACAGTCTCCCCTGGAAGCACAGCAATCACAAGGCAGCAGGCCAGCACAGCAAAGCAAGTGGCAAAGTGGCAGTCCCTGCTGGCAGCATAGCTCCTCTTGGTTGTAGAACCTCCTCAAGACCCCAAAATGAACTAGTTTGGTGGGATTTAGGGTCCAGGTCTTTGATGTGGGGGAGACTTCAAAGGAGTCCTCTAAAGTGCACCAGGGTTCCTTTCATTCCGGCCCTGTTTGCCATGTCTAGAGGGTAATCAGTCTTTTATGTGGAGACAGGACACCACCTATTGAAGTGTAAGTGTCAATCCCTCCCCTTCCCTCTGCCCCAGAAGACCCATCAGTATGCAGATGAATGCAGATGCAGCTGAGTGTCTTGTGCTTGTGGCTGTCTTGATGGAATTCACAAAGTATAACTGTCACTCCGCCCAGGACAAATGTGTATTCAGAAACAGGCTAAGGCATAGACTTACATTTACAATTGTGAGCCCAGAGACACCAAACTCCATATTCCTATCTCTTTCTGATTGGAAAGTACACTTAAAAGATATTCTAAGGCCATCCAATCTGAATGTTAACCTACAGGAGAGACAGGTCTTGCAGCAGTGAAAAATGTATTTAAGAGCTTATCACTACCTGAACATGTCAAACTAAAAGGTACACATGCAACCTTTTAAATACACTGAACCCTGACTTTGGGGCTCATCAGGGCCTAACTTAAGAGTGACATGTGTAATAAAAAGGAATATTTGGGCCTGACAAGTGTGTACAATTGCCAGGTCCACATGGCAGTTTAAAACTGCACACACAGGCTCTGCAGTGGCAGGCCTGAGACATGTTTGAAATCTACTGTAGTAGGTGGCACTATCAGTGCTGCAGGTCCACTAGTAGCATTTAATTTACAGACCCTGGGCACACTGGGTGTGCTTTACTAGGGACTTCCAAGTAACTAATTTTGCCAATAGTCATTGTTCCAATATTACCATGTTTAAGAGTCCAGAGCACCTGTACATTGGCACTGATCAGCAGTGGTAAAGTGCACATAATCCTAAAAGCCAGCAAAATGAGTCAGAACACAGGAGGGCAGAGGGCAAAAGATATAGAGGAACCACGCCAAGGACACCAGATCTAACATGTCCTCACAGGGTTTTCAACTACAATATTTGCTGTACCTAACACTGTACATAAAGTGTGGCATTATCCTGAGGACCAAATCCTCCACTGGGGCCGACCACTACTATCTGATGTGTCATGCTTGTTTTCATCTTGAGCAGGGAAGAGTTTATGGTTAATGGTGGTTGAGGACTGTGTGTTGGACTGCAGGATCAGGCCACACCCAGGTGTGTTTTTGGTATCTTGTATAATGTGAGCTGGGCTTGATTTCTGCTCTCATCACTGGTGGTATCTTAAAGTGTCTGTTCTATAGAATTTAGACCTGATGTAGCTATGCCTATCTTGCGTGTCCTCATCCTCTCTTCTTCCTTATCAAATTACAATTTCTGTCATCTTCTATGGCTTCCATCAAGAATAGCCAAGACTAAATGATGCCATTTTATTTTCATAAAGGTGATAATCTGTCTGCTTGTTAATTTATGGCCTCACTTGGCTCTGTGTTTGACTGGCATAAGGGATGGGAAACTGATTCTCGTTGATTCCCTAAACGTAGTGTGAGCAAATCAGGTCAGTTGTGCTCCATGCAACAAGTTAGGTATCTGAAATTGTTTCTTCAGACGTGTAGCAGGTCCCTGAAGCACACTTAAGTTTCTCCGAGAAACAGGACAGACCCTAGGCCTGTGTCTGAGTGGCAGTGACTACTGCTCAGACCAACCCTGACGCTGCGTACATGCTATGTTTAGCATGTAGGTAGCTCCAGGATTGCTGGGGAACCTGTGCTGGTGTACCTGAGACACCATAAGAAGACCAGAGGAGCAACGCAGCAGGTGGTGGCGGCGGCGAAGACGGGAAAAAGGTATACTTTTTCAATTATATAATTTTTATTTATCCCCCGACCCCTCCTGTCCTTCCCCCCACCCCTCCCCTTGAGATTTGCGGTGGCTGCTGCTGCAAATGCCCCCTATGAAACGCTGTTCAAAATACCTAGACTGTAAAGGCTCAAAAAAGGCAAGGAGGCCAGGTAGTGTCTGGTGTAATCAAAGCACCCCCTCTATATCCTTCAATGCCTCCATTGTCCACTGGCACCTCCTACCCCTTTCCATCTACTTCAGTTCCTGCCATTACTTGTAGTCCTTCATCCCTGTTTCTCAATCAGATATCGCCATTCATTTGGGGTGGTGCTAAATGAAGGATAGCCAGAAATGTAGATCAAGTGCAAGTATAATCTTACAGTTGAAATGTTCAGACTTTTCTTCTTAGTTTTTTTCTTAATTTGGACCAAATTTGTAAAACTAAGGGCCATATTTGTACTTTTTGACGCACAACTGCGGCAACGCAGTTGTGCGTCAAAAAATTTAACGCCGGCTAACGCCATTCCAAAGCACCATGCGGGCGCCTTATTTATTGAATGACGTTAGCCGGCGCAGCTGACTGGTGTGCGTAAAAAAAAATGACTCACACCAGGCAGCGCCGGCGTAGGGGAAAATGGAGCTTGGGCGTCAAAAAATGGGGCAAGTCAGGTCTGAGGCAAAATATTGGCCTCAACCCGATTTGCGCCATTATTTTGACTCCCAACCCCCATTGAAATGACTCCTGTCTTAGCACAGACAGGAGTCATGCCCCCTTGCCCAATGACTTATGTCCCCTGGGCATGGTCATTGGGCATAGTGGCATGTAGGGGGGCACAAATCAGGCCCCCCTATGCCACAAAACAAAAACAAAAAAAATACTTACCTGAACTTACCTTAAGTTCCCTGGGATGGGTCCCTCCATCCTTGGGCGTCCTCCTGGGGTGGGCAAGGGTGGCAGCGAGTGTCCCAGGGGGCATGGGAGGGCACCTCTGGGCTCCTTCCAAGCCCACAGGTCTCTTAACGCCTGCCCTGAACAGGTGTTAAAAAATGACGCAAAAGCGGCTGGACGTCATTTTTTAAGGCCCGCCCACTCCCGTGCGTCATTTTTGCACAGGAGTTTAAATAAGGCGCACATGCCTTAGAGTCATTTTTTAGAAGGGAACGCCTACCTTGCATATCATTAACGCAAGGTAGGTGTCCACGCTAAAAAATGACGCAAACTCCAAGATCTTTGGCGCTAGACGGGTCAAACGCCAAAGTATAAATATGGAGTTAGCTTTGCGTCGGAATTGCGTAAAAAAAAAAAAAAAGCAAATCCGGCGCAAACAGAGTATAAATATGCCCCTAAGGGCCATATTTATACTTTTTGACGCACAACTGCGCCAACGCAGTTGTGCGTCAAAAATTTTAATGCTGGCTAACGCCATTCCAAAGCGCCATGCGGGCGCCTTATTTATTGAATGACGTTAGCCGGCGCAGCTGACTGGTGTGCGTAAAAAAAAATGACTCACACCAGGCAGCGCCGGCGTAGGGGAAAATGGAGCTTGGGCGTCAAAAAATGGGGCAAGTCAGGTCTGAGGCAAAATATTGGCCTCAACCCGATTTGCGCCATTATTTTGACTCCCAACCCCCATTGAAATGACTCCTGTCTTAGCACAGACAGGAGTCATGCCCCCTTGCCCAATGACTTATGTCCCCTGGGCATGGTCATTGGGCATAGTGGCATGTAGGGGGGCACAAATCAGGCCCCCCTATGCCACAAAAAAAAAAAAAAAAAATACTTACCTGAACTTACCTTAAGTTCCCTGGGATGGGTCCCTCCATCCTTGGGCGTCCTCCTGGGGTGGGCAAGGGTGGCAGGGGGTGTCCCTGGGGGCATGGGAGGGCACCTCTGGGCTCCTTCCGAGCCCACAGGTCCCTTAACGCCTGCCCTGACCAGGCGTTAAAAAATGACGCAAAAGCGGCTGGACGTCATTTTTTAAGGCCCGCCCACTCCCGTGCGTCATTTTTGCATGGGAGTTTAAATAAACAAACTTGTCTTGCATGGTAAAGCAGATCTTAAAACACTCTGAATCCTTAAAATGCAAATCATTCCTTTCATGTGGCTTCATATAGGACTGAAATAAACGATATACCTAGAACGTAATGTTGCAGGCGCAGGATTTTTGAATATTGTGTTGATGAAATAAATTGCATTCAACCATCTTGTTTTAGATGGCGTGTTGTCTGTGAATGTGTTCTGGACAAAACATATTCGATAATGCATCTGTGCAACCTATAATGCAAAAAATGAATCTCATTTCTGTGGGAGACTAGACAGTGCATTAAATGCAACATCCACATTTGGGTCACCTGTGCTCCTACCATGTAAATACACACAAGCAATGGGCCATGTCAAGAGAATCAAAATAATCCAAAGTGAATTTGGGAGGCCTATACCCCAATGTCGATTTGCAGCTCCACTAGATTACAATGCTATGAGTCAAAGTCATACTTAAAACTTATGAAAATGAGCAGTCCCCTCTTATCTATCAGCAGCGCACAGGTTTTAGAACCACCTTCCATCTCCTGTAATTGGTGTGGGGTACCCTGAGGTCAAATTGCCCTTTTTGCCCAGGTCTCACTTTACTATAACCTATGAATGGGCAGGCTTCACCCTGACCTCTTTCAAGTTAAAGCCCCAGCCCCTCTTAAATGGTGCTTCCCGAGGTAGAATGAGCATTGTACAAACTTCCACCTGGGTTTGTATTTTTAATAAATATCATTACTAGTGTTTGAATAGACTCTTTAGGTTTTTCTAAGCCAAAATTACAAAAATTACACTGAATTGTTCATTAGCTTTTCTCACAGAAAAGCCACAGCATCTACAACGTGAAGACAGCTTTTACGGGCCAACCTCAAATTCTTACATGTTCCACATTTAAATACTAGGCACTCTACCTTGTGGGCTCCAAGGAGTACTCGGCGTGACTCGATTTTCTCTTCTTTCAGAAAGGCTTATTTGGACAGGTCTACCTGCAGGTTTAAGGACTAAAACAGTCAGGCAATAAAAGTAGGTCTGAAAACATTTTTTAATTGTCATCTGAGTGGATGGCACAATATTTTCTGCAGTCCATAGATGACATGTAACTTCTGTGCAATGGGTGTGCTATATGCCCTACACACTATAGCCTCACCGCAAAGTTAAATATGGCAAATGAGGACTATACAATTGTAACTTTTGTTTCAGGATCATAGCATATACACTGAGGACAAGGCAGCAGTGTCCCTAGGTGGAAAGTTTAAACACCAACAGTCAGTCAGCAGGATCAGACCACAAAATATGTGAATGACCACACAGCAAAGGGCATTTTATCATAAGTATCACTTTATATTTACCGTAGACTATACATTTTAAACGTTATGTTAATCTGCTTATCTTAATGGTGTCTGACATTTGCTGTTTGTACATTTCTGCTCATTTGTGTGTAAAGAGCTTGGACCTGATTCACAAAAGTAAGATACATTATATATATTGACATATATAGCTATTCCTACATCATGATGTACCGTTCCAGTTTATTGCTATTCACTGTTTCCAAACCGACATTTACGCCTATGTGTAGACTTCAAATGAGGGGATGGAACCTCCTGCAGCTGAGACTAGACCCTAGCACTAGACCTAGCACTGGACCCATGCAAATAAATTTACAACTGTAGTTTAAATTCGGAGGCCTGCCACTGGGGTGGATATTTCCACCATTCAGTGTACACCTCCTCTATATACCTGGAGACCTCAAATGGAAGAGATTAGTAAAATGCTATACACAGTTATCAAATCACCGGCCTGCCACCCATTTAGTTAAAAGCACATAAACACAGCCCAAACTTTAGGCTCTGCCTTCCTCCCCTTGTCTACAAGACAGACTCTGCAGCAAAACAGAACCCTTTCCAGTCCCCAAGATGAAGACCACAAAACTCAAGTGGAAGAGGAATATCTCTGAGGAGCGGACAGCCCTTGTAGTTACATCTATGATCAAACACTACAAGCAACTACATAGGTTGTCTCCGTACAACCACAGTGGACCAGAGAAGATAGCCTTGTGTCAGGAGGACAGGATATCTGTTTATACATTGGGAAAAGAGGCGCACACTTGGAGAACATTAAAATTAAATCACAGGATGAGAATAGGCAGGCAAAAAGGACATTCTGTAGGAATCAGGTGTGAATGCTATTCATAAGGGCAGACGTGAGTCCTGCTTCCATCTCACTACCCTAAAAAGTAACCTGATTGGCTATACTATCTGTCCGTTGCAGACAACACTACATAAGGTCAGGTAGGAACTAAACAAGTTATCCTACAACCACTCAAGCAGCTCAGCCCTTTCTCCACCCTACACTGTTATGCAAAAATCATACACATAACCCTCAAACACAACCTCTAAATCACCCTTCGATACTACACTATTTATTTTATTCACTTTATAAATTCTCCCTCATCTCATGCAGTCACCATTAAAAGTGATCTGGTTGCAACAGCTGGATCAGGAGTACCGCCTAATGTGACAGGGGGACACAAAGGAAGCATCCATGGCTGGAGCAGGTGAGATGCTGATGCATATAAATAGTAATTTCATGCATGGACCTTCATATGCATGCACTTATATCAGTAAGTTAACTGGTGATTTCTTTCAGAAATCATTCGTAAGGTAAGTCTGGTGAAGTACTAAGCATAAGCTTAATTAATTAATAATTAATACCTACTAGTAATGTTAGACTTTAGGTCTAACCTTAGACTTTTGGTCTAAACTTAGACTTTTGGTCTATGTTTATCTTTGTGAATCAGGCCCTAAGTTTAGAGTAAAAGTCTAACTTTAGAAATGGATTGAGAACATTATTTTGGTACAGGCAAGGATAGCCTGCAAATGGGCTGATGGTGGATCAAGCTTCTACTCACAGTCCACAACCCCATCAACCATCACTTCAGGTAAAAGCAAAAGCTGCAATAACTTCTTCCCTGGAAATGCCAAAAATGTTGATCCTTTGCCTGTAAAATCCTCCTCTCCTGTTCAAAATAATGTTCTTTAAAATGTGTGCCAAAAGTTATGAACCTAGAGGAAGAGAAATGCATCAAGAAAAGAACATCTGTGCTAACGAAGGTTATTAGCATAAGGAGTAGCTTAATGAAATAACCTTAAACTCTGTTACCTATAAGATGTAATACTGATGTCAAGCATCACAAGGAGCAGTGTAGTAAAGGAACGAGGTAAATAACAGGTCTGAAACCGATTTGGTCACCTCTTCACCTCTTGGAATCAAAGTAAGTCCACAAAAAGTCTAAGACTTCTGCTCTGGGTATCAAAAAGATGTTTTGTGTTTGTTAGAATTTGCGTCTCTAGTTGGCAGAGCTATACACCCTTGTCCAAGTAGGGACCGCAATCCTAGTCAGGGTAAGTCACAACACAATCCAAATGATCTTGTGCTCACCCTCTGGTAGCTTGGCACAGAGCAGCAGGCTTAATTTAGAAGGCAATGTGTAAAGTACACCAATTTAGGAAAATAGATAATATTTATTTAAATAAAATGAGATCAAAACAACAAAAATCCAATCTGAAAACATCGAGATATCAATTTTTAAAGGTTTGAGTGAGTCTCAATCCTTAAAAATCAGTGGTTGTATCCTCGTAACACCCAGTACCTCAGATGCCTCAAAAAAATGAGGCACAGGGGTCGCAGAGGAGGAGATGCGTTGAAAAATAAAGCATTGCGTCGGATTTTCTTGTGCAGCACAGATGATGTGTTGTTTCTTTCCACACTGCAAGGCGATGCATCTATTTCCAGGAACGCAGCCTTGATTCCTCACCGCGATGCAGGGACATTTTGACGCCTAGAGATGATGCGTTGAAAAACCTTGACGGGCTGCTAGAAGGAGCAGGCCCTATGTCGATCCAGTAGGTGATGCAGTGTATTTTCAGCCGTGAAGCAGGCATTGCACCAATTTCTGCAGGCACTGCGTCAATTTTCAAACCCATCGAGATTTGCTTCTCTAGGGTGAAGTCTTTGTGGCCCTGAGGCTTCACAACAGGAGGCAAGCTCAATCCAAGACCTTGGACAGCACTTGTGGGGAAGGCAGAGTCTTTCTAGCAGAGTCAGAAACCAGCAGGCAGCAGGGCAACAACAAGGGCAGCAGTACGTCTCAGCAAAGCAGTCCAGATGAGTCCTTTGAGCTGCCAGGCAGTCCCTCTGACAAAGTCCAGGTGTAGATCCAGAAGTGTCTGATTTTGTGGGGTCAGCAACCTAGTATATATACACACCCAAAATTGCCTTTGAAGTGGAGGAAACTTCAAAGAGTGGTTTTGAAGTTCACAAGTTCCCCTTTCAGACCCATTCTGCCTGCCAGGATCCCTGTGGGGGGTTATCAGTCCTTTGTATCAGGGCAGGCCACTGGCCTTTGAAGTGTAAGAGAGAACCCCTCCTCCCTTTTTGCCCACGGAGACCCATTCAGTATGCATATGAATGCACATGTGCAGAGAAATGCCCACTTTCTAAAATTGCCTTTACTAAAATAGTAATATTAAATCCAACGTCACCAGTAAGCAGGATTTTCTATTACCATTCTGGCCATACTAAACATGACAGGGCTCCTCCGTTCAGATCAGATTCTACCACTTAAAAGTATGTGAAGGCAGTTCTCATGCCAGTCTATGAGAGGAACAGGCCTCACATTAGTCAAAAACGAATTTGTGAGTTTTTCACTACCAGAAAATGTAAAACGCATAAGTACATGCCCTGCCTTTTACTTACAGAGCACCGTGCCCTATGGGTTACCTAGGGCCTCCCTTAGGTGTGACTTGTAAGTAGAAAAAGGGGAATTTAAGGCTTGGCAAGTAGTTTTAAATGCCAAATCAAAGTGCATTGAAACTGCACAGACAGGCCTTGCAATGGCAGGCATGAGGCATGGTTAAGAGGCTACTTATGTGGGTGGCACAATCGGTGCTACAGGGCCAGTAGTAACATTTCATCTACAGGCCCTGGGCACATGTATTGCACTTTACTGGGGTCTTACAAGTAGATTAAATAAGCCAATTGGGTATGAACCAATTTCACCATATTTTAAGGGAGAGAGCATATGCATTTTAGCACTAGATAGCAGTGGTAAAGTGCGCAGAGTCCTAAAAACATCAAATGCAGTGTCCAAAAAGTGGAGGGAGGCAGAAAGAAAGTTAGGGGTGACCACCCTAAGGCTGTCAGGTCTAACAGGTACAATGGGGCCGGCTATCAGGAGATGCAAAGTTCTGCAATGCAAAGCCCTGATTGAGTTGCACCACACTGTCAGTTTTGTAGAAGCCGCCAATCAGGATCTGCGAAGTGCTGAGATGCATGGTTCTGTGTTGAGCTGCATCTCACTGCATTGTTTCCAAAAAGGTTGCTGATCAGGAGCTGCCATGTGAGTTCCTGTGTGGAGTTGCATCCAACTGTGTCAGTTCTGATGGGGTTGCTGATCAGTTCCAATTGGGTAGGAGCTACGAGGTGGTGCAATGCTAGGTCCTGCACCAAGCTGTGTTGCTGTGTGTCAGTTTTGAGGGAACCCTCAGTTAGACAAGGAGGAATACACTCTGATGCTAACCCAGGGTCCCAGACCCAGGGGGGACCTCTTGGGGTCAGGACACTAAAGTTGAAGTGGCAGTGAAACTGCACACACAGGTCTTACAATGCCAGGACTGAGATGTGGTTAAGGGGCTACTTATGTGGGTGCCAATATGCCAGTTGGGTAGCAAACCAATGTTACCATGTTTAGGGGAGACAGCACATCCACTTTAGCACAGGTCAGAGGTGGAAAAGTGCACAGAGTCCTAAAACCAGCAAAAACAGGGTCAGAAAAATGGAGGGAGGCAGGCAAAAAGTTGGGAGATGACCACCCTAAGGCTGCCTGGAATAACAGTGTTCATTTCATACATGTTCAACTTGCATGTGTTTAGTTGGTGTCATAATGAGTTTCACTTGTAGACAAATTATGGAGTTCTTAAGCATCACTCCTCTCTCATAACATTAACAGTTATGTTACATGGGTTGTAATGCATTTAAAAAGAAATATATAAGTTAAAGAAATCAAAAACATATTTTAAGTAAACAGTACATGAGATAAATAGAAAAATAGTAAATCCTTTTGTAAGAAACTGGATGATTGCAATGTTTACCAGTATATGGATGACACTCTGTGTTTCACGTGAATGACACAACTTCAGCACATGCATACTTTCAGAACACCATGAGATTTATTTGTGACTGAACGGAGCTGACTCAACTCATTAAAAATGGTGATAGAATTGAGGAAGTCTTGTTAAAAAGCAAGACTAGGGCTTGGAATCAACGCTATTGGCCCACTGATCTTGGTCCACTACCACCTCCCTCATCGGCTGTTAAGAGTTTTGGATCATGATCAATGGTATCTCTTGTCAGGATGAACCCTTACAGTCACTTAGTTACGCTGAGATTAATCCCCGGGTAGCTACAGCACAGAGCAGACAGGCTTTACTTAGGGCTATTTATATAAAGTATATGTGCAGTACCAAAAAAGTTATAAAGTAAAAGTACCAAGGAATAAACATTCCACACCAAATTAGAAAAATATAGTACAATTTGTTTAATAAAATGACTCAAAAATTACAAAAATCCAATATGGGGGAACCAGGAGTATGAATTTTTTAAAGTTTTAAGTAGACATAGCACCAAGACAAAGTAAAGAGCCAATGATAGTCAACAATCGTGGTAGACAAGGACCATGGTGCAGTTTTACGTTGATCACAATGGAGTCCTGGTCACATGCATGAAGTGGTTTGGTCCCCTTAAAAGCCTAGAAGTCAACAAGTTCGGAAAAGTTTCTAAGTCCTATTCTTCTGGAGAAAAAGTTTCAAAAGATTTCCAAAGTTTCTTCTGGTACACTCTCAATGATATTGGGGCTAGAGATTGTGGTAAGTCTCCCGTTGATGATTTTTGGACGGCCACGGTGGTCTGACGGATGGAGTAAAGTAAGGAGGAATTTGTTGTTTTACTCTATTCTTTTAGCAAGAAGAGAAATTGGGTGACGGTGGCACCCCTGGTTTGCAGGAATTGGCTTTATGCCTTACTTTGAACAGCAAAAATCGATATAGCAGTGGGAAAAGCTAAGCAGAATAAACAGGGGAAGGAGAAACTGTGGGCCCCCCTGTTTGAGTGGGTGGGTAACCGAGAGGTGAGGTCAGGAGAGGGCGAGTGATGAAGTCCAATGATTTGAAAAAAAGAAACACCTTTTGTTTGTTGTCTCCTTGTACACTAGAAGGGAGTGACGGTGGTGGTATGGAGGTAAGACTTAGAGGCTGGGGTGCATGAGGACAAAAAAAAAAAGTTTCTTGTGGTCTCTAAACAACCACAGGAGTACACTTCTACAGCCCCCCAGAACCTCGTCAGAGGTTAAGCTAAATTCTGATAAGACAGATATTGTTATCACCAGCACTCAGCTCAACTTATGTAAACCTACCTTCTGGACTACAGAAATGGGCACCCTTCCTCAGACCAAGAGCTCAGTGAAGAGCCTTGGAATTCTTATTGACAATAACCTGTCTATGACTACCTAGGTAGGGTCTGTCATTTCATCCTGTTTCTTGCAACTGTGCAAAATAGGAAAAATTAGCAATTTCCTTACGTTCGAAGCCCTCATCCAGGTGATTATTGCTTTAGTGACCTCTAGGATTGATTATGCAAATTCCCTTTACGTGGGCCTCCCTGAGGGTCTCAATCCGGCTACAACTGGCACAAAAACAGGCAGCCGGACTGATCCACCATAAACCTATGAGATCTCACATTACCCTCACATTACCCCCTGGCAAGTGAACTACACCAGCTGCCGATTAAACAGCGAAAAGCTTTCAAGACGGGGAGTATCATTTTTAAATCCTTATGTGGCAATAGCCCAACGTTCATCTCTGCTCATTTCCAAAAATACATTCCCTCCCGTAACCTAGGATCTTCTCATTTGAATTTTCTGATCGTTCTCACCTTCAAAAAGGAGCGGCTTGGTAGCTCTAGATTTTCCATGCTTGCCCCTAGAGTATGAAACTCACTGCCTTTAGAAAATAGAATGACCCCGTGCTACACCGAATTTAGATGGCTTCAAAAAAATGGCTTTTCAATTTGTCATATAATTGACCTTGCTGGCAATGAGTGGTGGTCCTGTCATTCTAGCTTCCAGAAAACATCTGGTTAACAAATTTATTTTAGGCCCTTTCTGCCCCCCCGGGGGCAGATCGGCCTATTGTTATTAGGACAATCTGCTCCTGGGGCGGGGGCAGAAACCTCTAGGCGCCAGGGCAAATGTTATTTTTGTGTTTTTTTTTTGTTTGTTTTTTTTTAGATGGGGAGCGACCCATTTGGCAAGGGTCGCTCCCCTGGGGGGCAAATTGTATTAAGACCATTTCTGCCCTCCTTGGGGGCAGAATGGCCGATTTTCGGTCAATCTGCCCCCAAGGGGGCAGAAACGACTAGGCACCGGGGATTTTATTTTTTTGCGCCAATGTCACGCAAGGGGAGCGACCCCGTAGGCAATGGTCGCTCCAGGGGAGGGGTTGGGGGGGTGTGGGGGCAAATTTATTTTAGGCCATTTCTGCCCCCCCTGAGCTAGAGGCCAAAATCCAAAGGTAGGCAAAACACCTCTGTTTTCTGGGAAAAAATGTGATGTGTCCACGTTGTGTTTTCGGCCATCTCCTTTTGTGTGCGCTAGGCCTACCCACACAATTGAGGTACCATTTTTATCGGGAGACTTGGGGGAACGCTGGGTGGAAGGAAATTTGTGGCTCCTCTCAGATTCCAGAACTTTCTGTCACCGAAATGAGAGGAAAAAGTGTTTTTTTGGCCACATTTTGATGTTTGCAAAGGATTCTGGGTAACAGAACCTGGTCAGAGCCCCACAAGTCACCCCATCTTGGATTCCCCTGCGTTTCTAGTTTTAAAAAATGCGCTGGTTTGCTAGGTTTCCCTAGGTGCCGGTTGAGCTAGAGGCCAAAATCTACAGGTAGGCACTTTGCAAAAAACACCTGTTTTCTTTAAAAAAAATGTGATGTGTCCATGTTGGGTTTTGGGGCATTTCCTGTCACGGGCGCTAGGCCTACTCACACAAGTGAGGTATCATTTTTATTGGGAGACTTGGGGCAACGCTGGGTGGAAGGAAATTTGTGGCTCCTCTCAGATTCCAGAACTTTCTGTCACCAAAATGTGAGGAAAATGTGTTTTTTTAGCCACATTTTGAGGTTTGTAAAGGATTCTGGGAAACAGAACCTGGTCAGAGCCCCACAAGTCACCCCATCTTGGATTCCCCTAGGTCTCTAGTTTTAAAAAATGCACAGGTTTGGTAGCTTTCCCTAGGTGCCGGCTGAGCTAGAGGCCAAAATCTACAGGTAAGCACTTTGCAAAAAACACCTCTGCTTTCTTTCAAAAAATGTGATGTGTCCACGTTGTGTTTTGGGGCATTTCCTGTCGCGGGCGCTACGCCTACCCACACAAGTGAGGTATAATTTTTATCAGGAGACTTGGGGGAACATAGAATAGCAAAACAAGTGTTATTGCCCCTTGTATTTCCCTACATTTTTTCCTTCCAAATATAGGAGAATGTGTAAAAAAAAGACGTCTATTTGAGAAATGCCCTGTAATTCACATGCTAGTATGGTCACCCCGGAATTCAGAGATGTGCAAATAATCACTGCTCCTCAACACCTTATCTTGTGCCCATTTTGGAAATACAAAGGTTTTCTTTATAGCTATTTTTCACTCTTTATATTTCAGCAAATGAATTGCTGTATACCCGGTATAGAATGAAAACGCACTGCAGGGTGCAGCTCATTTATTGGCTGTGGGTACCTAGGGTTCTTGAGGAACCTACAAGCCCTATATATCCCCGCAACCAGAGGAGTCCAGCAGACGTAACGGTATACTGCTTTCGAAAATCTGACATTGCAGGAAAAAGTTACAGAGTAAAACGTAGAGAAAAATTGCTGTTTTTTTACCTTAATTTCAATATTTTTATTTTTTAGTTGTTATTTTCTGTAGGAAACCCTTGTAGGATCTACACAAATGACCCCTTGCTGAATTCAGAATTTTGTTTACTTTTCAGAAATGTTTAGGTTTCTGAGATCCAGCATTGGTTTCACGCCCATTTCTGTCACTGACTGGAAGGAGGCTGAAAGCACAAAAAATTGTAAAACTGCAAACCCTTTGTTGATGCCATTTTCAGGGAAAAAAACACAAGCCTTCTTCTGCAGCCACTTTTTCCCATTTTTTTGAAAAAAACGAAATTTTCACTGTATTTTGGCTAATTTCTTGGTCTCATTCAGGGGAACCCACAAAGTCTGGGTACCTCTAGAATCCCTAGGATGTTGGAAAAAAAGGACGCAAATTTGGCTTGGTTAGCTTATGTGGACAAAAAGTTATGAGGGCCTAAGCGCGAACTGCCCCAAATAGCCAAAAAAAGGCCTGGCACAGGAGGGGGAAAAGGCTTGGCAGCGAAGGGGTTAAAATAAAATAACTACCTTTTGGGGTATTTCAGCAGTGGGTTTTTAGACCAACCCATGATAAGTGAAACATGATTGATATTCTATAGACCACCAATAGTCTAACGCTGCTGAAACTCCAGATTTGTTTATTCCTTCATCAATCCATGCTCCTAATACCTGTGCATTTACCTACAAGGTAGGTCAAGTGGCAGGGTACAGAAGTAGGCAGTGCTCTGGAACAGTGTGCCCCCGGATTATCGAGGCAGGAATGTCCCTGGCACCAAATATCGTAGGCACTATATTGAATGATAAAATGTCGAAAGGCAAGTGAAGATAGATTACGCCACAACTATATTCCATGATGATTTGTGTATATTGTCAAGGTGCATAGATGTGAAGTTAGGAATAGCCAATCCATAATTCCTTTCAACATCTTGTCCCTCAATATTCTGTCCATATTGATAATGTATAACGATATTCCTATCCTAAATATTCAGTAGTACAATCATCTAGAACAGGAGTTCAAGAAAACCCCTCCACAGTCAATGGCACCACGGTTAGTTGAATTCTTAACCTGATGTCAGTCAATAGCCGTGGTTAATCACTAGGTTGGAAATTATAATTACACTTTGAAGGATGTTTGCGATCAGTTGACATCACAGAGAGATGTACTTTCTAGGAAAATAAACAGCCCACCTTAAGAATGGCATACTGCTGAGTAAAGGGTAGTCGAATCTTGATTCTGGGAGCCACTAATAAAGAAACGCAAAGTAAGAGACATAGATGTGGCAATATATGAAGAAATATCTAAAGATACAAAATATCCTCTTGTAATAAGAGATGGTGGCCAATTACACAAAAGTGTTTTTACTGTAGTAGGAGAGGTGGCTTCTGTCAGGGAGCACTGGGAGATATATCAGGGAGATTCGTTTCGAAGGGGAGTGTTATCTCATTTCAAGCTACTGTTTCTTAGGGATATGTTAATGGCAGATTATTCTGGGTTTTTTTAAACAAAAAAACTGTTGTGCATGTAAATAGACTAGGTTGAATTTAACAGGTTATAAGTGAATGTTTGGAGGCAGATGACAAGAGTCTGATTGTTATGTGTTGAAGTGCCCTTGGTGAAATATGTAGGAAAGATGACCAGGGTGTTCTCAGCAGGTGCTGAGTATCCTTGAAGTACGTTTGAGAGTTGAAAAACGCTTTATTGTGGTGTAGATCTTTCATACTTTGACTCCCCTTTCTCTGATCTTCATTTATATATATTTTGTTCCTATCAGTTTGAAATTAATTTTACTTAAACACATCTGCCTAACACAATCTGTTTCTCTCAGCCAACACTAGTGTAGTGCGATATTCTGCAGAAATCTCACTAAGGTGGTTTCAATATTGCCGGACTTGAATGAAGGATTTCCAGACGGAAGAATCTCCTACATTGCTACAGTGCGATTTTAAGGATTTTTTGGATCCAGGGTTAAATATATTTTAGGGGCGCCAGAACAGAACAAATTTGAATTTTGATTCTAATTTCCAGCTAATTAAATCCTGCATGATGAAAAACTATACTAATCTATATAGGGCACATAAAAAAGTATGAAATAAGTTTTGCTCAGGACCCCAAATATCTGTAAATTGACACTCGGTAGAGAAACAGAGTCAAAGGTAAAGGAAGGTTGTGATGAAGAAAAGTTTAGATAGACAAACAGAATAGAGAAAGGTCAAATAGAGGCAACATTTCCTAGGTGGCTCCTTGAAGGGTGGGTGCTCTGAGCATTTGCCCACTTTGTCCTTGCTTTAAAATACATTTTGCCTGGCTAGTTGGAGAATGGTGTGCTTTCCCTCTTCCTGCTGTCTGCTTTGGAAAACTACTTGTTGACGTTGAGTGGCAATGCTGTAGCATCATGAGGCGTCAGTGCTGGTGACAGCTACAGCATCGAGCAAACTGCAGTGACACAAGGCCTAAAGCCAAGTCATTTAATTTCAAATGTATAATATCCTGCCCTAGTGTTCAAATTTAGGCTGCTGATGAGTAACTGATTATCACTAAGAGCCTCATTTGGAGTTAGGTAGGGTGGTATTCTCTAGGGACATACTTCCCAACATGAATATAAGTACATGGCACGGATGTGAACCCACTCTCTCCTCCTCTATGCCCATGAATTAATTCTTCCTGCTTAAAACAGATGGAATACCTGTGTGGAAACAGCAAGATTCAGGTCTCCAAATGTTATAAATGGGCCAGTAATTCAGGTTGGTGCATGATAGTTATGATTCTTGGGTCATGAGCTCACAATAGGGCAGTGCAGGGGACAAATTACCGGGCTGCCATTGGTGTTTATATGCTAAGTATGATCAGCCATCAGCCAAGTTTATTGTTGGTGTTGATATCAACCATTTTATGTAGACTTTCAGAGAGGTGCCTATTGTATAGCATACACTTCATGGTACTGGTGCATAGTTTGAATTAACTTGTTGTCTGTAGATAACTTTATCTGCATTTTCACTTTGTCTGCTTTCAGAGTTTGACTGTCAGTAAAGATGGAAGGCATGCATTTTCCCCCCATGGTCAAGGATATCTGATATATGGACAAAAGCCCTTAAACAAGTGCCAACACACTGGTAACAGGAGGAATGTATATTTCTACTCAAGCCTGCTGGTCTGGCTAGGGCTAGTGTTTTGCACTGCAGAATAAACAAAGGTATTTATTTTTACCCCACATGAGGTAGTGGTTATTTTTGCATTAAACTATAAAGGTATGGGTATTTTTTTATTAAATCGATGGACGTGGAAATTACTTGTAATTTTTAAATGTTAAGGCACACTTTGTAGAGGTTAAATGTTGTTGCAACAAATTCAATCTGTCAATTAGCTCAACACACACCCTCCATTGCCAGTACCAATTTGGAAAGACAAATACACAGCTTGGCTAACCTGCATGGAACCTCAGACTTCGGGTAAATACCAGGATAGAGTGAATTAACCAAAGAGAGTGATTTTAGTCTATGAAAAGAGTGTAGACCAGTTTAGAGAAGGATTATGATTGGTATATTTGTAACTTGACAATTGTTCAAGTAAGGTCAAGGCTTTTCCTTTCGAAATGGCAAGATGAGCCTTTGCGCCTCCTGTACAAAGAGAATAACAAAAACTGTCCTTCTCTCAAACCTAGCATCCCTGCTGATCTCACAGACTGCCTACCATAACTGAGGAACTCAGAAACCATTTTAATATGAGGGACAGTCAAAAATGTCTTCCTGCTTTGTGTACTATATTAGAGCTCAAACTTCCCAAAACGAACCCACTGGGTCTCATGATAGCTGTAGAGTCCAAGATAAACAGAGCAGCCACTGACTTACAGCGGACACAACTTGTAGCTAAGAGGCTACCTACTTGAGAGCTGTGTACCTAGCTATGCACAGGGAGACTGACAGGCTATTTACACACAGGTGATAGGTGTGCTACTGGGATTCACAATAAAGTCTATTTCAAAATTCTACAAAATCCCAAACTTGTAGGCTTTCGGTTCCACTGAACAATTGGTTTCATCTTGACCAAGGTCCTTAACCATGACATTTGATTCACTGTATCTGAATTCATGAAGACCTCCAGTCTACATTCAGCTCTGAGATTACAATCACTCGAGGTAACTGAGAAAGATGAAAGGAACTTTTACCATGCGATCAAACAGTCTTGCCCTTTGTGGTGTGATCTCAGTTAGAGTTAGAGTCTGACTGCCCAATTACAACCCTGGAGGACGGACCAGCCAGGGGACTGCTGTCCCCGCTGGAAATGTGGCTCCCGATGATATGATGGTGGTCAGAGTTGTACTCAACCAGGGTGGCGGTGAACTCAGCACTGCCTGGCTGATTACAACTCCCCTCACCACCAGCCTTTCCATGGCAGTCTGACTGGCATGAAAGGGGGAAAGGCTGGCGGTGAGGGTGTGCTGGGGGCCACACAGGCATGGGCAGTGCAGGGGCCCCCTGCCCAGCACCCTTGGAACGGAATGTGCACTGTCTGCTTTGCAAACAGTGCGCATTTCGAGGGTACTGGGTGGCCTCCTCTGTGCCTCAAGATAGCACTCGGGTCCTTTAAGAGAGCCAATTGCTATCTCATAGCACTGTTCCTGGCGGTCTGTCCGGTGGGAATGGTCTATTGGGGACATTGTAATAGGGGGAGACCGCCAGACTCCTAATGAGGTCCTTCGTTCTCTAAACACTTTCGCGATCCAGGCATTTTCTAGTAGTCTTGGTAAAGTCACAGAACCTTCAGTATAGTGTTAAAGAGACCTGCTTATTGGAAGCCAAATTGAAACAAAGTTATTTTCAGTGATGACTCTACTGAAAAATCTAATTATAGATAGAATTTAGTGTTCTGGAAACCACTGACATTTCCCTGCAGAGGGACTGGATATCTATTTGTCTTTGCTTATGAAATTTTATTATACTGGCAGGAGTTCAGAAATGCCTCCACTGTCTCCCAAAACAAATGCAACATCAATTTACATACACAGGAAGCTTATTCGGATAATTACGTTCCACTTTTATAAACAGTTTGCCATTCCCTCAGCATCTCTAATGCACAGCAAGAGCTGCTATAACATTTTATCCCTATTGTCTCTGGTAATTATGTTTGTTTTCCCTCCCACATATTCAATTTAGCTAAGAACTTTGGTAGAAAAGTCCACTGAGAGCAGGTGCACAAGTATGATATTGACATAAATAAAACGATGAATACGCCAGTAGAATGTCAATACACGAATCTTGTACATTATGAAAAATATGTCTTCATGCCTAATGACAACTTTTTAAACAATGAACGTGGCCATAAGTTGTGAAGAAAAGGGGGGAAAATTATAGGGATAGGCGCTAACAGAATATCACCAAAACATTTCTTTAACAATAGATAGTAAATACGGTGCTCCCGAACGGAGGGTCCTCCCAGCACCTCCAGTGTTTCTCCAATAGGAAAAAACAAACTGATTCAAAAGGCCAGGGCACTCGTATGAAATAAGATAAGAGTCTGTACAGTTAGCGAGTAATCACACGGTGGTCTAGTTCAGTTTCTTCGCCTTTAATTCCAGAGTAGATAGTACAACAATCCATATAACCCCCAGCAATGTATCAAGCCTCCTCCTTCGCTCAGTTCCTCTTTCTTTCTCCCTTTCTCCAGAATCCCAGCACCCCAAGATTCTACTCTCTCAACATTCCAACATTAAAAGGCATGATCCTACACATCTTCCCCCTTATGAACTATATTGATTATAATTTAATTACAATAAATAAGTAAAAATAAAATAAGTAAATAAAGTTAAATGAGAAAATAAAAAATAAGAATCAACATATAATACACTTCTAAACAATGACAACGTATAATTTTTTTCTTCTTGTCAACTTGGTGTGACAGTAGAAAGAGTATGTATCCCTACTAATCTTAGTCACTGCTTCCGTTTAATTATGCACAAGTTTCCTGTACTCCACTCTCTCCCGTCTTCCAACTTGACTACCGAATTCTTTACAGAAATTACTTTTTGTGGTGCGTGAAATTTGCTGTCACCTTTTCTTACAATCCCTACCTTCTTGACCGCCACAAGATCCCTGCATTTCACTTCAGCGAACTTAACACCCTTCCTCTTATCATAATCCACCTTGTTCTTCTTTTGGAAATACATGGCCCTCGCCTGCAACTTCTCCTGGTCAACAGTTACTAGTTTTTTCTCACTGATCCACCAAGGACATTCCTTAGTACCTGGCTCTCTCCCTCTAAGGGCAATAAAAGGTGACACACCAGTCACAGAATGAGGTGTTATCCTATGCGCCCATAACATTTTGATCAGCTCATCTCTCCAATTCAATCCATTTGCCAGGGACAACTGAATATTTTCCACTATAATTCTGTTCACTCTTTCTACTAGGCCATTAGCCTGAGGCCGAAATAACGCAACTTTCTCATGTTTTATCCTCAACCCTTCTAGAAACTTGGTCATGGCAGCTGAAACTAATTGTACACCATTGTCCGTGACCAAAACTTTCGGAACCCCTTCCTCCAGAAATGAGTCTCTAATGAATTCAATTACCTTGTCCGTAGTAATTTGTTCAGTGCATCTAATGCGGAACCATTTACTGTAATAATCCACTAGGACCATGACAAAGCGACTACTTTTTCTTAACCTCTCTATTGGTCCTACTAGATCAAAAGCAAGCTTCTCCCTCGGTGCTTTGGGAAATTGCACTTGACCTAAAGGAGGTTCCCTCACTGTTTTCGACTTGTCGCTGTTCCTAAAGCCTGGCACTCTTCCACCACCTTCTCCACATCACTGTCCATTCCGGGCCACCAGTAGAATTGACGCAACCTCCTTTTAGTTGCACTTTTACCTAAATGTCCTTCGTGGACAATTGTTACAAATTTTTTCCTTAATTTCAACGGTGGGATTACTTTGTTTCTTCTCCAAATCTTTTCTCCCTGTATACTCAGTTCATCCGTTACTACCAAAAAAAAATTCAAGTCGTCCTCCACCATGACGCAATTCTGATAAAGCACAAGTTTCTTCAACTTACTGTATTCTAAGTCATCTTTTACAGCTTCATTCCACTCCTCCTTACTTAGAGCAAGTTCTCCATCAATCAGAAATGCCTCTAACAGCACGTTGCACATTTCATCATTTCCATTTCCACTTCCCTCAATAGGTAGCCGTGACAGGCAATCTGCAATTACATTCTTCTTTCCCTTCACATATTCCACCGTGAAATTGAACTCAATAACGGACAATAACCATCTGGAAATTCGGGGAGTTAAGCCACCCTCCAACCCTCGACCACACTTAAAAATCTGCAACAAGGGTTTGTGGTCTGTTCTCAATATGAAGGGTAGCCCCCACAAATAGTACCTGAAATGGTTGATTCCCCAGCAGCAAGCCAATGCAATAGTTCTTGCTGATGATTTATATTCAAATTATTTCAAATTTTAACGCGTTAGTTGGTAAGAATAAAACTTACTTGGAGGATGAAGACTACTCGCTTATTCTGCTGACATTCATCGTTTAAGTCAACTGTTTATCTTCTTTTGCTGCGATTTGGAAATCCTGTTTGATTAGAAATATCTGTTGTATCCAGGGGTTGGGGGTTATGAGTAATTTCTGCCCCCTGCGCAGAATAATCCTCGTCGCCAGTTCATGTAGTAATCACACGGTGGTCTAGTTCAGTTTCTTCGCCTTTTATTCCAGAGTAGATAGTACAACAATCCATATAACCCCCAGCAATGTATCAAGCCTCCTCCTTCGCTCAGATCCTCTTTCCTTCTCCCTTTCTCCAGAATCCCAGCACCCCAAGATTCTACTCTCACAACATTCCAACATTAAGAGGCATGATCCTACAGTTAGGTTCTTGGTCTTCGGAGAATCAATATATAATCCAAACAGAGTTAAAGTTCAGTGTCTTTATTCTTGTGCGAGGTTTTCATACATGTTCATCACATCAGAAAGATTCCATATGTGGTCATCACAACAACATCCAACAGCCAACACGTGTTTCGTCTCCGAGAAATTAATCTCATTGACTTCCTCAGGACTGTAAGAAATATAATAATGAGCTTTGTCATAATCTGCAGTGATACATGATTATGGAAAATTAATACCTGGCACCAAAATCGTGGCCAAGTCCTTCACCAGTACCGCGTGAGTGTCTGAAATCATCAAGTGACATTACCAAACGGAGCCACAGAGAAAAAACTGTGATTACAGTCTACCACAAGTGATAAACTTGTTATTATTATAAATATCACCAAAAGTTTGATGTGCACGTGAAACAAAGTAGATATTGAGAATTAGAAATAGGGATAAAGACTCCCACTAGATATGTGGCGATGAGAAACGGAAACTAAGGTTGAGAAATATACTCTTAATGACAGGGTGTCATTAGGAAAAAAGGAAACTGAAAGGCGTCATAACACCTAGGAAATTGGTGAGTGAGTGTGCTAAATTAAGCATTCGCAAGTGTGTCTGAATAAAGAAAAACGTACCAAAATATAAGTAAGGTGTTAACAAGAATAAATGGCTTATCCTAATCAAGTAAAACTCTTCAAGAAAATGTACGATCTGAAATAAAGTGATTGTAAGTCATTAGGAGGAAGATAATGAGTAAGCTGAATTCAAAAGGAACTAACAAAAGGACTATCACGTACCAATAGAGAAAGAGTAGTGGGAATCACGTGACGGAGGCAAAACACTATTATCCCCGAGTCTTCGTGAGGGAGTACTCATAAGTCAGCACGTATGGATCCAAAATCTTTTACGTGCGATCTAGAAGAGAAGATCACTATACTAAGGAAGTAGTGACAAGCATAAGCAATATGGCATAATTCTGAAAGTAAAAGGTCACATACTTATGAACAAAACAGTTCTTTTGGGTAAATTCTTGTGTTGGGGCGCTGTGTCTTGCTCCCCGATAATTAACCTGGTGTGTATGTAGAGAAAAAGGACGTGTAAGCCCTCCGTCTCATCTAAAACCGATGTAACAAAGATTATAATCATATGTTGCTTCTAAGTTGAGCAGCCAGACTCAGCCCCCTCAAAATAAAGTGCAAAATACATAAGTTAACATTAATGTCACTTACCTAGAGGTATAAGGTATAGAAGAGACACAGAGTAAGGTCTCAGGAATGTGTGTGAAACTCCTCGGCATGACGGGCAGTATGTTTGTTTGGTCCTTCTTTTATTCGATGATGAGAATCATCGGCTGGTCCGAAATAGAAAAAGGACAGAGTGTTGAAAGAAAAAGTGGGCGCCATCTTGGAGTGTCTAAGACACAACTAAAAGACAGTGTCCAACTGGGTGGATGAATTTGCTAAGCATTATCTAATGCAAATAATCTTAGGCGCTTACACAAATTGATAGAAAGACACCGAATAAGGTTTTACACGACACAGAGTAAGGTCTCAGGAGTGTGTATTAAATTATTCGGCATGACAGCAGTATGTTTGTTTGGTCCTTCTTTTAATAGATGATGAGAATCATCTGCTGGCCCGAAACAGAAAAAGGACAGAGTGTTAAAAGAAAAAATGGGTGCCATCTTGAAATTGTTATGCATTAATTAATGCGAACAGCCTTAGGCACTCACAAAATTGATAGAAAGACACCGAATAAGGTGTCACACGACACAGAGTAAGGTCTCAGGAGTGTGTATAAAATTCTTCGGCATGACGGGCAGTATGTTTATTTGGTCCTTCTTTTAATCGATGAGGAGAATAATGTAACTTAGAAGTAATTTGTTCGAAGTGTCCTAAGAATAAGAGATGATACAAAATAGTAAAAACAAAGTGTAATCAGCCAAGTAATCCTAAGTAGTCATCGTCCTAATTATTTGACCTTCCTCCACTGCTCTTAATTTGAGGATCCAAGTACATTCACGTCTTCTAAGGTGTAATTCTCTATTCCCTCCTCGTGGGTCTTTGGATATATTCTCAAACCCACAAAATTCAAAGCTTTTGGTTACACCCTGGGCCGGGCATTGATTGATGTGTATTCCCACAGGATACCGACTGTCATTTTGTCTCGCTGCTCGATAGTGTTTGCTCATTCTTATTTTGAGGGATCTGATAGTGCTGCCTACATAGTATTTGCTGCACTTGCAAATGATCATGTAAATTAAGTAATTGCTGTTACATGTAATGTGAGAGGTGATGGGAAATCGATCACCAATCTGATTATGATAGGTAGAGATCCCCGTTCTTGCCAATCTACACATCCCACATTGCCCACATTTATAGAATACCTTATTGCGGCTAGTGAGCCAATCTTCGTGGTGTTGTTTACTAGGGTAGCTAGGACATAATGTATTCTTAAGAGTTCTGCCACGACGGAATGTAAGAAGTGGAGTATCTGAAATAAAAATTCTTAGAGTTGTATCCGCTCGTAATATCGGCCAATGCCTTGTCATACATTTGCGTAGTGTTGAGGTGGCTTGTGAATAGTCAGCTACACAACGAATGTCACTCTTAAATGTTCTAGGTTTTTATTTGAGAGTGTCACTTCTTGAAATGTTTAAAATCCTATTAGGGGCTTGCTTAAGAATACATGGTTTGTATCCCCATTGCTTAAATCTGTGCTCCATATCATTGATGCATTCAAAAAAATCAGTGTCCAAGCTACAGTTGCGTCTAGCTCGGACCATTTCACCAAACGGAATTGCATCAATCTGATGCCTGGGATGTGAGCTTGTTGCATGTAGTATTGCTTTGCATGCCGTGCTTTTTCTATAAAGACGGCTTTCGATCTTGTTATTGTGGATGAATAATTCAACATCAAGAAAGGGAATACTCTTATTACTGTGCTCCCAAGTAAAAGCAATGTTGAGGTCATTAGAGTTAAGGTATTCTATAAAACTGTTCAGTTTGGGTATGTCCCCGTCCAGATCATAATACAGTCATCAATGTAGCGACCCCAAAATAATATGTCCATGTTCCATGTGTTCCCTTTCGAACTCCAGATCACGTTATGTTCAAAATAACCCATGAAGAGGTTGGCGTAAGCTGGTGAAAATCTGGATCCCATAGCAACTCCACGTTTCTGACGAAACCATTATTTTTTAAATAGAAAGGAGTTATTGTTCAAAATAATGTCAATCATCTTTAGCAGCATCATGGTGTGGTTATATAGGCTAGCTGATCTGTTATTAAGAAAATGACGTACAGCCTGTAGTCCTAGGGTATGTCTGATGCTAGTATAGAGGGAAGTCACATCCAGGGTAACAAGAGTTATCCCTGGTTCCCAATTGATATCAGTGAGGATACTTAAGATGTGTTTGGTGTCTTTAATGTATGAAGGAAGATTTATCACACAGGTTTGTAAAAAAATATCCACATATTCAGAGATTCTTTCAGTGGGACCACCCATCCCTGACACTATCGGTCTACCTGGGGGACGATGTGGATTTTTGTGAATCTTTGGTAAAGTATACAGGCATGGGTGTCTTGGTCTAAAGACACGTAGGTAAGTGTATTCATCCTCATTAATTAAGTGTTCATCAAAACACTTCCTAAGGAATTTGTTGATTTCATTGGTTAGAGCTGGTATGGGATCTGAAGCAATTTTTTCATAGCAAGTGTCATCTGTTAATTGACCATATATTTCTTGATCGTAGTCTTTCGTATTCATAATGACTATATTTCCCCCTTTGTCAACCTCCTTGATAGTTATATCCTTGTGTGTTTGTAGATGTCTCAAAGCCCTACCTTCTTCAAAATTCAAATTGCTAGAAAAGGAACGGCGCCGTTTTCTATTTTTAATTTCAAAAGCATTCAAATCCTGCCAAACTAATTTGTAAAAGGTGTCAATACAATTGTCAATGGCAAGATTAGGTGTCCACTTGGATTTCGACCTCAGACCACTACCCAATGTCTCAACAGGAATAACTAGTTCAGGAGGTATCTGTAGGACTGTAGTGGGATTCTGTTCATAGTCTGTAATTGACAAAAGTGTTGCAGTGTCATGTACATCTTGAATTGAGAGAGGATGATAATCTTTATTTATGTCCTGAAGCATGTCCCCAGTTCTAGTCTCAGTCTGAGTGGAAAAATGTTTCTTGATTTTGAGGCGCCTAATAAACTTGTAAAAATCTATTTTCGTTTTTTGAAAGTCACCAACATTATCAGGGCAAAACCCTAGGCCTTTGCTCAAAAGTGAAAAATCGTGGGGTGTTAGTGGTATATCTGATAAATTCTTGACGCTGATCACATCCTTGGTCACATTTTCTGAGACTACTTGTTTCGTGAACGTGGCCATGTTGTGGCAACAGAGGCTAGTTGTCCACATCCTTGGTGTTAATCGCTAAACATCATCCGTTTAACATCTGAACCCACACCAATGCAGATTTAGGGCTATTTGGGATTCATAAAACATTTCGAGATTCTGTTTGGAATCCTACACTAACTGCAATTTTGTAGGCGTAATTCTGAAAAAGTTGTGCAAATTCCTTTCCTCTACGAGAAAAAATATACATCAGTATTTTTCACAAGAAAAAACATAGATCTTTGAATTTTTCCTTCTTAAAAAGTAAGAGTTTTCTCCCAGCACGTGTACAATATTTGTGCACATTTCCTGTCTGCATTCATCATGGATCACATAAAAGACCCATCCAAGAAATAAAATAACACATCTGGCTTCAGAGAGGATGCTTAAAAAGGGCACTCCTCCGGTGACAGCTAAGTGGGATTTCCACAGAGCTGGAGAGAATACACTACTCGAAAACCACCATACCCGCACTCTAAATAAAACAGATTATGCAAGAGGTGAGAGGAAGGGAAGATGTCCTCTGACTTCTTACCTCTATGAGAAGCCCAAAATACCCCCGGTCTCAACTTCGAGAAATAAAACTAAATATCATTCATTCTCTGACCCAAAGCACAAAGGTTCAACATTCTCCCATTTGCATAAACCACAGAACCATGCCTGCTTTTGTCCTAATTTGAATATGGAAAGTTGTTGGAAATGGGTTTCGCAGAAAACAGACTTAACTATAGCCAATTCAAAAACAAAAGCCACAGATGATTAGTAATGAAAGGAAATCTGAAAAAAATCTAGTGAATCACGAATATTTTACCTGAAATTATCATCACATTAAACAATTAATCTAAGTAAAAAATATAGGGGCATGTTTATTAACAACTCCTGCAGCACAGCAATTCACCATATTGTGCGGCGTGATAGGGAAAGGGCAGGAATGTGCCATATTTAACACAATACGGTGTATGCCTGTCTTTTCCCAGTGCTAGCGCACAATGTGCTGCTTCGCACTAACTCAGGCACCCTTGCACTATGCTGCAAGGGTCTCTGCACAGTGAGCAGGATTGTTTTTGTGCAGGAAGGGACACCTTCTTGTACAAAAATAATCCTTTGAGCCATTTTTCTCTTTATATGTGTGCTGCGGAATGTAGTGCACATAGAAAGAGGAAGTAACAAGGAGAAATAAAAAGGCATAGCATTTTGACATATCCCCAGGTCTACCAGTAATGGTAAATCTGTGAATGCGCCAAAATGCAACACATAGCTTTGTGCTGCAGTGTGTTACTCTAGATTTATCAAGCCACACAAGGACACACAAGAAGGCCTTGCTTAACCTGATAAATCTAATGCTAGAGTTGTGCCACTCTTGCACCCCATTGCATGGTGCAAGAGAAATGCAACTCTTTGATAAATATGCCCCATAGTTTTACACAAAAGCAGAAACTACATGGAAAAAGTGCCAAAACCAAATTCATAACTTAACTCGGACATGGATCTAGTTTGGGACTTTCTCTGCATCTTGCTAAAGTCTCATGCATAGTGGACTTCGACTTGGGTAACATTTCTAAAAGTAACATTGGAAATGTTATAATGATGAACAATCACTAATATTGTCAATTTTATCCTAATATTAAAATTATGGACCTGATTCAGAGTTTAGCAGAGAGGGAGGGCACTCCGTTACAACAAAGTACCCTCTCAGCCAAACTGAAGTTCCACTCACCTCATTTAAAGTTGGGCGGAACCTAAGTATGTCAGCAACGGAAACTAATCAGTTTCCCTCAGTGAGATACTCCTCTAATGGCCCAACAGAGTAAGAGCCATCAGAGGTTTGCTAATTTGTACGCCCATTTTATTAAGACTGGGTGAACAAATGGCCAGTTTTTACTTTCACACACCACCAACCGTGCAGTAAGTGAAAGTAAAAATAATATTATAATAACATCCATGCCATGAGAGAAAACTCCCATGCTGAGGAGAGTCAATGTTGTTTTTTTTTTTCATTTTCAAAAAGAAAATCCAGTTTTGAAATTTTCTTTTTGAAAAAAATAGATATTGAAAGTGTGCCACACAGCACTGTCATGTTGATGGAGCCGCACAACCCACTTTCAAAGAATCCTGACCTCCTTTCCTGCTGGGATAGCAGACATCTCTAAGTCCAGTGTTCTTTTACTCCATAAGGTTGACAGAGTATTTTACGCTGTGGCTCTGACAGAGTAACTACCATGCTCCATGATCTGAATCGGCTCCTTTGTTTTCTACTCAAACACTTTCCCAAAATTCACTGAGGAGGCCTACTTCAATGTCAGCTTCCTATTTACTCTGAATGTCTAATAATCATGTACCATTATCTCATGTATATAATCCCATTACACCTACTGGTTGCAGTGTTAAAAGAGGTGTAGAATCTGCATACATGCATTTTTTGCACTTCTTTTTTCTAATCATATTGTTTGTGAAATGCAATCAAAACTCATAAAAAGATTGTAATACTGATTTTTTGAGGAGTTCAAATTTAGGTTCCAATCAGACTGCTGAATTACCACCATCTTGAAACATACAAAGAATAGTGCTTTCTTTGCCAATTTTCACTATATGGCTGTGAAAGTGCTGATACTTCAGAGATATGGCACAGCATGGCAACTACTTTACCATTATAACTCGGAGCTTCCACCACCTGGAAATCAGAATGCCATTAGAATTCAGTGAATCTACATTTGAAATACCCCTGTCTGCTAGAGACAGTTCTGAGGACTTGAATACTGCATTCTATTAAACCCAAGTTAAGAAGGTAATTCTCATGGGTTAAAAAAGCAGTAGCAGGAAATGCAACACCACAAGGAGATAAAATACAAGACAGTTGCTTGGAGCCAAGAAGGTAAGAAGAACAAAAGGCAATGTATGAAGGATCCTGCTGTTGGAGAGAATTCCAAACAGCCTTGAAGAAATCTGAAGACTGGGGACTGTGCCTGTCTTCCCCATATCTTAGACTCCAAAATAATACTATGTCAACAAGGAAGACTGGCCTCCTGCCAATCCACAGGAAGATCAGACTACAAGGACATCTTCAGTAGAAGATACTGCAATTGACTAACTCCCCTTAAGGCTGTGAGGAGAAAAAAGATCCAGGAAAAGTGCATTGTGTTGTCTTGAAGAAAACTAGCCGGCCTAGTTAGGAGTGACTGGAGCATTCTGGAGAAAGATATTTAGCTTTTGGTAAAGTTGGGTAAAGTTGGGACTTAGGAACATGTTGGCTTGAGGAGGTCTTTAGACTGAAGGGCTAGGCAAGCTGCCAAGCCTACCTTAGAAATCTGCAACTATGGCAGTGTATTTGTTTAGGTTTTTCCTGCTTTGACCATAAAAAGATTGTATTCGACCTCATGAGCTGTTCAACTATCACAACCAGCATTGCCCTTTTGAAAGATTTCAAGCTGAAAAAAATCTACATCCAAATGTGAAGCTGTTGACTGGGGTGCACTTCTCACCAAACAAAATCATTTATTCATAGGTCAGTCAAAAAGGGTGAAATGCTGTTTTTTAGTGGGACCTCACAGTGAAAGGTATCCAGCCTCCTATGGTCTTGTTTATTACAGCATTCAGGCTTGTCATGCTGGAGGATCTTTAAAGGCAAATAAGTGACTACGTCCAAAGGTAATGTTTGGAACCTGGAGATGAAGACAAAGGATCTACCTCCAGTACAAATTCCATTCTGGAGATGGCCTATCACCAATGACCACTGCACAAAGCTGAGGATCATGAAGAACAGTAATTGTTAGCATGAGCACCACTGACAATGTCATTGACAGGTAGCTCTTATTAAATCTGTTCCTGTGCTATTTTTGTCCTTTACGAGATGAAGTATTGCACTTTTTCATGCACCATTTTGCTGAGTGAAGGACAAAGGACAAATCTGGACTTATATTTCAAATCAAGATAAAATATACAAAACTGAAGTACTGCAAGATTTCCTGGAAGACTCAGAAGCCAGCTTGTGCATTAAAAAATGAAAATATAGACATGTCTAAAAGAGCCTCAAAGCATAGAATCACCCACTAGAAATTTAAAAAAGATCTTCTAATTATCAGGAGTCAGGTTAGGTTGTGCAAAAGCGATCAATAAGCAGGATAAAATAGGTGCTGTAAAATGCATTTCAAGCACTCCAGTATTCTTTTGCAGTCTCTACTGAACAATTCTTGGTGTCTTGTAAGAGTGCAATAAATTAATGCTAAGAAGGAAACATAAAATGAAATTATCAAATCAGAAAGGAGGAGTATGTTTTTTCACTTCTGTCTGTATTTCAGATTATACAACTGAATTATCTGCGTGGAAGGAATATTAAGTAGGCCTTGGCTAACATCATGTCTGTTTATGACTGCCATTAATTAATAAATGTTTTGGCTTATTAGCTTAACAAGGTATCAACACTAATCAGTGCATTATATTAATGAAGTCACACATGCTTTTCCCTTTTCAGTTTTCAAGGAGCTCCATTGCACATGCACAAAACATATTGCTGCCATCCCCATCACACTGGATACTTTTACTTAAGGACTCAAACATTTGCATCCTATCTGCATAAATTACCATGACTCCAAAAACTGAAAATGTGTGCAGAGTATTGAGCTTATTTTTCAAAACAGCTCAGTGTGCTGTGAATGGAGTTCAAAGCAAGTTCAGATTAGCCTAATCGTATCAGGTGAAACACATCCAAATAAGAACCTCTATTGAGCACCTTTTTGCTATTTGGCCATTGGCCACTAGGCAAAATATGCACTTCGGTACTGAGACCATGGTGGGCGTGCTGAATGTATACTACTTAGCAAAAAGTTAGATTTGTTAGGGGTTATTCATGTAGATAGATTTACACATGAATTTAGAAAAAAAAAGGTTGTAAGCGCCTAGAGCGTCGGTGGTGGAGGAATTACTGCGAGACAGATAGAGTGATCCAGTTAAAGGCCTTGAAACATTATCACAAACATATTAGAACCAGCCGTAGTCAATTTTACACCCAGAAAATTGATCTGACTCAGAACTCGGCACATGAAATCTTCACTATTGTGAAGTCCTTATCATCCTCAGAATGCATTTCTGTGTTGCCAGCACCCTCAATCAAGAGTTACAATAAGATCGCCCAATTCTTCCTTGACAAACTAGATAAGATTCATGCCTCCCTTCCCCAGGAATTCAGGGAAGCAAGATGCCACGAATCGTAGTTTACTCCTATCGAGCCTCGAGTAGGTTTCTCTAAGTTTGAAACTATGTTGCTGACTGACCTACAGCGGGTGATTACCATGATCAAATCTGGGTCTCCACTTGACCCAGTCCTGCCTATGATTCTGGAACGAGGTATGGAGGCCATCGCTCTGGGCCTCTGTGATCTGGTAAACTTATCCCTGAAGTCTGGTCAGGTTCCCCGAGAATGGAAACACTGTACTGTGGTTCCACTCTTGAAAACACCCTCACTAGATCCCCAGTAAACCAGAAAATCTTAGACCTATCTTGCTGTTGCCTTTTACTGCCAAAATAGCTGAGAAATGCATGAATCAGCAGCTAATGCAGTTTATTGAGGTTAATGACTTGTTGCACGAGAGCCAGTCTGGTTTCCACCCTCACCACAGCACTGAGTCAGCTCTATTAACCTTCTAATCATACTGTTGACGAAGGTGATACTGCTGCGCTGATAATGCTAGATCTAAGTGCTGCTTTTGAGACTGTGTTTCATGGTATATTGGTGGAATGGTTATGGTCCTTCGGCATTAGTGGATCCTCCTTAATGTAGCTAGCCTCCTTTCTTCATAACCATACATTTCAGGTAGTACAACAGTCCTGTTCCTCTGAGACTTCCCTGCTGAAACAACATGTGTCCCATGGCTCGGGCATTAGTCCTACACTTTTCAATCTCTATATGTGTTCTTTGGCGGAGGTGATTGAAAGGTGGGGTGTCAAAATTGTTTCTTATGCAGTTGGCACCCAACTGATCATTACACTTACCCAGCAATAGGACTCTACCGCTGAGCATTTCAGATTATGCCTAGCTAGCCTCGCCAGCTGGATGGAACAGACCCACCTCAAATTGAACAAGAGAAAAAATGAAGTGGTGGTGATTGGGAGTCAACCCTCAATTTGGTCTTCAGCATGGTGAACTTATGCCTTGGATCAGTGCCGGCCCCCAAGCAAGCAGTGAAAATTCTCAGCATATGGTTTGATTCCAATTTCAGCTCCAAAAAATAGATCTCTAGTTTGACGGACACCTACTTTGGCATTTTAAAAATGCTTCAAAAAATCTTAGACCTACTTCTGGGAGCTGCCAGGAAAATGGTGGTATAGGACTTAATAACCTCAAGGTTAGATTACTGCAATGTAATCTCCCTTGGAGCTACCAGGAGCAGACTTCTAAAACTCACCTATTGCTCAACTCCCCAAAAAATTTTCCTATGGGACAGGCCTTTGCCACCCTACACGAGCTTCCACTAAGGAAGAGGGTGGCTTTTAAGACTCTGTGCTTTTTTTCATAAAATACTGCAGGGTAAGAAGCCCTGTTATTTGCATCCCCTTATCTGAGTGTACTGCCTGACTCGTAGCCTTAGATCTTCAACTGCGGCTCTCACAACAATCCCAAGAGTGAAGAGAGCACAGATGGGAGGATGTTCCTTTAGATTTCTGGTCCTGAAACTGTGGAATTTACTGCCACTGGATCTTAGACAGGAGATACAAGAGTCAATCTTTCGTAGAAAAGTAAAGGCATGGCTATTTCAGGCCATTTTAATTTAGAGCTGGAATCTATGCTGTTTGGTAAATGTACCCTACCATGTGGACACTCCAGTTGGAGTAACCAGGTGCTTTATAAATCCCGTTAACATAGCATGAGTAAATCTACTTGTGTAAATTTACCGTGATGCTTTGCAGTAAATGTACTGCTTTTGTCTTTTTGCCATCTCCAAAGTGTAGACTTACCTTTCTCCATCCCATAAATAGAGGAGGCTAAGCCAATGTGAAGTTAATAGTTGTGATTTTTCACACTCAGGCGGAGGTCTCCCCCACAGCGATTAAATAAATAAGTTGATTTTAATGTGTTTTCTATGGAATGTCCCTTCTTCCATCATTTTCAATGGGAGTGTGTTGTACTACCAGTGGTTGGCATGTGTGGTGCTGGACTTACTCCACCATGGATTTTGCAACTTTAGAAATACACTTTGTGAGTAGGAAAGGGCTTACTCTTTTGTGGGTGGGTACATGTGCCTCCATAAATCCAACCTCCTTGCTGATCCCTTTATCAATCCTTACTCCTCCCTAAGCACTTCCCATTTAGTAGTAAGTATTTCCATTTTACAGCCATTACTTCAGTCACTCCCACATTTACTACTAAAACATAGGTGCATGTGTACAGCGAGCTCCATAGTTGGGCAGAGATCTCCGTAGGAGAGGCAGAGACCTCTGCCTGAAGGTTTGTAATTACTGTTTTGTAGTACAAGTAGTCCTTTTGTCATACTACTAATCGTATTATAAAATGCAGTTTTGTATAGGTCTTGTAGTGTTCCCTCTGGTTTCTGTTCATAAGAGGCCATAAAGAGTTTCATTGGGGGGCAGTATCAGAGTGTCCCTTTTGTGGGACGGTCCCTGCTCTCCCTCCAAACTGAGATTTGAAGTGCACATGCACACACAACAGTGAGGCATGTAGCCCACTATGGGACCACTGTAATAACTTGTGCATAGGCATTCAGTACCTCGCCCCTTGATAAGAGAACTAAATGCAATTTCCAGAGTTCACAATGTAGACTGTACTCAGACAAACACAAAGCACTGCATTTCTGCTGAACATTAACCTGAACATGTGGTTTCACTTTCCATGTGCAAAACGTCTGATGGCCATTTTATTTTGAAAGTCTCAGGCATAACACATAATTTAGAGTTTCACAGACAGGCTACTCTGCCACAGAGGTGGAGGAGTACCCTGTCCACCAAACTGACAGTCCACCCTTCTTTATTTTAAGTCTAGCAGACTGTCATGTTTTTGAGAGTGGTGTCCCTACTGGCTTCTCTAGTGGAAACCCTACACAGACGGCTCACAGAGTTGAAGCCATCAGTGTTGGTTCATCACACCATTGGCCCGTCTTAAAGTGGATGGTCTGATGTACCTTCAGTTTGGGACTGCTAGGGAAACTCTGGCAGTTCTGAACAGAGAAGAATTAAAAGTGTTCCCCCAAACTGGAAGAAAACTCCTAGGCACATAATTTGTTTGTGTTTCAGAAACAGACTTCCACTTTCCAAGTTTGTGTTTGAAAAACTAAAAAGCTTGCTGAACATCAGCCTTACAAAATGTAGATGCTGAACGAACTTTCTCTTCTGTGGCGCAGCTCCTTTGAAGGCACAGACATTTTTGCAAGATGGCTATAGATCTTTAAATATGGTTATGAAACACTGGGTAGTGGTTGAAGAGGGTCAAACCCTATTCAAGAACATTCACAAGCCTTGTCAGAGTGAACCTCAAAAATCACTAAATTAAGCTGCGCTTAACCCTCTAGTAGCCTGGCACAAAAGCAGTCAAGCTTAACTTAGAGGCAATGTGCAAAGTATTCATGTAGCACTTAAACACTAATACAATAAACACACAACACAAGAAAAATCTCAAACTAATTTACAGAAATAGAGTGCAATTAAATACACAAAAATCCAATTAGTAGAACTGGAGTACTGATTTTTTAAAGATTAAAGTGAAAAGTAGCACCTAAAAGATCAAATGGCTAACCGAGGGCATCTAGAGGACAACAGTTCTGGGACAAGTCAAAATTTATGGCCTTCCACAATGGAACACAGTTTGGAAACACAGAATGGACTGGGTCTGGTCTTAGCTTACCTTCGGACTTAGAAAAATTTCTAAGACGGTAAAGTTCAATGGGGCAAGGCAATCAGCGGTGTTAAAGGAGGAGTCGTCGTTGTTGGGATGCTGCTGGATGAAGTTGCAGTGAAGATTTCCACGTTCAGACTTAGGGCCTGATTTAGGTGTTGGTAGGGGGAAATATTCTGCTACAAACATGACAGATATCCCGTCTTCTACCCAGTCTATCCTATGAGGTTCGTAATACGGCTGACGGGATATCCGTCTCATTTGCGATGGAGTATTCCCTCTGCCGACTTCTAACTCAGGCCAATAGTCTATTGTTTGGAATATAAAAATCTCCAGTGGAACGAAGCAGCAGACTATAGCCAACTAGGCCTCCACGAGGCTGGACACCCCTTCTGCGAGGAGCTGCTGAGCAGGATTTGCTGCTGTGGAAGAGAATGTACTATGAAGTCAGGCTGAATGGAGATCCACCTTAGGCAAATCAGTGAGCAGGTAGGTCCCAATTCTTATTGGTTCTTAGAGCTCTTTCTGGCAAAAAAAACTCTAAGTCCCAGGGTTTGGATTTGGGCTATCTGGGCACCTTAGGCACCACCTCTAAGGCCAAAACTGGAGGGGCAACACTTGGAGGGTCAGGACTGACTCGAGTTTGGTCCAGGTGCAAGTTCAAGAAATGTGAAACATACAAGTACATGTTCAACCTTTTAAATACACTGCTTCCTGCCCTTTGGACTGCTCAGGGTCTACTTCTTCGGTGATTTATATGTATTAAAAGGAGAGTTTTAGGCCTTACAAGGGGTTTATTTGGCCAGGTCGAATTGGCAGTTTCAAACTGCACACAAGCATTAATGGCAGGCCTCAGGCATGTTTTAAGAGGTAATTAAGTGGGTGGCACAATAAGCACTGCTGGTCCACTAGGAGCATTTAAGTTACCTGCTCTGAGCATAAGGTGTACCACTTTACTAGTGATTTTTAAGTGAATTGAATATGCCAATTAGAGGTATGCCAATTTTACATTGTTTAGGAAGTGAGCACAGGCACTTTAACACAGGTTAAGTGGTTAAGTGAACAGAGTCCTAAGGCTAGAAAAAATTAATTCAGATTTTAAAAAGCTCCCCAGCCCAACTGTGACGTAAAAGAATTGGATACTAGATAACAAACTTATAGCAGTATATCTCAAACAGACCCACTATTTTAGGAACACATTTGTAAAATAAAGGACAATCAATTAAAACATGAGTAATTGAGGATTTTTGTGTAATAAGCATCCTTTATTTCTGAAGTGACAGTGCTAAAGCTCCATTAGTTAAGAACTTTTTAGATGAGAATGGATCCCAACCACCAAATGCTCTTGAGGACAAGAACTATTCCGGAATGATTTTTATATGTTTCAAAAGAGTCCTTGTCCGTTTTAGCTTGCTGCATTGTCCTTCCAGCCAAGAGATCCAGGATTATTTAATTACTCCATCAGCAACCAAAAGTGTATTTAAACATTTTAAAAAACGTACCCCAGCCTTTAGCGACCAAGAGAAGTCCCTTTCATAAGGTATACTTTGAATATTTGACTCAATTGGAAAATTTACCTTTCTCTTTAAACAACTACTCTCAACAGGTTCTAACACATCTCTTCTTCCTACATAATAAATGTTAGATCCGAAGTGCTAAAGGAAGGATTTTGTGCAAAAGCATTTATAAGAGAGGTGCAAATGACAGCCCTCCATAAACCAAGTGAAACTTCTTGACCGAACTTGACTGTAAAAGTGCTCTGGTTTTGATTGTTTTCATGCATTCTCTCCATGTCAAATTTGTAAAAAAAAAAAAGAGCAACCCTAAATATTTATAAAATGTAACCCACTATCTTTAACTCACCTAAAAAAAACACTAAAATGAGGCATCTTTTTCCCCATTTTTTTTTTTTTTTCATATTTGACCCCATTTACCCAGTACTATATATGACTCTCTGTTGCTTTTAGGGCTAGCTTCATGCTTTTAAATACCCAAAACAAAATTCAATAAAAATAAAAGTTTTCTTCCTCTACATTTTTATTTCCACGGGTCTGCCATTTATCAAGTATGTGAGTAGTTCTGCTCTAAATAAGGTGATCCTTCTGTCTCACAGATACCGGCCTGCCCATGGTGGACGGGCCACTTGACACAGCTTTCTGATGGGACAGCGAGACAACATTCGGCCATCTGAAACCTAATAGTTCCGCAGTCCCTAAATGAGGTCACTAGACTCTTACCAAATACATTGGTTGGTTAATGGATGTAGTAGGGTAGCATTTGGTGGTGCTCAAAGATTTTTCAAAGATAAGCGTAGTGAAAGGTCGTGTGGTTGGTTTAGTGCTTGCAAATAACACAAAGCATAATTAAAGAGGAGCCAGTATAAGAATATTAGGATGACCCGGTGAGTTGTGAGATGTGCTGATCCTGGGAAAGCAAGAGCTTGAGTACTGGAGAACACGTGGCTACAAAGTCAGTCGGAACCCGTGACCAACCCACCCCCCCAAGAACCCACCCAGACCATCCACAGCTGGTCCACGCTCACCACAGAGGAAACAGTCAACATCATGAACAACACCCACTCCGGAGCCCCCTCGGACCCCTGCCTGCACCACATATACATTAGAGTCAGTGCATCCATCGCCTCCGAGCTCTGGAAAACAGCCAACTGCTCCATCAACATGGGCACCTTCCCTGAGGTCTGGAAACATGCAGAAATATGCCCTCTCCTGAAGAAACCTTAGTCCAACCCATCAGAGCTAAAGAATTTGCCAAAATACTGGAGAAAGCAATCAACACACAACTACAGAATTTCATTGAGGCCAACAACTTCCTGGACAGCTCCCAGTCCGGCTTCCACAGCAACCCCTCACAGAGACAGCCCTCCTGGCAGCCATGGATGACATCAGATTACTCCAAGACCACGGCCATACCGCAGCACTCATACTGCTCGACCTCTCAGCAGCATTCAACACGGTCTCCCACAGCACTCTGCGCACCAGAATCCACGACATAAAAATATGCGGAAGAGACCTAGAATGGATCCACTCCTTCCTCTCCGGGAAGACGCAGAGGGTCAGACTCCCGACCTACACTTCCAGACCCACAGGAGTCAACTGCAGAGTCCCCCAAGGATCCTCACTGAGTCCCACACTCTTGAACGTATACATGGCCCCTCTCTTTGCCATCGTCAGAAGCCACGGTATGAACATCGTGTCATATGCCGATGACACACAACTCATAATTTCCCTCACTGAAGGTCCAGACACTCCCAAAAGGAACTTCCACTCAGAATGGAAGCCATCACCACCTGGATGAGAGAAAGCTGCCTCAAGCTCAACTCTGACAAGACTGAGCTCATCATCTTCGGAAACGCCACCTCAACTTGGCACCACTCCTGAAGACCAACATCCCTTAGCGCCCCCCTGCACTGACTGAGCATGCCCGCAACTTTGGAATCATCATCAACTCCTACCTATTCATGACCTGCCAGGTAAACTCAGTTGCCTTCTCCTTCTGGCACACACTCCACAAACTTCGGAAGATCTTCAGATGGATCCCAGCAGACTGCTGCAGGACAGTCATCCACGCCTTACTCACTAGCAAGCTCGACTACTGCAACACCCTCTATGCCGGCACCTCAACCAGGAACATCAAAAAACTACAACTTATCCAGTAAGCTGCCGCCAGACTCATTCTGGATCTCCCTCGCCGAGAACACATCTCCAAAAACCTGAGGACACTCCACTGGCTACTGGTTGAGAAGTGAATCACCTTCAAGCTTATCCACACATACACGTCTCCTTCCACACCCCTGCCAGATCCCTCTGCTCTGCCCAGATGGCCCTGGCCACCACCCCTCACATCCGCAAAACCACCGCCGGAGGACGATCCTTCACCTACACTGCAGCGAAGAGCTGGAACAACCTCCCCTGCACCTCAGACAAAGCCTATTGCTCACCATCTCCAGGAAGAACCTCAAGACGTGGCTCTTCAGATGAGGACCCTCTTCTAGCACCCAGCACCTTGAGACCCTTACGGGTGAGTAACTGTGCTTTACAAATACTGATTGATTGATTGAGTCACACATTGACAGAAGGGGATATGCAGACCTCATGCACTGGGGAACTTCAAAATCAGGATGTAAGTGTTTTGAATATGATGTTCTGAGGAAGAGGCAGCCTAAAAAGCAGTAACAAGAGTGAGAAATATCATCAAACTGCTCAAACATAAGCAGCTAGGAGACATAAAACAACAAATATCAAACTGCATAAAATAAAATATACACTCAAATCCCATAGTTGCAACATCGGTCCATTTCAATTTCATATTAATGCTTTTGCCAAAGCAAAGACAATTTTACCATTTACTGTTTATTGATTTAGTTCCATGTGGAGCAATACGAAAGGAAAGGGACTGCTAAAACGCAGCCTAGAAGTGCTATAACTTAACATCTTTTGTACAGAAGGTTCTTGCAGGATTGAATTGATATACTGACTTGCACAGCTGTAAATCAATAATCTGTGGCAAACGCTTTACAACGTCAATAAATCTTCTTAATGCTTCACTCAATTATTGAATGGGACGTTCAGTGTGACTGAAACCTTTGCATACTCTAGATCCTGAGCCGTACCATGAGGGCAGGCAGAGACGGCTCGTAGTAAAAGCACAACGTGCAGGCCTGCCATTAATAAGGACCGGCAGTGAAGGGGCTGTCAGGCTGCTTCACTTCAAGGCCTCTCGCATGACATATTGCATCACAGCCGAGGCGCGCAACACGCCCTTCTGTCACTAATTCACTGCAGGTGTCACTTTGCATCATCTATGTGCTGGGGAATTGAAGGAAACCTGGCGAAAAAAGCCACAAGAGATTGTTTCCCATGAATAAATAAATAATCGACAGCGTGTGGAGATAAAGCTTCCCCTTCGCGAGCTCAGTGTTCTACGGCAGCCTCAGAGGCACGCGGGCAGCCACGAGCAGCAGCGCACCATCCGCGCAGAGGATGACTGGCGCCCCCGTTCATTAGAGGGGTCTTAATTAACCCCCTCCATCAAGTTTAACTCCGTCTGTTGTTGCGACTTTATTCTCCGAGTAAACTAACGTAATGTGAGGCTCGTCATTCACCTCCATGGAGCAGAGGGGTCGTGCTAATCACTGATTAGAGTCGGGTCCCGTTAACCGTGGCCCGTGTTCATAGTTACTGCTGCAAATGTGCAAAACGTCTGCACAGTGCCAGGCTTCTGTAACGTGTTATTCCAGCAGTGCCTAAACTGTCACTTCCTTTCATGTCATTAACTTAAACCGGTGCTTGATGTCACTTCTCAATTGTTCAAAGTTAATCCTAAACCCATTTACAATTACTTTTTCATGACTTCCAGCTGTAACAAAATTCAGAAATGAAACAAATCAAAAATCCACTAAGATCTCACTGCACTCAAAGCAACTCATGACCAAAGAGGAGAAGGTCCAGTGGCTCTCCACAGCCCAGAGGCAACATCACCAGCGGGACTTCCTTCCCCTTATGCATGCTGTCTCCCACTATCACAATTGAAGTGGTGGACGGAAGGAGCATGTTTTTGGGCGGGTTTCTAAGCTCCTTTCCACTGAAGGGTCTGGCTGCTTGCTACGGAATCCACCAAATAACAAGCAAACTCAACATTCTTAGTTTCACCCATGAAGTTTATTTCTGAAGACTCTTTGCTATCTATGACCTGGTCTAGGGTAGGGGCATGCATGGACCATGGTAGACACTGTGAGAGGAAAGAGGAGTGGCTGCAAACAAACATCTATGTGTATTATTGCTTCCACTTATTGGATTGTGGGTACGCAATGACGTCTTACCTGCTGCCACCCGTTGGTTGTTTCACCAACTGGATGCGCTTTACACACAACAGACGTTTGATGGAATTTATAAGGTCTGAACTCAATTTTCAAATGAACGGACCACCTTTGTGGGGAAATTCCGAACACCCCACTTGTTTGCTGGATCGTTGTGACCAATTTCATGCTACAACAACCTAACTATTTGCAAACCTTTCAAACCCTCCCTCAAAAAACATCAGCTCTATGACTAGATAGTCCACATCACATGTCTTTAGAGTCATCAGGGCCAAATATGAATTAACATGAACTTGACAGCATTAAAAAAATAACATTTAACATTTGCGCAACAAAAAAGAAATATTATAGCACATGTACATTTAATCACACACCATGCAGTGTATTTGGACAGGACAAATGAAGAATACACTAATGTGAGGTAAAGGGAATGTGACAAATGATGTGCCCTGCTTATGAAAGGACGTGGTAGAAAAAAGCCTCAAAATTTAAAAAGATGTTTCCTATTTATACAATGTCTAATGTGAAGGTGTCAAAGTTATGCGCAGGACGCGGGCTCCTGTGTGAGTAAGTACCTCTAGTAGGTGGTTGCTGTCTGACACATCTTTCTAAAACTGAGAAAGTAGCATAATTTATTTGGGTTGCTGCCACATAACCCTGAACACCATCTCCAATTCAATTCATTTAATCTATACGCTCAGTGTTGGTACACACGTTGCGCAAGATGTTTCAAACTCATTTCATGCATGTGACAGTAGTAGTCTGATTGTGTGCCAGTAGTCAGTACTGGACACGTCCTTTGAGATGGGCTTCAAGTGAGGGTGTGTCTAAACACTGCCTGAGGGTGATTTATTTCCACTTCCCATTTGCTAGTAGTGGCGTGGGCATTCTATAACAGAAGAATGTTCCTAAGCACATCGATTGTTGTAATGAATACCAATTTGTGCTGTTTTTTCTTGTAATTATAAATTCTCATCACTCTCAGTGGCGACGGTCATAGTTTTGTCAACAACCTCCAACCGGGGTGGTGAACTGAGTTAAAAAGTAAAGCTTTTCAGCCTCCTACTCAGGCAAGGGAGGATTTGAAATGCACCTATGGCAGGGGAGTGGTACTGCAGCAATACTATGTCCCTGTCACTGGCATCAAGGTCAGCAGGTTTATCTTCTTCACTGACAATCTGTTGCCAGCTGATGACTGCCTGTGGTTAGCATAGGTTTACTATTTCCAGAGCAGGCACTACTACTTTGTTTACCCTTGGATGTGATAGACACTTTCCACAGACATGTTACCAAATTAGGGCTCCGGCTCATGTGTATTTGGTATGGTAAAACATAGTTAGATAAGCAAGATATGCTTATTGTTCATTGACATGGAACGCCTTAATTTTGCACTACAGTTGTTTGTCACACTGGTCAACAAAGCTATGGCATGTCAATAGCAGGTGTACGGCATTCTAGAGGAATTAGAAAAAAGTTGAAGATGGACTATTGGCCAAGAGATCAGATTCAACATATAACTATGAGGCCTTAATAGAACTGATCAGTGATACTATGATGATGTTATTCCTTATGCCATCAGACCTTGCCAGGATCATTTGCCGGAGGTGGAACTCTGTTCAATATGTTACTGTTTGTATTTCTTATGGATATTTTGACCTCTACATATATGCTTTCTGGACCTTTCCCTTTCATAGTTCAGATTCACACTCTGTGTTTGGTGTTCCCTTTCCCCTTCTTGTGCCTTCTAGCTTTCCTGGTCTTATCTTCTCCAAGTTTTTCCCTCCAATGGTAAATTACTGAGTCCCAGCACGGGGTTAATTACTCACAGTAGGCTCTATCCCTGCGTCTGTGCTACTTCCCCCAAGTTTCCATCTTTTTCTTTCATGTACGGTCAGTGTTTTCCATTTCCACAACTATTTACTGTTGAGACTAGGCAAACCAGAACTGTCTTGAACCATTGCTTAAAGACCTGTTCCTAATTTCTGTGGGCTTTCAGCATTTTTTATTACTCAATTTTTCCATTACCTGTATTGCTACTTTAACTTTTTTGTTCCCGTGCCTTGTTATTAAAGCCCCCCCATTCCTGTTGTATTCAGTGTAACTTGTTCAGGCAGCATATTTCAAGCCACATCTTGTTTGAGTGCAGATTCCAAATATTGTATTTCAGTGCTCCTAATTCTATCTGCATTTTACTTGTCCACATTGTTTGTGTGCATATTTCTTATTCTGTATTTCAAAGTAGCTTGATCTATGTACTTCCAGTGCTGTTCTTGTTTCTTAGAATCCAGTCCACTTCTTCTTGGGCACTGTTGGACTTTTGCTTTTGCAGGGTCATCCCCAGACTTTTTTGCCTCCTGCCTCCTATATTTTTCTGACATGTTGCTGTTGGCTTTTCAACTCTGAGCACTTTACCACTGCTAACCAGTGCTAAAGTGCATATGCTCTCCTGTTTAAATTGTATGTAAGTGGTTTATCCATGATTGGCATATTTGATTTACCAGTAAGTCCCTAGTAAGGGGCACTAGAGGTGCCAGGGCCTGTAAATCAAATGCTACCAGTGGGCCTGCAGCACTGGTTGTGCCACCCACATAAGTAGCTCTGTAATCATGTCTCAGACCTGCCACTGCAGTGTCTGTGTGTGTATTTTTACACTGTAAAGTCGACTTGGCAAGTGTACCCACTTGCCAGGCCTAAACCTTCCCTTTCCTTACATGTAAGGCACCCCTAAGGTATGCCCTAGGTAGCCCCAAGGGCAGGGTGCAGTGTATGGATAAGGTAGGACATATAGTAATGTGGTTTATATGTCCTGACAGTGAAATACTGCCAATTTCGTTTTCACTGTTGCAAGGTCTGTCTCTCTCTCATAGGATAATATGGGGGCTACCTTTAAATATGATTAAAGTGTAGATTCCCCTAGAGAAGAGATGGACAGGTGGAGTTTGGGATCCCTGAACTCACAATTTAAAAATGCATCTTTTAGTAAAGTTGATTTTGAGATTGTGAGTTTGGAAATGCCACTTTTAGAAAGTGAGCATTTTCTTGCTTAAACCATTCTGTGACTCTGCCTTGTTTGTGGATCCCTGTCTGGGTCAGTTTGACAGTTGGGTTGTTTTTCACCTCACACCAGACAGTGACACAAAGGGAGCTGGGGTGTAATCTGCATTTCCTGATTAGCCATCTCTGCTAGGAGGGAGGGGTGGAGTGGTCACTCTCATCTGAAAGGACTGTGCCTGCCTCTGACAATGCTGTCTCCAACCCCCTGGTGTGTGTCTGAGGCCTTGCCTGGGCAAGGCAGGATTTCACAAGAAGGTGTGAGTCCCCTTTGAAGGAAGGTGACTTCAAAGACTAAAATGGGTATAAGAAGGGCACCCAAACTTACAAACTTTAGAAACACTTCTGGAATCAAGAGGAACCTCTGCCTGGAGAAGAGCTGATCGCTGAGGAACAAGTGCTGCCCTGCCTGTGACTGTGCTTTGTGGAGCTTTCCTGCAGTGCTGCTTCTGCCTGAGTAAGAGGGCAAAGACTGGACTTTGTGTGCCTTCCATCTTGAAGAAGAAATCTCCAAGGGCTTGATGTAGAGCTTGCCTCCTGTTATTGAAGTCTCAGGGATAGCAAAGACTTCTTCCTGCCAGCACCTGGAGTCTCTGGAGAGACCCCTACTCTGCTCTGTGGTGCCCTTCCAGTTCCTGGGACCCTGAAAGGAGAGGCTGGCAGCCTAAGGACAAAAATACACGCACCGAGCGCCGTGCGGAGAAAAGATCGACGCGAATCCGATCGCGGCTGAGAAAACGACGCGACGCCGGCTCCGCAGCTGAGAAACGACACCGCAGGAAACGCGACCGGAGAATCGACGCCCGGAGCAGGAGAAACGACGCGCAGCATCGCTGACGAAGGCTAAGAGATCGCAACCAGCGCCGCGGGACTTTCGGACCGTCGCGTGGCTGGCTTTTTCGACGCGCCTCGCCGTGCCGAGCTGTTTTCAACGCATATACCCGTGCAGGGTTATTTTCGACGCACACCGCCCGTGCGGGGTTATTTTTGCCGCAAACCAGGTACATTTACACGCTAGCAGCGCTAGTGTGGTGTTACAACTACCTAAAGACTCTTTTTATTTTAAACCTTTAAAAAATCATAACTTGACTTGTGTATGTTGGATTTTTGTCGTTTTGGTCTTGTTTTGTCTAGATAAATATTTCCTATTTTTCTAAACTGGTGTTGTGTCATTTTGTAGTGTTTTCATTAAGTTACTGTGTGTGTTGGTACAAATACTTTACGCCCAGCTCTCTGAGGTTAAGCCTACTGCTCTGCCAAGCTACCAAGGGGGTAAGCAGGGGTTAGCTGAGGGTGATTCTCTTTTATCCTAACTAGAGTGAGGGTCCTTGCTTGAACAGGGGGTAACCTGACTGTCAACCAAAGACCCCATTTCTAACAGGCACTGTCTCTGTATCCTGTCCCACTTGCTCTATGTTGAAATCCTAGTAATTGTTACCAGAATTTCAATTGGTTTCTGAGGCATTTTTCTTTTTGCACAGAAATTCACTCTGTACTTTTCTATAACACCTACTGGGTGGCTTCCAAGACTCTGTGAGATAAACTGGTCCTTTATTAATCTTTATATGTTTTCAAGGAGATCATTTTACATGGAGCATACAAACTATCATTTGTGGTAGCTTGTTTATTGTTCTTCCAGTTTGTACTTTCCTATTTCCTTTCACATATTTATTGCGTTGTGTTTGCATTGTATTTCTAGTTCATGCCTGTGTCCTGATTCCAGGTCTTTTCAACCTGATCCAGACTTGAGCTTCTTTCCTGATGCTCTCCTTCCTTTTCAGGTGTCCCACTGTGTGTGTCCCAAACCCCTCCTCCTGACTTCCCATCTTCCTGCAGAGAGCAACCTCTCCATATTAGTTATTTTAGTCATGTTCTCGGCAGGGGTCCAGATGAGTGTTCATGCTTAAACATATGAAAGGGTGGTGGTACCTAAGAAAGACTATGTTGCTGGGGAAGAGCACTAATGTGAAGGAGTAAGATAAAGGGATTATAAAACAATAGGTCATTGAGAGCAACTTATTCAGTGTGGGGAAGGGAAGAAATCATTATGCATGAGTTGAGTGTGCTCCTGTCTATAGGATGTATTTTCAGTCAACTATGGGATGAGGGGTTGAAATTAACTTTTTTCTATCCACAGATAATAGAAGCTGATCACTTGATACATTTATATTTTCCTAGTCTACCACCCAGATTCCTATCTCCTCCCACCTTCTTGCTCCCCTCCAGTTGGTCATACCCGCACCCCTAAAACAGCTAGGGTCTCCTTTGCCACAGACACCTCCCACTGCCCCTGTCCACCCCAGCTGCGCTTAGTGAAGAGGCTATCGACATCTTGCACAGCATTTCTGTAAGCCAGACAGCAATTGTGAATGGCATCCCGGGATTAGTTCCCGAATGCGACAGATAGTTGCATTCCTGGATGCCATTCATATTTCTATGTCTGGCATGCAGAGATCGCTAGAGAAAATAGCCTCTACACTGACCTCAGCTCCCCAACTGACCCAACCATCTGCCCCTACTCTGGTCCCTTCTCATTCCAAATCCCAAATCCAAACACCCACCCCAATCCCAAGCACACTCACTTCCTTGCACGCACCCACTACTACAGACAAAAGCTACACAACCACACATAAACACAAACAAACCAAGAAATACAAAATATTCACCCATCCAACAGAGACATACTACTGACACTACACACACAAGCACCAAAGCCCCATCCACCAACACACCCACAAGCACCCCACCACTCCCATAATTACCACAAACACAACACCCACCACCACAGACATGTGCACCACCAACACCACCAAAAGCACCACTACCATACTCAAAACCACAAACACCACACCCACACCCACAACACCCACCACCACAGACACATGCACCACCACAACTACAATCACCACTACACTCACAACCAACAACAAACCCCCAAGCAACATAACCACAACATCCACCTCAACATCACATTCACCCAAACACACAGAGCCACACACACACACATACATGCAAAACAGCACCCACCAAGACCACACGCTCACAATTACCTGAATACAAAAAACTTACAAAACTGCATGCATCCAAACATACACCCATGCATCTACAACACATACAGATCCGCACAGTAACCACACCAACCACCTCAACAGCACACTCATTTAAACACACTCACAGAAAAGCACACACACACCAACACCCACCAAATGGAAATGCACACACTCACCAGAACACCACACACCATCAAAGAAACACACACTCAAACATACATCACATGCACCAGACACACTTGCACCTGCAAAACAGACAGACACACACACAACACCCACTCAGGCTCACTCTATCTCCCATACCCGATCCTCTCCCTCCCCTTTTGCCCCTTCTCCTCCATCCACTTTCACTGCTTACCTGTCCCTGGCCTCTAAAAAACCAAAACCCACCTCTACCAAGAAAGATCATTGAGGTACCTGCTCTGCCCACTAAATGCCCCTTACTGAGGAGTTTGTCCCTTGGCAGTGTCATTAGGAGGCCAGGTCAGAAACCCATCTTGTGCATTCCTACCTATTTTATGGGCATTTATTATTCATGTTAAAACATTTTAATATGAGAGAAGTATCTAATGTGTTAGTAAAATATAATTTCTTTTCAAAAAGTCTGCCCTGACATTATTTGAATTAAAAGTAAATGATGAATGACAAAGTTATTTATGCAAATATGAGTGACATCAACATAATTTCATCTATGACCGTGATCAAAGCAGGTTTTATTTTTGTCTAGTGCATACGTTAGTGATGAACTTTTGTAATGGACATGTTAATTTTGGTGCAAGCATTCATCCTGATAATGGACACTTACACCAAAATTCAACATGTTTATTTTTTTTTAAATTGTCAATACAGTGCTTATTTAAAAATGATAAGAGTTAATGACAAACACAAATGCATTCCATATAAAAAATACTTATTAGTTAAATTAAATTTAATGATTAACAGAAAATGCACTAGACAAGGGGAAATGTGACATTGATAGATGTATGAAATATTTTAAATTTAGAGGAGTCATTGAATGTACATTTCTTGTAAACCCACTTGTTGCACTTTGTAGTGCAGTTACTACACTTTATTAGATTTATGTAGTTCAAAGAATGCGGTTTGCAAATGTATCTGATTTGGTAGTTAAGGGAAAATGATTAAACACACATGTATGTACACATTTTGATTTTTGGATTAAAGTCACTTTTTGTGTAGGTGTCCATTAGCATGAGGGCAGCTTGGACCAAATTGGGGAATGTAAATCAAATATACAGGTGTGTTTCTTTCAATTTCACAAACTGCCATATTACACACATATGCATTGGACATTATTGTACTATTGCTTGCAAGTATTTTCTAAAAATTAATGAGTCCAGAGCTAAGGTAAACATACAATTCGGATGGTAACTGGTAAAACAGTCACTTACCTTTGGTTCTGGCGATGATGGGGTTGATTTTCTTTGTACTGTAGTAGCAACAGCAAAGGTAGGACTTGTATGATTGGGTTTATGGTGGCAAGTGAAGTGAAAAGTAGAAAAAAGGTAAGTTTCAAACTGATATATTTTGGATTCCACCAACTCAAGTGTGGAGGTTTAGTTGCCACAGTTACATCGGCTGCAAGGCACATCTTGATTGGCCCAGCGGTAATACTTGCTTTGATCCCACCGCCAGTCACTTTTGCCGATGGCGATGTGGACACGGGTGTGAAATTCTAGTAATTACAGTGGTACCCCAATGGAATTTTGTTTATGGGCCCTCCAGCATCTAAATAAAGAGGGCAGACCCCCTAGTTGGCGGACAGATTATCTGATGGAAAAACATCGGTGGGACTGATTCCACCAAGATCTAAATCAGGTCCTATATTTCCAAGGGCAGCTCTAATAAAGAATCCTTTCAATGTAATTCATTGTAGCACTTCCTACGTTAGCTGTTTACAAAGTTATCTGAAACAATGTGTCATCATATAGAACATGTTAGGGGTGAGGTCTCTAATTGGCTTTCAGTTTACACCCTGTCCAAGTAGGGACCCTCACTCTAGTCAGGGTAAGGGGGTTACCCAGCTCAGATAACCCCTGCTCTGCCCCTTGGTAGCTTGGCATGAGCAGTCAGGCTTATTTCAGAAGCAATGTGTAAAGCATTTGCACATAACACACAGTAATACAGTGAAAACACTGCAAAAGGACACAACACCAGTTTTAAAAACATAGCCAATATTTATCTTTGTAATACAAGACCAAAATTAGAAAAATCCAACGTACAGTGATAAAGATATGAATTTTGCAAGAAGTAACTTAAAAATACAGTTCCTTGAAGTCAATAGCTCCGTCTGGGGCTATCATGGCATCATGAATAACAAATCCAACAGGTCAGGCCAACCACGGTTAAGAAGACCCGCAAACTATACCTTGGAAACGTAGGGTATAGTAATCCTCATGATGAGATCCGGAATGCGGCGTCGCTGGTGTCAGCAGACATCGGCGGGTGTCAGTTCCGGAGATCGGTACAGGGGTCGTCAGGCCCTTGAAGTCACACAAGTTGCAGATCGAACTATGCGCTGATGACAAAACAGGAGCACTTGTGTTGATGGCGTTGGGGCTGTGGTGTGAAGTGGAACAACGTGACATGTGGTGCCCACAGGTCACTTGCAGGCAGTGGCTTGGTGTTGGCATCCTGTGGTGTCGGTAAGACCAAGGCTGCAGTGTGAAGCAGGGCAGTGCAACGTATGGTGTCTCCATGTTGCGGTGCAAGCAGTGGCATTGTCATTGCTGAAGCAATGTCATCGGTAGGCGCAATGCAGTGGTACAACACGGGGCATGCGCCCTGGGCACCCACGGGTCGTGGTGCAGGCAGGAGTGTCTGTTGACGATGCTGGAGTCGATGTTGCTGGCTTCGGAAAACCGGGTCTGTGGTGCGGGACGGGACAGTGCTTCGTGTACATCACGAGCAGTGTCCTCAGTCCATGGTGCAGACAGCGGTGTCGGCATCAGCCAAGAGCATCATCATCGGGGATACCAAGGCTGTGGTGTGAGCAAGGCAATGCGAAGTGCGGGGCCCACAGGTCACGGTGCAAGCAGCATCTCAATGAGGGCGTCAGGTGGCGGCATCGGAGAGACAAGGGTTGAGGTGCAAAGCGGGGCACAGCTCTGTGCAGCGGCGTCAGGTCACGGTGCAGGCAGCCGCATCACTGATGGCATGGTGGTGGTTTTTCTTCTGTTGCAGCACAAAACACGGAGTTCCCAGTGCTGTAGGCAGATGAATCTCAAGTCTTTGATATCCCTGAGACTTCCAACAGGAGGCAAGCTCTACTTCAAGCCCTTGAAGAAACTTCACAAGCAGGATACACACCAAAGTCCAGTCTTTCTCCTCTTTAAGGCAGAAGCAGCAACTGCAGGCTAACCCAGCAAAGCACACACAGCAAATGGGGCAGTACTCCCCACCAGTTCTTCTCCTTGGCAGAGGTTCCTCTTGATCCAGAAGTGTTTTAAAAGTCTTGGGTCCGCTACTTATACTAATTTCTGCCTTTGAAGCAGGCAAACATCAAAGGAAAGTCTCTACTGTTCACAAGACCCCGCCTTGCCCAGGTCTGGCCCCAGACACACTCCAGGGGGTCAGAGACTGCATTGTGTGAGGACAGGCACCGCCATTTCAGGTGCATGTGTCCGCTCTTCCCTCCCCTCCCCTCTCCAGCCCAGGAAGACTCGTCAGGATATGCAGGACACACCTCAGCTCCCTTTGTATCATTGTCTAGAGGGAATTTACAAATAACCTAACTGACACTCTAAAAACCAACTCTTCCAAAAGATGTATTTTTAAATTGTGAATTCAGAGACCCCAAACTCCAATCTCCATCTGCTCCCAAAGGGAAACTAACTTAAAAAGATATTTGAAGGCAGTGTCAGGAATCCCCAAGGTGCCTCCTGCGTTATCTGTCAGCATCCCCAGGGATTAGGGTTAAATCATATCTCTGTTCTTGGTTAAACCATCATGTTAATAAGTAAACATAATGTGCTGTGTTGCACAATTCATTTTATCAATGCTTGTTTTACCAATGTTTGTTTGCTAATGTGAGCAGGTGTAGACATGTGCTTCTAATTGGGTGTGGTGACTTATCCACATGTGGAAACTCAACTGCTTTCCTGATTGGCTCTAAATAGCAGAGTGAAACATGCCTCCCTGCTTAGCTTTGTTTCGCTTCCTGACCTCAGCATCTGATTTGGCAGTCCAGCCCATGCTGTCATCCTCGTATTCAGGACGTTTGAGGCAATACTTTTCTTCGTTCCTGTACAACCAGGCAGTCCTCCGGAAAAGACTGCAGCTAAGTGACCAGTATTCTCCAGGGAGTTTGTTCTTTGAGCGCCGCGCTTTCCTACAACTGGTGTATTTTAGACCTCATATTTTGGCAGAGTGCTTATCTTGAAGAGACAAATGCATTTCTGAACATTCTACATCATTATTGTAGTTACTTGCCTAAATGTGCTTCAGGAAATCTCAAGTACTACAAAAAGTGACAGTGCAATTTTAAAAGAGCATTAACGTGACTTTTCTTTCTCTAATAGCATAACTCTTGGATTTAAATTGTGTAATTCATGCCTGTGTTTCAGGTTTGAGGAATTTGCTTTTGAAGGGGTTTTCACACACACAGTGAAACCAAACCAAACTGTGCCACCCTAACTGTTTAAACCCCGAGTGGACATTTGTATTTCTTGGATTGTTTTTGATCCTTTTAGTTTAACCCTATACATGCAGGAAAGTTATATGTGATATAATTAATGCTCTTTTTTGTCTTTCTTGTGCATGATAAGTGCAACCACAGTTCTAATTGTAGTGTGCAAGAGTGAATCTCTTTGAAGCCAGCCCTAGTGTCATAGTACTTATTGGTATGGTACTCAGTTTGGGTTTTTGGTAATGCAGTATTAGTAATTGTGCCATCAGTTATTATTATCCAAGAGTTATTATTATCCAAGAAAAGTGCTGGAGCATCCCGGTGTTCTTCTACCGCTCCTGTGCCATATCAGAAAGAGAGATTCAGTTTCAAGGAAGTTGAGTGCACTAACTCTACTATCACTCTATCAACAACGACCTGCCCCCCAAAGATACATAGTTCCTGACTGGACCGGCACGAAGTGGCAGTGTTTTGTCTCTTTCTCTTCCACTCCCCCTTTCCTTTTGGGACACCTGCCGGGGTTACTGTGTCCACCAGGAAGCGCCGAGAGATGTTCCAGGAGGTCAGGGGACATACCAACCCCACTGCAGACATCCTGCTTTTCAGGTGAGTGGCCCCGTCTCAACATAAAGCTAAGCCACAACATACAGGGCTGCCTGAGTGATGGATTCCTCAATGGGTACTTTCAAAGGTTTATCACAGGCTTTACCAGCTGATCAGGATGTTCCATCTTTATTAGATTTTAACAGGGCCCTATCAGGATTACAGAAGGAAGTTCTTTCCTTAAAGTAAGAGAACCTGGAGTTGCACACTGAACTACAGCAGTTTTAATCACAAGACAGCCCCTAGGGAGGAGTCAAACTAAAACAAAGATCTCCAATACTACAGGCCCCTCGTTTTGACCCGTCTAATCATGTTCCTTGACCCAATTCAGGCCCAACGACTTCCACCACACAACTCATGCAGGTAATGGTCACAACACCAACCCCTGTGCCCTTAGCTCCTCCAGAAAGTTTTTTTGGAGATAGTGCCAATTTCAACATTTTTTTTTAACCAGTGCCAGCTACCGTTTTTGTGTGGGGCAGCTGCATTCCCCAACGATGCTGCAAAGGTAGCTTATATTATCTCTTATTTGGAAGGCAATGCAGCCAATTGGTCTATTCCGCTGGTGGAGCGCAATTACCCTATATTGTATGATTTCAACTGGTTCAAGGAAGCCTTGCAGAAACTGTTCACCAAACACCTCTTTGAGCAAGCCAGTGACAATGAGTAGCTGAATTTGCGCCAGGGAAACAAGGATCTACTATCCTATATCACCTCTTTCAATCGGTTGGTGGTAGTGACGGAGTAGCACGAGGAGAAAAGGACCTCCCTCTTCTATTGTGGCCTTTGGGATGATGTCAAGGATGTTCTAGCCTAAATTGTGGAACCTCCCACAGAGTGTTCCGAGCTCATTGACCTGGTGGTAGGATTGGATCACCGCTTGAGTGAACGTAAGAGAGAAAAATTCTGGGGTGACACACGCTTAGTGGTGCTCAAAACTGATAAAAAAAGGTCCACCGTTCCCACTCATGATACGCTTGAGCCCATGCAAATTGGCAGTGTGAGGGGCCCACTATCTAAGTAAGAGAAAGAACTTACGAAAAAATTAAAACAGTGCTTATACTGCGGTAAGGCAGGGCATTTTGCTAGGGAATGTCCTAACAAGCCTACTGCTCCAAAGAAAGCCATTGGAGCGGTAACAGGGCCTGAATTCTCTCTTCCTGACCAGGTGAAAAACGAACTGGCTCGATAACTTCTGAGACCATTTTATCGAGTGCTTCTTTCAATATGGTCTCACATCTTCTGGCTAATACCACCAGTCCAGTACTTCGACATCTAACTCTTATTGTGACGTTAGTGTTGTCCCCTCAGGTTTGTAAGGTCATTCCCATATTGCTTGACTCTGGGGCTACCGGAAACTTTTTAGACTTGGGTTTGGCCAACACCCTAAATATTACAACTGTCAGAAAAGACGTCCCTGAACCAGTCCGATCCGTGGATGGCTCAGACTTGTCCTCCGGACTTATTGTTTATCAAACAACACCCTTGTCCATGCTTTGTGCAAACAACCATACAGAACAAATTCAGTTTGACCTCATAGATACCCCAGTATTTGGAGCCATTTTGGGGATACCCTAGCTTCAGTTACACAATCCCAAAATTGACTGGGCAGCAAGGACAGTGACATTAGACTCTAAACATTGCTGGCACTCCATCTACCAAGACAAACCATTACCATTGTGGCAAATACAGTGCCAAATCTCAGCCAACATCTCCTGTGTCTACAAAGAGAAGGACTTGGAGTGGATCTTGGACCCTACTACAAAAACAAATGTCAGCTCACCACCAAGCCTCAAGGGAAAGATCCTGGAGGGTTCCCAACTCTCTACCCACGAGAGGGGAGATGATCGTCTGAAACGTGGACAATGCTTAACCTTCCAGGCTGTTGCCCCAATAGCCTGTTACTACATCCATAACTGCCTGCAGATTCACAAACCACAACAAAAGAAAAGGAGCATTTTGGAGGAAGACTGTCAAAGAACAGCAATCAATCTGACAGTGCTATGGCCGCTGCTTGACTTATCATATGTGACAGAAATAGTGGACGTGCCATTGACCCTATAGGGATAAATATTACACAATCCACCTTGCTCATTTTGAGCATATTACACCACTCCTCTGCATTTCTGAAAAGCAAGTGAACATGGAAGAAAAAGTAAAGAAGCTATATCAGGCACCTACAGATGTCATGTGCTCACCTAGACTCTATAATTATGTGACAGTTTGTTCTCTGTAAAGGGGAGTGCTGGATAGCTAAGCAGAAATTATTCTTTCCCAGGGCCTCACAGATCAAGACCACAGCTGAAGACTCAAAGCAAAAGTACCATAACTCTGGAACAACCAGTGATGTGGCGTAACAGCAAGAGCTGCCAGTTCTGAAACTCAGGAACTAGCTTTGAGTCTCGGCTTTGGCTCAACATCCTGTGTTTCTGGGCACATCTCCCTTAAGGCTAGATGTAATAACATTAGGAATCCCAATTTACTAATTACCATTCTCTCTGAATAGCAATTAGGAAGTCCGTATTCCTAATTTTTGGAATTAATTTGAGGTTCATTAGAAATTCCTAATCAGTTGCAATTAGATTAATGAGGTAGGTCCCAATTTGTGGAGCATTAGGAATCGCAGCCAACACAAGGGATGGTGACCTGCAGCAGACCACCATGTCTGTGATTGCTTTTTAATAAAGCAATCTTTTTGTTGAGATGCAGCTTCTTTTCCTTAAAGGAAAAAGGGGTGTGTTTAAAAAAAGAAATGAAACTTTGCAGTTTAATTTTTTAAGAGTAGGCAGTGATCTGTGGCACCACTGCCTGGTCTTAAAAAATACTATTATTTACATTCTCAAAGGGGAAGGGGTCTCTTAGGGAACGGGCACCCAAGGGACATTGCAAATGGGTTACCACCAGTTTGAAACTGGTGGCAAAGTATTACTGTCTTGCGACCGGAATTCGTTTGCCAAACAGCAATGCGTACCATACCAATTCGATATTTGGAAGGGGGAACCCTAAACATGCCCCTTCCAAATAATGGACAACAAAAGCAAAATGTGATTCAGTAACAAGTTATCTGTTGCTCGAATGAGAATTTACCTTAAAAAAATAATTACAAGAGGCGTCTTGCCAAACAGGAATGTTTTGTTCAATTAAACATTATGGTTTAATTAAACATTACGGCCGGGAGAGCAGTTACAGAACTGGGGTCTGAGGACTGTCTCTCAATGTACGTCAGGTTGCAGCAGGTTTTTAAACATTTCTCTGAGTACCATAAACCAATAAAAACATTCCTTTCTTGGTAAAAATGCAAACAGTTGTCATAGAGTCATAAATATAGTTCCAGATAGTGAATGCAGGTGGGCCTTGACTTGGTCTGGACCCAATGTCGGCCAGCGAGTACTTATCCAAATGTCGGGCCTGAGGGGCGTGTGGTTGATGCGTGTGCTAAGTGTGCTGTGTTCTGACTGGCTAAGTGTCCCTAACTATATGTGGCATCTAACTTTATGGTATTTTGGGAATGTATGCATCCCTCTGGCCATGTGTGTTTAATTGGGCCAATCTCCAGGGACCACTGAGGTGTCGCAGTGTCTATCTGAGGGATCTGATCCACGTTTTCCTGTTTGTGCGTACATGTGGCCCGTAATCTCCCTGTGTCCATAAAAAAAATTGTACGTGTCCTTGTGTAACTGGTGCTCATGTAAAGTGCCCTATTACCTTTGGGTCAAGTGCGAGCTATATAAAATTAAAAAAATAAAATTAAAATAAAAAAAATAAACCTGACCATCATTTCTCAAACCAATGAAACTTTAGAACAAAGGAAACACATGCCTCAAGTCACAAAACTACCTGTTACATTTTTCATAAATGTATTTTTTTTCCAAGGGCTACACAACTTCGAATTTGTGCATTATTAAAACGTAAAAAAATACAATTTGCATTTGAATACTAGCTCACAGTCCTGACATGAAAAGGCATGGCTGTGACATCCTGAAGCAGAACCAAGAACTCTTCAATTGTAAGACAAATCATATCTCTTTTTACATGCATAGACTATACCACACCCTGGAAAATCCAGAACAGCAATTGCCAGGCAACAGCGGGCCCTATGATACCTGCCCACGAAGACCAACAGTGTTGTCATTCAGTGAGGAACATGTCCTATTTCAAAGGGCAATAAAAAAACAACAGAAAAGGGCACATAAACCGAATCCTATCTGTAAATCCAAAAATGGATTGCTTCAGCTAACACTCAGATAAAACAGCCCCATTTCGTAAACCCAAAACTGCTCCAAAGATGCAATAAACTGAGGCGTTCGTGGATTGCCATATCAAAGAGAGTAGTTCTACTAACAGGCAACAAAGCAAGCTGTGGATTTTGTACTAAAATTTACATTAGATGAATGCCATATAGAAAAGAATATCTTCCACGTTTCTTTGTTACAAAATTCAGAATATTGCGGTCAAATGCAAAACTTAAAGAATGGCATACGTGTCAGGAATTCACCCACAGATCTTTTGTTAGATTAATTTATTTATTTTGGTGACTTCAATTTCAGCGTTGCATATAAAGGCCTACGAAAGTATGAAACATTCTATTACATAAACCTAAGCCAATACGACATAAATCTTAACAATAACTGCGTGAAACAACGGTAGCATACATGCTTAGGAGTGTAATATTTGGAAAGTGCTTGCAACTTCTAGAAGGTAAATTTACACAGTAAATAGAATTGCCATTTATAGCAAGCCAACAGTCCTCTGCAAACAAACCATGCAGTACGAAAGATAGAAGGATCACCTGTAGCTAGCTAGAGCCCATGACAGACTGATTCCACAGATAACTCAGCATCATGTGGTCAAGCAAAGGGGCTAAGCTGCCTGCTTCAAGAAGGCAGAGTATCACAGAGAATACAGAAAACAATAAACGTAGAAAAGCACCCATCAAAGAAGAACCAAACAATGTTGACTCTCTTTGAGCTCTGGGGACAGAAGAAATAAACCAAAGCCTATAAACAGGGCCACTGGATTAAGCAATTCGGCAGATGCTGCATTTCAGCATAATTATGGATTTCTCACATTTGACATTTTTTTTCAGATTTTCAAAACATGTTTTTTGCTTAATTAAATCAAAAGTTACTAAACATGCAGCAATAGTTAAATTTGTCAGCCTTCTGGTGGTCTTTCCCTAAACTTAGTTGCTTCATTCCTCCTGTTTTGCTGAATTCATTTTTCGTTGGCCTTCGGACTCTGCACACCTTACCACTACTAAAGGCTTGTGCTCTCTCATTAAAATATGGTAAAACTGGTTTACACCCAATTGGCAATGGTACTACCCATACCCAGGGCCTGTACAATAAATGGTGCCATCCACTTAAGTAACCTTGTCAAACATGCCTCAGGCCTGCCACTGCAGCCTGTGTGTGCAGTTTAAAACTGTCATTTCAGCCTGGGAAAATAAACCTTTTTGGCAGGCCCAAACCTTACTTTTTAATACAAATAAGTCACACCTCGTGTAGGCCTTAAAGAGCACATATGGCAGGGGGCATTGTATCTAAAAAGCTGACCATGTCCTGGTAGTGAGACAACTGTAAGGTAGCAATGGTATAAAGATTACTGCACTTCCCATGTGGTAGGGAAAGTATGCAGAAAGGTACGTATAGTATGCTCAACAGGTGACAGCACTATGCTACCAAAATAGTGTCAATTATGTGTGAGACTCTCACAGAAACATAAGTACAGAATACACCCTGAGCATGGAAAATTCCTTAGACAGTAGAACACCATAAAGGTGCTCCAATTAATTGACAAGAATGATGTGATTCAGTGGTAGGGTGAAGTATTTATTACACAAATAGAAGGCAGCCAGCACGTGTTTCGTCTATGATGACTTTTTCAAGTTTGCAAAATCAATATTGCAAACAAACATTTAGTTCATAAATATGTCCAACACAACAAGACATTAAAATATCTGCACCCAATTGTGCAATTGGAAGGAAAAAGCACAAAACCAAGTATAAACAAAGAAAATACCAACAGCTAACTAACTGCAATTGCATCACAAAAGGTGCTTTTTGTAGCGAGTGCAAGGAGATAGCAGATGATGTGGAAGAATTAGCCAGTGTACAAGAAAACACCAACTGTGACTGATGTAAAAAAGCTCATGCCAGACGGTCATAGAGAAAACAATATTATATTGCCCAGAAAGTGAGACAGAATACTGCTAGGTACCTGTGGGGTTAAATGTGGCCACTGATGAAGCAGAAAAAGAAAGGCTGACAAATAGTCATATATCATGTAACAAAATCGTATAAGGCAACGTGATTTTAGCAAAGAAAAATATAATGTGTGTAGAAAATGTGCCCTCGAGGTAGTTCGCCATTTAGTACAAGCGAGCTTGATTAATCATGAAAAATCGACAATGTAGTAATCCGTCATAATTGCAGATGTATCTTATGATTTTCTTGCTAGAACTGTTGTATGCTTAGCTTAAATTTAGCAGAGGCTTTGACCTAGTCGCCTGGTCTCAATTTTAACTGTGTGGTTTTCACTTGTATTAACAAACATATATTTTGTGCTTTTAAAGCTGTTTTTTTCCAGTAGAATGACTAATACACTTATCTCAAGGTTTCGTGCTAGGCAAGTTTCATCCCCTTTGAAGCAAGTCAGTTTCTGCAGGTGCAGACAATAAAGACACTGATACAGAAATAATTGGCAAACTTTGTTGCAACTTGTGTTCCAAAGCTCCAAGGACACCTTATGCATAAATGAGTACTAAGAGAAAGACACTATTCATTGGTCGAAAGGAAGCCACCTTATGAACCCTCCAATGGAAGACCCTGAAGAATTTGGAACGTTTTCTTACTTAAACCCACCGGAACAAAGAGAAGTCAGCCATTTTCTTGATGCCATTCTGAAGCCAGATTCAACCCGCCATTATAAATGACACTTTGATGCTTTTTCTCTATCCCAGAGAGAGAGAGACTTTAAAGAATTCTCACCCTAGAGACTTTAACTTTAAATTTACTCCGTTTTGCCCATGCAATAACTTTGCCCCATTTTCCTTGCTGCTGCAAGGAAAACTAGACTTAAACTTTGCCCCTTTGAAATTCGCCCCATGCTGATCGAACCGGTACCTGAAGGACGAAGACTTACCTTGAGTGCTGATTGTATTTAGCAATTATGAAAGGATAAATTTATTATTCATTGTATTTTCCTTCTTAGGTACCAACTGCTTATTTTAACAGAGCCCAAGCTAGACGTTTTCTGAATTTATGTTGATTAAATTCTTTTGCATGAAGCCCCACATGCCAATGCTGATCAGAGGTTAGTTGAGGTATTCATTTGATGCACCATACTGAATTGAAATCTTGTTATGCTGACCAATGTATGCAATTAGTCAAATTCAGTTACTCATATTAGTGATTTGCATTGTTATAACCGAGTGCATTATAATCCAGATTTTGCGTAGATTGTGTTTCTTCCGTCGCTATGGACAGCTAGTAATGTTCGTATATGTATACCATTTGATTTTGAGACTTACTTATATTGTGCTAGCTTTGTTAATATAGGGAAATAAACTCATGAACTTTTAATAAACAGGTGTGGTTATTCATGACTGAAAGGTCATGGTGTGTCTAAATACTGATTTTCTGTTTAATTAAGTTGTTGATTGATTACCAATTGAGTATTGGTTATAGATTATAAATGATTATTGATTATTGATTTGAGAGATCCGACTATTCTTTCGATGCGGAGAGCTCAACCCGGTCAAAAGGTTCACCGACCTCCGGCGTGTCCAAATATAAGTAATTTATAAAGACTGGACGCGCTATCACCACCAAGAGTAATGCGTACAAAGGCGGTTCTGCGAGTGAGCGGTATGTGCAAAGGTCCTTATCTGTTAATAGGCCTTAGTCAAACGCTGTGATCCGGACATGATGACTAGCAGAAAAGATGGGAAAAAGGTGAAGGTAACATTGGGTTACCTTATTACATTTAATAAATGATGGCTTTTGATTGGGAGCAGATAGAAATGCCAAGCATGATGTCTGAGGAATTGTCATTTAAAACCATTTAAAACTGTTTTTTAAAGACAGATTATAAGTAACAATTCTGAAAATGTTAGTGTCCTAAACATTTAGTGCCTGCAGCCTGTTCTTGGGTCACATGACTGGATGTAGTTGGCTGTTGGCATTTGTGTATTCCTCCTAGACAGCCACACAATAAAGACTGTGGGTGTAGGGAGGATGGGCCATCTCTGGCTTGATAGGGAGAGACGGACCTGTCACTTACCACACTTGCAATTCAATGGGGCTGCCTCAGTACACACAGAAAGAACTTCACACTAGCCTACTGTACCACCAGACAAAATGGGACCTGGTCAGGGAAGTAGGAAATATCAAACACCTCTGCAAGGGGGAAATCAAGAAGCTTCTCCCACTTCAAAGAGGGAAACAGGTATACAAAGGGGACCTTCACACCCATTTTTAAATCCCGTCCTGTGAATACTACAGAAGAAGGGCATCCTTCTTCTTTGCTTCAGGCCTGCTCTGCTTGGTGAGATGGAAGACTAGACCTATACCGTTCATCCAAGGCTGAAGTGACTTCAAGGTTCAGCTACTCCTTGTCATGATGTAAGGGGAGTAGAACGGGTTGATGTCACTTAAAATGTTTTGACAGGAAATGGAATGGTCAGACATTGGAAAAGTAGGCAGAGGATCCAGAAGGATGTTTGTCATGCTGTCTCCTCAGTTCCTGTGCTAAGGTCATTACCTACAATAAAAATGTACCTAGCTCTTCTTTGAGTAGGATCACCTCTACAATTTTGGCCACGACCGGCCCTGGCACAGAACCCTTGCATCAACCGCTTTTATTTTCTCATCTAGCAAACAACGCCACATTGGATTTTGGCAAATTGCAGCCTACAGGTTATGAGCCTGAAGAAATGCTATTTTGCTGATATTTAATCTCCTTTTACCACTGTGTCTACACATCGGGGAAAGTGAAAAGCAGAGTCTCCTGATCTATTCCTCACAACACCCCATGTCAGCTAATGTTATCAGGATAAAATAACTGACCTTTGGCACATTGGGCTCTGGCACATACCAAATTGGCACACTGATCAGTATTTTGTATTTTAATCATTATACAAACACTGACCATTAACACTACATTTCACTCAGGAAACCATTAGTTCCACGTGCTCTGCCATGAGCATTTGTTGCAGGAGCATTTTTGTGTGTGCTTTCCCCTTGTGCTGCCCTTGAAGAACAGTTGGCTGTGACATTTCTGCCTGCATGCTCCACCTCAGTCAGGTGATGCATCACAAACGGCATTTCCAAGGCAGCAAAGTGTTTCATTGGCTGCTGCAGCGGTGCACTCGCCCTTCCGACACACATTATACATGCTCCACTTATGTTAGGCTGCATGTCACCATGGACGTTTCCAAGCCTGACACGCTCTTTACACATCAGGCAGCACAAGTCAGCTAAAGACACTGGCTCATCACTGTCCAGTGATTTATGCTGTTTTAAACTTTCGGGATGGCCTTAACATGAATGTGGTGTCCTGCAAGTGGTAAATATTTGAATTATATAATATTTTACTCTGCTATTCATCATGGCATCTAGTAATATGTTAGATTTAACTCCTCCTCAATCTTTTACTTCTGCTTTGAATAATTTTTCTCTTGAATGGCAGATGTGAATATTTTCTAAACTATGTATCTACCTTCGATGATGATGAGGATTTTACCCCTGAAAAGAAAAAAATGTATAGTTACACTGTCTAGGGTCATCTGGATTAGAAATTTGTAATCGTATAGAAAAGAAAGCTAGGCAACCAGGTCAAGGAGACTTTTTACCAATGCACTTGAGGATTTAGATAAATATTTCACGCCTACAGCCTGTTTTGGTATTGATATGTACAAATTCTACCACAAGAAGCAGTCCAAACAAGAATCTATTAAGGATTATGTATCGGCATTAAAGAATCTTGCTTTGACTTGCAATTTTGGGGCATTACACAATGAACTTATACGTGACCAGATTGTCATGCATGCTGCAAATAAACCATACAGGATAATCTTTGGGCAAAAGGGGAAGCCCCATTACAAGAAGTAATAGACATTGGTAAATGTACAGAATTGACTGGTAGATGTGCAAAGGCTGTACTTTCAGAAAGCAACAAAGATCTAATGGATGACAAAGATCACAAATCTGGAGATGTGGTTTACAACATTAAATCTAGAAAAAAACAGAAAGACACTGCCAGAGAGATTGGAAAAAGAACCAAATGTACACAAAAATCAAAACTTGATAATAATAATGAAGCCAAATGTTACATATGCTAATGACAAAGATGCGCCACACATAATCAACATTGCTCATGGTGTGGTATTATCGATCATTTTAGGAAAGTGTGTAGGAAAAAGAAAGACAGTGCTATAAATGTTTTAGAAGAGAATTCAAGTCATGATTCACAGGACAGAGAGGATGAAGAAGACACAGACGTGTTTTGAGTGTGGTTTCTGGCTTAAATGTAGAACACATGCCTAACTCTTGAAGGAAAAAACCCAAGTGTGAATTGTCTGCAGGTGGTATTAATATAATGAAAACAGCCGATTCCGGTTCCCCTTATACCATTGTCAATGAAAGTATGTGGATGAAAAAGTTCACTTCAAAGTTTGGAGCTGAATTAGAACCACCTCATGTATCTCCAAAAAGTATCATTGGGGATCCCATTAATCTTTTGGGTTACAGGGAATTACTCTTTGTGTACAAAAATAGAGAGATATTATGCAAATTATATTTCTCCAAGACGGGTCCGTCTCTGTTGGGTTGGTGGGAAAGGAACATTTGGGTATTATTCTTGATCCCAATATTCCTGAACCTGTCTTAGCCATACAGGATGTTGGGGATAAAGAGGAAGCTGAGATTGCAACTTTATAGCCTGAGCCATTAGTGAATTAAAGGGATTTCAGCCCAAAATTATTTTGAAAGAAAATGCCATACCATCTGTACACAAGGCCAGAAATGTGACAATGAGTATCAGGATGAGGAAGTGCCTGGCTACCCTATCGGGTGATTATCTCTGCTTTATAAATTCTGATTTCTTGATTGATTGAGGTGTCTTCTGAACTAGAGAAGTTACAGGCTCCTGACATCATAAAGCCAGTTGAATCTTCAGACTGGGTCGCTCCAACGGTGGTTTTGTGACATCCTACTGTCAAACTATGATTTAAGAGACTTTAACAAGAATATTCTAGTAGAGCAATTTCCTCTCCCAAAAAATAATTAAATGCTGTGCTGACCAAGGAAACAGAATGTTTCACCACTATTGATTTCAAATCAGCATACCATCAGGTATCCCTTCATCCTGAGAGCCGTAGACTCATTGTATTCCCCACCCCCTTTGGGTGTTTCCAGGTAATAAGGGTTCCATTTGAGCTGGTACTGGCGGCAGCCATGTTCCAGCAAATCATGTTTTTGATGTTAAAGTAATCCAAAGAGGTTTCATTTTTTTAAGATGACATCTTAGTCATGGGCAGAACATGCAAAATTGGTAAAGGTTTTGGGTACACTGAAAGAAAGGATTAACTGTTGAATACAGTAAATGCAAAATAGCAAGGAAGATTGTCACATATCATGGTCATGAGATATGTAGTAAGGGAATAGTGCCTTAGGTATCTTTGGTTGAGTCCATAAGGGATGCTTCGTTGCCCACAAACAAGGATGAAATCATGCTTTCCTGGGGCTGGCTGAGTTTTATTCAAAGTATGTACAAAGGTTTTCAAGCAAAATGTACCACATCATACAACATCAAAAAATGAAAAATATGTTCAGGTGGTCTAAGGAGTGTGACGATGCTTTTGATTCAATAAAAGGGACATTACAAAGGCACCCCGACTGCAAGGGTTTGACCCTAATCTGAAAAGCATAGTTACTACGAATGCAAGTAATTAAGGCTTAGGAGTGGTTCTTGCACAGGTGGATGATCAGGGAACAGAATATATAATAGCTTTTGAGTGATCACAAACCACTTATTAAAGTTCTGCCCACCAAAAGGGTTATTCAATGTATCTCCCTGTCTAGCTTGTATGTCCATAAGATTGTTGGATTATATTTACAATGTAAATGATGTGCCTAGTATTAATAACAAAACTGGCCATTTCAAATAAGGTCACACGTGAAAGAAGTATGGGTGCTGAAAATTTCGTGGAATGTTGTGTGGCTGACATTATTGATGAAGTCAATGGTATTATGAAAAATGAATGGGAAGACGCCTTGAAACAAGATGGTGTGTTGCAAAAGGTGCAGAAGTGTATAAATGGGGTCGGCTAAATAAAAGTGAAATGGAAGAAGATACCTGTGTATTTTGGAAATTAAGAAATGAACTGTCTGAGGAGGATGGTAAAGTGTTATGTAATAGTAGAATAGTTCCCATAAGTGGACTAAGAGACAAAGGCCCTCATTACGAGTTTGGCAGATGGGAATGCCCGTCTGTCAAACTCCCTACGGAGTGGCTACTGCCGTAGTGGCGACCACCCCACAAGACCTATTAGGAGTTTCCCTCTTGGCCGGTGGGCGAAAACCTTGGGTTCCACCTACCGTCCTAGCGGGAAACAGGCTACAGCATTGTCTCCGGCTTGTAATCGAGCTGGCGGTAATGCTGTAGCCCGCATGGTGCATCACTACCCTTGCAAGGTTCTCTGCCTGCACAGCAGACAGTGAACATTGCAGCGGTGCTGGGCAGGGGGACCCCTGCACTGCCCATGCAATGTGCATGGGCAGTGCAGTTCCCCCCCCCGGCACCCCACACCTGTTTTCCGCCAGCCTTTTCATGCTTGCCATGCTGTTTCCTCAGTTCCTGTGCTAGGGTCATTGCTTACAGTAAAAACTTACCTAGCTCATCTTTGAGTGGAATCATCTTTACACTTCTTGATGAAAAACAGAAATCCTGAGGTTTAAGCCTCTTTGCAGCCATGAACAGGCCTGTTTGTGCCAAGATCTTCCCGTCTGCACCGCCCATCAACGCGAAGTCCTGTTGAACCACCCATCAATGCGAAGCCCTGGTGAACCCAACTCTTCGTGCTACAGCGACCGCCAGAAGCAAACAGCAATGAGAGATCGCACTACAGCATTGACAGCCCATTGTGACCATCAACATGAATCATCTGCAATGACTGTCTGCGACACCTGACACAATCTCCGTACTACAGTGACAACTGTTAGTGAAGCTAAGCCTGCTCTTTGTGCTACAGCAATGACCATCCGTGCCACTCTCCCTGCTCCCCCGGCCCCCTCCACTGTGAACTGAACTCTTCATGCCACACTTGAGAAGGTAATTCTTTCAGTGAACCTGGTCCCTGTATCTGGCCCTTGGTCCATTGCAGTCAGCCTGAACTTTCAGCTTGCACTAGGTCTTGTACGACAAGATAGCTGCGAGTGGCACATTGTATTTTTAGGTGCTATACTTGCCTAAAACTTTTGAAATAGCATATCTCTAGTTCTATTGATTGGGTTTTTATCATTTTGGTGTCAAATAATATATTAGATTTTACTCTCTTTTTCTAAATTGGTGTGGGATTTTTCATGTGTTCTGTTTTCACTTTATTATTGTTTGTGTGCTGCATAAATACTGTACACGTTGTCTCTAAGCTAAGCCTAACTGCTTTTATGCCAAGCTATTAGAGGGTTAAAAACAGGTTAATTTAGTGACTTTTTGTGGTTCAACATGACAAGGATTGTGGCTGTTGCTTGAGTGGGGTATCACCCCTCTAATCCAACAACCTGATTTGTCACAGACACATGTTGCTGCACTGTAGGAGGTCCTTCGTAAAAGTCAAATGTTCAGCTTTTGATTGCATAACACTGTATTTGAGTGTTACACCATTACTAATGAGGTGAAAATTTTGCCCAGACAGCCTTAACATGTAAAAAAGAAAAATAATGAAGTAATACTATCACTACATATGTCACATTATGCTGTACTATTTGCTTTATCTTGCTGCATAATTTAATAGACTCAGCAGCATAATTTGGTCCTTACGTGTTGCATAGTTCCAGTGGTCCTGCCTAGAAGCAGGCAAACACAATGAAACATTATAATCCTCAGTCAAACCCCATGTGCGTTTGGGGGTAAAGAGCTCATGTTACAAGAGATCTATCCTCACATGCACTCATGCAACTCTAGGTATTAAAAAACCATAGCAAAGACCTACTCAGTTTTTTGCTATGAAATCTGAAACCTCGCAGAACATTTATGAAAGGGTATAAAACAACTACTATAACTAATTTAAAAAGAAGGGCTTATCAGGCCCTGATTTAGGATTTGGTGTGCAGCCTACTCCATTCAAATGCAGTGGACTCATGGATGGGGGATCCCTAAGATTCCTCAAACGGCAGGGGCCTTCAGATAAAGGACATCACACCACCAACCCTATTTAAGGTGTACAGTGTAATCTCTTTTTGTTTCTGGCCATCACTGTCAGGAAAATCCTGGTGGCGAGGGAGAGAAAAAACAATAATGACCCCCACACCCTCAGAGAAAATGTCTCCTTTCAATGTACAGGGATGACGTCTCGGCTGGCAGTCATCTCTAAATTTGATGGACGTAAGTCAGGATAGAGGAGGTCTGCCAAACCATGAATCAGGCCCATAGTATTAACAATCATGAGCAGACCAGCAACCAGCCCACAGAACAAGGCCCCAGTGCCATCCAGGTCACTGAAGTTAAGTGGAGTCAGCTCTTGAGGTACCTGAAAAGCTGATAAGCCAATTAAGAGACCCTCAGTCTTTTCTCAACACCCATGCCCACCCTGTGGAATTGTGACACTGCATGACATATGCCAACTTAACATGAAGCAATATTCAGTATTATTTTATAGTCCCAGTACATTGTACATTTCAGGATTGGCACTGTAGGATTAGCACAGAACAGTGCTTGTTTAGGTGTTGCACTGGATTCATACATGATTAATGCTTGAGAATGACAATCCAGGTTCAAGTAGTAAAGGCCATGCATAAAATCGCTCTCATATTAATCAGCCGCAATTAATTTAGCAAATGTTTACTTTTCAGCCTATTAAACGCAAGAGCTTACCTTAAGAGTGCAGCTGTTGGTTTATAGTACGCTCAAACGGTCTTACCAGTGTCTACGTTTTCACCAGAACAGAAAACAATAAACAGAATTATGCTAAAACGTCAGATGATTTGTAGACACTTTTAGATATTTAATTGGTTAGGTAGGATTCGGATTTAGAGCTCTCCTTCTATTTTTTCCCTGGACACTAATCAGCTTTTTGTGTCTGCCTGCAGGGAAATCTACTGAATGCAAATCGAAACAGGCCTTTTTATCAGATTTATTAAAAAGAAAAAAGTCAAAATTTCGTTTGTGTTTTCTACATCAACCATTGCTGAATAAAGATATGCCTTGACGTTTCAGTCTATTTGCAGAAGCATGGAGAAAATAAATGTAATAAGCTCTCGGATTCAAAGTTGAATTTAAATTAAGAAATATTGGTCATTGCAAAAGCCATGGTTCACTCAAGGCATTACAGTATCTGGTCTTCTGTGCAAATGCCAAGCTGTGGCGATTGTTCAAAGTGGGTGCGAATCATGGACTTTCATTCCTCTACCTTGGGCTGGACCTGTCAGGACTGGCAAAACGAATCAAGCACTGGCAATGCCAATACGTCTGACTTTAATGTGCTACTCCATGTCTTTTCACAGCCACACAACTCACCTGGGAAGTCTTGTACCACTGGTGTACTGGGAATAGGAACACATACCCAGAAAGAGCACCTGCCTGCTCTGTACAATGGAATGTGGGTTAAACTAACAGTGCATGAGAAAAGCAATGAAGCATATGGGAATAAAGTATGTGGACGGGGGCATTCAATTGAAGTCGAGTGCTGAGATATTCAGGACAAGTGCCATCAAAAGCTTTGCACACGTTGTTAAGTGTCTTAAACAAGATCCTTTTAGTAACAGGTAACCTTAAAGCAACAGCTGTGAAAACTGTATTATGAAGAATCGAAAGGTGACAGATAAGATATTAAGGTAAACAAAGCAAGACTAAGGTGCTCAATACGAGTCTGGGGTTCCTGGGACCGCAAGACTCGCAGTGGCAGTTGAACTGCAGCCAAAGCAGTGGTACGGCCTCCACATTATGACCCTGACAGAGCTACCGTGGTCCGACCACCGGCACCGCCAGGTTGCCGCCAGTCGACAACCTGGCAGTGCCAGTAGTTTTAATCCTGCCCTGGGGATTACGATTCCCCTCTCAGACGGCTTTTGCATAGCAGCCCCAGCTCCATGCAAATGCTGGTGGAGACAGGTTGCCGGGGGCCCCATAGAGGCCCCTGCACTGCCTATGCACTTGGCATGGCCAGTGCAGGGGTCCCCATGGACAGTCCGGTCGCGCTTTTCACTGCCCAAATTAATGGCAGTGAAAAGCGCAACAGGTGTTGTCGCACCCGATGCACCGCAACATTGCCGCCGGCTCAATTATGAGCCAGCGTCAATGTTGTGGTGAGTTTGTGGTGGCCTTTCACATAGCTATACATACCACAAGTAATTACTAGATGTTCTACTCGAGTCAGGAGCAACAGCTTGAAGTCTTTCACAAGGCTGCAGTCCTTCAAAACTTTACTAAATGTCCCTCTCAAGTCAGAAGCAACTTCCTAACAAGTCTAACACGAAGTCTAAATGATCCTTTTGAGTCAGATGCAACTGCTTCAAACAGGGCTGGCATTAGGGTGGTGCGATTGGTGCAGCCGCATCTGGCACATAGCACCGGGTGGTGGTGAGGAGGTGCTGCCTTTAGGAATACCTTTTATGTTTAAAAACAACTGCTGCAGAGTCCCGTGTGTGTCCAGCAGTTTTCAGGCAACAATAAAATGTCAAGATAACTATGATGATTAATGTCCCTGCTGGGGAGAGATCCAGTTTTGTCTAGAGGCAGTATTTTCATCATAATGTAGAACAGAGGGTTAATATGCCTGCTGTATGTTATGTGGATACTGCATTTGTCACAGAGATCCCTTTGCCACATATGTTGCAATCATAATATGACCCTTGAACTGGCATCAAAGAGCTACAAGCAAACTGCATGGAATAGGTTAGAATGTTATGTTTTTTTCCTCCAATATTTCATGACCCTAATGTTGCTAAAATGGGTTAGTTTAGGTGGAACTATATTCTTATTAGTAAAGCCAACCCCACCCAATGAGGTACATTGCAAATATACCAACTACTATATGGATGACATGCGACTTCTACACCTTATAGTCCTGGTTCATTATGTGATAAATCCTATAGAGTGATTTTCACACATATGATTCATTGTCTCTGTGTAATATGTATGTGATGTAAAGTGCTCTGACACCCTACACTGGCATGAGTAGCGCTATAAAACAAATAAAATGTATATGAGAGAGGGGTTATGGAGATATGAAGGGCTCGGTTGAACAGCGGTAGTGAAGGAATCTGTTCAGAGAGAGGTCATGGAGGGGATGGAAAAAAAAGGAAATGAACTGTACAGACCACACAAATAAATACTATGCACACAACTACAAACATCTGCAAGATTTCAAGTAGACATGCAAATTGAAACTCCTCTTGAAGGCGTTTTTCAGAATCTCATGGTGAAAATCACATACTCCAAAGAAGTATCACAGGGGCAACTAAACTGGTACATCTAGTTTGTTCCACTTTCTGTGTTGTACCAGGTGATGATTCGCACAGCTACAGATTCTAAACTTGAAAAACAGCAATGCCAAACTCCTCACAATACACAAGGTTAGGCCTTCCGGCTATATCAAGACATGCATCATACAAAATGAGGGGCCTAATGTCTTTGTCATCACATTTAAAAATCAATAAAGCAAGCTTACTTAACATGACCATATCTCTGTGTAGAGGGACCCATGAAGCATTTTAGGCTGCCCCAAATTACACATTGATGTCAGGCCCCATTCGGGAGGACTTAGGTCAGTCAGGGGCTACTGGGCCACAGCCTTGAGGGAATTGGGTTGTTTGCATGACCTGTCCAAGGCCCATCCTTTGCAAACTGGGATAAGCAGAACGCTTCTACACTTGACTCTCAGTGGTAGTGATGGCAAGCAGTCAAACGCATCTCAAGAACATTAGTCTCAGGATAATCGGGCCAGCACTCAAAAGTACACCCTGCAAACCAATAATGATTTTACAGCTCAGTGCTTCTCTTTAGAAAACACAAAGCAAGTCCCTATCCCAGTTTCAGTAGGGGAGGGCACCAGGCACACTGGACACTGGTGCCTTGAAGACGCTGACAGAGATAACATGGGGAGGCCACTCAATGTGCTTCATATGTGCCATGGCTCCTCCATCAGTTGGGAAGATGGATCATAGTTCCTGATCACACCAATCCCAGTCTGTGCATCTCTAGCGGGCCATGGTCAACTGCTTCATTCCCTTCCAATGGTCGGCTCTTTCTGCATGGTTGGCACACTCCTTACCTCTTGCTCAGGAAGGACATCTTGGTTCCTAGGAAAAGCCAGCTATTCTTCCCACAGGTCAGGATCCAGGTGTGGTCCCCTCACCCATGGACAGCTATCTGTGAGGCAGGCACCAGCCCTGGTTGCACTGCAGTACTTTGGGGAGCACCCCCTTCTTGGTTGAAGAGAACCTCTCGTAAGACAAGGGTAAGTCTAGGCCTTTTTACATCCACTGAATTACTATGAGGCTGGGGCCAAAATGAAAAAACTGGAAAATAGATAATTGCAGTTGGGGCACACAGGGCAGAGGACACAGTTGTGTGCCATACTGGGGATATTCCTGTCCCAACAATTGACATCATCATGCAGTCATTCTCTTGAACAGCAAGCATTTACTACGGCTGGACTTAATGACTAGCATGTGTACTAAATCCTTTCTTATTGCATTTGTCACAGGGTTCACTAGGCAAAACCCCTACCTATTGTATTTATCACCTAGTTCAAAATGTAAAGACTTTTCCTTTAATATTTGCCATGACGTTTACAATGTAAAACCCTTCCTATTATATTTGAGAAATTCAGTTCAGTAGGTCCCAAGACAGTCCGAAGCAAAAAGCCACAACTGTGTGAATTTTAGAAGCTTTCACCAGTGGTGTCCTGGTGCCTCTGTGCCCCACACTCCCAAACTGGGAACCAGGTGCCCCTTTTAAGACTTGCAAGGGTAAATAGGCGGAGCAGTCCAAGGCTGACCAATGGAAATGCTATAGGGTGGAAATCCAGAATTTAGCAATCCATAACATTAATTCTTAAAAATCAATGTCCAGTCAATGTTTTTTCCTTAAATTTTAAGTTATTTAACACACACAATTAAATGTTATAATCTCAATGACAAGTATTTGCATGAATTCAGGTGGAATTGCAAATCAGATTTCTTTATACTGGTGACTTTGCAAACTAACTAGTGTGCAATTCAGGTACACTAAAGAAGTATCAAAGGCAGAAAAAAACCTTCTAAATGTAGTCGGCTTCAATTATCTGTGAAGTGCTGTGTAATAATTTTACACCAGCAGGTTCTAATAAAAAAACCAATTGCCTTCTATAGGCCCTCCAGAAATCATGAGGGTTTTTACAATCAGAGAGTTTATGTCTAGAGACTTTGTCAGGTTTTTTGTAAAGGACTGCTGCCTTTGTCACCTCATTTAAAACTTAATAAAATACGCCTGTTAACTTTAAAAGGACCATGTGATCTTTTTCCTAAAGAGAAACTTCGGACATTTTAGGCATAGCCAAGGTTAGCGTTGAGTTAAAAGACCTAAAAACGGGCCTCTGTATTAAACCTCTTCCCATTGCAATTATCAGAGCTCATAGTATAAATCCTGTCCATTGTGTAATCAAGTAGATCAAAATCTAAGCCACTTCTTGTGATGTTTGCCATGGTATTTAAAAAGTAAAATCCACTCCCATTGTTTTGGACATAGGTTTCACAGCATAAAGCCGCTTGCCATTGCATTTGTCAGAGTTCACAATGTAAAATCCTTTCCTATTCCTGTTGGCAAAGAGTGGGCAATGTAAAGCCCTTCCTGCGATATTTGGCAATAATTCACAATGTAAAACCCCTTCCATTTTTGTTTGTCACAGATCACTATGTAAAAACCTCCCAATTGTATTTGAGCAATCCGGTTCTGGAAGTCCATTGGCTGTTAGATGTTCCTACTCCCCCCAGTTATGCCAATGGGGTTATTCTGCCTCTGATGTCCTAAGCCTTCTTTATTCCAGAACTACAAACTTGGAACCATATAACCCTGTTAGCACTTGTCTCTAAGGATGACATATGCAAGGCAGTCCATGGCTTACTCATGGGAGATGCTGATGGCTACAGGCTCAGAACACAGCAAAGCACTACATAGCACTAAAGAAATCAATGTCCAACCAGTGTTTTTTTTTTATAAGAAAACATACTTTAAAGCACACTTACCTAAATGGTATAATCAAATGACAAATATTTACAAGACTGAAGTTATAATAACAAATTGTAACCCCTCCTTCACGGGCCTTGCAAATGTTCAAAGTGCAAATCATTTGCGATAAAAAAAAATCACAGGAGCTACTAACCCTGTACATCTAGTTTGCTTCTTTCTTCTGTGAAGTACCAATTGACAAACAGTGCATACGAAGGCTTTAATAGTAAAAAAACAGCAATGTTTCTCTATGGGCCAATAAGAATACATGAGTCATGTCACGAACACCAAGGGTGTGTCTACAGGCTTCATCAATTAAATAAATACTCCCTTTACCACAGCATTTAATTGCCAATGAACCAAGCTTGTTGGCTTTAACTTAAACATGTTGACTCTGCCTCAAGCAACCCGTCATTCAATTTTGGAACTTTCAAAGTATACATTGACATGAAAATAACTCTCCTTCCAGAGACACCAAGCATTTATTGTGGCCGGTCAAAAAAATAAGCATATATAATAAACCATTCCTATTGTATTTGTCAAAGAGGTGACAATGTAAAACCCATTCCTATTGTATTTATCAAATAGTTAAAAATGTAAAGGTGTTTCATAGGGTCTTTGTCATGGAGTTCACAATTTAAAACCACTTCCTATTGCATTTTGTTAGAGAGTTCAGAATGTAAAGCTCTTGCCTATGGTGTTTGGCAATCAGTTTACAATGTATAACCCCCTCCTATTGTTTTTGTCAGAGAGTTCGCAATGTAGTACCACTTATAGAGTTTTGCCAAGCAGTTGAATGCGAACCTTCTTGCTATAGCATTTGCCAGAGATTTCTGCAACGTATCACAACTAGTTTTTATTAAAATGCTTGTAGAGAAGAATATCAACAAGTGGACAGAACAAGAGCTGGTCCCTTATTACCACTTCTTACATTTCTTTGGTGATCACATAAGCCCTTGCAGACAGCTGTGCCTAGACCTATAACCCAATGAAATTCCAAAAAACAAGGTGTGTCAGAGATGGCAACCAAAACTCTCGCCTACTGGGGGAAGCCATGTTAGAAAATATTTGTCTACAAGGTTTAACACTGTGTAATATCAATCCATTCATAAAGGCCTATTTACTTTTGTTATGTGCTCCTCACAATAAATAATTGTTTAACAGATCATACCTTAGGCATCTGATTCAAATCTCCCAAGGAACCAGTAAGGCCTGCGGCTTAGATCAATGGCTTGTCACTCTAACCAACCCATGTCATTTATGTCAAAACAGACTTCAGCTTTGAATTCCGCGACCACCAATTTGATAAAAGGAAGTGCCTCTCACCAGTGTGTCATAAACCAATCTGAGGAAACAGTAAAACACACCATAGTGCTGAGTGAGTACATCTCTGAATACTATTTCGAAAATTACATTCTGCAGTCAATCCTGGTCCACGAGTAAATCAAATTAATTTTACAGTGGGCTCCAAATGACACAGCTACCTGAGCATAGAAGCTGGCAGAGTTAGACAATAGTCTACATGCGACAAGCATGTTTGCTCATGTTTATTCAGAACCTGCTCAGAGCCTCTCATTCCAGCTGCACTGTAGCTGACCTTTTTTTAAACCTTGGACACTGAGGTATCCAATAGCATTTTAGTGGGTCAGTTTCTATTTGGGGGACCATACCAAGCTGAAGTCCAAACATCAGAGATACCAAATTATTAAAAACTAGGGGGTTCATGGGATAGAACCCGACTCCATACACTCAGAATCCTCCAACCTCCCACGATTCATGGAAAGGTGACAGCAGCATACTGCCATGACAGCGGCCTGGAAAGAATAGAAATGCCATTGGTCCAACAGGTAACTGGTCTGAGAGGCGCAGGGATGTAAACTGCACCTGAGCACAGCTAAGCCCAAGCTACTGTTTAGCAAGATGGAGCCTTTTTGGTATTTGTCCTTTTACCTCCCTGCACACTGAAGGAATGGACATATTAACCGATACAGGGTAAAGTATTTCCCATGGAGAATATAAACAAGGGTCATGTTTTCAAGAGACAGTCAAGAGATACTTCCTACTTTTCAATTATTAGTGCTTAAAATTATATTTGCCATTGTGTGGTTGCTGACAAAGTTAAGGTTTTCTGCACTTTGATTTAGGAAGTGTGAGATAGTCCTTACATGGCATCTGCAAAACATATTTATCTTTGGTATGCCTTACTGGTAATGATAAATGTGAAAGGATCAACACGCAAACTATGCAGCTACCTTTCAAGACAAGCGTTGCATGCTTTCAATTTTTACTTACTTTAACATGTACGTTTTGGGTGCATAGAATCATTGAAGGCTAGAACTGGATCAATCCTTGGAACTTCATGTCCAACCCCCATTAGCGTACCTAAAACATCAATATTTTGTCAAAGATGTGCTTGGCACCTTAGTTATTTATTTATTTTTATTCTTGATATACCAGGATCCAGACCCTGAGCCCAGGGTGATGTGGCACTTTTCAGCAGTGTACAATAGCACATAGTGTATGTGGATTTTTTTTTTTTTTTTTCAGGGGTGTTAACAGTATATGTGATCAAATAGGCAAAATTGAGAGAAGCATCTAACTTTGCCCTGATTTGGGCAATGAGTTCAGTTTAAGTGAAGCCTCTGAGAAAGTTTGGTTTATGGCCCCTCATTGAAGTTAAGATCAAAACAGCCTATCCTGGTGCAGAGATGGAGCATATAGTGGTGAAGGTCTTTCTAAATGTGGGTGTGTGGAACTTAAGAAGGGCTTGACTTCCTAGGAATCAGTGTCTGTCGGAGCTCTGAAGCTCTTGAGATAGATATTCAGAAGTGTTAAAGTTAATCATCTCAGGCATGATGCATGCAGTATCATACTAATAGTAACAAATTCTGGGATGCTGTCTTAGGTATGGAAGGGCAGACGCAATGCTTTCAGATGTTTTCATGCATGTGATTAGATGGGCTCTGGGTGAAGGGCTGCTTTGAGGGGAGCTAAGTATGATCTGCTAGGCATGGCCAATGTAACTCATTACTAGGTATTAAACAACCAGACTGTGGTTTTATTTTGGAAAGAAGGGTTTCAGATGTGACGTGGTCACCTCTGAAGAATAAAGATTCAACTTGAAAATCTGATTGGGAGGAAGAAATTCGGTGCTCATTTGAGTCTGATTTCTGAGACAAGTTTTGGGTCAGATGGTTTAAATGTTCCACTTCTGGAAATGCAACAGAACCCATGTATTTGCATCTGTTAGTCTACTCTTAACATGCTTGAGCAGGTCCAGAATCAAGCGTTACAAGCACTGTTGGCACGACAAAAGCATGACATATGTATGAATGTAGATATGAAGAATGGTTTGTAAATGGCAAACCTTGATAGCTAGAGAGCACTTCATTACTAAACAAGGATTAAGAAACGTGTTGCAGTGTGCAATAGCAGCACATTCCAATTTGGATGACTGGTATCGAGGCAGTCTGGCTACACAATATCACTTATTATCTTCAAATAGGCAAAAATGCAAATCACTTTCTTCTGTTAGAACATCTACTGATGCACACCCAAAAGCACCTTTTGGAGCAGCCAAGACTTAAATGTCTGAAATATGTGTTACTCAACCAGCCGCACCTCGTCACTTCTCTTTCTCAAGTTCTTCAAGTATTTTCAATACTTGCTGTATATTCTACAATTATGCTGATAATGGCCAGTGTTAGACTTTTCATCCTTGGCGTGGTCTCCCTTAACTTTTTGCCTCTGTTCCCCAGGTTGTTGATGGGTGCTGGACTCTGATTTTATTGTTTTTGTTACTCTGGGCACTTTACCACTGCTAACCAGTGCTAAAGTGCAAGTGCTCCTGTTTAAAATGTGTACGTAATTGATTCTCCATGATTGGCATATTTGTTTTACTGTTAAGTCCCTAGTAAAGTGCACTAGAGGTGCCCAGGGCCTGTAAATCAAATGTTACTAGTGGGCCTGCAGCACTGGTTGTGCCACCCACACAAGTAACCCTGTAATCATGTCTCACACCTGCCACTGCAGTGTCTGTGTGTGTATTTTTACTATGTAAATTCGACTTGGTAAGTGTACCCACTTGCCAGGCCTAAACCTTCCCTTTTCTTACATGTAAGGCACCCCTAAGCTAGGCCCTAGGTAGCCCCAAGGGCAGGGTGCAGTGTATGGATAAAGTAGGACATATAGGGGGTCATTCCGACCCCAGCGGTCAAGGACCGCCGGGGCCGGGGATGCGGGAGCACCGCCAACAGGCTGGCGGTGCTCCTCAGGACATTCTGACCGCGGCGGTTCAGCCGCGGTCAGAACAGGAAAACCGGCGGTCTCCCGCCGGTTTTCCGCTGTCCTGCAGAATCCTCCATGGCGGCGCAGCTTGCTGCGCCGCCATGGGGATTCTGACACCCCATACCGCCATCCTGTTCCTGGCGGGTCGCCGGCCAGGAACAGGATGGCGGTATGGGGTGTTGTGGGGCCCCTGGGGGCCCCTGCAGTGCCCATGCCAATGGCATGGGCACTGCAGGGGGCCCCGTAAGAGGGCCCCACTTTGTATTTCAGTGTCTGCTTTGCAGACACTGAAATACGCGACGGGTGCCACTGCACCCGTCGCACATACCCACTCCGCCGGCTCCATTTGGAGCCGGCTTCCTCGTGGGGAGGGGTTTCCCGCTGGGCTGGCGGGCGGCCTTCTGGCGGTCGCCCGCCAGCCCAGCGGGAAAGCCAGAATGGCCTCCGTGGTTTTTTGACCGCGGAGCGGCCATATGGCGGCTCCCGCCGCCCGCGGGGGTCAGAATGACCCCCATAGTAATGTGGTTTATATGTCCTGACAGTGAAATACTGCCAACTTCGTTTTTCACTGTTGCAAGGCCTGTCTCTCTCATAGGATAACATGGGGGCTACCTTTAAATATGATTCAAGTGTAGATTCCCCTAGAGAGTAGATGGACATGTGGAGTTTGGGGTCCCTGAACTCACAATTTAAAAATACATCTTTTAATAAAGTTGATTTTAAGATTGTGCGTTTGAAAATGCCACTTTTAGAAAGTGATCATTTTCTTGCTTAAACCATTCTGTGACTCTGCCGTGTTTGTGGATTCCCTGTCTGGGTCAGTTTGACAGTTGGGTTGTTTTTCACCTCAGACCAGACAGTGACACAAAGGGGGCTGGGGTGTAACCTGCATTTCCTGATTAGCCATCTCTGCTAGGAGGGAGGGGTGGAGTGGTCACTCTCATCTGAAAGGACTGTGCCTGCCTCTGACAATGCCGGCTCCAACCCCTTGCTGTGTGTCTGATGACTTGCCTGGGCAAGGCAGGATTTCACAAGTAGGTGTGAGTCGCCTTTGAAGAAAGGTGACTTCAAAGACTAAAATGGGTATAAGAAGGGCACCCAAATCTACAGACTTTAGAAACACTTCTGGAACCAAGAGGAACCTCTGCCTGGAGAAGAGCTGATAGCTGAGGAAGAAGTGCTGCCCTGCCTGTGACTGTGCTTTGTGGAGCTTTTCTGCAGTGCTGCTTCTGCCAGAGTAAGAGGGCAAAGACTGGACTTTGTGTGCCTTCCATCTTGCGAAGAAATCTCCAAGGGCTTGATTAGAACTTGCCTCCTGTTGTTTGAAGTCTCAGGGACAGCAAAGACTTCTCTCTGCCAGCACCTGGAGTCTCTGGAGAGACTCCTGCTCTGACAAGTGGTGCCCTATCCAGTCCCTGGGCCCTTGAAAGGAAAGCTGGTGGAAATCGACTTCGGACGACTCCGGACCGACGCCGCTGCTGAATCCGGTAACGCCGCCTGCACCTGACGCCGTGACCTTCGCTGGAACGCGACACTCTTCGCAGGCCCGACGCCGCAGCAGCCCCGCTGAAGTACGCGACTCCGTGGAAGTCGCCGCACCACGTCGTGACCGACACCGCTCGAAGTGCGTGGATTTAACGTTTTGCACAGACGCCGCGATCCCCGACTTCGCGCATCGGCTTGTTTTCACTCTTCAACAAAGGTACTGTACTTGGGGGTCTACACGACTCCGTGTCCGGCGCCGCTGGTGTCGGCTTGTTGGGAACGACTCCATCACGACGCCGTGTTAACATCTCATCGAAGCATTTTTGTTTCTAAGCGCTATTTTTGAGTTTAATCTTTAAAAATTCATAACTTGACTTGTGTATGTGGGATTTTTGTCGTTTTGGTCTTGTTTTGTTTAGATAAATATTTCCTATTTTTCTAAACCGGTGTTGTGTCATGTTATGGTGTTTTCATTAAGTTACTGTGTGTGCTGGTAAAAATACTTTACACCTAACACTCTGAGGTGAAGCCTACTGCTCTGCCAAGCTACCAAGGGGGTAAGCAGGGGTTAGCTGAGGGTGATTCTCTTTTACCCTGACTAGAGGGAGGGTCCTTGTTTGAACAGGGGTTAACCTGACTGTCAACCAAAGACTCCATTTCTAACATTGGTGATCAGCGGTTGGGATTTGGACTTGTATTGGTGCTTGACATACAGTAATTAAGTGTACACTACTGTTTGAGTTCAGACCACTACGTGACCACATACTACTAGTCTTGTGATTTTTGTTTTTTTCTATTTGGACTGTTTTTGCTCTGCATTTAGTTTCTTTTTTCGCTGATCCGGTGATTGACTTTTCTGGAACTTCATTTGAGAACTTGCTTTTCTGCATTTGGAACTTTGCACTCTTTTAACCTTTTATCATGTCTCTACTTGGAGATGCATCAGTTGAAGCTGTTTTTGACCTGAAGCAATTGGATAGTTATAACAAGGCTCAGCTAAAGCAGTTTTGTAAAAATGTTGGCTGTCCCATTAAGAGCTCTTCCAAGAAGGATCAGCTGAAAAAGGCGCTGAGGGCCTGGGTGACAACCAGAAGCACTGGAGGGCACACTGAGGATGAGGAGGAGGAGGATGAGGAGGGAGAGCAATCAGTACATAATGGTATAGTGGGGGGACCTGTTATTCCCAGGGAAAGAGTCTCTAGGGCAAGTAGCAGTGTATCCTCCAAGGGTCTGACACCTGGAGAGTTACAGGACAGACAGGCAGAGAGGGAGTACCAATTGGAGCTGAAAAAGCTCAGTCTAGAGATGGAACAGAGAAGGCTGGCCATTGAGGAAAGGAAGTTAGCAATGGCTCATGAGCTCAGTTTAAAAGAGATAGATCAGAGGAGTCAGCCCAGTAGGGATGGTGGCAGCAATCCTACAGTGCATCCTGAGAGAAGGGTACACATCCCAAAAGACCTTGTGAGGGATTATAAGAGGGAGGATGATATCTACTTGTGGTTCAAGGGTTATGAGTCAGCTCTCCACATGAACCTGGTCCCTGAAGCTCATTGGGGGGCAGCCCTGTGGAAGCATTTTGAGGCAGAGGGGAGGGACACACTGACAGCCTTAGGGGATGCTCAGGATCTCACCTACCCTGTCATGAAGGAGGCCTTACTCACCAGGTATGGTCTCACCCCTGAGCAGTACAAGGAGAAGTTTAGATCCTACAAGAGAAAGGAAGCCCAAACATGGTTGGAATGTGTTGATTCTTTTTGCAGGTCACTGGATGGTTGGGTGAAGGGCAGTAAGGTAAACACGTATGAGGGGCTTTAAAATTTAATTGCTTGGGAGCACTTGTACAGTTTATGTTTTCCAGAGCTGCACCAGCACCTCATTGACAGCAAGCTGACTGACCCCAGGAAGCTTGCACAGGAAGCGGACCGCTGGGAGAGCACCAGGGTCCAAAAGAGGTATGGGGGAGACCACGCCAAGGGTGGGCAGGGTCCCTCTCAGTAGAAAGGGGGAGGTAAGGGCAAACAGGGGGAGTTCTCTAAAGGGCCCCAAACTGATTCCCAGGGTAAGGATTCCCAACCCCCCAGTGAAAAGAAGCCATGGTTGTCCAAAGGGAAGCCAGTGGCAGGTGGTCCCCCACGTAAGTGCTATGCATGTGACCAAGTGGGTCATGTGAGGGGGGACCCCAAATGCCCCACAAGTACACCGGCACCCACTGGTGCACCGTCCCAGGGTTTGGCCAGTGTAGCGCTTGGGGAGGAGTTGGTTTCAGGTGGGTGGGAACCAGCAGAAATGACCCTTGTCTCACTAGGGGACAGTGAGATGGTCCAGAGAAACCTAGTGCCTGATAACACTAAGAAGTACAGGCAATGGGTGACCATCAATGGACAGAGGGTGGAGGCTCTGAGAGACACAGGAGCCAGTGTGACTACAGTGAGGAGTCACCTGGTGTCTGAAGAGCAGATTGATCCCCGGGTACTTCACCAAGTAGTTGCGGTAGACAACTCTGAGCGCCTCTGCAGAGTGGCGCAGGTTCCCTTTGAATGGGGGGGGTCTCAGGTTCCTGGAAAGTAGCTGTGAGTCCAACCATGCCTGTTGATTGTTTGCTAGGTAACGACCTGGAGGATTTCCCTTGGAAGGAGGTGGAACACAGGTCTCACTTGGAGATGTTGGGTCTGCCTGGGTGGGTATGCGTATCCACCCGGTCTATGGCAGCCAATCAGGGTAGTCAAGAGCCCCTGAAGCCTGAAACAGTGGCCCAGGGGACCGCCAAGAAGAGGAAGGGCAGGGGGCACGGGAAACCAGCCCCAGAAGTTCCCACGGTCCGGGAGGAGGCAGAGCCTGAGGGTGATGCCCCGGAGCCTACAGGGGAACAGGTGGCTGAACTGGGGGAGATCCCTGAGCTGTCACAGTGGCAGCAGGAAGGGGGACCCACCAGGGAAGCATTCTGCACAGCGCAGAAGGAGTGCCCTACTCTTGAGGGGCTGCGGCAGCAGGCTGCAGCCCAGGCGGCTGGCGAGGCGCCAGGTACTCACCTGATTTACTGGGAGGATGGCCTCCTGTACAGTGAGCCTAAGGTTCCTGAGCCTGGGTCAGCTCGTATGCTGGTGGTACCCCAGTGCTTCAGGGCCTTCCTACTGGGTTTGGCTCATGATGTGCCTTTGGCAGGACATCTAGGGCAGGACAAGACCTATAAGAGGCTTGTCTCCCACTTTTACTGGCCCTTGATGCACAAGCAGTCGGCTGCTTATTGTAGGTCTTGTCAGACTTGTCAGGCAAGTGGCAAGAGTGGGTGGAAATGCAAAGCTCCCCTCCAACCTTTACCTGTAGTCAGCACTCCCTTTGAAAGGGTAGAAATTGACATTGTGGGGCCTCTTGATCCCAAGACAGCCATGGGCAACAGGTTCATCCTGGTCTTGGTGGACCATGCCACACGGTACCCAGAAGCCATTCCTCTAAGGACGGTCACTGCCCCCGTGGTCGGACGTGCCTTGATGGGGGTTTTTACCCGCATGGGGTTCCCCAAGGAGGTGGTATCTGATAGAGGTACAAACTTCATATCCACTTATATGAAGTCTCTGTGGAAGGTGTGTGGGGTAACCTACAAGTTCACCACCCCTTACCACCCCCAAAGTAATGGTCTGGTTGAGAGATTCAACCGCACCTTGAAAGGCATGATTCAGGGCCTGTCAGAGCCCTTGAGGCGTAAGTGGGACGTTCTCTTGCCATGCCTTCTGTTCGCTTACAGGGAGGTGCCTCAAAAGGGACTTGGCTTTCGCCCCTTTGAGCTCATCTATGGCCACCCTGTGAGGGGACCGCTCAGTCTGGTGAAGGAGGCTTTGGAGAAAGCTCCTAGTAAACCACCCCAGGATGTATTTAGCTACATGCTGGCACTAAGAAACCAGACTGCCCGCTTCAGGAGTCTCGCTCAGGAGAACCTGGAAGCAAGCCAGGAGGATATGAAACGGTGGTACGACCAGAATGCCACTCTGGTTGAGTTTCAGCCTGGACAAAAAGTGTCTGTCATGGCACCAGTGGAGCCTAGGGCTCTCCAAGATAAGTGGACTGGGCCTTTTGAGGTGGTGGAAAGAAAGAGCGAGGTCACCTATCTGGTAGACTTGCAATCCCCCAGAAACCCTTTGAGGGTCCTACATGTCAACCGCCTCAAACCACACTTTGAGCGAACTGAGCTATCCATGCTCCTAGCGACAGATGACGGGGTGGAGGAAGAGAGTGAGACTCTTCCTGACCTCCTGTCTGCAGGAGAGAAAGATGGGTCTGTGGAGGGAGTGATCCTCTCCCCCTCCCTGACTGAGGAACAGCAGAGGGACTGTCGCCACGTGCTGGGACAGTTCGCCTCGCTGTTTTCCCTGATCCCAGGAGTCACACACCTGTATACACATGATGTGGACACTGGGGACAGTACACCTGTTAAACATAAGGTTTACAGGGTGACTGACAGGGTCAGGGCTTGCATTAAGGAGGAAGTCTCCAAAATGTTAACCCTATGGGTTATTGAGCACTCCAGCAGTCCTTGGGCCAGCCCAGTGGTCTTGGTCCCAAAGGCTGCTGCTCCTGGTGCCACTCCAGAACTTAGGTTCTGTGTGGACTACCGGGGTCTCAATGCGGTCAGCAAGACTGACGCACACCCCATCCCCCAAGCTGATGAGCTCATTGATCGGTTGGGAGCTGCCAAGTACCTCAGTACGTTTGATTTAACATCTGGGTACTGGCAGATTGCCTTAACTGAGGGGGCAAAGGACAGGTCAGCATTCTCTACCCCAGATGGGCACTTCCACTTCAATGTGATGCCCTTTGGGATGACGAATGCCCCTGCCACCTTTCAGAGGTTGGTCAACCAGGTGTTGGCAGGACTGGATGAGTTCAGTGCCGCCTACCTGGATGACATTGCTGTGTTTAGTTCCACATGGGAGGAACACCTGCAACACCTCTCGAGAATGTTAGAGGCCCTGCAGAAGGCAGGCCTCACTATTAAGGCGAACAAGTGCCAAATAGGGCAGGGTTCTGTGGTGTACTTAGGACACCAGGTGGGGAGTGGCCAGGTGGCACCCCTACAGCCTAAGATTGACACGATTCTGGCTTGGGAGCCTCCCAAGACCCACACTGAAGTGAGAGCCTTTTTAGGTCTCACAGGATATTACAGGAGGTTTGTTAAGGGATATGGTACCATTGTTACCCCCTTAACGGAGTTGACTTCTAAGAAGCAACCCAAGAAAGTGATCTGGACAGAGGCTTGCCAGAACGCTTTTGATGCCCTGAAGGCTGCCATGTGCACAGCACCTGTGCTGCAGGCACCTGACTACTCCAAGGAGTTTGTTGTGCAAACAGACGCCTCAGAGCATGGTATTGGAGCAGTACTCTCACAGCTTAATGAAGAGGGCCTAGATCAACCCGTAGCCTTCATTAGCAGGAGGTTACTACCCAGGGAACGTAGGTGGAGTGCCATAGAACGCGAAGCGTTTGCTGTGGTCTGGGCACTGAAGAAGCTAAGACCCTACTTGTTTGGGGCTCACTTCCGAGTTCAGACCGACCACAGGTCCTTCAGATGGTTAATGCAGATGAGGGGTGAGAATCCAAAACTGTTGAGGTGGTCCATTTCCCTACAGGGGATGGACTTTACGGTGGAATATCGTCCTGGTACAGAGCACGCCAATGCTGATGGTCTGTCCAGGTTCTTCCGCCTTAGTGATGAGAACTCCCATGAGGTTGGGTAGTTGCTCCCCACTTTTAGCTGGGGGGGACACGTGTTAGACTTTTCATCCTTGGCGTGGTCTCCCTTAACTTTTTGCCTCTGTTCCCCAGGTTGTTGATGGGTGCTGGACTCTGATTTTATTGTTTTTGTTACTCTGGGCACTTTACCACTGCTAACCAGTGCTAAAGTGCAAGTGCTCCTGTTTAAAATGTGTACGTAATTGATTCTCCATGATTGGCATATTTGTTTTACTGTTAAGTCCCTAGTAAAGTGCACTAGAGGTGCCCAGGGCCTGTAAATCAAATGTTACTAGTGGGCCAGCAGCACTGGTTGTGCCACCCACACAAGTAACCCTGTAATCATGTCTCACACCTGCCACTGCAGTGTCTGTGTGTGTATTTTTACTCTGTAAATTCGACTTGGCAAGTGTACCCACTTGCCAGGCCTAAACCATCCCTTTTCTTACATGTAAGGCACCCCTAAGGTAGGCCCTAGGTAGCCCCAAGGGCAGGGTGCAGTGTATGGATAAGGTAGGACATATAGGTGGTTATTACGACTTTGGAGGAGGTGTTAATCCGTCCCAAAAGTGGCGGTAAAGTGACGGATATACCACCAGCCGTATTACGAGTTCCATAGGATATAATGGACTCATAATACGGCTGGTGGTATATCCGTCCCTTTACCGTCACTTTTGGGATGGATTAACACCTCCTCCAAAGTTGTAATAACCCCCATAGTAATGTGGTTTATATGTCCTGACAGTGAAATACTGCCAACTTCGTTTTTCACTGTTGCAAGGCCTGTCTCTCTCATAGGATAACATGGGGGCTACCTTTAAATATGATTAAAGTGTAGATTCCCCTAGAGAGTAGATGGACATGTGGAGTTTGGGGTCCCTGAACTCACAATTTAAAAATACATCTTTTAATAAAGTTGATTTTAAGATTGTGCGTTTGAAAATGCCACTTTTAGAAAGTGATCATTTTCTTGCTTAAACCATTCTGTGACTCTGCCGTGTTTGTGGATTCCCTGTCTGGGTCAGTTTGACAGTTGGGTTGTTTTTCACCTCACACCAGACAGTGACACAAAGGGGGCTGGGGTGTAACCTGCATTTCCTGATTAGCCATCTCTGCTAGGAGGGAGGGGTGGAGTGGTCACTCTCATTTGAAAGGACTGTGCCTGCCTCTGACAATGCTGGCTCCAACCCCCTGCTGTGTGTCTGATGACTTGCCTGGGCAAGGCAGGATTTCACAAGTAGGTGTGAGTCGCCTTTGAAGAAAGGTGACTTCAAAGACTAAAATGGGTATAAGAAGGGCACCCAAATCTACAGACTTTAGAAACACTTCTGGAACCAAGAGGAACCTCTGCCTGGAGAAGAGCTGATAGCTGAGGAAGAAGTGCTGCCCTGCCTGTGACTGTGCTTTGTGGAGCTTTCCTGCAGTGCTGCTTCTGCCAGAGTAAGAGGGCAAAGACTGGACTTTGTTTGCCTTCCATCTTGTGAAGAAATCTCCAAGGGCTTGATTAGAACTTGCCTCCTGTTGTTTGAAGTCTCAGGGACAGCAAAGACTTCTCTCTGCCAGCACCTGGAGTCTCTGGAGAGACTCCTGCTCTGACAAGTGGTGCCCTATCCAGTCCCTGGGCCCTTGAAAGGAAAGCTGGTGGAAATCGACTTCGGACGACTCCGGACCGACGCCGCTGCTGAATCCGGTAACGCCGCCTGCACCTGACGCCGTGACCTTCGCTGGAACGCGACACTCTTCGCAGGCCCGACGCCGCAGCAGCCCCGCTGAAGTCCGCGACTCCGTGGAAGTCGCCGCACCACGTCGTGACCAACGCCGCTCGAAGTGCGTGGATTTAACGTTTTGCACAGACGCCGCGATCCCCGACTTCGCGCATCGGCTTGTTTTCACTCTTCAACAAAGGTACTGTACTTGGGGGTCTACACGACTCTGTGTCCGGCGCCGCTGGTGACGGCTTGTTGGGAACGACTCCATCACGACGCCGTGTTAACATCTCATCGAAGCATTTTTGTTTCTAAGCGCTATTTTTGAGTTTAATCTTTAAAAATTCATAACTTGACTTGTGTATGTGGGATTTTTGTCGTTTTGGTCTTGTTTTGTTTAGATAAATATTTCCTATTTTTCTAAACCGGTGTTGTGTCATGTTATGGTGTTTTCATTAAGTTACTGTGTGTGCTGGTAAAAATACTTTACACCTAACACTCTGAGGTGAAGCCTACTGCTCTGCCAAGCTACCAAGGGGGTAAGCAGGGGTTAGCTGAGGGTGATTCTCTTTTACCCTGACTAGAGTGAGGGTCCTTGCTTGAACAGGGGGTAACCTGACTGTCAACCAAAGACCCCATTTCTAACAACCAGCTTCATTCAGAGGGCAGGGTTGGAAGGGTTGCCAACCTGCATGGAACATGGCTTGGTTTTGTCTCCTCAATGCTTCAAAAATGAGGCATTGCTTCTGTGTTCAACACACTGCAGCTTTCTCTGATTTTACTGTCCCAAATTGCCTCTAGGAGTCACCACTACAGAGCATAAAACATGAGAGACCAAAGTGGCCATCTTCCAACTGGTTTGAGGCCCCAATGTAAGTGTACTCGCAACACAATACATGCTGCACCAACAGGAATCCTTGTGAAGTTGAAAGCGGAAATGTCCAAAGTTAACTGAACTTAGGAGTCCCATTGTAAATACTAGGACGTAAGACAAACATAACATGATCATTACAAATGTGGTTGTTCAAACTGAGGGCCAAGAATCTTCAGACTCCAATACATTGACCACGAATTGTCATGCGGTGCACTGTGGAGTACATCCCAGGACTATTGAAGCATCTTACAGGCCAGCAGTCAGATTTGAAGATCATAGTGAAAATTACCTCTTGGGTCCACAGCTAAAATAATTCATGCAGTTTTCTTATCATTATATTGACTGCTTCAATCCATGTTTGAATAAATTATGTTGTTACTGGTTTGTCACTTCTTTGTTGTTGCTCACGACCCCAGACCATTCATCATTTTTTCTAAAACTGATCTTTATCTGTTGCCTTCCTTTTTATCAGCATTGTCCTCTCTATTTTTCCTCCTACTTTTTCTTCCGCCTTTGCCTTTTCTGTTTCCTTCTTTGATACGTTCCTCCTCTCCCTCTTTTTTCTCTCTAGCTTCCATTTCTTCCTCTCCTTATACAACTCTGGTTTTCTTTATTTGTCCTTTTTAGCCTAATTTTGTGTATATTCCTATATTGTCAGATATATTTCCCTTAACTATGACTATATTCATGTCATTGTACATCACTATTCGGAGACACTCATCTCTCCCCTCTACTTGGGTCCCATAGGGCATCTTGTCCCATCTAAAGTCAGATGTCCCCAGCTTGGTGGTACGAAAATGCTATATGCCTCTATTTCCTTCACCACTCAGTTGGGGGTCTTTGTAGTTACGGGACCTCTAATGATGGGGCAGGTTGGAGAGGGCAGGTCTATTAGTTTTATTAGGAATAAATATACCTGTGTCCTCTTTTGAGGCCTGAAGTAAGGTAGATAATTACATAACTTTATATAATTATAAAATGGTGACGCTGACTTGCTTCTATAAACAATTTATGTTATTCTGTTCTATTATGCTATATCATCACATCTCCCCATCGAGGTTCGATGTTTTGGTATTGTATTATAGATACTTCATATGGTATATTTCAGTAGATGTTGTTTATCTTAGAAATTATTACTAGATAGCAGACGTTTTCGGGAAGCTTTGCCTCCATTGCTTGTCTCTGTTGTTTCATTTGTTTGATCTCACTGGTGTGGCCCTTTCAGGTTTTCAGCTGTATGATGCATGCGGATGTTAAGGGCTTATTGCTCGCTCTCTGTTTCTGTATGCTGTATATTGTTCTGAAAAATGACAATAAAAAAATATAAAACAAAAAAGAAACATTCACATTCTCAGTGCTTATTGTGCTGTACAGAATACAGATGAGGTGTTTTTGAAAGGTTCAGCGGGTGAATGTATGTATAACCCATGGCGTCATACTGAATCTGGTCTTACAGTGATTTTTTAGGCTTGCAGGCACTTGAGTTGTTGCACCCCTGCAGAATGTACTAAATTAGTGAGGGAAAAGGTACACGCACAGGAAGATACCAATTATTTTGTAGGAGAGAGTGAATGGGCGGAGGATGCAGGATGACATTGTGCACCATGATAAGTAAAAGCTGGCTGTGTCTGTGCAGACAGATCAGGATAAGCATGGTCTGGCGTAAGCGAGGGTGAGGGAGTTTGTGAAGGGAGGGGTGCCACGTTAGGCACACTTGCAGTGTAAGTTTGGAGGTACTCCCCCACCAAGCACCCTGAAGAGACGATCAAGCTCTTTAAGGCAATAGAGTGACTTCTGAGAACACGAGGGGAAGGGGCTTGAACAGTGGTTCCCAGCCTTTTGACTTCTGTGGACCGCCACTCTATCAATACTGGAACCCGGGGACACCGACTGAATCATTATTGAAAACCGGGGACATAACCCCACTGAGTCATTACTAAAAGCTGGGGACCTAGGGCCAGATGTAGGAAGCACTTTGCGAGTCGCAAACGGCAAAATTTGCCGTTTGCGACTCGCAAATGCGTGTTTCCTATGCTGAAATGCATTTGCATTTCCGAATCGCAAATAGGAAGGGGTGTTCCCTTCCTATTTGCGATTCGCAATGGTATGCAATTCCATTTGTGACCGCTTATGCGGTCGCAAATGGAGTCGCAGTTACCATCCACTTGAAGTGGATGGTAACCCATTCGCAAACGGGAAGGGGTCCCCATGGGACCCCTTCCCCTTTGTGAATGGACCCCAAAATATTTTTTCAGGGCAGGGAGTGGTCCAAGGGACCACTCCCTGCCCTGAAAAAAACGAAACAAAAGGTTTCGGATTTTTTGAAATGCAGCTCGTTTTCCCTTAGGGAAAACGGGCTACATTTAAAAAAAAAAAAAAACAGCTTTATTGAAAAGCAGGTCGCTAACATGGAGGCCTGCTGACTACAGCAGGCCTCCATGTTAGCGAGTGCCTATACTCGCTATGGGGCCGCAATTTGCGACCCACCTCATGAATATTCATGAGGTGGGTCATTGCGACCCCATAGCGAGTTGCAGTCGGTGTCTGAGACACCGTACTGCATAGCAATTTGCGAGTTGCAAATTGCGAGTCGGAAGGACTCGCAATTTGCAACTCGCAAATTGCTTCCTTCCTACATCTGGCCCCTAATCTGTTAACATTATATAATTTTCTAAGCAGTCATGGACCTCCTGAGGAGGCTTCATGGAGCCCCAGGGGTACCCGGACCACAGGTTGGGTGCCACTCGACAAGAATGCAAGCATGGCGAAATATGTGCACATAGCTAGGGCCCAGGCAGAGTGCATTATACACTTTACACGGACAAGGCTTCGAGAGCAGATCAGGTGCCGTGTGCACTTTTAAATCAGGGGACAGTGCTTTATATCACAGATGGTTAATGTACCTGTTTTGTTTAGTGGCAGTCTTGACTCATTCTAAAGTGACAGATAGTGTGCCTCCTGCATCGCCACAACGTGCAACAAGCAGATCAAAGAGTTGCATTTTCTGCGGATAACTCAGTGGGTCACTGCTGTTGTCAAAGAGATCCTTTTGATACTTGCAGCATATAAATTACACTTTTAATACAGAACTGTGATCTATGAGCTAGCATCCCACAGCTGCATGTATACGTTTAAAAACATATCTTTTTTAACAATCTTTGGTTAGTCTAACGTTGCTAAAAAAATATGTTAAGATTAATACATTCTTAATAGTAAAGACAACCCCAATCACTGTGTTACGTTTTAAATTTTGAGTTTGTATTTCTCTAGACCAACCACTTTTAACATTTGATGGCCACTGGTATGAATGGCGTGTGACTTGTACACCTTGTAGTCCCGACTTGCTTATGAAGCATTTCCTATATATTGATTTGGACGTTACAATTTGTGTGCGATGTAAAGCTCCCTGACACTACATTGGGATGAATAGCGCTATAAAATAAATTAGTATATGTGAGAGAGGGGCAATGGGGTAATGAAAGACACCGGTGGAGGGTGGCAGTGAGGAAATCGATGGACAAGATGGCCATGGGGAAGCCAACAAAGTTTGTTGCATCGGACACCAACAAAGATTGTCACACAGGATGCCACCAGTACAAAAGCTAGCCCCAGATATTTTTCTGATAATGCTGCGGGCTTGCGCACACTGCAATCCATGCTTTCCTGTGTGCTACTCATGCTCATTCTTTCACATGTGAAAGTCTAATTTCTTTTTATGCACTATAAAAAATAACAAAATAAAGCTGTGCACAAACTTCAGGCCACCAATCGTTTTGATTGCACCTTTATTACTTCCAGTTTGAGTCTCACTTTTCCTGAAGCAATCGATGAAGTTGCATATCCATAATGTCTCCCCCCCACACCCTTCCCAGGAACACCACTGTGCGAACAGAAGAGCTCGGGTTCCTGTGGAGCCCCGCAGGCTAATTGCACGCTTTCAGTCTTTGGTTACTATCAGCAGCGACATAGATGGGGTACCATAGCACTAATGAGAATGTGCGAAATAGATCATGTAGTCCAGGTTGGGGTTTGAAAAACATCCGCAGTTAGAAGGTAGAGGACCCTTCACAACTTTGGGCCTCGGTGTCACTGCATCTGCTGAACCATTGACGACCACATCTCTATAAAGGTTGCATTACCAAAGCGCCAAAGTCAGGAAAGGGCACTACACCATTAATTGTGGACATCCTCTATATAGGAAGGACAGTGAAGACCATAAGTTTACATTAAATTACATTTGTAGCGTGACATGGGGCACAGTCGGCGTTTGCCCCTCTTCGTCTCTTTCATGATCATCATTGGCAATAAGGTTCATGTTTGTTTATAGCTTGGTTCTTTGGATTCTTTAATGGTTGTGTTTTGTCAGTACATGTGCTGCCTTCTTATGAGACTTATGTACATTCAGGGCTCCTTCCTCACTCCCTTGGAAGTGGTTTCTGATTTTCAAAGTGGACAAAATGTGTCTGTGATTGTTGAATGTCTTTGAGAATATTCAGTTAAGGTCATGTTCTTGTGAGAATGTTTTGCGTTTATTGCTGGCATAATTGGGGCTAAAAATTGCTGTTCCCAACTGAAAGTTGTATGGACACCGCTTTGACTATTGATCAAAATGACCAGATGGGTTGCTGCGTTACTAAAGTCAAGGACCCACACAAATTGCTGAATGTCTTTGCACCAAAGACTCCACAAGTCTCATCCTCTGCTATCTTGTTACCAGTGATTTGTGTGAAACTACATTTACCTCGTACTCTGTTATACATCTGGACCGATCAATGCCATGGAGCATTATTGGTATTGATTTCCTTCTGTTTGTAGCTGCGCCCTGAATAGGGTGGGCGGTGAGCTCCGCTGACAGGGTTTTGGCACTCCGCGCTCCAAGGAAAAAAACCTCCACCATCCAACGACGGAGCGGAGTTCACTGCTCACGCACCCCTAAAACATGCTCTTATACTCATTGCTCCCAGGACACGCGGCGAACGCTCCGCTGAGAGCTGCAGTCTCAGTCCCAGCTTCCTCATGCATGTTCACCCATAGAATGAAAATCGATTCACCTGACTTATGAACTACAACACCCCATGGTATCGGGCACAACCTGCCTGCCACCCAGGCAGTGTCACCAGCTGGCGCTTAAACTGCCAATAAGATAGTACTGTGTAGCGCAGCATATGTATGCAAGGTTGCATCACAGTTAAGAGTCTGTCGATGGAGTAGATTACCTCTCGCGTGTATTGTTGTAGGAGGCTGGACTGGCTTGTAGTGAGTACCAAGGGGTACTTACACCTTGCACCAGGCCCAGGTATCCCTTATTAGTGTAGAGGGGTGTCTAGCAGCTTAGGCTGATAGAAAAGGTAGTTTAGCAGAGCAGCTTAGGCTGAACTAGGAGACGAGTGAAGCTCCTACAGTACCACTAGTGTCATATGCACAATATCATAAGAAAACACAATACACAGATATACTAAAAATAAAGGTACTTTATTTTTATGACAATATGCCAAAAGTATCTCAGTGAGTACCCTCAGTATGAGGATAGCAAATATACACAAGATATATGTACACAATACCAAAATATGCAGTAATAGCAATAGAAAACAGTGCAAACAATGTATAGTCACAATAGAATGCAAAGGGGGCACATAGGGATAGGGGCAACACAAACCATATACTCTGGAAGTGGAATGCAAACCACGAATGGACCCCAAACCTATGTGACCTCGTAGAGGGTCGCTGGGACTGTAAGAAAACAGTGAGGGTTAGAAAAATAGCCCACCCCAAGACCCTGAAAAGTGGGTGCAAAGTGAACCTAAGTTCCCCAAAGAGCACAGAAGTCGTGATAGGGGAATTCTGCAGGAAAGACCAACACCAGCAATGCAACACCGATGGATTTCCAGACGAGAGTACCTGTGGAACAAGGGGACCAAGCCCAAAAGTCACGATCAAGACGGGAGTGGGTAGATGCCCAGGAAATGCCAGCTGTGGATGCAAAGAAGCTGCCACTGGATGGTAGAAGCTGAGGATTCTGCACGAACGACAAGGACTAGAAACTTCCCCTTTGGAGGATGGATGTCCCACGTCGTGAAGAGTCGTGCAGAAGTGTTTTCCAGCAGAAAGACCGCAAACAAGCCTTGCTAGCTGCAAGGGTCGCAGTTAGTTTTTTTTTGATGCTGCTGTGGCCCAGGAGGGACCAGGATGTCACCAATTGCGTGAGGGGACAGAGGGGGCATCCAGCAAGTGAAGGAGCCTACTCAGAAGCAAGCAGCACCCGCAGAAGTGCCAGAACAGGCACTACGAAGTGGAGTGAATCAGTGCTCACCCGAAGTTGCACAAGAGAGTCCCACGCCGCCGGAGGACAACTCAGGAGGTCGTGCAATGCAGGTTAGAGTGCCGGGGACCCAGGCTTGGCTGTGCACGAAGGAAATCCTCGGTGAGTGCACAGGAGCCGGAGTAGCTGCAAAACACGTGGTTCCCAGCAATGCAGTCTGGCGTGGGGAGGCAAGGACTTACCTCCACCAAACTTGGACTGAAGAGTCACTGGACTGTAGGAGTCACTTGGACAGAGTTGCTGAGTTCAAGGGACCTCGCTCGTCGTGCTGAGAGGAGACCCAGAGGACCAGTGATGCAGTTCTTTGGTGCCTGCAGTTGCAGGGGATGATTCCGTCGAACCACAGGAGATTTCTTCGGAGCTTCTAGTGCAGAGAGGAGGCAGACTACCCCCACAGCATGCACCAACCAGGAAAACAGTCGAGAAGGCGGCAGGATCAGCGTTACAGTGTCGCAGTAGTCGTAGTTGCTACTTTGTTGCAAATTTACAGGCTTCCAGCGCGGTCAGTAGTCGATTCCTTGGCAGAAGGTGAAGAGAGAGATGCAGAGGAACTCTGATGAGCTCTTGCATTCGTTATCTAAGGAATTCCCCAAAGCAGAGACCCTAAATAGCCAGAAAGGGAGGTTTGGCTACCTAGGAGAGAGGATAGGCTAGCAACACCTGAAGGAGCCTATCAGAAGGAGTCTCTGACGTCACCTGCTGGCCCTGGCCACTCAGAGCAGTCCAGTGTGCCAGCAGCACCTCTGTTTCCAAGATGGCAGAGGTCTGGAGCACACTGGAGGAGCTCTGGGCACCTCCCAGGGGAGGTGCAGGTCAGGGGATTGGTCACTCCCCTTTCCTTTGTCCAGTTTCGCGCCAGAGGAGGGCTGAGGGATCCCTGAACCGGTGTAGACTGGCTTATGCAGAGATGGGCACCATCTGTGCCCATCAAAGCATTTCCAGAGGCTGGGGGAGGCTACTCCTCCCCAGCCCTGACACCTTATTCCAAAGGGAGAGGGTGTAACACCCTCTCTCTGAGGAAGTCCTTTGTTCTGTCTTCCTGGGCCAAGCCTGGCTGGACCCCAGGAGGGCAGAAACCTGTCTGAGGGGTTGGCAGCAGCAGCAGCTGCAGTGAAACCCCGGGAAAGGCAGTTTGGCGGTACCCGGGTCTGTGCTAGAGACCCGGGGAATCATGGGATTGTCTCCCCAATACCAGGATGGCATTGGTGGGGCAATTCCATGATCTTAGACATGTTACATGGCCATATTCGGAGTTACCATTGTGAAGCTATACATAGGTAGTGACCTATGTATAGTGCACGTGTGTAATGGTGTCCCCGCACTCACAAAGTCCGGGGAATTGGCCCTGAACAATGTGGGGGCACCTTGGCTAGTGCCAGGGTGTCCACACACTAAGTAACTTAGCACCCAACCTTTACCAGGTAAAGGTTAGACATATAGGTGACTTATAAGTTACTTAAGTGCAGTGTAAAATGGCTGTGAAATAACGTGGACGTTATTTCACTCAGGCTGCAGTGGCAGGCCTGTGTAAGAATTGTCAGAGCTCCCTATGGGTGGCAAAAGAAATGCTGCAGCCCATAGGGATCTCCTGGAACCCCAATACCCTGGGTACCTCAGTACCATATACTAGGGAATTATAAGGGTGTTCCAGTGAGCCAATGTAAATTGGTAAAATTGGTCACTAGCCTGTTAGTGACAATTTGGAAAGAAATGAGCGAGCATAACCACTGAGGTTCTGATTAGCAGAGCCTCAGTGAGAAAGTTAGTCATAACACAGGTAACACATACAGGGCACACTTATGAGCACTGGGGCCCTGGCTGGCAGGGTCCCAGTGACACATACAACTAAAACAACATATATACAGTGAAATATGGGGGTAACATGCCAGGCAAGATGGTACTTTCCTACAATTGTGTCATCCGGCTTTAGGGAGACATTTCGGAAATTTAGTTGTCTCATAGAAAATGTGAGGTGGCATCACCTCACTGACAGTAGGTGGTGCTCATCCACAGCTCAATTACACCGCTTCCTTGCTAATTTCACTTACATTTTTTATATTTCTTCTACTTTTTTTCATTTCTGACAAAATACATTAAAAAATGACAACAACATCATTGGATGTGACCCATGAATTTCCAATGGAAAATTGAAAACTGGGCTGCACTTTACACTCAGCCCAAAAAGAAGACAACATTTGCCCTACAACAGCTGCTGCTGAGGGGCTGCATCAACACCAGCTCTAGTTCCAGGACTTTCTCATTTCACTGCCCTCAGCAGCCCAGAAGCAGGGGGCAGAGGAAGAAAGAGAGGCAGGCTACTGGCAGCAGGGACCCTGGACCGAGACAGCATGCAGACCCTTGCCTCAGTTTATCTTCTATGGGCACGGGGGCGTGGGCACTAGGTCTTGACATTATGTGCATTTGAGGTAAGGGGTCTGTGCTCGGAAATAAGGAAATTTGCAGTCAGAGCTCCACGGAAAAGAATCTGTCTCCCGAGACTCCCAGAGAAAGGAAGTGGTGTTATGGGGAGCGATGCTCAGGCCAACAGGGAGAGCTGGAGACAGGGTGAGCATCAGCTGCTGAGTGGTAGTCCTGCAGTCCCCGCCAGATAGAGATGTTTGTGACCTGAGAGAGTGCCTTAGTGCCCAGTGGGAAGGAAGGCTAGGCACTCTAAAAATGCCCGGGTGCTGGTAATGAGTTGGTTTGCTGAGGCTGGTGCTGGGTCCTAAAGAAGGGCATCCTGAGCCTGTGTGTAAGTGCAGATGAAGCAAGTGCAAGGCTGCTGCAAGACGGGGGGTGTTTGCCCATCCTTACAAAGTTTGTGAAGGAGGGCAGTTGGTGAACAAGTAGGACCGGGTGGCATTCCACTGCATGCAGACCTCTGAGGAATTTCACAGAGTTTTTAGATAACTCTGCGGAATCTTCCGCCCACCCTTAGTCCTGAACCCATGTGGGGCACCCCTCAAAGCATCAAATGAAGTGAATGATAACTAAACATGTCACCCCATCACACAGACTATTCTCAAAGTGGGTGAAATTTCACTGTGATTGTTGATCGTCTTATGGAACTATTTAACACATCTGTTTGAAGGTCAAACATAACAATTAAGGTCATGCTTCTGTGAAAATATTCTGTGCTTATTATTGGTGTTAAAATGTGGTTTTGCCCACTAAAAACTGTATGCATACAGCTATGATTATTTGTACGAAATGCCTTAGTAAATGGGATGGTTTGAATATAACAAGAAAGTCATTGTGTCTTGTTGGTGAAACATTGTAATATTTCTACCTTTTGGGGAGGCCGGTTGGGGCAATTGTGTACAAAATCAGAATCAGTAAGGTTTTCTGCCTATTAATACTACATGATGACCATGGAGACTTTGATTTTCCAAAGCTTTAAGAGATGAAACTGTTGAAGTGGTAGAAAAACTGGGTGGGAGCATCCTTGAGCTCACGTATCTTGTTTTCCACTCCCCTCATTTGTTCCTCCAATCCCTTACAAAAGTGAATTATTGGCCTCCTTTCAGCCTCTCAGTACCATTGACACACCCAAGGCTTTCTGCTCTGCATTACATCTTGAAAGAGCTCCCATGTTCTCCCTCGACTTCCTTTCATGTCTTAGGAACATTCAAGGTGCGAATGGCCAGCATCTCCATGGCATCCCGTGGTCCACTTAGGGGCATGCTGCACATTGTCACTTGGTTAAAAGGACTTAACAGGTACACTTACTCTCTTGCAAATCTGCATCATCTTCAAGCACAACGGCATCACCTCCAAAGTCATAATAACAAACACACCAACTTTCCCTGGCAGAAAAACTAACCATCATGAGGACAATGTGAAACTAAAGGCTATGAGCTGGTCAGACTAAAGGAGCTAAAAGCAAAAGGCCAGAGTGCAGTCCTCTACATGCAACCTGTTTTGTGGTCTCTGGTGGTGTTCACATATTTTTCCCAGCATACTCAAGTGGGTAAATCAGACAGTACTTTGAGGAAGTAGCAGTCAGCCTGAAGGGCTCATATATTTTATTTTTCAATGTTTATTTAGGTCCTCTATATATGGTCTCTCTCTTTTTGTGCCTTCATTGAAATGAATACTTATCATTAGTAAGCAACTTAAGCCCTCATTATGACATTGGTGGTCTTGTCTGAAGACCACCATGGTGACGGCTGCCAAAAGACCGCCGCGCTGGCGGGAATCTGCTCTCCAGATAATGAAACACAAACACAAAATGGACAGAAACCAGCTAGAACAAATCCGCCAGACCAAACGAAGGAAAAAATCTGTTGGACCCACCACCCTCCCTGCTACGCCAGCAACACACCGCCCTCCAAATAATTTATCACGAATCATAGTGGGCACTCAATGCTGGTCACCCATTAGTGGTGCACACCACTGTGGTAGAACTGGGCACCCAACACCAACAGTAGCCAACATTGTCTGGATGGAAAAACCCTCACCTGATACATATACACACACCGCACACACCCACAAACAGCAGTATAAAACACCCCCCCACACAACACACATTCCTTTGCAAACACGAAAAACAAACCACACCTTGCCAGCAATAGACAAAACAAGAACTGCACACAGAAACCACAGCCACCTGTTCACCTCTCATGCATCACAGACCACACACCATACCCCAACACCCATCACACTCTGCACAACACACACACTACACCCACCACAGAGATGAGGAGTTGTGGGTGATGATGGAGGAAATCGTCAGGGTAGAGCCACAGCTGTTTGGTGCACAGCCCCAGCAGATTTCCATTGGCAGGAAGATGGAGCTACGGCAGCGGATCGTGGACAGGGTGAGCTTCGTGGTAACATATCCACGCACAAGGGATGACATTCGCAGGAGATGGAATGACCTACAGGGGAAGGTGCGTCCCATTGCATCTAGGCACCAAGTCGTCATTATGAGGTTTGGGGGGGGTCCCCACCTCCTCCTCCACAGTTGACAGCATGGGAGGAGCATGTCTTGGCAATCCTGAATCCTGAGGGCCTCACTGAGGTCACTGGAGGGTTGGAAAGTGGTAAGTCACCATTATTACCTGCATGGCATGTCACCCCCTCACCCAGATTCCCTACACCTGACTCCATCCCATACAGTGCACCACCCCAATAACCACCCTCAACTGTGTACCCCTGCAAGCACACCCCTCCCAGCTCTGCATACAAACACAAGAGCAATGCATGGGCAGCATGTAGCACTACCAATCCCACAATCCATCAACATACACGAACCAAAGGTGGGAGGACAACACCAAAACCATAGGGAAAGCCAGAAATGCAGGCTATGTTACAGACAATGACTGTAACAAATCACTTACATGCCACAGGTGCCCCAGCCAATGTCAGCGGTGCGCATCTGCCACGGCAACCCAGTCCTCCACCAGAAGATGCCCTCAATGATGACGGCAACTCAGGATGTCTTGATCTGGATGAACTCCCTGGCTCATCTGGGAGCACTGGTCAGTCAGCTTTCACATCACACATCCAGTCCACCACAGGCCCCCCATCCGACTCCAACACCACAGCAGCCAGCCAACGTCCACAAAACTCTGTCTCCAGACCCAAGTCGACTCCACACAGGCCAGAAGATGAAGGTATAAGTGAGAGCTGGCACACCATTCAGAGGACAGAGGCACAACGGGCCAGGGCCAGTGGGAGGGCAGCTGTGTGCCAGGGGGAGGCCAGACCCAGGGAACCAACTGCCCAGGAGGCACTCACACATGCCCTGGGGGCATACCAACAATCTCAGGACAGGATGGGCCAGGTCATTACTATCTTGCAGGAGAACCAGCGGCTGCAGGAGGCACATCACCAGGAGGTCATGAAACAGTTGCAGGGCTTAAATGTAAGCATGGCCTCCATCACGGGGTGCTGGGTGACATTGCCAATATGATGCGTGAGAACAGAGCACACCAGCAGGCCACTTCCACTAGCCAGTCCACTCACGTAACAACAACATCTGCTGCAGCTAGTGGACAGGAGGACCTGCCACACCACTCACAGGCCACCAGCACCCCTCCTCCTGCAGAAGGTGAACCACTCCACAAACGTTCCCTGGGACCCATACAGACCCCAGAGACTGCTGCCAAGACCAAAACCACTGCCAGGAAATGAGCCCCTCAGGAATGTCCCCCTTGTGTTCCACTGAGTCACCTTGCTCACTTTGGACTGCCAGACCTCCTTTTCCTATGGCCCCATGGATAATGGACCTGTCCTGCAAACCAACTGGGCTGCTACACTGAAGTTTTCGTCCACCATCACCACACTCTATTGCACCATCTCGTCCTTTTTGTCACTTAAATAAACACCCTTGAACACAACTTGAGTAATTGTGGTTTATCATACAACAATTTGCAATGTGTTGACCTGCATTATTCTGTGCAAATGTCCTGTAACGTGTGAATGCATCCAACAAATGTGTTTAAGCGGTCTGTAGTCATCACATAAGAACACAGTTGTGACCACACCAACATTTGCAAAAAGGGAAAGCATAAGTGACAGTCAATTGAAAAGTAAAGGTAGTGCTTGGCACAACACAGCAGACACACAGCACCTAACTGTAATGGAGATACAAACAGAAGTACAGCCTTACCTGAGTGTCATTGGGAGTACTACTGTATTATATGTGTCCTGTTGTCCACATCTTCCTCCTCCTCATCTTCCTCACTGTCTACAGTGTCCTCTGCTGCCACAGGTGCCCCCACCCCTTCCTCCTGCAGATAGAGCACATGGCGTCTGAGGGCAAAACTGTGCATCATGCAGCAAGCCACCACTATCGGGCAGACCTTCTTAGGAGCGTAGCATAGGGATCCACCTGTTAAATGAAGGTACCGGAACCTGGCCTTCAGTAGACCAAATGTCTGTTCAATAACCCTCCTGGTACAGCCATGGGCTTCATTGTACCGATTTTCTGCCCCTGTCCTCGGATTCCTCAGTGGGGTCAACAGCCAGGACAGGGTTGGGTAGCCAGAATCACATGGAAGTAGTGAGGGACACACATTACTCATGTACGATGGCATGGAGTACAATGTCAGTTGCCATACACTGACATACATTGGGCGAAGACTCAAGCTCACCTATGAGCCACACTCTCTGCCTCTGTCATGCCATTATCTGTGGGACGCTGCTATTCCTCAACACATAGGCATCATGCACAGATTCGGGAAACTTGGCAGTGATGTTGGAGATGTATTGATCATGAAAGCACACCATCTGAACATTTAGAGAGTGGTAACTCTTCCTATTCCTGTAGACCTGCTAATTTCCCCTGGGAGGGACCAAGGCAATATGGGTCCAGTCAATGTGGTATGTGTTCCATGGCATTGAATGCAGCCTTCACAGTGGGCAAATCTTCACTCTGAGGGAATGATATGCTGCTGCTTCTGTGTTTGAGCAAGGCAGCCAAAACCTCCCCAAGCACAATTGAAAACATTGGCTGTGACATTACTGGAGCCAAGCCCACTGTCACCTGGAAAGAACCACTGGTCAGGAAGTGGAGCGCTGAGAGTCTCTGTACTGCAGGGGGCATTGCTGTAGTGCTACGGATAGCAGGAATCAGTCCTGACTCCAATTGTTGACACAGCTCAGTAATTGTGACCCTGTCCAGACGATAGGTGATTATGATGTGCCGTTCCTTCAGAGTAGCCAAGTCCACTAGGGGTCTGTACATGGGTGCTTGCCTCCTCCTCCTCAGTGGTAGGTAACTAAGTAAACCAAAAATGAGATATGTGTGACTACAGGAAGTATGAACACAATTTCACAGTACACAGAGCATGTATGTGTGTAGCAGACTGGAATTGTCTTGGTGTGTACAATTGATACCTATGACGCACATTAAATTGTCCGTCATGAGTACCAGCATTAGGAATTGACAACCGCTTCTCCTGTATGCAGGGACAGGTGGAAGTGACCTGATTCCGCCAGTGTTTGGCATCATGGCAGTAGGCGGTTTGCACCACAATGTAACTCCTCATCGGCTAACATGGAGCTCTATGGAGCACAGGGACTAATGATGATCAACACCAGCGGTGACGGTGTTCACTGCCGCGGACGTGACCGCCATTTTCTCTGTTCCACTTCACTTGATTCCTGACTCTCTACTGATCAACACCTCTACTGTGTGTGCTGCTGTGTCCTGTGTCTGGAACCCTGGATGGCCTGTGCAACAGTGGAAAGGGCCACAGCCTTCACAGAGGGGTTGGAGAAGCTTGTGGATGGGGTCCTACCCTTGTATGGGCAGTTGTATGAGCCTCCAGATCAACAGGTGAGTACATCATGGGTACTTTGGATGTGACATGGCTGCATGAAGATGTATGTGTGTACTGCCAGTGTGTCATTTGTGGGGAGGGTGTTTGACTGCATGCAATGTGTATGCAGAGGTACGGGTCATGTGTGTGCTTATTGTGGGATCTATGCAGTATGTAAGCCATATCTATAACACAATGGATTGTTGAGTTCATGGTGTTCATGGCCCGCCACTTTGGACCCAAGAAACTTTTCCTTTCCCGCCTTGACCTCTTCCCTCCTCCCGTAAGAGGAAGATCCCTCTCCCCCAGCCCAGTACCTCCAGCTCCCAGTCCACTCTTGTTCCTCCCCCTACAGCTACACCTGCCACTAAGGGGCATAAGAGTGGTACTCCGGCCCCCGCCCCAAGCAACCACCTCTGCCCTCAAGCACCAGCACAAGGAACCACCACCTCCCAAACTCAAGTATAAGGACCCCCCCTCCCAAGAAGAAACCTCCTCCGTGTACTCCCTCTGCCCCTGAGATGCCTGCCTACCATCACCATGATGCCCCTGCCCAGTGGAGTGACTTGGGCTGTCAGGAGTCAAGTTGGGCATTGAACGTTGCCCTGTGGCTTTTGCCTAACATTGGACTGGCCAATGGCCATTTGTATATAGTTGGCTCTTCAGTTTGGGTACAGGTACTCCGAATTACAGAGGTTGGACAAAAGGTATGTGCCCTGGCGTTCTTTACTCTGCAGATAGTTCTCGGTGTGTGGTATGTGTGTATGGTGTGTGTTGTGCGTGTGTGTGTGTCACTCTCCCTTCCCTCCCTTGTGTACCCACCATCCTTGTCTTCGTCGACACTGCTGCTCCTGGACTGCCATCACATGGTACAGCATCAGCAGGACTTCCAGTTCGGGTTCCATGGTGGCCATGAACTCCTTTGTGTCCCTGGAGGTGAGTGTCTCCTTTTATATGATTCGTTTCCGCCAGTCCTGGCGGTCTGCTATGTCAGTATATGATGGGCGGGGTGTTGTCTTCTGCCAGCCTGAAGGTGGCAACCGTTGTGGTCAATGTACCACCCAAACGGACCGCACTGGCCATTTGGGTGGTACATTGGTGGTCTATGGGAGGGATCACCGCCATGGTCATCATTTGGCGGACTTCACCGCCAGCCTGGCGACGGTAGTACCGCCATCGCCGGTGTGACAGTCAGCTGACCGCCAATGTCATAATGAGGGCCTTAGTGTTTATACCAGTTCTATAATTAGCAAAACTTCTTATTTCTGCGCAATTTCTGCTTTCCTCATTAGGGGGTATAAAATTATTTTTGTTTCCTTTATCAGTAGAAGCAAATTTGCTGAAACTGCTAACGTAACATTTTCTCTTCCAGTTTGCTGCAATTCTCCAACAATCAAGCTTGCTCTTGATTTATTTGTGGAATGAGCATTTATATGTTTGTGCCAGGCCTTTTCACAAATCGGGGTCTGTGTTGTGTAAATGATTAGCAAGATTCTATTAAAAAAAGACTTTGCGCAGCATTACCTTTTCAGTTTGTACATTTGCAGGTTTGATGTATTAATAATGTGTGTCAAACATAGGCCCAGGAGGGCATGACCTGGCCATATTTTTAAGATATCAACAGAAATAAAAAAGAACACACACTCATTGCAAATGCAAGTCATTTACATTGTCAGTGGATAACCTTAAATTGTGGTATAGATTCTCCTCTGACTGGACCTTTGTTTGACTCTATATGCTTAAAGTGATGATTGGATCCATCCACACCAATTTCTGTACCTTTCCACTTCAGCCTTGCAAGTTGTCATGTTTTACTTGCACTTACACTTAGGTGTACTTATGTGGGGCTCAGTGGGTGTTAGAAATGGGGTTTTCGGTTAGCAGTCAGGTTACCCCCTGTCCAAGCAAGGATCCTCACTCTAGTTAGGGCAAAGGAGAAACACACCTAGTTAACCCCCACTCACCCCTTTGGTGACTTGGCACGAGCAGGCAGGCTTAACTCAGAAGCAATGTGTAAAGTATTTCTACCACCACACACACAGTAATAAAGTGAAAACACTACAAAATGGACACCACACCAGTTTAGAAAAATAGGTAATATTTATCTAAATCAAACAAGACCAAAACAACAAAAATCCAACAAACACAAGCTAAGAATAAGAGTCTTACTCCATAGAAAACAATGGAAACGATGATTTTGCACAAAGCACCTGGTTTGCGTAAAGAATAAAGCCGCACAGGTGAGCGTGCGTCGGAAAAGTCATCGATGTGTTGATTTCTTCCTCACAAGGGAGGCCGTGCGTCGTTTCTTCTCTGCGAGGCTATGCGTTGTTTTTCTCCCTTGCAAGATAACGATGCGTTGATTTCTGGATTGGGCACCTCCGATCCACACAGAGTCGAGATGACTTTGACGCCCAGGGACGATGTGTGGAAAATCCGGTCACAAGGTATTAGAAAACCGCACTGTGTGGGGTTTGCATCATTATCAGCAGCAGCAAGCGGGTGTTGCGTGTTGCTTCTCCAGCTGCGATGCATCACTCTCCCAGCAGCGATGCATGTGGAGCATCAATTTCAGCCGCAAATCTGGCAGCACGTCGTTTACCAGTAGCGTTTCAGATGATGCATCGAAAGTTTTCCTGCACAGCATTCTGTGCGTGGAGTTTCAGCTCTTGTTCTGCCAACTTTACCTTCCAAGGACCCAGGGAACTGATAGAGCACCAGTTGGCAGGAGTCTCAGCAGAGAGTCCAGGTGCTGGCAAAGGAATTCTTTGATGGCCCTGAGACTTCAAAACAGGAGACAAGCTCATTCCAAGCACTTGGAGATTCTTCTGAAGCAGGAATGCACAACAAAGTCCAGTCTTTGTCCCCTTTCACAGGCAGAAGCAGCAATTGCAGGATAGCCCAACAAAGCACAGTCACAGGCAGGGGCAGCACTTCTCCTCAGCTCTTCAGCTCTTCTCCTTGGCAGAAGTTCCTCTTGAATCCTGAAGTGATCCAATATTAAAGGGTTTTGGGACCCATACTTATAACCCTTTCTGCCTTTGAAGTTGGCAAACTTCAAAGGGGAGTCTCTCTTGTTTGCAAGATCCTGCCTTGCCCCGGCCAGGCCCCAGACACACACCAGGGGGTTGGAGACTGCATTGTGAGAGAGCAGGCACAGCCCATTCAGGTGTAAGTGACCACTCCTCCCTCCACTCTGGCTCAGATGGCCCATCAGGATATGCAGGCTACACCCCAGCTCCCTTTGTCTCACTGTCTAGAGGAGATTCAGAAATAGCCCAACTGTCAAACAGGCCCAGACAGGGAATCCACAAACAGGCAGAGTCACAGAATGGTTTAAGCAAGAAAACACCTACTTTCTAAAAGTGGCATTTTCAAATTAACAATCTAAAAATCAACTTCACTAAAATAAGTTTTTTTTCTTCTAATTGTGAGTTAAGAGACCCCAATCTCCATATTTCCATCTGCTGTCAAAGGGAATCTGCACTTTAATAATATTTAGTGGCAGCCCCCATGCTAACCTATGTGAGAAATAGACTTTGCAACAGTGAAATCAAAATTTAGCAGTATTTCACTATTAGGACATGTAAAACACACCGGTACATGTCTCACTAACATACACTGCACCCTGCCTATGGGTGTATGGCCTACCTTAAGGTTGCCTTACATGTATAAAAAGGGATGGTTTAGGCCTGGTAAGTGGGCCTGGTCACTTGCCAGGATGAATCGGCAGGTTAAAACTGCACACACAGACACTGCATTGGCACATCTGAGCCATGTTTACAGGGCTACTAATGTGGGTGGCACAACCAGCGCTGCAGGCCCACTAGTAGCATTTGATTTACAGGCCCTGGGCACCTCTAGTGCGCTTTACTAGGGACTTACTAGCAAATCAAATATTCCAATCACGTAAAAGCCAATTGCACATACATTTTACACAGGAGCACTTGCACTTTAGCACTGGTTAGCAGTGGTAAAGTGCCCAGAGTGAACCAGAGTCCAACACACAGTAACCGCCTGGGAAGCAGAGGCAAAAAGTTAGGGGAGACCATGCCAAGGATGCCAGGTCTAACAGTGGGGAAATAGAGTAATCTGTGATGACTCACACCATTAAGGGTAGTATCTCCAAGTTCTGTGCAAAATGTTATCTCACAAGTCAAAATTGACTTTTTTTTAGCAATGTGTAAGGCTGTCCCCTTCTGGGATTCAAACATGTCTCTGCTGTACATGCTTAACATATTGCACTAGTTCAATCTCTCATTTTAACTCACTGTGTGAAACTGGGCAAGGGACAATTGATTTAAACTGATTTATTGTCAAAATACTTGGCAATAACTCAGGAGGGGGGACTATTAATTCTGCTTTGACACATTTACATGCCAACTGGGGACACACTAAGGACCTTATCAGTGGTGTACTCTTGCCATTCTGGCAAAAAGAAACAGGCATTAGTAAAACCATCTGATGTTTTAATTGCATCCTTCTTTTGAAGTGAACTATCTTCAGTCAAGCTTGACATCCCATGTCCAGATTCTGATCTCCTTTTTTATGTCTAATATCCTTGTTTACATCAGCCAAAGGGCCCATTGTGTTTCATATGATGTCATTAGGGGTTTGATAGCTAATGAAAACTTTTGATACATTGCATCCTTCTGTCCCTTTGAAGTTAGCCATCTGCAGCCAAGCCTGGCAGGCCATGTCCAGACTCTGATCTCCCTGTTTATGTCAAATGTCTTTGTTTATGTCGGCCAAAGGCCCTTTTGTTTTTCTAATGGTATCATTAAAGTTTCAGGAGCATATAAAAACTTGTGATTTATTACATCAGTCTGTCCTTTTGAAATGAGGCATCTTCAGCCAAACCTGGCATCCCATGTCCAGATTATGATCTCCTTGTTTATGTCTAACCTCCCTGTATACATCTGCCAAAAGGCCTACTGTGTATCACATGCTATTATTAGAGGTCATGAGCTCATAAAACCTCTAATGGTTTCATTGTATTTACTCTGCCCCATTGAACCAAATCAACAGTCATGGGAATAAACGTGATGGGCTGATGGCCTACATGTCACCTTGTGGCTCAGTGCGCTAATGTAGCCACTGTTTGAATCGGTCTTTCATCCATGAACACAGGTTTTACACCATAAGATTGACAAGATAAGTATCATTAAAACTGGTGCCAGAAAACCTTCTTGAGTATGAACTTTGAGCTTGGAAAGGTAACTTGAACTGGCCTTAGCAGTGGCAGCGACTACCTGACCTCAGCAGCAGACACGGTTGTCTAGAACTCTGACTTCATGTGTTCCATACATCGCATTCGCCTCAAATCTGGCACAGATAACTGGCATGCACCAACTTGGTGTGAGGTTTTCAGTAAGTTAATAGGAGATGCCAAATGGATTACAGCGCCCCCTGGAAGCTGGTGCTCCACTCCAGTATTGGACTACCAGCCGGGATGATCATGAGAGGACATGGGATAAAAACTACATTAATAATTTTCATTTGTTCCCTTAACCCATGTTTCCATTGTCCAATTGTGCAAGCTGTCGGACTTTAAATGTTGATCTGCCAAACATCCAGTTATGTTCAGTGTTTATAATGTTTGCACTAGTTAACTGTCAGTTGTTAGCTGTTGTGCAGCTACATCTCTGACCAAACTTGTCAACTACCAGCTTTCAGTCTTGAGCTGCCAGTCAATCTCTTAACTCAGTTCCCATGTGCGTCAGCAATCGTCTATTAATTGAGCATCTGGCAGCATGAGTGTTTTCATGTATTTATTTTCTTTGTCTTTGAAACAGATGATGTCTCTGGACTGGACAACATGCTTAATGAAATTCTAATACTAAACAAATTGGGTGCTTGCTTTCTCATTTTTTGATGTTGGGGGCCTGGGCAGCAGCATGAAAGGAGGTCTCAACACTCTCTGATAGGAAGGCCATCTATATTAGCCACCTAAGTGGTTAATTTGCTGGGAATTCAAGAGTTCTTCTGCTGCTTCTAGGCATGTTATCTTTATCCTTTTTATGACGTGCATGGTCTGTTTACAGGCGAAATCCTAAATCTTCCAGTGCTGTGCATGACACTGTGGTGGGGAGTCATGTTTTCTAGCTCAATTGTTCCCTAATTTGTTTTCACACCTTTGCGGCTATTGTTTACATCCAACACAGACATTGTGAGCTTGGTGTTGGTGCAAATTAAGAGCTTATGCCTTTTCAAACCTAAGCATCCTTGTTAGACAGAGAATGCATTGCAAAGCAACAGTCATTGTGTGTGTAAGAAATATAAACAGTGATCGAAGTCCTGGTCTAAAATATCTCCATTACATCTGGGTTGAGTCAGATGTCGCCAGTGTGCTATTATGATGATACATCTGATATAAAATGGCTTAAGTGCTTAGTGTTTAATTTGCAGTATTTAAATAGCATGTCTGTAATGTGCTGTCTGGCATATTTTGGAGGCTTGGGAAATAGGCTATTGGCATTCTGCACATTCTATCATTCTGTGCTGACTGGTTGAAATACATTTCATGTTGCACTACTCACCGCAGTTTGTTCTCTGCAGTATCATCTTACTTTTACTCCTGCACTATCTAGTGTCAATACATAAACCTCATTTTGTTTCACAAACAGGGGCCATTGATGATCCAGTAACTGGCAGCAGGACCAGCCTCAATACAAGACTCAAAGCACCATCTTACGCAGACCACTTAAATCCTTAGTTTATTTTGTGTACTACAAAAATAATAAAGTTAATGACCAGCTACTCCTCACACTGTTTTTGAGGCTCAAAGAAGACAAAAAAATGCAGATGAGACATTTAGGACCAGAGCAGCCTGATATCAAGATTGAACAGTCTGAAAATGATTGGGGTAAAGATTACACTCGAAAATTCAGTTCTACTTGGTACACAAAGAAAATGTGGTTATTGCTATCATTACTAAAGGAGTGGAAGATACATTGTTAGAATATTGATATGAAGTTGGATCTGAAACACATCACATTGTGAATAATATAAATATGAATACATATTAGAATATCTGGAGCCTAATGGATTTAATTTATTTCATCTTATGTGGTCACTTATTATTAATATCCTTCACACCTCTATGTTGGCGGTTACTGGCACCATTAGTATTCATTTATGTAACATGTGGCTTGTAATATTTGTTCAGAGCCCTGATGAAGTCAGAGGTAAATTTGCCATAAGGAGGAAACGTGTTGGCTGTGTTGATGTCAAGAATACATGCTGTATTGTTCTCAAAAGAATGTACTCTGTACAGAGGTTTGGCTAATGGACCATCAGGAGCCTGTGTATCAAATACAAAGACTGGCATATGAACATGCATAAAATCCTTGCTGGACTGGATGATGTTACATTTTACTGACACAATTGAGTGCTCAGTGCAACTTGAAATTGTGCAACGTTTGGGGTCTGTTTGAGGGGAGTTAGGTGGGCGTCCCTTACCCCCAAAGCACCAAGTTCATTATGAAGGTTATTTTCCTGAATCTTTTCCTGATACACAGCGAATGTGACTTGACCACCTTGTGTTTATTACAAATTATCAGTCATTCCAGATTTTAATAAGCACACTACATGGAAGATTGTCACTCCTAAGGATCAAAGTGCCACATTTCTGTACAAAAGGTGAACAAGATTGCCACCCCATAAGCTTTTTTTGTTTTTGACTTATGCTGTTAAATCAGAATGACACACTTTGTAGCATGCTTGATGTAGAGCTTTACAAGCCAAATTCAGTCGCTGTTATATTTTTTTTATTCATCAAAGAGATTTGAATAAATCAATCATCAATCAATATGCATTTGTATAGCACACACAATCACCCAGTGGGGTATCTGGGCGCTGTGGGTAGTCGAAGAGCCAGGTCGTAAGGTTCTCCATGAAGTCTGTCAGTGATGGGGAGGTCAGGAGGCAGGGTGGCAGGTCGTTCCAGGCTCTTGCAGCGATGTATGAGAAAAAGCAGCTGCCACAGTGTGTGTGAGGGCGAGAGAGGCGGAGCGGAGGTGTCTGGAGGGTTGGTGGACCTTAAGATGTTGGTTAATGTACACGTTTCATTTTTACTTCTTTTTGGTTTATGTAGCTATCCTATGCGTATTTTTCATTTGTCAATACTGCCTAAAAGTTTACACTTTTGAAATGGCTGTTCCTTGTTTATAGATTGTTTAAATATACAGATTAGGATCCAAGCTCTGCCACTTTAACACATTTGGGTTTCCTTAACAACATTTTCTTACCATGTTATCCCTTGGTGTGTTTTTATTTTTTTGTTAATGCTGCATTAAAGTTGTCATTTTTTCAATTTTTTTAAAATTGTACATTAAGTGTGAGCCACTTTATTACCTTATTTTCCTTGTTATACTATGTTTTTATGTTTACATGTATGCAGTAAAATGTATCTTCACTATTTAAAAATGAAACTTTTTTTTTCTGCACTGTAACTTTTGAAAACTTTATTAACCACATGGACATGGACATGTTTGCACCTCAACTTGTGTTGCTATATGATTCTTCTGTATGTGTAAATTTATACTACATAAATGTTATAGATTAGAACCACGCTTTGCTGAAGTATTATTTTTCTTTGTCCGGCTAAAACTAAAAGTTCAAGGATGAAATCCTGTGGATGGATCTTTCGTTACTCGAGTGTAAAATTTCCATCCCACCACTTTCAAAATCCACCAGACACCACTGCCTTCTGCAGCAGCTTGGAGGTGGATCTAGTCTTTTTTCAAAGACAGATGTGGCTTGCACCTTTTTCCTCAGCCAGCAAACAGCTCCTTTTTGTGGTGCCAGCTGGCTTGTTTCTAAGCCCTACATTATTTAACATCTACATAGCCGCTAGTTTTGCTAGTTGAGTCTTGTGGCTTTTTAGGTTGTCTCTTATGAGGGCGACACATAGCTGATTCTTACCATCAATTCAGCACTGGCCACTATGCTGGAGTCTTTTAACACCTGTTTGTCTAAAGTCCTTGACTGAATATCTGAAAGCCATTTCCATTAAAATTTGGGTATAACCAAAATGTTTCTTTTTTCTACCAATCCAAAGAAACTTGGTTCAAGAACTGCAGGCCTGACAAACTGAACTAATCACTCAGTTACAATCTGTCCAAAACCCAGCAGACCAATTGATCTTTACCATAACAAAACTGGTCTCGTTATCCTACCATCTTAAAGATCTACTTAGGCTGCCAGTAAACAAACTTATATTGTTTAAGGCCCTTCTTTTGGTTAATAGGGATTCCTATAAATCAGGACTGAAATAGCTCTTTGACCGGGTTGTTCACTATCAACCAGGGAGAATGCTAATAGCTTCTACATCCAGGCTAGCTATGATTCATAAGTTCTGCAGCTCCCTGCTGGGTGGTCTTTACTTCTCAGTACTTGTGGACATTTCTCCCATTAAAGCTGTGCTCCATTAACAATGAGAATGTATTCAGGAAGGTGCTCAAGACATGTTTATTTTCACCTTGAGAGTTTGTTGGGGAATGGGTACTCAGGTCTGGGTACAGCGCAGGGGCTCCGTGGAGTAGTTGGTTCACTCTATAAATCACTTCATTCATTCATTATTTCAATCACATACCCTCAACAAAATAAATCTTGTAGGATTGATAAAGCAGTGCTATTACTCAATTTACAGAGATGTTACAGGAGCAGAAAACAGACAAGTTATTCAAATCATACATGCTAAGATCTGAGACAGCCTTAATGATAATTAGACCTGGATGAAATTTTAATTATAGCAGGATAATTTGGGCTCTTTTGAAATATTCTTGTGGTACAAAATTACCAAACATTATGTGATTATGCCAGCTTGCATAGAGTAATTTGGGGCAAAAATGCCTACCACAAGAGCACAGGGACAGAACATAAGCAGCTGCTGGCTGTTGCTGTTCATATTCTATTGTATGTAGTGCTATTTTCGTAACACAAAATGCATCCTCAGATCTGTTTTGGATACAAGGGTGCGTTTTGTGCACAGGCAATGGTGCTAAGGCAGGGTTCTGCTCCTCACATAATTTCACATAACCTTGTGTAGTTTTGCTGTGAGCTTGCGTACTTACGCTAGAGCAAATGACATGAGTTACCGCTACCCCTAGTGATGATAGCATAAAAAGTTTTTTCAATATTAATGATGAGATGTCCATAGACAAGATAAAAAGTAAAAGCTATGGCAATAAGTCCACTCTAGCAGCAAGGGACCAAGATCAGTAATACATCTTTAGGACAGGTTATCAATTAATATTCAAATATTGTATGGTTTTATGTTTTTATTTACATAGCTCTCTCACTAGGCCAAATGCGTAGGTCAAGTGAGGCCTATGTACTAAATTGATCACTTTTAGAAGTATTACAGTTTGCAGCCATTTGTCCAAAAAACACCAGCTTGACTGTTTCTTGCACATTTTCCTACCAGGCTGGAAACCTACACTAGATCATGATCACCTTATCAACTGCTGCTTCGTCACTCACCTACCATTCATCATCAAGATAATTGAAAAAGCAAACTATGCTCAACTTGATAATCACATTAAAGTAAATCATCTACTCCAAAACTACCAATCTTGCTTCAGATCAACCTGCAACAGAAACAGTTATGTTACACTTCAGAAATGATGCACTTGTGACTACAGATGAACATAATCCCTGCCTCCAGATAATTCTGAATCTCTCAGAAATCAATGACCATCCACTCACAACCATACCCTGACGTCTTGAAAGGGATTCACCTTTAACGTCTTTTCCTTTACTGGTTTTTCTTCTACCTTTGCAACCAACACTGGTTTATTCACAAAGACAGCTGCAGGTATCAGAACATACTTATCATCTTAGGAATAGCCCAGGGTTCCATCCTGTCCCTGCCTTCTTTAGCCCCTTTATGGAGCCCCTTGGGTTCTAGTCACTGACAACAGCATCAAAAGTCACCCATACACTGATGATACACACCACTACTTCAAAGTCTCCTTGGTCCCAGAAAAGCTACTAGCTATGAAGATGATGTCTTATTCTGACTCACCATCAAAGCTATCTCTGGAAAAGCTCTCTCAACCCTACTCACCATTGTCAATGACTCCTTCACTCAAGCCACCTTCCCAGAATCTCTCAAGAGAGGTCAGATTCTCACACTCTTAAAGCAATTTCCTTAGACCTTGATGACCACTCCAACTACTGGCTCATCATTCACCTCCCCTTTATTGGCGAGATCATTGAAAAAGCTGTCTATACTCTACTCCAATGCCACATCAATACTGCCAATCTCCTGCAGTATGGCTAATCTGGCTTCAGATCATGCTGCAGCATAGAGACCACTATCTTATACATTGTAGATGACCCACTCCTGACCACAGTCTGCCATCTGCTTTCAATACAGTCGACCATTCATCTCTTATCCTCACCTTGGAATTTTGAATGGGATTCACTGACAATGTCCTTTACTGGTTCTTCTCCTAGCTTTCCAAAAGACATCAATTTATTCATATGGGCACCTCTAGGTCCTAAAAGATCACTATCACTTGCAGAGTACCTAGGGTTCAATACTCTCAACTGTCATCTTCAACCTCTTTATAGACCTTCTTGGGTGCTCTACTCATAAATAAAAGCACCAAGGTTCACCAATACTCCAACAATACAGAACTTCATCTGAAAGTCTTCCTGCTCCAGACATCCAATGCCTCAAACACTGCCTACCCCTCATTTAAACCTGGATGTCCAGCACTTACCTGAGGTCTTGGCCCAGCCACAACAGAATACATATTATTTGCCAATTAAATCATGCAAGAAATAGTACAAACATAGCTCAATGACATGAAACTTGCCAACTTTGAACTCAACCTTTCACTTAATGCAAATGACTTAGATTCACCTTGGACACCAAGTTCACCATCAAGGACCACATTGCCAAAAAAAAAAGAAAGAAAATGACACTGTTTTTTCCAGAGAGCACCTTCAAAACTGCTGTTCGATCCCCCATACTCTTGCACCTGAATGGCAGTTATACCCTGCTGCTTGGCCTTCCAGAATCCACACTGTCACCCTTTATGGCCATCCTACATGCTGCAGCATATCTCATTTAGGCAAAAAGAAATATAATCACATTGCCCTCATTGTCATGGAGCTCCATTTGAGGCTCCATTTCCAGGCCCGCACCATCTTTAAAACCAACAGCATCATTTACCAAGCGACCATGACCAGCATCCCTGCTTATCTTGTGGACAGGCTCACTCTGGTTGCTTTGGGGACCTTCACACTGAGGCCATAATAAGACTGGAGACTACGAAAAGTAAAAAGCAGACCCTTTCCATCTATGGACCCAGGATCTGAAACAACCTCACAGTATCCATAAGAACTGCTGAGAGAAGCACCAATGTAGGAAAAAGTTGAAAACACTACATCACAATGCAGTACCAATCGTATAACCAGCTACTTCTCATATCACTCATTGAATATATGCTTGCTTTTGAAATTGTGCAGAGCTCCACTGCCTTTTTTAGCTAGATTAGTGTAATACAAATACCATATATATACATACATACATGCATACTGTATATACATATTACATACATACATGTGTACATACATGCATAAATACATGAATACATACATACAATTACTCAAATAATGTGGATGTGCAGCATATAACACTTGCTCACCAAACCAAGTCTGAATTCCTGTTGTTGTAGGAAATAAAACCTGGCTCAAGGACATGAACTTCATGGCTTCAAACCCAAACTTTCACCCTATGCCAAGTAACTTGAATTCATTCTGGCCAACGAAACAAAGGTTGACTGCTACTAATTCTCTATTCTAAAGAAAGTGAAACCATTCCTTCCAGAAATCCACTTGAAAAATGCTAATAAATTCCACATACTCTCACATCTTGATAGTTAATGCCTTGCTCCGTGGCCTTCCAGAATACACACATACCAGCCGGGACCTGAAGAAAGATGATGAAATCATCCCCATTCCAGAAGAATTACACAGGCTGTCCTTGCTGGCCCACACCGTATTCGAAAGCATCTGCATCATCTGCAAGGCTTTCGGAGCAAACATCCCTACCTATCTGACTGACAAACAAGAAACAAGGCAATAGACCTTTTCCATCTATTTACCTAGGGTCTAGAACAGCATCACTGTATCCATAAAGATTGCCTCAGTGCTGACAAAATTAAGGAAAGAGTTAAATGTGCACCTGTTTTTAGACCACATCGCAACGATTTTTGGTACACTCAGCTCCTAGGAACCATCTCCCTCTCCAATCACTCGCTGACTTGATTCTTGCCTTTGACACTGCACAGCACTTGGGTGCATTTTGAATATGATTACGCTATACAAATAACACATACATACATACATCAATATGAATGTGCATGCCAGATATAGTCAGTAATTTGTCATCAATGCTCAAAATATCTCACTAATGGGTCACTATTATGCCAGAGTTGGCCAGGATTTTGTCAGTGATTTCTATGGCATGTCAAGGATAGACTAAAATGTTGAAATTAATTCACCAATATATCAAGAATGGGCCCCTATTGTGGCAGTAATACTCAAAATATTTTTTTAAAGAATGCCTCCAACATATGAAGAATGGGATATTGGTATTGCCAGAAACAGCTAAAAGTGTGGCAAAATGCCATAATTATGTCAAAGATGTGGCACTAATATGCCATGAATAGCTATGCTGTGGTTAAGCGTTTCCTTAATATGTCAAGGGTGGACCACAATTATGCCATAAATAGACAAAATGCTGTCAGGAATTACAACAATATGTTATGGCTGAACTATCATTATGACAGAGCTAGCTACATTTCCAAAGTATGGCAGTGTCACAACAAGCCAGGGTTAATGCCAGCTCCTGTGAAGAATCCATTAATAAACACATGCACACATACAGAGAAGCTCATTCACTTGTTCTCACATGGACACACGTACATACACACATATGAGCACACAAACACATACACACACACAAACACGCAAAATGCACACACTCATCCACACAAAACACACCCACAAATGAACTCACGTGCACATTCTCCCCCCCCCCAATTAGCCACACATCTCGTCACTTACTGTTGGATGGTGGTGGTGATCATGGCTCTGTGGTGCTACGATTGTTCCTTCCTCACTCTTCATTATCATTATGCCAAAAGGCTTGAGGGGCTATGCAGCAGTGACTCCTCTGTTATAGCGGAGGAGCATTGCCTCCCACCACTGTGAGCCAGTGGAGGAAAATGTGAAAAATAAAATGATAATAAAACTATTTTATTATAATTTATTTTCTTACAGCACTAGAGCCAGCTGAGTCTAGGATGGGGCCATGATGACAGCAATGGTATGAGGAGTTGTGTGCACTTTAAGTGCGCATGCTGGTTTGCCGGGCTTTCTAAGCACGACCAGACCAACATGCGCATTTAGATCTCTTCACCCGAGCAGTGCTGCACAGCCGGGTGGAGAAGAGGCACAGTCTCACAGGCCCTGAACGAGCGTTAAACCTGCCCACTCAGGTCAATCATGGCACTGCTCTCATGGTGGTAAATAGTATTACCATCATGATACCAGCATCTTGATTAGCATCTGGAAGCCTACATAGTGTGCACCAGCCTGTGGGGAATCAGGAATCGGGACCGGAGAAGAAGAAGAACGCTGAGACGGCGGCCGGTGGCCAGCAGTGGCAGTTAAGTACTTTTTTTTTATTATTTACCCAAACCACCCCACATCCCCCACCCCCTGCCCCACCATTAGTCATTAATAGCAGCTGCCACTGGAGCTAGGCCTTCAGAAAATCAAGAGACAGAGAAATTAATCCAACAGCTTTCCATGCCCTGAACAGGCGAGATCTGCACTGAGTGGATCAGGGTATCACAGGGAAGGTGTAGGTGTGCAGGAGAAATACAGGTGGCTGCTGGGGACAGGAGGAGGCAGACAGCAATGAGACAAAGGACATGCACAGGACACAATGACTGTTTTGTGTTCTGTCTCATACAAATCCCACATCCTTCTTTCGGTTGTATGACAAATAATCATCTGCAAAAAAGTTCATAACATAGTAATGTGTCAAAAATATTGAGTTTACATACTTTGTATGTAAAATACAAAGTATTGAAAAAAATATTGTGGACCAGAATTTCACCAAAATATCTATCTATCTATCTATTAGATATAGAAATACAGTTAGGCATTACAGAGTGACAGTAGCCACTCTAGTTATCAGTAGTATTCTGAGGGATAGGAATTCCTCAGATTTTTGATAGGTAATAACTTAGCCCCAGTTGATGAATCTCCACAAAACATTGCAGACCTATTCCTTTTTCTACATTGGTGGATGATGCAAAGTTTTGTGGTGATTCATTAAAATGTACAGAGAAAAAAGGGAGTCCCAAAACGCATTTTTCTGCCAGTGCATTTTCCATAGACTTTTGTATTAAATGTGGTAGCAAAACGGTAGAATGGACTTTCATGAAATCTGGCAGGAAGGTACATTATGGAAAGGAAAGGATCTGTTTTGCTATGTTATGAAAATTCTGTAGTTTTGTAGTTATAAGGCACAAAAACGTAGTGATAAATTAGGCCTCAATATACAATGATACTTTCACTGTACAGTCTGGCACATGCAGATGACAAAACACCACATGATTGGCTAATGAATGCCTTTACAAAAGTTATTTAAAGAATGAACTAATTATTTTTATAAATGACACATTATTGTTATTAAATTAAGAAACATATTAGTGAATATTAACACAAATAATAAATATAAATCCCTTTTTCACAATGTAATATTTAAACTGCTTAACCAATTAACAGTAAATTAAAAACAGCAAATAATTAAACACAATGAATCCAATAGATAATATATATAATAAAGTATCAATTAATACGTCAATTAACTTGCAAATTAGTTCAAAATAAATACAAATAATTTATATTTTAAATAGCTCCCCACCCTTATCCACTGCAAGCTCAGCAACATAATACTAAATTACTAGTTTGCATTTTAAAGCAATGTACAGTTCACAATAAAATGTATTCTATGTTAAAACAAATAATTAAAAATTAAATTGAGAACAGTTGCCCATCAATTAATAATTTAATTGAAATAGAAAATTAGTTAAAGATATAAAACAAAAATGTATATTTTAAATATTTTCCCACCTCATTCCCCTACAAACCAAAGCAACCCAATATTACATGAAAAATTTAAAATTAAATATGAAAAACAATTCACATTACAAATTACAAACTGTACTAAAAAAATCTAAACTTTTTTTATATTACTCTCCCGATGCCTACCAAAAAATGAATGTGCCCTTGCGTAATGTAATTTGTGCTCATGTAAAGCGCTGCAGTACCTCCGGGTTGTGTTAGCGCTATATAAGAGTGCAAAAAAAAAAATCCTCGTAAACTTTATTTTCTGAGTGTTGATGAGAGCTGCGTCCAAACCCCTAACTCCTTTCATTGTCAGACGCTTCAGAAGACTAGCTAATGAAGGAAAGGTATTCCACTAAAATATTGAAGAAAAAATACTGTGATACAAAATACAAAAATGTTGTGTAAAAAATACCAATTGAAAAATATTGGGGGAAAGAATATATAAGGAAAGAATGTCTTTTTTAGGCATATAATAGTGTTTTATTATTGAATTTCTTGAACAAAGTTCCATGTTATTTAATTAACTAATTAAGTGATTTCACCAGAATCACAGAATATTGAGTTTATGCTGAGACTCGAACGTGGGTTCCCAGCTCCAAAGTCTGCAGCTCTGGCAGTTACACCACATCCTCTCCGGGAATGGAGGTTTCTCATCTTGAGAATGGAAAACTGCAACTTTTGGCATTGCTTACCTGCCCTCACAATTGCAGGAAACATGATAGATAAGGGTCTAAGTGAAGGCACCCATTTCCGCATACCCAGTGCGTGTGTACACAGTTGTGCTGCACATCTACTGCCTGACTCAACAGCTGACCAGTCTGCCAATCACCTCCTCCCTCCATCCCTTCTAGATAGGACAGGGTGGTTCCTAAAACACCACTGTGAGCAAACCCCACATGAATGATACATTGCCTCAACCAAGTAATATTTCATTTAATTTAAGAGGTTGTTCGAGGTTTTACAGAACATGTCCGCTTCCTTCACTTCATTTACAACAGAATGTCAATCTTGACTTCATGTTAAATCACTGCTGATCTCTTGGAGTAAGACCACAGCTTGCAATCTTCTTGTGATATTACTACCTTGAGAGACCTGAAATTCCCAAGTGTGCCATTGAAAAATACATAAGATAGAATACAGTAATTATCAAAGGTCCCCTTAAGTGCATCCCAAAGAGTTTTTAAAACATGATCATGTTATGAAACTATATTTTAGCGAATTCTTATTAGTAAAAACCACTGAGCTCCTAAGTGCCATGTGGTATCTTAGCAATGAGATAAATGTGCTAGGTTCGAGTTCTGAAGATGTGATAGGAACTCTGAAGAAGGATTGAGTGAGAAGGACGGTTGAAACGGGCGCGGACTTGGTGGATGGCGTAGTGCTGTATAATGATCTTATCTTTACAATAAACTCTTCTTTTGCCACAACACTGACTCGCTGGACTTTCAAGCGTTCTCTTGTATCACATGGATGGCGTACTTTTACATTGGCGATGAGCGACGTGTCGACAGCAGAGACGGAGACAAGCTAAGCCCTAACAACACGACACTCCTTTGGAAAAGAATCGCAGACTTGGGAGGCATCTCGCCCCCGCAGAAACCCTTGTTAACCTGAAGGTACTTTAATTTTATTGATTGGATTTCCTCTGTCTTGGTGAGCGCTCTGCAGAGAATGGTTTCTGCACGTGCGCGCATAGCTGGAACGCGAGCTCTGGAGACACGAGCTCTGGTGCCCGCACATTGTGCACGCTTGGTCTTTATAGCAACGGAAAATCAACAAGGCGTGCGTGACGTGTGTGGGCTGAACGCGTTGTGCACGCTTGGTCTCCTTGGCCATAAAAGATTTACAAGGCATGTAGACCGGACTCCTTCGGCACACGCTAAGCATGTTCAGCGTGTGTCTTGCGGTGATGCGCACACCTCCGCCCTTACCATTTGATCTGCATGTCTTGCGGTGATACACACACCTTACTATTTACAGTGCGTGTCTCGCCTTACCTTACAGTGCCTTCACAAGGCATGTAGACCGGACACCTTCAGCACACGCTAAGCATTTTCAGCGTGTGTTTTGGGGTGATGCGCACACCTCCGCCCTCACCATTTGCTCTGCGTGTCTTGTGGTGATATGCACACCTTATTATTAACAGTGTGTGTCTTGCCTTACCTTACAGTACCTTCGCAAGGCATGTAGACCGGACACCTTCAGTACACGCTAAGCATTTGCAGCGCGTGTCTTGCAGTGATGCGCACACCTTACTATTTACAGTGCGTGTCTTGCCAGTACTTTTGCGCTTTCTGGATTTAGGTTTCATTCGGTGATACGCACATGATATAGTACGCACCTTGTAAAGTAACGGAATCACAGGATAATTCATCCTTGGTCCTTACAACATGCAAAATGTACCGGCTACTCCATTTTTTCGTTATCTCCTGGTGATCCGCCAATTCCATGGCAGAAGTGAAAAAATAATTTTAACAATTACGCTACGGTGTGTGGGACTTTGCTCAGCACGGGAAGGAAAACATCTCTTTTAATGCACTGCCTGGGCACTGAGTGCCAATAGGTCTTTGAAAACTTACTGGATTTATCAGATGGATATTCTACAGGTCTCAATGAATTTGAAATATGTGTAAAAAAAACTTGACTTGCACTACTTACCCAAAGTGAGCACCATTCTCGGATGATATCAGATTGGGAAAAGGATGCAACGTCAAGGTGAGATAACGGAGCAATATATAACAGAGCTCCGGAAACTTGTGTCTACTTGCATGTTTGGGAACTCTTACGAGGAACGATTAAGAGACCAGTTTATGTTAGGTTGCTCTCTAGAGAAGGCAAAAAAGAGTATGTGGCAAAAAGACAACCCATCCTTGGAAGAGGTTTTAGTTGTAGCCAAAACCTGTGAACACTCGAGAAAATGTGTTGAAGTACTTCATGAAGACACTGTCATGACTGACACGGCGAAGGAAGAAGGCGCTACTGTAAAAACAGTACAGAGCAGCTCGATGTTGTATAGTGACAATAGAAGTAGTAGTGAATCCGTGAAGTTAAGAAAAGCATGGGAAATGTTTTAGGTGTGGGGGTGTTGGCCATATGGCCAATAACAAAGAATGTCCTGCTTGGAGGATGACCTGTAAAATGAAGGCCAGTGGGGAGGCCAGGCTTTGTGTTGATCTCAGAGAATTAAATAAGTCGGTCATAATAGATCACTATCCTCTTCCAAATATTATGGAGATGTTGTGTTCTCTTGGTGGAGCAAAGCACTTCTCGACACTTGATTTGACTTCTGCCTACCACCAAATAAACGCACAGCTCTTCTCAAGAACTAACCACCTTTATAACTCCTTTTGGCACATTTAAGTTTCTCAGGATGCCGTTTGGCTTGATATCAGCTGCCTCGGTGTTTCAGAGGGCCATGGAGAAAATATTGAAGAGTACAAAGGGAGTGAAGGTGTACCAGGATGATCTGTTGATCACTGAAGCCAACTTAGAAGAGCATAATGAAAGGTTAAGGGAGGCTTTGGAGAGGTTGCGAATCAATGGTCTAACGCTAAAAGCTGCGAGGTGCAGAATCAACATTCCTAATATTGAGTATTTGGGTCATGAAATTTCGGCGAACGGGATTCGTTCCAAGGCAGGCCTAGTTGATACAATCAAAAAATTACCTAGTCCACAAAATAGAGAAGAGGTAGTGAAGTTTCTTGGGATGGCGGAATTTTATAATAAATTTGTTGTTAAAGAAAGGTTTGGAGTTTAGGTGGTATCAGGAACGTGAAAGGGAGTTTCTGGACATCAAGGATAGTCTGGATAAGGCAGCTGATCTGGGAAGTTTTGATACACATGATGAGATTGTGTTGATGACTGGTGCTAGCTCTAAGGATCTTGGCCCTGTTTTGTTGCAAAGAAGGCAAGGGCAAATCAGAACGATACTCTTGGCATTAAGATGTTTGAGAGGGGCAGAGTTTAACTATTCAGTGGTTGAGAAGGAGGCCTTAGGACTATTTTGGGCTGTGAGGAAGCTAAGGAAGCTTTTGTGGGGACACAAATTTGAGATAATAACTGACCACAAACCTCTCGTAGAGGTGTTTGCCAGAAAGGGGATTAATATGGTCTCACATAGAATCAGGAAGAGGGTAGTAGCCTTACAAGAGTATGATTATGTGATTTACTATGTGCCTGAGGCATTGAATGTTCACGCTGACTGTCTTTCAAGACTGTGTGTAGAAACAGGAGAGGAAGAGGAGACAGTTGGAGGAGGTTGTTTTGCTGATATTGTGTCTGACGAAGATGTAAAAGTCTGCTTGGTAACTGAAGGAACGACACAAGAGTCCATGTGGATGGAAGAGATGTCAAGGGATGTGATTTTGCAGGAAATACTAAGCAAGAACATGATCAAAATCTCTTGGCTTATTGGCAGGTCAGGTATGAATTATCAGTGGTGGGTAGTGTTGATGAGAGGCAGCAAATTAGTCTCACCTAATAGCTTGAGAAAGAAACTTGTTGATCAAGCTCACGCAAGTCATATGGGCATCTCTAAGACGAAAGAAAGGTTAAGGAATGCCTACTGGTGGCCTGCCATAGATATGATGGTGGAGAGGGAGGTGAGGAGCTGCCATGTGTGTGCACAATCAGACAAAGTGTTGAAACACAGGACGCAACCCATGGTCACAAGAGAAGAAGTGTCTGGGCCCTGGGTTGACATAGCTTTGGACATTTTGGGTCCAGTTAGGATAAAATCTGTTGATCAATATGTTTTAGTCTGTAATGATATGTATTCAAGATGGCCTGAGATTAAGATTGTAAATTCAGTTGGGTCAAGGGACATAATCAACTCTCTTGAGGAGTTATTTGAGAGGGAGAGTTTTCCCTCTTTGTTGCTAACTGACAATGGGGTGCAGTTTGTCTCTGAATCAATGGAGTCTTTCTTAAATGAAAGAAACCTTGTGCATAAAAGAACAGCTCTGTGTAATCCAGAATCTAATGGAGTTGTTGAATGCTTCACAAAAGTTCTGAAGGAGTGTTTACAGTTAGCGCACGTTAGTGGTGCAGAGTGGGAAAGTGAGTTGAGGAAGAAAGCCTGTGAGTATCGAATGACACTGCATTCCACCACAGGGGTGACTCCTTTTCAACTATTCAAGGGGAGGGTACTGTGTAGTGAGATTTAGCTAAGTAATAGAGAAAAGGAAAGGAGTTGATTATCAGGTCGACAATATTGAAGGTTGGAGAGAGAGAGAAAGGGAAGTGAAAGATAAAAGGAAGATTCGGTACGACATATGGAAAGCTGTGAAAGAAACTGTGTTACGTGAAGGGGATTATGTTAAAATAAGGTCTCCAAGAAAGGAGGGAACACCGGCTAAATTCAGGGGTCCTTTTGAGGTTATAAAGCTGTTTAGGAATGCAGTGAAGACGAGTGATCACAAAATATGGAATTTGAATAGGGTGGCCAAGTGTGTCAAGCCTAATGTTGTTGCCCAAGACACACAAAACATTCCACTTGATTCAAAGTTACAAAGTATGGTAGGTTCTCACCCAAAGAGAAATGTAACGAGGCAGTTGCAGTTTAAAGACTACATATAGCAGTATTTAGTTATGTTATGCTTAAGCATGAAGGTTGATATGGGGGAGGTGGTGTGGTATCTTAGCAATGGGATGAATGTTCTAGGTTCAGATTCTGATGATGCAATAGGAACTCTGGAGAAGGATCGAGTGAGAAGGACGGTTGAAACGGGAACAGAGTTGGTAGATGGCGTAGGGCTGTATTATGAATTTATCTTTACAATAAACTCTTCTTTCGCCACAAGCTGACTCGCTGGACTTTCAAGCATTCACTTTTACAAGCCACTATGCCTACGGCAAGGATATTTAGTAATCTGGCCAGAATACGCACACATGCATATCTTTGCTAGCTAGAGCAACTATTCTGTAACATGCCTAACTGCAGTGGCGAAACAAAGGGCCCCGCAGCCTCTGCAGTTTGGGGAAGGGCCCGAGCTCCTGGGGGCCCCTCAGTGCAGCACTTGTCCTCCATATTCTTTTCAGGGGGGACCCCTCCAGTTTTGTTACGCCACTGCCCAACTGCTAGCTGTTTGAAATGGGGTTTTTGGTTGGCAGTTAGGTTGCCCTCTGTCCAAGCAAGAACCCTCACTCTAGTCAGGGTAAGTCACACACAATCCAAAATCAGCCTGTGCTCACCCTCCGGTAGCTTGGCACGAGCAGTCAGGCTTAACTTAGAAGGCAATGTGTAAAGCATTTGTGCAATAAATCATACAACACCATAGTATAACACCACAAAAATACACCACACAGTGTTTAGAAAAATATAGAATATTTATCTGGGTACTTGTAGGTCAAAACGATCAAAGTTGCAATACGAATTTGTAAAGATATCACTGAAAAGTGATATTAAGTGTCTTTAAGTCTTTTAAAAAGCAATAAAGTGTCTTTCAAGCACAGAGTACCTGGTTTCTGGTGGGAAATCTCCTCAGAGGGCCACAGGAGAAGAGATGCGTGGAAAAAGGGGTGTGTGCGTCGATTTCTCCTCAGCACACACAGACTTGCGTCGTTCTTTTCCACGCGGGGAAGTCGGGCGTCGTTTTCCGGCGCGCAGACAGTCTCTTTTTGTGGATCGCGGGGATTACCAGATGTCCCGGGTCTGTGCGTGGATTCTCCTGCTTATTTTCTGGCTGCGCGTCGTTCTGCGGGGCTGCGCGTCGAAGTTTCGATCTCACGGTAGGCGTCGCGTCGATTTCTCCTTGGAAGTCGGGCGGCGTTGTCCTTGCGAGGCCGTGCGTCGAAATTTTGGTCTCACGGCAGGCGTCGCGTCGATTTCTCCTTGGAAGTCGGGCGGCGTTGTCCTTGCGAGGCCGTGCGTCAAAGTTTCGCACTCACGGTAGGCGTCGCGTCGATTTCTCCTTGGAAGTCGGGCGGCTTTGTCCTTGCGAGGTTGTGCGTCGAAGTCTCGATCGTCCCGAGGGCGTCGCGTTGATCAGCGTCGGTGTGCGGCGTTTTTCTCGCCGCGAAACAAGCTGTGCGTCGAAATTTTCGGCGCACGGATCGTCCAAGTGAAAGGAAGAAGTCTTTTTGGTCCTGAGACTTCAAGGAACAGGAGGCAAGCTCTATCCAAGCCCTTGGAGAGCACTTTCACAGCCAGACAAGAGTTCAGCAAGGCAGCAGGGCAACAGCAAGACAGCAGTCCTTTGTAGAAAGCAGACAGGTGAGTCCTTTGAGCAGCCAGGCAGTTCTTCTTGGCAGGATGTAGTTTCTGGTTCCGGTTTCTTCTCCAGCAAGTGTCTGATGAGGTAGGGCAGAGGCCCTGTTTTATACTAAGTTGTGCCTTTGAAGTGGGGGTGATTTCAAAGAGTCTCTAAGAAATGCACCAAGTTCCCTTTCAGCTCAATCCTGTCTGCCAGAGTCCCAGTAGGGGGTGTGGCAGTCCTTTGTGTGAGGGCAGGCCCTCCACCCTCCCAGCCCAGGAAGACCCATTCAAAATGCAGATGTATGCAAGTGAGGCTGAGTACCCTGTGTTTGGGGTGTGTCTGAGTGAATGCACAAGGAGCTGTCAACTAAACCTAGCCAGACGTGGATTGAAGGGCACAACAAGATTTTAGTGCAAAGAAATGCTCACTTTCTAAAAGTGGCATTTCTAGAATAGTAATATTAAATCCGACTTCACCAGTCAGCAGGATTTTGTATTACCATTCTGGCCATACTAAATATGACCTTCCTGCTCCTTTCAGATCAGCAGCTGCCACTTCAACAGTGTATGAGGGCAGCCCCAATGTTAGCCTATGAAGGGAGCAGGCCTCACAGTAGTGTAAAAACGAATTTAGGAGTTTTACACTACCAGGACATATAACTACACAGGTACATGTCCTGCCTTTTACCTACACAGCACCCTGCTCTAGGGGTTACCTAGGGCACACATTAGGGATGACTTATATGTAGAAAAAAAGGGGAGTTCTAGGCTTGGCAAGTACTTTTAAATGCCAAGTCGAAGTGGCAGTGAAACTGCACACACAGGCCTTGCAATGGCAGGCCTGAGACAAGGTTAAGGGGCTACTGAGGTGGGTGGCACAACCAGTGCTGCAGGCCCACTAGTAGCATTTAATCTACATGCCCCAGGCACATGTAGTGCACTCTACTAGGGACTTACAGGTAAATTAAATAGTCAATCATGGATAAACCAATCAATAGTACAATTTACACAGAGAGCATATGCACTTTAGCACTGGTTAGCAGTGGTAAAGTGCTCAGAGGTCAAAAGCCAACAACAACAGGTCAGAAAAAAAATAGGAGGAAGGAGGCAAAAAGTTTGGGGATGTCCCTGTCAAAAAGCCAGGTCCAACATGACCCCCCACCAGCCTAAAGCCAGGGGAGAACAATCACTATCCTGATGTACTTCCCTGTTTGAGGCGACAGAACAAGGACCCAGGCCCACAACAGCAGGGGCATGCTCCAGTTCTTCGCCTTCCTGACTCCCATTGGATCCCTCTGTCCATACTCTCAGGGCCCACTAAGCCCATCCATGGGGAACCTTTCTCCTTTCCTGCGGATCCCATCTGTGTAGCACCTAACCTTACTTTGCTCACAGATGTATCCCAGGAGCAGGATAGTACCACCATGACCAACATAGTGGTGTTGCCCACTCTACCCCTGGGGTGTGACACTTGTCCCTTCCCCAGGGATAACTCTGTCCACCCGGACAGCAAGCCACAGTGATTACTGACAGCTGCCAGGGATGAGAGCCAGGCCCCAGGCCTCTCAAAGCTCTCCAACCACTGTGGCTGTGGAGAGTGGGGGGCGGTAGCCCCAGGTGCTGGGCACCCTTTAACCACTCTCCCTTCCACCAGGTCAGGGATGACAGCCTGAACCTGGTCCTCCCCTCTGGGGCTTTGTACCCTCCCTCCTGGAGCGGTACCCCCAGGGTCCAACATGGTCAGGGTGCTTACAGAAGTCACCCTGTACCATTCCTCCACCAGTGCAGGGCTGTTAACCTGCCACTGGCCCTCCAACCTGGGGCCTGTACCTTCAGGTTGGACTAGGGCCCGGGGTGAGGCTTCCCTCCCCCTGCCCTCCCTTCTGGGGTCCAGCACCCTCCAACTAGGAGTGGCCTCCTCAGAAGACAACATGGTAGGGGCACTGTTATCAGTAGCCCCTCCCTCCAGGTCCGGGGGGACACCCTGAACCTGGTCTTCCAGCCCAGGGTCTGTACCCTCAGACTGGATCACTGCCTGGCAAACCAGGACTTCCTGGGAGGCACACCTACCCCCCACCAGGTCAGAGTTTAACCTCTGCACCTGCCCATTCAACTCAGAGTCACCACCTTGAAGTTGAACAATTGCCTGGCACGCCAGGACTTCCTGGAGGGCACCCTGACCCTCCACCAGGTCAGAGTTTAACCTCTGCACCTGACCATTCAACTCAGAGTCACCACCCTGAAGTTGAACAATTGCCTGGCACACCAGGACTTCCTGGAGGGCACACTGCCCCTCCACCAGGTCAGAGTTTAACCTCTGCACCTGACCATTCAACTCAGAGTCACCACCCTGAAGTTGAACAATTGCCTGGCGCACCAGGACTTTCTGGGAGGCACACCTACCTCCCACCAGGTCAGAGTTTAACCTCTGAGCCTGGTTCCCCAACCCAGGGTCACCACCCTGAGGTTGGGCAATTGCCTGGCACGCCAGGACTTTCTGGGGGGCACACCTACCCCCCACCAGGTCAGAGTTTAACCTCTGAACCCGGTCATCCAACCCAGAATCAACACCCTGAGGTTGGACAATTGCCTGGCACAGCAGGGCTTCTTGGGAGGCACACCTACCTCCCACCAGGTCAGAGTTTAACCTCTGAACCTGGGTATCCAACCTAGAGTCACCGCCCTGAGGTTGAACAATTGCCTGGCACGCCAGGACTTTCTGGGGGGCACACCTACCCCCCACCAGGTCAGAGTTTAACCTCTGAACCCGGTTATCCAACCCAGAGTCAGCACTCTGAGGTTGAACAATTGCCTGGCACGCCAGGACTTCCTGGAGGGCACACTGACCCTCCACCAGGTCAGAGTTTAACCTCTGAACCTGGTTCTCCAACCTAGGGTCACCCTCCTGAGGTTGGACAACTGCCTGGTACACCAGGGCTTTCTGGGGGGCACACCTACCCCCCACCAGGTCAGAGGTTAACCTCTGAACCGGGATATCCAACCCAGAGTCACCACCCTGAGGTTGAACCATTGCCTGGCAGGCCAGGACTTTCAGGGAGGCACACCTACCTCCCACCAGGTCAGAGTTTAACCTCTGAGCCTGGTTCTCCAACCCAGGGTCACCACCCTGAGGTTGAACCATTGCCTGGTATACCAGGACTTTCTGGGGGGCACACCTACCCCCCACCAGGTCAGAGTTTGACCTCTGAACCTGGTTAGCCAACCCAGAGTCACCACCCTGAGGTTGGGCAATTGCCTGGCACCCCAGGATTTTCTGGGAGGCACACCTACCTCCCACCAGGTCAGAGTTTAACCTCTGAACCTGGCCATCCAACCCAGAGTCGACACCCTGAGGTTGGACAACTGCCTGGCACGCCAGGACTTTCTGGGGGGCACACCTACCCCCCACCAGGTCAGAGTTTAACCTCTGAACCTGACCATCCAACCCAGAGTCAACACCCTGAGGTTGGACAATTGCCTGGCACAGCAGGACTTCTTGGGAGGCACACCTACCTCCCACCCGGTCAGAGTTTGACCTCTTCACCTGGTAAGCCAACCCAGAGTCACCACCCTGAGGTTGAACCATTGCCTGGCATTCCAGGACTTTCTGGGGGGCACATCTACCCCCCACCAGGTCAAAGTTTAACCTCTGAACCCGGTTATCCAACCCAGAGTCACCACCCTGAGGTTGAATCTTTGCCTGGCATGCCAGGACTTCCTGGGGGGCACTCTCACCCCCCACAAGGGACACGCCGTCCCCAAGGGCCACACAAGAGTCTGGTTGGCGCAGGTCTCCCGACCTCTGCCCATCCGGCAGAGTCTGGGTTTCCCCCAAACCAGAAACGGTTTCACCTGGGTCATTCCTGGGGGGCTCTGCTCTCAGAGCTGACCCCTGACTTTCAAGATCCTCCACTGGGGTCGGCCACCCCCTCTCAACCCTATGTCTGGACTTCTGCACCCCCTCACTAGGAGTGGTACTGCCAGACACCAGAACTGTTGGGATGCTGTCTACAGTCATCCCCCCAAGTTCTTCTGACACTGCGGGGCTTCCCTCAAAAGGTAGCCCTACGGTACAGGTTAGGCTCTGAGACCTACCTGGGACACTACAATCCTCTCCCACCTCACTTGGTCGGGAACCACCTAGACCACTCCCTTCAGGAGCACCCCCAAATGCCTCTTCAGACTCTCTGGTACTCACCCAAAAGTCTGCCTCCACTGTAAGTTCCCTGGGGTCAGAGAACTCACACTCCACCTGGTGTTGGCGTAGCTCTGGAAAATAAGGACCAGACATATGCTCTCCAGCAATTACATCACTCTGCCCTTCACATGTATTAACCACAGTACCCTTCACCCAACCACCCAGTAACTCAACCTTGGAAAAGCACTCTACTTCACCCTCCTGAGACTGGTGAGACAGTATCTGTCTGTCCCTGACACTCAACCCAAACTCTTCTGGGATGTCTCTACACTCTATATCCAGGACGTCCACCAGGGGGGAACCCTTTTCTCTGTCACTCTCTGCTAGAGTCAGTAAAGTGTCCCTCCCCCCAGTAGGAATATGACTCCCTGTGCCAGTTCCCCAATCCTTCTCAGGGACCCTGTGCATAACGGGAACTACCTCATACCCTTGAACCGCCTGGGGTGTGTCAACTCTCTTCTTCAAGTTGGGTACCACATCTCTGGGCTTGTGCCCTTCTTCAGCAGTACTAGATGCAAGATTTTTGCTGCCACCATCTGAACTGGACTCAGCCCTTCCGGCCTCCAGTTTCAGCTCTTTACAGCTCAGCTCTTGAGCTGCAATCTTTTCTTCTTCCAGGGCTAAGAGACTTGCTGCCTCAGCCCTTTCAATAAACTCATCTAGCTCTTCCATCCACCGTGCTTGAGCCATGAGCCATTCTTTTTTCACTGGGTCTCTTTCCTCATCTGAGTCGTCCTCCTCCTCCTCTGAGGGGTACTTAGTCATTTGGTTTCTTGCTGCCTCTCTCTCTGCCCATCTGTCTTCCTCCCAGACTATGTAGGCATGTAGCATCTCTGCTTTAGTAGATCTCTTTGCTACAGGAAGGCCACATTCTCTGCAAAGCTTCCTTAGGTCAGCCTTAGTGAGGTGGTCAGTAGGCAAAAAGAATAAGTAGGTAAGCGATCCCATTCTGATAGGATCTTACCAGCAAAAACCAAAATCCAAAGTCCAAAATATCAATAGTATATCCAGGAGGACATCAGAGACCAAAAGTCAAAAAAGAGATAAAAAATCAAGTTGACCTTCAACTGTGGGTAGGTAGTGAAATACTTAGCTACTGTATGTCACTGCACAAACACAAGTCCTATCCTCACCGCTGATCACCAATGTTAGAAATGGGGTTTTTGGTTGGCAGTTAGGTTGCCCTCTGTCCAAGCAAGAACCCTCACTCTAGTCAGGGTAAGTCACACACAATCCAAAATCAGCCTGTGCTCACCCTCCGGTAGCTTGGCACGAGCAGTCAGGCTTAACTTAGAAGGCAATGTGTAAAGCATTTGTGCAATAAATCATACAACACCATAGTATAACACCACAAAAATACACCACACAGTGTTTAGAAAAATATAGAATATTTATCTGGGTACTTGTAGGTCAAAACGATCAAAGTTGCAATACGAATTTGTAAAGATATCACTGAAAAGTGATATTAAGTGTCTTTAAGTCTTTTAAAAAGCAATAAAGTGTCTTTCAAGCACAGAGTACCTGGTTTCTGGTGGGAAATCTCTACAGAGGGCCACAGGAGAAGAGATGCGTGGAAAAAGGGGTGTGTGCGTCGATTTCTCCTCAGCACACACAGACTTGCGTCGTTCTTTTCCACGCGGGGAAGTCGGGCGTCGTTTTCCGGCGCGCAGACAGTCTCTTTTTGTGGATCGCGGGGATTACCAGATGTCCCGGGTCTGTGCGTGGATTCTCCTGCTTATTTTCCGGCTGCGCGTCGTTCTGCGGGGCTGCGCGTCGAAGTTTCGATCTCACGGTAGGCGTTGCGTCGATTTCTCCTTGGAAGTCGGGCGGCGTTGTCCTTGCGAGGCCGTGCGTCGAAATTTTGGTCTCACGGCAGGCGTCGCGTCGATTTCTCCTTGGAAGTCGGGCGGCGTTGTCCTTGCGAGGCCGTGCGTCAAAGTTTCGCACTCACGGTAGGCGTCGCGTCGATTTCTCCTTGGAAGTCGGGCGGCTTTGTCCTTGCGAGGTTGTGCGTCGAAGTCTCGATCGTCCCGAGGGCGTCGCGTTGATCAGCGTCGGTGTGCGGCGTTTTTCTCGCCGCGAAACAAGCTGTGCGTCAAAATTTTCGGCGCACGGATCGTCCAAGTGAAAGGAAGAAGTCTTTTTGGTCCTGAGACTTCAAGGAACAGGAGGCAAGCTCTATCCAAGCCCTTGGAGAGCACTTTCACAGCCAGACAAGAGTTCAGCAAGGCAGCAGGGCAACAGCAAGACAGCAGTCCTTTGTAGAAAGCAGACAGGTGAGTCCTTTGAGCAGCCAGGCAGTTCTTCTTGGCAGGATGTAGTTTCTGGTTCCGGTTTCTTCTCCAGCAAGTGTCTGATGAGGTAGGGCAGAGGCCCTGTTTTATACTAAGTTGTGCCTTTGAAGTGGGGGTGATTTCAAAGAGTCTCTAAGAAATGCACCAAGTTCCCTTTCAGCTCAATCCTGTCTGCCAGAGTCCCAGTAGGGGGTGTGGCAGTCCTTTGTGTGAGGGCAGGCCCTCCACCCTCCCAGCCCAGGAAGACCCATTCAAAATGCAGATGTATGCAAGTGAGGCTGAGTACCCTGTGTTTGGGGTGTGTCTGAGTGAATGCACAAGGAGCTGTCAACTAAACCTAGCCAGACGTGGATTGAAGGGCACAACAAGATTTTAGTGCAAAGAAATGCTCACTTTCTAAAAGTGGCATTTCTAGAATAGTAATATTAAATCCGACTTCACCAGTCAGCAGGATTTTGTATTACCATTCTGGCCATACTAAATATGACCTTCCTGCTCCTTTCAGATCAGCAGCTGCCACTTCAACAGTGTATGAGGGCAGCCCCAATGTTAGCCTATGAAGGGAGCAGGCCTCACAGTAGTGTAAAAACGAATTTAGGAGTTTTACACTACCAGGACATATAACTACACAGGTACATGTCCTGCCTTTTACCTACACAGCACCCTGCTCTAGGGGTTACCTAGGGCACACATTAGGGATGACTTATATGTAGAAAAAAAGGGGAGTTCTAGGCTTGGCAAGTACTTTTAAATGCCAAGTCGAAGTGGCAGTGAAACTGCACACACAGGCCTTGCAATGGCAGGCCTGAGACAAGGTTAAGGGGCTACTGAGGTGGGTGGCACAACCAGTGCTGCAGGCCCACTAGTAGCATTTAATCTACATGCCCCAGGCACATGTAGTGCACTCTACTAGGGACTTACAGGTAAATTAAATAGTCAATCATGGATAAACCAATCAATAGTACAATTTACACAGAGAGCATATGCACTTTAGCACTGGTTAGCAGTGGTAAAGTGCTCAGAGGTCAAAAGCCAACAACAACAGGTCAGAAAAAAAATAGGAGGAAGGAGGCAAAAAGTTTGGGGATGTCCCTGTCAAAAAGCCAGGTCCAACACTAGCCAAGTAGCTGCATTACTTAAATATATCTGCAGTGCTACATGCTACTAGAGGTTGGCAAATTTCAAGCATAGCAAGTAAAATACTGGAGCTTCTCCTGTTTTTTATGTCGCTGGAGCTAAATTGGGGCTGATCCTCTGTTCCATGAGCAGGTAAAAAGAAACTAAAGGTGTTTGTTGATGCAGTGTGAGGTTGTGGGCAATGTTTTTGCCTTAAAGCTCACTGCATTAAGGTAAATGCATCGCCTGGCGCCTCAGCGAGCACTTCAAAGCAGCTTTCCCAGGAGGGCAGTCTGTTAGCAGCTCTTGTGTGCCTGGTTCTCCTAGCAGACAGGCACCACACTCAAGTTCTCCTGCTGGGAAAGTTTCTATCAAGACTACTGTCAGTAGTTTGCCATTTTAATGGACCTAATGTACTTATTATTATTTACAATTAATTGCCTTTGACAGTTTTGGACGGCACAATATTTCCTCGTTCCTTGCATTCCTTAATGCCCAGAATGAGAAAATCCTGTTTTACAGGACATTTCTCCTGTGTTTGTACAGTTTTCCAATCCGAGCTAGGCAGATGCTGAAACTGCAAATATTTGCGGTCGTGCATTCGTTTACTGTGGATAGAAAAGACAGAAAAATGTTATAACAGAATAAGCGCCTTAGTCCAATGCTTTGAACATTGGAGTTCCAAAACTCAATGTTGTGTAGCCTTGGTTTAACCTCATGCCTTTTTCATCCACAATCAATCTCTCTCTGCCCCTTTATCTCAGTTTTACAGGTTCTTTTTAATCCCTGTTTTCTTATTTCTTTACTTCTTACTGTTTTCTCAGCTTTTCTTCCTGCTTCTTCTCCCGTCTATATTTTCTCTCTGTTACTAAGAGACAAAGTCTGCTGAGAAATATGTGCCGGACAACAAAAATAAGTGCCAGTGGCTCAAATTAAGCACAGGAAAAAGGACATTTTGCATAGTATACAACTCCGTGCTACAGTACTAGACAACGTCTTAAGGTGGTGGAAGACTGTACAAATCACCTAAATAAAGAATGCTTTACCACTCGGACAGTACAGTCGCGTGGCCACTCCGGTGTTTCCAGAAGGTGGCCAGATGGGGCACGTGCCCCAACTCTATTTTCCATGGCTCCCAACAACCTCCTACCCCATCAGACTCATCACCATAGCTGTTGCATGTGCCAGAATATCTATGACATTTCTAAGTGACGCCAGCACGTTTTTGTGTCCTTCCCCCCCTTAAAATGCATGACTATTCTGCTCACTATGCTATTTGGGCCCTAGCAGAAGCTACTGTGCTAGACAACTTTCCAAGGCTGAGAGAATATAGCCAAGAGTCTGCATTAAATAATATGGGTGCTTAAACAATCCTATTGGCCTGTGTTGTAAGATTGTTTAATTTGTTCACTCTGCAGTGCAAAATGTGCTAGGTTCAGGGCCCTAACATTTTTATGATCTTGACTACGATGATGTTAGCATTTTTGTGGCAAGCTCCACAGAACGTTTAAAAGCATGTAGCAAGTATTTACCTATGTTAAGGATACAGAGGTATTTTCTAGCACATCAGCTCATGCGAGTGTCTAGTAACCATAAAGAGAGCTAAAGCCTTCTACTTTGCTTATTAGGCTGGCAGGCGGGCGGACTCAATCTGAGGCTCACAGCTTTGTGATTAAGAGATCACATTTTTGAACTGTGACCGAGCCTACTCAGCCTTTCATCTTTCTGAGGTTGCTAAATTAACTTTCATTAAATTGGGTGAAAGTACCACACACCTAGCATTTTACACTATGCCAAAATTGCAAAAATATGTTGACATACAGTTGTAGAAATGTAAGGTTTCTTAATATTACAGAAACCTTGCTCAAACTGGATTTTCAAACTAGGGTTGTGTAAAATTGTACTAACTTTGCTTTTCAAAAGGTTTGCAAATTCAGGCCCATATTTATACTTTTTGACGCTAAACTGCGCTAACGCAGTTTAGCGTCAAAAAGTTTTGCGCCGGCTAACGCCATTCTGAAGCGCCATGCGGGCGCCGTATTTATTGAATGGCGTTAGCCGGCGCAAGCAGACCGGCGCTGCCTGGTGTGCGCGAGAAAAACCACGTACACCAGGCAGCGCCGGCGTAGGGGGAAAATGGCGCATGGGCGTCTTAAAATGGGGCAAGTCAGGTTACGTCGAAAAAATCGTCGTAACCCGACTTGCGCCATTTATTTTCGACGCACATCCCCCATCAACATGACTCCTATCATTGTAAAGATAGGAGTCATGCCCCCTTGCCCAATGGCCATGCCCAGGGGACTTCTGTCCCCTGGGCATGGTCATTGGGCATAGTGGCATGTAGGGGGGCACAAATCAGGCCCCCCTATGCCAAAATAAATTATTAAAAAAAAATAAAAAAATACTTACCTGAATGTCCCTGGGGGGGGTCCCTCCAGCCTTGGGTGTCCTCCTGGGGTGGGCAAGGGTGGCAGGGGGGGTCCCTGGGGGCAGGGGAGGGCACTCTGGGCTCATTTTGAGCCCACTTGTCCCTTAACGCCATGCCTGACCCAGGCGTTAAAAAGCGGCGCAAATGCGCCGTTTTTAGCCACGCCCACTCCCGGGCGTCTCTTTTGCCCGGGAGTATAAATACCACGTAAAGGCCTGGGAGTCATTTTTTAGACGGGAACGCCTCCCTTGCATATCATTAACGCAAGGAAGGGGTTCACGCTAAAAAATGACGCACATTCCGGGAACTTTGGCGCTATTCACCTCTAACGCCATAGTATAAATATGGCGTTAGTTGGCGTTAGTTTAGCGTCGAATTTGCGTCGAAAAAAACGACGCAAATTCGGCGCAAACGGAGTATAAATACGGCCCTGAGTGTTCTTTGTAATGTAAGACTTAAAAGAGAGCAGGTTAACTACTAGGCTTTGCGTAAGTAAGATGCTGCAAAAACGTTTGTTGGAGGAGATTCTGTATGAAAGTTTGCTGTCAAAATTTGTTTCTGTGTAGGATAAAATTGTGAATACTTCACAAAGTTTACAACTTTATGCAGTGCAAGGTCTGTCATCTTTGCACTACATTGGCATTAGATTTGAATAGCACTTTTTTCTAAAAAATGCCAGAATCCAGAAAATGCCTAGTGGTTGCATACGTTCAGGGTCTCTGCTTCTGAGTGTGAGATCGGGTTTGCAGCACTCCCTGGCATAGGGTCAGCAGCAGTGTGGATACCAGGGCTCTAATTATGGGTAGGCCAGAGTTTTCCAACCCCTTTGCCAACCCCTCTTTGTGCAGGGGTCACAGTAGTGCAAAGTAGATTGAACCAGGTAATTACTGGGTGCGACAAATTCCATGCTCTTTGTTAAGTTTCGGCAAGTGAAGTCAGCCAGATTGGAACAGGAAAAGAGTACTCCCTGAGAGCTGGATTTTATCAGGTGTCATAAAGGAGAACCTACTTCTCTGGGGCACTTGTAGTCAGGGCCTAGAGGTCTAGAAGGTGACCACAAATTCCGGAGACATTGTAACTCTTCACCCTCTATGGAGGGGAGTGCATTTCTGTGTTTTGTTCTAGGAACACTATGACAACCCTGGAGAGGTAGAGCAGAGCTGAGGCTGAAGCACTGAGGCGTCAACCTCCGACAGCATAAGGGGGATCGCATTAATAGAATTTGGGGCTGATCTATAGTTTGGCGGATGGATTGTACTCCGTCAGGGAGATAGAGTAAATTACTTCTGTTGCCCTGTTGTAGTACCTGCCTGCCAAATTTAGAAATGTCCATCAGGTTGATGGATACTTTTATCAGTCATATAGCCACCGTCAAGGTGGTTCTTGTGAATGTATGAGAACTTTGCTGCACGGTTTCAGCAAAGATAACAAAGCAGTTCACGAAAGCTTCAATACTTATTTTATTTTCAAAACCAAAACCCAAAATAAAAAAGTAAAAAAGAAATGTCCCCTTCTTCATGGGATCTCCCAAGGCAAGGGGGGCATTTTAAATTTTTTACTGTTCCTTACAGCCAGGGTTTGTCCGACGGTGATGGCAGCAAAAAACTGTCATATGTTTGCCCATTTAAATAGGGCAGGCGGACATATGGCCAATTTTTCAACAGCCCTTATTCAGTGAGGCTGACAGAGAAGTTTGGCTACGGCTGAGACAGAATTATCTCCACCGTTGAAGGCAAACTATGGTCCACATATAAATTAGATGGGTAGACGTATATATTGGCGGTATGCATACTCACGGCCTCATTACAACTTCGGCAGTGAAAGACAGCCAAAGCCACTGCAGTCAACAGACAGCCAATGCTGGTGGTCTGCTGACCGCCATGTTAGGAGTTGTATTTGGACTTCTGCCCATTTATGGGAGGAAATCTGACTCTGTCGGCCAGAGGCGGTTGCATCACCCGCACCGCTATGCCAGCAAGACTCCACCCACTGTTTTACGAGCTTTAATACGGCTTGGTGGATTCTTGCTGGTGTGTCGGTGCTGGCGGTGCAAAACCACCAGGAGCCATCCCTTCCCGGACGACCAGCTCGCCGGAAAAGGTAAGCTGATCATATGAGAGGGGAGGGGGTGCATGTGTGCGAATGGGGGTGTATGAGTGTGTGTTTGTGAACAAACAAGTGGGGATGTTTGGATGTATGCATGCTGTTGGGGGTGTTTGGATGTATGTGGAGGGGAAGGGGTGTGTTGGGGTGCAAGTGAGTAGGTGTGTGTATTAGGATGCATGAGAGTGGGGGTGCATGTGTGCAAGTCTGCGAGTGAGTGGGGGGTGGGGGTGAATGTATGTGTGTGCGGAGGGGTGTGTGTGTGAATGTATGAATATGCAAAGGGGTGTATGTGTGAATGTATGTGTATGCAGAGGGGGTGGGTGTGTGAATGTATGCATATGTGGAGGGGGTGGGTGTGTGAATGTATGCGGAGGGGCTGGGGTGTGAATGTTTGCGGAGAAGGGTGCGTATGTGTGATTGGGGGTGTGTGTATGTCAGTGTGAGAGCAGATGGGGGTGTTAGAATGGATGTGTACAGTTAGGGGGGTGTTTGGAAGTGTGAGGACGGTTGGGGGGATGTTTGGAAGTGTGTGGATGGGAGTGGTGGTGTCTGCATGTGTGTGGACGTGTGGGGGTGTGTGTGCCAGCAACAGGAATGGACATTCCTGTCGCCGGGTGCGTTTCCACCAGGGTTTTCATGGCAGGGTGACCACCACAGAAAGCCTGGCGTTCTGCAGCCTTGTAATCCAGCCATCGCACTGGTGGGCCAGGTGGCATTGTGGCAGTTTGGCTTCTGCTAAACCCCACAACGAGTAATGCAGTGGTCTTTACTGCTGGGTCCACAGCAGTAAGACTGCCACAGCGAGGCTGGCGGTCTGATGACCGCCAGCCTTGTAATGAGGGCCTCAGTCTCTACTATAACAGAGTATACTCACCACCAATTTGTAAATCAGGCACTTTGCCAGGGAAGGTAGAGACACTATTTGCAGCATGCTGTGTTTGCCATTGGGTTGGGGTTCAGCTCTGTGCAATGGCGAGACTGAGGCAGTGCCATAGGTGAGGGTCCGCTGCCTACCTATCTCTAGCATGAGGGGTGGGAGGCAGTTGTCCACCTGTATTCCCATGGACAGAGCTTAATTTATAAAAGAATAAGGGGGTTATTCTAACTTTGGAGGAGGTGTTAATCCGTCCCAAAAGTGACGGAAAAGTGACGGATTTACCACCAGCCGTATTACGAGTCCATTATATCCTATGGAACTCGTAATACGGCTGGTGGTATATCCGTCACTTTACCGTCACTTTTGGGACGGATTAACACTCCTCCAAAGTTAGAATAACCCCCTAAGTGTTGGGGCCCAAAGTTTTGCCCATAAGGCCACGGCCAGAGCTATCAAGGTCATGGTGCCAATTGACAAGCCTGCATATTCTTGATTCCACTTTACGCCTCTTTAGTTCACCATTAGTTGCTGCCTGCCCCTTTGTTTCTTGCAGGTTCTTTTTCATCCCTGCTTTCTTATTTCTTTCCTTGACACTTTTTTCCTGTGTTTTTCTTCCTGCTTCTTCTCCCTTCTATGTTTCCCCATTTGTCACTATTTTTCTGTCTTTCTCTTGCTCGTTCTTTACCCTTTTGTGTTTTTGGCCCTCTTCCTTTGTATAAATGTCTGTTTAGGCAGTGCCCTTTGATGCCCTGAACAACAAGAGGAACATTTCTCACTACTGCAAATAACTGCTAAAGCTGCATTTTTGTAAAATTTCTTCACATACTTCACACTTCACAAAGTCTAAAAGTATGATTACAAAAAGTTGTGAGCCAAGTTGTGCAGCCTTGACACATAAGGATTATGGATATAGAAATGTTTCAAGCGCAGTATTTCATGATAGTTTAGAAAAAGTCACATACTGACCTACCCATGTTTGTAAACACAAGTAAGCAGCACTTTAGATCACCAAATTAAAACTACTTATGTTTGAACTATTTACTAAATAATGAACGCCTCAAAAGTAAGCACTGCCTTCTTGGGCTGTTCGTCAATATGCATAATACTTTGTAACACTAATTGTTACTCAAGATTCCACATGCTTGGGCCCATATTTATACTCTGTTTGCATCGAATTAGCGTCATATTTTTTACACTAATTCAACGCAAACCTAACTCCATATTTATACTATGGCGCTAGACATGTACAGCTCCAAAGTTATGGAGTTAGCATCATTTTTTTACTCTGAAAACCTAACTTGCGTCAATGAGATGCAAGGTAGGCGTTCCTGGGCAAAAAATGACTCAAAGGCCCTAGCGCCTTATTTATCCTCCCATGCAAAAATCACATATGTGAGGTGGAGGGCCTTAAATAATGGTGCTAAACCTGCTCAGCACCATTACTTAACGCCTGGGTCAGGGCAGGCATTAGGGGACCTGTGAGCTCATTTTCATGGTCAAAGACCATGGAAACATCCCTTAGGTGCCCTTCCCTGCCCCCAGGGACACACCCGCACCCACACCTGGAGGACACCTAAGGATTGGGGGACCCATCCCAGGTAAGTCCAGGTAATTTAAAAAAAAAAAAATCGAAAATGCCATGAGGGGGCCTAACTTGGGCCCCCCCCCTACATGGCACTGTGCCCAATGGCCATGCCCAGGGGACATAAGTCCTCTGTGCATGGCCATTCGCCCGGGGGAATGCCTCCTGTGTTTACAAAGGCAGGAGTCATGTCCATGGGGGTTGTTTGTCAACAAAACTACGCTAGTCAGGTTAGAGTAATTTTTTGTACTCTAACCTGACTAGCGCCATTCTTTCCCGCACAACCTCCAGTTTTCCCTACGCCTCCCCTACCCGGTTAGAGTCAAAATGTTGACGCTAACTGGGCCTTAGCGCCGGCTAGCGTCATAGCTTAAATATGATGCCTGGCTGGCGTCCAGGAATGGAGCTAACTGGCACTATACTTTTTGACGCAAACCTGCGCTAACGCAGGCTTGCGTTAAAAAGTATAAATATGGGCCTTGATTCTTTACACACACCTTTTTAAGTCAGATTTTTGTTACCTCATTTTTAGCAATAATCAGGGTATAATATGCCAAATCTCTCCCACTCATTTCCAGGCAAATAAATTACTGGTTGGTGTCTAAAGAGAAAACAGTTTACAAGAATAAAGGAGTGAAGCAACTCTGTACTGCCACTGGGTGACAACAAATAAACACTTTATGACACATATGGACTAGTCCAGAGGGCAAGAGAATAGTAAAAGCATCAGGGTCAGATTGGAAGTACCAAAATGGCTGGTCTGACAGTTCAGTGTATGGGACTTTCTTTGACTGTTTGTGGGCCTTCTTTATGGGCTGTTGGGCCGGTTTTACTGTTGATTTCCCATATAGCACCATAAACATTGCCTGCAGCAAGTACAAATGCATACAGTGTCAGTTACCTTGCAAAAGAATTATATGTAGCTTGTTTTTACGAGGTGAAAACACTACCGATTTGGAAATATGGCTTTATCGCTGCTTGAGGCCACTTTTATTTTGGTGCCTAGATCTGTTTTTTGTCGCAATCTACTTCTGAAAACATTGCATTTTAAGAGGAAATGCAAGGGGAAGCTGGCTCTTTATATATTAGACAAAAAAGGGGCACACTGTACAAAGAGTCCAGTTGAACCCTAAAGGTATCACAGAGCACAAATGACATCCTGTCGTGTAGGTTCTCATTATTCGAATGAGACTACTGGATTTGAGCGGCAGAATCGCCTGCGGTGTGGGGGACTGAGTCAAACCCACTACAGGTGACACCTGTCGGACTAATCTGGGTTTCTTGTTCCGGCTAACTAGCAGTGCCTCATCTCTACCTAAGAGCAGGGAAGATTGGGCAGCCGAAGGCATGACACAATTGACTCCTCAGGGAAATCGTGGTCACTCAGATCACATCTGTTTCTCTCAGTTACATTAGTCTCACGTATACAAGGACAAGCAGAGGCAGTATATGTTTCAATAGGGTCTTAATGAAGCAACTGCATCTTTGAAAATAAAGCATGTACTTCAATAATCAGGATGATAAAGCATGACAGGATTAAAATTGTGACAAGGAGAGTAAAGCATAAAAATAACGCTACCATATTTTCACTAGAATCAATAAACAAATTCCTACCTAGGCTTTATTAGAGCACAGCATGTTAAGCTCTAGTTCTGCCCTTCAGGTTCCCCTGGGAAGACATCATCCCCCACACCAGAGCAAAGGCCTGAAGTCTGCATAAGCAGCTGTAGTGAAGTGTTCAGCAATCAGCATACAGTTGTGGTCATCTGGCTGGAATCTCCCTCTAAAGTGTATGGGACAGGGAAGTGTTTTTATAATAAAACAGCTGATGTTCAGAGAAAATGTCCCTACGTAAGGATGTGTATGTTTCTATGAATATCAGAGACAAAGCGTTACCATGTTTACTGGCAACCTATCTTACTGCAGCCTTGAGAAAAGCACAGAGTGAAAGAAATGTCTTGTTTAAAAACGCAGTGCTGACCTAAGCAAAGAACAGACAGATAGAGAGAAATAAGACAAGACTGCAAATGTGGCTATTTTTAAAATAATAAACAAAGCTGAATAAAATATATCTAGGTTAAAGTGCAGAGTGGCAGGACTAGTGTGCTAAAATAGGTGCATGGAGCTATGACCAAAATGGCTACACAACAATCCCAAATGCTATCTGTTAGAAATGGGGTTTTTGTTTCGCAGTCAGGTTACCCCCTGTCCAAGCAAGAACCCTCACTCTAGTCAGGGTAAGTCGCACACAGTCCAAATTATCCTGTGCCCACCCTCTGGTAGCTTGGCACTGAGCAGTCAGGCTTAACTTAGAAGGCAATGTGTAAAGTATTTGTGAAATGAATCATACAATAACACAATATAGCACCACAAAAATACACTACACAGTGTTTAGAAAAATATATAATATTTATCTGGGTAGTTGTAGGTTAAAACGATAAAAGATGCAATATGAGATTGTAGAGATATCACTGAAAAGTGATATGAAGTGTCTTAAGTCTTTAAAAAGCCAACAAAGTCTCTTTCAAGCACAAAGTACCTGGTTTGGAGTGGAAAATCTCTGCAAAGGGCTGCAGAGGAGGAGATGCGTGGAAAAATGGTGTGTGCTTCGGTTTTGCCCCTTCACACACGGACTTGCGTCGTTATTTTCCACGCGTGGAGACGTGCCTTGTTCTCTGGGAAGAAAAATGGTGTGTGCGTCGGTTTCTCCCCTTCACACACGGACTTGCGTTGTTATTTTTCACTCGGGAAGACGTTCGTCGTTTTCCGGCACGCGGGCCGTCTGTGCGTGGAAACCTAGGCTTGTTATCCGGCTGCGCGTCGTTCCGGTGGGCTGTGCGTGGAAATTTCTTCCTCACGGCAGGCATCGCATCGATTTCCTCTCTGGAAGTCGGGCGGCGTTGTCCAGGCGGGCCGTGCGTCGAAGTTCCGGTCGCACCACAGGCGTTAGTCGAGCGGCGTCTTTCCGGATCAGCGTGCGGTGAATTTTTCACCGCGGAGCAAGCTGTGCGTCGAATTTTTCGACGCACAAGGAGTCCAGTTGAAAGAAAGAAGTCTTTATGGTCCTGAGACTTCAGGGAACAGGAGGCAAGCTCTATCCAAGCCCTTGGAGAGCACTTTTGCATCAAGACAAGAGTTCAGCAAGGCAGCAGGCCAACAGCAAGGCAGCAGTCCTTTGTAGAAAGCAGTCAGGTGAGTCCTTTGAGCAGCCAGGCAGTTCTTCTTGGCAGGATGCAGGTTCTGGTTCAGGTTTCTTCTCCAGCAAGTGTCTGAGGTGGTAGGGCAGAGGCCCTGTTTAATACCCAAATGTGCCTTTGAAGTGGGGGAGACTTCAAAGAGTGGCTTAGAAGTGCACCAGGTCCCCTTTCAGTTCAATCCTGTCTGCCAGGGTCCCAGTAGGGGGTGTGGCAGTCCTTTGTGTGAGGGCAGGCCCTCCACCCTCCCAGCCCAGAAAGACCCATTCAAAATGCAGATGTATGCAAGTGAGGCTGAGTACCCTGTGTTTGGGGTGTGTCTGAGTGAATGCACAAGGAGCTGTCAACTAAACCCAGCCAGACGTGGATTGAAAGGCACAGAAAGATTTAAGTGCAAAGAAATGCTCACTTTTTAAAAGTGGCATTTCTAGAATAGTAATATTAAATCCAACTTCACCAGTCAGCAGGATTTTGTATTACCATTCTGGCCATACTAAATATGACCTTCCTGCTCCTTTCAGATCAGCAGCTACCACTTCAATTATATATGAGGGCAGCCCCAATGTTAGCCTATGAAGGGAGCAGGCCTCACAGTAGTGTAAAAACGAATATAGGAGTTTTACACTACCAGGATATGTAAACTACACAGGTACATGTCCTGCTTTTTACCCACACAGCACCCTGCTCTAGGGGTTACCTAGGGTACACATTAGAGGTGACTTATGTGTAGAAAAAGGGGAGTTTTAGGCTTGGCAAGTACTTTTAAGTAAGGTGACAGTGAAACTGCACCCACAGGCCTTGCAATGGCAGGCCTGAGACAAGGTAAAGGGGCTACTTAAGTGGGTGGCACAACCAGTGCTGCAGGCCCTCTAGTAGCATTTAATCTACTGGCCCTAGGCACATATAGTTCACAATACTAGGGACTTATAAGTAGATTAAATAGTCCAATTGGGTATGATCCAAAGTTACCATGTTTAAAGGGAGAGAGCATATGCAGTTTAGCACTGGATAGCAGTGGTAAAGTGTGCAGAGTCTAAAAACCAGCAAAAATGAGGTCAGAAAAAGAGAAGGAGGAAGGCAAAAAGTCTGGGGATAACCCTGCAGAAGGGCCATTTCCAACACTATCTTTTGTGGTAGTGTGGACGAAGAGTAAGGCATATCACAGGGTAGTGCTAAGCAGGTAAAACACACACGTAGCCAGTAAGTGAGTCGCACTCAATAAAGAAATCCGACACCAATTTATAAGAATAACAGATACTTTGATATAAATTTAGATATAGAGATTTTCGTGTTATGAATTTTTAGAGTTTGCCAAAGTTGACAGTGCATTTTTCAGGTGCTACAATGTTATACTATGGAGGAAGACGAAGCACTGCATACAGGCATAGTACAGCAACTTACAGGACCAATCTCGTGGGGCATGGTCCAAGGCCACAAAATACAGGTCACTCCGGGCGGCACTGGGGCGGCCAGGTGCAGTGGTGTAATTCAACATCCTGTGCCCCTGTGAGACAATGGGGATCCGTCTGCTCAAATAGTTGCTGCAGGGGTGGACTGAGAGTCCAGTCTGGGCAAACCACCAAGGGGGTTCAAGCTTTGTGATTGCTCAAGGATGTAGGGATACCACTGGTACTGTTCACCTCGGTCTGGAGCATCTGGGTGCAGAGGTGGTTAGGACCACCAGGTTTTCAGGCAGTGGAGGCAGTCGCGGTAGACAGGGGCCCACGGAATCAGGTGGTAGGTGTGGACTGGGGGTCCAGTCTCACTGAACCAATGAGTGGGCTCAGGTCTCATGAGTCTCAGGGATGTAGAGACACCTACCAAAGCTGCATTTTTAAAAATGTCTTCACATTCTTTGCACTTTACAAAGTCTGTGAATTTTCCTTGGTCCGGGCGTCCTGGTGCAAAGGGGGGTCTACAGAAAGAGGCTGCAGACGCCATCTGGAAGTCCACATTGGGTGAACTCAGGGTGGGTTTCAAGTCCAAAGGGCATGGGAACCACGTTGACAACATTGGCCCATTTCACTTTAGGCAAGGCAACTCAGGTACAGTGCTGATGTCCATCATTGTGTTTTTGGTGGTCTCGGTCCTCACAGTTCTTTTTTGGGTTGCTTGCAAATGTAGGGGAAGCAGCTCCTCTGCTCCAACGGAGTTCTTCTTGGTGATTTGGGAAGTATTGCACTCCCGGTTTCTTGGAGACTGCAGAGGCAGCACAGGTCAGTTGCTCCCCGAGGGTCAGGTGTAGCAGGCAGGCTGGCAGTCTTGGCACCAAGTCTGTCATGCTCCTCGGTTCTCGGGTTCACCAGGCTTCTTGTCCACTCTTTTTTTTTGTGCAGCGAAGATCGGTTTTCCTGGTATCTGGGGGATCCCCTAAATACTCCATTTAGGAGGCATTAAGGGGAGTGAAGGGGATTATCCAATAAAATACTTACCCCTGGGGTCATTACACCCCCTAGATGACCACTTCCTTTGAGGAGTAAGTATCAACCTGTCCCCATTGCATTTTAAGAGGAAATGCAAGGGGAAGCTGGCTCTTTATATATTAGACAAAAAAGGGGCACACTGTACAAAGAGTCCAGTTGAACCCTAAAGGTATCACAGAGCACAAATGACATCCTGTCGTGTAGGTTCTCATTATTCTAATGAGACTACTGGATTTGAGCGGCAGAATCGCCTGCGGTGTGGGGGACTGAGTCAAACCCACTACAGGTGACACCTGTCGGACTAATCTGGGTTTCTTGTTCCGGCTAACTAGCAGTGCCTCATCTCTACCTAAGAGCAGGGAAGATTGGGCAGCCGAAGGCATGACACAATTGACTCCTCAGGGAAATCGTGGTCACTCAGATCACATCTGTTTCTCTCAGTTACATTAGTCTCACGTATACAAGGACAAGCAGAGGCAGTATATGTTTCAATAGGGTCTTAATGAAGCAACTGCATCTTTGAAAATAAAGCATGTACTTCAATAATCAGGATGATAAAGCATGACAGGATTAAAATTGTGACAAGGAGAGTAAAGCATAAAAATAACGCTACCATATTTTCACTAGAATCAATAAACAAATTCCTACCTAGGCTTTATTAGAGCACAGCATGTTAAGCTCTAGTTCTGCCCTTCAGGTTCCCCTGGGAAGACATCATCCCCCACACCAGAGCAAAGGCCTGAAGTCTGCATAAGCAGCTGTAGTGAAGTGTTCAGCAATCAGCATACAGTTGTGGTCATCTGGCTGGCCCCTGGGGTCATTACACCCCCTAGATGACCACTTCCTTTGAGGAGTAAGTATCAACCTGTCCCAGAATTCCTGATTCGACCACACACAAGATGGTGGAATTCCTAAGGCTGTGTTCACTTCATTCTGGTCACCCTAAAGGTGTGTCTATCTTGGAAATGCAAATTGCCTCATGCAAAGCACATTTTCCCGCCTGTCCAGGAGCCAAATGGGCCCTTGGTCAGAGGGGTCAGCATCATCATCTGAAGACAGACAGATCTGCACACCAAAGGCGGTGGGCTCCTTTGAAGCTTTCCTATGCAGATTTGCAGGTCATCCTGCTGGGAAGGGAGTGTAACACACCTGCCAGAGCAGGCTTTGTTTCTGATCTCCAGAGAGCAAAGGCTCTCACCCTTAGGGGTCAGAATCTCATCTGTTGGTGGTAGGCTGGCAAGAGCTAGTCACTTAGCCCACCAACAGTTGGTACCGTTTAATAGGGGCTCACAGAGGTGCTAAATGACCTAGCCACTTGGGGGTCAAATGACCAGGGGTCTTGTTTTAGAGGAAGGAACACTGGCACTGGGGACCTGGTTAGCAGAAACCCAGTGCACTTCAGTCAAAGTTGCATCAAAAAACAGTCAAAAAGTTGGGGAAGAGGTACTGCAACCAGAGCCCAGCTACCTACAGAAGCTAATGTTGGACACTGCAATCTCTGCATTGCTGCACGCAAACTTTGTGAAATGCTTTGTATCATCTGTGATGCCACTTGAGCTGAATGTTTTGCTTTTAAATGTAAGCATACTTGTAACTTTTGTTTGTTTTAGTAGCTAGATGTCCAATGCCGTTAGCAATCAAGGGTTGTTTACTGCAGCGGTCTGCCAGAAGGGTAATTTGTCGTTTGATGACGTCACCTTATGAATCCATTTGGAGATAACACTGACAAACATCACAACTAAATGTTCATTTTCTTTGCAGCAGCATCTAACACTCCTGTATACAATGTGTTAATCCCTTCGTATAAACTAAGGTAGATTTATGCGTACACCACCAGTCAATCTAACTATGACAAGTGTTTTGATTGCCAAACATTGTCAGGAAAAAATGCCTACGAAATTTGAAAACGTATGTACATAATGAAAACACAAAAATAAATTGAATAAATACAATATAATGTCAAGGGTCCCCAAAAGCACTAAACATTATGAACGCTCATTCAGTCTTATCAGAAGCACCCTTGCATTGTTCTGCCGTTCTGAACATGAAGCAGAGTCAATATGCTGGGATTCTGGATAATTACTGATATCGAACACAGCTTCATGGCTAGGGAAAAGGTCTGGATGCTATTTTCGTTCAATTGTGGAAGATGATATTGCTAATTCAACAGTGAGTTATTTCAAGAATACAGATTGCACAGGTCTGATCACACATCTACAAGTCACTGGTGCTGAAGTCAATTAAGAACAATATTTGTGCTGAATTCCGCGCTCAACCCTTGATGTTCATTGGCAATCTGTTACTTTTACTGAGTGTTCAGGAGAAATTACCAACTTTTTTTTTATTGCTCAAAAAATCTAGGAGTAGTCAAGGAAATCTATACAAGTTTTGCACTTCCTATGCTATTCATGGGTATTTCTACATGTGAAATTAAAATAGATATTCATTTCTTCACCTGTTACTTGAGCAATTGAGTACAAATATGTGTTTGCACATTTAACTGTTTCTTCTCCATAGGGAAAACAATTTCATAAGTAGAAAAATTCCTTTCTTCTATCAAGGTTCAAGGACTGTGTGGCCTATTGACATTCAAGAGCACAATTACTCATGTCTATGCCAGTGGTAAGTTTGACTGGCTATCCAGTGCAGGAAAGAACCAGTAAGTCACTGGTGACTACTCACAAACTTACACATTTGTGAGTGTTTAACCAAGCTACAATCAAAAGCCGTTCCCTTACTCTACTTACAGAATGCAGATTAATGTTTTGGGAAATTCCATTTGCTAAGGTAAAGAGGCAGTTTTTTTAAAAAGACAGGTAATCGGGAACGTGAGTTTACCCTTCTAAGGGGCATATTTAGGAATAGTGGCGCAGCACCCAATGCAGCGTCACTTTATCTGTGCCCATTAGCGCCCCCCTACCGCCACCATGTGTGCACCGTATTTAAAATACGGCTCACCATAGTGCAGGGTAGAGGGCAAAAGCATCAGAATTTTCGACACTAAAATGTTGGCGCTAACCCTGAACAGTACATAGGGGCCCATTGTAACCAATGGTGTGCCCCTTTTTAACGCCTACTCTGAGAAGGCGTTAAAAATACCCTAAAAAATGAAATCTTTTTTTGCCCCATTTTTTCAGCCCTACTAACGGGGGAATGCCTCCCTTGCATATATTATGCCTGGTGCAGGCATAATGTGGATCAATGGATTACAAAGTGGTGCAATCTGGCATGTTGATTTTGGGCTCGTTGGGCAACCTCAGCGTCAAGAAGCGACCCTAATGCGGTGCAAGGAGGCACTAGGCCCTCTGAAATCGGGGCCTAAGTGTGTTTCTGCAGTCTTTGAGAATGAACCACTAATTAACCAACAGAGTGCTTGAATTTCAGAAGCATAGGATCATCTTAAGTTCAGTCTTAATTTTTCATTGGCATTAGTGCTGAAAGAATTATTTGTGAATGTGCATTAGTGGAAATGAATCTGTCACCTTCTTCCAAATATATGTCCACCTATTGATACTTGTGTTCTGTGGTATTACACTTACTCCCAGTTCATTCACACTCCATACATTTACATTATCTGACTGTGCGAACATCTATATTTGTATTTCATTTTATGCAAAAGGGATGCTGTTAAGGCACAGTAGCACGTGTTCCAGAATTGTAAATGCTGATGGTGCTCATCATTTTTCAGCAGTTGCATTATCCTAAGGTATGCACAACCTATTTGAACCCTATGCAAGAAAGACCATAATTTAGCCATAAGATATCAATTAGTAGAAACGGTGACATTGCATCTAAAAACAACAATGGATAGTTGTTGTTCTAAAGCACTTTTCAGAATGAACCATTGGCATCATAAAATAAGTATGATCGTTTTGAAAGCAGCTTCATGGGACTTCAGACTGTACCTTTTCAGTCTATTGGCTGGTCCTATCTTTTCCTTTATACAAAGAGGGGCCTTTGGGTCAGTCCGTATCTCATGATTGGGTGGCCTTTTTTCTATCTGTTTAAGCCTTTGATTCAATGGCTTTCTTCCATGTTTGTGCGTTTGTCCGACCCAGGAGCATTTCGATTTGCTAATGTTCTGGTTGTTTGATAGGCACTCATTTTCTTCAAGAAACAACCTTTTTCCTTTTCTTTAAGCACACCATGCAAGTGCATGTATTTTCTTGCTCTCTCCCCTATGTACTGCTTCACTCTTCAGTTTGCCTCGCCCCTTGCTCTCCATGTTGCTCCCATCTTATACGGCTCATTCTTCTTCCCCTACCCCTTATCACTGCCTCTTCTTTTTTCTTTTAATCTCCCTCAACTCCTTCAATCTCCTTTGTACCTCCACTCCTTCGTTGGTCCCATGTTGCTTCCCTCTTTTTGGCCTCCTCCATCTATTTGTTAATTTGTTTAGAAAGTTATTGCTAAAGATGTAAAATATTTAATAAAGATATGAAACATTGAAAATATTTAAACAGTAACATACCATGGCAGAGCGGTGGCCATATTGCCTCTTTTAATTTTTGTTTTCCTCATATCAAACTTCTGCACATGAGTCACATGCAAAATGACTGCAGTTTACCTCATTCATTTCTTGTGTAGACTTTCTACGACATCACCAATGTTTGGATAATCATAGCTCATCTTAGCCCAGCGTGGACTACTGTCCCTGTCTTTAATGCCATGTTTATAAAAGTGTCTACCTAGCACTTAGAAAAGTAGAAAAAGACAGTGGGGAAGTTTGTCATTATTTGTTGCAGGGCAACGCAGCACAACAAAGTGTTGCGCTTTGTCAAATGCAAAGAACAGGAGGGCACCATATTTACCAACATATGGTGAATTTCTGCACTACATCTGTACTGGCACACTGTATGCTGCCTAGCATCAATGTGGGCACCCTTGTGCCATGGTACAAGGGTGTCTGTGTTGTAGGTCGGATTTATTTTATGGAAACAGTTGTAGACAGGCTTGCTTGCTGCAAATGTTATGTTGTGTATTTGAGTCAGTTACTTGCAACTATCACTAAGTGACCTTGTGGCTTTCAGACTTTTGAGTGTTGGCCCAACAATGTATGTTTCAGCTCTACCATTGACTAGAGCACTCCACATTGCCGAGAATATGTAAATGTGATGCTGGTATAATGTATAGCCTTCAACCACTAATAAATAAAGTTAAAAAAGGATAGTTCTTGTGCAGGAAGTGATTATTTCCTGCACAAACATAATCCTTAGAGGCACTTCTTTCTTTTGTGTGTTGCAGAATGTAGCACACTTCAAAAGAGGGAAGAATGGGGAGAAATAAAAATAGTTCTCCTTGTTGCACCTCTATCGAAAAGGTGTAACATTTTAACACATTACCAGATTTATCTGTCTTGGTAAAACTGGGAATGCACCAAAATACATGGGTGGATGCGTGGGAACATCCACTCTTCATCCATGCAATGCCTTCTCAGTGGAGAGTAACGTAAACCAGCGACTTGCGCTTTCTTGTGTTTCTCCAGATTTACCAAGCAATGAAGGGCCATTCAAGGTGGCCTTGCATGGCTTAGCAAATCTGACATAAAGATTGCACGGCCCATAGGGGCAGCTCCTCCGCAATGGCGGAGGAGTGTCGCCCCTGCCGCAGGCAGTATCTGCAAAACGTTAAGAATAAAACAATAACAAACAATGTTTATTATTGTTTTATTTTGAAAGGGGTGGGGCCATGAGGGATGACAGGGACCGAGGGGGAGTGGTATGCACTCCCCTCAGTGTGGATGTGTGTTTGGCCGGCTGTCTCAGGACAACCAAACACACATGCGCACTGAGCTCTCTCCAACCTGGCACCATGTTTCCAGGTAGGAGAGATATCAGGCAGAGGCTCCCAGTCTGCCTGGGAGCACAAAGCCAGAGCGCCCCGGGCAATCCTAACACTGCTCTCATGTTGCCAGCAGCATGAGAGCTTTGTTAAGATTGACCGCAGGAACCTGTGCCTTCAGTTCAGCCTGAAGACTGTCGATGCTATGGGAAATCAGGTAAGTTTATTTATTTTTATTACATTTTTTTGTTTATTTTGCTGTCCCCCTGTCGCAACCCCGCCACTTTACAGCACCCCGAGCTGCGACTGGTTGCCAATGCGTAATCCTACGTAGTGCAAGGATAAAGTAATTCTAAAATAAATCTGGGCCATTGTTCTTTGTTGCAGTGCCCCTAGTGCAGTACACTGTGAAAAGTGAAATGAAAAACAAAACTCGCGTTTATAATTCTACAGATATTGGGACTGATGACCAGAACAGCTGTTGCATAACAAATATAAATGTGCTAGTATTCTGTATTAGAAAATGTGTTCTTTTTTGGCAGAATACCCCCTCCTCATCTCCAACTGTGACAATAAACTGGAGGTGAAGTAGCAAGCCATTTGCTTGCCATTGTACTTCATGAAATATTAATTAGTAAAAACGTGGGCCTCTGCACTGACTTTGACACTGTCATTGTGTACTTACCCATGGACAATAATATCAACTGACTGCTTGATCAGCCTGTGTGTTTATGATTTCCATAGTTCATCTACACATCTAAACAAAATGTCTTGAAGCTAAGACATATGACGAACATCTGCTTGTAGTCTGCTAGTGTGTATTACAGGCCAGATTTATCAAACTTTCATGCAGCGGAATGCACAAAGACGACTTGCTGCACTACGTCAAATATCAAGATATGGTGTATTCCTGCTCTCTCCCTGATTTGGCGCAATCAGTGCAGCCTAGCACCAATGCAGGCACCCCGTGTCATGGTGAAAGGGTACCCACATTGCACACAAGAATGTTGCACAGTGCAGCACACTTAGAAAAAGGAACACACAAGGAAAAATAAAGATATTTCTCTTTGTTGGGCTTCTATCAGGAACATGTAGCATTTTAGCGCATCCCCAAGCTTACCAGTTTAAGTAAACCTGGAATAACGCAACATCCATGTTTTATGGATGGAAACATTCACGCTCCACCTATGGAATTCATTCTCAGGCCAGAGTAACGCACGCCAGCCACCTGTGCTGCCCTGAGTTACTCCAGACTTGCCAAGAAAAGCAGGGCCAAACAATGCAGGGGCATACAAGGTGGCCTTGTGTTGCCTGACAATTCTAATTTAAGGATTGCTTTGCCCGTAGGACACCATGCATGAAGCAAGGGCAATGAAATCCAGTGAGAAATCTGGAACTGAGTGTTTTACATTACATCTCCAAAATGTTAATTTGAAATAAAGTAGAACTTGTGTTTACATTTTACGACCATTATTGTTCAAATTTTCATTTTGATTCTTGCCAGAATCTTGATACTCTGGTAACCCTATCGCTTTACTCAACAGCTTGTGTGCCACTTTCCTGAAGATCCTCATTCATCCTTTTATTAAACTGAGGAACATTTTTTAATTTAGAACATAGTTGGTCTATTCCATGAATGACGAGGTGTGATGAGATATTCAGAATCGTTCAGTTGCTATCGGAAATATAACTTTCACATAGAAATGAATGGCAATACTTGATTGGTTTAGCTATGAGAACAATTCAGATGGTTGAGAAATTTCAAAGATTCATCCCTGCTGCTGAAAAAAACATATTTTTGAGCTGATAAGCTTTGTTGCTATGTGAGAATTTGAATAATTCAGGGAGAACCTAATTTTGATTAAGACAAGGGTTTTTAAGTGCATGTTGAGAACTTTTTTGTGGTGGTTTATATAACCCCTTGGTAGAAGCATAGGGCCCCACTAAGCCACATAGCTCTATGAATATGCCAGTAACCACCCTTAGAATAATTGATTTGTGCTACAGCACATCTAGCAGTAACAGTGGCTTTTATAATAACCTCTCAAATAATTGATAAATAATCAATATTTAACTTCTAACATATCTGATCAGGGAAGCCTGCTAGAATTTAGCCTTCTTCGAAATCTGACAACAAAGGTTTGGTGTATTTCAGCTCAGTGTCGGAAATTAGCTTGCAATTTCAGAAAGGAAAATGTAAATCCATAGCTTTCTTGCAGATGTAATTCCTTTTGGGTGATTTTGAAAGTGTATGAATTTCTGCATGGTCCTAACTGCAAATGTATGTGAACACCTGCAATCGTTGTGAGTATCCACTTAACCTTTACTGGTTGTTTCCACTCTAAGATGTGTGCACATTTACTCCTGTCAATGAGAGAAATAAGTGCAACTCCGGGATTGTAATAGTGAGTGAACAGACTCATATTGGATGGGATTAATGGGAAAGGGCTTCTACAAAAGGGCACGTATGTTGCCTCTGGAGAAAAAAACTGAAGGTAAACATACATACATTAATTTTGCACATGTGAGCACTGCTGACACGCCTGGTTGTTTTAGATTTCCAGAAGTACTTCTGGGATCTCTTGTAAAGCCCTTGAACGTTAGACATTGTATCCAAACACAGGCGCAATTCAGAGCATTATAAATATGTCCATAAGAGTGAAAAGCATTATGTTGATGAAATATTTGGATAATCGAGTGACAAGGAAGTAGCTAGAGTAGTTTAAGGGAATAGGCAGGCTTAAATAAAACAACAGTGATGGCTGAAAAAGAAACTGTAATAGGCAGGGGCGTAGCTTCAGGGGGAATTTAGGGTGCCAATCTCTCTAAAAAATGCATTCTGTGATAAACTTTTGGGTAGAGATGCTTTATTTCACAAAATGATGTGGTTTCTCTCACGTATTACCCCTACCAATCCGTATTCCTCTTCCTTTCTGCCCACCCTTAAGCTCATCTTGTGCACTTTGCTTGTCTTATAATGAATTTTAACATTATGTGCCAGTGTGACTGTTGAGAAATCTGACAGAGTAAGGGAATTTATACAGCTTTTTGCTACAACTTTGTGTATTTTTCTATTTGAAAACACTTGTGTTCATCTGTTTCCTGAGCCGAGGAAGGGTTGGAACAGTTCTGATAGATATAAGGATGTTGTTCCATTTCCTGGGAAGATTTCGGATGAGATCTGATGTAAACAGCCATAGACTGAGCATGGAACAATGAAAAGGAACTAGTAAGCCACTACCAAAGTGAATTGTCTGAATTAACAACTGAGTAATTGCATTCACTGGGCCCCATTCCATTCAATTGGGACCAGCGCAGATGCCTATAAGGATTTCCCGGTTTTCGGGAGTCGCACAGGATTACACCTGTTGAAATGATCATCATGGCGGGGACACAGTGGTGCTGAAATACCTTAATCAGGAATTCCTTCTAACGTCTGATTGGAGGACACAGTGTGCATGAAACAATGTAACCAACCTGAGGACACTTGTCACAAAGGCATGCTAGAAAAAAATATGCTGTATAAATTCCACTAAGATGGAAAACAGTGGAAATGAGAAAATACATAATCAACAGTTTTATACTTAAAAATCCTTTCAGCACAAAAGGTAAAGCAGACATTAGCAAAATAAAAAGTGCTGTGGAACAGGGGCGAAGCGGAGAGGTCTCTGTTAGGTATTGATGCATCTGTCAGACAAATAAGGCATTGCTGTGGCGTCTCCTTGCTTTATCCTATCAAATGAACTGCCATAAAGAAAAGATGAATGAATAGCTCTTCTCACCAAAACGTCATTAGAAAAATGGGCTGACATGTGGGGACGAAACATTAAAAATAAACTGGTGGAGAGGATAGGCCAGTTTAAGTCGTTTAATAGGTATAGCGTTCCGAGTAAAGTGAAAAAGGAGAGAGGTGGGTGATTGGCTTCTCCCATTTATGTATTAACTTCCTTCAATTATTTATGCTTAGAATATATTTAGTTGCTACCAAATCTACCCCTAGTCTACCCGAATCCTTTGATGAAGCAATAACTGTTACAGAAAAAGCCTGAAGGAGACAGTGCATGTTAAGGAGGTCTGTTTTCATTGTTCTGTATTCGATTTGCAAATCCTCTTTTGGCATAAGGAATTTACAAAAGTACGAAGCACATAGACTGTTGCACGAGAATGAGTAGAAGGGATACTTATGAGATCCACATCAAAAGTGTTGCTGAAGATGGCAACTGTTTGGCTGTACCTCAAGTCATCAGGAAGGAAGGCTTAGGGTATTGAGTTTCCTCCATTATGATGTTCACAATGGATACAGATTTTCTGCACAGCCTAATTTATTTTGTATGTGCACAAAGAAAAATGTGACTGCACATGATGCGGACAACTAATACCCAGTACATCGTAATGAACAGCTTTGAGGGATGTTTTTTAAGTGATGAAAAGAATGTCTCAAAATCCGTTACAAATTGACATGGCAGAAAGGAGATAAAGGGACTGGATTCGCTTTGTGTTCAGGCTCCTCCCACGTCTTAGTGAAGGGAGAACATTTTGCAAGAGTCTCATGATGTTTTCAGTGTCGTTAGAGACAGTATTCAGGGCCTCAATTGTCAGAGTCACCTGGAGATGTTGGAAGAAGAAATTCACCAGGAGGAAGTGGTTATTGATGAAACATTAAAACATTTCTGCAGCCTTGGAGCTTTAGGCCCTTATTAAGAATGTCTTTGTTAATGTAGTGTTAGCATAAATAGGACTCTTTATCCCATTGAGAATTACAAGTTGTGTGGGAATACTAAACAGATGGCCTGGATTTACTCCGACCTTGTGCCATCACAAAGTGAATCAAATGAAACAAAACAACACAAAGCGGCACATCTCTATTTACTTTTCAGTGCAATAAGTATTTTGGGCTTGAAAGGTGTCCTTTTGTCCGCACAAAACGATTTGCTCGCTTTACATCAAGGAGGCTTTACTAGTGCATTACTTATGTGAATCAGTGCAACCACCCATAGCTTTAAATACAAAGCCAGTCTAGTAAGTTTCCCAGACCAGGCTATGCATCTAAAATCTGAAGCAGGCGATAACAATGGAAAATGCTTTCATTTCTCAAAAAAACATCAAAATGCAGGTGCAAAGATCCAATGGGTGGGATCCTTCTGAGATGTGTCTTGGCATAGGAAATTGTACTGGAACGGTATGCTCCCAATACAAATTTTAAGTAAAACAGTGCACATTAACCTTTGCACTATAATGCAAGGCCACACGTCACAAAAGGCAGTCTAATAAGAGTCAGTGGCTGTTTCTCCCTTAGGGTGTTAGGGCTTTGCCCCCTCATATTTTTGCCCCCCGGCCCGTTTAAATGTGAAAAAATAACTTATATATTTACTAGTGTTTTAATTCTTCGCAGTGTGCCAGCGCCCTGTGGCAGTCAGCTGTCAGATGTGAGCAGGCTGGTTGTTCTTAATCAAGCCTGAGGTGGACTCAGAGTGTAAGCGGGCCTGTTGAGTTTGGCCTTAAAAAATATTGACAGGCAGCAGTAGACACTAGGCTCAGAGGCGCACCTGGGCCCACACAGAAGGGTGCATAATGTGTTGGACTGCTGCCTTTCTCTGGCCAACCCAGCATGCGCACTAGAGGTCTCTCAGTTAGTGAGCAGAGGGGGAAACAAAGCTGCTGGCCTGTGGTTTCCTAGTCAGCTGTGAGTTTGCCTGCCCAAGCCTTTTCTGCCACTGCTCTCATGCTGTGTTGGCAGCAAGTGAGCAGCGTTTGGATTGGCTCAACCATGTGGTTACTAGGCCTCTCGACCTGGTGCAGTGCATAAGGCAGTGCGGGGGTGGGAGGTTCAGGTCCACCGTGCATGACAAATCACTGAATGCCTTTATTGTGAAGCCGTGCAGTGGTTGACTATTCTGCCCTTGCTGTTCAGTATCTCTGTCCCTCCCTCTTCATGCATGTTACACACCAGGCCCAGGGACCGGTGGAGAGAGAGAGAGACGAGTGAGCATCTCAAGATGAGACCACAGTCACACCTGACCTTGTGGCCTGACTCTGAGGTGAGACCTCGCAATTGTCCTCTGAGGAGCCTGGTGAGCATCACATCGATCTCTCAGCGCATGCAGTGAGATTCCCTTTTGTTTGGCCGGGACTAAGTGGGGTAAATGTTGTTTCAGGTCCTTGGGAGATTTCAGATGAGATCTGATGTAAACAGCCACAGAATGTGCGTGGAACTGTTAAAAGGAACTAGTACGCCACCACCACAGTAAATGTTCTGAAATAATAGCTTAGTAATTCCATTCACTGGGCCCCATTCTATATCAGTGGGATCACCGTAGATGCCTATAAGTGTTTGCCGGTTTTTGGAAATCTCACAAGGTTACACCTGTTGAAATGATCATCATGTCTGGGTCACAGTGGTGCTGTAATTCATGAATCAGGAATTCCTCCTGACTTCGAATTGGAAGACACAGTGTGCATGAAACAATGTAACCAACCTGAAGACACCAATGACAAAGGCATGCTAGAAAAAATATGCTGTATAAATTCCAACAAAATAGAAAACAGTGGAAATGAGAAAATACAAAGCCACCAGTTTTATACTTAAAAATACTTTCAGCACAAAAGTTAAAGCAGACATTAGCAAAATAAAAACTGCAGTGGAACAGTGGCGAAGCTGAGAGGTCTCTGTTAGGTTTTGATGCATCTCTCAGACAAATAAGGCATTACTGTGGCGTCTCCTTGCTTTATCCTATCAAATGAACTGTCATAAAGAAAAGATGAGTGAGTAGATCTCACCAAAACTTCATTCGAAAAATGGGCTGAGAGGTGGGGACCAAATGTTAAAAAGTAAACTGGTGGTGAGCATAGGCCAGTTTAAGTCGTTTACAAGGTATAGCTTTCCAATTAATTAAAGTGAATATGATAGAGGTGGGTGAATGGCTTCCCCCATTCATGTATTAATGAACTTCCTTCAATTATTTATGCTTAGAATATATTTAGTTGCTACCAAATCTACCTGGAGTCTACCCGAATCCTTTGATGAAGCAATAACTGTTACAGAAAAAGCCTGAAGGAGACAGTGCATGTTAGGGCGGACTGTCTTCATTGTTCTGTATCCGATTTGCAATCCTCTTTTGGCATAAGGAATTTACAAAAGTACGCAGCACATAGACTGTTGCACGAGAATGAGTAGAAGGGATACTTATGAGATCCACATCAAAAGTGTTGCTGAAGATGGCAACTGTTTGGCTGTACCTCAAGTCACCAGGAAGGAAGGCTTAGGGTATTGATTTTCCTCCATTTTGATGTTTAAAATGGATACAGATTTTCTGCACGTAACTTATTTTGTATGTGTACAAAGAAAAATGTGACTGCTCATGATGCAGACAACTAATACCCAGTATATTGTAATGAACAGCTTTAAGGGATGTTTTTTTAATTGATGAAAAGGATGTCTCAAAATCCGTTACAAATTGACATGGCAGAAAGGAGATAAAGGGACTGGATTCGCTTTGTGTTCAGGCTCTTCCCACGTCTTAGTGAAGGGAGAACATTTCGCAAGAGTCTCATGATGTTTTCAGTGTCGTTAGAGACAGTATTCAGGGCCTTAATTGTCAGAGTTACCTGAAGTTGTTGCAAGAAGAAATTCACCAGGAGGAAGTGGTCGTTGATGAAACATTAAAACATTTCTGCAGCCTTGGAGCTTTAGGCCCTTATTAAGAATGTCTTTGTTAATGTAGTGTTAGCATAAATGGGACTCTTTATCCCAGTGAGAATTACAAGTTGTGTGGGAATACTAAACATATGGCCTGGATTTACTCGGACCTTGTGCCATCACAAAGTGAATCAAATGACACAAAACAACACAAAGCGGCACATCTCTATTTACTTTTCAGTGCAATAAGTATTTTGCGCTTGAAAGGTGTCCTTTTATCCGCACAAAAAGCAATTTGCTCTCCTTTACATCAAGGAGGCTTTACTAGTGCATTTTTTAGGAGAATCAGTGCAACCACCCATAGGTTTAAATGCAAAGCCAGTCTACTAAGTTAGCCAGACCAGGCTTTGCATCTGAAATCTGAAGCAGGCGATAACAATGGGAATTGTTTTAATTTCTCCCAAAGAAAAATCAAAATGCAGGTGCAAAGATCCAGTGGGTGGGATCCTTCTGAGATGTGTCTTGGCATAGGAAATTGTACTGGAACGGTATGCTTCCAACACAAATTCTAAGTAAAACAGCGCACATTCACCTATGCACTGTGGTGCAAGGCCACATGTCACAAAAGGCAGCCTAATAGGAGTCAGAGGCTGTTTCTCCCTTAGGGTGTTAGGGCGTTGCCCCTTCATATTTTTGGCTCCCTACCCCCAATTTAAATGTGCCCGTGCCTTGCGAAAGTCAGTTGTCAGATGCGAGTGGGCTGGTTCCCCTTAATCAAGCCTGAGGTTGACTAAGAGTGTATGTGGGCCTGCCGGGTTGGGACTTAAAATATCTTGACAGGCAGCAGTAGACACTATGCTTAAAGGCGCACCTGGGCGCACACAAAAGGGCTCCTGTTGTGTTGGACTGCTGCCTTTTTCTGGCAAACCCAGCATGTACACTAGAGGCCGAGGGGGAAGCAAAGCAACTGGCCCCTGGATTCCTAGTCAGGTGAGTTTGCCTGCCCAAGCCTTTCCTGGCGCTGCTTTCCTGTTGTTTTGACAGCACGTGAGCAGCGTCTGGATTGGCTCAATGATGTGGTGACTAGGCCTCTGTGCCTGGTGCAGTGCATGAGGCAGTGCAGTGGTGGGAAGCTCCGGTCCACGGAGCGTGACCAATCACTGAATGGCTTTATTGTGAAGGCGTGCAGTGATTGACCATTCTGCCCTTGCTGTTCAGCATCTCTGTCCCTCCCTCTTCGTGGTTGTTGCACACTAGGCCCAGGGAGTGGCGGAGAGAGACGAGCGAGCGACTCGAGATGAGACTCCCAGTCACACCTGACCTTGTGGTCTAACTCTCAGGTGAGACGTCGCAATTGTCCTCTGAGGACCCTGGTGATCATCACATCGATCTCTCAGCAGTGCAGTGAGATTTCATTTTGTCTGGCCTGGAGTAAGCGGAGTCTCTGAAGGGACACAACATGCATCATCATTGATGAGTGGTCAGTACACAAAATAAATAGTTTGCTTAGGTTTTGAGCCCCCCGATCCTCTCGAAGTCCCTGCCGTATCTTTCACTCTTCATCCACAGTCAGCAGAACAAAACAATGAACAGTGCACCCCAGAACCCAGCGGAGAAGGAAGGCTGGTAGAGGCATGGCCTGTGGCAGTTTGCCTTAATGCAGCAAGCAATAACTCAAGATTAGGGGCCAGATGTAGGAAGCCTTTTGCGCGTCGCAAACTGCGAAAAACGCAGTTTGAGATGCGCAAAAGGCTTAACGCGATGCACAACCTCAAATTGCGAGTCGGTACCGACTCGCAATTTGAGGCTGCGACACGCAAATAGGAAGGGGTGTTCCCTTCCTATTTGCGACCGCATCGCCATGCTGAGTTGGTTTGTGACCGCGAATGCGGTCGCAAACCAACTCGCAGTTACCATCCACTTGAAGTGGATGGTAACACATTCGCAAAAGGGAAGGGGTCCCCATGGGACCCCTTCCCCTTTGTGAATGCCCAAAAAAATATTTTTTCAGAGCAGGCAGTGATCCTATGGACCACTGCCTGCTCTGAAAAAACCAAAACTAAATGGTTTCGGAAGTTTTTCGTTTTGCAGCTCGTTTTCCTTTAAGGAAAACGGGCTGCAACAAGAAAAAAAAAACTGCTTTATTTAAAAGCAGTCACAGACATGGTGGTCTGCTGTCTCCAGCAGGCCACCATCCTTGTGAGTGCTTTGACTCGCTATGGGGTCGCAAACTGCGACCAACCTCATTAATATTCATGAGGTGGGTCTTTGCGACCCCATAGCGAGTCGCAGAAGGTGTCTGAGACACCTTTCTGCATAATATTTTGCGAGTTGAAAATTGCGAGTCGCTGTGACTTGCAATTTGCAACTCGCAAATTTTTTTTTGCTACATCTGGCCCTAAGTACTTACCTGTTTAGGTGTAACACTGTTGTTCGAAAGAACAGACATTGATAAAAGAACAGCCGAGCGAACGATGGGAGTGTGGCTGTAAGTCGGGGGAACCGTATGAACAGACACAAAGATTGTCTTCCCTGTGAACTTTGGAGCTTTTCTCAATCCCTAAATGTATGAATGTGCCACTTACTTTGCTCTGTTTTTAGGATCTGATGGATGAGAGGGAGAGAAATGTATGTGAGTGGTTCATTCTTCGTTAATCACCCCATGATTTTTGTTCTTTATTCATGTGCATTGTTTTCGCTAGTCACCACGCGGTCACTGATATAAATTGTTAGTAATCTGTGCTTCTGTGCTCGTGTGTGCAGCTGGGCCCAGGTGAAACAGAAACTACAAGAAGCCATTTGAGGCAGCACTTTCTCAGCGTTGGAGTGGAGAAGCAGCCACGCTGCGCTGTTAATAATATAAGAACATAATGAGTCTTTATAATTGGATTTCGGTCATTCTGATTTTGTGTTGAGCTAGCAGTAGCATGTGGTGTTGCTCTGTCTGAGTTTTAAACCAGCAACAATGGTGGCGATGTTGTAGTAGCAACAGTGCCGGCCTTACCGTTGGTGGCGCCCTGTGCGACAATGTTTGTTGTTGCTTCCTAATGACCACCTCCACCATGGATTCCCTCACCACCACTTAACAGTGCCCCCCAAGTCTCCATAACCACTCTCCTTAAGATCCATTTAATTATTTTTATAGCACCACTCATATGAGTGTAAGGTGTCAGAGCATTTTACACTGCACACACAATACACAGAGACAATCATTCATAGTTGTGTAAATCAGTGTATAATAAATGCTACATAAGACAGAGGACTACAAGATGTAGGAATCACATGTTGCCCATAGCCTGAATAGTTTTAAAGTGCTTAATCTGGAAAAGCACAAACTCAGAATTTAAAGTGTAACACAATGTTTGGGGGTTCTCTTTAATAATAATTATTGATTTCTACCCACAAGAACCCTTTTTTGCTAAACTAATATAATGAAAGACTGAGGAACAAACATAACGCTCTAAAATATACCTTGCAGTATGCATGCAGCTCTTTGATGACGCTTAATAGCTTACTGCTCCTTATTAGAATGTTAAATTCTAAACTGCAAGTAACTAAAGCACCTCTCTGACTAAAGTAGCAACCCAGTGACCTATTTGCATTATTTGCACTTTGTGATCTGCATGGTGCACATTCTTTACAGCAGGCATATTAACCACCTGCGCTGCCTTAAAACGTCCACTAGAGAAAACTCTGATCTCTCTCCAGGCAGAACATTAATCACCAGAGTTATCTTGACATATTTATTGTTGCCTGAAATTTGCTGGAGGCAAGGAACGACAGAACAGGCGCGCTTCTAAAACTATGATATACTTGCAAACACTGCGCCCCCCCAGCACTTGGTGCGTTGGCACCGGGCGCACCGCCCTAGAGCTCGCCTGGGTAGCAAGTAACTCATGGGGCCCTATTTCCTTCCATTCCTTAATTATTTCTGTGTATGGTAATACATGATTAAATTATCTTGATTATGCCTCCTTTTGGCTCTTGAGATTCTACTTTCTCCCCTCAATTTTGGGAATAGGGATCGACACCGGCGCAACTTTTTTTTGTCTCCATATCAGAGAAGGATTGTGTCTGAATGGTGGTAGAATGGTGCTCGACTGGTGAGGCACAGGGACGCACAAGCACTGCCAGTTCACATTGTGTCTAGAGCGCTAACCTTCCCTCTCCAGTGCTTCCCTGTGCGTCACCAGTAGCGAATCATAGCTGTGGTATTGTAGGTATCTGCTCTTCGCCAGCTGCTGGCTGCATGCCTTACCTGGGCACAAATCGAATTGTGCCTACCTGCTTTTCCTGCAAGTTTCCAGGCTGCACATCAAACCATTACAAAGGGCCATAGTTGCGCTTGTGCTATTATTGCAACAAGTGGGTGCTTTTCAAAACATTAAAACACTTAAATTCACCAGCTTCTCCCCATGAACGTTTGCAGGCAAGGGCTGAGACTGCCTGGACATGGCACTTAAACTATTTATCCTGCCTCCTCTAGCATCAGGGCACAAGGGTGACTGGTCATGCAGGCAGCTCACCTTTAAAATGGAACTGCAATGCCTTAAGATGCTTGATAATGCCGCTGGTGGCTCTGTTTGCAGGGCTCTTTAAAGGCTGAGTTCAGCATCCAGGATCAAACAGGAAATTAAATAAATACATCTGAAAATTAACCATGGAAACAGCAGCTGTTCCCGTGCTCATCCCTTGTGCGACCACAAGGGGCGCTGTGTATATCCAGGAAGATCACCCTGCAGGATCAGTTTGGGACCAAAATAGGCCCGAGCATCAGAAAAAAAAATGTCCAAACCAATTATTTCACTGCAGCTCACTAGTTTCCAGATGCTTATCACAGCATATATGGGCAAAATACTAACTTGAAAGTGCAAGACACACTAGTGTTGAAGAGCTAATGCAGTTATTAAAAAAAAAGAGAAAGGCAGCCTTCGTAGTATTTTCCAGCTAGGACTATCAGTCCTGTGGGAGAAATTAAGTCAGCCACAGAGTTATCAACTTCAGGGACAATGGCTACAAATAAAAAAGAGCTAGATTAACAAACGTTTTTAGAAAAGTAATATTTCATAACTAGAGACATTTTACCTAATCTCCACCTATCCCCCTGACAAACGTCTGACTTAGTTCCTGAAGGCCTGTGACACCTGGATGTGGGAGGAGCAGGAACATGTGTTGCTGTGGAAGGTGTGTCAGCCTGTTGTCATTCTGCCAGTGGCATTAGCCAGCCTGAATGGATGAGTATGCACTGAGTTCGGCTAACTCTCAGACTGACTATAGGTATACTGGGACATTTATTTAATGTGTTTCAATATTTAAAGTCTACACTTTCCCAATTGTTTTATTAACCTTCTTGCTTTTTATAAGTTTGTTTGAAAATCCCCCATTTGCCCACTCTTTTTTAATTTTTTCTTGGGAGAACTCCTGCAACCTCCATAATGATAGTCAGATTTGCTCAACACACTTGCTCGCCACAAGGTACTCCTCCAGAACGTTTGCGCCCCACCACTTTCAAATGTCACCATCCGCCACTGGTATAGGCTTCAGAGCAGAGGATGATAGCAGTCATCTTAGTAGACATTGCTCTACACTGTTTTTTCCCCCTTGCAGAAAGCATTGCAGTAAATTTGGTTGCTGCACTTAGTGCTTGGAAAATAAGGAAATCTGTCTTAGTGGGGCTATGAGACTGGCCTCAGGGGCATCTTCAGGATTTTGGGGCCCATGGGCCAAACGAATTTTGGGGGCCCTGTTCAGAACAGTTCTGAAATTATGATCGAATTTCAGTACTTATATATCCTCTTTGGCCAGGGCACTGAGTACACAGCCACACTTTTCCAGATTCTAAATGTGTCTCCATCTAATATTCAGGGATAGCCAAGTGTGCTTTTAGCATTGTAACACAGCAGCAGCTCACTGATGTTACTGCAAATAATCTCTGTGACACCCTCCTATTTCTCATATGTGATGTCCTGTTCTGATCTAAAATAAATCTTTTTTATGGATGCTGCATGAAACACAAACACAACATTTCCCTGCAAAATGTCTGTGAGACACCCACACATCACCATATTAAAAATAAATTAAAGGGAAACTGTTTTTAAAACAATCTGTTAAAGAATTTTAAAAAGTCATCAGGTCAAGGCTCTGCAGAAAACAGCTGGCTCTGTCAGGCGGCTCCCGGAAAGGCTGGGGCCCTGGGACAAAGCCCACTTTGCCTATTCCTTCAAACTTCTCTGCTCAGTGAAGATGGCCGGCTCCCGTTAACCCGCTAAGGCCGCCAGCCACCTTGCTATAAACGTAACTGCTTAAGGGCCCGCAGGCAGCCCGAAGAACATTGGATGCGGTATTGGAAAGTGCAGGGAACGTTTCCGGCTGAGGGCAAGTGAAAAATAATGAGTCTACGTGACAGCCACGATTAGAGCGAGAGCATCGTGGTCCGTGCCTTGTGAGAAGTGCTCCGCAACGCGGCCTTCTCTCCCTCAGGCGCGCCCACTCTTTGACCGTTTACAACTCCCTTGCAGCGCTTGGTGCAGACAGTGCCGATTCATGTCGCTTTTTTTACCCTAAAACGATACAAGATTACGGACCTTTCCTTGTCTGGCTCGAACTGATAATTACAAGAATAAATACACAGCACCAACCCCCGAGGCCATGCTTTTGTGGGTGCCCCTCCCATATTCAACCATAAGCCTTTGAGTGAGAGCAACGAAGACCAAATATTGATAAAGCTGTGATTGAAGAGACAGGGCCCCTCTGATGGTCCCGAGAGTGACAAATGCACGGGTGGAGGCTTAAATAATTTAAATAACATTCAGCCTCTTCCTCTTTCGGCACAGCTACCCATCCGAGAGGCAGACTTGCAATAAAACACCGAGCCAGAAGCAGAGGACTGCTTAGTGCTTTTCTGATATGGAGAAGAATCAGTCAGTAAAGAGCCCCCCCCCCCCAATCCACCCTCCTCCCCAATATACTGAGGGCGTTGTGCGGAGTGGAACTATAAAACCTCTGGTGGCTTCTAATGAATATATCCACTACCAGGCTTGAATTATACTTTCAAAATTGAATTTCTAGACTGGAAATGTATGTTCATTGCCAGCCTTGAACAATATATGTGTGGAGGGAGATGAGGACCTCTCTTCTTCTTTCTTTCTTTCCTTTTCTTTCTTCTTTCCTTTCTTTCTTTCTTTCTTCTTATTCTGTCCTGGATCTGCACTGCAGTTTGAACTTATCATTTTGACAAAACCTTCTCATATTCCTTTCTCTCGTATCAATAATTACAGTTCTTGTCTCGTATGAACACCCTCTTCAAACATTTAAGTCTGTGGAGTGCTGGTCGGTAGTAGTTGAAAGAGGCTCAGCAGCAGTTTACTATAAACTGATTGAACTCTTTGGAAGTGTATTGCACGCTACATATTATTGTTTTGTTTTGTCTTGCCTTCTTTTTCCTTCATCACTTAGGAACATTTTCACAGAGATCCACCCATTCCGTGCTAACACTAAGGGGCATATTTATACTCTGTTTGCACCGAATGTGTGTCAAAAATGTTGACGCACATTCAGCGCAAACCTTGCCCCATATTTATACTATGACGCCTGACCCTGCGGACGTCAAAAATCCTCTGTGTACTTCATTTTTTGGATGTGGGAAACCTCCTTGCGTTAATGACATGCAAGGTAGGCGTTCCCGTCCAAAAAATGACTTTATTTGTACTCCTGCATCATTTTGACGCACTGGAGAGGGTGGGCCTTAAAAAATGGCGCACAGCCTGATGTGAGGGCAGGCGTTAAGGGACCTGTGGGCTCACTTCCATGGTCTCTGACCATGGAAGCAGCCCAGAGGTGCCCTTCCCTGCCCCCAAGGACACCCCCTGCCACCCTCGCCACCCCTGGAGGACACTCATGGATGGGGGGACCCATCCCAGGTAGGTACAGGTAAGTTGGGGTAAGTATCATTTTTGATTTTTTTAAAGTGGCATAGGGGGGCCTAATTTGGGCCCCCCTACATGCCACTGTGCCCAATGACCATGCCCAGGGGACAAATGTCCCCTGGGCATGGCCATTGGGCAAGGGGGCATGACTCCTGTTTTTGCTAAGAAAGGAGTCATTTCAATGGGGGCTGTGTGTCAAAAAATGGTGCAAGTCTGGTTTGAGCCATGGTTTTTGACTCAAACCTGACTTGCACCATTTTTTGATGCACAACCCCAATTTTTCCCTACGCCGGCGCTGCCTGGTTTGAGTCATATTTTTTTACTCTGACCAGCCTGCAACGCCGTCTAACGTCAATCCTTAAATAAGGTGCATAGGAATGGCGTTAGCCGGCGGTAAATTATTTTACACAGACCAGCGCCGATGCTGGTTTGTGTCAAAAAGTATAAATATGGGCCTTAAGTACTTAGCAGCTAAATTGCCAGACATAGTCCTACTTCAAAAGATGCACCTTTCACACACTGAATCAGGCAAACTGAGAAAGCATTGGGTCGGTAAAGTGATAAGAAGCAGTATTGTGAATGACAGTGACCAACATCTTTGACAGCCCATCCCCTGTTGTCACCAAAGAGATGTGGGTTGGCGACCTTGCTTAAAAAATCTCTTCAACATACAGTTCATAAAACATGGGCTGACCCGATGGGTAGATATATTTTTGTGAGGTTGACAATTTGGGATAGTAAATTTATAGTGGGGTACACATATGCTGCAAACTCTAAAAGGAATGCCTTATTTTCAAGCCTCTCAAGGCTATTGATGGAATGTGGATGATCCAAAATTGTGGTGGGTCATGACTGGAACTTGGCATGGGACCCACACATTGACAGATCTGGTCCACTTAACAAAGCAAACTTTCTGGATACAGCAGTGCTGGAAGACCTACTTAAGGACCATGGGGTGAAAGATCCATGGCTCCTGCGCAGCTTAGAGAGAAGGACTACATCTTCCTCTGTTGAGTAAACGAAACATATTCCAGAAGTGACTATCACCTTGTCAACCACTGTGCATTAAATTTGATGAGGTACTGTACTATCATAGAAGGTGGAATTCCCGACCATGCTCTGGTGATTTTGGAACTAGACTTAGCACATGTAGCACCTACCACTAAACAATGGCCTCTCAACTTATTTCATGATAAACTACGGAGTGCTAAACAAAAGCTAGTGACAAACTTGCACAATTTTTTAAATGATAAGGAGCACTCAGTCAATTCATCCCAGATCCTGAGAACTGCATGGAATATTATCATCCATGCCAAACTGATGAAAGCTACATAGGAGAATGTTGCATCCTTAGAACCAGGAATCTCTCAACTGATCAATCAATATATGTCCAAACCCACCTCTCAGCTTCTCTAACAGATTGAACAAGCAAAATTTGGCCTCAACTAGCACTTTACCACAGAGGCGGATTACATCTTTTTAAGATTATAGTGTCAGCTCTATGAATATGTAGAGAAAGCAGGTCAACTATTGTTGGCACAATGTCGGCAGCTGGAAGTGTACCAAACCATGCTGGCGATCAGAGACCAAGGGGGTAGGTTGATTGCCCACCCAGTAGGAATAGCAGACATATTTGCTTAATTCCTTGGGAGCAATTCAGTGCAGAAGCAAATGCAGACATGCTTCTGCAACAGAGCTTCCTGACCATGTATGTTTGCACTCTTTTTCGGAAGAAGGGTGACAGCTTCTAGAGGGTGACATAATGGAGGGAGAACTATCATCAGAAAACTCTGAAACACCTTTTAATAAAGTACCCGGAAGGATGGCTTTCCAGCAGGATTTTTTTAAATGAGTAAAAAAGTCCTGGTGCCTCTCTGTCAGGAATCCCCAAGGTGTCTCCTGCATTATCTGTCAGCATCCCCAGGGATTAGGGTTAAATCATATCTCTGTTCTTGGTTAAACCTTCATGTTTCTAAGTAAACATAATGTGCTGTGTTACACAATTGGTTTTTATCAATGCTTGTTTTACCAATGCTTGTTTGCTAATGTGAGCAGGTGTAGACATGTCCTTCTAATTGAGTGTGGGGACTCATCCACATGTGGAAACTCAACTGATTTCCTGATTGGCTATAAATAGCAGAGTGAAGCTTGCCTCCCTGCTTGGTTTTGTTTTGCTTCCTGTTCTCAGCATCTGACTTGGCACTCCAGCCCCTGCTGTCATCCTCGTATTCAGGACTTTTGAGGCAATTTTTTTCTTCGTTCCTGTACAAGCTGATACCAGGCATTCCTCCAGCACTCCGGAAAAGACTGCAGCTAAGCGACTAGTATTGTCCAGGGAGTTTGTTATTTGAGCGACGCGCTTTCCTAGAACAGCTGGTGTATTTCAGACCTCATATTTTGGCAGAGTGCTTATCTTTGAGAGACAAATGCATTTCTGAACATTCTACATTATTATTGTAGTTACTTGCCTAAATGTGCTTCAGGAAATCTGCTTGAGCTCAAGTACTACAAAAAGTGACAGTGCAATTTTAAAAGAGCATTTACGTGACTTTTCTTTCTGCTTGTTAAACAAACTAGATCCAAACCTACCTGTCCTCACTGAATTGTCTTTCAACAAGTGCATACACTTGTGGGGGACATCAAGGGGCTAATTTTCCAATCTTTATCAGATTCTCATTAGCTCATTATTCTCAAATAGCACTAGGCAGGAGGCCAAGGCACTCTGGCAAGTCAGATTGAATGTGGAATATATAGACGAAGATTGGACGGACCACTAGATCATCATGATCTAAATTTGAGGGAGGCTCAGCTGAAGTTTACTTACTTCAAGGTGCTGTGTAATTGGTATTGGACCCTGTATAAACTAAGAAAAGCCTGCCTCCTGTTACATGACAATAACCATGTTGGAGATGTGTGAACTGGAATATGACCGGCTACACATTCTTGCCCGTATTTGACTCAGTTCAGTGTGGCTGTTTGGTGTACACTACATAATACCAGTGTTTGTGATTTTCCTTAATCAGCTAAATTAGCCATTGTACATGACATTTTAGATGAAAATGGCAGTACCGCTCACTGGAGAAGATGGAAACCAATGGCCTTGATGGTCACAAAAATCTGTATTTTAAGACATTGGCGATCACCAACAAGAGTGGTCGCCTGATCTTTTTTGACTGGCCAGGTATGATAGGGGCATTTATAAAATCCAGGATAAAATCTCCCAGTTTGATGAAGTGCGGAGCCCATTTGCAGGATTGGTTGACTCCAAACAGCCTCATTATTGACATTGCTAAGTAGCGGTGTGTTATGACATCAGAGGTATGAATATCTCTCTTGCAGAAGAGGCTGGTGGCTCTTAGTAAACAGTATATCTGTATAACATTGTTAAATAGTGAGGGGAAGGTTATTTCTTGAGAAGTAGGAGATATAGGTCGCTGGCAGACAGAAAAGAGAGGGGATGACACCGCTTCTAATGTGTCAATGTATGTGTTAATGTAATGCTTTATTAATAATGCTGTAATAAAATACAATATGCTTTGTGCTTTTGAGTCTGCCTTAATGGACCAGATTGTTGAGTCTATCCTGCTAAACAGAAGGACAATAGTAGCACTCAAATATAATGCTGATGACAAAGGTTAAACGATATATGTGCTATAAGTAGGTCTATGCTGGGGGATGCAGGTGGATCTTAGATACTGAAGTATTTATTTTTTTAGGCGATGGGAGTGTACAAATATGTGTACTGCTTGATGCTTCAGTACTATGATATGACATGATTTGTATTTTCGAAGTGCCAGGTGAACCGAGAATAGTTAGTTTGGACGGTTAAAGCTGTCCTGTTGTATTATGAAACCAATAAAGACAAAAGTATTATTATTTTTTTTAAGGGGACCTGCTTTGAAGTTTCTTTCTCATGTCAGGAAAAATCTGTCACAATCTGTGCAGGAAATGGCCTGGAATGGAGGAAAGGTTTCTTGAATGATGCACACACAGTCCCAAGTGAAAAACATTCAATATGCCATATATCCTGTAACTGCACTGTAAATCACAAAATCTGTTAAATCATCACAGCTGTAACTGAGCAGAGTAATGTAGTTTCTCAACATGCATTTCTTTTGTGACAGCTGAAAAAATCTCTTTCTGAAAACATCTACCAATGTTTTTAGGGTCGAGCCTGCAGGTGTATGCGCTTGCGCATGCATCTCGTATGCGAGATGCTGTTGTGTTAAGTAAAAGGGTTGTAGTCAGTCTGTTGCTCACCATTTGTTGGCTTGTGTGGCACTCTTCATTACAGCTTTGTAATTCGTCAAACCATGTTTGGCATCATTTCCATTCCTCTTTGTGGAGCAGGTAACAAGCACAAATTGATTTCAACCTAATTAGTGCCTGTCTTCTGCTCCTGGTGTGATTGAGGTACTATTTTGTTCTAACTTCCGGCTGCTCCTGACGTGATTGAGGTACTATTTTGTTCTAACTTCCAATGCCCCTCAAACAGAAGGCTTGTAACTGGCAAAAGCATGCCCAGGAGGACAAACAAAATTGTGAAGTTTTATTTTTTATAGCTAACTTTATTTTATTTTGTTAAGTCGTCTTTTCTCAGTTTCCATTCATGTTTTTTAATTGTTTTTGCTCGTGGGCGTTGTTGTCAAAAGATGACAATTAACGTGTTCAAACTATGGAAGAACATTGCATTGCAAATGCTTGTTTAACATTTCTGCAAAATCCTTAGAGCTGAAAGTGTGAGTTACTCACACCTATTTAGTAGCTGACTATAAACGCTACACTCCCAAAAACATAAAAACGTTTACGGTTCCAATATGTCGAGCATCAATACAAGATCCTGGATTTAAATATATGTAGAATTTGCCAAAGCGACGGCCCGAGATATTTTTAAATATTGATATGCAAACACATAGGCCTAACCACATCAGCAAATGCTGATTGAAAGTTAAAGATGTAGGAACCATGAATAGAATGGGCATGACCCCCACAAAATATGTATATCATATGTTTTGTCTGAAGCATAGATTCCTCACCATAGCAGTAACTGTGAGTTTGTTTTTCCACTCAATGAATATGAAGGGGGCAGTTAGTGAAGCACACCTCTGTGTATGCTAGACAAGTAGTACCTCGGGAAGATTTCTGACTTTGCAGTTTCTGGGGAAAGCCTGCCTCAAACTAAAACATCACAGTTATCGATCCATCAGAGATACATACTTCTGCACTTTATAAAGGTGTTTTTAGTCTGTACAATATTTCTCTGTCCATTGGACATGTTTTTAATTACACATATCCTTATTTATTCATTTTAAATTTTAATGGCAATGCATATTGTGTGTACATTAATGAGCATATTAGTCCAAAGAGTTAGTGCAAAAACAATATGCCTTTTTGCCCATTATACTGCTAACTCAAGTTAGGAAGTTTTTTTAATTGCAAAAGACGTTATCAAAAATCTCTTTGAAAGAACTCTCTTTGTGTTAAACCATGTGTCCCGATTTGTTAATATGATATAAAAACCTATCTTTTACATGTACAGTCAGTAATGGACTTGTGGCTGGTTTCTATGGGGGTAATTCATTCTTGTTTGGGATAAGAACATCTATAAACTCATGCCCTGAACAAGCATTTCTTTCACGGCTGGGATTTCATTAGGTTGGACAAAAGATAACTGGAATATTTTGGGAGACGTTTTGTACAGAGTGGATTATATTTTAACAAAAGTACAGTTGTGCCCTAAGGGATCATACATGGAGATATGCAGTAAAGAGGAGGACTGTATCCCAAACGTTAAGTTGGAAAATATACATATATTACTATGCAATGAAAATCAGAGTGGGCTCTCATTGGCTACTTCAGCCCCCACCCCTCCCGTGCTAAGCCTTTTTTTTTTGGCTATTTGTCCACATAAGCTATCCGTGCCAAATTTGTGTCCCTTTTTTCCAACACCATAGAGTTCTAAATGTGCCCAGGGTTTGTGGATTCCCCAGAAGGGGACAGAGAAATTAGCCAAAATATTGCTAAATTTTGTGGGGGCTTTGGGAAAAATGTGAAAAAGATGCTGCAGAAGAAAGTGTCTGTTTTATTCCCTGCAAACTGCACCAACATCAGCTTTCAAGAACAGGAAGACTTGATTCAGAAAAACAGTTTTGGGATTCTACTGGGAGATAAACCATTTTTCCTATTTTTTGTGATTTCAACCTCCTTCCAGTCTGCAGTGAAATGGGTGTAAAAACCATGGTGGATCTAGAAAGCTATACATGTTTCAAAACTAGACAACATTCTGAATTAAACAAGGAACCATTTGTGTGGATCCTTCAAGTTTTTCCCAATGAAACCAAGGCCCTCATTACAACCCTGGCGGTCGGTGGAGAAGTGGCGGTAATACCGCAAATAGGCCGGCGGTAAAAAAATTGAAATTACAAGCATGGCGGTGACCGCCATGCAAAACCGCCACTTCTCCACTCCGACCGCCAGGGTAGTAAAAACCGCGGGGCTGAGACTTCGGTCTTCAGCCTGGCGGGCCTCACTACACCGCCGGCGGTATCACGACCCTGCATACCACCATGGATTTCGTGGGGTTCTGTACCGCCACGCAATCCATGGCAGTAGGCACTATCAGTGCCAGGGAATATGTTCCCTGGCACTGATAGGGGTCTCCTCCACCCCCAACCCCCTCCCCAAAGCCCTCCCCCAAACCCATGACCCCCCCTACCACTCCCCAAAGGTGGTAGGACCCCCCTCCCCACCCCCCCACATTGACACACACACCCCCCCTATACGCACACTCACACAACTACACATACACGCACCCATACACGCACACATACACACAGACATACACACAGACATTCATGCACACATTTTCCATACACACAACACACCCCCTGCATGCATACACGCACTCACACACCCCTCTACACACTCACACGCACACCCCCATGCACGCACACAACACACAACTGTCCCCACCCCCCTCCCCTAATGGACGATCACCTTACCTGGTCCGGTGATCCTCCAGGAGGGAACAGGATCCATGGGGGCTTCTCCGCTGCCATCTCCCCGTCACCAGAACACTGCCACACCGAATCCTGGGTTGTGATTCGGTGGGTGTTGTTCTGATGACATGGCGGTGGAGGTGGAGCAGCCTCCACTTCACTGCCGACCGTCAGTATGGCTGCTGGTGGCTCTCCGTCCGGAAAAGGGTGGAGGGCTGCCAGCAGTCATGATACGCTCTGCAGAAAACCACCTGCACTGGCAGTCTTCAGCACGGCGGTACCTTGGTGGTCTTGCTAAAAGACCGCCAAGGTTGAAATGAGGCCCCAAGATTTAAAATACATTTTTTCTCAAAAATTAGTAGGAACAAAGGGCATGTGTGACAACGTTTTCCTTTGCACCTTCTCATCACGATGGCCAGTTCACAAAAGCTGTATACCATTACATCTGATAGATCCTTCTAGTTGTTGAGATATTACGTTTTTTTGGGTTTTCCAAGAACTCGACGTACTCAGAGCCAATATCTGAGGTGCACCTTGCAATGGTTTTTTACTGTGTACTGGAATAGAGCAATTCATATGGTAAAATATAAATAGTGAAAAATAGGCATCAAGGAAACCTATGTATTTTGGAAATTGGCATAAGATATGGAGGTTAGAAGTAGGGCTTATTTGCACCTCTCTGAATTTGTGGGTAACCCTACTAGCATGTGATTTAGAGGGTATTTCTCAAAATTACTTCTTTCTTGCACATTGTCTTACATTTAAAAGGTGCAAATGCAGAGAAATACAATCAGTATTAACACTTGTTCTAATATTCTTTGTTCCTTTAAGCCTTCCAATAAAAATGGTACCTCACTTGTGTGGGTAGACCTAGTGCTGTAAGAGGAAGCGCCCCAAAGCATATCATGGATACATCACATTTTTCCACTAAAACTGACTCGTTTTCAGCAATGTCCCTAGCTGTGCATTTTGGACCTTAGCTCAACTGGCATCTAGGGAAAGCTAGCAAACCTGTACATTTTTTAAAACTAGACACTTAGGGGAATCTAAGACTTGGTGACTTGCATGTCTCTCACCAGGATGTTTTACCCAGAATCTTCTGCAAACGTCAAACTTTCATTAACAAACACATTTTCCTCACATTTCTGTGAAGGATAGTTCTGGATTCTGCACAGAGCCACACATTTCCTTCCACCCAGCATTGTCCTACGTCTTCTAATAAAAATCATACCTTACTTGGGAGGGTAAGCTTAGTGTTCATAACAGGAAATGGCCCAAAATGCATCATGGACACATCAATATTTTTCTACGCAAAACAGACCCCTCATTTGCAAAGTAGGTAGCTGTGGATTTTGGGCTCTAGCTCAGGGGGACCAAGGAAAACCTAGGATACCTATGCATTTTTTTAAATTAGACACCTAGGGAAATCCAGGATGGGGTGACTTGTGTGGCTCTCATCAGATTGCTTTACCCAGACTCCTATGCAAACCTCAAACTTTAACTAAAAAACACAATCTCCTCACATTTCTATGATGGAAAGTTCTGGAATCTGCAAGAAGCCAAACACTTCCTTCTATTAAGCATTTCCTTAAGTCTTCTACTAAAAATGATACCTCACTTGTGTGTGTAGTCCTAGTGCCCGTAACAGGAAATAGCCCAAAACAAAAAATGGATACATCATATGTGTCCACGCAAAGCTGACCTGTTTTTTGCAAAGTGGGTAGCTGTGGTTTTTGGCCATAGCTCAGCTGGCACATAAAGAAACCTAGTAAACCTATACATAAATGAAAAATAGACACCTAGGCAAATCCAGGATGGGGTGACTTGCATGGCTCTCACCAGGTTGTTTTACCCCAAATCCCTGTCAAACATAATACTTTGACAAAAAATACACATTTTTCTCACATTTCTGTGATGGAAAGTTCTGGAATCTGCAAGGAGTTACAAACGTCCTTTTACCCAGCATTTTCCTAAGAATTTTGATAAAAATGATACCTCATCTGTGTAGGTAGGCTGAGTGCCTGCAACAAGAAACGGCCCAAAACGCAACATGCATCCATCACATTTTTCCATGCAAACCTGACCCATTTTTTTGCAAATTGAGTAGCTGTGATTTTTGGGTCTAGCTCATCTGGCACCTAGGGAAACCTAGAAAACTTGTACACTTTTGAAAATTAGACACCTGGGAAAATCCTGGATGGGATGACTTACATGGCTCTAACCAGGTAGTCTTACTGAGAATCCCTTGCAAACCTCTAACTTTGACTAAAAATACACATTTTCTTCAGATTCCAGAACTATCATGATGGAAATCTGGAATCTGTAAGGAGCCACAAGCTTCCTTCCACCCAGCATTACCCTAAGTCGTCTGATAAAAATGGTACATCACTTGTGTGGGTAGGCTTAGTACCCGCAACAGAAAACTGCCAAAAATAAAACATGGGTACATCAAAATATTGCACACTAAACGGACCCATTTTTTGCAAAGTGGTTACCTGTGGCTTTGGGCTCTAACTTAGCCAGCACCTAGGGAAACCTAGCAAACCTGTATACTTTTGAAAACTAGTCACCAAGGCAAATCCGGAATGGGGTAACTTGCATGGATCCCATGAGGATTTTTTACCCACAAAGCCCTGCAAACCTCAAACTTTGCCTGAAATTGCACATGTTCTTTGCATGTCTGTGATGGAAACCTCTGAAATCTGCAAGAATCCACAAACTTAACAAACCAAGGACAATAGAAGCCCTTGTGTGAAGGCTCCTATTGACCTCATTGGATCCAGTCCTGTCTCTGGCAGTAGGCCCAACCACACAAGTGGCATAGCATTTTTATTGTCAGAAGTGGGGCAATTCTGGGTGGTAGGAATTTCGTCGATTCCTGTAGATACTGGAAATTTCCATCACAGAAATGTGAGGATAAATTTGTGTTTTTAGTCAACATCTGAGGTTTGCAGGGTATTGTGGGAAAGAAAATGTTATGGAATGCATATGAAGCACACCACCTTGGACTCCACCAGACATCTAGTTCTCAGAACTGCTTAGGTCTGGTAGGTTTCTCCAGGTGGAAGCCTACCCAAGCCCAAAAAGTACAGCTGTTCACCACTGCACATGGGAGGATACCGGGAATTAGACAAATTCTTCTGGCCCATTTGTAAAAACAACACCCAAACAATCAAATACCCTCTTGCTTGCCCTTGGAATGAGATACTTTCGTTCGCAGAGGAGCATAAAAACGATTTCCCCATTTGTGAGGGGGTGAGGGCATGGACATGCCCATGCTGGGCAGTCTCCACCCCTGCAAATAAAAATAAAATGTTCACTGGGGTCTAGTGGGCTTTCTGTCCCCCTCTGAGGGAGCTGATGGGGGTAATTTCCCCTCTCTAGTCTTTCTTTCCCCCATGTCTTTTTATTTTTTTATTATCACCCCAGCGCCCTGGCAGAACATGGGGGACAAGGCTCACCTGTGCAAGGGCTGTGGTGAACTGCACACCTTGGGGGCGCCGGTGCCACCAAGGGCTCCAGCCTCCCACCATTTTTAGTGAGGAGGAGGTGGCCGCACTTGTGTTTTTTTGTGCAGTGCCAACTCCCCTTCATGCTTGCAGCAGTCGGCAGGCCAGGCAGTGGGTACGGCCTGCGGAAGTGTCAGTTGCTGTGGGGAAGGGTGTGTCATTGCGTCTGCCGACACACTGGGATTCGGCGCACCCAGCAGCAGATGATGCGCTCTTTGCTGATATCATTGGCCAGGAGAGGGACCTGATCAACCAGCTGGGCATCCAGGTTGTGGGGCTTGGTGAGTACTAGTAATTAATTATTACTAATTTTGTTGTTTCCTGTCTTATAACGCTATAAATTTTTTAATAGCATGCTGCTCACACTCAGAGGTAAATTAAGTTCATGTAATATAACATTACGAATATTATGTCATGCAACTTGAGCAAGCTAGGTTTTCGGTTCTTCCTAGTTCTGCTTGTTGCTGTAGGCACTCGCTTAGGCTGATGCTGGGTATACTGGTTTTGCTGACTCCTCTGTCCTTCTGTCACTAAGATAATAGTACTGTGGTATATTAGCAGAAGTATATTATATATATCAGTGAGTTAGCATTCTCTGTGTCTTTCTTTTTATGTAGCTCGTACAGTCTGAAACAATCTTCCAGTACTGAATGCATGCATCTATTCATTGAAAAGGGAAACTGGCTTGAATTGGTCCATGAAAGGGAATTTGCTCTGTTGCATTATCCCAGCAGATTTAATGACAGTGCAGCATGACAGTAAAGTAGTATGAGGATGGTCCCATTGCATTTGCCAAAACTGCCCACCAAAACCAAACCATATACCCTTCTTTGACCAATTTATTCTACCCTGTCATTGCAGTTCAAATGACTCAAAGACATCATCCTATTGCTGTCTCTCCATTATGGTTGGCTTGATTACTGGCTTTTCTGACATTGTCCACAAGCAAAAAGGCCAAAGTAATATTTTAGATTGGAGAGGAGGTACTGCAACCTCAACTATAGCCATGTGTTGTGGTCGTATTTTGCTAAAACTAATAGGGGGTGATTTATGCAGCATCTAAAATGTGTGTTGCTGTTTTTTTCCTAGCCACACAGACCACCAGTGCCGGGGCCAGCACCAGATGCAGCACCTAAAAAGGGAGTCTCTGTTGTGGCAGTGATGGGTGATGGTAAGTCACACAACTTAGTGATTGATAATTACTAGTAAATACCCACTGAATTTGTGAAGTCAGGCAGATCCCGCCTATCCATCAACATCCATGACCTCTCTGTCCATGGCACTTTGTGAGTGGTGGCTTGCGAGTCAAATCTATGGGCCATGATGGGACTACTGGTGATGATCCCACCCAATTGCAGCATGGTTCAATATGGCACTACAACAGAGGTCTTCAATCAGGGCATCGCAACACCCAGGGGGGCCGTGGAGTCCTGAAAAGGGGGTCGCGCATTCCCTGGCTGATTGTTAAAATGCCTCAGGTGAATTTTGATTTATTGAGTCTGCTGTGCTGTGAAAGCCACAGACAGCTATGGAGGCCTTCACATCAGGGCACGCAGACAGCTAAGTAGGCCTTAACATCAGGGCGCCTGCTTCCTGAATGAAGTGCAAATGTGCTCTATGAGCTTATCTGCAAATGTAAAGGGTAACCTGCAACTGTAAAGGATGCTTGAGAGCTGATCAAATCCCTCAAAGCTTTGTGATGACAAACATTTATTCCTTTTTAGGGTTAGTGCAAAGAGTTAAGAAGTGTGTGTGTTTTTAATTGTAGTTACATAGCGCTTACTTCATCTCGAGGTGTTGAAGGGACAACTATCAAACATAGGTATTGCATATGCTCTGGTATTACTTAAATCTACATTTTGGAAGCACAGTTTTATCTTAAACCTTTTTGTAGTGGCCTATTGTTAGAAATGGGGTTTTTGGTTGGCAGTCAGGTTACCCCCTGTCCAAGCAAAAGCCCTCACTCTAGTCAGGGTAAGTCACACACAATCCAAGATTATCCTGTGCCCACCCTCTGGTAGCTTGGCACGAGCAGTCAGGCTTAACTTAGAAGGCAAAGTATTTGTGCAATAAATCATACAATACCACCATATAGCACCACAAAAATACACCACACAGTGTTTAGAAAAATATATAATATTTATCAGGATAATTGTAGGTCAAAAAGAATTAAGTTGCAATGGGAAATTGTAGAGATATCACTGAAAAGTGATATAAAGGGGGTGATTCTGATTCTGGCGGGCGGCGGAGGCCGCCCGCCAGAATTCCGCCCCCATTATACCGCTCCGCGGTCAGAAGACCGCGGAGGGTATTATGAGTTTTTCTCTGGGCAGGCGGGCGGTCTCCAAAAGACCGCCCGCCAGCCCAGGGAAAAACTCCCTTCCCACAAGGATGCCGGCTCGTAATCGAGCCGGCGGAGTGGGAAGGTGCGACGGGTGCAGTGGCACCCGTCGCGTATTTCAGTGTCTGCAAGGCAGACACTGAAATACTTTGCGGGGCCCTCTTACGGGGGCCCCTGCCGTGCCCATGCCATTGGCATGGGCACGGCAGGGGCCCCCAGGGGCCCCGCGACCCCCCCTACCGCCATCCTGTTCATGGCGGCTTTCCCGCCATGAACAGGATGGCGGTAGGGGGGGTCAGAATCCTCATGGCGGCGGAGCGCGCTCCGCCGCCATGAAGGATTCCCCCGAGCAGCGGTAAGTCGGCGGGAGCCCGCCGACTTGCCGCTTCTGACCGCGGCTGAACCGCCGCGGTCAGAATGCTCGTGGGAGCACCGCCAGCCTGTTGGCGGTGCTCCCGTGGTCGGTGGCCCTGGCGGCCACCGGCCGCCAGGGTCAGAATGACCCCCAAAGTGTCTTAAGTCTTTAGAATATAAACAAAGTCTCTTTCATGCACAAGTACCTGGTTTAGAGTGGAAAAATCTCCTCAGAGGGCCACAGCGGAAGAGGTGCGCGGAAAAAGGGTGTGTGCGTCGATTTCTCCCCAGCACACACGGACTTGCGTCGTTATTTTCCACGCGGGGAAGTCGAGCGTCCTTTTCCGGTGCGCGGACAGTCTCTTTCTGTGGATCGCTGGGATTACCAGATGTCCCGGGTCTGTGCGTGGATTTTCCTGCTTGTTCTCCGGCTGCGCGTCGGTCTGCGGGGCTGCGCGCCGAAATTACGATCTCACGGCAGGCGTCGTGTCGATTTCTCCTCTAGACGTCGGTCTGCGGGGCTGCGCGTTGAAATTACGATCTCACGGCAGGCGTTGCGTCGATTTCTCCTCTAGAGGTCGGGCGGCGTTGTCCTTGCGAAGCCGTGCGTCAGATTTTCGGTCGTCCCAAGAGCGTCGCGGCGATCAGCGTCGGTGTGCAGCGTTTTTTCTCGCCGCGGAACAAGTTGTGCGTCTAAATTTTCGCCGCACGGAGCGTCCAAGTGAAAAAGAGAAGTCTTTTTGGTCCTGAGACTTCAGGGAACAGGAGGCAAGCTCTATCCAAGCCCTTGGAGAGCACTTTCACAGCCAGATAAGAGTTCAGCAAGGCAGCAGGGCAACAGCAAGGCAGCAGTCCTTTGTAGAAAGCAGACAGGTGAGTCCTTTGAGCAGCCAGGCAGTTCTTCTTGGCAGGGTGTAGTTTCTGGTTCAGGTTTCTTCTCCAGCAAGTGTCTGATGAGGTAGGGCAGAGGCCCTGTTTTATACCCAAATGTGCCTTTGAAGTGGGGGAGACTTCAAAGAGTGGCTAAGAAGTGCACCAGGTCCCCTTTCAGTTCAATCCTGTCTGCCAGGGTCCCAGTAGGGGGTGTGGCAGTCCTTTGTGTGAGAGCAGGCCCTCCACCCTCCCAGCCCAGGAAGACCCATTCAAAATGCAGATGTATGCAAGTGAGGCTGAGTACCCTGTGTTTCGGGTGTGTCTGAGTGAATGCACAAGGAGCTGTCAACCAAGCCCAGCCAGACGTGGATTGTAAGGCACAGAAGGATTTAAGTGCAAAGAAATGCTCACTTTCTAAAAGTGGCATTTCTTTAATAATAATATTAAATCCGACTTCACCAGTCAGCAGGATTTTGTATTACCATTCTGGCCATACTAAATATGACCTTCCTGCTCCTTTCAGATCAGCAGCTGCCACTTCAACAGTGTATGAGGGCAGCCCCAATGTTAGCCTATGAAGGGAGCAGGCCTCACAGTAGTGTAACAACGAATTTAGGAGTTTTACACTACCAGGACATATAACTACACAGGTACATGTCCTGCCTTTTACCCACACAGCACCCTGCTCTAGGGGTTACCTAGGGCACACATTAAGGGTGACTCATATGTAGAAAAAGGGGAGTTCTAGGCTTGGCAAGTACTTTTAAATGCCAAGTCGAGGTGGCAGTGAAACTGCACCCACAGGTCTTGCAATGGCAAGCCTGAGACAAGGTTTAGGGGGCTACTTGAGTGGGTGTCACAACCAGTGCTGCAGATCCACTTAGTAGAAATTAATCTACAGTCCCTAGGCACCTGTAGTGCACATTACTAGGGTCTTATAAGTAGATTAAATAGTTCAATCAGGTATGATCCAAAGTTACCATGTTTAAAGGGAGAGAGCATATGCACTTTAGCACTGGTTAGCAGTGGTAAAGTGCGCAGAGTCTAAAAACCAGCAAAAACAGTATCCAAAAAGTGGAGGGAGGCAGGCAAAAAGTTAGGGGTGACTACCCTAAGGCTGTCAGGTCTAACACCTATCTTATGCTGCATGTAACACAAATACAAAATAATGCCTTACATATTCACAGGGCTTTCTGTCACAAGCTGTGACCTCGTGGCACTAAAAATACATGTCACTGTTCTCAACTGCACCAACCAAGATTTAATTCTGTCCCTCTCCGGTTATACACAGACCACTGCGGTGCATAAACTAATAGAGGTTCCCTAATGCACGACAGTGCATTTCCCAATAAGTAACAACTTTCTTTTATTTATTCTTTATTTATGCTGTCTGTTATTTTATATGTAGCTACCTGACGGTGAAATACTTAAAAACAACTTAGAATATTTGTGTGTTTATTTATGAGAGGCTTGCACTGCTGGAGCATCACTTTTTTGACGATCCAGTAGCACAAGCCTCTCAATCATACGTATGAGGTGATGTAAAGCCACCCTACATGGCTTTGAATGGCCTCATAGCTATGGAGTAAGGCAAGGCAGCGCAAGCCACTGCATTGCCTTACTTTGTGTCAAGGAGAGGTTCCACAGGAGTTGTGGTGGGTGTTCCCAAGCAACACCCATGGATTTTGACGCTGCCCCAGATTTACAAAATCACTTAAACTGGAGCAGTGCCAAAACCTTATGCCTTCCCAGAGCAGGCATAATGAGGAGAAATGTTTTAATTTCTCCTTGTTTTTCCTCTTCTCATGTGTGTTGCTATCTGCCACACATATAGAAAGAGGTACCATGCCTCTCTGGATTGTTTTTGTGAAGCAAGGTGCCCCTACCTGCACAAAAACAATCCTGGCAACGTTGGCGCTAGGAAGCAATTTGTGCCCCAGCGCAGGGGGAAAGGACAGAAATGCACTGTATTTCATAAATACGGTCCATTCCTGCCCTTTTGTTTTGGCGTAGGGCAGTGTAGCAAGAAGACGTGTGGCACTGTCCTATCCCAAATCCTCATAAATAAGGACCTTTGTTTTTAGCTACACCTTTGACCACGCACCCACACTCACTGACCTTTGGTTTGCCAAACACTGTTTAATACTAATATTATTTCCTCATCGTAAAACTGCCACACTAAATTGTACTAGATTGGAGAGGAGCTACTGCAACCTCAGCTATAGCCATGTGTTGTGGTTGTATTTTTCAAAACAAATAGGGGGTGATGTATGCGGCATCTACAATGTGTAATACTGTTTTTTCTAGCCGCACAGGCCACCAGTGCCGGGTCCTGCACCAGATGCAACACCTAAAAGGGGAGTCTCTGTTATGGCAGTGATGGGTGATGGTAAGTCACACTACTTAGTGATTGACAATTACTAATATATACCCACTGATTGTCTTAAGTCATGCAGATCCCACCCATCCATCAACACCCATGACCTCTCTGCCCTTGGCACTTTGTGAATTGTGGCTTGCAAGTCTGGTCTATGGACCATGATGTGACGGTGATGATCCCACCCATCTGCAGCATGGTTCAATCTGGCACTACAGTGTTGGCTGTGCAATGTGGATCTGCTTCTTTTAATGTAACATTTACAAGGCGTTCAGTGGATTGCATAACGAATTAAAAGCAAAGTGTCTTTCTCTTCCCTCCCAGTGCCCACTCCGTCATCTCCCATAGTACCGAACTATACATTCTTAATTTCTGTCCACAGTGAAGAAAAAACATTTTTGGCATGTGTCAACTGTTACGGCCCGGACAAGTGGTTCATCGTGCGTCATATGGCTTCCATAATGGATTTACGCCTCTTCAAATTTGGCATTCATCAACTTTCAGTTTCAACTACAGTGACTAACTAAGCCTAAGCTACATCATCAGTGAACCACTCCTCACTCCCCCCAGTATTGTATATAAAACCTGGGTTTTACCTACCTGGACATTTCCCTATACCTTAACCTGATGCAGCAGACTAAGTGGCTGATTGAGAGGGTTTGGCAGAGGGGGTTACTCAGTCACAAATCTATTACAAATTGTAATATTGCGTATGGGATATCTGTCATGATTGTGACGAAGTAATCCTTCTGCCACACTAAATCCGTCTCTAACTCAAGTTTCCTTTCCTTTTACTTCCCTTACTGCCAAGTGAATGTATTTGATTTAAATAATTTGTGTTTCAGAGTGAGGCCAGAAAGTAAAGTGGGATTACGTGTCTGTGATTTTATCTTTTGCAGATGGGATACTCTGTGGCAAACATGGCCAAAAAAATCTATATTTCTTGTTACTTTCCTGTACTTCAGTGCATCATTTTTCCTATTGTCTACTTAAGCCAGACTGGATATCTATTATTCAATGGTATACATGATGTGTGTGACATGTAATCATCATCTGCCTCTTGTAGAAAGGGTAGAAAAGAAAGGTAGGGCTATTGGAATCAAAGATAACTTTTTTGTTCATTGCAACTGCCCCAGCTGCAGTCTGCAGAGGGTCATAAATCTGTAGTGTCCCTAATGCACTAGCTAGCTAGCACACTTCCAGTCATTTAGAACAACATGAAAAGAATACCTGTACTCCATAGTGAATGATGCCTCACTCGTTAAAAAGAGTTATTTTTATTTTTTCCACACAAAGTGTCTATGTGGTTTACTTTTTTAAGAAATCTTCTACAAAAAAAAAATCACAATTTATTTAATATTATGCTGCCTCCTTTAGGGCAGTCATTGATTTTTGAGGCATGTGTTGTAATCATCCCTCCCTGTGACTGACTTTTGTAATAATCAAATCAAAAATTGCAATGGCCCTAGAGGACCAGCAGCAATACTCTTTTATGGTGCCACTATGTAACTAAAAGAAAAAGTGTTTGCACAGAACATTCTTTACAATTTGTCATTATTTTTTTTTCTATCTTGATATGGGTACTCCTGTTGGTCCATCGACCTGGCAGGAGATCGCAGTCCGGTTCTGGAGGCAGAGGCTGGAGGCCACCAGGGCACTTTACCAGTGGCTAGTGGATGAGGAGGGCCCAACACAAGCCCCTGGTCCTAGACCTGGGCCCAGTTCCACCAGCCAACCGACTGCTCCTCCAGCTACTTGTCCCCATCTTCATGCCGCCCCCCTTTCAGACCAGCTCTACCATCTCCACGTGCTGTGCGGGCTGGCACAAGTAGGCCATCAGGTGGCATTCCTCAAGGATTGCGTTGAACATTCAGACCCCTGTAGAAAGTGCCCTCTTTTAGCCCTTTCTTAATTTTTTTGGGAGGGTTGGAATTTGGGAAGTGTGTGTTTTTCTTATGGACATTTATTTCGCTGCACAGTTACTTTGGACTTTGCTTGGGAATTGGTAAAGATGTGGGAGAGGGGTGGTTTCATAGTTTATTATGTATATTTTATATATTATTAAAGGGGACATTTTTATAATTCACTTCATCTTTGGCTTTTTTGTGTTTAATGTTGCATCAATCCTTTTCATGCAGCCTGTCTTTTTAATCTATATTTCTCTAAGTGTATGCCAGTTAGGAAGGTATGCTGCCATCCCCAATATTGCCAACAGAAAAATAGATAAACAACCAATCACTTATCTCAACTGCAGTATAAGTTAGTTACGTACTAAGATAAGTAGTTCACTCCACTCCATAGTTCTCATACCTAGAAAGATGAAGGGATGGCTGGTGGCTGCCCTCTGCCAATCTTCTAAGTTTCAACACCTTACTGAAGGCTTTCCCAAGGTACTTTTTTATGGTAATGGCAGTGCCCTAACAGGTAAGACATCACAGCGAGGTTCCACTCCCACCTAGGTGATCTCCAACTATGGTATTAACCAAAAGGATCACAGGCAACACAAATGAAAGAAAAAGCTAGAGTTAGTAGGTGATACATATATATTTATATTACACCTTTGAAAGACTGAGGACAGACTACTACCACCATGACACATCAAAGCATGTCTTATATTTAAAACTACCAACCGTAAATTATTCTGAGCAATGGAGAATTGAATTTGAAAACCAAAATTAAATCCTCAAGTCATGAAAAATATACTGAAAGTCTATACTCTGTAGTCGACAATATTAAGCAGTTTATTAATGCATAAAAAGGCCTGAATGATGATGTGTTGACTTTGAGGAATGCTGTTCATTCTTAGTTATATGTGGTTGGGTAAGTGGGGCGTGTCTGGGCTATTGGTCAGGTAATAGAAGATCCTGCCATCAAGTTTTTGTTGCATTCAACCACATCCACCCACCAAGTGTGGGATCTATTTGGTATAAATCAATCAAACTACAATACATCTCACAACCCGGGGAAAGATGGTAAGGGGTTTGATGAATGGATGGGAAAGAGGATTTGTAGAAAGGTGTCACAAAGACAAATACAACACAACAACATTATTTATAGGGGAGATGAGCGGCACATCATGATCATCAGTTCTGGAAGGAAATGACTGAAGGAATGAGCATGACTCAGTTCGATTAAGTGCATTGAAAACAGCACTTGTGCCCCAGAGACCCAAGGTATAGAATAGATATCCAAATGTTCTGTCATCTAGGTTTGAAATGGAGGAGTGAATTGAACCCACCCACCTTTAAAAAATGTATTGTTAAAAATGATACTGTATTGCCAAATTTGAAGGTGCATCTGCATTCTCCTCTGAATGTCCATTACTCTTGGGTGCCTGTCTCAAGACCAGTCCGGTAGGTAATCAGGAGTGTTGAGCTCATCTTTTACCTTTCATTCTTGCAGGAGAAAAGGTCTGTGCAGTGTAAAACAGATACTGTATTGTAGAGTCAAGGCGAAGGACAAAAAGGAAGGTAAGCTTCAAATGGGGCCAAGAAGCCTCAGAGGAATAAAAAAGAGGACTCAGAGTTATACTTTTGCCACAAGCGAGACACACTCATTCATCAGCATTTCCCAAATCAATACACCTCTCTTCATTTCACATAGCTGAGCCCCAGGCCTCCCAGACAAGGTTTCCATTTGAAGTGAATAGGTAACTTCTTTCGCTGTTTTTAATGAGGCAGTCCCACCCTGAGTCCTTCCATCCTCCTCTTGACTCTGAGTAACGGCTCCCCAGTCCTGACACAAGCATGATAGACATATAGTGCACAGCTGAATAAATAGAGAAACTGAATTGCTGTATGTTGTTGTTATATAGATTTGTGTTTGTTAACTAAAGTGACTGATCTAGTCTCTGAAGAACCCCAAAAAAGTCAAGTTTACAACTAATTTAATACTGCCTGCCACCACTTAAGCAACAATCATCACTCACAATCACTCACTCATTGTTGCAATACTTGTACTTAGTTACAGTTACCTCTTCCAATCCAAACATGTAGGTTAATTATACAATTGTATCTTTGACACAGTCAACACATTGGAATTTGGTATTGTCACTGTTGTAAAAAAGTGATCTTCTGTGGCAGCTCTGCTAAATGATGCAGAAGAAGGATAGGCATGCAAGGGTGTCAGACATTTTCTCCAATGCCATGTAAGTATTGTTGTGGAGGGTTCTTTACTACATGCTGCTCCAACTCCAATTCCAGAATTCCACCATACATGTGACTACAAAATGGTGGGACTGCATATAATGAAATCCAAAACCAAAGAATGTTCCACTGCCTTTTTTTTAAAAGAAAGAAGTTCAACAAGAAATAATTAAAAAGTTCCATGGTGGTACTGGCATACTTGGTTCAGGAAATAGTTTGTCATCAAACTGAGATGGTTCACCCAGAAGTTGGTCAGCTAATACACTTGATTCTGATCAGTCATCCCCCTCCTCCTCCTGTGGTGTTTCAGGAATGATATAATCAGGTAATATGAAATATTGGGTAACTTTGATCATGGTCAATCTCTCCATGTTTTGAGGTGAGAGACTAGCCCTTCTCACTGTAACAACTGCACCTGCTGCTGCACCGAACACATGCTGAGCGGACACACTGGCTGCAGGACAAGCCAGATACTTTATTGTCAGCCTACTGAGCTCTGGTCATCAATGCATCTTCCCATACCAATACACGAATGAATTCTGATCCATATACACCTCTGATGGGTCATCCAGATACTCCTAAGAACATCCACTAAATGGTCATTACTGCAGCCACTTGCTGAGCGTCTTTTGCCTTTGCCTCTGCACTGGACTTAAGACCTGCCACTTGAAACCAGGCCAAAGCAGACTTTGGGAGTGATTCCTACCCTGGCGGTCCGAGACTGCCAGGGTAGGGGACGGAGGAAACACCGCCAACAGGCTGGCGGTGCTTCTGGGGCAACTCTGACCGCGGCGGTAAAGCCGCGGTCAGAAAAGGGAAGCCGGCGTTTTCCCGCTGCCCCTGTGAATCCTCCACGGCGGCGCTGCAAGCAGCGCCGCCATGGGGATTCCGACCCCCTTCCCGCTAGCCTGGTTCTGGCGGTTTTCACCGCCAGAACCATGTTGGCGGGAACGGGTGTCGTGGGGCCCCTGGGGGCCCCTGCAGTGCCCATGCCACTGGCATGGGCACTGGCATGGGCACTGCAGGGGCCCCCTAACAGGGCCCCAGCATGATTTTCAGTGTCTGCTTGGCAACTGCACCCGTCGCCCACCAGCAACTCCGTGCTGGAGCCAGCTTCCTCGTGCTTTCCCGCCAGCCCAGCGGGAAAGTCAGAATGACCACCGAGGTCTTTTGACCGCGGTACGGTCTTCTGGCGGTTCCCGCTTGGCGAGCGGCGACCGCCGCCCGCCAAAGTAGGAATCAGGCCCTTTGTGTCCAATTCTTTTGCTGCTGTTGTTGCTGGTTTTGGCTGCTGTGAGACAAAACTTTCCTCTCTGGAAGTTGAAGGCGGCACCCCAGAACTGCAGAGTGGGACTCTAAGTTCCAGCCATTCTTCTTCCAGGTCTCTGGCTTGCTCAACAATCTACCTCTTGCATATTGAAACATTCCCTTCAGAAACAGTTATGAAAGTGGGAAGAACTTTTTATAGCGTGGATCAAGTAGGGTGACGCAGATATACTCTTTGGATGACATAATGTCATTTCACAGACTTGCATTACAAGCTAAGCAATAGCTTACGCTCTAAACCAAGCATGCAATTCTGTGTTTTCATTCACACCTGCAACTGCAAACCTTCAGACACCTTCTTTGGCTGGTCCTGTAGCAGATGCAACAACGGGATATTTTGGTCCATCGTACTGTCCTCCTTGGTAACTTCCCACTTGAAAACCTCAAAAGGGGGCAGCATCTGTGTCAGGCATTTGGCGAGGCCCTATTTGCCTACATCCATGGTCATAGCTTTCCAACTTGCATCCCCTCCTATTTCAATGACATAGTCATTGATCCGTCTGCTTAAACAGATGTTGCAACATATAAAAAAACATATAAAAGGTTGAGCTCCAACATGTTGGCACCTCCTCTATCAGGGCTTTAACTGGTACCCCACTAGCGCACTGAATAATCTGCAACTGTTTCTGTGCTTTAAAAGAATAGCTGAAATGAGTGCAGATTCATCCGCAGGTGGTCAGTATGTTACTGACGATGTCTTCTTTTTTTAGAAACTCTTGAACAACCAGGTTGATGCTGTGCGCCAAACACAGGACCCTGAACTAGCCACCATCTGACATGGCCTTGATTATATTGCTGCCATTGTCTGTGGCAACAAAGCCAATTTGAAGAATTCTGTTCATAGCCATTTAGACACCTTGCTGCTAAATTCGTCCAAGATGTTTGCAGCTGTATGTGATTTCCCTATGGCAAATATGCCTACTCTTGCAAGCAGCCCAATGCTCTTAAAACATTTTTCAGGGCCAAGACCTGTAGAATGCTTTTGTTTTACTCCCACAAAAGAGATCCAGTATGCAGTGATGCACATGTAATCAGTGACCTGACAACTGGTCCACATGTCTGTCGTCAGGTGGATAATGTGGACAACACTTTGCTGTAAAGCTTGTCCAACCAATTGCAGCAGATCTTGATGCAGCGCTGGAACAGGAACTCTGGTATAATAAGTCCAACTTGGAATCTTCAATTTTGGGCAGATAGCTGTGGCGAATTCTAAGAATCCCATTCCTTCCACAAAAGGAAAAAGGAGGCGGTCTAGCGCTAACATTTTTGCCAGCTTCCCGTTGTACAAACATGCCATTGGCTGATTGTGGTCATAGGGCCCCTCGGGCCTAAACATTCCCATAATAGCAGCCTGGATTTTCTTTTTTCTGGGGCCAGTGATACCGGAGACTTCTGAGAAGCAGGTGGCGGTAGACTCAATGTACGTAGTGGGGCAGTCACTGTATGCTCTGGTGTCTCCATCTGACTCATTTTGACTGTGCCATTTTGTGGTCACTTAGGTGGGTGATTCTGGTGCACTGCTGGGGGCAGGACTGTCTGCCTAGCGTGAGGATGTCACCTGCCACCATGATTTGACTAGTTGTAGCTGATGTTTCCCAGCCATCCTCACCTTCACCACCACAACCAAGTTCAGAAATTATTTAAGGTACTCCTCCCACCGGATTGCCTGACGTTTTTTCATATGGGTCATCTGGCCTCCAGTACCACAGTATGAACTAGGCTTACTTAGATGAACACTTGTGTGGCAAATGGAGCATATTGCAATGTTCTCCTCCTGTTTGCTAATCATAAAAAAGTCCCAAACTGGGGAGAAGTACTTTCTTACTTTGCCAATGCCTGAAGAAGAACTGGAGGTAGGTCGATGTGTTGATTGCCATTCTGCAGTGCATGCTTCTACTGAGGTAGGGGTCGGTGCAGGTCTCAGCTGGGGCCTTAAAAATATGGGAGCTGGAGGTGCTACCTGAGCCACATCCCTCGGGGCAGGTTTGATAGTAATGTCGGACTCCTCGGTGCCAGCTTCCACAATGACTGGCTTGTCATCATCATCTTCCTCATCATCCCCTTCCATGATTCTAAGGTTTTCAGGAACCTTTCTTTTCCCTTGCCTCTCCTGGCATTTCCTGGACTCTGCTGGGGTCCACTCTATGTCCCTATCATTGTCATTAGAAATCATGTTTAAAGATGGTGGATTAGTACCCTTCCTTTTCTTTGCTGGAGATGATTCTAAAAGAGGAGGTTCTTGCTTGGCAGTAAGCTCAACCTCTTGTTCTGCTCCAGCTTCAGGAACATCTATTATTAATGGCTACAGCTGCTGTCCACTTTGCTCCATTTACTGAAACGATTGGGTACTACTTTGCAAATGAGACAAATCCAATTCAAAGTCACTGCTTGTCGGTGTCACCATGATTGCAGTGGCTGCCTCACTGACAAACACAGGCGTAGGTGGTTGGGGTAATGCTGTTGGCGCATGAGTGTGGTTCCTCCCCGGAGGCCGGTGTGGTAGGCACAGGTGTCCCGTAAAAAGTTGCCGTGGACACACCACTGGTGGAAAGCTGCTTCTTCTCACAAACCACTTTCTTGGGAGCAACTTTCTTTGGGCCATCTTAAAGCTTTCGGTTTGCAGTGGCACTAAGTTATACAAACGGAAGAGATTTGAAGACTGAAGTCACTGTACAGGCCTTCTCTGTGAAAGTACTACAGGTGATGTCCTTTGTTCCCTTGTGCACCTAAAAGCGACCAAGCAAGACCTGTAGTTAGTGAAATGTAACATTGTTGCACGTTGATATAGTACAGACAAAAGCAATATTAGTGTGATTTATTACTTAAGTAATAAATAACAATTTATCCAAAGATTGTAAGGTCAAACTACACCACCACCAAACCATAAAAAGTCATTAGAAATCAGGCCACACAACGTACAGATATAACTCTTTGCTTTATCTTCATCCATTTTAAAGAAGATACCTGTGGTAGTCAGAGAGGTGCATGGGTAAATGGAATAATCCTTAAAAAACATATAGCGGTAAGGTGGTCCAAGGGAAAGTGGAATAGTTTTTAAAAAAACTAATGATGCTGCTTATGTGACTGCAGTGCACTGCAGCAAGGGTGTCCAGGAGGAAATTGAATTATACCTAAAGAAACTGAATGCTGTAGCATGGCTGTCTACCTATGGTGGATGGCTTGATGGTTAGATCAAGGCAAGATGCAACAAAACCGTAAATAATTACAAATAAAAACAATAAACTAAAAAGTTAAAAAAATAAAATAAAAACTAACATATTAAAATTATAAAAAATTTAAAATAAAAAATTAAAATTAAAAAATGTAAAAATATTAAAGGAAAATACAATTAAATAAGAATAAACAAATAAACAATTTAATTAAAAAAATATCAATAATTGATAATGTTTTATGACGATAACAAAAAAGAGGCAAGGAGGTGCAAAAGTAAATGCAAATATAAAGCATTTAATAAATTAAGCACTGTGAATCAAAATCATATTTTTAGTTTACACAGTACACAGTGATCCCCAAACATATTATTAAACTGGAATCACATCCATCCATCCATGCAAGCCCATGGCAAATGCACACTGGTTGGATGCACAAAATAGATCCCAGCCACATGATTAAACAACAGCAGCGAGCAAGGAGGCATAGAGAACAAAGAACACATGCAAGCCTATGGTAAAAGCACACTAGCTGGATGCACAAAATGGCCTGCAGGCACAAGATCAAACAACAACAGTGAGCAAAGAGGCATGGAAAACAAAGAACACATACAAGCCTATGACAAAGACACGGGCTGGGTGCACAAAATGGTCGCCAGCCGCATGGTCAAACAACAGCAGAGAGCATAGAAGCATGTAGAAAAAAGAACACATACAACACACTGGCTGGATGCACAAAATGGTTGCCAGTCACATGGTCAAACAATAACAGCGAGCAAAGGGGCATGGAGAACAAAGAACACATGCATGTCTATGGCAAAATCACACTGGCTGGATGCACAAAATTGCCACCAGCCACATGGTCAAACCACAATAGTGAGCAAGGAGGCATTGAGAACAAAGAACAAATGCAAACCCTTGGCAAAAATACACTGACTGGATGCACAAATTGGCCACCAGCCACATGGTCAAACAACAACATCGAGCAAGGTGGCATAGAGACCAAGGAACACATGCAAGCCTATGGCAAAATCACACTGGTTGAATGCATAGAATGGCCGACAGCCACATGTACAACAACAACAGCGAGCAAGGAGGCATGGAGAGCAAAGAACACATGCAAACTTATGGCAAACAAATACTGATTGGCTGCACAAAATGCCCACCAGCCACATGGTCAAACAACAGCAGGGAGCAGGGAGAAAAAAGAACACATGCAACACACGGGCTGGATGCACAAAATGGCCACCAGCCACATGGTCAAACAACAACAGCGAAAAAGGAGACATAGAGACCAAAGAACACATGCAAGCCTATGGCAACATCACACTGGCTGGATGCACAGAATGGCCGCCAGCCACATGGTCAAACAACAACAGCGAGCAAAGAGGCATGGAGAACAAAGAACACATGCAAGCCTATGGCAAATACATACAGGATGGATGCACAACATGGCCACCATCCACACGGTCAAATAACAGCAAGGAGGCAAAAAACACATTCAGGCCAATGGACATAGACTACACAAAATGGCCCCTGGCCACATGGCATGGCATGGAGAGCAGAGACAAACGGTGGCTTATGACAAACACACAGACACACACACATATACAGGCCAGAAAAAGGAGGCATGGTGGTAACACTGAAGAAAACACTAACATTATTCAGCAATGCAAAACACAGAAATTAACTGAACTATAAAATATTTGCCACAACACAGATCCTCCTATGACATAAAATATTACCCTTCATATTCACTTTTTGCAGAAAAAGATTACATGCAAACAACAGTCAACATTTTTTATTTAATCCAATACCATCCCTGCCCTAAACAAAGTTTTAAAACCATATCCCACAGAAACATTTCTTTTATGAACTGATGACTAGCACGGGGCCACTGGCTAGATAGCCCATCGGAAGTCTTGGCCACATAGTCAAATAAATGAATATTGCAAATGTAACAAACATGGGAAAATGGTACTGAATTGTGTAACAATTTTCCTTTACAAGACATGAAAAATCAATTAAATGCAAAACAAATAACTAGGCCCACTTAAACTCCAGGCCACCCACCACAATTAAATTTAAAAATCGAATAAAATTACAAAGAAATACTGGTGCCTGGTGCCTGCCCTATCAAACAAATAACACTCTTATAAAATTGTTTTTTAACTCACTTGTGTGATTTTACAAAAACAAGGTCCGTAAATACAAAGTATATATCCAGGAGATAAAGAGATTGATCCATCCACCTCAAAATCCAAGTGAAAAGTGACCAGGAGATGGACAAATCACTGGAAGGAGCCTGCTAGACAGGAACATGAATTTGGAATCTCTGGGGCACTTCCTTCCTGTTAAAAAAAAAGTTTTAAAAAAGGCTTCTCACACAAAAAAAATTGAACGGTCCGTTGGATTGAAAAAAAACACTTTTAAAATCTATTTTTTATTAGATTTAGCTGCTTCTTGAGTTGAAAGTCTACTTCAGGTGCATTTGTGCTCCTGAGTGGCACTATATCAGTGCTGTCGCTGCCAGAAGCCACGCGAGCGGGCGTGAAATCTTGCACATGCTTAATAGCTGCCAGAAAGTATTGTGGCGCGAGTGAGCGCAGAAAACTAATTTTGGGGCTCAGACTCTGCTTCATGCTGGATGGCGGAATTTGGAAAATCTGTGCTACTCTGCATAGCTGAGCAGAGTTTTCCATCTAGGTCCACATATGTGTCATTAAAATGGCCACTAAATTTGTGGAGAGATGCGGTTTTACTGATGCACACAAATTCTAATGTGTGAAAATCGTACTTACACTTTGTTGTGTGTCATGAAAAAATTACATCTTACAACCTCTCTTTCTACACTCCATGTACTCCAACTAGGTTGTCACATAATTTATTTGGGGCTACAAAGTGAGAGGAGTTTGTAAAGACCAAATCCCAAGTTAAAAAGGCAGTGATTTGTCAGAAGACATAGCCTGCCATTTGTCTTTGCAGTGCACCATATGTGACAAGATAAATACATAATTTAAAGGCATCTCACAACCCACCAGTGGTTGTAGCTCACAGTTTGGTAAACACTGCCCTGGAATGCTCGCCCAGGCAGGATTCATGGCTGCAATTTTTTAAGCAGTGGCACAGTGAGGGAGTCATAGGCCCTAATACAATCAAAGAAAGTGTTCTCCCACCCATGGGTTCGATAGTAAAACACATCCATATTTGGAGTGTGTTGGATCTCCTGCAACCTTTGGGATTAGTAATAGTAGCAGTGGTAGTGTTAAAATCAGTAATTAGACCAGAGCATTGTAGTGAATATTTTAGTGGACTGCAGTGCCTCTTGTGGTGATAGTTTGTCTCCACTGCTTCTTCAGGTACACTGAGAAAGAAGGAAATCGGTGTCTTCAATGCTGGACCTGTAAAGTGCTTTCATGAGTTTTAGGGGCATAACACAGGGCCCCACAGTGTGTAGAGGCCCTGCTGTTCAGGGAGGGCCCAACTACAAAACAAGAAACGCTTAAATTGTAAGCTGGGCTTGTACTCAGCTGAGATTGCCGATGCTGGCAAGGTTGTGCAGGCCTCTTCACTCAAGGGTTCTTGAGTCTCTCAGGGATGTGCACAGCACTCCCGAACAGAGGCCCTTTAATATGGGGGCCCCTTCAGGTGAGGTCCATTAACCTGGAGGTAACTATCAGCTCCAGCTCTCAATGCAGCAGACTGGTTTCACTTTCGAAGCTGCAGGGACATGAGTTGCACAGATCTCCAAAATGACAGTGATATTATGAGGTGGGCAGAATGTATCCCTTTCTCTTCTTATAGCATCCTTCAGAACTGGTGTGTGTGCCACGAAATAAAGGACACCCACATCCTGCAGCACTATGCTTAATAGGCCCCTATATGTCATCTTTAGACAGTGCCTCCAGCTAACAGTAAGCATGTTTTTTCTTAATTTCAATAAGACCAAGCTGTGCAAATATATATATATATATGTATATAACCTAATAGCTGTTACCACTAAGTAGTTATTGTTGGGACAAATACACTTTTTAGGGCACATGCCACTTCCATAGAAAGTCCTTGAACAATGAATATCTTCAAGCGAAACTTTTATTCCCAACCAATTCCTTCCACAGAAAATCCTTGAACAGTTTATATCTTCATAAGGGAATTTTATTTCCAACCAATTCCCTTTTTATGCAGGATCATCAATACTTCAACATCTTCTTATAGTACATTTCCAGTTAGTCATAAGTTGTGTTCAAATTTCAGTCAGTTATAAGTTATGGTTGATTTCCAGCCGACATTATGTTTCGTCAAAACGTAATTAACCCTATGACTTTGTAAGGGCTGAAAACAATACACATAAATCTTTGTTTATAAGGCTTTCATCAAACATCCATTTCTACCACCACCACAATATCACCTTGTGGCAGAAGCAGTGCAAAACCGATTTACATGGATAACCCTCAGGCACCCTTTTATGGAATCATTGTTATGCAAATACTCTAAGACCAAAAATTAACTATTTTACAAACAATAAAGGTATAAATCCATCCCCACACAAGTCAGTGGAGTCCAATAATAAAGAACATCTGTGTGGTAACTCTCAATTGCATATGCCAATCGCTAGATTGAGTATGTAATTTTATGACAAGACCGGAGACTCCTATTATGCTTTTCTTTACTTGTTTAATTAAATAGCAGCTGCAGTCAAGACAAAACTACAACTCCCATGAGGCCAAAGAAAGTGGCCAATGGGAAGCAAGAAGTAGTCACAATGATGCACCAATCACTAACAGGCTGCCCCTTTAATACTTATCTTGACTGAGAATAGCCCTCTTTTCTTGCTGCTTGCAGTAAAGATAAGTATTTTTACTCGTTATATTATCCTATTTCTTATTTACCACTAAGGCCCTCATTACAACCCTAGCGGACGGTGTTAACTTGGCGGTAGCACTGCCAACAGGCTGGCGGTATTTACCGCCAAATTATGACATTGGCGGTTTTGCTCATGCCAAACTGGCAATGTACCACACCGTCGGCCACGGCGATAACAACCGCCAGGCTGGAGACAACGGTCTCCAGCCCGGCGGCCGTCACTAGTCTGCCTGCGGGATAATGACCCTGCATACCGCCATGGTTTTCGTGGCGGCTGTACTGCCACGAAACCATGGGGGTAGGCACTATCAGTACCAGGGAATTTCTTCCCTGGCACTGATAGGGGTCTCACCTGCCACCCTCCCCCTCGCACTGTCCTCCCCCAACAGCCATGGCCCCCCTACCACCACCCAAAGCTAAAAAGACCCCCTACCCTCCCCACCCCTGAACTACATGCCCCCCCCCCACACATACCCCTCACACCCCCCACTCACGCATGCACACACCACTCTCACACAGACACACATGCACACATGCACGCACACATACACGATACATCCCCGACACACACCCCCCATTCCTATACGCACTCACACACCCCCTCTATAGACTCACAGTCACACCCCCATTCATGCACACACCACACAACACCTCCCCACTCCCCTCCCCTGTCAGACGATCACCTTACCTGTCTCAGTGGTCGTCCGGGAGGGAACGGGTTCCATGGGGCCTGCCCCGCCGCCAGCACCCCGTCACCAGAACACCGCCACGTTGAATACTGCAACATAATTCGGTGGGCAGTTTTCTGATGATGTGGCGGTGGCGGAGGAGCAACCTCCACTGCACCGCCGACCGCTGCTGGCGGCTCTCCGACCAGATTATGGCAGAGGGTCGCCAGCAGTCATAACATGGTGGTCAGAAGACCGCCAACACTGGTGGTCTTCAGTCTGGTGGGACAAGACCGCTGAGGTCATAATGAGGGCCTAAATGTATTGGTTTAGGGTGCTTGCTCGTGCATATGTGTATCGCGCTTCTGTGTTCCCTCAGTCGGCTTGTAGCCACATGTCTCCCTCAGGGCGCGCACCCACACTGAATTTCATCCGTTTTTCCTCAGCACGACTGCCATTTTCTGTTGATGATTGTGGTGAACAAACGGCAAATTCTCAGTGCTCTCCACAATTAAGAAGATAAGCGTATTTCCTTTTACCTACCTTTTTTCTCCCATTACTTTCGCATCGGACCTTCCGACAGCTCTTCTTTCCCGTGACACTCCCTAGCCTTCGGTCCTTCGTGATTTCCCCGCCCCTAGGCGGAGCCTTCTTCTACATTGACTCTGGTGAAGGAAAATTAACCCTTTCTTCACCGTTTTGTGTCCCTTTGCTTCCCACAGCGTACAACCTCAGTACAGTGGACAGCTCCCCTATTTCTCATGCTGCCATTGATGAGGAGGAGATTATTAAGGAAAATGAAAATTTAAATGACTTCATTCAAACCTCAGTTGAGCAAGCAGTCTCTGCTTCTTTAGACAACTTGTCAAAAACTCTTGAAAATTCTGTGGGAACATTAGTGTCCAAGACGATTCTGGCCCAATCTGCGGGGTATAGCAGAAAGCGTCCTTGTGCTTCCAAGAATACCAAAATGACGCTATTGAGTGGTGAAGGTTCCACACACAAGATGGAGGATGTGGTTCCTCAAAGGCCTCCCTTAAGGGAGGGGTTAGTTTCAACTAAATCATCTAAAAAATGCATAGCTAAAGCCACACATGTTTCTCCTATCATAATCTCAAAGATTTTGGACACTGACGATGACAAATTGCATGACAATGACCCGGATTCGGACAATTCCGACATTGATAATGGAGACTTCGTCTCCCCTCCTCCTCCTAAAAAAGCCAAACTAGACACCCACGAGCTTTCCAAGTCAAGCAAAATCACAGATACGGATGGGGAACCCATGTTCGACCCTCCTTGACAAACAAGTCAGAGCGAAACTAATATTGGAATGTCCTCGTCTATACCTCCATTCAAAAATCTCAGCAACCCCAGTTATTGACACTTCCCTCATTACATTTTTCTCCAAATTTGGCAAAGACCCACACAAAGGAGTTGATAAGGCCTGGTCCACTTGCCAGGACAAATTATTGGATATTGTGGGCCTCTTGACCTGCATTTTTGATATGGCAGAAGCAGCCCGGAACATGCTAGTTTGGATCCTGCAGAGCTATCATTATGGGTACAACGAGCTGCATGCTTATTAGGTAACGTTAATTGTGCTATGACCCATGAGCGCAGGAAAGGGCTCTGGCTCAAGCTGGATCCCAAGCTCGTTAGTCTGGCAACCGCGGATCCAGGGGACAAAGCGGAAGGTTTCCTTTTTGGGGATTCATTTATTAAGGAACTTAGTAAATATGTTGCTGTGTTTGCATCATTAGACAAGGCGCAACAATCACTGAAGAAAATGTTCTCCAGTCGGGTTTTCGCCAGGGCCAGTAGAGGCACGAACCGCTTTGCAGGCCGAACATATGATAACCAAGGTTCCCGTGGTGCATATTCCAACTCCTATCAAGAGTACAGACCTAAATTTTATCCCCAAAGGAATCGAGGTTTCAGAAACAAGGGCAGCATGGGCTCCAGGTTCTCTTCCCAGCCAGGCAAGTCAACCTTTTCACCTTCCTTTTGTAGAGGGTCATCTTTCATTGTTCCTCCCAAAGTGGCAGTCACTCACAGCGGATCCTTGGGTCTTAAACACCGTTCAGGGATTCACTATTGAGCTCTATTCAGAGCCTTTTCAATCTATCTTTCCTCATCCTCCCCAGTTTTTTTTGGAAATGAAACACCTGATTTCTGCGGTAATTCAATCTCTCCTCCAAAAACAAGCTATTGTCCCTTGCCCTCTCGACACTTCGTGTTTTGTCAGTTCAGTCTTCCTAGTTCAGAAGAAAAACAAAAAGATGTGTCCCGTTATCAATCTAAAACATTTCAACCAATTTGTAGTTCACCGTCACTTCAAATTGGAGACCATCCTGCATCTTAGAGATTCTTTACTCCAAAGCAATGTGATGATTCGGTTAGACCTTCAGGATGCCTATCTCACAGTTCCCATGCACCCAGCTTCAAGTAAGTTTTTGCAATTCCAATGGCTCAATCAAACATATCACTTTTCCTCTCTCCCTTTCGGCCTGTCTTCCGCCCCTTCGTGTTTAACTAAACTTATGAAACCGGTCGTAGCCTTTCTCAGAGCCCGGGGAGTCAGATTAATTTTCTACTTAGACGACAACATCCTCATGAACCAAAGTCGTTCGGCTCTTCTCTTTTACGCTCATCTAGCCTACTCTCTTTTCACAGATCTCGGCTTCATTATCAACGGTGAGAAGTCTTCCTTAATTCTGGGTCAAAGAATAGAGTTTTTAGGTTTCCTAGTGGATTCCGTTTTGGCCATCCTTCTTCTGCCATCAGCAAAGATAAAATCTATCAAGTCAGAAATTCTTCAAACTTTGCGCAGTTCACTTCTTTCCATCAGAACCCTAGCAAGAGTAGTAGATCTTCTATCCTCTTCAATCCAGGCCATTTTTCCAGGCCTGTTACATTATCAAGCTCTCCAAAGATTAAAGATTCGTCATCTCCAAAAAGTGCTGGCTTATTCGGACTCTATTGCCCTAGAACAGAACTGCAATGGTGGATAGACCATTTCGGCCTGGAAAAAATCAGGGAATCCCAGCCTTTCCCTTCTATTTCAGCAGAAGCTTCAAGCCTCATCGAACTTTCCTTGGCTCCAGGAACTAAAAAGGTGTAGAAATCAGCCTGGTCTCTCTGGCATAGCTGGTGTGTGGGAAAACACCTTGATCCCCTTACAGCAGATGTAACTTTCATAATTAATTTTCTGGCAGCGGAAGCCAGCAAAGGTACGACTTACCATACTATTAACTTGTAGAGGTCCGCCATTTCTTCTTCACACACATACATCAATGGCAAACCAGTGGTAGAACATCCGTTAGTGTGTCGTCTCTTAAAGGGAGTAATGCTCCTAAACCTAGATATAGTTCTTTGTGGTACGTGAATGCTGTATTTAATTTGTTTATTTCTTGGCCAGATAATACTATGCTTCCTCCCAAAAAATTATCTGCCAAGCTTACCATGTTGCTATGTCTTGTTTCTTTTAAACGTCTCTCTGATGTTAGAGCTTTGGATGTTACCGCTCGTCATTTTACCCCAACAGGTGTTCTGTTTAATGTTCACAGGGTACAAAAACTAACCTTTCGTCAGTTTTTTATCCTTACTTTCCTGACCACCCCAAATTATGTGTGGCCAATGTTTAAAAGTTAATGAACAACATACAGCTGATTTGAGAGCTTCCTCCGCATCTCAACTCCTTATTTCTTTCAGAAAACCTTTCAAACCTGTTTCGTCCCCTACTTTAGCTCATTGGGTTAAATGGATCAAGGCTTTAGTGGGCATTGATACGTCTGCCTTTGGGGCCCATTCTGCTAGGGGAGCTATGGCTTTCAAAGCTTTGGGCTGGCTCCCGTCTGGTGGACATTCTCAGATCGGCTGATTGGTCTAATTATAATGTTTTCAGAGTCTTTTATTGCAAACCTCTTTAACATGCTTCAATAACTGTGATTGCTTTAAAATAGCATTATAGGAGCTTCCGGTCTTGTCATAAAAATGTAGCTTTTCCTAATAAGTTTATGAAGGAAACGCTTAATTTTATTAAAGACATGGAGGCGAGTATTATCCCACCTCTACAAATTCTTATGTTATGTCTTTATTCCCTCCCAGCAGCATCTTCAACAACTCCACAGACCTCCTCCTAAGGGCTGCGTTGCTCTTCGACACCTTTCAGGAGCCACTACGTCTATGGCGTTTCAAGTCAACATCTGGCCCCAAATGTTCAGACCCTTCCAAGTTCTATTTCTGCACTGTTGATTGTTATTCAGGAACTTCTGCCTGTGTTCATGGCAATATGCATATGTTGTTCCATCATTCCATTGTCTGTTACCTTTTAAGCTCACATAGAAAAACAGTGCAGTTCTCAGTCTAGATAAGTATTATAGGGGCAGCCTGTTAGTGATTGGTGCATCACTGTCACTACTTCTTGCTTCCCCTTGGCCACTTTCTTTGGCCTCGTGGGAGTTGTAGTTTTGTCTTGACTGCAGCTGCTATTTAATTAAACAAGAAAAGAAAAGCATAACACTCGCCTCTGTGTCTTTAGTCAAATTAAGACTTCATAAACTTATTAGTAAAATCTACATTACAGCTACCAATCTTCACACATTGTATTGTTCCGGACCTGCAGAACAACCTTTAATTTGATAACTAAAGAGAGCATATTTACAATGTTAGTAACATGCTTCGTCACTCAACACTCATAACTTCTCCATGTGTAATACTGCATCCATTCATAACATCTACTATGAATATTATTACCAAGTTTTATTTTAAATCCAAAAATCAATAGTGAGGTTAATCTCAATCCCATTAAACATTAGTTCCCTAGGGTATGATTGAGAATTAGCCTTAAAATCATCAGCCCAACACCACATTAATTATTGTATTTTGCAACAATAGTTCACCAGAACCACAGTGTCTGGTGTTCCAGAACGGCACCATATCACCACCTCTTAACTTAAAAAAAAGTGACCAAAAGGATAATTAGTGGAAATTAACAGTCCTATCACAAAAACAACATTGAACAGTCTTGGCCATTCATATCCTCTGCAAAATTAAATTAAAAAAGTCAAAGAAGTAAAAAAAAAGAAACTGAAAAAAAGGGTAAGTACCTCAGTTTTATAATATACAAACCAAAAAGTTATTAAACATCCAGTAACATTGCTCATACTGGACAAGGCACTAAAACACCCTGAATACGATGTCCTAGATCGATCTTACACAACTTTGCGTGTCTTCTGCAAAACTTGTAAAAAATAAAGTACCTCAGCTGACAGGCCTGTTAGAAGACAAAATTACTGATTAATGTCCAGCATTGTTATAGGTACTGAATAATCCTCTAAAACTGCTCCAAACATATGTCTTTACAGCACCAATGCCTGTGTGGGAACCAGAGTCTTAAAAAGGTGTATAACTGAAACCATCAATAATGTGTTGAATTAAACTACCAAACATCAAGCATCAATTGAAGAATAATAAATAATAAGAACTATATGGAAAACTGTGAGGAACCAGATTCTTACAAAGATATGTATTTGAAAACAAAGATAATGGGCCTGATTCTAACTTTGGAGGACGGTGTTAAACCGTCCCAAAAGTGGCGGATATACCACCTACCGTATTACGAGTCCATTATATCCTATGGAACTCGTAATACGGTAGGTGGTATATCCGCCACTTTTGGGACGGTTTAACACCGTCCTCCAAAGTTAGAATCAGGCCCAATGTGTTGAAGTGATAGTTAGGACCTAGTTTCAATAGAAAAAGTGTTTTTTTACTTGCCTATATCTTTAGCGTCAGTTGATGAATCTTTACTACATTTTCCCAAAAAGTTTGCCAGTCATGTCAGATGTTGTCTGGAAAATGTTTGGGTGATCTGTCAAGCGGGGAACAAGAAAAAGGGGGGGGTCCCTAAACACATTTTTCCCATTCATTTTTCCATAACGGTTTTGAACAGCGATAGCTGTTAGCAGATCCCTCTCTGTGACAGCAGTGCTGGCTCCTGCAGGAGACAGGGAGCCAGCTGGGACTGCAGGGGCCTTCAGGCTCCCCCTACAGTCACTAAGATTGAGACTGGGTGCCCTGGGGGGCACCAAGGTCACATGGCCAGGCCCTGGGGATGGTGTCCACCGGGCCAATATTGGCCCTGGAAATAGGGGCCACGCAGTCCTCCTCTCGGGGCCAAGATTTCCTCCCCCCAAAATTTTTTATGTTTAGGCCAGGCCCCGGGGATAGGATCCTCGGGTGGAGATTGGCCTGAGGGGGCTACACCCAAGTGTGGGTGTGTGGAATCACCCATGCTCCATCCATGGAACGCATTCCCTACTCTGAGTAACGCAAGGCAGCAACTTGCGCTTTCTTGCACTACTCCAAATTTACTGTGGCACACAGAGCCGCACAAGGTAGCTCTGAGTGGCATATTAAATCTGACTTAAGGACTTTGGCTGCCTGGCGTCGCCATGCGTGACACAACAGCAACACAAGCCATTAGTAATTTTGGGCCCTGGTGTCTGGCAACTTTCACAGATTGAATGCTCATAGCTATCAATTAGCTCAATTTTTATTTGTGACATATACAGCAAATCTTAACCTTTTAGCCAGAATTACTGTGCATAATGGGATTCAAAGTCTTGTTTTTGCAGTTACAACAGCCAAACCTTGAAAAGTGTTTTGCCTAAAAAAAGAAGACTTGCCAAATTTGTCATGGGTCTCTTGCCAGCTGTGCACATCATTCCCTTGCTAATATTCTGATTTTTTAGCTGGCATTGTCTTTTTTTTGTGCTGGCTGTACAGTATCTGTGTATGTGAGAGAAGCGTATACTTCTGATGTCCCTCTTTTTCATGTTTTTTCAAAAGAGGTGTACACAGCTTAGCTGCACCTGTTACGTGACAGCACACAGTGTTGCTTCCTATATTGTACCTGTTTTGTGTGATGAAAATCAACTCTGTTCTCTACCTGTGATGTGAGAAAAGATTTTCACTGCCACTTCATTGTCGTACCAATGTTGTTCACGGGAGGCCTGCAAAAGCAATATGTGGTGCTGTACCAGTCTGATGATGGAACCTTGCACTACCACTTCCCATACTGTAATTGGTTGTTGTGACGTGGTGCCCACAGGTCAGGTGGGACAGAAATGTCCCCTTCATTATCCACACTATTTTTAATTTAAAAGTCAAAATAATGTATTTTCTCTGGGAGTTGATTGAGGTGGCTGTCAGTAACCAGACTTTATGCTTGACTTGCTCTAAGGGCAGGCTGTAGTTTTTTTGCATCTGGTTTTACACCTTTAGGGCTGCAGTAAATGTGCAAGCATAGTGTAAACAGTAATGTTCTGTGCATGTGTATTTGTATGAGCTGGTCCCTCGCTAAACCCCCTTCTTAAATTTCTGTAAATCCCTCCCATTAAAGAGTAAATCATTCCCATTTTCCCACAACTCCCTCCACTTCCTGTTCTGTTTCATTTTTTGTAATGCACCCTGGACTGTTGCTTCAGATGCTATCCCTCTTTTGTATTAGTGGTATGAGTGGGCATGCACAGCTGCTTTTCTGCTCTACCACCGTCTGCCACCCATACTGTACCAGTTTTTAGTAAAGGAAGTTTTCACATTTGCCTTTGCTATTGTACCTGTTTTGTAAGGGACACATACTTAGACTTTCTGTACTATACCTCCGATATGTAATAATTGTTGCCCATGCTGTGTCTTTTTTGTGTGTGTCAATCCTTCATTCATTTAAGGACTTTATTTTGGTTAATCATAACCATAAAGGCACACATAAAAACATAAACGTTGACAGGCGCAGATGGGCTTGCTTTTGGCACGTCTTCGGCACGCCATCTGTGCACCCACTGCAATTGCCAATAAGTAGATCCTGAGGTGGGAGGGGGCAGTCGGATGAGGGCAGGAGGGGAAAAAGCAGGAAAAAAATGGTGAGAAGGCAGATGGGAAGCAGGGGGCAAAGCGCAGCATGCAGGGGCAGCAGCAAAAGACCAACATGCAACCTACCCAATCAGAGTTGGCAGAGCCGAACAGGATGCTACCTTCAAAGTAGCACTGAACAAATATCATCTCCACCTCAGAGAACCTAAAATGGTTGCCCTACTCAGCCGCATTGAGGAAAGCACTAACTGCCCGGAGGAACTTTTCAAGATCGTCAAAGAGTTCTACTGACTGGCAGCCACCGGAACCACCACCCTACCCTCCCAGGTCCTCTGCGACTCTCTCTACCTGACTACTTGCATAACTAAATCTCAGTTATCTATAGTAACTTCCACCCCCAACCCACCAGCATCAACTGCTTTTGACCTAACCAGGAGACTCCCCCAGCCACCTGGTCACCAACTGGAAGCAACTATCTATCCAGACAACAGCTGCTCTCATTAGTTTGGCCCAATACATCTTCAACATGGGCCAGAAGGAGATTAGCAGCATCCTTGCCCCCATCCTCAACACCTCCAACAGGACTGCCACCAACTCCGAAGCCTGGAAACATGCAGAGGTCAAGCTGCTCCTGAAAAAAATCCACCGACTCCAGCAAACTCAAAAATTACCACCCCATATCTCTGCTTCCCTTCCCAGCTAAGGTTCTAGAAAGACCCATACACCAACAGCTCCCAAAGCACTTGAAAAGACACAACCTACTGGACAGCTCCCAATGCAGCTTCCGCTCCAACCACAGCACTCAGGCCACCCCAATCACCGGAATGGATGACATGAGGCCCATGCATGACCATGGAGAGAAGGCTGTCCTGATCCTCCTTGCCTTCTCAGCCATGTTATACACTGTCTCCCACTACTACCTCACCTCCAGACTCCACCACATCGGGATCCGAAGCAACACTTTCAAATGGATCCATGCTGCTCCCACGGACTCAACATTATCTCATATGCTGAAGACACTCAACTCATACTCCCCCTCTCCGAAGACATTACCACCGCTAGAGACAACTTCAGCAAAGCCGTGATCCACGTCTCCGAATGGATGAGAGCAAACTGCCTGAAACTGAACATGGACAAGGTAGAGGTGATCATCTTCGGAAAAAAAACCTCTCTTTGGGCCAACTCCTGGTGCTCCCCCCATGCTTGGACAACCCCTGACCCCGACTGACTACACCAACAACCTTGGTTTCATCCTCAACAGCAAAGTCACCTGCAAATGACAGATAAAGACAGTGGCCTCCTCCTGGTTCCACAACCTTCGCATACTACATAAGGTCTTCAGATGGATTCCCATCAAAACCAGAAAGATGGTAACCCAAGCCATCATCGCCAGCAGACTAGACTACGGAAACACCTTTTACGTAGGACTCCCCTCCCAGCTCCTCCACCGCCTCCAAACCATTGAGTACACAGTGGTGAGACTCATCTTGATCCTCCCCAGGTAGACCTACATCATCCCCTGCCTCAGAGGTTTCCACTGGCTGCCCGTGCACAAGAGATGCAAATTGAAGGTTCTCGCCTTCACACACAAAGCTCTCCACAACATCGGCCCAATCTCATCAACCACAGACTCTCCTTTCACTGGCCCTCCAGGAAACTCAATTTTACAACCCTCCCTCAATTCCCAAGAATGTGCCGCAGTCGCAATGCGGGAGGTTCTGGAAAGACCTCCTACCCCACCTGCGTACCACTAACTCTCTCCTCAACTTCAAGAGAAAGCTCAAGACCTGGCTTTTTCAATACAAGCTACCAGTTCTCAGCAAAAAACCCAGAGCATCTGGTATCCCCCCCCCCAAGGTGAGAAGCTGCGCTTTTCAAATCTAATGATTGATTGACTGATTGATTGATATACTTAACAAGGCCTATACTAGTCAGCAAAAACCTCAAAAGGGTCCACTATGCTCACTGGACGGCATTGATAAACTCTCTATATTGCTAGTGTAATATACTATTTGCTAATTAGCTAGGCTCTAAATCTAGCTCAAGTCAATTTGATAATAAACATTTCAAAGTTACACAATCATATTATTTAAAAACTGTAGCAAAATACCAATTTGTATAAAAGAAGCACCCTATTGCACCAAGATTCACTGATAAAATAAACTTACCAAAATTCATTAAAGTGCACTGTGCTTTTAGAGTATGTCTAAAACTCACAGTATCACATCCTCCTTTGTTCTACTACACTGAATTGACTGCAAATGTTTTTTTAAACAGAGAAGACAATGCAACTTTTATTTTGTTCCTTACATACTCTTAGTGCTTATTGTTGATCTCTAATTCCCAGTATACAACAGAGAAGGATAATCTACCAAGCACATTGTTTTGCATAGGGTCTACAGAAAATTAACAAGTGCTCTTCATTCTCTTCTACCTGGCAGCACATAGGACATACCTAGTTAGGTTGTTATCTTTAGCCCATGGATAAGTGAAAGTAGCAAGTGGGATTATACCTAATCTAAATTTAATGAGCCAGAGCCCAGTAAATGGAACATTAATTTAATCCATAAATTGCTCAAATTAAAATTCATACTTAACCATAAAAAGAGATCAGAAAAGTTGTCCCTCAGAATAACAGTAAACCTAGTATTTTGTACAGTGTTCCAGTAACTTAATTTCACAGTTTGGCAAATGCCTACAGGTACTGAGGAGGGATGTAACCAATCCTCTATCAGCCCTAGTCTCTCCAGCCATGTTTTTATATAACATGATAAAGAGATTGTGTAGGACAAAGAAGTACCTAGGATTTCCCAGAAGCATACTCTGTAAGGCACTAGCTCCCCTATGGTCCATATCCGAATCTGGTACATAATTGGCTTTAATTTTCCTATTTTAGCAATTGATTTAAAATTTAGATCAAGTCTTAGTGGGAGTAATGGTGCGCTTGTTTGGAGTTCTCACTTTTCTCAAGCGAATCTCACTTACAACGGTTCCATAGTTTAGCTCCATAGAGAGCTGCTCTAAGGCTTGCGTCTCATAGATTTCCAAGGCCAGGGATTTAGGGTAGGTTGAACAATGATTGGAAAACTAAGCAAATGCCAAATCTCTATGCTTCAAAATTAATAAGCTTTTCTTATTGTGGGATTTCCAATTATTAGAATCATTGAGTATCACACTTAGATAATCAAATTAAGGAATCCTCTCTAAAACCTTTCATTCCAGGACTGCACTTCTTTTTACTTTCTTCTGAGAGTTGAACACTGTATATTTGGTTTTGGTTCCATTTATCATCAAGCCAAGAGTATATCTCTCCTAAAGGATAAGTAAGCCCTTAGGGTTTTTTGAAAGAACGATGTCATCAGCAAGTATTAGTCCTGGGAGCTTTGAGCCAGCCCATTTTGGTGAATTGTTTTCACAATCCATCAAGTATGGAATGTAGCCATTGATAAACAGCAAGAAGAGGGTAGGCTCCAGGACACAGCCCTGGTGACCCCCTCTTCTACTTGGAATATCCTCTGTGGTTTTCCCTTTGGGACCCCATATAACCTTCTCAAAATTGTCTGTATAAGTGGTTGAATCAAATGCAGAAGGCCAGATCTGAGGGGATCTTATCAAGGTCTGGTGCTTTTCCAGTTTTCTTTGGCCTGTATCATATTTAGAGTATCTATTAACATGAATTCCACAACCCTCTTTTGACCCCTTTTTTTTCTCTAGGTGTTTTGGGCCACAGATCTACGTTATGATCTTTGCATGATGATTCAGAGTAGAGAGGTGAGAAATATTTTACCTCATCCCCTGATGCTATGTGGGTTTTTCAGTGAGAATGCTCCTTGAGCCCTCCATGTTTCACCAAGTGCCAAAACCCCTATCTTTTAACTTGACCGCTTCAAACAGGACATTCCCAGATTTCGCTTTCTCATTTGGTGTTGTAGGTTTTGACAATATTTGTGTGTTTCTGCCTGTATTTGATTATATTGTTTCTATCCTTGGTTTTATAGACATAATACGTGCAGTTTTTGTCTTTCTAGCCTTTCTACAGTCATGATTAAACTATTTGTGCTTTTAAGGGAGATATTTACAGTTTTGTATATCTTTCTGGAAAAGCTGTTTTAATTTAAAAAATAATGTTTCATGAACATCCATGGATTAAAAGATTGTACAAGCCTGATAATCTACTGAAGCTAACGCCAAAGTTATTAATTTATGAATCTCTTGCATGCAATTCACAGTTTTGTGTATGTTGTTCACCCATCTAACATTTCGTCTGTTATTAGTTATCACTATTGTTTCAGAAGGGCATACATCAGGACATGTCATATCTCTGATTTGGGACCACTTTAGTTTTCAAAGGAGTGGCTCATGATCACTTTTAGTTTGTTTGATGACCCCCATATAAGCCATTTCATAACATTTTTTTAGATCAATCAATGTATAATCAATATTGCTTTTGTATTCACCTCTACTAAAAATGGGTTTAGCACATAGATCTAATGGAAAGTGACCACTGCAGGCTCTTAGTCTGTGTCACATTACTGAGTCTACAGCTTTTAGACCATCCTCGTCTTTCTCCTAAATTGAAAGAAGGGTGGCATTCCCCAGTTCTTACCCTCTTCTTTAATCAAATCTAGCATGGAGTCATAGGGCTCAAAACAGGTATTAAAATCTATCATAATAACCACATTTTTGTCTAGAGTTTTGAGGGTCAGAGATTCCTTATTTCGTTGGATAGTTCTGATGTAGACATTTACTAAAAGATAAGGAATTCCTTTGTTTTGACATCAGTCTGAGTACTACTAAATCTGGGAAGGCTATTTCAACGTTCTGTTTTTATCCACATGGATAGCCCTTCAGATAATTTGCCTACCTTGGATACTTGGGCCTCACTAGTTTATGTGTTGTAGCCTAATCAATATATTTCACTAGGGACAACTCTCTTGAAAGAGGCATACGTGGTGTTCATCAATAAATTTCCCCAGTCCTCATTGGCTAATTTAGATTTAATTCCTGCAGTATTCTAGTTCAATAGCCTTATGTGGTGCACTGAATATGATTTATTCTCATATTTACCCCTAAAACCATTCTTAGTACAAAGTTCATCTTCAAATGTACTTTGTACTAAGAATGTACAAAGCGCATTTATTCTCTGTGGGCACTTTGGGTTTGTATTAGTTTCCTTGCGTAGGTGTAAGATAGTTTGGTCACTTCCTTGGTTAGTCCAATGATGCCTTGATCATTATGTATAGGGGCCTTATTTTCCCTTGAAGCAAAAGCTACTAATGGAAGTAAATCTAGTGCCTCCATGACCCTTCCCATATATGGAACTATGGGCCACATGGTTTTCGCAGCTCTTGCAATATTGCACCCTGGACCGTTTGTACATCACTCGAGAGTTCCACCTTAAACTGTATTTTGGAACCCTCCTGAGAGGAGGTATGTTAATCTAACATAATCAAGCCTTCTACTAACTCTGTATCAATCAATTTCACTTCTATTGAATTTCGTTGGCCTCCATGTGCAACATGACATTTTACATGGCCAATAGCTTAATATACCATTGAATAGCAATGTCAGACATCACAAATCCAATTAACTACTTTGTTGCTTAAAGAATCTCTGTTTTTGATAGTATCAAGAAATAGTTTGGAAACGTTCGACATATACACCATTTTTCACAGTTGAAATTGTGGACAGGTAACATAAATCTATTGTTAGAAATGAGTTTAGGAAATTAACAGCAATTATAAAAGGAGTTCATGAAGATCAAACAAGGGACCTTAGGATTGTGTGGAACCAAAGTTAAGTCACTAACTTGATTATTGAAACTGGAATTGTTCCTTCCTACGCAATCACAATCAAAATGGTCAAAATTTCCATATCCTTCAGCAGTACCAGTTTCATACTTTTTTGGACGATCTTGTATTTGAAGGTTGGCTTTGAACTTATTAGATCCAACAAGAGACATAGCAGTAGTGGGCTTCAAATTTGAAATGTCCAAAAATGTATGTTTCTTGTAGGACCTTTCAAGTTGACAAGCCAGAGATGACTTGATTGAGGTCACTTATCTCCACTCTCACAGCATTAATGAGGCTAATTGCCCCTGCAAGTGTTGCTGGTCCAGCTTTATTATTTGATTCATCAGCTCTTCATTTATTGGAAGGGCTCATTGGATACTTTGGGGGTTGATTAACTGAAATGGATTCAGACTGAAGGATCTCATATCTATTTCTGCACTCCACGTTAGGTATAACTTCCACTTTCTTGGCACTGCAAGTAATTGAGCATTCATTCAAGTTAGAGAGGGATAGTTTTGCAGCTAGTTGCTGTACAGTTGGGTGGTCACGTTACCTAGGTGCATTAGTCCTTTACTTGCAGTGCCTGTTTTTACATTAAAGAAAAGAAGGTCTGTACTGGCATGGACACTATGGGCCTGATTACAGCTTTGGCGGAGGGGGTTAATCCGTCTCAAATGTGACGGATATCCCGCCCACCGTATTACGAGTTCCATAGGATACAATGGACTCGTAATACGGCGGGTGGGATATCCGTCACATTTGGGACGGATTAACCCCCTCCACCAAAGTTGTAATCAGGCCCATAGTGTCCATGCCACCAAGAATCATTTTACTGCCAAATTAGCCCCCATCATGTAGATGGGAGCTTCTTTTGGCAAAGACCTGTGAGCTCATCGGTTTAATGGCAAAGAAGATGTTGAACAGGGTGACAAAAAAATGCAAATAAGGGAACTGAGAGCGAAAGGCAATAAAGGATGAGGTTAAGGAAGAGAATAAGAGGCAGGAAGGGAAAGGTGATGGAAAGGACAAAAGGGAGAGAAAAGGGAAAAGTGGAAGAACATGTGAATTACAATAAGGATATTGGCAAGGAATGAAAAAGAAGGGCATTAACCTAAAGGACAAAACTATAAGAGAAATTAGATCTTGAAAGGAAAAAGAGTAAACGTTGGAACAAAAATGATTTAGGAAATGAAATTAACTGATGGGAAAAGAAAGAAATAAGATTAAAAGAAATGTGTGAAAAATAGAAAAAAGGGATAGGAAAAAGAGAAGAGGAAGGGAATGATATGCATAACCACTAAGTAACAGAGAGAATAAAGAGAAGTGAAGGACTTGGAGAAAAACATGTGGTAAAAGGGATGAGAGTCTTAGTAAGTTAAAGGTGGAACAACAGAAGAAGCAGCATATTAGGAAGGCCAAGAAAAGGATACAGGAAGCAGAAAATGAAGGACGGAGAAGAATGGCACTATGCAGTACAAGGCAATTAAGGCAGCAAGAGAGGTGTAAGAGGTTTGATAAGCTGAGATGTTACAGAACGGAATGGTAAATGGAGACGCAGAGTGCTGGGGCAGGTGTGAAGCCTGAAATAAAGGAATGAAGAACATGAGTCAGCAGAAAGAAAAATAGAGACAGACATAAGTAATAATCAATCTGAACTCAGAGGTTCAGCTGTTGGAGGAAAATAGAAACTAAAAGCTAATGAAATGAGGTAGAAGCAAGGGAATCTGGAATAGCCATGGATGAGAGAGGTAGAGGTGGTGGTAAATGAGAGCGGTATAGAGGTGAGAAGATTAGAGAGGCAGAAATGGAGGTTAGAACGACACTGAGCCATGATAATGAACACATGAGAAGGTCCACACAGGGATTGAAAGGGAAACTAAAAGATAGCAATAACTAGTGGTCAAATATGAAGATGAAGGTGAAAGTGAGGCTGCATGGGATCCAGCTGAAAGAATTCAAGTTGTGGCAGTGAGAAGAAATGGGGATGAGAATGAGAACTAGGGAGGTGGAGGGAAACTGGGAAAGGTAGAAACGAGTGAGTAACAGTGAAATAGACATGAAAGGAAACAATATAGTGGGTTGTAAGAGGAATACTGTGAGAAATGAAGAAAGCAAATCAAAGAGATGAAGATACAGTACAGAGTAAACCAGGAGAGAAGGAGACTGTAAAGTTGTCAGAAACATTAGTAAGAGAGAATAAGAGGTGGAGGGGACATGACAGAAGCAAGAGTATGAGTTGAAATTATAGGTGAACAGAGAAAAGCAGTGAAGGCGTCAATAGAACTGAGGTAGAGGATAACTTAAAAAGGAAGTGGTGTATATACATTGAAAAATGAGATGAAATGAAATATAGAGGTCAAAATATGGTGACCTGTGGGTAGCAAGAGGACAATTGCCTCTTGCGCAAGAAAGGAAAAAGAGAACACCCCTTCCTCTAGCTTGGTAGTAATAACCAGCTACCCCTCAAACTGCTGCTCCCCTACGCCACTGCAGATGCTGCATTATTGATAGCTATCCCTGGTGGTTAAATAATGAGAGAAAGGGATAGACATGAGATGGTCGTTACGTGAGATGAAAGAAATGGGACAGAGAGGTCCTTGCCCACAAAGTGCATTGGTGCAGTGAAAGTTTCTTTGCAACTACACAGAGGTAACACTATTACACAATGGTATTTTTGAGGTGCTTATTTTAGGAAGCTTGCCTGGTGTGTGGTGAGCACTTAAGGTGTTATCACCAGGTATTCCCTATTAGTGAAGTGTAGGCAGTGTCTAGGAAGCCAGGGCTCTCTAGGGGTAGATGTGGATGAGCAGCGAAGACGTATCTGGGCGACATGCAAACCTTATGCAATACCACTATTGTCACACAGCACTATCACTCATGAAAGAACCACTCAGTGTTACAAAAATAAAGGTACTTTGTTATTGTAACACAAACACTAGAATACTGAATAGGCAATCCTCCAACTGGAGGTAAGTAAACACACTATTATTTACAAATTAGCAATCTGTAATAGCATAGAAAGGAATAGGCATTGTTAAAGGCAATGGCAAATAGTGAGGGCGCTAGGGGAGGGCCAAACCACATACTAAAAAAATAGAATGTGAAAGGCAGTCCCCCACCCAAGGATGTGGAATCAGTAGAAGCGAGCTAGAGGAACTAGGAACCCTAAGAGGTGAGTACCAGAGTGACCCTCAGTGACCTGGAGAGCAGAGGTGAGTACCTGGTATTTCCCAAAACTAACAGGAGGACTTTGGAAAAGGATTATGCAAGACCCACCCAAGACTGGACGAACCTGAAGGTGGATCATGACAGAAGAGGACCTCCAAAAAAGAGGGGACCAAGTCCAGTTCGAGATGGAATGTCTGGTTGTGGCAGCAGCCATTACCCACACTTCTGTGGATGCAGGACCAGGTTGATGGTGGATGAAGAAGGTCAGCAGTGCAGCACAGGAGCTGTAGAGGAGTCCCAGGAGTGATGCAAGTGATGTACCACGTCGGCGGTCGAGATACAGTCAGTCAGTGGTGCTGGAAAACCACCAACAAGCCTTGGTAAATGCAAGAGATGGAGAAAAGGTTTGCAAGGCTGAAGAGAACCAGCAAAGTCCAGGAACCTTGACCCACGGAAGGGAGTCTGGGGTGGCCCTCAGCAGTTGGGAGAGTCACAAGAAGAGGAGGCAGCCCCCACAGGCAACCCACAGGCAGCAGGCACAGGAGTCACAGTGAGGCCCATGCAGCACACCTGAAGAGGAGTCCCACATCGTTGGAGCAGCAAGCACAAGACATTGCAAGAAGGAGTGCTGGAGACCGGGGATATATGGAGGCTGAAGAACCTTTGGGGGAGAAACAAATAAGGCTTGGTAGCTGCAAGAGTAAAGGTGCACAGGGGTACTGTCCTGCAAGGACTTACCATCTCCCAAGTTGGACAGCTGGTAGAGAGGACCAAGGGGACTACTCCAGACCACCACCTGTGATGCAGGATACATGCAGCTCCATAGGAGAGAAGATCCACACAGCCAGTCATCATTGCAGTTGGTGCCTGTGGAAGCATGGGAGTGACTCCTTCACTCCAAGGGCGATTCCTTTTTACTTCTTGCGCAGGCTAAAGACTTGCTGCCCTCAGAGGATGAGCAGCAAGGGAAATGTTGCAGTTGATGGAAGGAGCTGGAGAAACAATGTTGCAGAGCAGAGTTGTCGCTGAAGTTGCAGATTGTGAGTTCCTGGAGGGTCCAGTTGCAGTCCCACTGGCCAGAAGATTAAGTAAACGATGCAGAGGAGTCCTGCTGGAATCTTGCATGTCGAATATGAGGACCCATCCAAGAGGGAGACCCGAAATAGCCCAGGAAGGGGGATTGGTCACCTAGCAGGGTGACCCTCCATCAGGAGGGGGCTGTGACAACACCTTCCTGACCTGGCCACTCAGATGCTCCCAGGGGCCTCAGCCCACCTTGTACTCAAGATGGCAGAATCAAGTGTCCATCTTGAGTAGGCTGAAATGTTGTGTAGACCAGGATCATTTTGATATATGTAACCTAAAGAATAAAGCTACAGCTGACCATGTAAATCTGTAACTCAAGTTAAAAGTGTAACATTTATTAGTCATGACATCTGGAACAGCCTAGGCAAGCTAAGCAGCCCAGGTAATTTATAGCAGAGCTGTTCACATAACGGGCTTCCTTTTAGCATATGGGGAACACCTTGACAATCTGTTTGGCATACTGATCATTTTGTTAATAGGAACACACCTAAATATTTGAGCAGCTCTCTGGAACCAGCAGTGTAATGCAAAGTGATGGGGTCCCCTGCAGTATATTAATCTCCAATAGATCAAGGATATTCATTATCCTTGGGGTGAATGGGGCCCCTAGGAAGAGATTGCCCCCTCCCTGCGCTACTAACGCTCAGGGACCTGTTTAAATGCCCCGATACAGGGCAAAGGGACCAGTGATCCCTTTCAATCTCTTTGCTGAGGGTTTGTTATGCTCATGGGAGGCCGCACGATCAGCAGCATTAAAGCAAAATTTTGCACGTTTTCTTTCCATCAGCTTCATGAAAAAAATGCTTCCAAGAGCTCTTGCATTTCAATCCATCACAGGTGCTGAGGGGGCCCATTTTGGATGAAGAAGTATGGGGTTCCCCTCGTATCACGGGGGCTGTGAGGCCCTCCTGTCTGGAACCTTCAAACACCACATACATATTTTGGAAGTAGAGCGGGATTTCATGGCAGTACACTTATATATCCTTCTGTCTACCACAAAATACATAGAATCGCTGCTTTTGTACCAGTACATCAGAAAATAAACAATCTGATAATATTTTATTTACTGCAATACGCATTTCATTTTGATAATAAGTGCCATATACTGCTGCCACATTGCAGAGTTAGCTGTCCTTTGCACATTCAGTGTTTCTCATTCGCACATACATGATTTGCAGCCACAAAGAAATAAGGGGGTTATTACAACTTTGGAGGAGGTGTTAATCCGTCCCAAAAGTGACGGTAAAGTGACGGATATACCACCAGCCATATTACGAGTCCATTATATCCTATGGAACTCGTAATACGGCTGGTGGTATATCCGTCACATATGGGACGGATTAACACCTCCTCCACTGGGAGATCCCTTCTTGGACGAACTGTAGAACCTTAGATTTACTAATTCCTAGATAAAACTGAATATTAAAAGCTAACAGATCTCCCAGGTTCTCTACATGTTCTTGAGAAGGGGTGGGAGTACCGTTTACTGATTCTCCTTTTATGGGATGTTTTGGACTGAGTTTCTGTCATGTGAATTAAATGAACGGTGAAACCCTAAACAACCCCTTTGTAAATCAAAAACACTGAAGCAGTTTTAAATATGCCAGTCTATCACAGCTACTGCAGAACATTAAGTTATCTGCTTTTTTTTTTGGCGCTAACATAATTGGCGAAACTCTGGCTGATATTGTGAGGTTCATGGGGCCCCTCTAAATGTATGGTAAGAAATGAGTTATTGGTTGAGAGGGGTGTAAGCCCTTTTCATGCTACAACCACAATCCCTGTCAGGGTGAAATACAAAATGACACTAAACTTGTTGTGTCTCTGTAGCTCACACAGGAGGTCAGCCAACTGACCCTTGGAGACAGTTTGTGTAGCCTGGGCTCAAGGCAAACAGGTCCAATATTCCTTCTTCAGATAGCAAGGCTGCCCTTCAGGCAGCAGGGCAGTCCTTCTGGCAGCAGAGCAGTCTTTCTTCTGAATCTTCCACAGATCAAGGAGTGTTCTGACATAGGATCTGAAAGTGTCACCTTTTATCCACACTGCCAGTCTTTGTGTGAGGGACAACCTCTAACCCATTCTGAAAGTAGTTGTGACCAGTTCCCCTGTCCTTCCTGGGTTTGGCTTCCAACATGTGCTACTTTCTAAATACCATACACCCTGCCCTATAAACCTTCAGGACCTACCTTAGGGGTGACTTAGAATTTTGTAAAAGGATGGCTAAGCCACACAAAAGTTTTATTTTTCCAGATTGAAAAGGCACTTTCACACTGCACTACAGGCTGCAGTGGCAGGCATTAGACATGCTTCAAAGGGCTCATTAGTGGCTGGCACAATTAGTGCTTCTACCCACTAGTAGCAAAGTAGCAAATAATTTACAAGTCCTCAGTACATGTAGTACCTTATACCAGGGAGTTACAAGTTCATTAAATGTCCCTACCAGGCGTAAGCCAATCCTATCATGTTTTAAAGGGAGGGCACAAACACTTTATCACTGGTTAGCAAGGGAAAACGTGCACAAGTCCTAAAAGCCAACAAAGTCAGGTTAAGCAAAGCCAACAAAGTCAGGTTTAGCAAAGCAGAGCAAGGCAAAAATCTGGTGTGAGCCTGCAGAAAGGGTCAGGTCCACATGACCCGGCCCCCCCAGCTAAAAGCTAGGGTTGACTAATAAATAGCCTGATGGGCTTCCCTGCCAAAACAACAGAATATGGGCAATGGCCCTGTAATGCTGAGGCACCTATCAGTACTATGCTCTTCTGATCCCTGCTCAATGTCTCTGCCCATATTCTCCAGAGCCACTGTGCTGACCCCTGGGGAACCCTTCTCATCATTTGCAGACCCCCCTATGCAAGACTTGTACCCTTAGTTTGCTCATAGATGCATCATAGTAGGCAGACAGTACCACCATGGCCAACTAGGTGATGGGCCCATTCTGCCCCTTGGATCAGATTTCTGTTCCCAACCCAAGAAAAACTCTTCCCACAAGGACAACAACCGACAGAGGCAACTAACAGCTGTCAGTGTCAAGAGCAAGGCCCTTAGCTCTCCACTGCCTGGTGGATACTCTAAGTGGGTGCATTGGGCAGCCCTCACTTCTTGTCTTGGGTCTGGCAAGACGTTCCCTATTTGTTCCTGAGGTTTCCAAGACCTCTCAGTGGGGTGCGCAACAGCTCTTGGTTTTAAGCACCCTATTTCCACTCTCCTTCCCACCAGCTTAGGGTTGGTATCCTGACACTGGCCTCTCAGCCCAGGGTCTGTACCCTGAGGCTGAACAGGTGTCTGGTAATCCAGGACTTCCAAGGAAGAACCACCACCCTCCTCAAGGAGGATACAATCCATCTGTGTCATGCAGGGATCTGCCTGGTGCAGGTCTTATGGCCTCTGTGGCAGCACACACAGCACCCCAAGGCAAGGAGTCGCCTCCCCAGGGTCAACATTGGGGTGCTCTTCTTTGAGAGCTGGCAATTCCTTGATCCACTGGTCTTCCCACTATGGAGTGCCCCCTTTACTGCCCCTTCATCTGCGCCTTTGTACTCTCCCTTGGGGAGTAGTATCCTAAGAAATATGAGCTTTCAGGATGCCTTGGGCATCCACCCTTTCCAGTTCTTGCAACATAGGCCTAGAATTGTTTATTTTCTAAGTTTTCTTTATTTTCAGTCCTATTTGCATCTGCATTCGAAAGTATGAGATTCTTTCTGTGTGCAAATCTGCTGACAAACATGCACATGTCAAGTGTGGGCAGACATTTCTTGTTTCCATTTTTGTCTTCACAATGGAACTCCTCTTTGTAGGTTAACTTTGTACTCAATTCCACACATGTTTTTGCACCTGACACCATGGCCGGTCTTTATGGGTGCTCAAGGCTAACATGGCTCTGTCATTTAATGTAAATATGTGAAGGTAAGCATCGATTAGGCGGTGATAGATTGGACCAAGGAGATAGCAATGTCTCAAGCTCTGACTTGTTTTGAAAACATTAGATTGAATCAGTGGCTAAATTCCTATAAAAGCTCATGTTTTTGACCACTGATTAGGAGAATTCAATTGAGAGATTATCTCCAGACATGATGCCGATTTGCTGATTCCTCATCCAGGCTTCGTTCTCTATTGGAGAGATACATTGGGAGAGCTAGCTGCAGAAGCCAGAGCAGCCATGCTGGCACTCCTGACTTTAGCTGACACACAAGTCTGTTCTTTCATGTGGGAACTCTGACAACAAACAGTCAGACTTGGCTTTTCAAAAGGTATTCTCTGCAGGAATGCTATCTGATGTTTTAGCCCACTAATTTAGTGAAGGGATTAGAAGTAGCATTACGGTCTAGGATGCTATCTAACTTGCAAACATGCTTGAAGTTTTTCCTATGGTCTAATTAATAGTAACCCTTTTAACTACAATCTTAGTCTCATTCTGTCTCATTACATTAATTTAGTTTGCACAAAATTCAGACTTTAAAAAAAAATCTTTTAAACCTACATGTGCTGAGTTCTTACTGATTTTGAGTGTATTGTCTGGACTTGTTTATGAGGACTGCTGATACATACCTGAAAATATTTCATGTGCAAAGAATAGCTTGGTGGGCTCATGTTAGGACTCCGGTCCATTGGGCATCTAATTCAGTGTGTGCACTGAACTGAGTCCGTGCACCATGGGTTTGAGATCCGATCCCTGCAGTTCTCGAGCAAATCTCCAGACAGTCAGCTATATTTCATTTAATACAGTTCTTGCACTCATTTTCCACATGTTAGTACCAAGAAAATAATAGTAGGGTAAATAAAGTAATAATGTGTTATGCTTTAGGAATGTATGTTGCTCCAAATGTCAACCAAAGTAACCTCATAAGGTCAAATGCCTGAGCATGTATGCCGCCACCAGCCAAGACAAAATGAATCAGTGATGTTTCTAAGAAGCCTATTGTTATTTCCTGAATTCATCCTAAACACCATCAGGGAGTGTTAGCAGAAACTTTCATTACCCCTTCATCTTGTCCTCTTCGCCCCACTTCATATGTATTGAGGCATCTCGCCTCCAGAGTACTCACATGCCTTTTTTCATCATCATTCTACTCTCTTAGTAGTAGAAAGGGCCTCACCTTTCCTTGCCTCATCTCTTATTTCTCTGTCTTCCGACAGAGGTAAATACACTAATTTCAGTTATAATGAGAGAGAGTGGGATATGCAAATCGCTGATACACCCCCACTCAAGTGCTGGGTCTGGGAGCTCCTGAACGACATCAGCCATTGAACCATTGAGTGACTCGGATAGTGTCCTCACTCCGCGCTAGTGTTGTTTAATGTGGTGGGTGCATTGAGGTAATGGTGTATATGGAGAGTAATCCAAATTGAGCAAAGATTGTCTCTCCATACACCTCTTTAAAAGATGCTGCTTTAGCACGTCTTATTGCTCATGGGACAAGATGGCTGCAGAAAAGGCTACTAAAAAGCAACACAATAGTGATCCTTCAGTAGAGTAGGAAGAGGTTTTGCAGATCTCTAGATGTGATCTTCAGAACTTGATTAAGGAAGCTGTGGACTCTACATGGCAGAACCCGGACCAAAAAAACTAAAGTAGGTTTGGGATAATGATCCAGATACAAGAGGGAAAAACATGTGCAATTTCCGCAGCTGAACGGTCTCGTTCAGCATATTAGAGAATCTTTGGGCTTTGAGGAGAACACAGGATGAGAGAGGTTTTTACTTGCAATACAGTCAAGCACAGGTGGATGATTTTCCCCTTCTTGATATCCTTAAGTTAATGTTGCTTAAAGAATGGAAGGACACAGATGATAAGTCTTTATCATCTGCAAAGGCGAACACTGTGGGTGTCACATTCTTTAATGTCCTGGAAATAAGAAGCAACACTGAGATCTTTTGTTCAGGAATTATTATTCAATGGGTTCAGATTGTCTGGCACGGATCCGGATGTTATGGTACAAGAAGCAGTGAAAGAAAAGAAAATCCTGTGTCCTTTTAAACTTGCAATGGGGAAGAATTCATTTCTAACAAAACAACCAGGAGAAAACCTCTTTTGTGGCAGGATCAATGGACAGGGGGCTGTGTTTGCCACCAAAACCTGATACCTTGTTTCACAAGACCCAGGACAGTTTCAAAAGTGACTATGCTAGTGTGAGGGAAAGATTGTTCCTGTTCTTTCATTTGTGGAAAGAACAGATTTCGGATCAGTGGGTCCTAACAGTCATAAAGTTCAGTATGTCTTCCTGTTCCTGAATGCTTCCCTGAGGGATTGGTTTGTTTGTAAGCCATTACCAAAAGAAGAGAACAAGCAAAGAGCTCTGCTCTTGTGGGTACAGGCTTTGTTGGAGAAGATGGCTATGGTATACGTTCCCCTCCATCAGACAATGCAGGGGTTTTAAACTAATATGTTTCTGGCCCTAAACCAAAATGGCTTGTTTCAACCAATTCCGAATCTGAAACCTTTGAATAAGGTTGATCTGGTAGAAACTTTCTGGATGGTGCCCCTTCACTCTATAATCCCATTGATAGCAAAAGAAGAGTTCTTTGCAACAATGGACTTGGAGAATGCTCACTTCCATGGCCCCATTCATTCAGCCAATCACTTTTTGCAGTTCGTACTCATCATTTCCAGTTACAAGCACTGCCATTTGGGTTGACAACATCTCCAAGGGTATCCATGAAGGTATTGGTATTGCCACCAGTAGCAGCATTCCTTCAATTGAAAGGTTGTGCTATTTATCCATAACTTGATAACTGGTAATTCTCTGCTTCTTTCTTCTATAAGACATAGGCAGATGTGCAGACTGTGATCAATGCCCTGCAGAGCCTGGGATTTTTAATCAACTTCTTGAAGTCATCTCTTTTGCCTACAGAGATCAAGACGTTCATCAGAGCCCAGTACAATACATTGCTGGGGTGGGTTTTCTTTCCTCAATGTAAAATTGAAGTGATACTTTCAGCCATCCTTCGTCTACTGAGTCACCCTGCAATGTGAGCTCAAAGTTGGCTGTGAGTGCAAGGGCTGATAGCAGCAACCACAATGGCCGTTCCTTGTGCACATTTTCACCTGAAGCCCATTGTGAATCACCTTCTTGCTCACTGGTCAGTGACCTCTCAGAATTTTGTTACACTGGTGCCAGTGACCTCCAAGATCAGAGATGCATTGGACTGGTGGTTGCAAAAAGTCAATCTTTCAAAGGGTGTTCCCCTTCCCTATTTTCCTACATTACACTAAACCACAGATGCCAGGCTATGGGGCTGGAGGGAAACATTGGGCTACTAGGAGATGAAAGGGCACTGGTTGCAGGTAGAGAGCAGTCAATACGCCCATTGGAAGGAGCTGGCAGTGGTTTGGATGGGACTGCAGTCTTTGAAGGTGTCAATATTGTGGTAAGCACGGACAACCAGGTTGCCTGGTGTTATCTAAATTATCAGAACAATACCAAATCTGCCAATCTTGAATTCCTTGGCAACCAGAACATTTCCAAGGCAGGCTCTTGTAGCTCTCTGGGTGTCTTCACATCCAAGGCCAGATGAATTTCAGGCCTGACTATATCATAACCTCAGTCATGTACCATCTAGGTCTCCCTAAATTTAATTGTATCTGCCATCTATTTGGTGCCTCTTTTATGGATTTGTTGCTTGAGAAGTAGATGCCCTATCAGTCCCATGGCCGAGTCAGCTTATTTGTGCATTTTTCCCAGATCCCCCAAACCTGAAAATGCTTCAAAAGATTTGGAGTGGAGAGGAGATCAGTGATTCCAGTGGACTTTTGGCCACAGAGACAGCAGCTCTCCCTTCTGATGTCACTCTCCAATGGTGACTTTTTTCAACCCTCTCGGCATCCTACCCCTCTACAGTTCCTGGTCCCTCCACTATTGCATCTGAAACATCTCAGATTGATGGCCTGAAACTTGAGAGAGTGAACTTATAGAAGTTCAGCTGTTATGCTGAAGTTGTAAAAGCAATTTAGGATTTCCAGAAGTCATCCACTTTAGCATCTTATAAGAAGCATTGGGGTTCTTTCCAGAAGAGGTGTGGTCTGAAAGATTTTCATTCCTTGACACTAGATATCATTCATATTTTGGTGTTCATTGGAGAAGGCGTTTTGCATGGTCTGGCTCCCTCTACTCTTTCGGCCCAAAAAGCTGCCATAAATTCTCTTGAGGGAGATCAGGTATGCAAAAGTATCACTCTTTGGCAAGTCGTCTTTTGAAAGGTTTTCATGTTAAATGTCCATCACTTGCCGTTCCTTCTATGACTTGGGATTTGTTGCTTGTCTTAAAAGGTTTGAATCTCCCTTTCAACCTCTTGAAAAAGCTGATTTGTGCTGTTTGTCTGGGAAAACTGTTTTTAATTGCCCTCACTTTAGCTAGGAGATTAGGTGAAATGCGTGCATTACTCATGTCCTTTCCATATTTGCTTTTTTCCCAGACAGAGTCACATTGCACTTAGACCCTAAATTTAATCCAAAGGTTTGTCCCATCATCCTCCAATCTATCTCAGGAAATTGTTCTCATGTTTTACAATTTGAAAGTGATGAGAGCATTCCTTCTTCTTGGTATGTGGGAAGAGCGTTGTTAATCTACCTAGATCACATACACACGAATTTCAATGCACCAAATCACTGTTTGCATCTTATGTTACTGTAAATAAGGGTAATGAGGTCACTTCTCAGACACATGCAAGATGGGTTTGTGAAGCAATCTCGAAAGCTCACAATTTGTTGAATGTTGTACCACCCTCTTCAATTCAAAGTCGTTCCACCAGAGCAAGGGGAGGGCAGGACAGTGAGGACCACAGGAGGTTGTGCATCTGTGACGCACGCACATAAAGAAAACAACAAAATACATTTTTGTCCCTAGCTCAAGACAGGGTAGTTCTGTGCTGTCAAACTAGATCGAAAGCTTGTTCAGAGAGCTTGTCTTCCTAACAGTGCTATGACTAGGCTTGGACAAAAGAGAAATTGGAGTAATTTCAAAATTGACACTACTCTTGTGATGTGAAACTACCAACATTTCCTGATTACGCCAGCTTTAGTAATAAACATTAAGCTAGAGCAAAAATCCAACTGCAGGAGCGCAGGAATAACAAACTAAGGGCCAGATGTAGCAAAGTTTTGCGAGTCGCAATTGGCCCGATTCGCAATTTGCGACCTCGCAAAATCCGAAATGAGATGCAAAAATCCAATTTCCGAAGTGCAAATTGCGATGCATGCCATTACTGACTCGCAAAAATAGCGACCTCATTGTGCGACCCGCAAAGAGGAAGTCGCAATTTGCGAGTCGCAAATCATATGAAAAAGCCACTCGCAAATTGCGACTGGTCGCAAAAAGCCCATTTTGCACACCCAAATTACCATTAAGTCAGAGCAGGTGGAAACCAGAACCAAAGTATAAAAGGAGACCCAGAAGGCATCTGGGTTACTCAAAATGGCTGAACTGTATGTGATAGCATGGAGGAGGAGAGTCCACGCCGCCCAGCAGAGGATGAGGAGGAGCCAGAGACAGGAGAGGATATACCGAACCAGGCAGACACTTTTCCAACAAACTGAGAAGGAGATATAGTGCAGCAATATTAGCATTAATTGAACTACTCAATCCGCAGCTTCAACGACAGACAATGCGCGGCAGCGCCATCCCCACACATGTGCAAGTGCTATGCTCACTGCACCTCTTGGCCTCGTGTAGCCATCAGGGGGTGATTGCTGTGGCAGGTGGGGTATCCCAAAAGGCACTCTCACGATTCTTCCGATGTTTCCTAGATGCCATACTCACACACATGTCCAGGTACATATATCTACCCAGGAATGAGGCAGACATTAACAGCACCAAGTTGGACTTCTACAGAATTGCCAACTTCCCACATGTAATAGGGTGTGTGGACTGGACATGTATACAAATCTGCCCTCCTGCAAATGTGGAAGATGTGTTCCGCAATAGGAAATGTACCCACTCACTAAACATCCAGGTGGTATGCGACATCCATAATGTCTTTACTGACATTGTAGCCAAATTTCCAGGGAGTACACATGACTCATACATATTCAGGCACAGAGGGATACACCAATGCCTAGAACGTGGGGAGTTTGGAGACGGATATCTATTAGGTATTGGTGAATACACCCTGAAGCCATACATACAGGTCACTGTAGAAACCATCCATGCCCTGCTAACTTGCTTATTTTTGCCAAACAGGTGACAGTGCATATGCTCTAAGACCATGGATACTGACCCCGTACCTAACACCTGGCAATGAGAATGAGAGGCGATATAACAGTGCCCATTGGCGGACCAGAACTGTCATTGAGAGGACCTTTGGACTGTTAAAGGCAAGATTCAGATGCCTCCACAAAAGTGGAGGTGCGCTCCAGTATGCCCCAGTAACAGCATTCAAGTTTGTTGGCGCAAGTGCAATCCTACACAACATTGCCACCAGACGTGGGCTACATCTCACCCCTGAAGACATAGATTCGGAGGATGAGGAGCAAGAGCTACCACACCGACAGCCTGGGGATAGAAGCATTGCAAATCAAGGCAGACAGAGACGGGACCACATTGCAACCCAATACTTTGGCAGGTACGTGGCAACTGTCACCACACTCACTGATGTCAGACAAACAGAGCCCAGTTGTGTAGTGGAACAAACAAAACCTTTTTATTTGTAAACTAAATGATGAAAGAAAAGTGCTGTCCATTAAAGTCTGTACATATCAAATGTAATGAGGGCACATTAACATCATGTGCTTCATGACTCATGCTGTCTGATGGCTTACACCCTCCTCCTTGTGCGCCCAGCATGGCTCATCCCAGGTGGGTCAGCTGACCCCTGCCGTGCACTTGCACTCCTTAGCACACGGGAGTCACTTGCAGACACTTGTTGTGGAACCCTCCTCACTGTCCTGAGGGGTCTCATATGTGCCCCTTGCCACCTGTCTAGCTTCCATCAAGTCCACTGCGTGGCTGATGCGGCCAAGTCCACGTGCCACATCCTCCACAAAGTGGCCGAGTTCCACCTGTAAACTCACTGTCTGTCTAGACAGGCCAGTAGTGTTTGTTGCAAGACGCCCAATTGAAGCTGCCATGCGGTCGAAGTGTGCCACTATGTGGCGTTCCCTGCACCTTGAGCTCTGTCTGTCTGCCACCAGTTCCGTCACAAGTTGGCGGATGGCCTGGGTGAGATCCCCCACATTTTCATTCAGTCTAGTGAACTGCGTGTTCACTTCAGCCAGCCCAGTGGTCATGTTGCTCTCCATTCTGTGCAATGTACTTGAGATTGACCTCGATTGTCTGTTTTGCAGGTGCTGACCGTTAAGGAGGGATGCCTCTATTCCAGCAATTCCTGCCTCCCCAATCTCCTCTTCGGGCGCCGCCAGGTCTCTGCGTCTGCATCTGCGCCTTTGTCGTGCTGCTGGCTCTGGACGACTTGCTGTGGGGCTGTGGGGCTGTGGGGCTGTGGGGCTGTGGCCAGGGTACGTATCACCTTCCCCCATTTCCTGCTCTTATTCCTGAGAGGACTCAGGTGGTGTCCTGCTGGGCCCTGGAATTTCTGCTGCAGCCTCCTGCACTGTCTCTGGCCCGTTGTCTCCTCCCTGCCTGTTGTCGCTGCTGGGGGTGTCTTGTGGGAGACCTGTGGGACATAGGGAATACACTGTCAGTCACTCACATCTGTTTTATGCCTCATAATAAACATTTGCCTATAGTTGGACTACTGTACTACATTGCCCATAATGCACTATTCTAGTGGTTGCTAGACTGGAATGGAGCTAGTCTGGTTGTGCCTGCTGCTGTGTTCTGGAAGAGTGTGGTTACTGCATTTGTAGGTGTGAATGCATATCTCATGGCACTCACTTTTGGATGTCCCTGGCGCAGAAATGTCCACTTCTCCCATTCCGGATACGGCCTCAGGCTCCAGGGTCTGCTCCATCATTGCTTCCATGGCTGTGGGTGGTGGGACGGTGGATGGCCCTTCTCCGGTGCCAGTCATTTCTCTGTGCCGCTCCTCTACCCTCTCCTTTGTCCTGAAGCGCAGGTCATACCACCTTTTCTTGATTTCCTCCAGGGTGCAGTGGCTCACCCCTATGGCATTAATCCAGTCCTGGATTTGCTGCCAAATCTTCTTTTTTTCTGTGTCTGGGACACTCAGGGCTGCCTTCCCAAACAGTTTGTCGTGGTGCTGGCAGAATTCCTCTGTGAGCACCTCCAGTTCTTTGTCATAAAACTTCAGTTTTCTTCTTCTCCCAGCACTGCCTGTTTCCTCCATTGTAGCAGCAGCTCCTCTCTCCTGGGTGTTGCACAGCAGTTTGGAAAGGGTGTGGTCCTCCCAGGTGTATTTGATGACATCCTGGTTCTTATGTCATCACCAAGAGCCAGGAAGTGTAGTTCCAAACTGTTGTGCTGCACCTGCAGGCAATTTGCGGGCCAGTCGCAATTTGCGACACCCTACTCGCAAATTGCGACCTCGCTAGAAGCGAGGTCGCAAAAAGCGACCTCGCTAGAAGCGAACCCGCAAAATGCGGTGCAACATCATTTGCGAGTCGCAAATTGGTGTTGCACTTTTTTCTTGGATCCCATTTTTGCGAGTCGGAAATTGCGATTCGCATTGAATTGCAATTTCCGACTCGCTATTTTTTTCCTACCTACATCTGGCCCTAAGGAGCATATTTACAATCCCCTAGTGCCTCCTTGTGCCTCATTAGCGTCATTTTTGTTGACACTAATATGGCGCTAAGGAGGCATTTTTGCCATGCCGTATTTACAAAGTAGCGTAATGCATGCATTGTGCCACTTTGCACCCTCTGGCGCCTCATTATGCCTGCATCAGGCATAATGTATGCAAGGGGGGCATTCCGGCACTAGTAGGCCCATAAAAATAGCGCAGTGAAATTTACATTTCACTGCACCATTTTTGGCGTCATTATTAAAGACTGCTCAAAGTAGGCATTAAAATGACGTACTCATAGTAACCTATGGGCCTTCTTGTACTTTGCTGCACTAGCGTCAAAATGTTTGACGCTAGTGCAGCAAAGCGCAACAATAGCACCAAAAATGTTTACACTATTTTCCTAACGACCGCCATGGTGCACTGTGTTAGAAATACCGTGCAACCATGGTGTCCTTAGGTTGGACAGCAGCGACGCAAGAAAACTGGTACATCAGGGCTGATGCACCATTTTCTTGTAAATATGCCCCTCAGAGTGAGCGAGCAGGTGCTGGCGTATGCTGTTCATGTTCTGTGGCATTTAGAGCTATTTTCATAACGCAAAATATATCATCAGGCCCATTTCTGACGCAAGAGTGCATATTATACGAATAATTAGCTCTAATGAATATGTTTTGCAACATTTCTCTGTTATCTGTAGTGTTTGCATCAACATCACAGCATACTGCATGTTTTTTTCTTTGTAACTAAATACATTGACTAAAATTTAAAGTGAAACTTGTGTTACTCCTTTGTTTCACATTACATTTCGCTGCCATTAAATTGGACAACGCAGGTTGAGGTATGTAACTTGTTCTAACTTTGAGGTATTTGTTAGAATATTTAAATGCATCTTTGATGGGCAAAAGATTGTGATTTTTAATGCCAGATGCTGCTAATTCAGAGAATGGTTATGTGCATTTTGTGTACAAACTCTGCGAGTACGCTTCAGTGAACAGCTGGGCTGTGTTGAAATCCCCATCAAGGCTCTTCATTTTAAATGTTTTTTGTCCCCACAGGAACTGATTAACAGGAACCCTTTGAAATGAGGAGCCATAGATGTTAGTGTGTGACACAATATTTCAAAGGAAACAGCATTCTTTTGAAATCACCTACAAAAAAATAAACCATGAAACATTTTCAAGGTATGCCTTGAATATGGTTAAAGAATAACACTGTGCTGAACAGTGCTGATATCCTAGCTTGCGACGAGCGATGCATAATGTATTTTCACCTCTTCAATTATTATCTTGTGTTTGGTGGATGGGGGGTCAAGAGACTCGTAATGGTATTACCGCTTCTCTCAAACAGAAGACACTTTTTTCTTTTTTACCACTGGCTGCTTAGGTGAATTTCGAACTGCTCTGCCTTGTACATAATTCTCAATTGTAACACGACCACACATATTATTTTAAAAATATGATGCATTTGTTAGATCGATACAGAACGGTGAGCAGGTGGATAGTGAATCCTTATCACAATTTCGAAGAAATATTAAGATAATGTTTTTATACAAGATGTTTCAAAATTTGATGTTACTTTATTACACCAATCAAAGTAAGGCCCTGATTTATACTTTTGGTGCAAAACTGCACCAACGCAGTTTTTCACCAAAAGGTTTAGCACCGGCTTGCACCATTGCGGAGCACCAGCCAGGCACCATATTATTGGAATGGTGTAAGCCGGTGCAAAGGGTAGGCTAGTATAAAACAAAATTACGTTAGCCGGGTGGGGCTGGCGGTATGTAAGAAGGGGGTTTTGCACCAAAAAATTACATTAGGCAGGTTAGAGTAAAAAATGACTCTAACCAGCCTAGCGTCATTTTCTGATGCAAAACCATCCATACCACATGACTCCTGTCTTGGAAAAGACAGGAGTCATGCCCACCACCCCAATGGACAGCACAGGGAACCAGGGTCCCCTGGGCATGGCCATTGACCCAGTGCCATGTAGGGGGGGCCTACTGCAGGGCCCCCAATGTCATGTTAAAAAAAATACTTACCTGTACTTACCTATACTTACCTGAGATGGGGTCCCGCATCCTCCGCTGTCCCTCTGTTGTGGGTGGGGGTGTCCGTGGGGCCTGGGGAGGGCACCTGTGGGCTTATTCCATGGTGTTCCACCATGGAAATAGGCCCACAGGTCCCCTAACGCCTGCCCTAAACAAGGCGTTAAATAATGGGGCAAAGCAAGCTTTGCACCTTTATTTGACCCCTCTTCCCTCCCGTGCATGATTTTAGTACGGGGGATAAATATGGTGCTAAGGCCATAGAGTCATTTTTGCATGGATATGCCTACTTTGCATCTCATTGACGCAAAGTAGGTTTCCACATCCAAAAAATGACTTTTACTCAATCAATTTGGCGCTAGACGGGTCTAGTGCCAAAGTATAAATATGGAGTTCGTTTTGCACCGAATTTGCTTGGCAAAAAAATGACGCAAATTCGGTGCAAAACAAGTATAAATATGCCCCTTAGTGGTCATGTGAAGCGGCACACTAAACAGAGAGCAGAAATCCTTTTCACCAATCATTTCACTAAGTGGCCCACCTAATTTCTTTGCTAATTTGAATGTCTGTCTCTGCGAATACACTGTCGGTAGAAGTTGATGTTGTGTTATTAGTCACAAGCAAGACCATTGCCAGATTTCATTTTGATGAAGATGCTTGACACATCTTAGCTAAAAGTCCTCAGTGCGATCAGGCTAAGATTCCCTTACATTTTACACTTGTTAAGTCTAAGGACTTGTGATGAAATTGAGTTTCTCAAGGTGTATTAAGTGTTTCCTATTCTTTGGAATTTTGGTAAGGGTCTTATCTCAAAATTTTCTTGTAGGACTTTGTAACTTCCTGTAAAATTATAGGCTGCATGGGCCTATGGTGAATTAGAACATAATCTAGAGCGTGCATACTGTTGGACTTTTACTTATGCAGGGTCATCCTGAATCTTTTTGCCTCCTGCCTCCCATTTGTTTCTGACCTGTCGCTGTTGGCTTTTGAACTCTGAGCACTTTCCCACTGCTAACCAGTGCTAAAGTGCATATGCTCTCCGTGTAAATTGTATGTAATTGGTTTATCCATGATTGGCCTATTTGATTTACTAGTAAGTCCCTAGTAAGGTGCACTAGAGGTGCCAGGGCCTGTAAATCAAATGCTAGTAGTGGGCCTGCAGCATTGGTTGTGCCACCCACATAAGTAGCTCTGTAATCATGTCTCAGACCTGCCACTGTAGTGTCTGTGGGTGTATTTGGACACTGTAAATTCGACTTGGCAAGTGTACCCACTTGCCAGGCCTAAACCTTCCCTTTTTTTACATGTAAGGCACCACAAAGGTAGGCCCTAGGTAGACCCAAGGGCAGGGTGCAGTGTATGGATATGGTAGGACATATAGTAATGTGATTTATATGTCCTGACAGTGAAATACTGCCAACTTCGTTTTTCACAGTTGCAAGGCCTGTCTCTCTCATAGGATAATATGGGGGCTACCTTTAAATATGATTAAAGTGTAGATTCCCCTAGAGAGTAGATGGACATGTGGAGTTTGGGGTCCCTGAACTCACAATTTAAAAATACATCTTTTAGTAAAGTTGATTTTAAGATTGTGCGTTTGAAAATGCCACTTTTAGAAAGTGAGCATTTTCTTGCTTAAACCATTCTGTGACTCTGCCTTGTTTGTGGATTCCCTGTCTTGGTCAGTTTGACAGTTGGGTTGTTTTTCACCTCGCACTAGACAGTGACACAAAGGGGGCTGGGGTGTAACCTGCATTTCCTGATTAGCCATCTCTGCTAGGAGGGAGGGGTGGAGTGGTCACTCTCATCTGAAAGGACTGTGCCTGCCTCTGACAATGCCGGCTCCAACCCCCTGCTGTGTGTCTGATGCCTTGCCTGGGCAAGGCAGGATTTCACAAGTAGGTGTGAGTCCCCTTTGAAGAAAGGTGACTTCAAAGACTAAAATGGGTATAAGAAGGGCACCCAAATCTACAGACTTTAGAAACACTTCTGGAACCAAGAGGAACCTCTGCCTGGAGAAGAGCTGATAGCTGAGGAAGAAGTGCTGCCCTGCCTGTGACTGTGCTTTGTGGAGCTTTCCTGCAGTGCTGCTTCTGCCAGAGTAAGAGGGCAAAGACTGGACTTTGTGTGCCTTCCATCTTGTGAAGAAATCTCCAAGGGCTTGATTTAGAGCTTGACTCCTGTTGTTTGAAGTCTCAGGGACAGCAAAGACTTCTCTCTGCCAGCACCTGGAGTCTCTGAAGAGACTCCTGCTCTGACAAGTGGTACCCTATCCAGTCCCTGGGCCCTTGAAAGGAAAGATAGTGGAAATCTAAGGAAATCGACTTCGGACGACTTCGGACCGACGCCGCTGCTGAATCCGGTAACGCCGCCTGCACCTGATGCCATGACCTTCACTGGAACGCGTGGCTCTTCGCAGGCCCGACGCCGCAGCAGCCCCGCTGAAGTCTGCGACTCCGTGGAAGTCGCTGCACCACGTCGTGACCGACGCCGCTCGAAGTGCACGGATTCAACGTTTCGCACAGACGCCGCGATTCCCGACTTCGCGCATCGGCTTGTTTTCACTCTTCACCAAAGGTACTGTACTCGGGGGTCTACACGACTCCGTGTCCGGCGCCGCTGGTGTTGGCTTGTTGGGAACGACTCCGTCACGACGCCGTGTTAACATCTCATCGAAGCATTTTTTTGTTTCTAAGCGCTATTTTTGAGTTTAATCTTTAAAAATTCATAACTTGACTTGTGTATGTCGGATTTGAGTCGTTTTGGTCTTGTTTTGTTTAGATAAATATTTCCTATTGTTCTAAACTGGTGTTGTGTCATTTTGTAGTGTTCTCATTAAGTTACTGTGTGTGTTGGTACAAATACTTTACACCTGGCACTCTGAAGTTAAGCCTACTGCTCTGCCAAGCTACCAAGGGGGTAAGTAGTGGTTAGCTGAGGGTGATTCTCTTTTACCCTGACTAGAGTGAGGGTCCTTGCTTGAACAGTGGGTAACCTGACTGTCAATCAAAGACCCCATTTCTAACATTGGTGATCAGCGGTTGGGATTTGGACTTGTATTTGTACTTGACATACAGTAATTAAGTGTACACTACTGTTTGAGTTCAGACCACTACGTGACCACACACTACTTGTTTGGTGATCTTCGATTTTTCCTTTTGGGACTCTTTTTATTCTACTTCCATGATTTTGCTGATCCCTTGATTGATTCTTTTTACTTCCTTGGGAACTTATTTTCTGCATTTGGAACTTTGCACTTTTGACCATCATGTCTCAATCTGGAGATGCAACAGCTGGAGCTGTGTTTGAAATAGAGAAACTGAAGGAGTACTCAGTTGCTCAATTGAAACAGTTCCTTAAAGATCTTGACTGTCCCACTGAGAGCTCCACCAGGGAGGGGGAGCTGCAAAAGGCACAGAGGGCCTGGGTGACAATCAAGAAGGCTGGAGGGCACACAGAGGAGGAGAATGTGGGTGGGGAAGTGCAGAGGATACACAGTGGTGTAGTGGAGGTACCTGTTACGCCTGGGGGGAGGGTCCCCAGAAGGGGTAGCAGGGTGTCATCCAAGGGTCTGACTCCTGAAGAGTTACAGGACAGACAGGCAGAGAGGGCTCGCCGGTTCAAGGAGTTGAGGATGCAAAGGGAGAAGGAGTTGGAAGAAAGGAGGAGGGACTTAGAGATCAAAAAGAGGATTTGGGCTTATGAGCTCAAAATGAAGGAGCTGGAAGTCATAAGGGCTGAGTCCAGCTGGAATGGTGGCAGCAACAATTTTATATCCAATGCTGCTGAAGAAGTGCGCATGCCCAGAGATGTGGTGCCCTACTTGAAGGAGGGAGTTAACACACGCCAGGAGGTTCAGGGGTATGAGGTGGATTGGGGAACTGGCATGGGGAGTCATATTCCCACTGGTGGGAGGAACACTCTACTGACTCTAGGTGAGAGTGACAGGGAGAGGGGTTCCCCCCAGGTAGAAGTCCTGGTTATGGAGTGTGAAGACATCCCAGAAGAGTGTGGGTTGAGTGTCAGGGACAGTCAGGTACTGTCTCACCAGTCTCAGGAGGGTGATGTGGGGTGCTTTTTCAAAGCAGAGTCACTGGATGGTTGGGTGAAGGGTACTTTGGTAAATTCATGAGAGGGGCTGAGTGATGTAATTGCTGGAGAGCATATGTCTAGTCCTTATTTTCCAGAGCTACGCCAACACCAGGTGGAGTGTGAGTTCTCTGACCCCAGGGAGCTTACAATGGAGGCAGACCTCTTGGTGAGTACCAGAGAGTCTGAAGAGGCATTTGGGGGGGCTCCTGAGAGGAGTGGTCTAGGTATTTCCCAACCAGGTGAGGTAGGGAAGGATTGTAGTGTCCCAGGTAGGTCCCAGTGTAGTGGGATGGGTGAGGGACCCCATGTCCAGTCTCTGAGGAGAGGGAATGGGGATGGGCTGAGGTCCAAGGTGCCCGAGATCCGGTCCCAGGTCCTGGAGGGTTCCATGAGGGAACAGCAGGAGGGGAGCCTAGCCTGTACCATAGGGCCATCTGTTGAGGGAGATCCCACAGTGTCAGGAGAACTTGGGGGGGCTGCTGTAGCCAGTGTCCCACCAGTTCTAGTGTCTGGCAGTACCACTCCTAGTGAGGGGGTGCAGAAGTCCAGACAGAGGGTTGAGAGGGGGTTGCGGACCCCAGTGGAGAACCTGGTGGGTCAGGGGTCAGCTCTGAGAGCAGAGCCCCCCAGGAATGACCTTGGTGAGACCATTTCTGGGTTGGGGGGAATCCAGACTCTGTCAGATGGGCAGAGGTCAGGGGACCTGCGCCAGCCAGACTCTTGTGTGGCCCTTGGGGACAGTGTGTCCCTTGAGGGGGGTAAGTGTGCCCCCCTGGAAGTCCTGGTGTGCCAGGCAAAGGTTCAACCGCAGGGTGGTGACTCTGGGTTGAATGATCAGGTTCAGGGGGCAAACTCTGACCTGATGGGGGGTAAGTGTGCTCCCAAGGAAGTCCTGGGTTGCCAGGCAGGGGTCCAGTCTGTGGGTACAGACCCTGGACTGGAGGATCAGGTTCAGGTTACCAGCCCTGCACTGGTGGAAGAATTGTGCAGGACTGCTTCTACAAGCACCCTGACAGTTTTTGACTCTGGGGGTGCCGCTTCTGCAGGGAGGGTACAGAGCCCCAGAGGGGAGGACCAGGGTCAGGTTGTCATCCCTGACCTGGTGGAAGAGAGAGTGGTCAAAGGGTGCCAGGCACCTGGGGCTACCGCCCCCCACTCTCCGCAGTCACAGTGGTTGGAGAGGCCTGAGGTCGGGCTCTCATCCCTGACAGTTGTCCGGGGCCACCGTGGCTTGCTGTCCTGGTGGACAGAGTTGCCCCTGGGGGGGGGCGAGAGTCACACCCCAGGGGTGGAGTGGGCAACACCACTGTGTTGGCGCTCGTGGTACTATCTGCCCAGTGGGATACATCTGTGAGCAAAGTAAAGTTAGGTGCTGCACAGATGGTGTCTGCAGATGTGGAGAAGGGTTCCCCATGGGTTAGCTTAGTGGGCCCTGAGAGTATGGACAGAGTGATCCAACTGGAGTCAGGAAGGCGTAGAACTGGAACATGCCCCTGCTGTTGTGGGCCTGGGTCCATGTTCTATCGCCCCAATCAGGGAAGTACATCAAGGTATTGATTGTTCTCCCCTAGCTTTAGGCTGGTAGGGGGTTGTGTTGGACTTTTGCTTATGCAGGGTCATCCTGAATCTTTTTGCCTCCTGCCTCCTGCCTCCTATTTTTTTCTGACCTGTTGCTGTTGGCTTTTGAACTCTGAGCACTTTCCCACTGCTAACCAGTGCTAAAGTGCATATGCTCTCCGTGTAAATTGTATGTAATTGGTTTATCCATGATTGGCCTATTTGATTTAGTAGTAAGTCCCTAGTAAGGTGAACTAGAGGTGCCAGGGCCTGTAAATCAAATTCTACTAGTGGGCCTGCAGCACTGGTTGTGCCACCCACATAAGTAGCTCTGTAATCATGTCTCAGACCTGCCACTGTAGTGTCTGTGGGTGTATTTGTACACTGCAAAGTCGACTTGGCAAGTGTACCCACTTGCCAGGCCTAAACCTTCCCTTTTCTTACATGTAAGGCACCCCTAAGGTAGGCCCTAGGTAGCCCCAAGGGAAGAGTGCAGTGTATGTATAAGGTAGGACATATAGAGGGTCATTCTGACCCGGGCGGGCGGCGGTCGCCGGCCGCCTGGCGGGAACCGCCAAATGGCCGCCCCGCGGTCAAAAGACCGCGGGGGCCATTCTGACTTTCCCGCTGGGCCGGCAGGTGCCCGCCGGCCCAGCGGGAAAGGCCCTGCAACACAGGAGCCGGCTCCGAATGGAGCCGGCGGTGCTGCAGGGGTGCGACGGGTGCAGTTGCGCGCGTCGCGATTTTCACTGTCTGCTATGCAGACAGTGAAAATCATGCTGGGGCCCTGTTAGGGGGCCCCACGACACCCGTTCCCGCCATCCTGTTCCTGGCGGTGAAAACCTCCAGAAACAGGCTGGCGGGAAGGGGGTCGGAATCCCCATGGCGGCGCTGCAAGCAGCGCCGCCATGGAGGATTCTCCCAGCCGGGGGAAATCCGGCGGGAAACCGCCGGACCCGGCTGGGCGACCGCGGCTTTACAGCCGCGGTCGGAATCGCAAAGGAAGCACCGCCAGCCTGTTGGCGGTGCTTCCGTGGCCATCCACCCTGGCGGTCGATGACCACCAGGGTTGGAATGACCCCCATAGTAATGTGATTTATATATCCTGACAGTGAAATACTGCCAACTTAGTTTTTCACAGTTGCAAGACCTGTCTCTCATAGGATAATATGGGGGCTACCTTTAAATATGATTAAAGTGTAGATTCCCCTAGAGAGTAGATGGACATGTGGAGTTTGGGGTCCCTGAACTCACAATTTAAAAATACATCTTTTAGTGAAGTTGATTTTAAGATTGTGCGTTTGAAAATGCCACTTTTAGAAAGTGAGCATTTTCTTGCTTAAACCATTCTGTGACTCTGCCTTGTTTGTGGATTCCCTGTCTAGGTCAGTTTGACAGTTGGGTTGTTTTTCACCTCGCACTAGACAGTGACACAAAGGGGGCTGGGGTGTAACCTGCATTTCCTGATTAGCCATCTCTGCTAGGAGGGAGGGGTGGAGTGGTCACTCTCATCTGAAAGGACTGTGCCTGCCTCTGACAATGCCGGCTCCAACCCCCTGCTGTGTGTCTGATGCCTTGCCTGGGCAAGGCAGGATTTCACAAGTAGGTATGAGTCCCCGTTGAAGAAAGGTGACTTCAAAGACTAAAATGGGTATAAGAAGACTTTAGAAACACTTCTGGAACCAAGAGGAACCTCTGCCTGGAGAAGAGCTGATAGCTGAGGAAGAAGTGCTGCCCTGCCTGTGAATGTGCTTTGTGGAGCTTTCCTGCAGTGCTGCTTCTGCCAGAGTAAGAGGGCAAAGACTGGACTTTGTGTGCCTTCCATCTTGTGAAGAAATCTCCAAGGGCTTGATTTAGAGCTTGCCTCCTGTTGTTTGAAGTCTCAGGGACAGCAAAGACTTCTCTCTGCCAGCACCTGGAGTCTCTGGAGAGACTCCTGCTCTGACAAGTGGTGCCCTATCCAGTCCCTGGGCCCTTGAAAGGAAAGCTGGTGGAAATCTAAGGAAATCGACTTCGGACGACTTCGGACCGACGCCGCTGCTGAATCCGGTAACGCCGCCTGCACCTGATGCCGTGACCTTCGCTGGAACGCGACGCTCTTTGCAGTCCCGACGCCGCAGCAGCCCCGCTGAAGTCCACGACTCCGTGGAAGTCACTGCACCACCTCGTGACCGACGCCGCTCGAAGTGCACGGATTCAACATTTCGCACAGACGCCGCGATTCCCGACTTCGCGCATCGGCTTGTTTTCACTCTTCACCAAAGGTACTGTACTTGGGGGTCTACACGACTCTGTGTCCGGCGCCGCTGGTGTTGGCTTGTTGGGAACGACTCCGTCACGACGCCGTGTTAACATCTCATCGAAGCATTTTTTTGTTTCTAAGCGCTATTTTTGAGTTTAATCTTTAAAAATTCATAACTTGACTTGTGTATGTCGGATTTTTGTCGTTTTGGTCTTGTTTTGTTTAGATAAATATTTCCTATTTTTCTAAACTGGTGTTGTGTCATTTTGTAGTGTTATCATTAAGTTACTGTGTGTGTTGGTACAAATACTTTACACCTAGCACTCTGAAGTTAAGCCTACTGCTCTGCCAAGCTACCAAGGGGGTAAGCAGGGGTTAGCTGAGGGTGATTCTCTTTTACCCTGACTAGAGTGAGGGTCCTTGCTTGAACAGTGGGTAACCTGACTGTCAATCAAAGACCCCATTTCTAACACATACCAATTAGGCCAAGGCGGAGTAAACGGAGTCCGGCTTTATGGAATTCTCGAAATTGAAAAAAACTCTATGGAATTCTAGAAAGGCAGAGTTCCATGCCCACCGAGTTCTCCTGAAAGCGCCCATCTCTGAAGTGCTAAGGAGGGTCAGGGCTGGTCAGCTAGGCACGATCCTGCTTAGAGGTTCTGAGATGGTGGGTGCATTCAGGAGGGTTGTAGGCAGTGAAAGCTGCTGTTTCAGACCTCCCGTGCACCGGCCTGTCCCGTGTGCAGTGCACAAGGGGCAGGCCGGTGCATAAGAGGCCTGAAAAGGCAGCTTTCTTTTGCTGTCCATGGTCAGGCCAGTTCACAAGAAGCCTGAAACTGCAGCTTTATTTCGCCTCCTATGACCCTGGTCTGAATTCAGGCCTGGGCCGTAGGCAGCGAAAGCTGTCAGGCCTGTTGTGCACTGGCCTGCACATGGGACAGGCCAGTGCACAAGAGGCCTGAAATGGTAGCGAAAGAATGCTGCCATTTCAGACCTTGTTTGTGCACCAGTGTGCGCAAACAACAACAACTGAGGAGACAAGGACTTACCTGGGTCTTCCTGGGGGAACTCGTCGTCCGACGGTGACGATGAGTCCTCTTCTTCAGCGACTGCATCCTGTGTTCCGGTGTGTGCTGCAGCCCAGTTATGGGCTGCACAGTACAAGCGCAGACTGTCTGCACTTGCGCTGTGCAGCCAATACTGGCTGAAGAGCGCAGCATCTCCGGTGCCTCTCAACATTCCTGTACTGAAGAAGTAAAAAAAAAAATAAGGGAGAAGACCCTCTCCATCTATTTGCGCAGTGTCTGGAATTACATTTTCATGTTCACCAGTATTACAAACCTTCCCCAATTTAGGGAAAAGATGAAAACACACCTCTTTAAAAGAGTATAAGGGCCTAATTTAAAGAAGTATGGCACACAGGTTACTATGTCACAAACATGACAGATATCCCTCAAGTCGTGCAATATATCTAATGAACTTGCTATAAGGGAGAGTGGATATCAGTCATTCACTGTTCCTTTATCTTTGACCATGCACAGAGCTCCATTGCCATTTGGCTAGGTTTGCGTTACATGAATAACACATACACACATACATTCACACAATAGCAGTTGCAGCTCATGGAAGATCTCATTCCCTGCAGGCAATGAAATATCCACTTTTTGGGCAAACTCATGACTTCTCTTATAACTCCATCCAATTAAAAGGTTTCATCAGAAGACGCTGCTATCTTGTTGTAGAAAACATCATAACAGTATTGTTGAACTTGGCACTTTTTCCATGGTCATCCCCAAACGTTTTGCCTTCATCCTCCTGTTTTCTTAACACGTTTTGTTGGCCTTTAGAGCTGCTAACCTGTGCTAAAGTGCTTGTGCTATCTCCTTTAAACATGGTTAAATTGGCTTACATCTAATTGGCACATTTAATTTACTTGTAATTCCTTAATAAAGTTGTACACCATGTGCCCAGGATCTGTAAATTAAATGCAACTAAACAGCCCAGTGGACATATACTTTAAAGTTTTACATGTACTGGTATTAAAAAAAAAGACATTTATTTTTTGCTACTATGAGACCTACTTCCCCCATGGGATAACATTGGGCTAACTTCTTACAGTGATACGTTTCAATTGGGAACAGGTGGGAATATTCAGTTTGGTGTCTTAGGAATTTGAACTTAAAACCCTCTTTAAAGCAAATTTGGATGTTAAGTCACAGCTGGTCTTTGTGTATTGCTCCCTGACAGTGAGACAAAGGAAAAACAGGTGTTATCAGGATGGGCCATGTCTGAGTTGATGAGGGGGAGAAGCTTTCACATACCACACTTGCGCATCACAAAGGCTCTACCTAGGCACCAACACAAAGGGTTTGACACTAGACTTTTGTGACCCCCAGACAAGCTGAGACCAGGGGAGGGAGGAGCGAATGCCAGATACCTTTGGAGTTGGAAACCTACAGAACCTTCTTCTAGTTCAAAGTGGGCACTAGGTATAATTTTGCACTCTCAGACCCAACCCTTCAGTACTCCTCTGGATGTGTAAAAAACTCAGAAGAACTGCTGTGCTGCTCTCCAAGAAGGACTACTACTCCGTTGCCCTGCTGCCCTGCTGTCTGCTGCCAGCTTCTTGATACCAGGAGAACCACAGTGACTCCAAGGACTAGTTAGCTGACCTCCTAATCAGAAGCTCAGGGATAGAAAAGTCTCCAATGATCTTGAACCCAGCACCTGAACTCTACTTGTTGTGAGTCCTACAACCTCAAGATGTGCCACTCCAGTCCTGGACCTTTGGAAGTAGGCTCACCAGCACAACTGTGGTCCTGTGAAGTGGAACTGACAGAGCAGGAAGCATCTTCTCACTGCTACATGGAAACCAACATTTTGCAATGCATCACATGCCTTGGCATCACAAACCAATTGCCGTTGGCATCCTCAATGACGATGCAGGGCTACACATTGCAGCCTTGCTGCTCCTCGGAACCACTGCTGCATGACACATCTTCGATGAGGGATCTTGCAAAGCCTCCCTACTAGGATTTCAGATACTTCCTTCTGCAGGCCTAATTTGGTCCCTGTACCCGGTCATCATCCATCATGGTCGCCCTGAACATGTAATTTAGTCCTGGTCCGGAGAGACCAGATGACCACAGTTGACACTTTGTTCTTCCAGGCACTGTTCTTACTTAAAACCTTGAAGTTGCATATCTTTTTCTGCTGATTGGATTTTTGTCATTTGGTTTCAAATAATTTGTGTAATCTATTTTTCTAAGTTGGAGTGGGATTTTTCTTGCGCTGTGTTTTCACTTTATTACTATTTGAAGTACTGCCTGCATATTTTACACCTTGTCTCTAGGTTAAGCCTGACTGCTTGTGCCAAGCTACCAGAGGGTTAGGCACAGGTCAATTTGGGGTTTTCTTGTTTCTTCACACTGAATAAAGTTGTGGTTGCAGCTTGAGTAGGATTTCACCCCCCTCAACCAATAACCCAATTTCCAGCACTAGTGTTCAGTGGAGAGTCAAGACTTATGTTTGTGCAGTGTTGTAGAGTGATTTTGTATACACTAAAATCCAAGATAAATAATTTGAAAGCATTTTTATTTGTTTAAATTCTCCTACATTGGCTCTTTTTCTTTTTTCCAAATCTACTCTTATTACAACCTGCTTGTGACCATGCCTGCAGCAATAGAATTTGAGCTGACCAGCCTTGAAATTTACATTGTGGTTGAGCTCAATCAGTCTGCAAACCAATAAAGACACCAAGAGGTTGGAGCATCTGAAAGCTCTGAGGGCCTGGATGGAGGTCCACTAGTTGCTGGCAACAACAGAAGATGGAGATGAGGAGAATAACTTGGTGAAGCGGGGGCAGGGCTTGCAAGCACACCCAGAGATGCAGCACTCAGGGGAGGGAGATGATGTTTCCTGAGTTGGAACTCCCTGTCAGAGCAGAGAACAATGTATCCTGACAAGGCCTGTCCCGGGAGGAACTGGCAGACAAGAAGGCAGAGAGGGAGTTTAGGCTGCAGATGACCAAGCTCAAGTTGGAAAATAAGAAAGATGAGGCTGAGACAGCCTTAGCAAAGGAAAAGGATGAGATTGAAAGAGGCTTGGAGGAAAAGAGTCATGTCATGGAGGAAAGGAAAATGACCAATATGCTAATTCTCAGAGAGCTGGACATCCAAGCCAAGTAAGTGGAGTCCAGCGGAAGTGTAGCTGCATACCCAGAGTGTCCAAGGGAAACAAGAAATTTCAAAAAGATAAAGATCTGGTGCCAAGCTATGTTGTAGGTGATGACATAGACAAGTGATCAGTGAATTCTGTGATTATGCCAGCAAGGCACTGAATTGTAAAAGTATGGGGCAGCAAAGTTGATGACTTTACTGGGTTGCTTAATCTGGTACTAAGAGAGATCATACTCACTACATGTTGTTTACAGCTACACCAGCACCTGGATGACAACAACACTGTGACTCCAGAGAGCTTGCAAAAGTGGTGAACCACTGGATCAGTAAAAGAGTGTCCATAAAGGTATCTGGGAGAGACCACAAGAAGAGTGGTTCAGGTTCCCACTAGCAGAGTGGGGGGAGGTTTAAAGTTACCCAACATGTGCCAGAGCAAGGTAGGGGAAGGGTCTCCAAGCCTCTTTTGAAAAACAGAAGGAGATTCTGGTGGACTGTGGGCCAGGGATACCTACTTCCAACGCCACTGCTTTGAGTATTCCAATCTAGAACACAAGTACAGGGATGCTGTCTGTCTTAGGAAACTACCCACTAGTGGGAGCTCTACCGGAGTGGACAATGTGACCTTAGGGGTAAATATTACTCTGAGGCAGGAGGTAGACCATTCCCTAATCTCCATTAGATGGAAGATGATCTCAGACAGTAGACTTGTGATCCCTCAGGGTGGGAGTCTTCACTTCCACTTAGTGACAGTGAATGGTGTCCCTGTCACCACTTTGAGGAACATCTGGATCAGCCAGTTCATGGTAATGAAAAGACTGGTTTCCTCATAGCAGTACACCAAAAGCGTGTGTAAGCTAACTCAGTCCCAGGGGCAAGATATTTTCCATCCCATAGCCCTGGTATCTCTGAAGTGAGGTGGATAGGTGACCCAGAGACGGGCCATAGTAAGTCTTCAGATGCCCAGAGGCTGCATTTTGGGGAGTGAGCTGCACTTGGTGTCTGGGTACCTTGAAGGGATGCCAACCTAGGGTGGCCTGACAGTTTGAATTTCTGAGGGTACCATTCCCAAGCAGAGGGCATTGGCCCCCATATGCAGGAGAGGGTGAGGAAGAACTCTCACGTGTCCCTTGTTCAGCCTCAAGATATAGACCATTGGCTGAATAGCCAGTCTCAATCTACTACCCATGAACTGGTGGAAGGTGACTGGAAATAAGGTACTTACCACCTGGGGCTGTTGCCCCCTCCCCAACCTGAGAAATCGCTGAGGTCAGAGAACCCTCAGAAGTCCATTGGAGAACTCCTTGCCAGCCAAAAAGCCTGGAAGAGAAGCCTGCCCATTGTTCTCATTTGTAGCATCTACCTGGCAGTGGATTGTCCAGTGCCTGCCACTTGACACTGACAGCTGTCAGGGGACTCTATTGAATGTTGCCCTATGGGTAGAATTATCCTTAGATTGGGGACAGAAGTCTGATCAAAGGGGCAGAATGGGCCACATCAGTTTGCTGGCCATGATGGTACTATCTGCATACTGGGATTCATCTGTGAGCAAGTTAAGATTATGTGCTTCACAGATGGGGTCCACAGGTGAGGAGAAAGGTACCCCATGGGTCAGTTTAGTGGCTCAAGAGAGTGTAGAGAGGAGGATCCAGCTGAGTTCAGAGAGGCGTAGAACTGACAAAGCTCCCTGCACAACAAGGCCCTCGTCCATGTGCTGTCGCCTAAGCAGGATAGCCCATCAAGGTATTGATTTGATTTTTAGTTTTATATAGCACTCAAATGTCTTGGGGTATCTTCGTGCTGCTGCTGTCATAGGTAGAAGCAGTGGTGAAAAAGAAAGAGAGTAATATTAGTGACTGGAGAGGCAGGTCTTAAGAGATTTCCTAAAGGACAGTAGATCTGGGAAGTAGATCTGGAAAGTTCTGTAAATTCATGGGGAGAGAGTTCCACAATTTAGCCATCCTCGGGAAGAAACTCCTACCTCACAATGATGCTTGTTTGGTGCTGGGCAGCACTATGCACTTGGCTTCTGAGGATCTAAGCTTCGGGGATGGGGTGTACAAAATAAATCTTTCTTGAAGATAGCCTGGGCCGATGTTGTGCAGTGCCTTAAAAGCTGTGCAAAGAGCTTTAAATTCTATTTTCTTAGCAACTGGAAGCCAGTGTAGCTTAATCACGGCCTGAGACACAGACTTATATTTTATATCTCCCAACAGGAGCCGGGCTGATTAATTCTGTAGCATCTGAAGTTTATGGAGAGGTCTTTTCTGGATGCCCATAAATAAGGCATTACCGTAGTCGAATTTAGCTAGGGCAAGAGTGGTGACCACTGTTTTTTGGTGATCTACAAGAATTTAGGGACAGATTTTCCTAATAATTCTTAAGGTAAAAAACACTGATGAAACCAGGGTATTAACCTGATCTTCATAACTAAGTTTATTGTCAAAGACAATCTCCAGGTTCTTCACTTTCTGCATAGGAGAAGGAAGTGCCCCCCTTTCATGGGACCACCAACTTGGTGACCAAAATGAGTTGTCTTTATCTAAGAGAAGGACCTCTGTCTCCCCAGAATTAAGCTTTAAACAGCTTAGCCTCATCCAGCTGCCTATCTGCGACATACAGTAACTACATCTTGAGGCAGTGTCTTCCGAATTACTGGATACAGATACTTCTATTTCCGTATCCTTGGCATATGCCACCAGCGAGAATCTAAATTATTTGATGTCTTGCCAGTGGGGTGACGTAAAGATTGAAGGGAATGGTGCTGAGAGAGGAGCCCTGTGACACCCCACAGGGCAGAAGAGGGTTGTGTTCAACTTGGCCCTTTCTGCAGGCTCATCCCCAAAGGTTTTGCCTTCACCTTCCTGTTTTGTGAACCCGTTTTGTTGGCTTTTACTACTCTGCACAATTTACAATTGCTAACCAGTGCTAAAGTGCTTGTGCTGTCTCGTTTAAAGGTGGTGAAATTGGCTTAGACTGAACTGCACATTTAATTTACTTGTAACTCCCTAGTAAAGTGGTGTTACCTGTCCTCGGGGCCTGTAAATGAAATGTTCCAGTGGACCTGCAGCACATATTGTACCACCCTCTTAAGTAGCCCCTTCAACATGTCTCAAGCCAGTTTCTTGGAACTGCTTCTTGATCCCAGGACCATGAGAGTAACTCCAAGAGCTATATTATATACAATCAGGCACACATCTATTTATTAATCCAATTGGTAAAGTGAGTCTCTTTGTCCCGCTTGATAATTTATACAAATCCACATTCAAACTGATCCCGATAGATATAATGAGTCTCTTTATTCCACTTGATAATTCATATGATTCCACAATCAGCCTGGCCAACACGTGTTTCGTCCGGGACAATCACCCAAGGACCTTTTCAAGGCTTGTTATGGCTGAAAAATGATCATAAATATCAACAATCTCATGATATCACTATAAATAAAATCAAGAAAGTCACAAATATCAATTCAATACTCTTCAATTCAAATGTGGAAACCTCTAATAATGTAATCATGTTTATATCCATGTGATTTCATCAAACCTATTATATCCACATATTTCGTGAATCGATTTCCATAATCGTGCACCATAAGTATAAAAGCATACTATTGTGTATACACTCAATTTATTATTTTTAACTCCAAGAGCTAATTCTCTGACCTCTGATCAGAACCTAGGGACAGGAAAGGCTCCAACCATCTTGAACCATGCACTTGGCCTGTATTTGCCATAAATCCTACCCCCAAGTGATGGCAACCCAGCTGTGGTCCTGTTAAGCAAAACCAACACAACAAAATGCATCACATCACCACCTTATCAAAACTGCCATAGCGTGAGGCATCCTGAGGCTGCACCTTGCATCAGTATCCCCAACGCAGGCCTTGGCATCGCAAGCCCTTCTTTGATGGCTCCTCGACAATGATGCAAGACATTGCATTGAAACCCTGCAGCTTCTCTAAATTCTAAACTGCAGGTGCGCAACATATCTTCAACACAGGACTTTGCATCGCAAGCTCTTTGTCAATTGCATCATAAACAAACTCACAATAGTACACATTGCAGCAGGATTCCAAAGGCTCTACAGCCAGTATTTAAGTTATTTTATCAAGCAGGACTAACTTAGTACCTTCATCCGCCCTGTGTTCCATCCTGGTTGGCCTGAGACTTTATCTCGGCCAGGCGTGACTAGATAACCCCAGTTGGCGTTTTGCACAGTTTTACAGAACATTTTTAAATTGTATATTTAGGGTTCTACTGATTGGATTTTTGCCCTTTTGGTATCTGTAGGAGACTAGCCCTCTATGTAGTTTGCAAAACTAAACAAACTGTGCAGGGGGTCCAGGCAACCACACATTGGTTTCCAGAGGTAAAAACTTGATCAACTAATGCTCTAATTTTTAGGGTAGCTTGGTCGAGCAGTTAGGCCAATTTTGGAGAGTGCAAAGCATTTCTTGTACTCACAGTATCAATCATGCAACTTAAACGTTTGAAGAAAAACTCAAGACCAATTTATAAAAATACTTCAGATTTTTATATAAATTTTAAGACCAAGATTATCAAAATTGGTTAAGTACTTTATAAGATATGGATATTTGAAGTTGTAATAAATGCAGTCCTTTTATGCGTAATTACACACCATAGGAATCAATAGGAAGACATCTTTAAAAATACATATGAAATCACACAGTTGCTTTACCAAGTTCTGCTTTTGCAGGTTGGTCGAGGTCATCGGTGGGCACACTGTGCCAGCAGGAGAAGTTTTGGCAGCTCCCGGTTCCAGCAGGAGAAACAGTGGAAAGTCTCTTGTAGCTGGTGCAGGGCCACTGAGCGGGACCACTTGGAAAAGGTCTGTTCTTGCAGATTTAAAGGTTGTGCCTGTCCGTTAGACTGTCAAGGTTGGATGGGGAGAGAGACCCTTGGGGCACAGCTGGTTCTTCGCTGCAGGGCACAGGGCTTCCAGGTGCAGAGTGAATGGGTGAGCCAGAGGATGTGCACAAAGGAGCCCTTTGGATCTCGAGGAAGGTCTCTTTGAAGGTTGCTTAAAGGACAACGGGGGCACTCTGGTGGGAGGTCCAGGATGTTGCTGTATTCCCTTGACAAGGGCTTTCTCTGATCCTTTTTCAGCTCTGTGCGAGCTGGTTTTCCTGGTGTCTGATGTCAGCTGACCAGTACCCAGGGTGTTAATACTGTCCGGCTACTAGAGGGCACAGTGCCACTAAATTTGGTACACTTGCAGGGTTTGTCCTTGTGTTTGTCGGTGTCTTGTTGGGGCTAGCTGTGACTTCCAGTTCAGGAGATATTGGCCAGTCCAGCTACTAGAGGGGACAGTGCCACCAAACTTGGTACATTTGCAGGGTTCGTCCTTGTGGTTGTCAGTGTCTTGTTGGGTCTAGCTGTGACTTCCAGTTCAGGAGATATTGGCTGGTCAGTGAAGTGACCCTCACTGGGTTGCTGGTTCTTGGTTTGTTGCAGGGTGGTACCACCACTCTGGAGGGAGTTCTTCTGGGATTGATGAAGCCTGGAGGTTCTCTGGGGTTCTTGAGGTCAGTACATTGTCCAGCTTCTCCGCAGCGGCGCTTGTCAGGTACTGGGTGCAGTAGGCAGGCTTTGGCGCCTTTTCTTTGTGCAGAAGGTCCACAGTTCTCGTGTCTGGGATCTTCTTGGTGCTGGTGTTCTTTGTGTCCTTTGAAACTGATTTCTTGGTCCAGGGATTCCCACTAAATACTGAATTTAGTGGGTGTTTTAGGGGGAACCTGGTAGTGTCCAATGGGACACTTACCTTTGGGTGACTACACACACTATAGTGACCACTTCCTGTGGGAAGGGTCTCTTCCCTAAACCTAATTAGCTAGTTTCTTTCCATCTAATATGGAGGAAAATTAAATGGAGGGTCCACCTCACAGGCAACACCTTAGGAGTGGTGCATGCCAGGTGGGGCCACTCCTCCTACCCTTTTTATGGTTTCCTGCCTTTGCTCCCACCAAAATTGGGGGTTTGCAATGGGGGAGGCCATCTACTGCTAGCAGCAGGCCTGGGGGTGAGTTTCAAGGGTGGTAAGCCCTTTGAAGCTCACTGCCAAGGAAGTGCACATTCCTGAGGGGGAAGGTGTTAGCTCCTCCACCCAGGAAGGGCACTGTTTTATAAATTAGAGAGACAGAGCTCTCCCCCAAGATTTGTATATTGGCTATCTTGAGGTGGCATGCTGGGAAGAATCAGTCAGCAACCATGCCAGGATAGTTAGCTTTTCAGGGTCACCTCTAAGGTGGCCCCTGGGTGCATTTAAGGATAAATTCAATACTGGTACCACTTTGGATTTATCATTCTGAGCTGTTGGATACTAAACAACCCAGGGTTCAGAGTGGCCATCATGTAACGGGGAAACTCACATGTGACCAGTGTCCAGCACATGTATTAAAATGGCTGCTCTGTTCACTCACTATGTCCCAGGTTTGGCAAGGACACTGTGGGGGCATATTGCTCATGCAATTATGCCCTCACATATAATATGGAGCTGTAAGGCCTGCCAGAGGGGTGTCTTACCCATAGTTAATGCAGTGTATGGTGGGCAGGGCACACAGGCACTGTGCCATGTTGATTCTGTGTTTTAGGTATGCACTAGGACACTGAGACTGCAATGGCAGTGCTGGGTGCATCTGGATGCATGGCCCTAGAGGGTGGCACAATCAGTGCTGCTGCTCTCAGGGGCTTACCCATAGTACCCCATGTCCTGGCATATATGTGCCCACTTACTAGGGGCTTATAGGGTAGATTAGGGTGTATCCAATTGGGGCAATGCATCACAACAGTTTTAGTAAAAGAGCTCTGGGCCAGGGAACCTGGTTAGAAGGGGCCCTGGGCACTACAACTTCTAGGCTTCCTCAAACATCAGGCAAAAAAGTGAGGGCTAACCATGTCAAAAAGAGGCCTTTACTCACAGTATCACATTATTTATTACTTTTTAGAAACCCCTGTGCATTTTTTCTTATTTTATTTTATTTTATTACTGTTTGAAGTGCTAAATAAATACTTTACTTAATGTCTTTAAGTTAAGTTTCACTGCTTCTGCCAAGCTATCAGCATTTTAAGCATAGGTTAACCTGAGGTTTGCCTGTGACTTCACCCTGACAGAAATTGTGGTTGCTGCTTGAGTAGGGGGTCACCCCTCTCAACCAGTCACCCAATTTCCAATTATGAACTGTAAAAAATAACTGTAAGGAGAAAGAGCGTAATTCCAAAATTAATCTGAAAATCTACACTCCTAGATTAGATCTGTGGAATTCACGAACATACTACTGGAAAGCTGCAATCGTTGCAGGTTGCCAAAAGCAATTATTTTTTTTTTTTTTTCCGTTTTCCCTAATTCATGGTCATACCTCGCATGAGTGTAATGTCTTTGTTAAATGTTTTATTTTTTTGTCTCAAAGACAAAAAAATTTAACTGTCGAGAAAACCCTTCCACAACTCTCTCAGTAATGATTGGGGTGTTCCCTTCCTATTTGCACCCAGGAAATAGATATGCTTCAGCTCTTGGTTGGAGTATGTTAGAAATGGGGTTTCTAGTTAGCTAGGGTATGCACCTCAGCCAGGCAGAACTTACCCACTCTAGTCAGGGCAAGGGAGTTACACATCCAAGATAACCCCTGCTCACCCCCTTGGTAGCTTGGCACGAGCAGTCAGGCTTAACCTAGAGGCAATGTGTAAAGCGTTTGCACAACACACACAACACATGTGACGCAATATCCCCACCATGGCATGGCCATTGGGCAAGGGGGCATGACTCCTGTCTTTGCTAAGACAGGAGTCATTTCAATGGGGGATGGGCGTCGTAAAAAAATGGGGCAAATCGGGTTGTGGTGATTTTTTTGCCTCAGCCTGACTTGCACCATTTCTGGACGCCCATACGCCATTTTCCCCCGACGCTGGCGCTGCCTGGTGTACGTCGTTTTTTTAAACGCACACCAGACAGCGCCGGCGGCTAACGCCGGCTAACGTCATTCAATCAATACGGTGCCCGCATGGCGCTTCAGAATGGCGTTAGCCGGCGCTAATTTTTTTGACGCAAAACTGCGTTGGCGCAGTTTTGCGTCAAAAAGTATAAATATGAGCCAAAGTGCTCACATAAACAAAGGAATTTAAAATTTAAATTCACGTTTGAACGAAGCATTTTTTAGCTAAAGCGAGTTTCGCTGTTCACAAAAGAAGACATCTTAATTTACAAATGTCAACCATTTATTAAACTTATTTAAGATCGAACCTTATTCAGAGAAATAGGGCGAGTATTCCACACTTACAGATGATTACAGTGGCCCCTTGATGATGCTGTGTTTATTGCAATTCCACAGCTATTATTCAACATCATAAGTTTGTAAAGAGTCAAAGAGTTTATGGTGTTCCCATGAATGTTACTTGAGATCGCAAGGTTGAGGGCAAGATAGCCTATTTTGATAGTGTTGACTGCTTTGTAAGTTATGCACACCAGGCCTATGTAACTGACAGCATTGCAGTAACTCTGGCAAAAAAACACAATGCTTTTTTTAACTTCCCATACGCCTCTCTCCCTCTCTCTTCCGTTACAATATCGAACCTCACTTTCAGACTCCCGCCCTTTGCAGAATGTTTATAATTTACATTTGGGTTCATGTTCATTTTAGGGTCCACATAGAAGTATTAAGGTAGCTGTCTATTATAAACATCACTATGTGTACTAACTAGTATGTGTATTTCGAAATACACCTTGTGCTCACGACCATTATGTTCTAAATATAATCCTTTAATTTCTTCACACTTGTGTGCAGTGTGGGCATTTTTCCCGAGTGTTTTCGCAACATATTGTATTAAGCAGTTGTGCAACAAATCAAAAGGTTGGGTTTATTTCGATTTACATCCTTGAAAAAGCCTTTCTGCTACATAGGTGAAAAACGTGTTGGCTGGCTGTCGCAAAGTATTAAGACCCAGATTTAAGAAGCTCTAGCACCACATTAGCGTAATTTTTTTACGCTACTGTGGCATTAGGCGTAAAATATTGCTAACAAAATATTGCTTAACAAAGTGGCGCAATGCATGCATTGCGCCACTTTGTGCCCCTTTGTGCCGCATTATGCATGAGCCATGCATAATGTTTGCAAAGGGGACGTTGCCCTGTTAGGGACGTTCCCCCATTAGGGGGACACAAAAATGGAGCAATGGAATCTATGAGATTCCACTGTACCATTTTTAGCTGCTTTTTTTAATGTCCGCTCTAAGCAAGCGCTAAAAGGGGCAACCCATTTATTAAAATGGGCCTCTATGTACTTTGCAGGCATAGCGCCAACATTTTTGGTGCAAGTCATGCAAAGTATATCATTAGCGTCAAAAATGTCGACGCGACTGCCCTTACCCTGCGCCATGGTGAGACGTATATTAAATATGGCGCACACATGGTGGCGGTAGAGTGGCACTAGAACAGTGGCGCTGCATATAATGCAGAACTACTTTTCTTAAATATTCCCCTAAATACAATAGAAATGGTTCTACTGTTTGTAACAAAATATTGGATTACGTAAGAATGGATCAATAACCATCCATATTGACCATAACAACATAATAACAATAACTAGTAAACATGCGGAAAGAAACGCTGAAAATGACACTGGACCATTTGAAAACATATTTAGGATATTCATTTGAATTTTATTAGAGGAATGCAAAGTGCTTTTCTCATTAGATCTATCGCACAAGCTGCACCCTATATTTAATATGAATGTTGTCTTCAAAGCTTTATATATTAAAAGAAAGTCTGATAATTGCAAAAATACAATTCAGTGTGTACAATCTGGTAAATCAGACTATACTACTGTGTTCGTTGCCAATTCATTTCAATCTACAGAGCACAGTGAGAAAATTGTAAATGCCGCATTTAAAAACATTTGGAATTGCAGACAGGCAAGATAGTTCAATTGAATGTGGCTTTCCAAATAGATGGAAACAGATTGTAGGATGCAGAAGACTTGCCTGAGAGAGCAATGTTCACCCAATAAAGGCTTCTTCTATGCCAAAACTACAGTCAGTGACAGCTCTCTTCTTGATGTTGAGGGCTGCATGCTCTATATTTCACGCAGGACACCTGCTCTATCACTTAAGCTTGGTTGTTATTCATGTTCATTTAAAGCGTTAGGATTGGTTCAGTTCTAATTTTTACATGACAGAAAACACCTAACATGGAAACTTAAAATATGAAAACAATTCACGTACAAATAGTAACGATACCATGGACATTCGTTTGTATATATAATAGGAGGTTCCACATGTAAAGAATTTCACGCACTCATTTCACACACTCATTTAAAGCTTCAAGAAATGGATCCAGATATTGAGCAAGTGGAGGAGTAAATAGACTGGTATTGCATCCGGATCTTCTGCAGACCTTTAAAACGAGCAATGTTTTCTTGGCTAAGGAAGAGGTTAGTATTATGTTGGCAGTCTTGTGCAATCTCTCATTGTCACGAAGTAGGGGACAAAAATCATTTCCTTCAACAAATCTGGAGCCAATCTGTCCATTTTAGATAACTGCAGGCAAATCTACCTCTTGCTCTTCGCTGCCAAAGTTACAGAAAGAATAGTGAATACTCAATTGTTAACATAAATTGAGACTAATAGTATTGTGGACCCTTTGCAGGAGTTTTAGACCGGGTAATGGCATGGAATCGGTGTTCCCTGCAACACTGAATACTCGAACTAGTGACGATAAATGGCAATAATGGGACTGCTAGATATCTCTGTGTTACCAGGGGCACAGAATGGGTGTTTTGATGTCATTGAACGCGCTATTGTTGTGTCTTTGACATTGCGCTTCCATACAGCATCTTTATGGTTTGAGGTCATGCGGCTTTGCATGGTGTGCGTCCTGGACATGTTTGTTTCCAGGCTACAGCGTTTCAGTAGAATTGCATCTCTTGAGGTTGTTGTTGCCTGCAGCTTCTTAGTAACACTCCAGGTATAGAGCAGTAGAGATTATTACTTTAGTAGACCATGCTAAATTGTCTTCCTTAGTTAAGGTCTTCTCTTACAAGCATTTCTTTTTTTAATTGCCCAAAGTGAGATGGCAGCTTATCATTTCCTCTTTCTTTCCACAGGTTTACTTCCTGTTTTGGGCCATACAAAAGCGATAAGACCAGTTACAATTCACGTCACAATTATGCTTGCTTGACTGTGTGCTCTCATATGTCTTGCTTGTTTTCATTCGTATCCTACTCTTTCTTGAAGCTTTGCTCCTCTGCTGGTCTTGTTGACTGGCGTGCCTCAGTGGAAGAGTTTTTGCAGCATCCATTTGTTTTCCTTCCATCATGCCTCACTTCTAGTTGCAATTCTTGCTTACTTGTGACAATTCTGGAGTCAAAAGATGTTTCAGGAAATGTTTCCCTCATGAAGAAGAGGCTACAGCTATCACCAGAAGACCTGCCCATGACACTCTGTAGTCTTTGACATTGTCTCCCACTTCGTCTTCGAAAAGTGATGGGCTGAAGTAGGGGTAGAGGGCAGTTACCTGGCATAGCTAAAGTGTTTCTTTCAGGATTGAATCCAAATAGTGTTACTGAAACAGGTTAAATCTGCTGTCAAAAAGGTGACATGCAGGTTACCCCGGGGAGTCTTGATCAGTCCCACTCTTTTTACCATATGTACCCACTCATTGGCCAAGCTGTTACATTCTTTTAAATTCTTATTCAGCAGCTAAGTGGGTAATATTTAGTTTATTTTACTAGTCAAGGAGGATACAGACATGATATGCCAAAGATTTCAATCAAGCTTGATAACAATTGTTAGCTGAATGAAGGATAAAGGATTACAGTTAAATAGGCCTGGGTGGAGTTCTGCTACCCGGAACACCTCAAAGTGCCAAAAAACTCCACAGCGCTACGCGGAGAATTGTTAGATCATCTAATGTTTACCTACTGAAAGTTCCCAGGTTTAAAAAACATAAGGAGTGAAGGCCTAGTATCTTCTACCATTCTCAATTAGGTCTGAACAGCCACTATTCTATTTAGTACAGCTCCATTTTCCTTTGTTCCTCGTGATTTTCGTATTCTGTGATTAGTGCTTAGATGACCATTTGTGCAACTACATGCTTTATAAAACCAGAAATCAATCAATCGATATTTCTGACATGCTGGTAAGAATGCAAACCAATATGCACTTTGTTGGACCTGGCTTTTTGACAGGGACATCCCCAAACTTTTTGCCTCCTTCCTCCTATTTTTTTCTGACCTGTTGTTGTTGGCTTTTGACCTCTGGGCACTTTACCACTGCTAACCAGTGCTAAAGTGCATATGCTCTCTGTGTAAATTGTACTACTGATTGGTTCATCCATGATTGACTATTTAATTTACTTGTAAGTCCCTGGTAGAGTGCACTACATGTGCCTAGGGCAGGTAGATTAAATGCTACTAGTGGGCCTGCAGCACTGGTTGTGCCACCCACCTCAGTAGCCCCTTAACCTTGTCTCAGGCCTGCCATTGCAAGGCCTGTGTGTGCAGTTTCACTGCCATTTCGACTTGGCATTTAAAGGTACTTGCCAAGCCTAGAACTCCCCTTTTTCTATACATAAGTCACCCCTAATGTGTGCCCTAGGTAACCCCTAGAGCAGGGTGCTGTGTGGGTAAAAGGCAGGACATGCACTTGTGTGGTTATATGTCCTGGTAGTGTAAAACTCCTAAATTCGTTTTTACACTACTGTGAGGCCTGCTCCCTTCATAGGCTAACATTGGGGCTGCTCTCATACATTGTTGAAGTGGCAGCTGCTGATCTGAAAGGAGCAGGAAGGTCATATTTAGTATGGCCAGAATGGTAATATAAAATCCTGCTGACTGGTGAAGTCGGATTTAATATTACTATTCTAGAAATGCCACTTTTAGAAAGTGAGCATTTCTTTGCACTAAAACCTTGTTGTGCCCTTCAATCCACGTCTGGCTAGGTTTAGTTGACAGCTCCTTGTGCATTCACTCAGACACACCCCAAACACAGGGTACTCAGCCTCACTTGCATACATCTGCATTTTGAATGGGTCTTCCTGGGCTGGGAGGGTGGAGGGCCTGCCCTCACACAAAGGACTGCCACACCCCCTACTGGGACTCTGGCAGACAGGATTGAACTGAAAGGGGGCTTGGTGCATTTCTTAGACACTCTTTGAAGTCACCCCCACTTCAAAGGCACAACTTAGTATAAAACAGGACCTCTGCCCTACCTCATCAAACACTTGCTGGAGAAGAAACCTGAACCAGAAACTACATCCTGCCAAGAAGAACTGCCTGGCTGCTCAAAGGACTCACCTGTCTGCTTTTCTACAAAGGACTGCTGCCTTGCTGTTGGCCTGCTGCCTTGCTGAACTGCCTGGCTGCTCAAAGGACTCACCTGTCTGCTTTTCTACAAAGGACTGCTGCCTTGCTGTTGGCCTGCTGCCTTGCTGAACTCTTGTCTGGCTGTAAAAGTGCTCTCCAAGGGCTTGGATAGAGCTTGCCTCCTGTTCCCTGAAGTCTCAGGACCAAAAAGACTTCTCTCTTCCTCTTGGACGCTCCGTGCGCTGAACTTTTCGACGCACAGCGACGCTGATCAACGCGACGCCTTCGGGACGACCGAAACTTTGACGCACGGGCTCGCAAGGACAACGCCGCCCGACTTCCCGGGAGAAATCGACGCGACGCCTGCCGTGAGATCAAAACTTTGACGCATGGCCTCGCAAGGACAACGCCGCCCGACTCCGCAGGAGAAATCGACGCGACGCCTGCCGTGAGATCGAAACTTCGACGCGCAGCCCCGCAGAACGACGCGCAGCCGGAAAACAAGCAGGAAAATCCACGCACAGACCCGGGACATCTGGTACTCCCCGCAAACCACAATAAGAGACTGTCCGCGCGCCGGAAAACGACGCACGACTGCACGCGTGGAAAATAACGACGCAAGTCCGTGTGTGCTGAGGAGAAATCGACGCACACACCAGTTTTCCACATACCTCTTCTCCTGTGGCCCTCTGAGGAGATTTTCCACCAGAAACCAGGTACTTTGTGTTTGAAAGAGACTTTGTTTACTTTCTAAAGACTTAAGACACTTTATATCACTTTTCAGTGATATCTTTACAAATTCGTATTGCAACTTTGATCGTTTTGACCTGAAGATACCCAGATAAATATTATATATTTTTCTAAACACTGTGTGGTGTATTTTTGTGGTGTTATGCTATGGTGGTGTATGATTTATTGCACAAATGCTTTACACATTGCCTTCTAAGTTAAGCCTGACTGCTTGTGCCACGCTACCGGAGGGTGAGCACAGGCTGATTTTGGATTGTGTGTGACTTACCCTGACTAGAGTGAGGGTTCTTGCTTGGACAGAGGGCAACCTGACTGCCAACCAAAAACCCAATTTCTAACATTGGTGATCAGCGGTGAGGATAGGACTTGTGTTTGTGCAGTGACATACAGTAGCTAAGTATTTCACTACCTACCCACAGTTGAAGGTCAACTTGATTTTTTCATCTTTTTTTGGCTTTTGATTCTCTGATGTCCTCCTGGATATACTATTGATATTTTGGACTTTGGATTTTGGTTTTTGCTGGTAAGATCTTATCAGAATGGGATTGTGTACCTACTCCTTCTTTGTTCCTACTGACCACCTCACTAAGGCTGACCTAAGGAAGCTTTGCAGAAAATGGGGCCTTCCTGTAGCAAGGAGATCTACTAAGGCGGAGATGCTACATAACTACATACTCTGGGGGGAGGAAAGATGGGCAGAGAGAGAGGCAGCAAGAAACCAAATGACTAAGTACCCCTCAGATGAGGAGGAGGACTACGCAAATGAGGAGGAAGACTGCTCACATGAGGAGGAAGACTACTCAGATGAGAAAAGAGACCCAGAGATAGATGAATGGCTCCGAGGTCAAAGGCGACAGGAGCAACAATTAGAGGAGTATCTTGCAAGGGTTGAGGCAAAAAGACTCTTAGCCCTGGAAGAAGAAAAAATTGCAGCTCAAGAGCTGAGCTGTAAAGAGCTGAAACAGGAGGCCGGAAGGGCTGAGTCCAGTTCAGATGGTGGCAGCAAAAATCTTGCATCTAGTACTGCTGAAGAAGGGCACAAGCCCAGAGATGTGGTGCCCAACTTGAAGAAGGGAGTTGACACACCCCAGGCAGTTCAAGGGTATGAGGTAGTTCCCGTTATGCACAGGGTCCCTGAGAAGGATTGGAGAACTGGCACAGGGAGTCATATTCCTACTGGGGGGAGGGACACTTTACTGACTCTAGCAGAGAGTGACAGAGAAAAGGGTTCCCCCCTGGTGGACGTCCTGGATATAGAGTGTAGAGACATCCCAGAAGAGTATGGGTTGAGTGTCAGGGACAGACAGATACTGTCTCACCAGTCTCAGGAGGGTGAGGTAGAGTGCTTTTCCAAGGTTGAGTTACTGGGTGGTTGGGTGAAGGGTACTGTGGTTAATACATGTGAAGGGCAGAATGATGTAATTGCTGGAGAGCATATGTCTGGTCCTTATTTTCCAGAGCTAAGCCAACACCAGGTGGAGTGTGAGTTCTCTGACCACAGGGAACTTACAATGGAGGCAGACTTCTGGGTGAGTACCAGAGAGTCTGAAGAGGCATTTGGGGGTGCTCCTGAAGGGAGTGGTCTAGGTGGTTCCCAACCGAGTGAGGTGGGAAAGGATTGTAGTGTCCCAGGTAGGTCCCAGGTCCTAGAGGGTTCCATGAGAGAACACCAGGAGGGAAGCCTAGCCTGTACCGTAGGGCCACCTTTTGAGGGAAGCCCCACAGTGTCAGAAGAACTTGGGGGGGTGACTGTAGTCAGCATCCCAACAGTTCTGGTGTCTGGCAGTACCCCTCCTAGTGAGGGGGTGCAGAAGTCCAGACATAGGGTTGAGAGGGGGTTGCAGACCCCAGTGGAGGACCTTGAGAGTCAGGGGACAGCTCTGAGAGCAGAGCCCCCCAGGAATGACCCAGGTGAAACCGTTTCTGGTTTGGGGGAAACCCAGACTCTGCCGGATGGGCAGAGGTCGGGAGACCTGCGCCAACCAGACTCTTGTGTGGCCCTTGGGGACGGTGTGTCCCTTGTGGGGGGTGAGAGTGCCCCCCAGGAAGTCCTGGCCTGTCAGGCAAAGATTCAACCTCAGGGTGGTGACTCTGGGTTGGATACCCAGGTTCAGAGGTTAAACTCTGACCTGGTGGGAGGTAGATGTGCCTCCCAAGAAGTCCTGCTGTGCCAGGCAATTGTCCAACCTCAGGGTGTTGACTCTGGGTTGGATGACCAGGTTCAGAGGTTAAACTCTGACCTGGTGTGGGGTAGGTGTGCCCCCCAGAGAGTCCTGGCGTGCCAGGCAATTGCCCAACCTCAGGGTGGTGACCCTGGGTTGGGGAACCAGGCTCAGAGGTTAAACTCTGACCTGGTGGGAGGTAGGTGTGCCTACCTGGAAGTCCTGGCCTGCCAGGCAATGGTTCAACCTCAAGGTGGTGACTCTGGGTTGGCTAACCAGGTTCAGGGGATAGACTCTGACCTGTTGGGGGGTAGGTGTGCCCCCCAGAAAGTCCTGGTGTACCAGGCAGTTGTCCAACCTCAGAGTGCTGACTCTGGGTTGGATAACCGGGTTCAGAGGTTAAACTCTGACCTGGTGGGGGGTAGGTGTGCCCCCCAGAAAGTCCTGGTGTACCAGGCAGTTGTCCAACCTCAGAGTGCTGACTCTGGGTTGGATAACCGGGTTCAGAGGTTAAACTCTGACCTGGTGGGGGGTAGGTGTGCCCCCCAGAAAGTCCTGGCGTGCCAGGCAATTGTTCAACCTCAGGGTGGTGACCCTGGGTTGGAGAACCAGGTTCAGAGGTTAATCTCTGACCTGGTGGGAGGTAGGTGTGACCCCCAGAAAGTCCTGGCGTGCCAGGCAATTGTTCAACCTCAGGGTGGTGACTCTGGGTTGGAGAACCAGGTTCAGAGGTTAATCTCTGACCTGGTGGGAGGTAGGCGTGCCTCCCAGAAAGTCCTGGCGTACCAGGCAGTTGTCCAACCTCAGAGTGCTGACTCTGGGTTGGATAACCGGGTTCAGAGGTTAAACTCTGACCTGGTGGGGGGTAGGTGTGCCCCCCAGAAAGTCCTGGCGTGCCAGACAATTGTTCAACCTCAGGGTGGTGACCCTGGGTTGGAGAACCAGGTTCAGAGGTTAACCTCTGACCTGGTGGGAGGTAGGCGTGCCTCCCAGAAAGTCCTGGTGTGCCAGGCAATTGTCCAACCTCAGGGTGTTGACTCTGGTTTGGATGACCAGGTTAAGAGGTTAAACTCTGACCTGGTGGGGGGTAGGTGTGCCCCCCAGAAAGTCCTGGCATGCCAGGCAATTGTTCAACCGCAGGCTGGTGACTCTGAGTTGAATGGCCAAGTTCAGAGGTTAAACTCTGACCTGGTGGAGGGTCAGTGTGCCCTCCAGGAAGTCCTGGCGTGCCAGGCAATTGTTCAACTTCAGGGTGGTGACTCTGAGTTGAATGGTCAGGTGCAGAGGTTAAACTCTGACCTGGTGGGGGGTAGGTGTGCCTCCCAGAAGGTCCGGGTTTGCCAGGCAGTGATCCAGTCTGAGGGTACAGACCCTGGGCTGGAAGACCAGGTTCAGGGTGTCCCCCCGGACCTGGAGGGAGGGGCTACTGATAACAGTGCCCCTACCATGTTGTCTTCTGAGGAGGCCACTCCTAGTTGGAGGGTGCTGGACCCCAGAAGGGAGGGCAGGGGGAGGGAAGCCTCACCCCGGGCCCTAGTCCAACCTGAAGGTACAGACCCCAGGTTGGAGGGCCAGTTGCAGGTTAACAGCCCTGCACTGGTGGAGGAATGGTACAGGGCGACTTCTGTAAGCACCCTGACCATGTTGGACTCTGGGGGTACCCCTCCAGGAGGGAGGGTACAGAGCCCCAGAGGGGAGGACCAGGTTCAGGCAGTCATCCCTGACCTGGTGGAAGGGAGAGTGGTTAAAGGGTGCCCAGCACCTGGGGCTACCGCCCCCCACTCTCCACAGCCACAGTGGTTGGAGAGCTTTGAGAGGCCTGGGGCCTGGCTCTCATCCTGGCAGCTGTCAGTAATCACTGTGGCTTGCTGTCCGGGTGGACAGAGTTATCCCTGGGGAGGGGACAAGTGTCACACCCCGGGGGTAGAGTGGGCAACACCACTGTGTTGGTCATGGTGGTACTATCCTGCTCCTGGGATACATCTGTGAGCAAAGTAAGGTTAGGTGCTGCACAGATGGGATCCGCAGGTAGGGAGAAAGGTTCCCCATGGGTTGGCTTAGTGGGCCCTGAGAGTATGGACAGAGGGATGCAATTGGAGTCAGGAAGGTGAAGAACTGGAGCATGCCCCTGCTGTTGTGGGCCTGGGTCCTTGTTCTGTCGCCTCAAACAGGGAAGTACATCAGGATAGTGATTGTTCTCCCCTGGCTTTAGGCTGGTAGGGGGTCATGTTGGACCTGGCTTTTTGACAGGGACATCCCCAAACTTTTTGCCTCCTTCCTCCTATTTTTTTCTGACCTGTTGTTGTTGGCTTTTGACCTCTGGGCACTTTACCACTGCTAACCAGTGCTAAAGTGCATATGCTCTCTGTGTAAATTGTACTACCGATTGGTTCATCCATGATTGACTATTTAATTTACTTGTAAGTCCCTGGTAGAGTGCACTACATGTGCCTAGGGCAGGTAGATTAAATGCTACTAGTCGGCCTGCAGCACTGGCTGTGCCACCCACCTCAGTAGCCCCTTAACCTTGTCTCAGGCCTGCCATTGCAAGGCCTGTGTGTGCAGTTTCACTGCCATTTCGACTTGGCATTTAAAGGTACTTGCCAAGCCTAGAACTCCCCTTTTTCTATACATAAGTCACCCCTAATGTGTGCCCTAGGTAACCCCTAGAGCAGGGTGCTGTGTGGGTAAAAGGCAGGACATGTACTTGTGTGGTTATATGTCCTGGTAGTGTAAAACTCCTAAATTCGTTTTTACACTACTGTGAGGCCTGCTCCCTTCATAGGCTAACATTGGGGCTGCTCTCATACATTTTTGAAGTGGCAGCTGCTGATCTGAAAAGAGCAGGAAGGTCATATTTAGTATGGCCAGAATGGTAATATAAAATCCTGCTGACTGGTGAAGTCGGATTTAATATTACTATTCTAGAAATGCCACTTTTAGAAAGTGAGCATTTCTTTGCACTAAAACCTTGTTGTGCCCTTCAATCCACGTCTGGCTAGGTTTAGTTGACAGCTCCTTGTGCATTCACTCAGACACACCCCAAACACAGGGTACTCAGCCTCACTTACATACATCTGCATTTTGAATGGGTCTTCCTGGGCTGGGAGGGTGGAGGGTCTGCCCTCACACAAAGGACTGCCACACCCCCTACTGGGACTCTGGCAGACAGGATTGAACTGAAAGGGGGCTTGGTGCATTTCTTAGACACTCTTTGAAGTCACCCCCACTTCAAAGGCACAACTTAGTATAACACAGGGCCTCTGCCCTACCGCATCAAACACTTGCTGGAGAAGAAACCTGAACCAGAAACTACATCCTGCCAAGAAGAACTGCCTGGCTGCTCAAAGGACTCACCTGTCTGCTTTTCTACAAAGGACTGCTGCCTTGCTGTTGGCCTGCTGCCTTGCTGAAATGCCTGGCTGCTCAAAGGACTCACCTGTCTGCTTTTCTACAAAGGACAGCTGCCTTGCTGTTGGCCTGCTGCCTTGCTGAACTCTTGTCTGGCTGTAAAAGTGCTCTCCAAGGGCTTGGATAGAGCTTGCCTCCTGTTCCCTGAAGTCTCAGGACCAAAAAGACTTCTCTCTTCCTCTTGGACGCTCCGTGCGCCGAACTTTTCGACGCACAGCTTGTTCCGCGGCAAGAAAAACGCCGCACAGCGACGCTGATCAACGCGACGCCTTTGGGACGACCGAAACTTTGACGCACGGCCTCCCAAGGACAACGCCACCCGACTTCCCGGGAGAAATCGACGCGACGCCTGCCGTGAGATTGAAACTTTGACGCACGGCCTCGCAAGGACAACGCTGCCCGACTTCCCGAGAGAAATCGACGTGACGCCTGCCGTGAGATCAAAACTTTGACGCACGGCCTCGCAAGGACAACGCCGCCCGACTCCGCAGGAGAAATCGACGCAACGCCTGCCGTGAGATCGAAACTTCGACGCGCAGCCCCGCAGAACGACGCGCAGCCGGAAAACAAGCAGGAAAATCCACGCACAGACCCGGGACATCTGGTACTCCCCGCAAACCACAATAAGAGACTGTCCGTGCGCCGGAAAACGACGCACGACTCCCCGCGTGGAAAATAACAACGCAAGTCCATGTGTGCTGAGGAGAAATCGACGCACACACCGGTTTTCCACATACCTCTTCTCCTGTGGCCCTCTGAGGAGATTTTCCACCAGAAACCAGGTACTTTGTGTTTGAAAGAGACTTTGTTTACTTTCTAAAGACTTAAGACACTTTATATCACTTTTCAGTGATATCTTTACAAATGCAACTTTGATCGTTTTGACCTGAAGATACCGAGATAAATATTATATATTTTTCTAAACACTGTGTGGTGTATTTTTGTGGTGTTATGCTATGGTGGTGTATGATTTATTGCACAAATGATTTACACATTGCCTTCTAAGTTAAGCCTGACTGCTTGTGCCAAGCTACCGGAGGGTGAGCACAGGCTGATTTTGGATTGTGTGTGACTTACCCTGACTAGAGTGAGGGTTCTTGCTTGGTCAGAGGGCAACCTGAATGCCAACCAAAAACCCCATTTCTAACACACTTCATTATGAATAATGTAGGAATTACCCTGATGAATGTGGAATGACAACAAAAATCAGTGTTTCTGCACAGATGGGCAAACGACTTCTCTCTAATTCATTCAGTTTTCCAGCATGCACATCCCAGGAATTAGGCTTTTTTGACCCCTAGCCCCAAGGAATTTGTCAGTGTGCCAACACCTGACAGAAAACCAGTTGAGTTGAACCACACCCACCCTGCAACCCACTGAGCAGCACTTCAGTAGGATGCATTTCAGGTAACGATTATTCTTGTGAAATATAATTTAGATGATTATTGGAACTAAATCCACCCTTCATGACAGAAAGGCACACTCAAAAACACTAGGAAAGTACGGATACAACTTAATGATGTAGAGTCTCATTTAGAGTTTGGCAGATATCATTACTGATATCCTGGTTACCATAATACAACTGCCATTGGATGTAATGCACTTGTAATACAGGGATGGGATATCTGTCATGCTTGTGACATAGTAATGTGTCCACTGAACTCTAAAAATTCTATCTTAGTACACACAGTATGAGATGTATCAGAAAGTAGCTGGTCGATCCAAAATGGTAGCTAAAAAGTGATGACACATCACCATGGAAACATGCATGTCGAAGCATGGGTGGCCACCTTAGAATAGGATTCATAATAAAGAAAACCCTTTCGAAAATGGCTGTTTATTCCCGTGTATTCATGGTTATGATTAATATCATACAGCTGCCATTTTGTCACCATTAATTTACTGTTCCTACATGGCTCAGTGCTGACAGAAAGTCAGTGGCCCAATGGCACCTTGCAGCCTCTGCTCTGATTGGAAAAAAAAGTTTTAAAAAGTGTCAAAATAGGGAGAAGGGAGGGGGAAAAGGAGCCACGTCTGGGGAAGTGAGTCACATGCAATAATGTGCAGCTGCAAGGCTCTCACACAATCGATATCAGGTGGGTGCGAAACATACATATTTAAAAAAAAAAATAGTCAGTGGTTGTTGGAAATGCTCTGGAGAGGACAGTGTAGAGGGATCAAACACATAAAAGTAAACAAGCACACAAGGGGGAGGGAGGAAAAACACATGCACTCCCATGGAGTGGTGAAAGAAAAGAAAGAAAACATTTTCCCTGAATGCAAGCAGTGGAAGTGGACAATGTATGATGTCTGAAACATTGACCAGCAGCAGTGCTCCAGAGAAGGAGCAAACACACAAGGAATAAGGAATGTCGCTAAATAAGAAGCAAGTGATTGAGATCGATTGAGTGTCTGGCTCTCACTCGCTTACCTTCGGAGTCCCACAGGGATCTGCCCTTAACCTCATGCTTTTTAACATCTACATCTGCCTGTTCGCAGACCTGGTGGAAAGCTGCAGTCATCACCCAGAACATGTTTTCTCTCTCATTTGGGCAGGAAGTTAATTCGGACAATCTTAACTCCTGCCTCAGGCTTGTCTCAACCTGGATGAATATCAAATCTCTAAAATTAAGTAAGGACAACACTGAGGTCATGGTATTGGGTAAGCTCTGGGGCCTCAATACTGGCCTGCTATGCCTGGACTGCCTCCTGAACCTAGCAATAAGCTGAAGAACCTTGGCTTCTAGCTTGACACTACCCTGTCCATGAACCCACAGTCAGCTAAAGAGGCCTCCACATGCTTCACCACCATAAAATCGCTTTAAAAGATCCTTTGAATACTTCCATTCTCTGCTCAAATGACAAATATTCAAGCCATTATGCTATCTAGGTTAAACTATGGCAGCATCCTGTACTTGGGGGCAGATAATGCTGTGATAAGATGCCTCTAGTTGGTTCAGAATTCTACAGCCAGGCTCCTGTTCTGCCTCCCCAAACACTCTGGCCTTCTCCGGTAATCTTAACTTGCTCACAGTGGACAAGTGAATACATTTTAAAGAACTTTGCTTTATGCACAAAATCAGCTCAGGTTCTCAGCACTGCAAAAATTGATGTTTCCCTACATCCCCTCCCACACCCTGTGTTCGAGTAACCAGCTACATTTTACAGTCCCTAGAGTCAAATGTGCCCGGGTAGGTGGCAGATTATTTTCCAGGTTATTGAACTCCCTCTGTGCTTCCTTATTCACCTTTTGTAAGGAACTGGAAACCTGGCTATTCTAGCTCTCTTTTCTCTAAGCTGTTTTGCTTGTCCTCTAAGCACTTGGAAGCACTGGGAGTAGTTACACACTATATAAGAACTTAATAATAATAATAATATTAATAATAATAATAATAATAACCAACAATGATCAGCAATGGGCTGACTCAAGGCCCACATTAATTATTGGTATTTTACACTATAGGTATTTCAACAACATACAGGTAAAACTGTCTCTAGGCGAAACCTACAAAAGCACGACCATCCGTTGAACATTCTGCTGCTGGAAGTAATTACAATTTACATAGATCTGTAGATTTTGTTTATGTGTATATATGAAATGTCTCCACCTATAAATGATACCTTCTGGTGAAACATTATACCAGATGAGTTCAATGCATACATCAAACTAACTACCCATACACATTGGAACTATAAACTCTCTCACACTCCTGTGAAGATGACACATATACCTACATCAACATCATCAAAGTACTGCTGAATATTCTACAACCTAAGTTATTTATAGGCATCTGCCAAACGTTTATATTCAGAAATGGATGTATTGATAAATTCAATACAACACAAGCTGCTAGCAACAGGAGCTACCAATATAACTGAGAATTGCACCTTGCCCAGCCACATATATTACCTGCTGAAATGTATGTGGAAAAAGTGGTCTAGAATGTGAGGAAATCATGATGGAATTGATGCAGAACAATTAATTCTCCCTGGGGCTGCTCATTCTGGGTAGTGGCGCTTGTAATCTGGTCAAGGCTTCGCACTTTAGAATTACTGATCCATGTGGTATCAGTAATTCTTTAGTACATGAAGCTCAACCTGATTACTGGGCCACTCACAAAAAGTGGTGAAAACCTAGAATTTCTAACTGGAAGTTCTAATCTAATGTTACCTAATTTTTTAACATCATTTTACATTTAATTTCAGCAACAAAGTGTTGATTTCAATATCAATGTACGTAGTGTTATGTTAGATTAGGACAACACGGTTTACCTCGAACTACTGACAACTTTATTTCATAAGCAACGACGAGATTCAGAGAATCCGAAGCTCCTCAGACTCACTGACTTCAAAAAGAACATGGGATGCAGGCAATGAAGCTTCATCTGGATACTAGTTGCATTCTGGACTACATTATGTTTGTTGCCACCAGCAGAACTGTCACATACACCAAGCAGCTTTTTACCTAAAGGCAATATCAAACCAAGTGCTTCGCCCTGAGAACTCCATTCAAAGATAACATCGCCACTTGGCATTCTAGGTGCATGACCTACAGCCAAAGCTGAATAAATCACACACACATTTTTAAATGTTGTATGTTAGAATTCAAATTACTAGACAAAAATACATAAACCAGAGACAACCCTTTTTTAAAACTAAATTCAGTGGTTCATGCTTCATATTTATTTCATGAAACATCCGACTGCATAAATTAAGGTTTCTCTTGATGAGAAAAGTGGGTGGAGGTTCTGCTACTAACTGTGATCTGAATACACAGACTATTAGCTTATTTACAGTAGTTGTAAATGCAGGCAGTGGGTGCAGATTCCAGTACCTTTTTTCCATCAGGGAACTGTAATAAGGCTTCTCTCATTCCATGAAGTCACCCAGCAGGAGTTATTGATCCATTTATTTGCAATAACATGTTTACACCATTGCTCTTGTGAAGGATGAATTCAAGTAGGAAGAGCACACTACTTTCAACATGAAGTGATCTACATATGTTCACTGTGATTTTCTACAACAGTAACATATCTTTCCATTCATGTTTTTATAATTTTTGGCCAGAGGGTCTAGCATGTACTTCAATGGCCCATAAGTTTACAGTGTACCATGCACCTATTTTGTTTTTTTGCAGTAGACTATGCTTCCCCATTTACCCCTATTATTTACTACATCCTCACCAGTTCTTTAGGGTCTATTTCATTAGAACTGTGCCAACTGGAAGCAGGCTCGGTTATTTTGAGAATTTTATTCTGGCATATCATCTGGTTTATCATCTTCCATATAGATTTAACTAACACTTTTGATTAAATTAACATTTATCCCTACTACACTGGTGACAAGGAACTCGTAGTTCCCCCATCAGAGTATTTCATTTCCCTAATGTGCCAGTCTCAACTCACAGAAGAAGTCAACATATAACAAACATCTACTTGTTTGGGTGCCTTCTGCAAAATAGAGTTTGACCCAAGACCATACCATCATACTTCTGGCTCATGCCACCCAAAAATCACTGGATGCTTTGTCGAGATGTGTTCCAGACCTGGGTAGGTCAGATAACATTAAGCACTGTTCTTTTGTTCCAATTTGCTGGTGAGAAGGCATGAACTGACTGTGGCATGATGTTTCCTTAGATCATACAATGAAGGAGAAATCAATTGTTTATAAGTGTGAAGATGGCTTTTCATATAATGTGGTGCACTGAAATGCTTATGAGTGCCCATGAAAATATAATCTCTTATGTAAACCACATTTACTCATTATTTGCAAATATATTTATGTTACCGTATTTTAGAAATGCTATTTCATGACCAATTTATATAACTCTTGTGAGAAATGCGTATAAAGTCATTGAAACTGAAGCGCATTTATATAAACGTCAGCTTGGCCACAGTGAAGGCCCAAATTCTTTCTGTGTTTTTTAACCTTCAATGTGAAAGCTTGTTTTATTGCATGTTTCTCTAAGCTGCAGGTGTGATGGTACAAGCATGTAGCTAATAAGGACTTTATTGAGGAGAAAAGATAAAGGGGACCTGAGAAGATGTTTTACCAAGATCAAAGAGAGGTAACCTGGAGACGGTAGTCAAACTCCCCACTGAATTTTTGAGCATGTGAGTGAACCAAAGGAAGCTTCAAATGTTCAACTGCCAATTAGGCAATTGATATCGAGTTGTTGTCCAATGGAAAGTTTTAACTGCGATGTCACTCCTTGAAAGAATCAAGATTTAAGAATAGTATAGTTAACTGAAGAGTCAAATCCCCTTGGGCCGAGCGGACCCCTCCTAAGTACAGACCTTTATCTCATAAAGACTTAGGGGGTCATTCGCGGGAGCACCGCCAACAGGCTGGCGGTGCTCCTCAGGACATTCTGACTGCGGCGGTTCAGCCGCGGTCAGAACAGGAAAACCGGCGGTCTCCCGCCGGTTTTCCGCTGTCCTGCAGAATCCTCCATGGCGGCGCAGCTTGCTGCGCCGCCATGGGGATTCTGACACCCCATACCGCCATCCTGTTCCTGGCGGGTCGCCCGCCAGGAACAGGATGGCGGTATGGGGTGTTGTGGGGCCCCTGGGGGCCCCTGCAGTGCCCATGCCAATGGCATGGGCACTGCAGGGGCCCCCGTAAGAGGGCCCCACTTTGTATTTCAGTGTCTGCTTTGAAGACACTGAAATACGCGACGGGTGCCACTGCACCCGTCGCACATACCCACTCCGCCGGCTCCATTCGGAGCCGGCTTCCTCGTGGGGAGGGGTTTCCCGCTGGGCTGGCGGGCGGCCTTCTGGCGGTCGCCCGCCAGCCCAGCGGGAAAGCCAGAATGGCCTCCGCGGTCTTTCGACCGCGGAGCGGCCATATGGCGGCTCCCTCCAGGCGGGAGGCGACCGCCGCCCGCGGGGGTCAGAATTACCCCCTTAGTGGCTTTATGCTGCACACACCTCTCTTGAGAGAACCTCCTACAGAAGTTCTGCTGTGCCGACACTTTTTCTGTGAACCCTTTTTAGATGTTAGGATAGTTAGCTATTTAGATCAAATGGTTAGGCAGGAGTATTTAACTTTAAATCCAAAGCATCATACACTTTTTCTTCTATTTTACATTGCTGATATTGAAATATTGTTTTTCCACAAGTTGGTTAAGTTTAGAGTTGTTGGTTGTTTCAATTCTCCTTTGGATTTACATTTATGCAATGGTTTTGAGACTCATTTATGTAAGTTTGGCTTTGAGCCTGCAATAAATGTTTAATTCTTTAATAATTTGGTCTCTGAGCTGTAATGTGTGGCCCACAGGTTACACTGTAATTGATATTTGGGAAACATCTCAGAACTGAGAAAAAGATACATCGAGTTCAAGAGTTTTGAAATAGTACCCAGAGCCGGATCACTGGTTATTTCCAGACTATTAGGTCTTCTAATAAAAGTATGGGCAACATTCACTCATGCGGACGGAGGTCAAGTTTCAGTTCTCTAACCATCCGAATCTACTACTAGTGAAAAATCTAAATTTGACCACACCCTCAAACACCTTGACATCAGGAACTTCAATGAGAGATCCACTAGTGAAAAGCTGCAGATGCAGCCGCCAAAGCCTGAAGATGCATGGAATTGAAAGATCCTGAAAGAGAGGCAGGTTCTTTCTACTGGAGGAGTTCTCAGTCAATTGACAGAGTAGTGAGTGGAATTATTGGCCTATTGGGAAATTTGTGGAAGGGGGGTCTTACGGGTAGTCAGAACTTAACTCACTTCAATGAAGTCGTTCCTGCAAAAAGCAAAAGAAGCAAGCAATGATAAAGTCAATAAATCTACCTCTATTGTGGTGTTGATTTGTTGTCTTGAGTTGCGGTTTTGTGGTGTAATTGTGTTTTGTTGACTTGTGTGATCATAGTTCCACCCTTATGTTGTGTTTGTAGTGTGTTGGGCGTTGTGTAGAGGGGCTGTGTTGCTGATTGCACCTGCGACATTTACATTTACTGAGTTATTCACTTGACATCAATTGAAGATAGTTTTGCCAGTGGATTAATTCTTATAGCCATCTATACAGGATGCAGAATGGAGCAGACGCACAAATATTTGCAACAAACTGAAACAAAAAGGTAAATTCCCTTGCGAAACTCGGCAATGGACCTTTTCAGAACATTTTTCACAGCATGAGATAATGGGTAGCTCCATCCCTTCCCTTTGCCGTTTGGAGTGACAGTGTTCATGGCAAGTAATGCCCTGTGATGCAGCCTTGATGAAAGTTGTACTCTGCGGATGAGGCGTTTACAGCTTGACTTGAGCAAAGCCTCTGACCCCTGCCAAGAACATTATGTAAATAAACATCAGCTCCCTTTTATCAGCCACTTTCCGCCAAGCCATATAAAATGACATGACTTATAAAGCTGCAGACAGGCAATCACAGACCAGCCAGACAGTAAAATGATTGTGCTTCTGCCCTGTGGTGCTTGGAAAGTCAACTGCAAGGTTGGCTGATAGAAAAGCCACACACAAAAAGGATATCCTAACAAAAGCAAACTTTTCCAAAATGGCTCTGTAATATTACAGTGGCAGCTGTAGAAAGGTCAGCAAGAGAGAAAAGGAGAGAGACGGAAGGGGTTAGAAGTGACCAGACTGTTCGCCCACCCACACTGGCGCTGCGAGTGCATCTCAGGCAGCAGCCCTCAGAAAGGTTTAGAAATGGAAAGTGTATGGCAGCACTTTTGAAGTGCCTGAGTTCTGCTCTCAGACATTGCCAGCCAGCATCAGATGTGACTTTTGTGCGGCTTCTGTGTACATAGCCTGAAAATGTCGGAGGTCTGGCCTGAAGTTGAGCATTTTGTGAATGCACCTCGTTGCACCGGAGTCCAGGCCTCGTATGACGCATAAGGAGGACTGCCCTGGTCTGCTCCACCGCACACCATTGACTGGGTCTGCTGGGCGCAGACCAGATTAGTGGAAACTATTTCAGTTTGTGCACGGCTACAACCGCAGCGTCAAACTCACGCCTGACTTGGAGGGAGCACATTAGTGCGAGACAAATCGTCTGTCCTGTTCATCTTTCTCTGCGCAGGGGCTTTGTCGGTAAGATTGGAGGGCATGAGCTTCATATTTTCCAACAATCACGCTGTCATATAAAGTTGAAATACATTCTGCGACAATCAGGGTGAATGAGAGTAGCCAAAGGGACAGTGGAAAGGGAGAGAAATGTGGATTGGTAGAAGTAAAAAGTAAGGGAAAACAACCTTTGGTAAATTAACCAACGTTTTGGAGAGCTTCAAAAACCGAGAGGGGGAGATAGTGTGTTTGTGTCTGTGTTTGTGTAAAAATTCCTGGTCAGATCAGACAGACACTTTACCATACCCACTGCCTCTGCCCAACTTTGCTAGAAAATACATGATTGAAGGAGGTGTATGACCCGAACTCCCGAAGCTACGCCCCTGACTGTGCTGACAGCAATGCAGCTTTCTTTTGACAGAGGGGCAGAGAACCCAATGGAGGTGGTTGCAGTGTGTGATAGCATCTGTCTGCAGGGGGAGTCTGTAGACAGGTGCAGTCAAACTCTGTCGGTGTCGAAGTCTGTGAAAAACAGCATACTCACAAGTTTGTGAATATTTCCAAACTTTAAAACAAACCACGTCATGCTCACATTGCAGAGCATTTGCGTGAATTTTGCTACTGCAGATTCTCTCCACCTGTCGCAGAAATATGGACAGTAGAAAACCCATTTAGACGTGCCAGGTGTAGTGTTTGCATTTGGATGGGAGATCCCATCCTATGTTTAATTGAGGGGGGAGTGTTAACCCACCCCTTGTTAAAGAACTAATGGTTTGACTGACGTAGTGTCAGTTCATCGATATAAAAGTTTGTTGCAGGAAATGGGCTTGATTATAAAATGCGTAGAGTGAAGGCAAATAAAGCCACTCTTTGTTTCACCCGTGGGCTTTGTGTGCTCATTCCAGGCCCCCGCTACATTGGTGATGGGGGGAGGCCACGCATTTGTTACCACATGCCTTGACACCGGCTGTGTCCCTGCACCTCGCCGCATTGTCGAGGCTGCCCTCCACACTGTGTTTGCTGCCCTGGAGGCTTGAAGAGGCCTTGCACATGCCAGCGCCCTCGACCGCACCGGATCAGCTCCGACAGTGGCTGACACCAAGCCCCCACTGTACCTGCCACCGGCCAGTGGTCTGAAGTGCCGTGCCGTGAAGTTGGCGGCAAGAGAGGCCCACACTCTACAACCCTGTGCCGGGAGTAGCCTTGCGATCCCTAAAGGCAGACTTGCAGAGCCCATGCAGACTTGCAGAGCCCATCCCACAGCCATGCCCTCAGAATCCTCCTGGCTGTCTCCTTTGAGGCTTACTTGAGACACCAACTCTAGTTGCCAGCTGGTTTCCCCTAAGGGGGAGGAAGCTCTCCATGTGATTCTTCATCCTGCCTGCCGCCAATGCATAGGAACACCTTGTCCAGCACTTTTCAGAGGTAAGACTGCTGTATTTGCCTAGCCCTGTGCCTGCCACTGCAAGGATATTGGCCTCAGATACCCCGCGACCCTGCAGCATCACCTTTACTTTGGAAGGCCAGCCCACTGAGACCTGGCACTAAGACTGTACAGAGTCTGTAAAGTGGGCCACGCCCAGCAGTTTGTAGCACAAAACACTGTGCCTAGCCGATCTGCCCTGGGAGCATCCTTACCTGTCAGGTACAATCCAGAATGTCCAGCATTCCGGCCACCAAACCGTTCACAACCACAGGAGCTCCACCTACACAAACAGCCCGCTGGATGGCGTGGGTTGAACGCCGCAAGACCTACTTCGAGGTGCTTGACGTGGAAGATGAGAGGAAACACCCACTGCTTTTGCACCTTGGGGGAGCGAACATTCTTAAAATCTCCAAGACAGTAGTTGAAGTGAATCCCCACATGTACACCTCACTAAAGAATGCCATGAGAGTGCATTTTGAACCATGCACCAACATCAACTATGAGAGATTCTTCCTGTGTCAGGCATGCCAGAAACACAATGAATTAGTGGACATTTTTTACACCCAATTAAGAGAGCTAGCTAGTATTTGTGTGCAACCTGAGGAAGAGGATAAAGTAAGAGCTCAATTCATCCAAGGGTACACATCCTCAACGCTTCACAAGCTTTTCCTTCAGGAACCAAACATGAGTATGAGAGACATCCTCAGGCACTCAAAAGAATTGTCAAAAGCATGGGCAGCACATATGAAGCCGATATTACCAGTCCAGATTAAGGCTGGGCCTGCCAACGCTGTGCTTAAAAAGGCCACTAGATCCAAGGCTGAGCGTCCCTAACCAAAACCAAGAGACAAACTCTGCAGATGGTGCAGAGGCCCTTTGTCTCACCTGAGAAGCTGCCCAGCCAAAGAAAAGACTTTCAGTGCCTGCGGCAAATTGAACAACTTCTTAAAAGTATTTTGCTCAGCACCGAGAACAGTGCCAACAAGCTTCACGAAACCAGTCAGGGCAGTTACTATTCTCCCCACTAGGTCTTCAGACAGCGACATGGATGATGACCAGGAGGTGGTTCATGTGGTGCAAACAGTAGACTCTAATGGTACAAGCCACCAGAAACTCCTCACTTGTCAGGTGGTGGGGCACGGGTACCTCATCTCACCTCTTGTTGACACAGGACCATCAATCAACCTTATGACCGCAGAGGTGTACCACTGCCTACCTAATCCACCAGCACCTTGAACCGCCAAGTCTATGCCTTCAAAAACGCACAACCACTGCAGATGGCTGGCATCCTCACAATGAACATTGCTCATGAGACCACGAGCCTCACCACAAAAATCTATGTGTCACAGGAAGGTTCAGGAATGTATTTTTTTGGCAGTCAGACTGTGCAAATTTGAACTTAGTCCAGTTTGCATTCAGTGTCGATGCTAGCACCCTCGAGGACCCCCTAGGAGAATTTGCAGTGCTCTTTGGGGTCACAGGGTGCTTGCAAGGCCCTTCTCTCCGGCTACACATCGATGAGTCCATCCCCCCAGTAGCTCTTAGGCTTAGACAAATAGCTAGTTGTCCACCTCTGCCTGAAGGTGGAACAGGAATTGTAGCTCCTGGAGCAGTCCCCAATCATCGAAAAGGTGTCAGAACTGACACCATGGGTATCCCTAATAATTGTCACAAAAAGCCAAAGCAGCGGATACCAATGAGCATCTGTGTGGACATGAGGCTGCCAAACCAAACTATCAAGCAGGAAAAGCATCTGACCCCGACTTTTGACAACATCAAGGAGCTCTCTGGTTCGAAATGGTTGTCAAAGATGAATCTTCAGTCTGGCTATCACAAGATCCACATACGCTGGGACTCCTGGTCAATCACAACTTTTTCCATCTACAGTGGCCTCTGGAGGTACACCCGCCTAAACTTTGGCATTCCCAGCGCCACAGATTTATTCTGTGAGAAATGGGGTCTTTGGTTGACAGTCAGGTTACCCCCTGTTCAAGCAAGGACCGTCACTCTAGTCAGGGCAAAAGAGAATCACCCTCAGCTAACCCCTGCTTACCCTCTTGGTAGCTTGGCAGAGCAGTAGGCTTAACTTCAGAGTGCTAGGTTTAAAGTATTTGTACCAAAACACACAGTAACTTAATGAAAACACTACAAAATGGCACAACACTAGTTTACAAAAAAAGAAAATATTTATCTAAACAAAACAAGACCAAAACAACAAAAATCTGACATGCACAAGTCAAGTTATGAATTTTGAAAGATTAAACTCAAAAATAGCGCTTAGAAACACAAAATACTTCGATGAGGTGTTACCATGGTACCGTGACAGAGTCGTTCCCAATAATCCGACACCAGCGGCTCCGGCCACGGAGTCACGCACACACCCAGGTACAGTACCTGTGAAAACAAGCCAATGCGCGAAGTCAGGGATCGCGGCGTCTGTGCAAAACGTTGAATCCGCGCACTTCAAGCTGTGTCGGTCACAACGTGGTGTGGCGACTTCTACGGAGTCGGGGGCTCCGGCGGGGATACATCGGTGTCGGGCCTGCAAAGGTCGTCGCGTTCCAGCAAAGATCACGGAGTCGGTTGCAGGCGGCGTCACCGGAATCAGCAGCGGTGTCGGTCCAGAGTTGTCCGAAGTCGATTTCCTTGGATTTTCACCTGCTTTTCCTTTCAAGGGCCCAGGGACTGGATAGGGCACCACTTGTCAGAGCAGGAGTCTCTCCAGAGACTCCAGGTGCTGGTGGAGAGAAGTCTTTGCTGTCCCTGAGACTTGAAACAACAGGAGGCAAGCTCTAAATCAAGCCCTTGGGGATTTCTTCACAAGATGGAAGGCACACAAACTCCAGTCTTCGCCCTCTTACTCTGACAGAGGCAGCAACAGCAGGATAGCTCCACAAAGCACAGTCACAGGCAGGGCAGCTCTTCTTCCTCAGCTCTTCTCCAGGCAGAGGTTCCTCTTGTTTCCAGAAGGGTTCTAAACTGTAAAGAGTTCTAAACTGCATTTTCAAACACACAATCTGAAAATCAACTTTACTAAAAGATGTATTTTTAAATTGTGAGCTCATAGACCCCAAACTCCACATGTCCATTGCTCCCAAAGTGAATCTACACTTTAATCTGATTTAAAGGTAGCTCCCATGTTACCTATGAGGGGGACAGGCCTTGCAACAGTGAAAAATGAATTTAGCAGTATTTCACTGTCAGGACATATAAAACACATTACCATATGTCCTTCCTTAACCATACACTGCACCCTGCCCTTGGGGCTACCTAGGGCCTACCTTAGCGGTGTTGACATGTAAGAAAAGGGAAGGTATAGGCCTGGCAAGTGGGTACACTTGCCAAGTCGAATTTACAGTTAAAACAGCACACACAGATACTGCAGTGGCAGGTCTGAGACATGATTACAGAGCAACTTATGTGGGTGGCACAACCAGTGCTGCAGGCCCACTAGTAGCATTTGATTTCCAGGCCCTGGCACCTCTAGTGCACTTTAGTAGGGACTTACGAGTAAATCAAATATGCCAATCATAGATAAACCAATTACATACAATCTTGCACAGAGAGCATATGCACTTTAGCACTGGTTAGCAGTAGTAAAGTGCTCAGAGTTCAAAAGCCAACAGCAACAGGTCAGAAGAAAATAGGAGGCAGGAGGTAAAAAGACTGGGGATGACCCTGCATAAACAAAAAAGTCAAACATTTTCCAACATACCATCAAGGATGTCCTACATGGTCTTCCCGGTGTCCTAAATGTGAGCTGTGAAATTTTGGTATAGACCCCTACATTGATCTCCTATATGATGCCTTGTGGTACAATAAATTTTGTTTTGCCAGTATCCAGAGTTTGTGGCATCTGTTTTGGGAGGACTAGGTTGTTCTGAGTTGGCTTTGGTATTTCCTCATATTTGTAAGTATTGGGATGAGAAACAGGGTTGAGGAGGTAATGATTTCATTACTTACCGGTAATCCACCTTACTCCGAATACCCTGTTTCTCATACCAATACTTACGTCCCTCCCTTCCCCTTCCTTCCTGGATCACAATCTGTTCCCTTGGTTTCTTGAGCTTGGAGACGTACAGGATGTTTTCTGGGCTCCAAGGCCCTTTATACCCAGATATGGGAAAGGGTGACTGGAGTGAGGGTGTAGTTTGTGGCTTGCACAAAGAATCTTTTGATTGGGTAGAGCTAGGGCACGTGGGTGTGAGCAGAGGTGGAACACCTCATATGTGTAAGTGTTGGTACGAGAAACAGGGTATTCAGAGTAATGAGGATTACCAGTAAGTAATTAAATCATTTCACCCCTGCTGAATGTGTTGACCTCCTGGAAATGGCTGCTAATGAAGTGTGCCTGCGCATCCGGTCAGGTCAATACTAAAACTAAGCAACAGGCTATTTCTAGCCCTTTAATGACTACACTCGTTCATCAAAGCACAGGAAAATCCTCAAATGAATGTCAATTTCCCTAATGTGAAATGTTTGGAGAGAGTACACCTTCAGACAGTCGTGTGTGTTCAGGGTAAACATTTACTCTGTTACTGCTCATATTCTCTCATACACATGTTTAGAAATGTGCTAAAACAGCATGTCAGTGACGTAGATTGCTTTGATGAAGAAAAAAACAATTGCAAATACATGCGGAAAACTTGTCAAAGACAATATTACATCACTTTATTTCTGATTTATTTTCCCTGAATGCTAACTATGGAGTTAATGTTGAGCTGTAATGTTTTTAGTGCCCAAGGTATTTTCACCAGATTTGGTTCATAACCTAAAATTATCAGTTTGAAGCAGAATTCTATTAGGTTGTATTACAGTTTTATGAATAATTTGGAGGTAAAACCATGCACCTTCTCTCAGCATTGATAATGTTTGGTATTAGATCCATAACAATGTCCACATTTATTCTATGAAAGATGAATCTATTTAATATCTGGTGCCAATCTGGAGCAAATGGTTTTGAGACTTAATTGTTGCATTGCATTAAGTACTTAGATGGTAGTTTCATTGCTCCATGTCCTATTTTCTCACTTCAGGTTATTACAATGTGAGGGGGTGATGAAGCATTTTCTAAATTTGCATTTTTGGGTGACACTTTACTTTTGGATACTAGTGTCTTTTATTATGGGTATAGTTGCAACTGATGAATTATTATTGTTGCACTTGAAATAATGTTATTCAGAGTGTTAGAAATGGGGTCTCTAGTTGGCAGTCAGTTCACACCCTGTCCAAGTAGGGACCCTCACTCTAGTCAGGGTAAGCCCCCTTTCTTTGCAGAAATCTTTTAGCTCCCTCGCTATATACATGTACAGGTGCCAGAAGTTGATTTCCACAAACCTGAGCCCCAAGTATTAACAATAGATCCAGGAGGACACCAGAGAACATAAAAGGGAAAAACAGTATGTGGTTGCGTAATGGTCTGCCTCCTGTTAGAAGTCTCAGGAACATCAAAGACTTAATCGCCTGGGCTTTCCTGCTGAGAGTCCTGCCAAGTGGTGCTAAGTCCAGCAAATGGGCCCTGGGAAGTGAGTTCTGGTGAAACCAAGAAGAAATCAAGTGCACTGTCCCCAGGGCAACTTGAGAGTAGGAGCCGCTGTCTGACTCCACGCCGCTGCCTGCACCAGGAGCCGTGGTCTCTGCTGGATGTAATGACAGCGACTGACGCTGCAGGCCTAACTCCGTCGCAGTGCCTCTAAAGTCCCGCCACAGCGTGAGTCATGAGGGTTGTGCCCCAGACGTCCTGGACACCTGATTGCGCCGCAGTACCTGTGGACCCATGGTGGGATTGCAACACTGTGAAGTAGACGCTGCATGTCTTGACCCGCTGGATTCATCGACCCCGCCAGATAGTACGGAACCAATGCCTAACCACTGACGGCACGTCACCTCCCCTGCAACCATAGCGAACCAACTCCTCCTCTGCCTCGCAGTAAAAAACCGACGCCTCACCTCCCTGGTAGTAGTAAGGAACCAATGTTGCACTGGCTACAGTGACACCTCACCTCCCCAACTCTGTGCAACATTTTTGTTTCATAATTTTCAAAGGTACTGTAGCTGGGGGTCCGTGGAATTCTGTGACTGGCCCGCACTCCCTCGCGAGTGGCGCCGAACTGTTGGGAACAACTCTTTCAATGTCTCTGTGATAGCCCCAGTTGGAGCGATTGTGTTTCTAAGAACTCTGCTGAGATTTATTCTTTAAAAAATGTGTATCTTTGCTTGTGAATTTTGTTTTTTTGTCTTTTCAGATAAATATTGGGTATTTTTCTAGCCTGGTTTGGAGAATTTTTTTGGTGTTTTCCCTGTGTTACTGTGTGTGTGTGTAAGTATAAACACACAACTACTTTACACATTGCCTCTGGGATAAGCCTGACTGCTCGTGCCAAGCTGCCAAGGGAGTGAGCAGGGGCTATCTTAGGTGTGTGACTCTCTTACCCTAACTGGAGTGAGGGTCCCTACTTGGAAAAGGTGCAAACCACTGACAACTAGAAACCCCATTTCTAACAAGTATCAAAATTGTTGGTACATTATCCAATGACTTAAGATCCTGTGTATCACCTTTGTTTCAGTTTCATCACATGATCTCCATTGGACCCTCATGTTGAAAACATATAACTTTGTGCCTAATCTCTCCTTGGATAGCTCTTATACTACAGTGTTATGGGTGGGTGGGGCAGAAAAAGAACTTGTCCCCTGACTCTGTGAATAATAGTCTTATTTTCCTTTTGTTAATAAATACTTACAGACCTCGATTTGGCCTGTGTGCAGATTTTCTTCAACAAACGATATTCTCCATATTTAGGGCAAAACTTGTATTTCCTGGTATTTATCACAAATGATAAATACCAATCCCCAGGCTACTAGTAGATATTGGATGGGATAAATAATGATGTAATTAAGCAACACTCCTAATCGAGGTATTTATGTGGCATGCTCCGCAAGATCTTCCACTGGATCCCCGCCGAAACTTGAAAAACCGTGACCCACGCCCTCGTCACGAGCCGCCTGGACTACGGCAACACCCTCTACGCTGGGACCACCGCCAAACTCCAAAATCGCCTGCAACGCATTCAAAACGCCTCGGCCCGCCTCATCCTCGACGTACCCTGCAACAGCCACATCTCCGCACACCTGAGACACCTGCATTGGCTCCCAGTCAGCAAAAGGATCACCTTTCGACTTCTCACCCACGCACACAAAGCCCTCCACAACAAGGGACCAGAATACCTTAACCGACGCCTCACCTTCTACGTCCCCACCCGCCTCCTCCGTTCCTCTGGCCTCGCGCTCGCTGCCGTCCCTCGCATCCGCCGCTCCACGGCGGGTGGGAGGTCTTTCTCCTTCCTGGCAGCCAAGACCTGGAACTCCCTCCCCACCAGCCTCAGGACCACCCAGGACCACTCCGCATTCCGGAGACTCCTAAAAACCTGGCTTTTCGAGTAGCAGTAACCCCCCCCCTTTCCCCTAGCGCCTTGAGACCCGCACGGGTGAGTAGCGCGCTTTATAAATGTTAATGATTTGATTTGATTTATTTAGGCATGGGCCATTTGAGAAGGGCGGGCTGAATTATGGAACCTCTTCATTTAACATGTAGTAAATGAAAATAATGGCATATTTTTAGCAACATAGTTGTAGCTCCTTTGATAAAACACTAAACAATTCTACAGATCTTCATGCATACCCTTGTTGGAATTGTAGTGCCCAATAAAGACGAACTGATTTGAAAGATGCGTGTTTGGACCGGTGTTACCTCTGTGTCTCTAATCCTTTCCCTGCTTCGCTCTCCTGTTTCTCTGGTCTGCTCAGCCAGGCGTATGATATCTTAGAATGCGTGACTGGAAGGATAGATGGCTGTTAGAGAGAGGGTTGAGAAGAGAGGATGTTGTTCCCGGTGGTGTGTTCTACTAAGTAACCTGTTACTTCTTCAATAAACCTACAGCCTGTTAACCTATGTAAACTGGCTACCTGACCCCTGCTTACCTAGAAGAAATCTTCAATTATACCAACTAGATAAATATTTTGGTTCATTTTAAGTTAAGAGCACAGACATACTTATAAAAAGTGCAGCGGGTGAAGTGGCACTGGGGCGAAAAGTGGAAAGGGGCTTCCAATTAGTAGCTGTTTTCTGCTACAAAATCAGGGAAAGGTAAGGCAAATTCATTGAGTGAATTAGGATCCATGTCATCCTTGCAAAGCTGCTTATTAAGAGTCTCGTTGCCTCTTCAGAAGGCTTGTTTTCTAAGCGAAGCATTCCTTTGCCAAGTTTACATTGGCTTAAGAGCGACGCAAGTGCTTTTGCCTGGGAATAGAACTTTAAGAGCTGAGAAAGACACACCGTTTGCACATCACCCCCTTCAGTCATGACAGCAGCAGCAGGACGTAGGAGGACAGCGGGAAAATAATGGCTTCCTGGCGGCACAGCGCTCTGCAGAAGGAGAACCGAGCGGCAATACTTAAAGCTGCCTCAGCAGTGTCCGCACAGTGCAATGCATCAGACTGTCTCTGTCAAAACTAATACAGAAATAAACAATAACTAACGTGAAATATGGTGAAGGCCCATATTTTACTGTGAGTTGCCATCATTAAAAGACCTCATTATTCCAAACAGATAAGGGTGAAATTGCACTCAGCACATAGTTTGGCTTATAGTCAGATCCTTTCTTTAGGAGGAGGCAGTGCTTAATTTGTGCTTGTTGTTTCCGGTGCCGAGCACCCGCACTTATTTTTGAGGACCAATGCCTTAGTCTTCTGCCTCAAGCATTTACTGCGAGCAAAAGACACGATTGGGAAAGACGGAGGAAGAGAGAAACAAAAAAGCGTCCCAATGAGGAAAGCAGAAAGCTGTCCGTGTGAGCTGAAGGGGCAGGGAGTGGTTTCAAATGGATTGAAGAGGCCCGGGATGGCTTCGGGATTACCCTGCCTCAGTATTCCGTTTTCGCACATTTAATTGCAGCAGCCACCTGTTTAAGATGAGGGCTTTGGGCACCGGTACCTTTTTATTTACAAATTAATCACTGGGAGGAGGGGTATTAATGAGAGACACCCACTTTGGATAACAAGCACACTCTAAAAACTTGTGCGAAACAGAACCAGGTCATAACATCACCTAAGGAGTGCACTCTGTTGCCAGACAAGGATCCCAGACCTGGGGAGGCACCTGTTGGGGATCAAGGACTCACTCTAGCAGAGGCCAGCAAGTCTCAGGCAGGTCCAGTTGCAAGTCTGGTCGGTCAGCTGTGCAGATGCAGGACAGGTCTCTGGAGCTTATTGCATCCATGTAGCTCAGAGCAGGAGGCCAACCAACTTGCTTGTGGAGTCATTCTGGTGGCCCTGTGTCCAAGGAGCAGATCCTTCAGTCAGCAGGGCAGTCTGTCCAGACATAAGGCAGCAGAGTAGCAGGGCAATCCTTCTGAGTCTTCCACAGGTCCGGATGTGATCTGATGAGTGGTTCAAGAGGTTCAATATTTATACCTTTGAAGTTGGAGAAACCTCTTTTTTTTGTTTTTTTGTTTTTGGAGTTGTTGCAATCAAGAAAGGTCAGATGTGCAGTAAAATAATATGGAACAGGACACAACATCAGGTGTAAATCAAGAAAAATTAAGAAGCATGAAAGCAAAATAATACAAACAAAGATACCTACAACAAATTCACACAAAAATAACTGAGCGCAGATCCCGTTTAAATGCCTTCGGGCCTTGAGGCCTCTGGACTTTTGAATAGTAGTCTGAAGCTCATAGGTCTGTGAGAGCAGTACCCATCATTCAGAGACTGTGGGAGGTGTACGCTGCACCCACACTCTTGTAATACATAAACAAGCTGCGATGATCGCAATCAATGCCACTAATGTGAATCTCAGATTAACCTCAAACTTGTGAACCAGAATAATATCCCTAGCAGACCACTCAGCAGAATATTGCAGATGAAAAGATAACAGCTGACTGACACCAGTCCAAAATGTTCAAAGTACAGGGCAGTTCCGCAAAACTCTGAATAATATTAGCAGCAGGTTGGTCACATTTGGGGCAGCGCATCTTATAGTTCAAATTATTTCTAGACCATTTACATATCCTGTCTGGAAAGTAATATAACATTCACAGTGTACAAAGTTGTTGCAATTTAAGGCTAACTGGGCAAACAGACAGGTTTACAACATCAAAAGTAGCTGAGATTTTGTCAGCTGAAACATACTGACCAAGCTTAGCTCCCCATTTAGCAGCAAGGATAGGCCTGTCATCTGCCCTACCAGCCATCATATTATGATACAGAATCCCAACTGAAGGTCGACCGTCAGTTGCATAAAAGTAAGACAGAATATCCGGATCATTGTCCCCAGCCCTAGAAACTGGATGGCGTAACAAAAATCACAAACTTGCAAGTATTTATAAAACGAATGCTGCAGGAGATCATAAAGTGTTTGCAGAGCAGAAAAGAGGCATACCCCATTTGAATCAAAAAGCTGACCAACAACCGTAATGTCCATGCTTACCCATTTAAGGAACACTGAATTGTGAAAGATGGATAGAAAGATAGGATTTCCCCCATTGATGTATGTGAATGGATAGGCATTGTGCTAAATTTGAAAAGCAACCCTAATGATCTTAAATCGTACCCTCTTCGGATCACTGCATCTGCTCAAAGCAAACCAATAGTCGGGACCTAGAGCCAGTTGGTAACCTATGGCATAGCCATCGGGCTCATGATGAGTGAGAATATTTTTGAGCCTAGAGGCAAAAGTAGCCCAAAAGTAAAGCTTAAGGTCAAGAAGTGAAAAACTGCCTTGATTAGGCTGAAGTTGTAAAAGGCTAATAGCGCTTCTGGCCCTCCAATACCCCAAAATAAAACTACCAATTGCTCCTTCAAGACGCTGAAAGAAATGATCTGGAACCCGCAAATGCAACAACCCGAAAAGGATGAAGAATTTGGGTGGAACATTAATCTAGACAATTCCACAGCGTTCTAGAATGCTAATTGGAAGGGGGTTCCAAAACTGCATCTTTGCTATGACTGATTTTAAAAGAGGTTTGTAGTTCAAAATGGGAAAATGTCTAGACACCTCCACAACTAGTTCTGAACATTTCTTTCCTTCCCCTCTCCAGGCTCCAAGTAGTCTAGGGTAAAAAAAAGACTTGTGTAAAGATCCTTTGTGTGTGATGGAAGCAGCTCTTTGAAATGTAAGTAGGACAGAGAATAACTCCTTCCCTACATCCTAGCAGGATGGCCCATCCCGTCAACACTTAGTCCTACTTTGTCTCACTATCTTAGTCCTACTTTGTCTCACTATCTGGGAGGAATACACAAATGCCAAGATCTAAACTAATCCAAATCATGTGGCCCAGAATAATAGCAGAAAGCACAAATGGTTAATACAAAAACATGCAAACTTTCTAAATGTGGAATTTTCAAAATTGTGACATAAAATCCAAATTAAAGATGTTTTTAGATTACAATGCATTTGAGTGAACATCATTTTCATTTCTGTTCCCCAGCTTAAGTTAACACTTATTATATGTAATGGGAGAAATAGGCCTTGAGGTAGTAAAAAAACACATGTAAGAGTCTTTCACTACCAGGACACGTGAAACATAAAAACAAATGCCCTACTTTTTAAAATCAATGCATCTTGCCCTATGAGCTTTTCAGGGTCTACCATGTGGGTTACATATGTTTTTTAAAAAGTAAGGTTTAGGTCTAGCAAAGGGTATATTTTGCCAGGTTTAACTAACAGTTTCAAACTGTACTACAGGCTGCAGTGGCAGGCCTAAGAAATGTTTTAAAATGCTACTTTGGTTGGTGGCACAATTAGAGCTGCAGGCCACTAGTAGCATGTAATTTACCTATTTTGGGTATGTAGAATAACATTTACTAAGGACTTACAACTACATTAAATTTGCCAATTATGGGTAGGCCGATTGCACCATGTTTTAGGAGGTGAGCACAAGAGAGCACAAGCACTTTAGTACTGATCAGTACTGGTAAAGTGCAAAGGGTTCCAAAGCCAGGCAATGCTAGGCTAGATCTTGTCACCAACCCTGTACAACTTATGGCCTTTAGCCATGCGCTGCGGAGGGATTGGTGCAGGCCTTGGCCAGAGGTCAAGCAAACAGCTGTACTCGGCAGGGGAGGTGGGGTGATATGATCCCATGAAGTCACTAAAAAAAGCACAAAGTTAAAATTGACATTATAGTTAGTTATGACAATAAGACCTTACATGCCTTTAGAAAACACTGAGAAACTCAATGAAAAAAGCAAAGGGTAAAGTGACATTATAATTAAATAAATCAATAAAAGTTTAACTTATGTTAAAAAAGACAATAATTCACTGAACACAAATCTAAGTTTTAAGTGACGTTATAGTTAAGTATTGAAATAATATAAAAACTAACATTTAAAAACCAAAAGAAACACTGAAATTCATAATTATAGTTAACTAAGCTAACTATAACTTGTGACCCACCATGCACTGCTTATGACCCCATATACTACTACAATCATGACATTTTGAATGACATCATTGATATCACTGATGACATATTAATTTACATCATTGATGACATCACTGATGATACCATACAATCATTGTGGCTCCATCTATTCCCCTTAATGGGATTACCCACTTCAAGACTTCAAGTGACCTGCAATTTTAAGTCAATACGTTGACAAGTATATATTTGCCCTTGCAAAGACACCTTCTGTCAGACTCTACTGACAATGCTCCATATTTTAGTAAAGTGCACTAAACACATTTCTGAGATGGGCATAGTGGCATACACCCTTACTAAGTTTGGCACCCGTACATTCTACATTATTCAATAATTTGCATTGCCTCAACATCTTTAGTGAAGTTCCAGAAAAAAGCATGCACAGCTTATAGAATTTGTGTTCCTCACTGTTTTACAACTATTCAGCATGGGCACATCCCTATATATACACTGATAGATACTGTTTTATCAATGGAAGTCATCTCCTTCCTCACATATTTTTTAGAATGGACTTTGGTTTTAAGCCACAACCGACTTAGAAACATATTGCTGCAGTCCACACCAGGTGTGCTCAGCCTTTACCTTGTTCAATGCAGAGTACTTCTTCCACCCCAAACTTTATTGATTTGTAAACAGTGAACCAATACCTTTTAAAATGCATAATTACAATTGTCTCCAGGGCTTACTCTGTTTCCATGATATCGACTCTCACGTGCTCACTCAGTAACGCTCTACTGTATATGTCTATGGGTTTAGAAATGATGTTATCAGTGATGTCATCAATGATGTCACTTGAGATGTTATGAGTCATGTCATCAATGATGTAATTTAACATGTCAAGGATTGATGTAATATGTATGGTCATAAGTCGTGCATGGCTGGGGCAAAAGTTATAGTTAGCTTAGTACTCTATAATTGGTGCATTTAATTGTTTGTTAGGTCTTACAGCCAGCCAATCAGATTGGGAAATTCTACATTCCCTGGGTGGGTCTGTGGATCCCAAACACATGAAAAAGGAAAATACGTACTCCCTAGTTCAACTCTATTGGCTCATGTTTCAAGTTAGGGTCTGTAGACTGTGCTAGAACTAATAATCAACATACCTTTACAATTTACCCATCAATGATTGCCAGACACTTGAAGGCATAGGGTTCGATTTAGAGTTTGGTCAAGAGGGTACTCCAACAGAAGGGTGACAGCGCACTCTCTCGCCAAACTGAAGGTATGCCGCCTCATTTAGAGTTGAGCGGATGGTCAGTATGCCCACTGTGGAGATTCTCCTATCTACATTACCAACAGACACATCTGATGGCCAAGCAGAGAAAATCCCACTTGGCAAAATCAAAATCAGGCCCAAAGATAGTGAGACAGTGAAATGCAGTCACATAGAACGGAAAAAGAGTGATAGCTAGAGAGGAAATATAGACTTGGTATTGGAACATTGAGATGTTTGCCCACAGAGCATGCAGCATTATTATGACAAGTGTAACCTCAACATAACCACTAGGTTGAGAAACTTCATCATGAAGACTAGGGCAGGGATTTAGAGACAACAGGAAATGGAGGTGTCAAGACTACTCAGCCCTTCAGCAGCCAAGGCTTTACAAATACCACCCAACATTTCAATACCATTCAGTCACCACCAATTACATTTTTGTAAAAGCATGGACATTTTAAAAGCAGCTACTTTGCATTTTCTTCACCTATCCATAAGTTTTAAAAATAACTTCTTAATACATATCTACATTGTAAGTAGAGACAAATAGCTGCATGCTTAACATATAGTTAAAATCAATTTGTTGAGAAAGAGGAAAAAATATCTATATATCTCAAATACATAAGCGTGCTACAGTGCTATGAAGAATGATGTAGGCATTCAGAATCACATATTAAGATATTTCAGACAAGATACTCAAAGATGATATTGAGAAAATCTGGCCAGCAATTGCGACCTGCCATTTTGACCATAATTAAATATCATATTGTTTTGTTATTTTGGGCCCTATTACACAGTGCGTTTTCCAGATGACAGAAATGTGTATTCTATCGTTGGGGAGATATTTCCAAGCCACAAAGAGTTACACAAGGGAATTTTTCAATGGGATCTATTTTACCAGCTATGTGGCCCCATCCTCTGCTGGCCCTCCAAGGAACAACCAGTTCTACTCCAACTCCTTATGGATGGAGGACAGTGTAGGACCCCCTCAAGCTTGACAAACTGGCCCAAGCACATCCTTAAAATACACAAGCATTTTGCATGGATATTAGGCAGCAGGTCTCCACCATCACTGCCAACAAGAGGACATGTCCTTACTTCTTGCAGTGACCAGACATCCTCAGCCGAACCTGTAATCTGACAGATTACCAACACCACTACACATGCCCTGAGGATTTCCCATAACATCGTAATGCAATACTAGCCAAGAGCAGTCATAGACCTATAAGGAGCCCTAAATTAATCTCACAAATGTGCATTTATGTGCATCACACTCGGTAACCCCGGTGTGAAAAGCTATAACAAGCAATGGCAAAATCAATTTACCATACTAGCTTTGCTAATGCTTTTTGTTCGCATCTGCTAATTAAAAACATTGGCAAAGCTACTAGGTTTCATAGGTGAGACTTATTGTTTTTTCTAATTCATGGATGAAGACAAGCGTTCACCTATATACTCATGTGTCCACTGCAATTGCATAGCTAAATAGGTCTGTAAGATCCTATATTTTAATGTAGTCTAAGTCCATTAAAATAAAACAATTTTTCGCTCTAGTATCACAGTTATAAGAATATATATATCGGTCACCTTGATAGACCCAAATAAAAAGTGTTGATTCATTGGAAGGCAATTGTTAAGGGTGCAAATTTACAACTGCTTGTAAGTGTTCTTGGATATGTATGCTTGCCAAGGAGGATGATGGTCTTGATTGCTCAGTGCAACAAGCATTGAGCTCTTTTGCAGTCCCATTCTTGCATAGACCTCTCCTGAAATGGAGACTGGCCCTCCCATGGGACCAGTGTTGGTTGACAAGGTGTGTGATCCCAAGACACCCAGTGGTAAGTACTAGCCCAGGAAGAAGCATAGGAGGCAGGCCTTTTCAAGACACTAGGGGACATATTTACAAGCCCCTAGCACCACCAGAGTGTCACTTTTTGTGACGTTCTGGTGGCGCTGTGTCCTTCTCCATATTTACAAGGTGGGGTTAAGCCGCTTTCAGTGGCTTGTAATTATGGGCTCGACACCGTTTTCTGCAGCAAAGGGCCGTGCAATGGGTGTTGCTGTGGGCCTACCCATGCAAAACCCATTGCTTTTTGACACTGCCCCAGATTTACAAGGAAATGTAAATTTGAGGCAGCGCCAAAAGCTAATGCCACCCTAGGGGTGGCATTGGCATGGCGTAATGAGGAGAAATACTTTTATTTCTCTTAGTTTTTGCTTTTTCTATGGGTGCTGTATTCTGCAACACACATAGAAAGAGCAAAATGCCAGTAATGACTGTAATGATGTGCAGGAAGGTGATAAACAATAATTCCCTACAACGCAGGTACCCTTGCACTGTGGTGCAAGGGTGCCTGCGTTGGCGCAAGGCAGCTAAATTTAGTGCCAATACTAGGGGAAACACAGAGGAGCACCATATTTTGTAAGTACAGCACATCTGTGCGTTTCTGAAGTGATGCATAGTGGCACTGCCAATTTTGGCACAGTGCTGTGCTGCACCACTTATAAATCTGGCCCTCAGAGTCCTCTCTGAAGCACCCACTTGGCCATTCCATTTCTATGAGGAGCAGAACTAGGTGTTAGTTTCTCCAGCAGAGAAGAAGTTCTGCTTTCAGCAGTTGAGCAAGCTGCTGGCAGCAAGTCTCTTCGTGACACTGTCCATAGGAGCAGTCCTTCCTTCAGGAATCAGGGATTCCATGATGGACAGATCACATTTATGTGTTCCACAGGAAGCTGAAAACCTGGCTCTTCGTATAAGCACCTTGGGGACCACACACCTGACCTACATACCAAGCGCCTGGATACCCTCCTGGGTGATTAGCGCACCATACAAATCAACATACAATAACATAACAAGCAATATGAATGTTTGATTGCTAGAAAGGTGAACCAGAAAAAACAATACAAAAAAGAGAAGAACACATAGGTCCTTCCCATATAAAGAGAAGAAAGCTGTGTGTTAAATTTGCTAACAATAACTAGAACACGTATATCATGTGCTTGGTCTCCAGACTATGATAACAGGCGATACATGTTACCTAAATCAAGACTAGTAGGCCCAAAGACCTAAGAAGAATGAAAGGCTGAGTGTACCCTGTGAGTTTCAAACCAGATATCTTGAACTGATTTATTAGTCTCCTGAGATATCTCATCTGAACTGGTTTATGGACAGTTTCATAAAAACCATTCCAATTTAGTATCCGTCATCTTCAACTTGGCGCACTCATGATGGCACTTTCTACTGTAGCAGTAGGTACAGGACCTACTTGATTCCAGCAGACACGTCTGCCTTTGATGTATTCATTTGTGTTTGTAGGCGTTTACAGAGCTGCTTGCATGCTGCATACAGAAAGGACAACCAAAGTGTTCAGAGCAAGCACACTCCTTCTTAAGAGTTGCCATTCACCTTTACTACTCTTGGCTGTCATTTGAAATACATTCACAGAACTCTGGCAGCAGCAAGGGTTTGGACGTGGCTATGTAGCTTTGAAGTTCACAAAATGTAGACAAACAGTGCAGTGTTATAAGGGATTTCCTAAATTTTAGGAAAATGCATTTAAAGATGGCCATCACCAGATGCCACTCATCTGTGGCAGCCATCTTTCAATAGGAGTTCTTTCAAATATCACAAAATACTTGGGAAGGGGCCACAGTGCATGTGTGGGAGGCATCTTGGAATGGTTAAAAACAGATTTGTACTTCATACTGCCTGTGAAGCTCCAGTGAACCCAAATCTTAGTGCTACAGTAGTCTCCTGCGATACAAAATCTGCATTTTGCACTACAGTGATAAGAGCCCGCAGTGGCCGCCAACCCAAAGCTCCAGCCACAACCAATGCAACGTCCGATCAGATCTTTGCACTACAGTGCTGACTGTCCAAGAAGCCAGTCCTGCTTTTCACGTTACAATGAAGACCAACTGCAACACTCTCCCTTGTGGCCTCCTGCACTGCAAACTGGACTCTTCGCACCAGACTTTGGGAAGCTGATCTTTTTAGCTGGACTTACCTGATCCCTGTATCTGTCCCGAGCACCATTGCGGTCTGGCTGAACTTGTAACTTTCTCCCGGTCTAGCACGACCAGATGACCGCAAGTGGCGCTTCATACTGTTAGGCGCTATACTTATCTAAAACTTCAAAATTGCACATCTCTGCTTCTACTGATTGGAGTTTGGCCATTTTGGCATCATTTTATGTATTACAATTACTCTTCTAAGTTGGTTTGAGATTTTCTCTTGTAGTTTTTTCACTTTGTTACTGTTAGTGTGCTGCATACATTCTTTACACATTTCTTTAAGTCTGACTGCTTTTGTGCCAAGTTACAATAAGGTTAAGCACAGGTTAATTGAGTGACATTTGTAGGTTACCCTGACATGGTTCGTGGAAGTTTCTTGAGAAGGCTATACACCCCCTCAACCAATAACCCAATGTCTTGCAATAAAGATTTAATAAATCCTGAAGAATAACATTTTCGAAACTGACATCTTTAATTATGGATAGGAAAGAAACATACAAACCTCACACAATTACAGATGAAATATATAGCACAAAAATAACATTAAATATTCTGAAACAGCAGCTATGTCTTGCACAACCTCATCTGGCAGGATGGCACTAAATCTAGCTTTCAGGAAATAAGAGGTTTCCATGAGCTGTGGCACCAATTGGATACACCCATAAAAGCATCATCATTTTACTTAGGCTCAACATATGCAACAAAGTGTATAATTGTACATGTATTAAGAATTAGCACCAATGCATTATGCAGGAGTGCATCAAGAAGTAAACCAGCCCCCTTAGCTGGATTCGGTATATAATCAAAAAAGTAAACTCACTAAAACAGACTTTAAAGGCAGGTTAGTTTTTTTTTGCTCATAAAATATTCACGTACATTTAGAATACTTCCAGTGTTTCCCTGAAAAACACAGTTAGGGTGACCTTATGTTTGAATGGAAAAACTAAAAAACTGTGAAATTCCTCAGTTATGGTAAGCTAAGCAAACATCTACTCACACCCCCACCATGGTCTACCACAACATCACTGACGACATCTCAGATAACATCAGCAGTGGCATCACTAATGACATCTCAAATTGCCTCTTTGAAAATATAATTAATGAGATCACATATTACATTATCAATTACTTCATTGATGATATCACTGTATGAAAAAAGCATTAAAAGTCAACCGTGATCAAGAGTGAGTGCTGCTCAAGAAAGAACACACAATGATTAAAATCCTCACTGGACAGGTAAGAGTGGGGAGAACTGTAGCGATTGCACAATGTGCTTAAAGAATATGGGGCCATATGTATCAAAGTTCCATTTTGCATTTCCTAAATAGTGAATTTTAGGTAACTGCTAAATATGAAATGCAAAATGGTGTGTGACAAAATAACAATCCCTAATAGAGATTCCTACAGAGTTGCAATCGCTACTAGGGAATCGCTATTAAGAAATGTGACTCCATTCATTCTTATGGGCCTAAAGGCCCATAGCTGCAAATGGTTTTACATTTCCTAATTTGTGATTTCCTAATCGCAAATTAGGAAGTGCAAAACCACGGTGCCTAAGGGCCTTAGGCCCATTTTGATGCAACCCTAAAATAAATTGTGAACATGTATAGTGCACACGTGCCCTTGTGGCATGTGTGCACCACATGGCACCTTAAAAACTTAATTTTTTATGTATTTTTTAAAATTGCAAATGGGTACCATCGACTAAATACACATTTCAGATTTAGGAAATGCTTGATACATGTGTTGAGGGAATTGAAAATAGGAAATAAATCTCTATTTGTGATTTCCTAATTAGGGAATCACAAATTGTGATTCCCTATTTGGAGGCACAATTTTAGGAAATCGCAAAAAATTATGATTCCCTAAAATTAGACTGCCAATGCTTTTCATACATTTGGAAAGGCTATTTTCTAGCCGCAAACAGGAGAATTTAGAGACTGGCACCGTTAGTGAATGCAAAATTGCCCCATGGTCCTCAGTGCAATAGGTATACATCACACAAGAGGACTTACTGCTTACAGGGCAGAGTGCTGAGAAATGATCATCTTAACACAGACTATGGGAACTTAATATGGGGAAGGAAAAGGTGAGCCTTCAAATTGGTGAATGACCTTCTTTCAATATATGCCCCATGCAGACATGTGCTGTGAGTGCAGACAATGTAGGTAAATAGTCAAAATTATTAGAATGTGTTTGAAATTCACTCATATTATGTTTGAGAAAGAGAAACACTTTAAGTGTTTTTTCCCATGGAGTTAATGATAGCTAAAGTCGTATGATAGTAGAATTGTGTATCTTTCACTTATTAAGGCATGGGTAAAAATAAACTAAGGATCAAGCTTCACATAAAACTACACATTAGGTGTGATACCCCTAGGGAACTAGGAAAGTCTACACCGAATGTGACCCAGAGGCAAAAAGAGAAGATAGAGTACCAACACTGAGTAAAGTAGAGTGCTCCAACCATTGCAGGATACGTGGAAAGGCGACTAACTAGCTAATAATATAGTTGGAACGAAGTCAGGTGTATTCAAAACAATGTATGTGGTCAACATAGTCTGTATTTTGTGTAACATACATATATGGTAGTACTACTGTGTATAGACTAAATGCTCTCAAGCTGAATTCAAACTGCATATCTAAAGTACCGTAGGTGTATATTCTTGTTAAATGAGACATAGCCACAGTATTACGTCATTTTGTGTTTGAATCACAAATAAGGCAGACACTCACAAGAAAAAGTTAAAATACATTTGTGCCCTATTTATTGTCTCGTTCATCATCCTTTCCTCTATTTTAACCTGATTTTTGCTTCTTTCAGCCAGATTTCGCCTGAAATGTTATCGTGAATATCGGTGGATGACGGTTCTCTGTTCTTGATGTGAGACGGAGTTTGATTCCTGATCTGATTGCCGAGGAGAAGTTGCTTTCATTGGGTTTGCTCCCATCTGGGAACCTCTTAAATAAATACCTGGTATGTGTCACGTTTAATACTGTGCAATGTGACTCTATGGCTACTGGGAGGAGACATTCTTTCCTTGGGCAATCAAGAAGCAAGTTACATAGACCCTCACTGCTTTCAGGCTTCACCACAGTAATAGGTCATCTTGCAGTTTGCACGTCTACCAGTACTCTGTCAGAGGCTATGGTGAATGATGGTGGATTGAGGTTGTCACCTTTTTGAGCATTGAAATGGTAGAAATGGCTTATTAGTGCAGTTAACATCCTCAGATGCTGGAGGATAGTCTGTAGACGTTTCCCTATTTCTTGAAATGTACTGGAATATCGATGCTGTTTTCTTCTTCCTCCTATGGGCACAGAGGCATCATGCTTCTTGATTCCTAGGGTTCTTTAACACATGTTGCTCATGCACAGTACTGCTAGTTGCTCTAATATTTCACCCAGTAATGGGTCTTTCGGTGGGCAGTATTGACCTTTAATACTAATACCCCAATGTACCATTTAAGCACATGATCAGGTATTTTTGCCCAGATTTATGATGCACTACCAGTACTACCGGTGTTACTGCATTATTTGATACGTAAGTTCATAATGATGCCCCGTGTGTTAATGTGAAGAAACACATAAGGAATATGCAGACTTTGGGGATTGATAAGAATATGTGACAAAGTGATAAATGGGATGAAGTACTCCAAGGCACACATTATAGGGATATTCCAAGTTACAGAGGAAACATGTTGTGAGTCTCAATGTAGAATGTGGCTTTACCCATTTTTGAGATGAAAATCCTTTCTACTTGGAACTCTGCTAAAACTGTAGTTGACATGGAGGCGAAGGTCAGATACCTGAAGCAAGGTAGTCTCCCTGGCACTCTGGAGTTTCTGAGATTTTTCAGTGAACTTTTTTTAAGTCCCACCTCAAAATGGTACATGGTAATTTTTCCACGAAGCCGAGATGTCTGCACTGGACAAAGCTGAAATACAATACATTGCTGTGGAACTGTCGATCGGAAACATTTTCCAGTGGGTTCCACTGAAGCTCTGGAGCTCTGAAGGAAAAGTTTTCAAAATTTTCCAGCCTTTGCTCTAGCATCCAAACAACCACAGGAGTACAATTATGTGATCCACAGGACCTCAGGGGAAGGCGCTTAATGACTGCCAGGGTGCCAGGCAGAGGTCAACAGCAAAGTCTAGTCACAGCTCAGTTGCCATAGGTCCAGTGGGATTCTTCACAGGAATGTCCTCTTTGTCTCATTTGTATGACTGGAGACCCCTATGAGATCAGCCGTATGACCCTTGTAGATCTTTTTGTCATTGGATTTCAAGTGGAAATGGCCCAAACTCCCCAGGCCCTTGTCACAGGTCACAGATGAAAAGTTCAACTATGTCTTTCCACTTGGTGTCCTTTCACAAGTCCAGGAGAGTTCTGAAGAAGGCTGGGTGAGTGGTCGGTTAGGTAGTGTCCATCAGCCTGTGGGTGGGGGACACCCTTAGGCACTCCTAGTCCCTCTCAGGCCAATGGAGTAAAGGATCCCAGGCAATGACCTATCTGATGTTTTGTCTTATTGCAAACATGCCCAAGATGCAATGTGTCAAGTCAAGTTCAATATGCCCAATGTCTTCAGCCACACTAAACTTGAAGGTATGTAGGGGAGTGTACTATGGAAACTACTAGTGTTCTTCTACATCTAACACTAAAATACAGTTTTCAAGAAGCCCCTAGATCCACAACATAAAAATGGCACAGATGTCTTGCAAGACAATGCAAGATTGAACAATAAACAGACAGGACACACAGGAATTGTGATCTGAGCCTGTGTAATAGCTTTAAGAGCCCACATGTTTTTACGTGCAGCTCAGAAAGGCCTGTCATTCAGGATTTGACACTGTTGTGCCAACAGAAAAGGCAGAAACCCCAACCCTGAATAGTCTGGTGACCTCAGATGGGTTATCTGTTTACATTCAGGTCGATCTGTTAATCAAAGTGGTGTATTATGCAGTTCCTGGAAGGAATTCCACACCTCTTTGTAAAGAAGGGCAACAGCTTCAGACTAAAGCCGATTAGCATATGTTGGCTAAAGGAAATAAATATAATATTTCTGAAACTTATATTTCCTATTGAGTTGAGTTTGAATTTTTGTTTTTATTAGGAAAAGTTATTGAATGTTTTCTCTAGCTGGATGCAGAAATAGTGATTTAATCTGCTTTACCAGGATTCCCTATGGAAACAGCTAAACCTAATATGTGAAAATTACTTTTGGTGATTTATTCACAGTAAGTATAGGCTAATATTAATTTAGGTATGTTCCACTTCTAGGCATATATACTGTGCTTTCACGGCAATATTGTAATTTTAGGGCATGTTTTTAAGCATGGACAAGGATTTAGTTTTAGAGGTTTTTCTGCAAACATGAGAGTTTGCAGGCAGCTGGGGACCATACCTCTGTGGAGGCCTGTGTCATTGTATCTGGGTCACATAGTGGAAGCCACAATATAGTGCTTCAGTCCATAAGTGACATTTAATTTTCCATGCCATACACCATGCATCATGTATTTTAGCCTTATAATAAAATGGAATTTGCCAAATGGAGTTTGAAGCCAATTTTTTACTATCTTTTATGGTCAAAGACAAGTACATTGGGCGCTGGATAGCAGTGTCCTATTGTTGGAGCTAAAGAAAATGAGAAACCAGGGGTGACTACCCCAAAAGGCTCCACTTTACAACACATGGTTCCACTATCAACCTTCCCAAGAGCCACTTAAATCTTTGGTGTCTTTCTCTATCATGTGTTTGTAGGCATAAAGCATAAAAGAAGAGTCTGAATAGCGCCAAAAAGCGCTTAGTTATGTTTTGCAAATTATATATTCTTAGCACTTTAATGTAAGAATGATTAAAAAATACTGTTGCTCAAAGTGTGCAGAGATTCTCTCTTTTCTGTAATGAACTACAGTTTTCAAATATTAAACCAGTTGCAATAAAACTCTCCTTTCTGCAGTGCAGGTTTCCCCTAGGGTTGTCAAAAAGACAAAAACCATAAAGGGCCATGCCTTTTGAAGAAAGAATACCATACATCTAGACTTTGGATGCATTGCAGTGGAGCAGTATCACAATTGTTGCCTATGAATGTGCAATTCCTTATTAGTTTGAAGCATTACAATGAGATTAATCTGGAAAGTATTTGACTCTATACAATCCTGCAAATAAAGATGATTGAACCTATTTTGTTGTGTTAAGTTGTATGCATGATATTTTTACATAATGATCTTGCTCTGCGTGAAAGTAAAGATTAGTTTAGAACATAATCAAAGCAATCAAACCGTTACTACAGCAAAATACAGAGAAATAAAATACATATTTTTTAACAATATCTAATTCCTTTTCGGGAAATATCACCCTAGGAGCAGGTACAATAGCGAAAACATTTGCAGAAGCAAAAAAGTTTCATTTTCTTCCCATTTTTATATAGTGTTATTTTATTGAACCCCAGGTAACTAAGGACTGCTACCATGAAATGCTAACTTTTTATCAAACAGAAGAATTTCTAGTTTAATAGACGGAGAAACGCTACTTAGGGGGTCATTCTGACCCTGGCGGTCCAAGACCGCCAGGGCCACGGATGACTGAAGCACCGCCAACAGGCTGACGGTGCTTCATTGCCCATTCCGACCGCGGCTCTAAAGCCGCGGTCGGAAAACCGGGTGCAGCGGTTTCCCGCCGGATTTCCCGAGGCTGGGCGAATCCTCCATGGCGGTGCTGCAAGCAGCGCCGCCATGGGGATTCTGACCCCCTTCCTGCCAGCCTGTTTCTGGCGGTTTTTACTGCCAGGAACAGGCTGGCGGGAACGGGTGTCCTGGGGCCACTGGCATTGGCAGTGCAGGGGCCCCCTAACAGGGCCCCAGTATGCTTTTCACTGTCTGCCTAGCAGACAGTGAAAAACGTGACGGGTGCAACTGCACCCGTCGCACACCTGCAACACCGCCGGCTCCATTCGGAGCCGGCTTCTGTGTTGCAGGCCCCTTTCCCGCTGGGCCGGCGGGCGCTACCATAGGTAGCGCCCGCCGGCCCAGCGGGAAAGTTAGAATGGCCCCAGCGGTCTTTTGACCGCAGGGCGGCCGAATGACGGTTCCCTCCAGGTGGGCGGCGACCGCCGCCCGCCGGGGTCAGAATGACCCCCTTAATGTTTATGTATAGTAAAAATGTTGATGGAAAACTTTTAACTAGTCAATATCCATCTTTGTTGGAGCTAGATCTGCATGCTACAGGTGTGCAGATGGAGCCTGCACTCCCATGAGTCAAGTGACGAGTCTACATATATCACACAAATCAAGTAGATACCACATGTTTCAAGCTCTGTTCATGAAGTGGGCTGCTGTTATGGACTGTCCCTGGGCTATCACTATCCCTGAACACCTAAGATACCTTTTAATCAAGCTAGTTTGTAACACTTCTTCTGTAATGAAAAAGCTAGGGAATTCATGTTCTGGGGGTAAATGAAGAGGACAATAAGAGGTATGTGATCAGGAATAGACCTCTGCTATCAGTTGTACATAGAAGAGCCCTGAAAGCTGGCAGGAAGAGAAGAATGTCCCACCTGTGTCCTAATTGTACAAAAGCTTCTTTGAGCCTGAAGTGGTTGAGAAGGAGGCCCAAGAGGGGCGAGGCCTGTATATGAAACAAACTCTCACTAAACCTGTTGCACGTGACTGGTGGGCCCGCCAGCAAATTTGTTAGACGGGTTTATGAGGTAGAAGAAGCACTGTGGCTTAAACCTTACCGCTTTCTGCACCAGGAACCAATATAGAGGTGTCTGTTTAGACTCTCAGCTTAGGACCCGATATTCTTGAAGTCTTTAAAATCTGGGCCCTTGCTGTTTTCTGGGTGCCAGCACAACATACATTGCATTGCAGCAGTCTATGCTTTACATTGCCATTGAAAGGAAGTATGGTGAGGAGAGATATATAGGTGGAAGATTTCCTGCAGGAGTTTTACCTTCCTATTCATTTTCTTGTTGCATTTACTGATATTTCAGAGATGTCCAGACCACTGAGGATGGTGCACAGTTTGTCATAGCCTGATTTCTTTTAAGTAAGGCTCCCAGTTTTCCACCTTTACTGACAAATACAGGCAGAGAATAACGTGTTTTCTTTCTGCATTTATTTTTTAAAGTGGAACAATGTAGAACGTTGAGCTTCTTTTAAGTGTCTCTCTGTGCTGTGTTTCATCATTCCAGTCCAACATCAGAGCAGTTAGACAGCATGGGGAGTTAAAAAAAACGGATGCAATTTCCTTAAATAATGGCATATGTCAACATACATTAGTAGTATAATGTTAATTTGTACTTGTGGGCCTATTGAAATATATTAGGATGGTTACATTGCTTAAACACAATTAAATAAATATCGAAATACACAATTGTACAACTTCCTTTACTCACACACTAAATATAAATAAACACTGCTAAAATGTCCCAAAAATAAATATGGATAAATACAGATAAATTCCGAGTGGCTCATAAGGCCTGGCTATTCAAAAAGGTCTCTGCGACCTGCAAATGCCTGGATACCTGTTGGAGTGTGTCTTTTAAAACCAATATTAATATGAAAAGCTTGCAATACAGGGAGTGCAGAATTATTAGGCAAGTTGTATTTTTGAGGATTAATTTTATTATTGAACAACAACCATGTTCTCAATGAACCCAAAAAACTCATTAATATCAAAGCTGAATATTTTTGGAAGTCGTTTTTAGTTTGTTTTTAGTTTTAGCTATGTTAGGGGGATATCTGTGTGTGCAGGTGACTATTACTGTGCATAATTATTAGGCAACTTAACAAAATAAAATATATACCCATTTCAATTATTTATTATTACCAGTGAAACCAATATAACATCTCAACATTCACAAATATACATTTCTGACATTCAAAAACAAAACAAAAACAAATCAGTGACCAATATAGCCACCTTTCTTTGCAAGGACACTCAAAAGCCTGCCATCCATGGATTCTGTCAGTGTTTTGATCTGTTCACCATCAACATTGCGTGCAGCAGCAACCACAGCCTCCCAGACACTGTTCAGAGAGGTGTACTGTTTTCCCTCCTTGTAAATCTCACATTTGATGATGGACCACAGGTTCTCAATGGGGTTCAGATCAGGTGAACAAGGAGGCCATGTCATTAGATTTCCTTCTTTTATACCCTTTCTTGCCAGCCACGCTGTGGAGTACTTGGACGCGTGTGATGGAGCATTGTCCTGCATGAAAACCATGTTTTTCTTGAAGGATGCAGACTTCTTCCTGTACCACTGCTTGAAGAAGGTGTCTTCCAGGAACTGGCAGTAGGACTGGGAGTTGAGCTTGACTCCATCCTCAACCCGAAAAGGCCCCACAAGCTCATCTTTGATGATACCAGCCCAAACCAGTACTCCACCTCCACCTTGCTGGCGTCTGAGTCGGACTGGAGCTCTCTGCCCTTTACCAATCCAGCCACGGGCCCATCCATCTGGCCCATCAAGACTCACTCTCATTTCATCAGTCCATAAAACCTTAGAAAAATCAGTCTTGAGATATTTCTTGGCCCAGTCTTGACGTTTCAGCTTGTGTGTCTTGTTCAGTGGTGGTCGTCTTTCAGCCTTTCTTACCTTGGCCATGTCTCTGAGTATTGCACACCTTGTGCTTTTGGGCACTCCAGTGATGTTGCAGCTCTGAAATATGGCCAAACTGGTGGCAAGTGGCATTGTGGCAGCTGCACGCTTGACTTTTCTCAGTTCATGGGCAGTTATTTTGCGCCTTGGTTTTTCCACACGCTTCTTGCGACCCTGTTGACTATTTTGAATGAAACGCTTGATTGTTCGATGATCACGCTTCAGAAGCTTTGCAATTTTAAGAGTGCTGCATCCCTCTGCAAGATATCTCACTATTTTTGACTTTTCTGAGCCTGTCAAGTCCTTCTTTTGACCCATTTTGCCAAAGGAAAGGAAGTTGCCTAATAATTATGCACACCTGATATAGGGTGTTGATGTCATTAGACCACACCCCTTCTCATTACAGAGATGCACATCACCTAATATGCTTAATTGGTAGTAGGCTTTCGAGCCTATTCAGCTTGGAGTAAGACAACATGCATAAAGAGGATGATGTGGTCAAAATACTCATTTGCCTAATAATTCTGCACTCCCTGTATATTGTGTGATGAAGCTGCATAGAAAATGTATTAAAATAGAAAATAATGCACACGTTTGAAATGTGCCCACAGGAAGTGGCTACCAATGTATACAAAGACTAATGGAAAGCTTGTTAAATCTGAATTTTTATGCCATAATGTTTGAATTTGTATTAGTATATCATAATTAGAGTTATATGTTAAGAGTTTGCTTTATTAAATTAGAGGGCCTTAGCTTAGCGAGGGTCTGGGCCTAGCTGCCTGGCCCCATATTAAATTGTATTTTCTAACATGTAATGTGCTGTTCTTCTGAAGGACACAAAGCTGTACTTTTCCAGGAGTTATGTGTGTGTAGTCATAGTAAATTCTTTCTCATGAGAACCAACTTGCTCAAGGCGATGTTCTTGCTAAATGCAACAGTGTAATTCGTAACAGGTGCAAGGTTAACCGTACTAGGAGAAGACAATGAAGACACTGACTGGAGCACAAAGTGTAACTTTTCCTACCTGCCATTCCAACCTTGAAGACGTCAATAACATGGACCAATCTGCGACATGAGAACTGTGGTTTGTGGAAAATTCTGGCAAGATGCTTGCAAAATTATTGGACAGAGATAACGATGCACCAATTATTATCCAATGAAGAGTTAGGGGCTAATTAGACAGTTTTGATTTAACGGCGTAACCCAAGGAAACAGACACACACTTCTTCTTCCACTTTAGCGGGGACTCTTACCCTTGCCATTTGCCATTCCTTTGCTATGAGACTTTTGCTAGAGGACTTTTGCCAGTTGCCATACTTTAGTTTAATTGTCCTGCCACTTTAAACCATCCTCTACCCATATCGTGCCTGATACTTACTTCTCCTCCATATGAGGGAAGGGTCCTATTCCTTAGCTATGCTATATTGAGACTTTGCCCAGAACTATCACTGCTGATGGTGAATCGACTGATGTCCTGAGGACGAAGACTGACGCTGTTTGCTGATCTGTTGGATTGGTAACTATCAGATGCAAAATTGTGATTGTCTGTTTGCCTTTCTTTCTAGGTACCAACTGCTAATTTGATAGAGGCCAAAGTTTAGATGTTTGCTAAATTTGTGTTTGCTAAAGTGTTTTGCATGAAGCCCAACATGCTAATGCTGATTTGAGGTTAGTTAAGGCATTCACAAATATCTTATGCAAATAGACAAATGACTGAGTTCTTGCTTTGTTAAATCATGTATTAATGAGACTCTGCTAAGTTGCTTTATATTAATGATGTGCCTAAATACTGAATGAATATCTTCTATGCATTGATTAATTGCGTTCGAATTACTAATTAAAGGAGATTCTAATGAGGGTTATTGCTAATGAGATTAGCAGATATGATGTTAGATTGTAAACAATAGGGAAATAAATATCCTAACACTTAACTAAACTGGTGTGGTTATTCATGACTGGAAGGTCATGGTGTGTTCAACTTATTGATTCTTATTGAAGGTTATTGTTTAGTGATTATTATTATTGATTGTTATATTGATCTATTGATTGGCGATGCCCAGAAGACATCTCGTACTGGGAAGTCCCCGAACGTGGTCCAAAGGTTTGTCGACCTAAACGCGTCTACTTGTAAGTTTACTTATTAAGGCTCTGACGCGCTAACATACCCTATTGGGTGATTAGCTGCACTATATAAATCCTGCTGCATTGACAGAGAGGCTAAAAAATAAGGGGCATATTTAAGAGTCCCTAGCGCCACCCGAGCGTCACTTTTCATGATGCTCCGGTAGCCCAATGTCCTGGGCCGTATTTACAAAGTGGTGTTAATCCTCTTTTTGTGGCTTAACACCACCTGGTGAATATGGCCCATTCACACACAAAACGTTGCATGGAAGGGGTGCGCAATGTGTGTTGCTGTGGGTGTGCCACAGCAACACCCATTGCATTTTGAAGCTGCCTCAGATTTGCGAGTTTTCAGAAGCCTGGGGCGGCTCCAAAATCTAACGTCACCCCAGGGGTGGGTTAAGCATGGTGCAGTGAGGAGAAATGCTTTCATTTCTCCTCGTTTTTGGCTCTTTCTATGTCTGCTGCATTTTGCAGCTCTTTCTATGTGTGCTGCAATTTGCAGAACACATGGAAAGAGCAAATCGCAATTTAAGACTGTTTTTGCTCAGGATAGTGTTCCTTCCTACACAAAAACAATTTTGCTCTCAACGCAGCCATCTTTGCACTATGGTTCAAGGACGGCTGCGTTGGCGCACGGTAGCAAATTTAGTGCTGGCATAGGGGTAGACCCAGGGGTGCTCTATATTCTATTAGAACATTGGAATGCTGGGGGCTCCATTGAAAACAATGGAGTGCTGCGGGCTTTAACTGGCCGGTAAAAGCCCGCAGCGCCAACATTCCAATGTTCGCTTTGTTCACAGCAACAGCTATGAACAAAGCCTCACGGAGCCCGAAGGGGATTTTAATCCCCTCGGGCTCCGTGAATTTTTTTTTTTTTAATAGAACATTCTACCCTGAGTGGCAGAATGTTCTAATAGCCTTAGAACCCGCCGTAGAGGGCTCTACCGGCTATTAAAGTCCCTCTCCCTTGTTAAATGCCCTCGCCTTCGGCTCGGGCATTTAACGCGGGAGCGGGCCTTTAATAGCCGGTAGAGCCCGCTACGGCGGGTTCTAAGGCTATAGTAAAAACAGCGCATTTCTGCGTTTTGAAACTGACGGTGTGCAATACTGCCAAATTTGGAGCAGCGTTGCACACCATAATTTTCTATTAAATCTGGCCCTAAATACCATAAAACTCTAGGCTCTATGTTTAAACCGGTTGTTGTCTGTGGTGTATCATGCAAATAGAAAGGCCCTTGCCTCCTGCATTTCCTGCTCTGTCTATGGTGTGGCCCAGGTTTCGAGCATCTTCTGCTTTAGAGGAAGGTTATTCGTTTTTTCTTTTTTTCGGGGGTTTGCTGGGCATTGACTGTTGCTGGCTAGCTGCAGAGATCTGGCAAATACAGAAATGGGCTTATATACTTGGAATATTGATCTGGCTTTTTATACTTCTTTCTGCATTTCATATACTGTCCTAACAACATATTTGACAAGGGACAGATTTATATGCTTTGCCCTCCATATGAAACTCTGCCATGTTTGGAAGGGTCAGGTGGGCGAGGCAGGAATATTAAAATGGCCATGTGTAGTGGGAATTGAAAATTAAGTAAATCAAAAAAATACAATGACATCCAATGTAAGAAACACATTAAAAATGAGTCATGGCTCTCTCTCCACCTCATCAAATCACTGAACTTCACCCGCTACAACAAAAGAGTGATCAAGAGAAAAGCATGACACAAGCACAAGCTATAGTGAACTATGGGGCATGTTGTGTGTAGATCGGTATTCACTACCTTGAGAATAAAGTGATGAAGGAACGTGTTTGTTTTCAGTTTGGGGTGTTCTTATTATGGGGGCAGTATACCAGTGGCTGAACAGCCTCAGTTGACACAACTGAGTGCCAGTAACTTCTTGACAGCCTTGGACATCCCATACAAGTTCTTAAAAGGTTGGTGTGTGGTACCTGTGGGCTTGCTTTGTGGTGGTGAATGGACTGTGATCATGTGGCCTAGGAGTTCATAGTGGGGTAATATCTGGTCTTGTAGATGTCATGGTCATTATCTGCTACCTGTGTTTCTGTTTCACTTGCAGGGTATAAAGTTGGGTTTTGTGGCCCTAATGAATTTTAAATGTGGTGGCTAAAGCCTGCTCATGGCAGTGGGATAGTTGGTTCAATGGGCATAGGATCATATGGAATACCATTTGAGGAAAGACCCGAGGAACTAGTGCCCCATCACTTCTCATGCCAATACCTGTGGCCACATTTTAAGTTTAGAATATCCAGCTATGCCTGTGAGTTTTTTGTAGATGATAGCTGACAAGATGAAGGTGGTCACATCTCTGGGTGGAACGTGACTGTGTCTTATTATGGCGTTTGACAATCATGACATTTAAACAAGTGTAAAGAAATGGCCATGCCATGTGTGAGATGGCTCTAAGGGAGGCTTATTCAAGATGTAGTTCAAGACTCCACATAGGCAGCTGGTCCTGCGACCACCTCTGACCCCTATTATTAGCTTCCTACAAGAACAAAGCATAACAAGAGAGGCCCAAGGGGGAAGAGGATGTCTTGGTCTATGTCTTGTCTGTCTTCTGTCTAACAGCCACATATAGCATTAACATGAATTCAATTTCCAGCAGAGTGCAGCAACTGACCTGTTAGATTGATGATAGAAGAAACATACAGGTGGGGTCACTCTTAGAATGAAACACACTGGAGTGATCCTAGTCATGGTGCACTCAACAAAGGACAGACAGTTACTAATGAATATACAAAGGTGTTGCAACATTAACCCAACCACTCTTGGTGGTGACATGATAGAATTCCACTCGGTGTGAAGCAGGGAAGCTTTTGCAGTACAGACACAAAGATTCTTCAGACTAATAGTGAGACGCTTATAAATGTCATTAAGTTATGCCAACACACCACTGGAAATAATGCTTTACTGCAATCTGTTTTTATTTCCAATTCTTAGAAACCAGTAGTCGTCAGGAAAGTCTCTTATGCTTTTCTCATTGGCTTGCAAACATGCTGCTCAATTTATTTTTTAAGTACAATACTTTTCTTACTCGTATAGGTAAATACTATTTTACCAATTTAAAATCGACAGCTGAAAACAAAATTGCAACAGCCTACTAAAGACGTTCAAAAGACTGAGAATTGAGTTAAAATACAGATAATAAAGGATGAGTACTTGAAAGAAGAATGGGACAATAAAAGATCTTACCAAAAAAAAGTATCTTATCTTGTCATACCGAATCTTATTTTGTCTCAAAGCAAATACATTGACAACATACCAGCTTTTTCAATGTTTATCAGGGGACATATACACAAAGAGAAATCAAAAATGAATGCATGTTTATTTTACTATGTAGCAGTTTTAAAGATTTAGGCAGGGGTATCTTGTTGCAGAAAGCATGGACGGTTTTACCCATAGAGTTAACAAGCATGCAACCCCTCCTTATCAGGAACTTGTGTGAGGGTAAAACTTGCACAGAACAACAATCACTCAAACAAGGGGCTAAAATGGGTGTGTATTCGCAGGCCTGCTGTTATGTCTACATACACAGCTGACCTGGTGAATGAGTTACAGTGGGGGAGGGATTTCCTTCACATACTGGGAACAACACACAGCTTATCCAATTAGCAAATAATACACCACATACACTGCAATTGGATTTAAAATGAAACTGCATGTCCTCTACAGCTGTAACACCAAAAACCACCTGGTGAATTTTAGAGCAAAAACTGGATCACTGACAGAACATCAGAAACAGAAATATTGTGTGGATGTAATATTGTGTCAAAAATATCAAGGACCAAAATATTGAGAATATAAGTGTGAATACTATTCTTAACTTCACATCTACGTACATTGAAGATATCTATATTGTAAAGGTACATATATGTGGAGTTATATAGGAAACATTTCGTACATATAGAAACTTACCTTCAAAATAATTTTGTACTCAATATTCTATACTCAATATTTTTGCATACGATATTTCTGTTCCCAAACACAGGGAAAGCTAAAGTAATGATTTTTGGTAGAAAATTGAAGAGAAAGAACTGATTGCCTATAGGGGAACTTTGGACTAAGAGGGTATTCTCCTAAAACTCCCTTTTTGTTCGCAGGGCGACCCCTACTTCCTAGACTAGCTAGACGTGCAGTTTGATAAAGTAAGTGACCGGAGCCTAGTAGACTGACGTTCACAGACACATTAAGGTCTCCTTTTTCTAGACGGAGAAGTATTTTGGTCCTGAAGAAGCGTTGTTGGATCCTTTTGGACCCGCGAGACACGAACCATGTCGACCTATTATAGAAGGTGTTATGTAATGTCCTTCCCCCCTTGATATTTACAATGAGAGAGTGGTTGAGCATTATCACTATCAACACACTTCACCTGTTTTTTAACCTTGGCCTTAACCTCTTGCTGATCTAATAAAAGTATGACGAAAAGCTTGGTTTTGAGCCAAGTTTATTCTTTTCTGCTCTCCTTTCTTTGTTGATCTTGTAAGGCAGCACTGCTCGTCTTCCTATTTCTCAAGGCACATAGACAGTGAAAAAGATCTCCGGCAAAGAGCCCCCTTCCTAGGGGGGCCCGTCAGACATTGCAGCGCCGGTCTGACGAGGAGCATGCCCAATGATGAAGCATGATATCCAATGGGATGTGTGAGGGCTTTTACTTCTAATAGTAGGGTTATCCTGTGTCTTCTTTCTGTTGGAACAGTGTACCTTATACTTGTATAGACTATATTCGGGAGGCTGTACACTGGACCCTTAATCTCCCTGTCCCTCTCGTTTGAGTCAGATCATATTCTCCTAGCACTGAGCAGAATGTTATAGTAACACGGTAATGGTTATACATAATCTAATCCCCGAAGTGTGGTACCCTAGTGCTCCTATGTAGAGCTTTAATGAGTACCAGCACTTGAAATGAAGCAGCCCCTGAGGTTTAGTGTCCCTCACCGAGTTCCAGACCAGTGATGCTCACTGTGAAAGATTGAATGGAGCCACATCCATGCTTGTTGTACAATTTTGTATTGCTGATTTCAAGAAGAAACCAGAGAAGCCCTTGTACCTGACAAGTGATATTGACCAACAGTTCAGCAGATAGAAAAAAGAGAAACTTTCTCAAACCAAGGTGACTGAAGATGACCAAGGGAGGTGGCACTCAATGTATGCTGAAAGTCTCCAGACAAATTTGGAAGAACCACATCGTGGGGAAATCATGACACTGGAGATGGAGCCCCAACCACTTCACATTAGCAGAGGGATATATTGAGGTGCTGCGCACCTAGAGAGACCTGAAACAAACCCTGGCGTGGATGGTGATAATTACAAACCTAATTTGTATAAAACGTCTGAGGGTGGCATATTAACTTTGAGACACTGGAAAGGTAAGATTTAAGGCTGATACCTACCTTAAGACCATCCTATTTACTCACCACTTATATTTCCCCAGAGGTGTCCTACTCAGCATGTAAGTTTCTGAAACATTTTATTTGGCCCAAGAGGGACATTTATTACTACATTGCCCAAAATGCCGCCTTTGGAGAATGCATTAAAATGGCTGTGCCTAACTTGACCAATGCATGTTTCTTCCCACCCTCCACCCCCATTCTCCCTCCCCAAAACGGCCTGAATTTCGGAGCCCCATTCCAGTTTCTTGAATTCAACACTACCCCGTTACAATTATTTTTTTCCTTCAAGATATTCCTTCCCGCTGTACTGTTACATTGTACTGCCTGCAGGCAGCCCAGATCATTGATAGGTCCACACAGGGTGCACTTTAAGTCTCTCATGCTGACAGGAGAGGAGCTTCTAGGACTATAGCCTGGCTACTGACAACATCGGAAATGTTGACTGAAGTAGTGGACTCCTTACTGAGAAAAACGGCTTGTTTATCACTAGTATTTGAGATGTACTTACTGTGGAATGGGAATTTTGGGTTTCTTACACTTTTCGAAATTCCTCTTGGTTCAATGTTGTTATTCAGTTGACTACTCATGTTTTTGTGGGTGGGGCTTAAGGGAGTACATTAATTACTTTCTTAGAAACCCCCTTTTTCATTCAAAGATGTAATAAAGGTAAAAATTGAAAAATTAAAAAACAAAATGAACATCACAGATTGCAGACTGCGAGAACTATGGAGGTGCAATAAATAAAAAGGCAAATAATTACAAATTTGGCATTTTGATTAATATGGCTACTTGGCAACAATGGATAAAGGAAGGTCCTACTATTACAATACGAGAAGTCTCACTCACCTTGTTAAAGACCCGAGAAATGTTTCAATTACATTTTAAGTGTTCTCTAGTCAATATCTCAATAAAGCCTTTGGACAAATAGACAACCAAGCATTACGTTCTGAGGTGTAAAAAATTGGGTTGTTGGTTGAGTGGGGGTAAAACCTTGCCCAAGCAGTAACCACAATCGTTGTCATGGTGAAGTCACAAACTGGTCCCAAACTAACCTGTGCTCAGCCTTCTGATAGCTTGGCACAAAAGTAGTCAGGCTTAACTTAGAGGCAATCTGCAACAGTGATAAAGTGAAACACCACAGAAGAAAAATCCCGCACCAATTTAGAAAAAAAGAGTAAAATGTAATAGATAATTTAAGACTAAATGAACAAAAATCCAAACAGTAGAAATAGTGTTACACAGTTTTAAAGATTTAAGTGAAAATAGCACCAAAAAGAACAATGCGCTAACTGTGATTATTTGGTTGCGCCAGACCGAGACTAAGTCACAGGTTCAGGCTAACTGTGATGGAGTGGGGGGCAGCTACAGGGACCAAGTTTGACCCACTGAACAAGAGCACCTTAAATTCTGGTTACGGAGCATTGTCAGATCCACCGTCAAGGATGCATCATGCAGTTGAGGTGATGCGAGGTCCTGGTGTGGAGTGGCGGTTCTTAGAAGCTGTAAGGCTGCATTGCGAGGTCCTGCATTGTCATTGAGGATGCTGTCTCCAAGGGACTTCTGATGGAAAGTCCAGTGTCAAAGATATATCATGCAGCAACTAGTTTTGAAGAAGTTGAAGGCTTGCAATATGAAGACCTGCGTAAAGGATGTGTCACACAGCAGCAGTTCCAAGGTGGCTGTGGGCTGTTATGCGAAGTCTTGCACTAGGTATGCATAGCCCAGTGGTTCCAATGCAGAGTCCTGACAGGCGATGAGTCGAACTGCGTTGGTTCGGCTGGGAAAACAGCAGACTAGCAGAACAGCCTCAGGCCCACTTTCAAGAGTACAGGGCAGGAATGCCACTGCTTGTGAGGGCAGGACTCATTGCTGTCAGACTCCTGGTGCTGGGTGCAAGATTGTTGGACCCCCTTTTGTCCCTGAGGCTTTGATCGAGAGGCCAGCCAACTAGCCCTTGCAATCACTCTGATGGCCCTTGGTTCAACATGCAGGTTCATTCCTTCTCACTCAAGCAGGAGGGCAGCAAGGAAGCAATGGCAACAGAGCAGCAAAGCAAGGCAGCAGACAGGCAGTCCTTCTTGCAGTAGAGCAGCACATCAGTCTTTATTCTGAGTCCTCCACATGTCCAGATGTGGACTGAAAAGTTGGGTCTGACAGTCCAATATTCACACCTGGTGCCCACTTTGGAGCAGTTGAAAGGTTTTGCAGTTTCCACCCCTCTGAGATGTTAGACATCCCCTTCCTTCCTGCCCTGGCCCCAGATTGTCTATGGGCGCAAATATCTGGTGGCAGACCCTTTGTGAGTGTCTTCAGGCAGCACCTGATGTGCAAGTGTGGTAGGTGACATCTCTTCCCTCTCATTGACACCACCTAGCCTCTTTTTCTACACCTAGTCATGTGACCCAGAAAGAGGCTGTAGGCACCACATGGTTAGGACAAGAAAATGCCAACCTTTGTTGGCGTGGGTAGGGTGGGTGTATGAGGTGTATAAGAAATGAAAAAAAGAAGATAAAGAGTACATAGAGTGGAGGAGGTAGCAGGAGGTGTAAGAGCAGTATACTTTTATTTTTAGAAAATGGCAAGTTGGTGTTATGGGAAACATGTTAAATGTATTAATTATAACGGGCTGTTTTTTAGGGACAAAATAAGCGTCTGTTCTAAATGGCATGGAGATATTTGCATGCTAAATTAATCTATAGGAAAATACATATTAAAGCTGATATTTTTTGACAATTCATGACAGCTTTGACTGCGTTTCGTGTGACTTTGTTCTACAGCACTTTATTGTTAAGGAGAATGTTTGGCACGCTGTCTGCCGCGCCCATGCGGAGAGTTGGAAGAAGAGGGAGACAGAGAAGAGAGAGAAGGATTGATATGTAAGATTAGCAAAGTCAATGAGGGGGGGTTAATTACCAGAAGTATCTCTTAAATTTCTCTGTACAAGACCAGGTGATCACAAAGAGCGGGATGAGAATATTTGCTTGCCTATAGTACGAATATAGCATGAATTATTTGAAGACATTATTTTGTCTATATTAATATTGTTTTATATGTTTTATGTATGACTGGCAGAATGACTTTCTGGGTGAGAACATGTGTCTGCTGTACGGAAGGCCAGGCACTAACTGTTTTTTTCAGATAGGAGTTGGTTCAAGCCTCTGCTTTATTTTCATGAGCCTATTTGATCTGGCACTTCGTTATCTACTAACCAAAATAATCAAATCCTATCAGCTGCCTAAGACCCTCTATTCACAGCAGTTTCTGGTACTCAAAGGTATTTAAGATGTCTTCCTTTTGGGGATGGAAGATTGGATGCTGTGACCTAGACTGTGGAAACCTCTTATGTTGATCTTCACTGAGAGGAGCATATGAACACTTTGAAGACAAAGTTGAAAAGCTTCTTTTCCTCAAGTCCCATTACACTCAATGACCAGTGGTTAGAGGCTGCATCAGTCATGGTGTGCTTCAAAAAAGTTGTTATCCTTAACTAGGGTATGCGAAATTGTGTGACTTCGCTTTTACATTTTCCATGAAAATTAAAATTGCAAACGTAGGGAAGTTTTAACGAAAGAAACACATTAAAAATGTTAAAAAGAAAAATTAAAAAAAACATTCTGCTCATAGAGTACACATTTTATGAGATTTCTCCTTTAAAGGATGATATTTCAGGCAACTTCCCCTGACAAACTTTGAAACTTCATTCCGTGAAGCATTTACTTGTTACACACTGACCCTTGTGGTGGTATTAAGCACACCCCTATTAACTCCATTATTAATAGCAGCTGCGTGAAACCCGAACAGGTAAAAATCGATATAACTTAAGGGACGTGAGGGGTTTCTCAACTCGTGATTGCTGTGTAATCTGAGTTAGAGTTCCGTTTTCAGGGTCTGTGAGTTCTGCCTAACCTAAAATAATTGCTTGCTTTCTAAGACCACAAATTGTGAGATCGGTATTGCTAATTTTCCGTGTCCACCTTACCCATAGATTTTCTTTTACGTGATATGAATGCAAAATTAGAAAGGAAGAAAAGCTAGATCTAAAGAGATGTGTTTTATAATTTCGAAAATTCAAAAAAATAAGTTAAAATGCATTGACAGAATACTCGAACACCCTGTAAAGTCCTTTCATTGCTTTCAAATATTGCTGGCACAAACGTTTTAATGCGATCAGCTCTCATAATATTGATCACACACTGAAACATGTATTTACATAGGCTTCGTTGATGCCATGTAATAATTGTGGTTTGCATTAATAAGTATAAAATGGTTATATGTTACATTTTAGCTTTTTAGAATAAACTTTTGTTGAACATAAAAAAATAAATGCCATCAAAACAGTATCACAAGCATTAAACTAATACAAAATATTGTCATACTGCATGAAAATGTATTGCCATTTGCTTTGGCTGAGCTCCCCTCCATTCAAACACTTCAGTGCCTAAGACTGAAAGCAGGTTTCTGTGAGAAATTCCAAGCTTACTTTGGTAGCTTGTTGCAAGCACTGACGAGTTTTCACTGAAAAGTGAACAGGGACGGCTCCTCAGCTATGGTGGAGGAGCATCGCCCTCTTTCCCGCCAGCAGCTGCAAATCTTTTACAGTAAAGATGTATTAAACTATGTTTATTACGTTTTTACTGCAAAAAGGGGCGGGGCCACTGGTGTGACAGGGACTGAGGGGGAGTGCTGTGCATGTATGTCTTGCCAGCCGTCTCGGGCCAGCCAAGCATACATGCGCAGTAGGCTCTGTCCAGCCCAGCACCGCAGTGCCGGATTGGAGAGAGCAGGCAGAGGCTCCCACTCTGCCTCGGAGCACCCAGCCAGGGAGCTCTGTCCAATCCTACGGCTGCTTTCATGCTGCTGGCAGCATGAAAGCAGCGATAGAATTGGACACAGTTCAGGCTGAGTCTGTCCCTGCAGATGAGGAGCGGGGAGTGGTTCGGAGGTGGCACGGCGTGGTAAAACAGGTAAGGTTTTTTTTTTTTAATGTATTTATTTCTTTGGCAACCCCCACACACTGCGGTGCCACGCCCTGCCCCTTCTCTCTCCCACGAGCCGTGACTGAAAGTGAATCCAGTACATGTGCAGAAACAATTAAGTTAATAAAAACATAAGTTGAAATTCCCAAAGCGCTCTAATTAGAAAGAGTACATGTTATCCACAAAAAACACACTAACGCAACAAAAATAACAGGTGGGGATAAAAAGTTATAAAAGCATCTTTAAAATTCAATGCTTTCCTAGACAGTGTGGTAGATCAGTTCCTGACGACCCACCATATTTCACCAGCAAGGATGGACAAGGCGTAATTGCCCTGCTCAAATGTTTTACCTTCATATTTTGTCACTCTTAAGAAGTCAAATACATGGATTTTCTGGTACCACTCAACCTCTGTGCTGCATTACACAAAGCTCCAAATGTTACCAAGATGCTCACATCATCAGTGGGCTCACCTTCATGCTTTTTTCTTCTTTCTTGGTTTATCTTGTGACTTACTAAATTTTCAAGATCTTGGTTTCCTTCAGTAGGCAAGGCTTAGGAAGTTGTGATCTCTAAACATGTTAAATTGAGAAATCATGCCTGCCTGCTGATGTAATGAATTTATTAGGTAAACTCAGCTCCTTGCATCAGTCCTCTCAAAATCCAAACTTTTTCATCTTGCACCAGATGTTCTATTCCTCTTTTTCAAATACTGGTCCCACACTTTTTTGGACCAGCTCCAAGGGCAGAAGGCCATGGTTTCAAATGGCCACCACCAAAGGTTCAGATCCAAGTTGGGTTGCTAGTTCTTTATTAAAAGAGATCCTGAGTAAACCTCTCCATTGGAATTAGCAAAAGACCAACTTCCTTGAACCTGACAGTAGTTTGTCAGAGCTCTGGATTCTTGGGTGAGCATGAAAAACACTCCAAAGTCTTTCCATAAGCCAACAGCATGGCTCCAGTAGGCAGTCTTCATGTTGTCTTCGAGCGGCGCTATGATTTGAGAGTGGTGGGAGCAGTGCCTTATAGGGATGACCCAGCAGTAATTGGCAAACTTTCCAAATCATTGCACAATTCTCATGCACTATCCTTCTTAAATATTCAGCAGTTTCCCAGTACTGATTTATTGTGTGATTAATGCCACAGTACATTGCTCCCCAACTTGGAAGATAGCAGTAAAATACTATTACCCCTGTTAATTATTTAACTAGCCTATAACATCCAAAAATTTATGGTCAGAACAAACAAAGCAAACTTGTTAGGCATGCCTTCCTCCTCCCTCAACGAGAAAAGATCTCTGTGAGTTAGAGAGAACCCTGAATTTCAGGGTATATCTGAGCCCCAAATTTACAAACACTGTGCATGGGTATTCCCATGTATCAAGCCATGGATTTTGATGCACATCCATATCTACAAAGACTTGTTGAAATTGATTTATGCCAAAATCCTGCACCTATTTCTCCTCGTTTTTTAGGTCAAGCATAGCAGTGCACAAGCGCAGCTTTTCTGATGTGTTGTAATTAATTTGTGGGGTTTAGCCACGCCCACCTCACACCCATCACTTTCATTAGTTTGTGGGCTTGCTTTGCAAAAATTCCTTGATGGCATTGGTAAGTGCTTTATGTTTGTCCTGCCTTTCGGCTGCTTTGTTACCACTCTGGGGATCTACCCTGTTACAGGGATAATTGCACGATCGCCAATACACTTTAGCATGGGGAACTACTTTTTTCCTTTTGGCTCTTCCCTTTGCCCTCAATGGCACTTTGCAGTTTTATAAAGCGCAAACTGATAGGAGGTCTTGGAGTGCTCCTCACATTGTTCACTACAATACTCACTACACTTGGGAAACTTACCCCATTAGGCTTTGCAGGGAAACAAAATTACCTCTTCCTCAATGCACATCAGTTCATGAAAGCAGCAGCATCCCAGAGCCGCCTTGAGCGAGCTTAAAGAGACACTCATTCCTCTGTGTCGCAACAACAAGTTCCCTTCCTCCTTCTCTGCCGAAAAACCTGGAAGAAAGCCAGGAATACTGCTGATTTCCTCTGAGTCGCTAAGGGCCCGCAGCATCTCTGAACAAGTTTATTGTTTCATTCAGACTATAAGCATGCGCTGTGTAACATGTGCATAATTTTATTCATTTCATTACTTCCTAGTTGTGATTGTCACCAGTGTCAGACGTACACTAAGGCAGCCAGTGTGTCGCTGATGTACAAATGCCCTACAGTTTCGTTTTGCTGACAAATAGGACAGTGACGCTTTCATCTATTGCCTGTGTACGGATTTCACTTTAACTGATACCCATCGACGTTTACTCATGAACAGTATTTCAGGATAGTGGATGAACGTTGTCACGCGAGGAAGAAATAAGAGCCAGCGAGCTGCTCTGTGGCATTTCATCCCTTCTCCAACTGTTTATTTTTAGCATCCGTCTTTGGCAGCTTTGCAGATGATTCGTATTCTGGCAAGCTAATGCCAAGGATTGTGAATGAATTCAGTTTTCCCAATGTTTATAATTTTTATGTTTGTGTATGCAGCCCGTCAATCTTGAATTTGTCCTCTTTTGTTGTGTGGACCCTGCCACAAATGTGGGCAAGACAGTAGGTCTGGCGTTAATGTGCTAACAGATGCCTACATCATTTGCATATTTCCTTGCATTAACATTTTAAAGTCAGGTATGTTATTTTTGACAGTTCTTATTTTATTTTAGAATCATTCTGTGTTGGAGCTGAGTTTATACAGCTCGCCGAATGTCCTTAGCGTACTCAACATAGCGGTGAAAGGTTTGCATTGATGAATCATCGCTACCATTTCGGACAGCCCATACATATGGAGGTGTCATACTTTAGTAGTATGTCCTCTTTCAAATAACCATACTGTTGCACTGTAACCTGCCAGCCAATGCAATTATCCTGCAGTACGATAGAACACAATACACATTAACACTTTTATTGTCAAACATCCACAATATGTCTTGTGTGTGTGGAATGCCTTACCCCTACTAAATGTGACACCTAACCTACAAAATGGAATGAGTGGTTCAGATGATTCAACATTTATTTTGGTGACATTCATGTGTTCAGGCTTTGTTATCTTCAGGCACATACATTCTCTGGGTATGGAGGTTTAAAATATGTTTTCGATTTGCCTCCTTCTAACACACGAGCAGATTTAGAAGAGTCGGCAAGGGTATTCAATAGGTGATGATTCAGGTGAAGGTAGAGATATTTTTAAATAGCAGGAACATGACCATGATTCAGGCCAACCTAACATCCTTATTACACTATGACTGTTTAACCCCATAGGTGCTGGCGTCGGCCATTGGTCGACGCCCGCACACCCTTCCTGGTGCGGGTCACGACCAGTGGCTGACGCCATGAAGGGGTTTGAAAAATCCTCCTGTGTGTAACACCGGAGGATTTTTTTTTTTATTTAAAATTCTCTCGGGAAACACAGAAGAGCTTTCGTGTCTCCCCCTGCCACGCTGACGTCCTACTTCGTTTTCCCCACCAGAGGCACGACGCAGCAGAAAAGGCCACTTTCTGCTCCGGTGGGGAAAACACACCCGAAAGGACCCCCCATCATTCGGGAGATTATCTCCTTTCAAACGAGGCCTTCCTGAAATGCTTTCCAGGCCATGGATCACACAACAGCAGGAAACCCCACTAGACACCAGGGATTACACTTGAGGGGGGGTCACACCCCCCGTCACTTTGCGGGGGAGGTTTACCTTTTTTGCTTTAAAATTAGTAAAAAATAATACAAATGAAGAAAAAAAAATGACAGGGGGGTGGCCTGTGAGCAGGATTGACCCCCTGTGGGGGATTTTTTTTTAAATAGCTGTATGGTTTCCCTGGGGGCCACGATTGCACCCCCCCCCCCCCCGGGAAACCATACAGCTGTTAAAAAATATAAATATAGATCTATATATAGCTATATCTATATAGTTATATATGTCTATATATAGATATATCTATCTATATAGATAGATATATCTATCTATATAGATATCAATATATATAGATATATATATCTATATCTATATCTATATATAGATAGATATATCTATATATATATATATATAGATCTATATATATATATATATATATATAAATAAATATTCGCTACGAGTTCTCCAGCCTTCGCTATCAGCCTGCATTTTCAAAGCAATGCACATACTCCAACCGATGTGTTTCAACTATAGTTTTTCGGGAGCATGAAAAAAGTCAAGCTAACTCTTGTTGTTGGACTTTTGCTTTTGCAGGGTCATCCCCAGACTTTTTTGCCTCCTGCCTCCTATATTTTTCTGACATGTTGCTGTTGGCTTTTCAACTCTGAGCACTTTACCACTGCTTACCAGTGCTAAAGTGCATATGCTCTCCTGTTTAAATTGTATGTAAGTGGTTTATCCATGATTGGCATATTTGATTTACTAGTAAGTCCCTAGTAAGGTGCACTAGAGGTGCCAGGGCCTGTAAATCAAATGCTACTAGTGGGCCTGCAGCACTGGTTGTGCCACCCACATAAGTAGCTCTGTAATCATGTCTCAGACCTGCCACTGCAGTGTCTGTATGTGTATTTTTACACTGTAAATTCGACTTGGCAAGTGTACCCACTTGCCAGGCCTAAACCTTCCCTTTTCTTACATGTAAGGCACCCCTAAGGTAGGCCCTAGGTAGCCCCAAGGGCAGGGTGCAGTGTATGGATAAGGTAGGACATATAGTAATGTGGTTTATATGTCCTAACAGTGAAATACTGCCAATTTCGTTTTCACTGTTGCAAGGTCTGTCTCTCTCATAGGATAATATGGGGGCTACCTTTAAATATGATTAAAGTGTAGATTCCCCTAGAGAGTAGATGGACATGTGGAGTTTGGGATCCCTGAACTCACAATTTAAAAATACATCTTTTAGTAAAGTTGATTTTAAGATTGTGCGTTTGGAAATGCCACTTTTAGAAAGTGAGCATTTTCTTGCTTAAACCATTCTGTGGCTCTGCCTTGTTTGTGGATTCCCTGTCTGGGTCAGTTTGACAGTTGGGTTGTTTTTCACCTCACACCAGACAGTGACACAAAGGGAGCTGGGGTGTGATCTGCATTCCTGATTAGCCATCTCTGCTAGGAGGGAGGGGTGGAGTGGTCACTCTCATCTGAAAGGACTGTGCCTGCCTCTGACAATGCTGTCTCCAGCCCCCTGGTGTGTGTCTGAGGCCTTGCCTGGGCAAGGCAGGATTTCACAAGAAGGTGTGAGTCCCCTTTGAAGGAAGGTGACTTCAAAGACTAAAATGGGTATAAGAAGGGCACCCAAACTTACAAACTTTAGAAACACTTCTGGAATCAAGGGGAACCTCTGCCTGGAGAAGAGCTGATCGCTGAGGAACAAGTGCTGCCCTGCCTGTGACTGTGCTTTGTGGAGCTTTCCTGCAGTGCTGCTTCTGCCAGAGTAAGAGGGCAAAGACTGGACTTTGTGTGCCTTCCATCTTGAAGAAGAAATCTCCAAGGGCTTGATGTAGAGCTTGCCTCCTGTTATTGAAGTCTCAGGGATAGCAAAGACTTCTTCCTGCCAGCACCTGGAGTCTCTGGAGAGACCCCTACTCTGCTCTGTGGTGCCCTTCCAGTTCCTGGGACCCTGAAAGGAGAGGCTGGCAGCCTAAGGACAAAAATACACGCACCGAGCGCCGTGCGGAGAAAAGATCGACGCGAATCCGATCGCGGCTGAGAAAACGACGCGACGCCGGCTCCGCAGCTGAGAAACGACGCCGCAGGAAACGCGACCGAAGAATCGACGCCCGGAGCAGGAGAAACGACGCGCAGCATCGCTGACGAAGGCTGAGAGATCGCAACCTGCGCCGCGGGACTTTCGGACCGTCGCGTGGCTGGCTGTTTCGACGCGCATCGCCGTGCCGAGTTGTTTTCGACGCATATAACCGTGCAGGGTTATTTTCGACGCGCACAGCCCGTGCGGGGTTATTTTTGACGCAAACCAGGTACATTTTCACGCTAGCAGCGCTAGTGTGGTGTTACAACTACCTAAAGACTCTTTTTATCTTAAACCTTTAAAAAAATCATAACTTGACTTGTGTATGTTGGATTTTTGTCGTTTTGGTCTTGTTTTGTCTAGATAAATATTTCCTATTTTTCTAAACTGGTGTTGTGTCATTTTGTAGTGTTTTCATTAAGTTACTGTGTGTGTTGGTACAAATACTTTACGCCCAGCACTCTGAGGTTAAGCCTACTGCTCTGCCAAGCTACCAAGGGGGTAAGCAGGGGTTAGCTGAGGGTGATTCTCTTTTATCCTAACTAGAGTGAGGGTCCTTGCTTGAACAGGGGGTAACCTGACTGTCAACCAAAGACCCCATTTCTAACATTGGTGACCAGCGGTCGGGATTTGGACTTGTATTTGTACTTGACATACAGTAATTAAGTGTACACTACTGTTTTGATCTCAGACCACTACGTGACCACATACTACTTGTTTGGTGATCTTTTGATTTTTCTCTTAAGGACTCTTTTTATTCTACTTCCATGATTTTGCTGATCCCTTGACTGATTCTTTTTACTTCATTGGGAAATTATTTTTTTTCTGCCTTTGGAACTTTGCACTTGTGACCATCATGTCTCAATCTGGAGATGCAACAGCTGGAGCTGTGTTTGAAATGGAGAAACTGAAGGAGTACTCAGTTGCTCAATTGAAACAGTTCCTTAAAGATCTTGACTGTCCCACTGAGAGCTCCACCAGGGAGGGGGAGCTGCAACAGGCACAGAGGGCCGGGGTGACAATCAAGAAGGCTGGAGGGCACACAGAGGAGGAGAATGTGGGTAGGGAAGTGCAGAGGATACACAGTGGTGTAGTGGAGGTACCTGTTACGCCTGGGGGGAGGGTCCCCAGGAGGGATAGCAGGGTGTCACCCAAGGGTCTGACTCCTGAAGAGTTACAGGACAGACAGGCAGACAGGGCTCGCCGATTCAAGGAGTTGGAAGAAAGGAGGAGGGACTTAGAGATTAAAAAAATGATTTATGCTTACGAGCTTAAATTGAAAGAGCTGGAAGTCATGAGGGCTGAGTCCAGCTGGAATGGTGGCAGCAACAATTGTATATCCAGTGATGCTGCAGAAGTGCACATGCCCAGAGAGGTGGTGTCCTACTTGAAGGAGGGAGTTAACACACGCCAGGAGGTTCAAGGGTATGAGGTAGCTCCAGTGATGCACAGGGTCCCTGAGGTGGATTGGGGAACTGGCATGGGGAGTCATATTCCTACTGGTGGGAGGGACACTCTACTGACTCTAGGTGAGAGTGACAGGGAGAGGGGTTCCCCCCAGGTAGAAGTCCTGGTTATGGAGTGTGAAAACATCCCAGAAGAGTGTGGGTTGAGTGTCAGGGACAGTCAGGTACTGTCTCACCAGTCTCAGGAGGGTGATGTGGGGTGCTTTTTCAAAGCAGAGTCACTGGATGGTTGGGTGAAGGGTACTTTGGTTAATTCATGTGAGGGGCTGAGTGATGTAATTGCTGGAGAGCATATGTCTAGTCCTTATTTTCCAGAGCTATGCCAACACCAGGTGGAGTGTGAGTTCTCTGACCCCAGGGAGCTTACAATGGAGGCAGACTGCTGGGTGAGTACCAGAGAGTCTGAAGAGGCATTTGGGGGTGCTCCTGAGAGGAGTGGTCTAGGTAGTTCCCAACCAGGTGAGGTAGGGAAGGATTGTAGTGTCCCAGGTAGGTCCCAGTGTAGTGGGATGGGTGAGGGACCCCATGTCCAGTCTCAGAGGAGAGGGAATGGGGATGGGTTGAGGCCCAAGGTGCCCGAGATCCGGTCCCAGGTCCTGGAGGGTTCCCTGCGGGAACACCAGGAGGGGAGCCTAGCCTGTACCATAGGGCCATCTGTTGAGGGAGACCCCACAGTGTCAGGAGAACTTGGGGGGGCGGCTGTAGCCAGCGTCCCACCAGTTCTGGTGTCTGGCAGTACCACTCCTAGTGAGGGGGTGCAGAAGTCCAGACAGAGGGTTGAGAGGGGGTTGCGGACCCCAGTGGAGAACCTGGAGGGTCAGGGGTCAGCTCTGAGAGCAGAGCCCCCCATGAATGACCTTGGTGAGACCATTTCTGGGTTGGGGGGAATCCAGACTCTGTCAGAGGGGCAGAGGTCAGGAGACCTGCGCCAGCCAGACTCTTGTGTGGCCCTTCGGGACAGTGTGTCCCTTGAGGGGGGTAAGTGTGCCCCCCTGGAAGTCCTGGTGTGCCAGGCAATGGTTCAACCGCAGGGTGGTGACTCTGGGTTGAATAATCAGGTTCAGGGGGTAAACTCTGACCTGATGGGGGGTAAGTGTGCTCCCCAGGAAGTCCTGGTGTGCCAGGCAGTGGTTCAACCGCAGGGTGGTGACCCTGGGTTGGATGACCAGGTTCAGAGGGTAAACTCTGACCTGGTAGGGGGTAGGTATGCCCCCCAGGAAGTCCTGGGTTGCCAGGCAGTGATCCAGTCTGTGGGTACAGGCCCTGGATTGGGAGGCCAGGTTAAGGGTGTCCCCCCTGACCTGGAGGAAGGGGCTACTGCTAACAGTGCCCCTACCATGTTGTCTTCTGGGGGGGCCGCTCCTAGTTGGGTGGTTCAGGACCCCAGAAGAGAGGGCAGGGGGAGGGAAGCCTCACCCCTGGCCCTGGTCCAACCTGAAGGTACAGACCCCAGGTTGGAGGATCAGTTGCAGGTTAACATCCCTGCACTGATGGAAGAATTGTGCAGGACTGCTTCTACAAGCACCCTGACAGTTTTTGACTCTGGGGGTGCCGCTTCTGCAGGGAGGGTACAGAGCCCCAGAGGGGAGGACCAGGGTCAGGTTGTCATCCCTGACCTGGTGGAAGAGAGAGCGGTCAAAGGGTGCCAGGCACCTGGGGCTACCACCCCCCACTCTCCACAGTCGCAGTGGTTAGAGAGGCCTGAGGTCGGACCCTCATCCCTGACAGTTGTCTGGGGCCACTGTGGCTTGCTGTCCTGGTGGACAGAGTTGCCCCTGGGGGGGGAAGGACGAGAGTCACACCCCAGGGGTGGAGTGGGCAACACCATTGTGTTGGCCCTGGTGGTACTATCTGCCCATTGCAATACATCTGTGAGCAAAGTAAAGTTAGGTGTTGCACAGATGGTGTCTGTAGATGTGGAGAAGGGTTCCCCATGGGTTAGCTTAGTGGGCCCTGAGAGTATGGACAGAGGGATCCAACTGGAGTCAGGAAGGCGTAGAACTGGAGCATGCCCCTGCTGTTGTGGGCCTGGGTCCCTGTTCTATCGCCCCAATCAGGGAAGTACATCAAGGTATTGATTGTTCTCCCCTGGCTTTAGGCTGGTAGGGGGTCGTGTTGGACTTTTGCTTTTGCAGGGTCATCCCCAGACTTTTTTGCCTCCTGCCTCCTATATTTTTCTGACATGTTGCTGTTGGCTTTTCAACTCTGAGCACTTTACCACTGCTAACCAGTGCTAAAGTGCATATGCTCTCCTGTTTAAATTGTATGTAAGTGGTTTATCCATGATTGGCATATTTGATTTACTAGTAAGTCCCTAGTAAGGTGCACTAGAGGTGCCAGGGCCTGTAAATCAAATGCTACTAGTGGGCCTGCAGCACTGGTTGTGCCACCCACATAAGTAGCTCTGTAATCATGTCTCAGACCTGCCACTGCAGTGTCTGTATGTGTATTTTTGCACTGTAAATTCGACTTGGCAAGTGTACCCACTTGCCAGGCCTAAACCTTCCCTTTTCTTACATGTAAGGCACCCCTAAGGTAGGCCCTAGGTAGCCCCAAGGGCAGGGTGCAGTGTATGGATAAGGTAGGACATATAGTAATGTGGTTTATATGTCCTAACAGTGAAATACTGCCAATTTCGTTTTCACTGTTGCAAGGTCTGTCTCTCTCATAGGATAATATGGGGGCTACCTTTAAATATGATTAAAGTGTAGATTCCCCTAGAGAGTAGATGGACATGTGGAGTTTGGGATCCCTGAACTCACAATTTAAAAATACATCTTTTAGTAAAGTTGATTTTAAGATTGTGCGTTTGGAAATGCCACTTTTAGAAAGTGAGCATTTTCTTGCTTAAACCATTCTGTGGCTCTGCCTTGTTTGTGGATTCCCTGTCTGGGTCAGTTTGACAGTTGGGTTGTTTTTCACCTCACACCAGACAGTGACACAAAGGGAGCTGGGGTGTGATCTGCATTCCTGATTAGCCATCTCTGCTAGGAGGGAGGGGTGGAGTGGTCACTCTCATCTGAAAGGACTGTGCCTGCCTCTGACAATGCTGTCTCCAGCCCCCTGGTGTGTGTCTGAGGCCTTGCCTGGGCAAGGCAGGATTTCACAAGAAGGTGTGAGTCCCCTTTGAAGGAAGGTGACTTCAAAGACTAAAATGGGTATAAGAAGGGCACCCAAACTTACAAACTTTAGAAACACTTCTGGAATCAAGGGGAACCTCTGCCTGGAGAAGAGCTGATCGCTGAGGAACAAGTGCTGCCCTGCCTGTGACTGTGCTTTGTGGAGCTTTCCTGCAGTGCTGCTTCTGCCAGAGTAAGAGGGCAAAGACTGGACTTTGTGTGCCTTCCATCTTGAAGAAGAAATCTCCAAGGGCTTGATGTAGAGCTTGCCTCCTGTTATTGAAGTCTCAGGGATAGCAAAGACTTCTTCCTGCCAGCACCTGGAGTCTCTGGAGAGACCCCTACTCTGCTCTGTGGTGCCCTTCCAGTTCCTGGGACCCTGAAAGGAGAGGCTGGCAGCCTAAGGACAAAAATACACGCACCGAGCGCCGTGCGGAGAAAAGATCGACGCGAATCCGATCGCGGCTGAGAAAACGACGCGACGCCGGCTCCGCAGCTGAGAAACGACGCCGCAGGAAACGCGACCGAAGAATCGACGCCCGGAGCAGGAGAAACGACGCGCAGCATCGCTGACGAAGGCTGAGAGATCGCAACCTGCGCCGCGGGACTTTCGGACCGTCGCGTGGCTGGCTGTTTCGACGCGCATCGCCGTGCCGAGTTGTTTTCGACGCATATAACCGTGCAGGGTTATTTTCGACGCGCACAGCCCGTGCGGGGTTATTTTTGACGCAAACCAGGTACATTTTCACGCTAGCAGCGCTAGTGTGGTGTTACAACTACCTAAAGACTCTTTTTATCTTAAACCTTTAAAAAAATCATAACTTGACTTGTGTATGTTGGATTTTTGTCGTTTTGGTCTTGTTTTGTCTAGATAAATATTTCCTATTTTTCTAAACTGGTGTTGTGTCATTTTGTAGTGTTTTCATTAAGTTACTGTGTGTGTTGGTACAAATACTTTACGCCCAGCACTCTGAGGTTAAGCCTACTGCTCTGCCAAGCTACCAAGGGGGTAAGCAGGGGTTAGCTGAGGGTGATTCTCTTTTATCCTAACTAGAGTGAGGGTCCTTGCTTGAACAGGGGGTAACCTGACTGTCAACCAAAGACCCCATTTCTAACACTTGTGATTATTTTTCTGCTAGAAAAGGATCTGACTTTTGTCTAGTGGCAGTTTTGATGCCATAAAGTATCGCTGAAGGTTTATATGCTTACTGCAAAGATCAAATCTGTATTTTATGTGAATAGCTGAGTGGATTAGTAAAGCCAGCCATTACCTGTGCTATAATACAAATGAAATGTATGTGCAAGGGGGGCCATGGAGAGATGAAGGCCACTTTTGCTGGGTGGTAGTGAAGGAATATGAAGAGGAGGTCATGGGAGTGGGAGCACCAATAATGATTGTCGGACTGGGCGCTAGAGGCGCTAAAGACTGTTATGTGACAAGGTGAAGTAATAGTGTATCTTTTTTGTTTTTTGAGTGTCATGAGAGAACATGGTGATTGAGGGAAGAAACTAAGGTAAGGTGACCTTTACTGTTGCACGCATCACACATACACCCAGCAGCAATTATGTGACTGTCTACGTAGGCTAGTGTTTTAGAGCGACAGTTTAGCCAGTAGCAGAGATGGCATCTCGTTGGATGACTGCTGCTCAAGCCCTAACTCGGGTTATAGAGGACAGCTCTGATGTTGGATCAGAGACTGAGACAGCAGATACTAAGACAGCATCTGAGGGATAGGACAATGGAACAGAGTCTGGGAGTGATTTTTCAGTTGGAGGAGCCCCATCCGACAACTCCTCTTCCAGTGATTCTGACAGAGGTGATGTCCCTTCCCAAGCACAGTCTGTGCAGCGGGACACTAGCAGGTTAGCCCAACCCAGAGAGCAGGTGCATGTGGTGGCAAGCACAGAGAGAGTGCTCTCTTGGGAGCTCCTCAATTTATTTAATCCCCAAATTCCAACACCCAAATCTTATTGTGGAGACATCAAAATTATCTATCACAAAACAACCTGGTTTTGTAAGGCAAGCACCTGCATTCTTGGTCCTGGGCTTGACGGCCATATAGTTAAACCTACCAAATCCAGACATTTCTGGAAACTAGACACCCGGGGGAGTCCACAAAGGTGTGGATTGTGTGGATTCCCCAAAGTTTTCTTACCTAGAATACCCTGCAAAGGTGAAATGTTGAATAAAAACTCTATTTTTTCTTGCATTTCTGTCACTCAAACTACAGGAATATGCAGGGATCCTCAAAATTCCTACCACCCAGTGTTTCTCCACCTGTCCTGATAAAAATGTTACCCCACTTGAGTGCCTGCACCTAGTGCCTGCATCAGGAATGGATCACCCCAGTGTCAACAGTTGCCCTCATGCAGGGGCTAACATTGACCGTTGTGTGATCCATTCTTGATTCCTGACAATCGTGGCTCTAACTCCCATGCGAGACCCATTGCATTGCAATTGCTTGTTGGTCTTGTGAACAGGATATTGCCTTTCAGCATATTTTTTTGTGCAGGAAGCCTTCCTCCACAAAAACTATGCTGAGCACAATGCGGACACCTCTGCACCACAGTGCAAGAGTGTCTCATTGGTGCTTGGCAGCATAAGCTACACCAACGTAGGAAGAGAGTACGACAGCACCGCTTCTATTTAGATGTGGCTCTATTCTCATCTTTCTAGTTCATGTAACGCCGTACAGCACAGCCACTTAGCATGCATTGCGTGATTTAGTTGTAAATCTGGGCCTGAATGTGAATGGCAACTTGAGAAGCAAACGATCAAAGAAACCTGCTGAGTGAGAAGGCACTAGCAGCCAAGCAGTGCCTTTTATATGAGCAGGAAGTGAGCCAAGAAGCATTTGTTTATGTGAAGCCCCAGAAGTTCCAGTTATAAGCAAAGACTTGCTGCTAAATAGGCAAACTGGCTTCCTAAGGGGAAGAAAAAAGATAAGCATATGGCAGTACCTCTTGCTCCAATATTAAGTTTAATGTTGTGAAAGGGCTACGTCTATATATTCGAAGCCAAAGTTAGAAATAAATAGGCTTTCAACAGTGCACCGTGTTAAAACATGCAGCCTGGCCTGGAATATAACACGTCAACCCAAACAATCTCTTTAACTGTGTTAGTGGTGATGACTTCTATGTCTTTTATACTTGAGTCTTATGGAGTGAAGCCTTACTTTTACAAGAGATAATGAAACCTGGCTACCTTGTGTCACATCCAATATGTGCATTTGGTAAACAGGTTTAATTTACAGTTAAAACTCTCAAGCCTATAGTGTTACATCACAACTTTTCAGCCCATGTATTACGTTTTAGTCCAGCTGTCAGTGGCACAAGGAGCTTACATGTAGTTCTTGACTCTAGGTTTTTTGCTGATTTACAAAAAAGTAAAATCTGCTAATTAATGAAGCCAAACAGTTACTACGATTTATGGGATGGCACTGCTGTGAGAGGCTATGTGGCCTTTCTGAAGTTCCAGAGGTCTGAAACACCGGCTACCAGCTAAAACAAATAGGGGAAGAATGCAAAAGGGCGAATTCCTAAACATAATTATGAGAAACCCTATAGTTGCGAATCTGCAGTCTAACTACACATAAAATACAAGTAAGTAAGTGTAGTGCTGTGCAATTGATGCTCACGTAGAAGCGACCAAATGCATAATTGTATTTAATCAAACATGTTCAAGTGCCATCGACTACATGTTGCCAGATACCAGAACCCTTGACGATACTGCTGCTGGTGTAAGGTCTGAATACAGGATTAATAGCAGTGAACAGGTCTCAAAGCCCTGATGGGTTCAATGTAAAGAATGAAGTGTTGAACAAAGGCTTCATCAGTTGGTGGAGAGCAGACGGTGAAAATAGGATCAAAGTTAGGCAGAAATGTTAATTTGATCAACCTTCGAGTGATGAATCACTGAGCTTCCCAAGAAAACAATGCAAACTTTACAAATGTCTAGGTCGTGCAGACAGCATATTTATCATCATACTGCAATTTTTTTTTAAACCATTTTGTAAGTTTGCTTTTACTTATGTTGTGTTTTTGTATCACTGTGTTTCCCTGAGCAAGCCAGCACAAAACAGTTTCAAAAGCAGAACAGGTATGGTTATAAACTAAACGTGCACTTGGATGTCCCACATTGTTTCGGGTGCTGGTCGAGGAGCTGTTACTATGGCTTTATGAGCATCAATTATTTGTGTCTAATTTAGTGTTAGATGCTTTTTTTGCACATTTACATTCCTGCACAAATTGTATTATGTAAACACGTAGTCCATTGTGCAAAAAAAGTATGTGCAGCATCATGAACTAATAGAAACCATTTGAAACTGGCCAACTGGAAATGTCACCATTAACAGGCCATGACACAGCTGAGTGCTTGTGGTACCTGACTGGCTGATAGTCCTGGGGTGCAGTTCTTTTTAATGCGCACCCACAATTAAGGAGGCTGTCTACTGGCCGTCATGATAAATATATATAGGCTGTCACAAAAGCATTCTCTCCTTCCTCCATAATGTGAGAGGCAGGTTTGTAACATGCTTCTGCCTACACGAGGAGTTGGGGCACTCAAAATTAGGGATTCTCCCTGTGTGTTTGTGTCACTCAAATTTAATTCCCATTGAACAGTGTAGGCCCTAAGGTAGCCTTCTTCCCGCTGCCCTCTGAATGTCCTGTGCATTTCTTTCTCCTCACCTGCCTGCACAGATCAGTATAGCCTATGTTTTGTATGTCTGGGCCAAATTAACCTTAAAAGGAGCCCTTTGTGTTCACCATAGCAAAACATGGCAGCTGCTAACACCTCATTCAAGGATGTACTACCTGTCCGTCTTCCACATTTCTGTTTCCAGGTTATCAGGAGAGATATAACCCCACCAACAGTCACTGATGGTGACAGAAGAACCATAAGGAAGAGATGCACACTGGTGACACAATGGATCTCCTGTCATCACCATGAATTCAGAGAAACCATGAGCATGGTAAACCCTTCATCCCAATGAGACTGGCCTGTGTAATTGTAAGGATGCACTTAATGTTAATTAAGGTCCTCCAAAATATGTGTGCATTATGTCTGAGAAATTCCAAATGACAATAATTTTACAGAATAGTTGACTCTGTCAGCCAGGAAGAGGGTTCATCTTTGTCTTTGATGAAGCTCTGTACATAAATTAAGAGCAATAAACTGAACCAGAGGGAACCTACTTTACCACTGACAGAATCTTGACCCCTTACCCGGAATGAATAAAAAAGCCTAAAGTTATTTACACTTGAGTAGAAGTTGGTTAACTTCACTGTAAGATGCATATTTGCTTGAAGTAACTTGATAACCTGACAAACTGCTAAGTCTCATCTTCTCTGAGGGCTACTGGGATAACCTACTGCCTAAGGACACAGAGTCTTCTACTAAGTCTGCATGAAGAAGCTTATCATAAAGTGGCATCTGTGTAGACTTCCTCCATGTTTCCATAAGAGACACCTGTTATGCAAAACTGTAACCAGACTGGAGTTTTGAAGAACTTACAATATAAAGTTCTTCTTGCATGCTGTCGAAAAGGCTTTTTCTTTTTGTTGGAAAATGGGTTATTGGTAGGGCAGGTAGGTACCTACACCTAGCAACAAGCCACAAACCTCCACATAAGTACAGTTAGGTCTCAGTAAATTAATCCCAGCTCTACCCTTGGTAGCTTGGCATCGAGCGTCAAGGCTTAACTTAGGAGACAAAGTGTAAAGCATTCAAATATCACAAAACAGTAATTAAATAAAACACAGGAAACAGTTTAAAAATCCAAAACCAATTTATAAAAATAGCTTATATTTTTATCTTTAAAATGACACAAAAACGATTAAAATCGGTTCAGGGGAACCGGAGATATGAATTTTTAAAGTATTATTATTTTCTAGCGCTTAGAAACAAAAAGCGCCAATCGGGTCATCTGGTTGCACCAGGACCGGGGCAAAGTCAAACTTTCAGGCAGACCGCGATGGAGCCCTGCTCGGCTACAAGTCGCGGGAGGCCTCGGTTAAAAAGTTACCTTCTGACTTAGTCTCTTTTTTGATGTTTTTCTTCCCCGGGACGAACCTGCCAGTTGGATCCGACCTCCTGGAGCCCTTGTCCGGATACGCGAAGTCGGTTTCCTCAGTGGTGATTTTTACCTTCGGACTTAGTCGTTTTTTCGAGATGAAAATCCTTCGACCGGGGTAAACCTGGATCTTGATCCGACGTCCGTGGAGCCCTTCTCGGATACGATGGCTGGAAGGTCCCGGTCAACTTTTTACGTTCGGACTTAGTCTCTTTTTTGGATGTTTTTCTTTACCGGGACGAACCACAAAGTCAGGCCGGGTCGCGGTTGAGGCAAGCCGGCTAGAATTTCCGCGTCGGGTCGGTCACTTTATGGAGCTTTTTTTCAAAAATTCTCCAATCTTTTCCAAACTTCTGGGGCTTCACCCAGATGTTCTTTCAAGGTTCTTTTGGGGTCCACAGCTCACCCCAAGGGTCCAGAAGTTCTGTGATGGTCCTTGGGAAGTGCGGACTTCAACTCCCAGAATACACCTGGCGCAAACTCCTTTTTGGCCACTGGACAGTGGTCAGCTGGTCACTTTTTCAGGAGTTGGTGCAGGGGACTCTGGATAGCAATTTTTCACCTGTAGCAAACAGGGAGTCCCTCCTTGAACCAGTTGAAGCCAGGCAAAGTCCTTCTTGTGGTGAAGCCCAAGTGTGCAGCTGGTGCAGTCTTTCTGAGTACAGGGTCCAGGTGCAGGCCAGGGGTCCAGCAGGGCAGTCCTTCTTCTCCTTGTAGTTCCTTCTTCTTGAAATTTGGTGGGGATCTGAGGCGTGGGTGCAGGTCTGCCAGTTTTATCCTTGCTCCTGGGTGAAAAGCAGGGGGGCCCTGGTTCTCCAATCAGGTACAGGGTCGTCCCCCTGTGATGACCACTTCCTGGGAAGTGTGGCAAAAATCCATCCCAAAAGGCAACAGTCTCCAAAAATCCAACATGGCTGAATCTGATTTTTGGAGGTTACATCTGGCTGAGCCCACCCACTGGTGTGGCTAAAAATCATAAACACACCCCTCTCCTGCCCTCTCCTAATCTAATCAAGGGGGCACCTAGTTGTCTGGGGTTGCAGGATGTGGGGGTGTTGCTGGGTGCTCCAGATGTCCTTCTCTGCCTTTGAAGACCAGTTTGGCAGCCCTCCCCCTTCCTGCCTCACCATCTGCTGAGGGGAGATTCTCTCCCCCAAGCACATTCCTTTGTGTGAAGTCAGGCCACTTCACACCTCATCAAGGTAGCCTGGCAGAAGCTGCTGCAGGCTGGCCAATCAGAGCACAGCAGCAAAAACAATGCAGAGCTGAAATTGGCAACTTTTTAGGTAAAGTCTAAACTTTTTACCTGCACTAGTTATATTAAATCCAACAACTGGAAGTTGTGGGATTTATTACAACAATCAATTTGATACCAAATTCTTGGTAGTAACATTTAAGGAGACTTTAAAATTTAAAATAAAGTCTGCCCATTCTAGCCTATGAAGGCCATTTACTTCAATGAGGGAAAAACGAATTTGGCTGTTTTTACCTCACCAGGGCTTATAAATCTATTTTTATAAAGTCCCTGCTTATAGTTACATGGCACCCAGCCCTAGGGGCACATAGGGCACACCTTAGGGGTGACTTATATGTAAAAATAAGGTAGTTTAAGACTTTGGAAGTACCTTTAATTCCAAAGTCGAATTTGCATATAACTTTAATTTAAAAGCAGCCAGCAAGGCAGGCTTGCTTTTAAAATGACACTGGGCACCTCAGCAATGCACCTAGGTGTGCAACACCTATGCTGTGGTCCCTAAACCTACATGCCCTACCATATACTAGGGACTTATAGGTAGGTTAACTTAGCCAATTATAATTAGCCTAATTTGCATATCCATTTTACACAGAGCACAGGCCCTGGGACTGGTTAGCAGTACCCAGGGCACCATCAGAGTCAGGAAAACACCAGCATAAAGTGGAAAATGGGGGAAAAAAGTTATGGGGCCTCTGCAATCAGCCCTAGTTTCTCACACTTTTGGTTTGCACTCTGTAGTTTGAGATACTGTGGGCTTTCTCACACGAGCCTCTCTACATTCAGTCAAACCGTCAAGACTCCATCCTTTGTGACTCTGTGTGGAGACATCTGGACATATATTTATCAACACTTTTTGCTGGTGCAGTCACCAAAAGTTTTACACACCATGTCAAAGTGTTGAGTTGTAAATAAATTACGTTAATGCAAAGACGTGCTTCGCATTAGTTTGTGTCAAGGAGCATCCCCAGGATGGCACAAGGGTGTTCCCACACTACCAGCCATTGATTGTGACGCAAATCTGTAGCTACTAACATTTTTAGATGTGCAGTAGGAGAAAAATATACTTTTGCTAAACTTTTCAAACTTTGTATGTGTGCCTCCCTGCATAGTGCATATCCAAAGTGGGAAATGTTTACAAGTATGTGTTAACATTGTATTTTTACTGAAAGTATACACTTCCAGGTCAAAACCTATATTAGATATCACAGGCAGACCTTTGCACTATGCTACAAGGGTGTGTATGCGTTCCAAGGCAGCCTAATTATGAACCAGAAAGAGAGCAGCAACAACATATCTTTGTAGATATGTCTCTGTACTGCTCTCAGTCTTTCACGCAAGAAAGTGCTGTAACTTTGATTGCTGCACTGCGCCCGCTACTTTTTTGAAAATGTGTCCATATATGCCATGAGCCCTTTTGTCTATCAATGTGCCCCAGCAACAAAATGTAACATGACTGTTCCTGTTGAGTCGGGAACCCCTGTTTCAACCTAACACAACATATGTAGGCATCTTACCTTGATATAGTGTACTCATCACAAGCTACTGGGACTTTACTGAACACTTGAGTCCTTACTGCCAGGCACTGAACACACCACCAGTTGCGGCTCGCGGGGAGGAAAGAAGGTGGGGCGGCACGTGATGGGAGGAGGGGAAAACAACACACACAAAAATAATAATTAAAAAAAACATACCTTCCTCACTGCCTGCGCCATGCCGTTCTGCTCGTCAGTCCTAACTGCAGACACAGGCTCCCAGTCTGCCCTGTGGCCAGTCCTAACACTGCTTTTATGCTGCTGGCATCATGAAAGCTGCGTTAGGAGTGGATGGAGCACCCTGCCAGGGCACTCAGAGTGGAAGCCTCTTCCTTCTGTCTGCAGCCTAGCAACACAGTGCCGGGTTGGCAACATTCCAGTGCGCATGTGTGTTTGGCCAGCCCAAGACAGCCGGCCAAACACACATATGCACTCCCCCCCTCTGTCCCTGTCACGCCCCATGCCACCCACCTTTTCATAATAAAACAATAAACGCAGTTCATTATAATTTTATTGTAAATGTTTTCAGCTGCTGCTAGTGGTGGGGGGTGGGCGGGGCAACGAAACGGCGTATGAGCCTCTGCTGCACACCACCCAAGGACACATAAAACAATACCAGGGTTGACCTTTGAACTATATCACAGACCTAATTCAGATTACCTTCATCTCAGTAGATTACATGAACACTGATGTGGTGAGCAGATTTAGCCTTCCGTACATTTGAGGGCGTTAAAATGAATCACTTCATTACAGCCATAGTAGCTTGTGATTTAGAACTTTTAGAAACCGCAGAATCCCGATATGGATATATATATATATATGTATATATATATATATATATACAAGTTTCTATTATTCGTGTACAGCAGAAAAATACCAGAAACCTGTAAACAAACCAGAAAATGTGACAGAGGGTCACTGTCGCTAGCAGCTCGTAAAACATTCTGTGTTCTGTTCCTGAGTTCAAGCGCGTGGACTCTACCCCCCCAACAACAAAATTAAAAGCATTTTTTCATTGAGACGTCATTTTTCCAAGACCTTACCGACCCGTGTATTATTTTTCCGTGGAATAATAATGCATTTTATTGCAAAACTGTGTTCATCACCTCCAATGTAAGCAATAGAACATTATGCAAAATATCTACCTACCTGCAAGGTCACGAACAATAAAAAGCATGCATGGAACAGCCTTAGGAATCCTGGAGACAAATAACACATTTTTATTGCTTTGATTTTTTTGTCACTGTTTTTCCTTATTGGCATTGGCAAAGCGTGCAATCTGGAAACAACCGTTTTACAATCTGCCTGCGTAATAGGGATGTCAATAAAGCCCAGTCAAAATACACTGGTTTCAAAACTTTCTTACATTTGCCCCCTAGAGTATTCCATTGTCCAGGATCCCGGGTTTCTGTAGGTACTAATGACATCTCTAGGGACAAAAGGGCACGACCTTCACCTCCACTGCACCCTGGTACTCTTTCCACTGATGCATTTTTATGCTTCGATTTTCACAGCGAAAGCTTTGTGTTTGGATGTCAGAAGCAGTGGCTTTGGTCATCACTTCCGGGTCACTTCAGGGCCAGCCCGCTGCTGAACAATTTGCACCCGTTAAAATAATTAGAAATATGGAATAAAGACATAAATACACGGATACACAAGTGACTCACATAGAAACTCATAGGTTTTCCTATTATCGATATTAACAGCAACCCTCTACTGTTGGAAGGATGTACACAGTGGTTTAGCAAGGTGGTCATAGGCATACTGCAAGCAAGACAAACGATTCCCTCTCTCGCTTAAACAGCTATAATTGGGGTGCAGGGACCCCTCCAAGCCCTGACACCGGTGCCACTGCACCTACTGCACTTGTAACAGTTAATTTCCTGGATGTATAAGTGATCGAGTGTAAACAGCTTTACTGCTATAGGATAGTGTAAACACCTGATTGCCTGAAAGTTATAGCAGAGAGTACTGGTGGGCTTCCAGCTAAGCGCAGTTTTGTATTAGAAAACCTCACGACTTATATTATTTTATGTTTCATGACTCAACATATTTTGCTATTTTCTTGTACTATAATTTTTGTCTACAAGACTTTAATTCCTTGATTTATTATTTTCTTCTGTGCTTTAATCCTGAACATCCAGTTGATTTTCAGGCTTTTAATAGTTAGGTAGAGAACTACGCTAGCATCATATACAGAGAATAGCTTGCAGGGACTAAAATCTGGAATGTCACACGGAAATATTTTTATTCCATAGAGGTCACTTAAGAGAGCATTAAAAAGAGGAAACACATGAAAGCATTAATGTGCACATTACATCCAATTTATACCATACTGTGTTACCCAATAGCAGCAAAATATGTCCATTTATATTCTGAATACCTTGTTTATTACTGGGCCATTATAATATAGGCGTTGGACCGTAGTTGTTATTGACCTTTCAAGATAATTCTGGCTTGTGGCAGAACATGTAGGGTTGTTATCAGTCCTTTATATGCTTCTAAAATCATTTCAGTTACAAATGACATTTTCAGTAGTAACAGTAGGAAACTAAAGGGCATATTTATAAGCCCCTTGCGCCACCTTATTTCGGGCCATGGCGAGGTAAGGAGTAGGTTTTAAGGCAGGAGTGTAGCCTTGAGGAACGTGTGACTATAAGCACCCCCCCCTCCTGGAGGACCTATGATACAATTAGCATAAACACTGAAGATTTGCCCAGCAGACCAATGACACTGATGGGTAGTATTTATATAATTTAATTTAATTGGTATATATCACCTTGCCACAGTAAATAGTAAAAGTACTTCTACTAGTGTAAGGCGCATGAGGACTGATACTAGGGAGATCACTTTGGTCCTGAAGAGCAGTTTAGGGGTAAACTCCGAAACATGTAGACCACTAAGGAGGACAGGTACATAATATACCCTCCCTCCTGAAACCCCTTTTTAATCATACCACCCATGTGAGACATATTAAACTTATAATATCATCCAGAGGGGGATATTTTTGATTTACCAAGACCCCACCCTCCTCTCCTTTTCTACCATCCGCATCGCTGATACCAATAGTGCTCCCACGTATTCCGTCGGATGCAGCATGCCTCGTTCTGCAGCAGAACGGGAAGAAACCAATGATGAAGCATGCTACCAAGGGGTAACCCTGGCGGGTGAGGGTTTTTCTAATAAAAAACCTTTTATTCTGGCGAAGTTTTTCCCCTCTGGGTTGGGTCTCTAAATACGTTTACTGCATATTTATAAGCCCCTAGCACCACCTTGCACCACATTAGCGTCGAAGTCCAGCAAAATCTAATTTAGCAATAAAAGGATGAGTGAAGGCAAAATGTTTTGGGGTGACCTTGCAGAATTGGCCAAATCCAACAATGTTCCTACAATTATTATTCCCCAAAAGTTGTTTTCAATGTCAAAGCTATGGCCAGTTCAATATATAAAAAGCTAGAGTACCGTTAACATGCTAATTTTGAATCTTTGTTTTGGAATAACTACAGCCATGGTTCAATCACTGGTTTTAATATTAATCAAAAATACAGTTGAAAGATTGTTTGATAAATTCTACCTGGATTAGCATTATCCTATCTGCACATGTCCTGTCAATCCTGCTTGGTGTGAAATGCTGCTCTCAAATCAGAGACAATGGTTTGGGATGAAGGGAAAACAAAATTATTCATCACCTTGGACACACCCATAGTTGTGCCACAAGTGCCTTCCAGAAAGATTCTGCCATGTTGGATCTGACAGCAAAAGTTGCACAGTAGGATAGTGTACAATGAGGAAACAGAATGTTCTGCAAAAGTGGGAATGTTTGTCCTTTGCAACTTTTCCCCATTAGTGAGGTTGTGCCTACAAGTTACCCCCACACACTGGATAGCAGAACGGATGAGGACTGGGTCTGCTGTCTGTAGCACATTAGCGTCATTTCTTTTATACTAATGTGGCCCGAAGAGGCCAAAATCCTAGCGCCATAATTAAAATTGGGGCAATGCATGCATTGCGCCACGTTATGACACTTTGCGCTACACTATGACTGCGCCTGGCATTATGTAAGCAAAATCTAACAGATTTCCTTACGTTATTTTGTACGGCACTTTTAATGTCTGATCTGCTCAGAGCAGGCGTTAAAAGGGGGCTTCCATTAATTATAATAGGCCCCTATGTACTCTGCAGGAGTAGCGCCAATATTTTGGCGCTACTCCTGCAGTATATATCAATATCATCATCAAAAATGACGCTATTGCCCCCTACCCTGCGCCATGGTGCGCCGTATTTTAAATACGGTGCACACATGGTGGTGGTGGGGGGGCGTTAAGAGGAGCAGGGAAAGTGGCTCTGCACTCAGTGCAGCGCCACTTTCCATACATCTGCCTCTAAATTTCTAATCTATGAAAGGCAAACAGAAACAGAGGGGGGGCACTATTCTTATGCACTATGGCAGAGCTCCTAGTAATTCAAGGCAACTAAATTCCTATTAATTAAAAAAAGGTATCTTTGAGGAATCCTCACCTTACCCTTTGTAGCTAAGCACAAGACATGAATCCATTCTTTGAGAAAATTGCATATGATGAATGTACAGCAGCACAAAACAATACAATTAGATATTAAACTAGTTAAACATCCCAAATCAATATAATGAAAATCAACTCAGTTTAATGATTACAATGACAACACGTTTATGAAAATTAGCTGGAATCAGGAAGAATTAAGACTACAGAAAGTGTTTCATTGGAAAGCATGGGAAGTAAAAATCAATGTAAGTCAATGAAGTGAAGATGACTGTAACCCATGCACAGTCAATGCGGCTCACTATTGGAAGGATGTTGGAAACATGCTATTAGTTCACCTCAGTCATGCGTTATGGAGGAACAGGACTTACAAAGCCTTTGTGACAGACAGTTATGGACTAAATTATACTTGGACACACGTTCGTGGATTGAAGTTGTGCAAAGGCTCCACACAAGTTACTAAAGGATCTACAGCCAAATGATGAGTTGCATATGGTTAGCTAATTTCCAGATTTAGTCAGCTTTCTCTGTTTCTGCATCACTACAGTATCCAACCTTAGGAGAGATTTTACAACACGAAAGCAGGCTTCTCAGGTCAGAATTTAGATCACTTTCGGCTTCTTTAGCCCTTGGAGGGCCCTCAAAGTGAAGCTTTAAACAGTCTCCCCACAGTCTTTTACCAAGTGGAAATTCCTTCAGCAATGGGAAGCAGTGTTGCCTTCATTTGATCTGGTCAGCTTCCTCACTTCACAGTGTTTTGCAGCAGTGTTTAAAAGGTAAGCTCAGCTTATTTGCAACAGCCTCTATGCACATCAATTTAAAGTATCCAACTCATATCTGCCTAGGAGTTACTCTTGTATGACACAATCTCTGTCTCGCAATGTTGTCTTACAGTAATGGCAACTTTACAGCTCTTTGTGCTAAAACTGCTAAAAATGTTGCCTATTAGCCTTCTTTGCTTGTCTTTTTACTGCTTCACAAAATCCACCCAAAGCCAGCTTCCTCTTTACACTAGGTGACCAGAGAAAAATCTCTTCCCATCTTTCACATATGAATTCCAACATAAGACTACAGTAAGAATGAATTGGAGGGGAGCAATTCATTGAGGGGCTACTATGACCTTGACCTTTTAACTTTGACAGCTGGGCACAGTACATCAAAGATTGTTAGGTGTGAATTAGGGCACAATCTCTGAGTCAGAGAGACATCTGTCAGAGAGCAGAGATGAGGACAGATTTTTACAAAATCAACCGTTAAGCCTGGTTCTATTTATAAATCATATTAGTCATTTAGGTAGCAGAGATCAACTGTTTCACCTTATTTTGTTTTACTCATTTATTTAAATGCTGAAGAAATTAATTTTTAGTTATAAAGTAGGCAAAAAAGATTGTGGGTAAAAATATTGTAATTTAGTAACAAGGATTTCTGGCGATTCTCTCAGATAGCATCAGCAATTGCATGTTACCCTTTTTAAATGTTTGTGAAAGGAAGAAAATGAGTTATTAGTAGTAATGAAAGTTAATCCATCCCAAGCAATAAGTTCCCAAGATCCCGGCAGGTCATACACACTTCCCATAATTTAAACTTGGCTTTAATCCCTGGAAGGTATGACCAAGCACTGACAGGTTTAATTTAGAAAACTGTGTCAAGTATTTAGAAACACTAAAACAGTCAAATAGTCAGATGACAAAACAATAAAAGTACCATAAACAACTGTAAAAAATGGAGACAAATGTAGTAAAAAAATGACATCAAAATCACTGTACCATGTCCATCATGATTAAACCCCTCCAACAGCCATGTGGGGTAAGGCCATCAGAGGCAGCCTTTAATTTTGACCACCTGATTTAGATGGGTGTAAGTGTTGGTAAGTTTTCACTGGCCGTCACTTCCAGGAAAACCCTACTGGTAAGGGGCAGTGAAAACTGCTAAATGCTCCCCTCGCCATGGAAGAAGACTTAGGATTTTCTTTATGAAAAGAATAAAAGAAACCCGTATGGTGGAGGGATCCATCATGTTGAAGCAGCCTGAACCAAACTGCAAAATGCATACACAGGAACTGCTGTGATGGTGGTTTCTGCCATTTCTTTATAAATGATCACCAGCTTGGCGGTCATATAAAGTAGGCGGGTAACATCTCTGGCATCAGGGCATTAGTCTTTTTTAAAGCTCAAAATCATCCAGATGGGACAAACCTAAAGCTGTATCCAATGAAGCCCTCTTGAAACTGTCCACCTGTGCTATGAACTCGCACTGAGTCTCCGGAGGTCTTGGAAGTTCTCAGATTTTTTTGTGTGCATTTTCACACTTATTTCTAAGGCCCCCAGACATCACACAACTCGTAGGGGCCAGGAAACATTTCAGCAGAGGACACCAGCAAGTTCCAGTACACTTTCAGTTGTAACTGGCCAACCTGAAACTGAGGAAATGGCTTATTGCAGTTTTTGATGTCACAGTAGCCACACAGCATGTCAGCCAACTGACCCTTGGAGTTCATTTTTTAGTCCTGATACAAGTGGGAGTAGGTCCAGCCCTTCAGGTCTCCACACAGGCTACAGACAGCAGACCCAGTCCTCATCCGTTCTGCTATCCAGTGTGTGGGGGTAACTTGTAGGCACAACCTGACTAATGGGGAAAAGTTGCAAAGGACAAACATTCCCACTTTTGCAGAACATTCTGTTTCCTCATTGTACACTATCCTACAGTGCAACTTTTGCTGTCAGATCCAACATGACAGAATCTTTCTGGAAGGCTCTTGTGGCACAACTATGGGTGTGTCCAAGGTGATGAATAATTTTGTTTTCCCTTCCTCCCAAACCATTGTCTCTGATTTGAGAGCAGCATATCCCACCAAGCAGGATTGACAGGACATGTGCAGATAGGATAATGCTAATCCAGGTAGAATTTATCAAACAATTTTTCAACTGTATTTTTGATTAATATTAAAGCCAGTGATTGAACCATGGCTGTAGCTTATTCCAAAACAAAGATTCAAAATTAGCATGTTAACTGTACTCTAGCTTTTTATATATTGAACTGGCCATAGCTTTAACATTGAAAACAACTTTTGGGGAATAATAATTGTAGGAACATTGTTGGATTTGGCCCATTCTGCAAGGTCACCCCAAAACATTTTGCCTTCACTCATCCTTTTATTGCTAAATTAGATTTTGCTGGACTTAAACCTGGAATCCTTGGCATGGTTGTTCCCTAATCTATTGCCTTCAGGCATCCTGATTTTGATTACTTCATTTTTGTTGCTTGTAGAACTCTGTGTACTTTATCCCTGGTAATCAGTGCAAAAGTGAATGTGCTCCCTCCATAAAACATGGTAATATTGGCTTACACCTGACTGGCATATTTATTTTACTTTTAAGTCCCTAGTAAAGTGATATATCATATACTCAGGGCCTGTAAATTGAATGCTACTGGTTTGCCTGCAGCACAGATTGTGCCATCCACTTAAGTGGCCCCTTAAAACATGACATTACAGGCTCCTGCCAGCTTTGGGCAGTCAATTTGACTTAGCAAAACAACCCCACTGTCAAGCTTCAAAAGTCCCTTTTATTGCATAAATGTCACCCCTAAGTTAGACCCTAAACAGCCCATAGTGCATGGTGCATTGTAAGTTGGACGTGTACTTTTAAGTTTTACATGCCATGGTAGTGAAAAACTCAAACATTTGTTTACACTGAAGACTACCTCTCCTATGGGATAACTAACATTGAGTTGCTTTAATACATTTATTAAGGCCTAACTTTTAATTAGGAACAATTATAAAATTCACGTTTGGTGCCTCGCACTTTTAATAGTTTACCAGTTCCTGGGTTATATGACTGGGTGTAATTGCCAGTTGTACTTTGCATATTCCTCCCAGATAACCACAAAAAAGAGGGTTCAGGTGTCCCTGGAAGGGCCATCACTGGCCAGATAGGGGCGCGGAGCTAGGAATAGCCCACTTACATAGTTCACAAAGCTGTGCAACCAGGATTTAAGCTCAGCAGGTCGAACTTGGTCACTGTATTTGGCCTGCGCTCTGTCTTAGTTGACCTAAATGTGAGGTTCAGCATGCCTAGATAACCACAGTTGGCAGGTGCTTGGTGCTTTTAGGCAAATTTTTTTACTTAAATCTTTAAAATTCCAAGTTTCCAGTTTTACTGATTGGACTTTTGTCATTTTGGTGTCACATAATTTATAAACATTTATTATAGTTTTCTAAATTAGTTTGGGATTTTTCTTATCTCTTTTTTTCAATTTATTGCTGTTTGTGTGATGCATAAATAATTTACCCATTGCCTCTAAGTTAAACCTGACTGCTTTTGTGGCGAGCAACCAGAAAGTTAAGAGGGTAATTTAGTGATTTAAGTGGTTCACCCTGACACGGATTATGGCTGTTGCTGGTGTAGGATTTACGCCCTACTCAGCCAACTACTCAATTTTTCACAAACATGCAAACATTCAATTATTACTTTTAAATACCAGCCCCCCCCGTAACTCAAAAGGCTATCTTATGGGTTACTTAGTTAAAATGTAAAATTAGAGTTTCCCTCCTTGTTAAAAGGTATATTTCAACAGGTCTCCATGAAGGTTTAAAGAGCACAGCAGTCAGGTTACACATGCAGACATGAAACCATGTTTTTATTTTTAGGCTGGTGAATGGCACAATAGGTACTGCAGCCCACAGATGACTTTTAACTTTCTAATTCATTGGTGTGTTTTCCTACACCATATGCTGTGGCCTTCCTCAAAAGTGAAATATACTATTTGGACATTAGCGAATTTACTATGTTTTAGGGATCAGTGACCAAGCACTCTCCCACCAGTGTGTATAGTTTAAAATCAGAAGCATAGGTCCTGAACAAAAAAAGAGACACTTTCTCACAGTGAGATTACACTTTCCATTTCAGATTTATACTCTAGGCATCTCTTTAAAACTTTTTACTGCTTATTTACAGCATTAATTCTGGTATTTTAATTTGCAAAATGTCTCTCCTTTACCTTTCAAAGACGGACCTAAAGTGTGTGCAGCCACACAGGCTAGCTAAAAGCAGGTTACATTTTGTTTTAGACTTAAGTGGGTAAAATATCTCCTGCTGGATTGTAAAATAAATTTGACATTTGTCCACCTGGAAGCAATTATGCACAGAGTTAGCTGACTTTTTCAAAGGGTCAGGTATGCCAATGTAATTTTAAAATAGTTTTTCACTTTAGGGCAGTGTGTATATACAGTTAGACTATGTTTATCCAGTTCCAACTGCAGAGAGATCAGAAAGCCAGAGCCCAAAAGTCAGAAAATACAGGGTAACATGATGGAAGGGTTGAGCTCATACAGCATCTGAAAAGGTGTGTAGTTGTTACATTGATGGCTCATTGATCCTACCTATTATAAACATAAAGAAATGTGTTCCCCTTCTCTGATGCATATTTTTCCTCTTATAATATCTGACAAGTAATGGAGATATCAGCTGTGTCCCAAAGTATTCAGTATATTATCACCTATTTTGGACAGTATCCGAACCCGGTACTGTTGCTATCTACTCTCTGTAAATCAGGAACTTAACCATTACAAGAGTGGTACTGCCCACAGTGTCAGTTCACATGTGCTGAGCCCATTGCTTTCTTTAATACAAAATGTTAATACAAATTCTTCTCACTGAGACTCAAAGAAAACTTTTTGACAAAGGCCAAAGGAGCATTTCTTTCTTCACTAGCTTTTAAATGCCTGCTATTTTCTCAGACTACTCTTTGGAAGTTTTAGCTTAGTTTAGTTTAAGGGATTTGTACAGCGTATGGCTACCCAAAGGCCTCCCAGAGCTGAAGCGGACAGTCTAGACTGCAGGGACACCTAATTAGGCCCTAAACAGCCAGGTTTTCAAATTCCTACAAAAGGAATGTTCATGGCTATTTTGGCTGAGTCCCAGAGGGAGAGAGTTCCAAAGTTTAGCAGCTCTGTAGGCCATAGATCTTCCGCCCCACCGAGATCTGTTGAATTTAGGGATCTTTAGCAAGCAATATAATAGGAGGCTATAGGTCTTAAAAGAGCTGGCCCCCTGTTGTGAAGTGCTCTATGCATAATGCAGAGGACCTTAAATTGTATACGTTGTTCCATTAGAAGCCAGTGGAGAACAGCTATTGAGGATTTAGCAGATTGATGTCTTGGGATGTACATAATAAGGCGATCAGTGGCGTTCTGCACAACCTGAAGCCTCCTCACCACGTACTCAGATGAGCAAAAGTAAAGGGCATTACCGTAGTCTAAACATGAGATTATGTAGTGTATGTATTTTTCCATCTTCATCCAATGTATGTTTTTTTCATTTCACATTTCCCCCCTCTGATATACTCATACTTCCTCATGTTGCTCTTGGAATGCATAACAGTTGATTTTTAGTGTGTTCATCTATGTTTTCTCTCTGAGTAAAAGGCAGCTGCACACTGCTGCCAATCTGCTTGATTTCCTGTTCATTGCTCCCCACTACTGCTGCTGGGCCGCTTGGTTTCCTGCTGATTGCTCCATACCATACCAGTCATTTTATGTTACTTTTTCTGCAAGGGCTCTGCAACAGCACACTGCTACTAAGCTGCTTGCTTCCCCACATTTTGCTCCTTGCCTCTCCCTTTATGTGATTCTCCTTTAACCCAATTACTGCTCAGCCTTCCCCCGTGCTAAGCCTTTCTTTGGCTATTTGGGGTAGTTTGTGCTTAGGACCCATTCCTTTTAGTCCTCATAAGTATCCACGCCAAAGTTCGCCCTTTTTTCCAACATCAATGGGACTAAGACAGTAGCCAAAATACAGCTAAATGTGAGAATATTTGGCAAAAAGGGAAAAAAGTGCTGGAGAAGAAAGCATATTTTTTCGCTTCAAATGGCATCAATGAAGGGTTTGAGGTGCTAAAATCACCACCTTCCCAGCTTTTAGGAACAGGTAGATTTGAATAAAAAAACACATTCTTCAACACAGTTTTGGCATTTTACTGGGACATGCCCCATGTTTGTGCTTTCAATCTCCTTCCAGTAAGTTGCAGAAATTGGTGTGAAACCAAGACAGCTATACATTTCTGAAAAGTAGATAAAATTCTGAATTCAGCAAGGGGTCATTTGTGTTGATCATTCAAAGTTTTCCTATAGAAAGTAACAGTTGAAAAAAAAAATTGCAATTGAGTTAAAAAAAGATATCTACTTGAGTCTAAAATGTTGTCTATAACTTTTTCAAACTATGGCAGATTTTCAAAAGCAATATACCCTCATGTCCGCTTGAGTCTTGTGGTTGTGAGAATATGTAGAGATTGTAGATTCACCAAGAACCTGAGGTACCCACAACCAATAACTGAGCTGCATCTTGGAGTAGTCTTTTATTGTGTAACAGGTATACAGCAATTCATTTGATAAAATTTAAAGACTGAAAAATAGATATTAAGGAAACCTATGTATTTCTGGTATGGGCACAAGATATGGAGTTTAGAAGCAGTGGTTATTTGCAGATCTCTGAATTTGTGGGTACGTATACTAGCATGTGAATTAGAGGGCATTTCTCAAAATGACTTATTTCTTACACACTGTCTTAATTTGCAAGGTGCAAATGCAGAGAAAGACAATTGGTAAAAGCACTTGTTCCACTACTCTGTGTTCCCCCATGTCTCCCAATAAAAATGGAACCTCACCTGCGTGGGTAGGCCTAGTGTCGGCAACAGCAAATGGCCCAAAATGAAATGTGTACACATCACATTTTTCCAATAAAAACTGACCCTTTTTGCAATGTGCCTAGCTGTGCATTTTGGGCTCTAGATCAGTCAGCAGCTGGTAAACCTAGCAAACTTGTAAATCTTTTAAAAACTAGAATAGAGTGGGGCTCTCACTACAATTTTGTAACTCAGAATCCTTTGCAAACCTCAAAATTTGTCTGGAAAAAACACAGTATCCTCACGTTTCTGTGATGGAAACTTCTGGAATCTGGGGGAGCCATAAACATCCTTCTGCCCAGCATTCCCCCAAGTATCTTGACAAAAAGGGTACCTCACTTGTGTGGGTAGGCCTAGTGCCCGGGACAGGCAATGGCCCAAAACACAACATGGACAAATCATATTTTTTCACTGAAAACTGACTCGTTTTTTGCAATGTGCCTAGCTGTGAATTTTTGGTCTCTACCTCAGCCGGCACTCATAAAACTCAAAAAAACCTTGCAAATCTGTACATTTTTAAAAACTAGACACCCAGTGGAATCCAGGATGGGGTGACTTGTATGGCTTTTACACCATTTTTTACCCAGAATCCCTGGCAAACCTCAAAATGTGTCTAAAGAACACATTTTCCTCAACTTTTTGTGATGGAAAGTTTGGGAATCGGGGGGATCCACAGACTTCTGTAAACCCAGCGTTCTTTTAATATCTAAAAAACTCCTGAATAGATGTACACCAATTAATAAAAAGTACTTTTTCTTGACCAAAAGCTACATTCCTGCCAAATGTGGTGCAATTCCGTCCAGCTGTTCAGACTGTAGTCATGTCTAAATTCCCTATGGGAATTACAATGGGAAACACACAGATAGATAGATAGATAGATAGATAGATAGATAGATAGATAGATAGATAGATAGATAGATAGATAGACACATACATATATATGTGCGCACTTATATAAAGCACACATATACAAAACTACATTTTCCCAACGTAAAGGCATATATTTACAAGACACTTTGCATATATAAGGAGCACACTTACAAGGAACTGCAAAAAACAGGACAAAAAACAGGACAGGGCAGATAGAAGTGCTTTTGTTGTACTTTTATACTTGGCCTGTCCTGTTGTTGCTTCTCAAAATATGGTCACTCTCATCATGGAATGCCTTTTCTTTATCAGAAAGCCCTTTCCAAAATGCCCATCCATGCACCTACCTACATCATTAGACACTGGCAACCATTTTGGATTTTGGAATTTGTTCAAGTCAATGCAAACAAGCACTGGCAAAATAATAGCTTGCTCTTTTAAAAACGATATCCATTGGATTTGTCTAGCTTGTTGTTTAGTGCCAACATTTTTATGCCAGCTTTTTATGTGTGGCTGAAATCAAACTTTGAAAGCTCTTTATCCTAGTGTATTCCTTTTTTCACTAGTTGTTTGCTCTAAAACTATGAAAAGCAGAGGAATATACTTCTTTCATTGATCAATCTCTTTCTCTTAGTTATATCTTAATGCCCTGGCCATGCCAAGCCTTTCTGATAACATAATAGTTGTCCTTTCAAAATAACTCTCCATGCTATAGGAAGGTACTAAATTTTGCAACATGAACACACAGTGCACTTACATTATAGATATGAAATTTTACAAATATTTTCCTTCACAATCTTCTCGAATATTTGTTAACAACTTCCCAGGCTTTCAAGTGCCCCTAAAGATTACAGATATGTCAGAAAATAAACCCCTCGGAAATAGGCTTTGCTGAATAAATACTTCACAAAATGTCACTTTTTGTACGACAGTTGCATCACAAAATATTTTGTGTTAATCTTTCACCAAACATTTTTGCAAGAATTGTCATCAACAGGAGGCGTTATGCAAAATTAAAATACTGTACAGTAGAGTTTGAAGTTTGCATCTTTGCAAAATTTAAGCTTTTTCACTTTTGACTAGCGTCTGCAAATTCATTGGCTTGCTAAATTGGAGTAAGCTAACAATTATCAAACATGACGACCCTGATTTGAGAACGTCGTTGATTTCTGATTTTGAGTCATTATAGGTAAATATGCACCGATTCCAATACTATAATAACGACCTTCTTCTAGCATACTTATCTATGAGAACATTCGGAAACTTCTACCTAGATTGTACACTCGTTGAAGGAAAAATCACACACTATTCTCAAACTGCCAAGTCGGCAGTACATGCCAAATGGCCCTGTACGGCACTAAACAAACTGTCCCCCTTTACAACATGAAATGTGTTTTTTACCGTGTAGTGGCAGCATGCTTGTAATGCACATGATGGGATCACATGGCCCCTGTACTATACCTGTACTATACCAAAAGTACCCCCTGGAGATGTCCCCCTGTGGAGGCGGCAGAGGCCTTTGTAATTAACCAAATATGCTATATCTTTATCACGTATTTCTGTGAACAAGACACTATGGCTCTCATTATGAAATTGGTGGTAAGTTCTGCTAACCGCCATGCCGACTGCCACCAACATAACGCTGCTGCAGCAGTTTACTGCTACCCATATTATGACACACACATAGTAATCCGTCACTATACAGCCACACACCCATTCCGCCAGACCAAAGGTCAGTGATAAACTGGCAGTAGCAAAACCCACACTGTTACGCCCACAGAACTATGCCCACAGCATTATGACCCACGAATCACCGCAGCGGACAATCAACTGCGGTAAACCATTGGCGGTACATACCGCCGCGCTCAAAATACACACAACCTAACAAAACAACACTACGTTGGACTATTCCAACTACACACACCTGACACACATACACACACCACACCCACACACCCAAACCAATATAAAACACAAACACACACTACCCACAACCCTTTATGACTCAAAACAATTGACAACAGAGAGAGAGAGAGACACCAAGAGCACCCACAGAACCAGTGGAAGAAGCCATCCACTCACCCCTTCCTTGCCAGGATGAAGCACACTGGGCACAAGGCCCCCTCCAGAACCAGTGGGCAAACTACCCACTAGGGAGACTGTGGCCTTGCACTCCCCAGGACAAAGCAGTGGGCAAACCACCCACTTGAGAGACTGTAGCCTTATACTCCCCAGGACATCGCACAGGGCATGTAGCCCCCTCCAGGACCTGTGGTGTTGTACCATCTTCCGGCTGAGGTGCCCCCCCCATTCCCCGTCCCTCTGAGGTGCCTGTGTATTTTCGACCTGATGCCCCGGCAGTGTTCTCTCCGTGTTGTTGCAGGAGTGAGGTGGGGCCTTGGCCTATGTGATGCGGCCCTGTAACCCACAGACATTGAGGAGTGGGCAGTGTCCCTCCAGTTGTATATATGTATATACTGATTTGATTTTGAAGCACGTATTTCTACTTATTTATCTTATTACACTCACTTTAATCAATTCCTTTTGTCCTTGTTTTATTCCTGAGGGGTTTAGGTAGATATGTGATGTTATTGAATCTGTTTGTGTGTATGCTGTTGGGGGTGTTGCGTGTGTGTATCACTCTCTTTTTCCTCCCCCATCCCTTGTGTGCTAGGTGTCAGTACTCGCCGTGGTCGTCTTTGCCGGCATTGATGTTCGTAATGCATGAAGAGGTATAGCAGCATGGGGAAGATGTGCAACTCGGGCTCCATGGCGTTGTGGTTCTTCCTTGAGTCTCCAGAGGTGAGTCCTTTGCCTTTTGTGTACTGTTTCCACCGTGCTTTTGATGTTGTTGATACTGCCCTGGAAAAGATGGCGGATAGGTGTGTCATATTACTGTGGGTGGAACATTGCCTTCCGCCTGGCTGTTGGCGGTTACCGCTGCGGTGCTTGTTGCTACAGCCATGGCGGTCGGTATGTTAAAGTGGCTGTCTGTGTGGGCGGTTTCCGCCCTGTGGTCATAATTCAAGTTTTTTTTACTACCGGTCTGATGGCGGTCTTACCGCTGCTTTATCATCAACCGCCAGGGTTGTAATGAGGGCCTATCTGACTCAAGGTTTACATAAACACGTTATAAAATAAGTATAGATATTAAACAAGCACTAGCAAAGTCACTAGGTCTCAGCATTAAAACCTGTTCCCTTTCCCGATGCATTTTGCATTACTAGCTAGTCATCTGATTGCCTATGCATCTGTGGCAGCTATCTCTAAGCAACATTTTGTGAACTGGTAGAAAATGCCTGAAAAGATAACCAATGCGAAACACATGATCCCTGTTGACCACCTTTGCATGCACTTAGTTGTTTTCTATGAACAAATCCTGTCCAAATATGGCCATTGTGGCTACGTAGGCAGCTGTGTCCACCATCCTTGATTGGGATTTGTTCAAACAAAATCCATTTGGAGATGTTCATCTGCATCTGGTAGCCAACACAAAAAAGTTGAAACTAGACAACAAATTCCAACAACGCCATCCAATCATAACCAGGGAACTGACTAAAAGTCGACTCTAGGGATCTGTAATGTAGTGGAAACATTAGATATTGCCAACAGGCAGCTGATACTGTTTGTAACCAAGCTCTAAAGATAATCAAATAAAAAATGAAGTTGCTGCGCGGTACTGTATGAACTGAATAGAAAACAGCACCATCTGCAAAAATGCAGAGCTGTTCTGCTCTTTCTCTGCGTTGGCATACTTTGCAAGGGTGTCAGTATTGTGGTCACCATAGGTTTTATCCAGGAAGGGGTACCTTCTTGCTGAAAAATTGTGCTGTAAGGAGCTCTCCTCTTTGGGTGCTGCATAATGCTGTCTGAGGATTAGGAACTTCCCTGCTGACAGAAGAAGGGAGATTGGGCCTGCTTGCCTTGAAACCAGGCTCTCCAGAATTACTCCAAGGGCCAGTTGGTTGACCTCCTGTTTCAGCTACATGGGCATATGCATCCAGAAATGTATCTGCAACTGCCGAGCTGACCACCACCAACTGGACATGCCTGACCCACCCTCATGACTGTAAAGTGACCTCTTTGCACCAAAAATCGACTGTCCATGATGACTGCCAATGTGACGCTTCAGTGTGACCTGCTCTTCCCACCGACAGTGACCCTCTGTGATCACTGCCAACATGAAGCTGTAGTGAGACCTGCTGTTCGTGCCATCAGTGACAGCATGCATCTCACACCAACATGAATCTCAGGTGACAATCACCTTTTCACATTACAGCAGCACATGTCTGCACGCCCAATCTGCACCTCACACAAGAGCTTCTCTGCGGCACCCGTCAAAGTGAACAGCACTCCTCATGCTAGACTTGAGAAGGCATCTCTTCAGTGGGACTAACTGGTCCCTGTAGCTGACCCACACTTCGTCGCTGTCAGACTGAACGTGTGACTTTCTCATGGTCCAGTGCAAATAGATAACCCAGGTGTGACGCATTGTGCTTTTTTGTGCTATTTTCACCTTTAATTGTGAAACTTATATCTCCAGTTTTACTGATTGGATTTTTGTTGTTTTGGTGTAATGTTATTGTTAGAAATGGGGTTTCTGGTTGGCTAGGGTATGCACCTCAGCCAGGCAGAACCTACCCACTCTAGTCAGGGCTAGGGAGTTACACGTCCAACATAACCCCTGCTCACCCCCTTGTTAGCTTGGCACGAGCAGTCAGGCCTATTCCAGAGGCAATGTGTAAAGCGTTTGCACAACACACACAACACACGTGACGCAAAATGTACTCCACAAAGTAAACACAACACTGAGTTTGTAAAAATAATCTGTATTGCACAAAACATAATTAGACCGACATTACATGTAAGTAATACCCTGCTACCTTAGCAGTTGTCAGAATGTTACACAAGTTACTAATACTCTGCAAGAATATGCAGTTGTCACAATAGAACACGTAAGTACTCAGGATTCTGCAACATAAGCAGCAGTCAGGAATTATAGCAAAAGATATATGCACTTGTCATGAACAATTCCTAAATACCCATAAAAGGAACATTAGAGAATATCTCCCAAGTCATATAAATACATATCAGCCAGACATGCCCATAAAAAGGAACATTAGCACATATATGTAGGAACAGTAAACAGGAAGGAAGTCTAAAACATCTAAAAGTCTGTACTAAGCTCCTAGAGCCTAGATTCCCTAAAGAGTACCTGTTTCCAGTTGAAGAGGCACTCCCAGTGCCTAAAAGATGAGCACGGGAGCTCCTGGCGCTCCTATGCGCAACACAGTGATTCCTGGTAGAGAGGGGCGGTCTGCACCCCCTCTACTATGCGAAGACAGGGCCCCTCCGGGGACTCGTGATCCTTGGGGCCCCCCCGGGCCTCTAATGGCCCTCTCCGAAAGGGGGGGCCAAAGCGTCAGAGATTAAGGCAGTATGGGGCAATCGCACCCCCAGCGCAGTGACCAGGGGAAAGGGGATTCCCTTTTCTCCCTGTGACCTGTTTAGGACTAGGAGGCAGCCACCCTTGTCCGCGGTGTGGCTGCCTAATGAGGTAGCGGGGGAAGCAGGGGCCTCCGATGAGGCTCTGCACCTGCTTCCACAGGTGGCCGCACCCGGTCAGGTGAGTGAGCCGCGTTTCTGCCTTCCCTCGTCCGCGAGGGAAGCAGCGTGAGGAATCGAAGCCGAGGTGTGCCCCGGGGGCGCTCTGAAAAGGGCGCGTCACCCGGGGACTCGGTAGGAGCGTGCGAGCTCCTTCCTTTACCTTTGGTAAGTGCCCCGGGGAAATGCAGCTCCCGGGCTGCGGCGGTGGTTAAACCAAAGAAGAGGTGCCGTGGGGAGCGCGAGGGCCTCGATCATAAACCCGGGCTGCGGCGGTGACTTTTTTGCAAAAGTAAAGCGCTTTTCAAAGTGCTAGGGCAAAGGTAAAGCCCGGGGTGCGGCGGTGATCTTTCTGCAGGACTTCAAGAAAGAGCGCATTTCCCAAGCGCTACAGACCAAGCTGTAGAGATCGTGGCAGGGGTCAGGGGCCACAACACCCTGCCCCTGGGAAGAGAAAAGCAATAAAACGCACAGGGCTGGTGGGCCCAGCTACAGGCCAGCACAAGGGTTGCCGATGGTGGCAGTTCCTCTTAGTGACCAGGCAGGTCACAAGTCAGCACAGCAGCAGCAGTCCAAGGTGGTTTCCTGGTGAGTCCATTCATCAGCGTTCTGTGTCCAATTCCAAGTTCCAAGAATGCTCAAATTGTGGGGAAAATTCCCCTGTACTTATACTGGGTTTACAGTGTGTTTTCCAATGGTGGGGAGAGGAGGTTCCAGCCAGTTACAACTGGTTCTGGGAGTGCCCCCTCTCTCCTTTCAGCACAGGCTTCAAACATCTGTGGGGGGTTAACGACCCTATTGTGTGTGGCCAGGGCACAGCCTTTACAAATGCAGGTGTGCCCAGCCTCTCCCTTCTCGCAGCCCAGGAAGGCTTTACAATATGTAGATGCACCTCTGTGTCACCTTCACCCTCCCTGTGTTCAGGCTGTCTGAGAAGTATGCACAAAGCCCCAACTGTCAGTCTGCCCAGACGTGGATTGGAGACAAGCTGCAAAACACCAAAGTCATAAGCACAGATAAATGCGCACTTTCTAGAAGTGGCATTTCTGTGATAGTAATAAAAAATATACCTAGACCAGTAAGCAGCATTTCTTACCACTATTACAACCATACCAAATATGTCTACGCTACCCCTCATAAATCAGACAATACCCCTTACACATAAGGCAGGGCATTTCCAATGCAATCCTATGAGGAGGCAGCACTCACACCAGTGAGACACCAAGTTAGGCTGTTTGTCACTACCAGGACAGGCCACGCAGCATGGCACATGTCCTGCCTTCTACATGCATGGCACCCTGCCCAAAGGGCTAGCTAGGGCGTACCTTAGGGGTGGCTTACATGTAGTAAAAGGGGAGTTCTGGGCCTGGCAAGTAAATTTAGATGCCAGGTCCCTATGGCAGGAAACTGTGCACACAGGCTCAGCGCTAGCAGGCCTTAGATAGGTTTGGCTGGCTACTTCAGTGGGTGGCGCAAGCCGCACTGCAGGACCACTAGTAGCATTTAATTTACAGGCCCTGGGTATAGGGATACCACTTTACAAGGGACTTATAGGTAAATTGAATATGCCAATCAGGTATAATCCAATCATACCAAATTTGTAACAGAGAGCACATGCACTTTAGCACTGGTTAGCAGTGAAAAAGTGCTCAGATTCAAAACGTCAGCCAACAAAGGTCAGAAAAATAGGGAGGCAAAAACAAAAAGTCTGGGGAATGACCCTGTAAAAGGGCCAGTTCCAACAGTTATTTATTAAAAGTTACTCTGTTTTACTAAATTGGTTTGAGATTGTTCTTGTCTTCTTTTCACTTTATTACTGTTTGAGCGTTGCATGTTTGAGTGTTGCCACTGGATTCAAGCTAGCCTGCCTGATAAAGGGTGATACCCTGAAACCGGTCCCAGGATGCTTGTTTCCCGTTCGGGGAGGACCTGGCCTGGCAGTTTGGGCTGGACTGTTCCCATGGAGGACAGGGTCAAGACTGATTTGCATATGGCTGGGTCCAAACTGGAGTGGCATGATCCTTTTGTGTTGTTATAGTTACTTTACACATTGCCTGTAAGTTAAGCCTGACTGCTTTTGTTCCAAGCTACCACAGGGTTAAGTATAGCTTAATTTACTGACTTTTGTGGTTCACCATGACACAGATTGAGTTTATTATTTGAGTGGCTTTTCTATCCCTCTCAAACAATAACCCCATTTATTCCAAACTGTACCCTGACATGTTCAACAACAGCGTTGCTTCCTCCCCTGACACGTGCTCATTAATAGCCTTTCCTTCCCCAACATGCACTCAACAAGTATTGCTTCCTGTTAGAAATGGGGTCTCTAGGTGACAGTCAGTTTGCACTCTGTCCAAGCAGGGACCCTCATTCTAGTCAGGGTAAGGGAGATACACAGCTCAGATAGCCCTTGCTCTCCCCCTTGGTAGCTTGGCGCAAGCCGTCAGGCTTATCTCAGAAGCAATATATAAAGTATTTGCACCAACACACACAGTAACACAGTGAAAACACTACGAAAGCACCCAACACCAATTTAGAGCAAGCATCTGCAATCCAATGTGTCTCGCATATTGCGAACAAGTTAACTGTCATCTTTCGACAACAGCGCCCACAAGCAAAAACAGAAAAAAACATGAGTGGAAACTTAGAAAAGACGACATAACAAAATACAAGGTTAGCTTTAAAAAATAAAACTTTGCAATTTTCTTTGTCCTGCTTGGCACATTTTTGCCAGTCACAAGCCTTCTGTTTGTGGGGCACTAGAAGGTAAAAACAACAAATAGTGCCTCAATCCCGTCGGAAGCAGTGGGCAGACACTAATTAAGTTGAAATCAATTAGTGCTTGATCCCTGCTTCACACAGAGCAACGGAAAGTATGCCAGACATGCCTTGATGAATTACGAGGATGTAAAGAAGAGTGCCACGTAAACCAATAGATGGTGACCGACAGGCGACCACCAAAACCTTTACCGAACACAAGATTGTCTCACATCCGAGATGCATGTGCATGCACTCACAAGCTTGACCCTAAAAATAGCCAATATTTATCTGAGTAAAACAAGACCAAAACAAAATAAAACCAACATACACAATCAAAGATATTAATTTTCAAATGTTAAACTTCAATATAGCGCTTAGAACACAAATGCTTCAATTTGATCATATCTCAGCGTCATGACGGAGTCGTTCCCAATAATCTGATGCCAATGATGCTGGTCACGGAGTCGCATGGACTCCAAGGTACAGTACCTTTGGTAATAAAGAAACAAGCCAGTGTACAGAGTCGGGAAGGTGAAGCATCGCTGGATCCGGTGCGGCAATGGTTCCTTACTGTAGAGCAGAGTAGATGATGCAGTGTCAATGTGGATCATCGGTTCCTTATGCTTCGGCGGAGTTGATGAATCTGGCAGGTCAAGATGCTGTGGGGCAACCTATCGCGGTCATGCCACGGGGATGCAGGCACCACTGCAGAGTTGGGTGTCACAACAACGTCAGTGACACGGCACTCGGGACTCACAAAGTCATGGGATGTCAGTGGGGCTGTGGTGACGTCGGGCCTGTGGAGTAAGTGGAGTAAGTTGTGGTCGTCGCACTCAGCAGGGACCACGGCATCAGGTGCAGACAGCATCACGGTGTCAGGCAGCGGCATTGGTCACGGCATCGTCCGGAGTCAGTGCACATGGTTTTTCTTGGTTCTAGACTAGCTTTCACTCCCAAGGGCCCAGAAACTGGAATAGACACCACCTGGCGAGTTAGGGTCCTCAGCAAGCGAACACAGAGGCTGGTAGGTGAAGTCTTTGCTGTCCCTGAAACTTCTTAACAGGAAGCAAGCTCAGCCCAAGCCATTGAAGAAACTTCACAAGTAGTATACACAGCAAAGTCCAGTCTTCATCCTCTTTAAGGCAGAACCAGCAACTACAGGCCAACCCAGCACAGCACACACAACAAAGGGGCAGTACTACCCCTCCAGCTCAACTCCTTGGCAGAGGTTCCTCTTGATACAGAAGTGTTCTCAAAATCTAGGGTTTTGGGTCCATTACTTATATTCATTTCTGCCTTTGAAGTAGTAAACGTCAAAGAAAAGTCTCTATTGTTCACAATAACCTGCCTTGCTCAGGCCTTGCCCCAGACCACACCAGAAGGTTGGAGACTGCATTGTGTGAAAACAGGCACAGCCCTTTCAGGTGCAGGTGTCAGCTGCTCCCTCCCCACTCTAGCCCAGGAAGACCCATCAGGATATTTGTGTCACTGTCTAGAAGGAATTCATGAACAGCCCAAATGTCAGACATGGATTCCACACGCAGGCAGAGGCACAGAATGGTTATGCAAAAAAATGCCCATTTTCTAAAAGTGGCATTTTTAAACTGACACTCTAAAAAGCACCTTTATCAAAAGATTAATGTTAGAAATGGGGTCTTTGGTTAGCAGTCAGGTTACCCCTTGTCCAAGTAAGGACCCTCACTCTAGTCAGGGTAAAAGAGAATCGCCCTCAGCTAACCCCTGCTTACCCCCTTGATAGCTTGACACGAGCAGTACGCTTAACTTCAGAGTGCTAGGTGTAAAGTATTTGTACCAACACACACAGTATCTTAATGAAATACTACAAAACGACACATCACAGGTTTAGAAAAATAGGAAATATTTATCTAAACAAAACAAGACCACAACGACAAAAATCCACAATACACAAGTCAAGTTATCACTTAAAAAGCAAAAAGAGTCTTCATGTAGTTTTAAACACACACTAACACTGTTAGCGTGAAAATGTACATTGAGTGTGTCAAAAATAACCCCACACGGGCGAGTGTGCATCAAAAAGGGTTTGCGATGCGTCAATTTCACTCACGAGCGAGACCTTGCATTGTTTCTCTTTTCATTGGGTCGGGGTGCGTTGTTTCTTCTCTCTGCAGGAGAGCGATGCGTCGATCTGGTCAGCACTCTCGGGTCCGGGCAGGCCTTGCATTATTTTTACACATCCAGCGGTGTTTGCTTTGGAAATCTAGCCGCACGATGATCCGAAAACCACGCAGCGTGGGTTGCGATCTCACTAGCCTCCATCAGCGATGCTGCACGTCATTTCTCCAGCTCCATGCATCGATTCTTTCGTAGCGTTGCAGGCGAGCATCGATTTTCACTTGCGATGCCGGCGGCGCGTCCATTTTTCAGACCAGATCGGAGTTGCATCAATCTTTTCTCCGCATGGCGTTCTGTGCGTGGATTTCTTCCTCTTAGGCTGCCAGCTTCTCCTTTCAGGGTCCCAGGAACTGGATGGGCACCACTTGGCAGAGTAGGAGTCTCTCCAGAGACTCCAGGTGCTGGTAGAGAGAAGTCTTTGCTGTCCCTGAGACTTCAAACAACAGGAGGCAAGCTCTAAATCAAGCCCTTGGAGATCTTCACAAGATGGAAGGCACACAAAGTCCAGTCTTTGCCCTCTTACTCTGGCAGAAGCAACAACTGCTGGATAGCTCCACAAAGCACAGTCACAGGCAGGGCAGCTCTTCTTTCTCAGCTCTTCAGCTCTTCTCCAGGCAGAGGTTCCTCTTGGTTTCCAGAAGTGTTCTAAAGTCTGTGGTTTTGGGTGCCCTTCTTCTACTCATTTTCTCCTTTGAAGTAGACCTACTTCAAAGCAAAGTCTCTCTTGAATGTGAAATCCTGCCTTCCCCAGGGCAGACCCCAGACACTCACCAGGGTTTTGGAGAATGCATTGTGTGAGGGCAGGCACAGCCCTTTCAGGTGTGATTGACCACTCCTCCCCTCCCTCCAAGCACAGATGGCTCATCAGGAAATGCAGACTACACCCCAGCTCCCTTTGAGTCACTGTCTAGTGTGAGGTGAAACCAGCCCAACTGTCAAACTGACCCAGACAGGGAATCCACAAACAGCCAGAGTCACAGAAATGGCATAAGCAAGACAATGTTCACTTTCTAAAAGTGGCATTTTCAAACACACAATCTCAAAATCAACTTTACTTAAAGATGTATTTTTAAATTGTGAGCTCAGAGACCCCAAACTCCACATGTCCATCCACTCCCAAAGGGAATCTAAACTTTAATCATATTTCAAGGTAGCTCCTATGTTAACCTATGAGAGGGACAGGCCTTGCAACAGTGAAAAACAACTTTAGTAATATTTCACTGTTAGGACATATAAAACACATTACTGTATGTCCTACCTTAACCATACACTGTACCCTGCCTTTGGGGCTACCTAGGGTCTACCTTAGGGGTGTCTAACATGTAAGAAAGGGGAAGGTTTAGGCCTGGCAAATGGGTACACTTGCCAAGTCGAATTTACAGTTAAAACTGCACACACAGTCACTGCAGTGGCAGGTCTGAGACATGAGTACAGAGCTACATGTGTGGATGGCACAACCAGTGCTGCAGGCCCACTAGTAGCATTTGATTTGCAGGCCCTGGGCACCTCTAGTGCACTGTACTAGGGACTTACTAATAAATCGAATATGCCAATCATGGATAAACCAATTACATACACATTTTGTTAAGGAGCGCTTGCACTTTACCACTGGTTAGCAGTGGTAAAGTGCCCAGAGGAACAAAAACAGAAAAATCTGAGTCCAGCACACATCAACAACCTGGGAAACAGTGGCCAAAAGTTAAGGGAGACCACGCCAAGGATGAAAAGTCTAACAATGTATTTTTAAATTGTGAGTTCAGAGACCCCAAACTCCACATCCCTGTCTGCTCTATCTGCTCCCAATGGGAAACTACACTCCAAAAAACAACTTTACCAAAAGATGTATTTTTAAATTGTGAATTCAGAGACCCCAAACTCCCATTGGGAAACTACACTTAAAAGATATTTAAAGAAACTCCCCATGTCAACCTATTGGAGAGATGCCTTACAATAGTGAAAAACGAATTTGGCAGTATTCCACTATCAGGACATGTAAAACACACCAGTACATGTCTTACCTCTTAAATACATTACACCCTGCCCATGGGGCTACATAGGGCCTACCTTAGGGGTGACTAACATGGATTAACAAGGTGGGTACTCTTGCCAGGTCGAATTGGCAGTGCAGGACTGCACATACAGACACTGCAGTGGCAGGTCTGAGCCATGTTTACAGGGCTACCCATGTGGGTGGCAAAATCAGTGCTGCAGGCCCAATAGTAGCTTGTGATTTACAGGCCCTGGGCACCTCTAATGCACCTTACTAGGGACTTGCTAGTAAATAAAATATGCCAATCAGGGATAAACCAATCACCAATAAAATTTAGACAGAGAGCAAATGCACTTTAGAACTGGTTAGCAGTGGTAAAGTGCCCAGAGTCCTAACGCCAACAAAAACTGGTCAGAACAAATAGGAGGAAGGAGGTAAAACGTTTGCGGATGACCCTGCGAAAAGGGCCAGGTCCAATAATTCCTCAGCCAACACACATTATTAATGATATCCATTCTTCTTCTGCTGATGGCCTAAGTAACATCATTGCTCCTCCCCTGATATAGGCTCAATAATAGCATGTGTACCTCCCCAATACTAAGTCAACAATATGCCTTTCGTGCAGGCAAGTGGACAATGGCATTCCTTCTTCCCCAACAACAAGATCCCTTCCTCCTAACATGCGCTCAACAAAACTACCCACTCCTCCATTGGCATGGGCTCAACAGCATCACTTCCTTCCCCAACAAGGGAGGTTGTAGCATAACGGTCTGAGCTGCTGACTTTGTATCTGGAGAGCCAGGTTTTAGTCTAGAGTTAGCATAACATCCTGTACTTCTCGGTGAGCTAATTTATCTCACCTGACTACTAAAATGAATATCTCCTTGTGTAATGTAAAGCATTCCAATACCTTCTGTTCAATTTTGTGCTTCATAAAACTAATGACAAAGGGGCATATTTAGGAAAAGTGGCACTGCACGCAGTGGAGCGCCACTTTTCTTGTGCCCTTTAGCACCCTCCTTACGCAACCATGTGCACCATATTTAAAATACAGCGCACTATGGTGGTAGTTAGGGAACTGCATCAGAATTTTTTATGCTAGTCCGGCGCTTTGCAGGTTTAGCGTCAATTATTCTGACGCTATTCCTGCGAAGCACCCAAAGGCTCATGGTAACCAATAAAAAACGTCCTTTTAACGTCTACTCTGAGCAGGCGTTAAAAGTGCCAAAAAATGATGCAAGGAAATCTGTTAGATTTCGTGGCACCATTTTTTTGGCCCCCCCTTAAGGGGGGAATGCCCCCCTTCCATACATTATGAGTGGCGCATGCTTAATGTAGCGCAAACGGTTACAAAGTGGCACAATGCATGCATTGCGCCACTTTGTAAATATGGCGCAGTGTTTTTGGCCTTTTAACGCCACATTAGCGTCAAATAAATTACACTAATGTGGCGTTGGAATGGCGTAGGGGCTCTTAAATATGCCCCAAAATCATCCCCAGGAATTCGCCTGAGAAGAGGATTAATTCCTCCTACGTCTTGGGACAACATATAGTTGGAGCAGCAACCTTGGCCATCCTGCTACACGTTTCAACGATGTATTCTTTTGCTACTAAAGCCAACAAGCCTCCCAAAAACACATTTAGATTTGATTATATCCTATGTATATGGGGCACAAAACACACTTAACCCAGTTCCATGACACAGTAATGGAAAATGATTCCCAAATTGCAAAGCTCCTGCATAATGCATGGACACAGGTACAGCGTCTCCAAAAGTCATTTTACGATCCCGAGTTTGAGAATCTGTTGGCGGCCTCCTGTGGTAGGGAGGGCGAACTCATCATGGCCGGCCAGCCCCTCCCATAGCTGCTACTGAACTCGCCACAGACGTGAATTAAACTCCGTCCTCTCTGCACTAAAGACCTTTGTTCTGCGTTTCGTTGTTCATTATGGGCAGCAGCGCATGGAAAGGCTGCTGGAAGCTGCCCATCAGTCAAATGAGAAACGTTCACTCTTATTGTGTCACGAGAAGGAAAGAAGTTAGAGCGATGACCTCTCTGCATAACACAGAGGACACGATCTGATTGTATATGTGCTTGCAGATTCTATTGCTACAGAACCACATATGGCGCGGAAGTCCTCTGTCTGCACAATGATAATTGATTTGACAGCTGTCCCATCTGAAGTCCGGCTCCACTGTCCTCTTCTTCAGCTTCAGTATTTCAGTCTGGGGAGTTTTGCATACTGACAGCGGCTGGGTTGTTTTTTGTCTCTCAGCACGGTAGGTTTTCTACTACAGCACGTTTAAATTTTAATATTGCTGGTCATAACACTTTACTGGCTAATAATTTGCATTTGAAAATATGTGGGAGGCTGGAATTCAAATACGTTTCGGGTCATTCGCTATCACGCGAGCGCATTTGTTCTCGACCTGAGCGCTTAGGCCAAGATTTATAGTTTTTCACCCAAAACTTCATTAGAGCAGTTTTGCGTGAAAAAGTATAGCGCCGGCTAGTGCCATTCCAAGATGCCGGACAGGTGCCATATTTATGGAATGGCACTAGCCGGCGCAAAGGGCCGGTTAGCGTCAAAATACATGACACTAACTGGATAGGGGAGGCATATGGAAAACTGGAGGTTGTGCATAAAAGAATGGCGCTAGTCAGGTTAGAGTGAAAAAAATGACTCTAACCTGACTAGCATCATTTTTGTGACCCACAACCCCCATGGACATGACTCCTGTCTTAGTAACGACAGGAGTCATGCCCCCCAGCCCAATGGCCATGCCCAGAGGACTTATGTCGCCTGGGCATGGCCATTGGGCACAGTGCCATGTAGGGGGGGCTCAAGTTAGGCCCCCCCATGGCACTTTGAATTTTTTTTAAAAAATACCTACCTTGACTTACCTGGGATGGGCCCCCCCATCCTTAGGTGTCCTCCAGGTGTGGGTGTGGGTGGGGGTGTCCCTGGGGGAAGGGAAGGGCACCTGTGGGCTGTTTCCATGGTCTTTGACCATGGAAAAGGTCCCACAGGTCCCCTAACGCCTGCCCATAGCCAGGCATTAAATAATGGCGCTAAGCGTGCTTAGCGCCATTATTTAAGGCCCTCCTCCCATGCGTGATTTTTGCATGGGAGGATAAATAAGGCGCTAGGGCCTTTGAGTAATTTTTTGCCCGCGAACGCCTACCTTACATCTCATTGACGCAAGGTTGTTTTCCGCAGGCAAAAAATGACAAATGACTTTAACTCCAATATTTTGGCGCTAGACATGTCTAGCACCAAAATATAAATATGGAGATAAGTTTGTGCCTGATTTGCGTGAAAAAAAAATGATGCAAATCCGGCGCAAACAGAGTATAAATATGGGCATTAATGTCTAGCAAACCCCATTATTTCTGGTCCAACTCAAGCTTTTCCTTAACCAGAGAGATCTGTAGAGCCGGGGCTACTGGATCTCACTGCTTCTGAATCTGAACTCAAAATAGACTGAAAGGAATTTGAAATATTGAAGAGGCACCAAAATGGTGTAGGGAGCTGTGCAGTTATTGTCTGCCTTGTGTTGGACCTGGCCCTTTCTACAGGGTCATTCCCCAAACTTTTTACCTCCTCCTCATAATATTTCTGACCCTTTTTGGCTGAGTTATGACCCTGGTCACATTATTACTGCTAATCAGTTCTAAAGTGCATGTGTTCTCCCTTGTAAACTTGGTATGATTGGATTAGATCTGATTGGCACATTTAATTTACTTGTAAGTCCCTTGTACAGGAGTATGCCTATACCCAGTGCCTGTAAATTAAATGCTACTAGTGAGCCTGCAGCGCTGCTTGCGCCCTCCACAGAAGTAGCCTTTCAAACCTGTCTCAGGCCTGCTAGTGCAGGGCCTGTGTGCACAGTTTACTGCCACAGGGACCTAGCATCTAAAATTACTTGCCAGGCCCAGAACTCCCCTTTTACTACATGTAAGTCACCCCTAAGATAGGCCCTAGCTAGCCCTGTGGGCAGGGTGTTATGTATGGAGAAAGCAGGAGATGTGCCTAGTAGCGTGACCTGTCCTGGTAGTGACAAACAGCCTATTTGGTTTCTCACAGCTGTGAGTGCTGCCTTCTCATAAGATTGCATTGGAAATGCCCTGCCTTATGTATAGGGGGTATTGTCTGATTTATGAGGGGTAGCATAGGCATGTTTGGTATGGTTGCAATGGTAGTGAGACATGATGCTTACTAGTGTAGGTGGATTTGTTATTGCTATTATAGAAATGCCACCTTCTAGAAAGTGAGCATTTCTCTGTGCTCATGACTCTGGTGTTTTGCAGCTTGACTCCAATCCACGTCTGGGCAGAGTGACAGCTGGGCTTTGTGCATACTTTTCAGACAGCCTGTACACAGGGCGGGTGGAGGTGTCACAGAGGTGTATCTACATACTGAGTGGTCTTCCTGGGCTGAGAGAAGGGGGGGCACACTTGCATCTGTAATGGATGTGCCCTGGCCTCACACAAAGGGCTCATTTACCCCCCACTGATGCCTGGAGTCAGTGTTGGAGGAGAGAGGGGACACTCCTAAAACCATTTGTAACTGGCTGGAACCTCCTCTCACCCTCATTGAAAATGTTTTGCAAAACTGAGTATAAGAACAGGGGATTTTTCCCCATAAAGACACACAATACACATACTTGGAACTGGACACAGAATGCTGCTGAAAGGACTTACCAGGAACCGCCTTGGACTGCTGCTGCTGTGCTGACCTGTGACCTGCTGAGTCACTAGGAGGAACTGCCACAGACTGCATCCCCTTGTTCTGGCTTGCTTAGTGGGCCCTACTGCCCTGTCTTCCCCTTGTGTCCTCCAGGTGCTGGGTGCTTTGGCCCTGGCCCTGGCCCCCTGCAGTTACTTGGTTTCATTGTGAGAATTACACTGTGCTGTGAAGCTACTGTGCTGGAGCCCAGATGCTTGAGGAGCGCTTTTCTTTAGTTAATAAGCACCTTGCCTTTAATTGCTAAAGCCCCTGGTGAGTGCTCCACTGGATTTGCCCAGAGCGCCTTTTGCTGGGTTTATTAGATGCTTTGGAGGCACTTCCTTGATCCCGCTGAGCGTGTTGCTGCTGAAAGCTCACCGCCACGACCCAGCATTTTGAAATTGACAAGCGTGTTGGAAGCGTGCTCTTTAAAGTGTCCCAGGAGCACAAGCAAAGCGAAGGCTAGAGCAAGCGCACTCCTAACGGTGTCCCCAGGGTGAAGTACAATATGAGGGGCACCAACAGGCCCCAACCCTGGCCTGATCACCACTGCGGCCGGGAAGAAGAGGAAACACTTGTGCACCAGATTGGGTGCAGGCGAGTGGACAGCAGCGGCCCCAGGAGGGTGATAGACCTCAATGAAGGTCTCCTCTGGATCCCAGGGCCACCCTGAGAGCAGGATGTGGGGGAGGTGAGGGTAAGTCCCCTCTTCCCCAGGTCACTGCCAGAGGAGGGTGACGCTTCAATTAAACTGGGCACTGTTGGGTTTTGGGTCCCCTGCCCCCATGAGGGCCAGTTGTCAGCGCGGGGGTCCCTGGGGGCAATTGACACCCCGGATTGGGTGGTGGCCCCAGGAGGGACCCTTACACAGAACAGAGGGAGTGCGTGCCACCCCCTTCCCTGGCACTAATTATTAGGTGGCCCCGTATTTTGCACAGAGGAGCACTTGAGGCCCCCGCAGCTTCCCTTTTACTCGAGGTACATCCATGAGGCGTCCATTTACCGATCATGCAAGGGCCATATGTGTTCACTGATGTTATGGGTATGGACATCTAGGGCTTTTATGTCCTTATGCATTTTTGGTGACATGCCATATGTGTTCCTGATATGGGCATTATGTTGGATGTTTCTTTGACTTGCCATATATTTTCTGATGTTCCTGATATGGGCTTTTATGATAATTTTATGACAAGTGCATTTCTTTAGTAATGTTTTCCTGACTACTGGTTATGTTGCAAAATAATCAGAAACCTATATGTTTTATGTACTGCTGGCTTTTGCAGACAACTGACAACTGCTTGGGTAGCAGGGTATTACTGACATGTTGTGTTTGGTCTAATGATGTTGTGTACAATACAGTTTATTTTTATGTAACTTGGTGTTGTGTTTCCTTTGTGGTGGAGATAGTGCATCACATGTGTTGTGTGTGTTGTGCAAACGCTTTACACATTGCCTCCGGGTTAGGCCTGACTGCTCGTGCCTAGCTACCTAGAGCTTGAGCAGGGGTTATATTCGGTGTGTAACTCCCTGACTAGAGTGGCGGGTTCTGCATGTCTTAGGTGCGTACCCTAGCAAACCAGTAACCCCATTTTTAACACCTGGTATTTACTAGTTAACCCCTACCTGAAGACTCTTCTAGTTTTTTTGCCAGTCACCTACATTCCTCTCCAGCCCACACCGTAGGAATTTAGAGACACACCTACTCCATCATCTCTTTTTACAGTTGCTGGTTGGACCAACAGCAGATGAGCTCCACTGCTTCCCTCCCCAGTTGTGATTAACTTTAGTACTGCTGAGCATAAAGCTCATCTAGGATAGTAATACTTTGGTTTTTCTGCATCGTCAATGATGTGCACTCTACCTCAAAGGTGGGGTGTTTGCGATCTGCAATCATAAAAGTGCAAGATTATGACAGCAATGGCCGTGATTACCTGCAGTGCCTGTGAATTCCTGCAGTGCAATCAAGACCACGTGAGCATGCTAACACAGTGCATCTGCGTGCTCTTGTTGCTGCAGGTCTTCCTTTGCTTGCTGTAGCTAGGGTCTGGATCAAGACTTTCTCCACTCAAGTATGACTCCTTTCCGCCACCCCATCATCCCCAGGCTGGCCCTGAGGTTGTGGTGCCCGGTGCAACAGTCTTTTTTAGCGCCCTCCCAATGGCTTCCTTCCCAATAGATTTCCTAACAGGAGCATTAATGACCAGAGTTATCTTGACGTTTTTATTGTTGCCTGAAAACTGCTGGACACACAAGGAACTCTGCAGCATGTGCTTTTAAACTGCAAAGTTATTTCTAAACATAGTGCCCCCTCACCCGAGGTAAGTGTCAGGAGCGGCGGCACTAGTCCCACTGCGCTAACGCTGGCCCTGTTTTGCTGGACAGGGTAGCCAAGAAAGCAGAGTCATATGGCCACCTAATACAATGCCACTGAAACAATGCTTTATATTGCTGGCATTCGAACTGTAGGATAGGGGATCTGCAAAAGAAGACCCAAATGCACTTTCTCGCCTTTCAAGATATATGCAAATGCAGACCTAAGTGTGATTGGTATGTCCAGATGTTGATCTCATGCTCTCTGTTATCTAGGACTCAAGCTGGATGACAACCAAAGGGTGATGACTATGCCCAGATAAGGGTCCCCTTCTAGTTATTCCATTGGATCTTACCTGCATAGCTCCTTTGCAGCGAATGCTATGCTCATACATGGGTTCTGTGCATGCTGGGCCATTGGATTAAAGTTGTAAACCAAACATTTCACCAGTTTAGTTTTTGCTTTTCTCAGTAAAGAGCTGCATTCTTTTGATTTTCTCAGTTAACCATGTTTTAATGGATCAAATAGGCTGAAAAGTAGCAGCAAACTTCATGCACACAGGCAGCTTGAACATCTTTAGCTATTGTGACTTGCCTTCTCTTGAAAAGCCCAATCTGTAATCAATTAGGACAGATCCCAGGTTTGAGGCCAGTGTTGATATTGAGTATAACTGAAGCTTTATTTTGTAAGATTGGCTTCCATTTGTAAGCAAAATGTTTGATTCTTATCTTGTCTTTGTCAACACCTGTCTTTACTTCTCTGACCCGCCTCTTGCTCTATTACCACACCAGCTACACAACCTTCCTACTGTCTAACCATATTCAGCACATGGAAGAGAGAGCTAAATAGTCTTCCAGTGGTATATTATTATCATTATACCTAGGTACCTAAGGACTATGAAAAGTCCAACAGATAAAGTATTACAAGAGGAAGGACCCAGTCATAGGCTTCTTTATTGAAAGTAGGTTCCTCAGCATTGTTGATCACACAGGCCTTCGGTGGTACGAGCAAAATCCAGCAGTATTACTGATTGAACTTGAGCCTTCAGTGTATGATCATGTGACCTAAATACCTACATAACTTTAAAAAGTCTCTTTTCCTTGTCACCAAAAGGCTCTCTACTTATGTGAGTATCTTATTTACTCAACAGTATCCTACTGTTGTAAGCCCATTAAGAAGAACTGCTCGGAACTGATCAAGCTAGGGTGTTGACTATTACCATCTTTTGTGCAGTATTCCCCCAGATTTTCCCTACTTTTGCTGAACCCGCTTTTGTTAGCCACAGAACTCTGCATCTTACCCCTATGAACCAGTAGTAAAGTGCTTGTGCCCTCCTTTTGAAACATGTCAAAATTAATATACACCTGATTGCCACATTTAATTTCCATGTAAGTCCCTTGAACATTTTACCAACCATACCAAAGGCCCGAAAATTAAATGCTGCTAGTGCACTGTAACAGTCATTGCACCACCCACCAATGTAGCACTGTAAAACATGTCTCTAGGCTGGCCACTGCAGCCTGTGTGTGAGGCTTCAAACTACAATCTCGACCTGGCAAAATAAACCTTTTTTGCCGGGCCTAAAGCTTCCTTTTCAATACTTGTAAGTCTCCCCTTAGGTAAGCCTTAATAGTCCATAGGGCAGGGGAATGGGATTTAATAGTAGGACATGGTTTACATGCCCTGGCAGTAGAAAACCTCCAAAGTCATTTTTCACTGCAGAAAGGCTGGCTTTCCCATAGGTTAACACTGGTCAACACTACAAAATTTATTATGGGCTAAATTCAGTTTGGAAGGGGCCAAAACATGTTTTAAGGTTTCATTTTAATAGCAATTTAAAATTCAACTTAATGGTCAAGTCAGAATTTATGTCACTATTTGGGAAATTATGTTTTTAGGAAGTAGTCGTTTTCCTGACTAAAGCCAAAACGTTTACCTGCCAGTGTTCAGCTGTCCCCTCACCTCAACTCACTCCTGAAGAATCCCTTTTGGCAAGATGTGTATTGTTTCCAGACATTGTCAAAGGGCTCTGGGAGTGGGGAGGGTTTCTCCTCCTTTGAGAGGATGGCCTATGGGGTGTGCCCAGGTTCTCCCTGAGCTTCAAAGAACACCTACATTGTCACTGGCAGCTGAAGCTCACACCTAGGCCTGCCTCCATTTTCTCTCTCTAGTCAGTCTAGTACCAAACCCAATGGCAGAGGAGGGACTGACTCGAACTGGTTTAAGAGGTGGACAAAGGATTACGCTCTACACACAAACTGGCACTGGGCATAAAAATAGTACCCACAGCCCTGTCCTTGGAAGAATGGATCTGTGAAGAATGAGATGAAGGATTGCCCTTCAGTCTGAAAAACCTGAAGGAAGACTGGACCTCAGCAGCTACAGGGACACAACAAGCTTTGAGATGCTTCTCTCCCTGCAACTGCCCAGCTGACCAGTTCCAAAAGGACCTGCCCTGGTCCCTTTTGCTGGCCTCTGTTGGAGTGAGCCCTTAGCCCCAATGTGTGCCGCCCAAGTCCCTTAACCCTGGCTGCTGTTAGAGTGTATTCCTTCTGTCCCCAAACATCAATAAATGGGACCTATTCACCAGTCAGCCTCAACTTGCCAGTTTGCTCCACTGAAAGAGATCTAACTAACAGAAAGGTTTCTAAGTCTGAATGTAGAGAGCTTCATTGACACAGACACCGAGCCGAGCACCATCCAATCGAGATTGAGTCTTTCGTGGACAAAGATTTCAGACTTTACCCTCTCTGGGCTTTCCCACCTTGTTGCCGTCTTTGGGCCCTGCTTTGCATTTAGTTTGCAGGTTGCCCCACCGTCGATAAATCAACAAACTTTCTACCTGGACTAACCTGGTCCTTGTATCTGCCTGGCAACCCATTGCAATGCATTTTAATGTTTGACATTGACCCAATCCATTGTAATCAGATACTCATGGTTGGCGCTTCATGCTTTTTGACACTATTTCAATTCAAAATTAAAAAATCAGATTTTGTGTTCTGCCTACTGGATTGTTGTCATTTTGGTGTCATTTACTCTAAAATGGTCTGGAATTTTTCTTGTTTTGTGTTTTCACTTTATCGCTGTTCGAGTGCCACACAAATAATTTACACTTTGCCTCTAAGTTAAGCCTGACTGCTTTCTGCCACCCTACCAGTGGGTTAATCACAGGTAAGACAAGAACTGTGATTATTATTTGAGGTGGATTCTCATCCCCTTCAAACAATACTACCATGTTTTAGACAGGGGTTATCAGTACCAAGCTCAAACATGCTAAAATATCCACTCACCTAAGAGTTATAAATTTATTTCAGAGGTTTGAGTAGTGCTACATATTACCTTTTGGTTGGTTCAAAACACTAGAAAAGATGGAGTCTGATGAAGCTGAAATGAAGGTTTTACATTTATTGACGCATAAACGTAGAGAGAAATAATCATGTGTGACTTTAACCGAACTAATAAAGATTGTACGGGGACAAAATGTGCCCTTAGAGTAGTTTGCCAACATTTATAAGCGTGCTTTATATAACATGATGTATTAGAAGTGCACTAATCCGACATAATCGTAAACGTGTGCTATGATTTGCTTGTTTGAAATGTTTTAGCTTAGCATTACTTTAGTGCAGGCTTCGGCCTAGTTGCCTGGTCTCACGGTTTAGATGCTCGTATTTTTCCAATGTGCTAATAAACGTGTATTTTTGCTTGAAGCTGTACTTTTCCACTGAGATCGTTCACATGCTTATCTTAAGGTTTCGTGCCAGCCTGGCATACTTCTCTCTTTACTCCAAGGTCAATCTGCAGGTGCGGACAATGGAAGCTCTGAAAGTGAGTTAATTGGTATAAAATGTTGCAACTTGCGTACCCGTCTCCAAGGATAATGTATGCTTAAGTAAAAGCTTGAGAACTGTTGTTTTTGATTGGACAATTTGAAGCTAACCTATGAACCCTCCAATGGAAGACCCTACTGGATTTGAACTGTTGTCTATTTAAACCAGGTGCACGAGAAGAAAGTAGCCATTTGCCAGCCATTACAGCCATTGCAGCCATTGCAGCCATTACCAGCCCGATACCCGCCATTTTGTAGACTTTGCAGCTATTATGGCCCACCTTGCTGCGACGCCATTTTGAAAGAGACTCTGATGCTTTCTCTAATCGAGAGAAAGAGACTTTAAATGATTCTTGCCCTAGAGACTTTAACTTTGATCCCCTTGCATGAAGTAGTAGTTTTATTTTGCCGCCGTGAGGCAACTGCCCCGTCCACCCCTGCCCCTTTGCCCCGTCCCATGCTGATCGAGAAACGGTACCTGTGAGACGAAGACTTCCTTGAATGCTGATTGTAATTGGTAAATATGAAAGGAAATTGTATAATTGCATTGTGTTTCTTTTAGGTAACCAACTGCTGATTTTTGACAAGAGCCCTAGCTAGGAGTTTTTCCAAATTGATGTTGCTAAATTGTTTTGCATGAAGCCCCACATGCCGATGCTAATTTGAGGTTAGATGAGGATTCCTTTTGTTGCACGATGCAATTTGAGACCTTGTTATGCTGACTAAATGTATGCAATAAGCTCATTACAGATTATAGTATTAGTAATTTGCATTGCTATTATCGAATGCCTTGTTATTCAAATGCTGCATAGATTGCACCTGTTTCGCCGCTATGGACAGCTATTAATGTTCATTTATGTTTATCATTTGGTGTTGAGACACATCTATTCTGTGCTAGCTTTGTTAATATAGGGAAATAAATTCACTAACTTTGAATAAACTGGTGTGGTTATTCCTGACTGAAAGGTCAGGGTTCGCCGAAATGTATTCTGGATTAATTGTTAAGTGTTATGTTGATCAGGGTATTGCTTATGTTCGTTATTGATTATTGATTTAATGAAATTGACTGATTAAGGGTGGAGAGGGTCTCACTTAGCCAAAAGATTCATCGGCCTAAAGAGCGTCCAAATACAGGTAAATTATTAGTACGGAACGCTCTATCAGCAGATGGTAGCAGAGGACGGTTATGCCTTTTGGGACCCCGTACTCTTAAAGTACATGGTGTTGAATTAACGGTTTCGACTTTTGACACTCCACTCGAGAAGTTGAATTAGATTTTTCTTGGGAAAAACTGATTGAGAAAATGATGATGGGCTAGGTCCACCGCGACTTTCCCGGGATCTCGGAGCTTGCGAATGGAGAGAACGGAGGTGTGGAATCGGCGTTGGCGGCACTAGTGATGGTATGAGTGAAATTAGGGTTTTGCGCTTGCACAGCTTATTGCCGCAGATTGGGTGAAAAGGTTGCGAGGATTTTTTTTTTTCTTTTTAGAGGATAGCGGAGGTGCGACTCCGAGTGTAGAAGTAGGGAAGTCATCGAACTTCATAGAAAATAGCGGAGGTGCGACTCCGAGTGTGAGAGTAGGGAAGTCGTCGAACTTCATGTGCGTGTGGCGCTTTGTGCATAAAAAGGTCCACGTGGTTGTTGTTGTTGAGACGGGCCCTGCGAGGTCAAGAGACTCCGGAGTATGTTGTTTTATGTTGTGGTCTGGGCGGTTTAGTAGGTTGATCGGGCGTGGTCAACGAGTCGGTACGTGTGTTAAGGGAGTGAAAGGAACTTCGACTTCGGGCTTTGACAAAATTCTAAGTGCACTAGAATAGATCACTGACAAGTTGAGAGCAGTCTGCGGGTCAGATTTGCTTGCGAAAGTGGGGACCGAGAAAGATGGAATAACTGCCGAGGCTAGTGAAAAAATCCCTAAGGTCCTGAAGCGGTTGTGTTACCCTTCCTGTAGTAAACCGACAGATCTGTTTTATATTTTTGGTAGCTCGCGATACATGCAAGAAGTTGTTACGAGAGGAGCTGAGTGAAGGAGGACAAACCGCGAGGCTTTGTCAGCCGCAGTGTGTGTGAGTGTGACGTCACTAGGAGCCGCGCTGGGATAGGTTGGTTGTAGAGAAGGGTCGCGCACGGATTGGACGCAGTCCGTGGGGCTCGATTGGAAGGGGAAAGGCAAGCGAAGAGTATTCCGGGAATTAAAGTCACCTATTGATTACAAATTTTGTGAAATAAAAGACGAGAAAATGAAATTTTTTAAAGCAATAAGGAGTGCGATGAAGGGGGAGTCTTACATTAAAGCGAGCGTAGGAGAGGAGACGCCACCCGAAGGTACACCAGCTTACATTGTAATGGAGGAAAAAGGGGTAGCTCCGTGCCTTTGGCTAAAGCAATGGCACAAGTTGACAGAGAAACATGGGAGCGTAGCGTTCCCGATCCATGGGACATTCAATATAAGGATCCTAGAGAATTTGAGATTCGCGATGTACGACATGAAGGTGCCTCCAAGGCCAGCACAGTTTGAAGCTCTAGCAATTTGGGAACTAATGGCTAGACAGCAACAGCAAAATAAGTTCGAGACCAGGATAAGAAAGGTAGAAAAGACACTAGCGGACGCTAGGTGGGATAATGCACAGAAGGTGTGGAGGTCAGATGTATTGCAGGGGATAAAATTGTTTCCCGCAATTACTAAGGAAGAAGAGGAGACAGGTAAGAAAGCTACCTGTAAGACAAACAGGAGGGGTTCCAAGGATAGAGAGGACGAGGAAAAGTTGAGAAGAGAAGAGGAGTTAGAGGATGAGGAGTTAATAATGCAATTGCTGAACGACCGTCCACCACCTTATGCAGAGAGTGGACAAGGTCCAAGTACCAGTTCTGCCCCTCCGGCACCGGTACAGAACAGTGAAACTCAGAGTTCAGGAGCATCATCGGGGTCTAAGGACCCGAGTTTACTGTTCACCCCGCAGATACCGCAGGTTAGGAGAATATATCCAGATGTGCCCATGTTGAAACCAGCAGAAAATTATCAGCCGCAGATGCCAGGGTACTACAGCAGTGACAACGGTGCAGGAATGATTCTAGATCCAACCGTAAGGGGAGTACAGAATGGTCACAACCTGACATTGGCACAAGCCGAATCAACCCAGTTTTTGATGCCTCAAAAGCAGATGCAGGGGGGGACAGCACATGCTCAGATGACGGGGAGTCAGATGGGCATGCCGGCAATGATGACCCATAGTGTGGGAAGGAAGATGTCTCAGAACATGGGAAATGGACAAAACCCAGATGCGATATCGCTACCCATTACTGTAGGTCCACCGGTACCTCTGTACAGTCAGCCTAACTTATTTGAGCGGTCAGGGATCAATGCTGCAGAATGGGACTGAAAGGAGGTGCATAGAAAACACTCCAGGGATAACACCTATAGCGGCTCAGCCAGATGGATCTGGGTCCTTGATGGAGTTTAGTCCCATATGTGCTCAGTCAACACTGGTGAGGTCAAGTCCCCCACTGGTGATACCGCTGTCATCGAATACTGAAAAGTTGCCGCAACCATCAATGGCAGTCGATGTGAATGCTACACTGATGGGGTTGAATGCGCAACAGCTGACACAGTGGTTCAACAGTCTGAATTCCACACAAAGCTCAGCCAATGGGAAGGGAGAAGACTATCTGAATAGGGTCAGGTTGAACATGGAAGCACAAGAATTGGTGGAAGGGACTATGGGTGTGAATAGGTTAGAGTCCTACTCGGAAGAAGAGCTGAGGTATCTATGTCCCAGGATTACGAAAGAAGTGAATAAGGTACATAAAAGCTTGCAGGAAATAGCTGACAAAAACGGGGTGGATATAGACAAGACAAAACACTTTAGCAGGAGCTATAGGTTGGATTTCGGGACCACAGATTTTGAACACATGAGGTCAGCAGGTATGAAGGCGCACCTTAGAGAATTGCTGCAGAGTGCACAAGTGTGGAGGTGCTTAGACAAGTGGGAAAGCAGGTGGGTAAAGAGTAAGGAAAAGAGGAGGGACAGTGCTACAGAACTCAACGAGAAAAGACCACAGAGTAGTGATGCAGTAACCATGTTACCAATGAGGGAGACAGCAGGGGGAAAATTAATACATGTACCATAGCACAGAAGCGACATTCAGTCTTTTACGGATGATTTTCCCAAACTAAGAGAGAAACCGATTGAATGGTATCAACAGACTGACAGGTTTGTGAAGCTTGCAAAATGTCTCTGGGAAGACCTGAACACCCTCTTTGAGATTGTGGTTCCGGCAGATTTGTGGGAGGATTGCAAAAGAGCTGTAGGTTGGCCGACATGTGAACCAGAGAGAGACAGGGAGACGGGTGCACCATCACCTATGGTGATGAGCCTGTACTATAAGGTGATTGAGCATTTGAAGACGAAGGTTGCCGCGAAAAATGTGGATTGGCAGAAGATCGATCGAACGGCCCAAGAGGCTAAAGAGTCGATTCATAGTTACTATGAGAGGTTGTTGAAGGCGTTTAAGAACTACAGTGGCACGGAAACAATAGAGGCGAAGGACATGCTTCATTTTGTGTTTAGATTTGTGGAAGGGCTGAGACCAGAGATAAGCCAGATGATAAAGTCGCATTTGATTTGTTGGCAGTCGAAACCTATTGATGAGGTGTTGAATTATGCGAAATACTGTAGCGACGAAATTGAAGTGAAACAGAAAAAGTTGAAAGAGAAGGTGATGATGATGCAACTTAAAGCAGCTCAGACAGGTCTGCAAGGTTTGCAAGGGATGCAAGGGTTCCAACAGCAGGTACCACAACCGCAGTCGCAGTTGCAGGGAAATATGATGTTTCAGCCACAGGCGAGAGGCAGAGGCAGAGGAGGTTTTGGAAATAATGGTCCGGATTTGAACACTGTTGTGACTCCGAATGGTGTGCAGGCATTGAAAAAGGTGATGCCATGTCACGTGCGCGGAATTGTCGGTCATTGGAAACGCGAGTGCCCGATGGTGGTGCAGGAAGGTACAGGTGTTGGTCAGCAAAACAATGATGTCAATGCATTTCAGACAATGAGGGGACCGAAAATGAGAGGTCCAAACCCAAATTTTCAGACCGTAAATCAGTTGCAGGGATTACAACCTATGCAGCCGCAGCAGATGCAGATGCCTCGTATGCAGGTGACGCAAATGCAGCCAATGCAACAGCAGTTTCCCATGGTACCTAATCAGCAAATGCAAATACCTTTGGCACCAATGAGTCAGCAGCAAGCGATGGTTCCTCCACAGGTCTCGGGTCAGGTAATGAGTACAAATGGCACCGTACAACAGTTCCCACTACACAGTGAGAGTGGAATAAACAATGTGTGGGAGAGTGAAAGTTCAGGAGAAGAAGGAGATTGTGTGCTTGCAGCATCCTTGGAAGTTGATCAAAAGGGTCCCTACGTGGAGGGAAGAGTAATGGGTCATTGTGTCTCATTCCTGGTTGACACAGGAGCAACACGTTCAACTGTTAAGAGCATTGAAGTACCAAATTTGCCACTCTCAGGGAGGACAGTTCAAGTGGTGGGAGTAGCAAACAGGCACCTGACGAACCCAATAACAGATCCGGTACCAGTCAGCATCGGTAACTATCAAGGGGTACATCAGTTTGTGGTATGTGACTCAAGCCCGATAGCACTGTTGGGGAGAGACTTGTTGTGCAAATTGGGTTGTTCGATTATGTGTTCGAACGAGGGAATAAAAATTCAGACGAGCAGTGATGGGGAAGAAGAGGACAGTGTAGAGGGGGATGAGATGGAAACTGTCGATGAAGAATATCCTCTGATTTGCCTTTTCCCGATGATAACTGAAGAAGATATTCCAGCCGAATTACGGGAAACAGGCGGAAAGGAAGTGTGGGATATGACAGGGAAAGAGGTGGGATTGATGAAGGGAGTGGAACCAGTGAAAGTGACTGTAAAGCCCAATGCAATCTTTCCCCAGACCCCACAATACCACATGGCACAAGACACCCTCATGAAAGTTGCCCAACTTATTGACGAATTTGTAAAACAGGGGGTACTGAAAGAAGTGTTAAGCAGTCCATGTAATTCACCAATCATGGGATTAATAAAGCCAAGTGGGAAGGTCCGAATTGTACAGGACTTGAGGAAAATAAATGACATCATAATTAAATGCTGCCCTGTCGTACCAAATCCAGCTGTGATAATGTTTCAAGTCCCTTGCGATGCCGAGTGGTTCTCAGTCATCGCCTTGTCACAAGCATTCTTCTCGGTGCCTCTTCATGAGGACAGCCAATTCCTCTTTTGCTTCAAGTTCTTAGACAGAGTGTACAGTTGGTGTCGAATTCCTCAAGGGTTTTCTGAGTCACCGTCAATCTTCAATCAGATTCTAAAGAAAGATTTGGAAGCATTAGAATTGCCATTCGAGTCAACCCTAGTACAGTACATTGATGACTTACTGATTGCATCAAAGACAGAAAGTGGCTGCACAGCTGATACCATTGCTCTGTTGAACCATTTGGGAAGGAATGGACACAAGGTGTCTCCTTCCAAATTGCAGTTCTGTCAGAAGAAAGTGAAATACTTGGGTCACCAGATAGAGAAAGGGTCACGGAGAATAATGAAGGAAAGAATAACGAGTGTACTTCAAATGAGCCCACCAAAGACAAGGAGGGAGGTGAGGAAGTTTTTGGGAATGGTGGGCTACTGTCGCCAGTGGATTCCCAACTTCTCAACTCTAGCAAAGCCTTTACTGAAGCTGACCCAGAAGGATGCCTTGGATCAAATTGAGTTGAAAGGAGATGAGATGGATGCTTTTATTGAATTGAAAGAATGCATGTGCAGGGCTCCAGCTTTAGGTATGCCTGATTACACAAAGCCTTTCACATTGTTTTGTCATGAACGGGATGCATGTTCTTTGTCTGTCTTGACTCAAGCCCATGGTGGCATAAACAGACCAGTAGCGTATTTTTCAGCTACTTTGGATCCGGTCGCAGCAGCACTTCCAGGGTGTTTGCGCGCCGTAGCAGCAGTTGGTATCAGCCTCACTCAGAGTGAAGGAATAGTGATGGGACACCCAGTAACAGTCATGGTCCCTCACTCAGTTGAGATACTTTTGACCCGCTCCCGAACGCAACACATGACCGGAGCAAGACTCACAAGGTATGAAACGATAATTCTGGGCTCACCGAATGTGCAGCTGAAAAGGTGCACTACGTTGAATCCAGCAACCTTGCTTCCTGGAGAAAATGCTGAAATTGAGAACGCCGAAGACGTCGAGCATGACTGCCTTCAAGTGACTGAATTTTGCACAAAACCTCGACCTGACATTAAGGATACTAAGCTTGATGAAAATGACCAAATTGTTTTCGTTGATGGTTCATGTCTAAGAGATGGGATGGGAATTTTGAAAGCAGGATATGCTGTATGTACTGTAACAGGTGTCTTGGAAGCGGGCTGGCTTCAAGGAGTCTATTCGGCACAAGTAGCAGAACTTGTAGCCCTTACAAGAGCATGTCAACTGTCTGCATTGATGAAAGTCACCATTTACACTGATAGTCAGTACGGGTTTGGGATTGTGCACGACTTTGGACAACTATGGTCACAGAGAGGTTTCCTGACTTCTTCAGGATCCCCAGTGAAAAATGGGGAAAGAATAAGGGAATTGTTACACGCCATTCAAATGCCAGCCGAAGTTGCAGTGGTAAAGTGTAGTGCTCATACGAAAGGACAGGACTATGTTTCTCTGGGAAATGCATATGCGGATCAAGTCGCAAGATTTTGTGCCTTGAACTGTATATTACTCAGAGATGAATGGAATTCGATAAGTGAGCCAGAACTCGAACCAGCTGAAGCATTTGCCTTGAAAGTTGTAGATACAATAGATGAATTAAAAGCACTACAGAATAACGTCAGGGAGGATGAAAGAGATTCCTGGATTAAATCACAATGTATAAAGAGACCAGACGAATTATGGGTTTCAAATGAGGGAAAATTTGTTTTGCCAAATAGTCTCTTATCACAGCTTGCGCGGTTCTATCATGGGCAAGCTCACCTAGGGAGAGATGCCATGATAAGATTGTTCAAAACTGATTGGTTTAACCCCAGATTTCGTCAAGCTGCAGAAGCAGTTTGCCATCGATGTGTCACTTGCCAGCAGATGAACCCAGGAAAGGGAACAGTTGTGAACGCGAGCCACATTGGCAGGGCCAGTGGCCCGTTTAGTCGAATGCAGATGGACTTCATTGAGATGCCTGTGCATGGAGGTCTGAAGTATGTGTTGGTGATTGTGTGCATTTTTAGTCACTGGATTGAGGCATACCCCACACGTAGAAATGACAGCCTTACAGTTGCAAAGCTATTGTTGAGAGAGTTGATACCACGTTTCGGATTCCCGATCTCTTTAGAATCAGATAGGGGAAGCCACTTCAATAACGAGGTGATAAAGTCACTTTGCGAAGCGCTGAACATTGAGCAAAAACTGCATTGTAGCTATCGCCCTGAAGCATCAGGACTGGTGGAGCAGATGAATGGTACACTGAAATCAAGAATGGCGAAAATATGTGCATCGACAAATTTGAAATGGCCTGACGCATTGCCCTTGGTGCTAATGTCAATGAGAAACACCCCTCGACGTACCCCGCAACAGCCACATCTCCGCACACCTGAGACACCTGCATTGGCTCCCAGTCAGCAAAAGGATCACCTTCCGTCTTCTCACCCACGCACACAAAGCCCTCCACAACAAGGGACCAGAATACCTCAACAGACGCCTCAGCTTCTACGTCCCCACCCGCCCCCTCCGCTCCGCTGGCCTCGCACTTGCTGCCGTCCCTCGCACCCGCCGCTCCACGGCGGGTGGGAGATCTTTCTCCTTCCTGGCGGCCAAGACCTGGAACTCCCTCCCCACCAGCCTCAGGACCACCCAGGACCACTCCGCTTTCCGGAGACTCCTAAAGACTTGGCTGTTCGAGCAGCGATAACCCCTCTTTTCCCCCCTAGCGCCTTGAGACCCGCACGGGTGAGTAGCGCGCTTTATAAATGTTAATGATTTGATTTGATTTGATAGAAAGACTGGATTGTCTCCGCATGAAATTCTCATGGGCAGGGCTATGAGACTTCCTGCAGTTCCCGCAAACGCGCTTTTGAATATTACAGATGATATGGTGTTAGACTACTGCAAGGGTCTGGCTGACGTGGTTCGCTCTTTCTCTCACCAGGTGGAAGCAACCACCTTACCACCGATCCAAGGTCCAGGACACGCACTGAAAGCAGGTGACTGGGTCGTGGTAAAGAAGCACGTGAGGAAGTCGTGTCTGGAACCCCGTTGGAAAGGCCCTTTCCAAGTGATCCTGACGACAACTACCGCTGTGAAGTGTGCGGGGGGTCCCAACTGGATTCACGCCAGTCACACAAAGAAAGTGTTGTGTCCCACAGATGAGGAAGTTGAAGCGCTGAAACTGCCAGTGCCTGATAAAACAGTGCTGAGTGCTGAGACAGTGCAAAACCGAACTGAAAGTGAACAGGCAGGAACGGAAGAGAGAGAGATATTCTCTGAGGACGAAGAGACCAACTCACTTGGGGAAGACCAAGGAGAAAGTTCAGACAGCGACGAAGCAGCTGAAGGTGACAAAGAACCTGAAGCAGCTGAGGGTAGCAAAGAGCCTGAAGCAGCTGAAGGTGACAAAGAACCTGAAGCAGCTGAAAGTGATAAAGAGCCTGACGAAAGTGACGGTGACAAAGGGCTCGAAAAAGGTGAAAAAGCAGGAGAGCCTGATCAGAGGAGGGCTTTCCCAGAAGCAGACGATACAGAAAAAGAAAAGGAGAACGTGATTGATTCCCCAGAAGGAGGGGACAAGGCAGAACAGAACAAAACAGTTCAAGCTTCCACAGAAAAGATCTCAGGTCCATCTAGTGGACACGGTGCAAAGAGGAGACTAAGTATATCACCAATAAAACAAAGGACTAAAGAAAGTTTGAACGACGGAGAAAGGCCAAAAGTGAAAGAGAAAAGAAAAGAAGTAACTGTCGTGGTAACATCCCCGAGTGAAGAAAAAGACTTGACAAAAGTGGAAAGTACCAGCGAAGCAGAATCGAAAAGAGAAGCAAAATTGAAAAGGAAAAGGATACCGAACAGAAGATATTCCGGTCCTGAATGGGCATATGTAGTTCATGACGATTGGACTGACGAGTTTGTATCTCTTAGCCTCGAGAACGAAGAAGAAGAGATACCAATAGAAAATAAAAGTTTTATGGACTCTGTCGATTGAAAGGGTAATAAATGATATTGCTTGCTACAATCCAACGTGATACAAACAACCAGCTGAGACATTGCTAAACCGGATGAGACTTTGCTGAACTGATAAAAGACTGAGTTATTGCCGAATTGAGACAAATGCTGCTAACCGATAAGTGACTGGCCTCTTGAAGAAAACTGTGTGAACATTGCGCTCGTTCAGCTTCGTAACTGAATTGCCAAATAGTTTCTTTATAGGTGCTTCTAGCTCTCTGATTCTATACAGATCATGACGCAAAACAGTAGAAAGAAATATTGTAAATATGCGTGTATAGGCTTGATAATTGCATGTGTACTAATAATAATGGCAATAGTGCTTGCAATGCATGGAAAGGGTGAGAATGAGAAAATCGATGCTTCTACTTTTGCTCCTGTTACTGTCACTGAACTAACTGCATTGAAAAGACTAGAATTAGATGAGAGACACTTGCATGATAAGAAAGAGCTTTCGTATAACGTTTTCTATCGCTTATTAACAGAATATGTTGAGACTATGGATGCGAAAGATTGTTATGTGTGTACACAGATACCGACATCAGTAAAGGAAGGGGTGACATATCACCACATGCCTCTTACATACGGGATTACATGTAGTATAGTAATGTCTAGATTTTATGGTCAAACTAACATACAGTATTTTTACTCAAATTATGATGTTACCTTTGCATATGTTCCTATAATAGCGCAGCTAAGCCAGATTGCTAAAGATTGGGATGCTAAAATAATGAGGGAATTTTTCGAGCCGATGCAACCTTTTGAAACGGCTCACGCTCATAGGGAAAACCTTACCTGCTCGCTCTCTGCAGTAGAAATAAGCTTTTTAGATCGTACAGATGATAGCAGGGCACAAATGAATGCGAAATTAGAAAAAGAGCTACATAAGAGGGCTTCAGTAGATAATTATGATTTTGCTGCAATAAAAACACAAGGGAGAATAGCTTTAGATGCTTGGCATGTAGGGAAATTTTGTATATATCGAGGTGAATCTTATTATGACAACATTTTTGTAGGAGCGAGTGAGTGTAAACATACGTTTATCTTTAAGGCCAAATGGACATTCATGATGAACGGACTTGACCCTGTCATTCCAGGTGTATATTACATTTGTGGGTATAATGCCTATTATCGTCTTCCAAAGGGATGGTGGGGGAGATGTTATTTGGGTATAGTGTTCCCAAAGGTTTATCAACTGGATGACCTATCGATGATTCCAAAGACATCTGGATCCCATCGTATCCAGAAAAGAGAGACCGCAGCTGCTGTGGTAGGAGATATATTTGGAGCCATGATTCCTTCATTAGGAGTTGTGTTGAATTCCATTAAAATAAGAAAGTTGTCTACTATAGTGGATAACATGTTGACAAAGTTTTCAGGTGCTATAATCCTGATAGATGCTGAGCTTGCAGCGGAAAGAGCTATGACTCTTCAAAATAGGCTTGCCTTAGACATTCTTTTAGCAAAGGATGGCGGCGTTTGCAAAATGCTTGGTGCACAACACTGTTGTACGTATATTCCAGACAATAGTGTGAAGATTAAAACTATGCTTGCTAATCTAACAAAAGAGAGTGCAGATTTGAAGGAATTGAAAGAACCAGGAGTGTGGGAGAAGGTTGGAAAAGGACTTGCTTCAGTGGGAAATTGGATTGGGGGAATTTGGAATGGAATATTGCTAAAAATAATACAGGGAATTCTAATAGTTCTAATTTGCATTTTTGGAATTTGGGGAATAAAAAGGGGAATAATAATGATAATGGAAAGAATTAAGAGGAGGAAGGAAGAGAAAATGATGAAAAGAATGGCAGAAGAATACAAAGCAAAAACTAGGGGAATTAAAAGGAAAAGAGAACTGACAGAATTTTAATGGAATAAAATTTGTGGGAATAGTTTGTGTGATGACAAGTAGTCATCAGAGGAGGGATTGATGAAGCTGAAATGAAGGTTTTACATTTATTGACGCATAAACGTAGAGAGAAATAATCATGTGTGACTTTAACCGAACTAATAAAGATTGTACGGGGACAAAATGTGCCCTTAGAGTAGTTTGCCAACATTTATAAGCGTGCTTTAAATAACGTGATGTATTAGAAGTGCACTAATCCGACATAATCGTAAACGTGTGCTATGATTTGCTTGTTTGAAATGTTTTAGCTTAGCATTACTTTAGTGCAGGCTTCGGCCTAGTTGCCTGGTCTCACGGTTTAGATGCTCGTATTTTTCCAATGTGCTAATAAACGTGTATTTTTGCTTGAAGCTGTACTTTTCCACTGAGATCGTTCACATGCTTATCTTAAGGTTTCGTGCCAGCCTGGCATACTTCTCTCTTTACTCCAAGGTCAATCTGCAGGTGCGGACAATGGAAGCTCTGAAAGTGAGTTAATTGGTATAAAATGTTGCAACTTGCGTACCCGTCTCCAAGGATAATGTATGCTTAAGTAAAAGCTTGAGAACTGTTGTTTTTGATTGGACAATTTGAAGCTAACCTATGAACCCTCCAATGGAAGACCCTACTGGATTTGAACTGTTGTCTATTTAAACCAGGTGCACGAGAAGAAAGTAGCCATTTGCCAGCCATTACAGCCATTGCAGCCATTGCAGCCATTACCAGCCCGATACCCGCCATTTTGTAGACTTTGCAGCTATTATGGCCCACCTTGCTGCGACGCCATTTTGAAAGAGACTCTGATGCTTTCTCTAATCGAGAGAAAGAGACTTTAAATGATTCTTGCCCTAGAGACTTTAACTTTGATCCCCTTGCATGAAGTAGTAGTTTTATTTTACCGCCGTGAGGCAACTGCCCCGTCCACCCCTGCCCCTTTGCCCCGTCATATGCTGATCGAGAAACGGTACCTGTGAGATGAAGACTTCCTTGAATGCTGATTGTAATTGGTAAATATGAAAGGAAATTGTATAATTACATTGTGTTTCTTTTAGGTAACCAACTGCTGATTTTTGACAAGAGCCCTAGCTAGGAGTTTTTCCAAATTAATGTTGCTAAATTGTTTTGCATGAAGCCCCACATGCCGATGCTAATTTGAGGTTAGATGAGGATTCCTTTTGTTGCACGATGCAATTTGAGACCTTGTTATGCTGACTAAATGTATGCAATAAGCTCATTACAGATTATAGTATTAGTAATTTGCATTGCTATTATCGAATGCCTTGTTATTCAAATGCTGCATAGATTGCACCTGTTTCGCCGCTATGGACAGCTATTAATGTTCATTTATGTTTATCATTTGGTGTTGAGACACATCTATATTGTGCTAGCTTTGTTAATATAGGGAAATAAATTCACTAACTTTGAATAAACTGGTGTGGTTATTCCTGACTGAAAGGTCAGGGTTCGCCGAAATGTATTCTGGATTAATTGTTAAGTGTTATGTTGATCAGGGTATTGCTTATGTTCGTTATTGATTATTGATTTAATGAAATTGACTGATTAAGGGTGGAGAGGGTCTCACTTAGCCAAAAGATTCATCGGCCTAAAGAGCGTCCAAATACAGGTAAATTATTAGTACGGAACGCTCTATCAAGTCCTATCAGAAGCTTGAGCTCTATTCAATAATTTTTTATTGTGGCCCCTGGTTGCAGAGGATTAGCAATTGTAAACTTGTAATTTATGCTTACTTCTGTAGCAGTCTTGGTAGATCAGCAAATTATATCTGCTGGGGTGGAGATAGGCTTGATTAATTGTATAGTTCTGTACGCATATTTCTATCATCTAGAACTGACTCCTAAGTCTAGTCCAACAGTCAATCAATATCTCTCATGATGCTCACTATTGTGACGACAAGGTTTTGTTTGTTGGTCAGAGAGCAGTCCTCAGGCAGCATAGTTGCCCCATGCTCCAAAAATTACCTCTAGACCACAGGCAGCTCTAAGGTAGGGAATTGTTATAGCTAAAGGGTAGCTAAGGGCTTTGAATAAAAGAAGAGTACACAAGTATATAAGGTCCTTTCAGTATTTGGCACAGTTGCTGGTAGTTTTGCGTGAAAGAAAGGCTTTCTCAGCTTCAGTAATAAGCACAAAACAGTTAAAGCCTGCCAGTAAGAGTGTTTGTTTCCCTTAGATTCACAAAAGGTACTGGAACAACCAACAATGAATATTATTATGGAAGGTCAGTCCCTACCTCTTTCTCACTAGCTGTAATTAAATGTCATGTTTTAACCCCTTAACTGTTGAGGCTTCCCACCGCTAGTGTTGAGCCCTTTTTTTAATGTTTGGTGCATGTCACGCTTAAGAACTTTTTTTCATAAAAATGATCCATGCAAAATGTCTTGCCTTTTTTCCTACACATGATCAATTCTAAGTGTACCCAGTATTTGTAGATTCCACTACAGGGAACCTTTAATGTAGCCAAAATATAGGAATATGTTGGAGGAGGATGGTTTGGAAAATTGGGCACAGTGCTCTTGTCTCTCTTAGGTACCTATTTTTCTGAAATATATGGGTTTGGTAAGTTTTTCTGGGTGACGGTTGTGCTTGGAGATAAATTCCTAGGGTATCCATATCTCCAAAACTGGTCATATTTCATGCCACAAATTTGATATCTTCATATTGCATTTTGAGGCCTTTCCTCTTACGGGCAGTAGCTTTATTCAATAGATGTGTGGGAGCTCAGAACAGTGTAACAATTGTTATTGTCATTTTCCTTCCATTTTGTGGTTCTGTAAGCCGGTGTGCCAGAAAGAATACATTTTTCTAAATTTCCTCTGATTTATATGATCATGGTAGTACGAGAAGCCCAAATTCCAAGCTGGACAAATAACCATTATTGCAGAACTCAGTGTCTTGGGCAATTTTAAAAAACGCAGAGATTTCATTCATTCCAAATTTTCATTTATTATTTTAAATTTTTTCACCACGGTCGCTAGAGGAGAATTGCTGCTATTCTTTGGGGAACTTTGCACCTAAGGCACTTTGAACTTTAACTCAGGGTGCATTTGAAGTTTACCACTAAAAGTGAATTCGGGGAATTTCTTATGGTTATAACTGAGGAGCGCAGTGCCATTCTTCCTCCGACTCCAGGGGCCATTGTTGGACGCCATTTTTTGGAAGAGCAGTCTAGTGTTCAATAGATTTGCTCTACCATTTGCTACTTAATCAGACCCATGCTGCGGATGCATGCCAAAGGCAAGCCTGTCTGTGCCTGCCCGTGTCCGGCCTTCAGAGTACTTGAAGGTAAGGGCCGTCTCTACCTGAGGAATAGACTCAGCCTGTACAAACAAGAGAGGTTGCTGAGGTCCAATAACCTCTAGCTTATGCAAATTTCCAGCCCGGCATTGAGGCAGTCCTTTCAGTGTACTGACTGAAAAGCTCTGGAATACCTTTGCATGACTCAGTCAGTTGACAGTTTTAAAACTGAGTAAAAAATCTGGCTCTTTGGTCAGGATTAGTCCTTGATGACCTGGTACGTTCTGAGTCGATTCTTTGAGCACTGGGATTCTTCTGCGGAAGTAGTTGTACGCTTTACAAATGCAATTTAAAAAAAATTCTGAAAGTAAAAAACCTTTATCTTTTGCAGTGTTTATTAGTGGTACTGGCCTAGCAAGACTATGAAGTAAATACACCTCCTACAGCAGATGTGATAAAGTATGACTTTTGTAAATATAGCACTCATACACTAGTCATTGCAGAAGTCGGAGTCATTTTGAAAAAAATCCACATAGTCCATCCTAGAGTTTAGTCTCAGACCTTTCAAGGGCAGCAGCACGGAATCCACCAGGTGTTGCAGAACATGAATATTGGATAATAATAAAATCAGTCAGAGTGAGTAGATCAGCCAATGGTTTGCAGTTAGCGTATAGCTATTTGAACAATGAACATGGAAAGCATTGCAGGTTTAGACTGCTAGTTCCCATTTCAGTATTTGTTGCAGAGCTTCCCCACAAACAGAAATGTATTAAACTGGAGCAAGAATGTGATCACATAGGTACTTTGAGTGTACATAAGGGTCAATGTGAGAATGTGCCTCTTTTTCTGTCACCCCTTTTTTGATGGTACTGTTTTTAAACTCAGAGCTTGAAGAAACTACTGTCCATTTTCAGTGTATGTTCCCCGACCCTTAAAACATGGTAAGTCTGGCATATTAACTTTCCAATGAGGCCACAGTATATGCTGTAAAAAAATACACCAATGAAATAGAAAGTTGAATGTCACATGGAAACTATTGCACCAATTGTCCCATTCACTTAACTGACAAGGAAAACATAGCTTCAGGCCGACATGTATATCCTGACTTCTGTACCTTTTAAATTTGCAGAAAGACCTGTCGAACTTAACCTTTTGACAAGAGAGAAATCCTTCTTTCAAATATTAAGTAAATCACTTCTAAATAGGCCCGGCAGTCCACAAAGCAGGTTGCCTGGTGTTTAAAAAGTGAGACATGCAAGAAAAATTTAATGCAATTCTCTTACTGGTTGAGGAGGTGGAACCCTACTCAAGCACAAACAGCAGTTTGTTTCAGGGTGAAATCACAAACAAACCGTAAAAAACCTGTGCTTAACCCTAGGATAGCTCGACACAGAGCAGTCAGGCTTAACTCAGAGGGAATGTATAATGTATTGGTGCAACACTTCAAACAGTAACACGGTGAAAACACACCAAAAAAGGATCTCATACCAGTTTGGAAAATTAGAGCAAAATTGAATATTTTAAGACCAAAATGGCAAAAATCCCATCAGTAGAACAGGAGATATGCAATTTTAAGGATTTAAGTGAAAATAGCGACAAAAAAAACAAAGCGCCACGCATGGATATCTGGTTGTGTGAGATTGACACATTCAGGCTTACTGCACTGGAGCTCTGGTCAGATACAGGAATAAGATTAGATTGGCTAAAGAGTTATCGTCATTAGAAAACCCAAAGTGCCACTCATGGTTATCTAGTTGTATGAAAGTTGGAAAAAGTCACATGTGCAGGCTCACCGCAATGGAGATCGGGTCAGATACAGCAACCAGATTTGTCCGGCTACCTTCTCGGTCCAGCGCAAAGAGTTTAGTTTGCAGTGGAGCAGGGAAATGGATGGTCATTGTTGTAGGCTGAAAATCCAGTTGCCATCACAAATGGTTGAGACGGTACTTCCCAATGGAGGTCTCCATGAGTGTTTGATGATGTAGTGCAAAGGGTTGTGCTAACAAGTTCGTGTTGGTTGACTGTGCAAATGACAAGATGTTTTGAACAACGCCTCTGCTTGCATTCACAAAGAGCCCAAACATGTCAATTGCACTTTTATGAGGCCACACCAAGATTCCAGGACCTGAGAGTGAACTCTTACATTAGCTGGATTTGGATATTGGGTCAGGTGGTTGGGAGCCTACTATGTCCCTATGGCTCTGGACAGGAGGCCAGCGGTCTAGCACATGGAGTCACTCTTAGAGTCCTGTGTTCAGGGGCAGGTCCAAACCCTCTGACTCACACAAGAAATGCTGCAGGACACCAATTCAGCAAGGCAGCAGTCCAGCAAGGCAGTAGTCGAACAGGCCAGCCGTCCAGCAGAGTGACAGTCCTTTCAGCAGCACAGTACTCCTTCTTCCTGGCAGAGTTTCCACAGGTCTAGGAGTGTGCTGAAGAATTGGTGTCTGAGGTGCAATAGTTATACCTGGTTCTTCCTTTGAAGTGGGAGAAGCTTCTGGAGGATTCCCTTTGAAGTTCACATGACTCCTGTCTTATTTGTTCTGGTTCCTGACTAGCTATCGGGGGTATGCAGCCCTTTGTGAGGAGGCAGGACACATCCTATTAAAATGTAAGTAAGACTATGCCCAGCTCCATTCTCCTATCCTGCCAGCGATGGCACATTCAGGCACACCTAAGAACTCTACTCTGTGTGGCTGTCTAAGAGAAATACACAAAGCCCAACTGTCAGCTACACTCAGTCATGTAACCCAGAAACAGGCTGCATCCACTAAATGGCTAAGGCAGGAAAATGCCAACTTTCTAAAAGATGCATTTTCAAAACTGCAATTCAAAATCCAACTTTACCATAAGGTAGGACTTTTCATTACAATTCGAAAGACGCCAAACATGAAGTGGATTCCTATTCTCATTTAGAAATTACAGCTTATTAAATCTAAAAAGGCAACTCCAATGTTATCCTATGGGAGAAGGCCGGCAGCGGTGAAAAACAAATGTAAGAGTTTTTCACTACCAAGACATGTAAAACCTAAAGGTACATGTCCAATATTTTAAATACACTACACTCTGAACTCAGGAATGTCCAGGGCACACCCTAAGGGTGACTTGCATGTATTAAAAATAAAGGTTTGGGCCAGGTAAAGGGTTTATGTTGTCAGGTTGAAATGGCAGTTTAGAATTGCACACACCAGCTGCAATAGCATACCTGAGTCATATTGAAAGTGCTACTTGAGTGGGTGGCACAATCAGTGCTGCAGGCCCACTAGTAGCATTTAATTTACAGGCCCTGGGCAAAGGTAAATCCCTTCTTCAATGGACTTACAAGTACATTAATTATGCCAGTTGGGCATAAGCCAATTTTACCATGTTTGAAGGAGAAAGCACAAACACGTCAGCACCTATCAGCAGTGGTGAAGTGCACAGAGTTTTAAAAGTCAGCGAAAATGGGTTCAGAAAACATAAGGGTGAAAGCAAAAAGAAACTGGGGATGACCCTGCAGAAATGGCTAGGTCCAACAATTATTTTCACTGTGTGGGCTGACGCTGGTTCTTTGAAGCATTGGTGTTACTGCAGCTGGCCTGTCAGTCTTGCTTTGATGTGTTGAGGTGTAAAATACTGCTCTCAGAACAGAAAGAATGGCCGGGCCTGGCAGAATGGCCCTGGGGAGAAGTATGGCCAGTTTAACACAAGAAGGGCAATTTAGGAGTGTCCAGGAACTTCACCGACTTAAAATGTACCAGGGGAGACCTGTAAATGTATTGTTTAGTGCTCCCAAAACAGTCCATAGCCTCCTGGATTTAGTTTCACTGGAGGAGGGATCCGGACAGTGACAGAATTAGAATTAAGTGGTTGAGTGGGAAGGGAGGACTCGTTATCTTAAATACACCCCTAGGTTTGCCACAAGCTCCCTCTAGTGGCAGAAAGATTTTCTCATGTTGCATTTTACTGTGGCATACTTTACAGTGAAGCAAGCAGAATGTATTGCCAAAGGGGGAAGGTCTGCCCCTGGAATGTATGCAAGGCCTGAGTGGAGTTCTGCTTTATAGAACTCCATGAAGTGCCTCTGATGCACTACGTGGAGTTCTGCGAAAAATGGTGTTTGGTAAAGGCTTGCTGTTTGCACTGATTTTCAGCAATAGTAGTTTATCCCACGCTGTAAAATCAGCACTGACTGCATCATGTGGAGTGCCAGTGGGCACTAACTTCTTTCTGCTGCTCGAGTAGATTTTCTACTCAAGCAGCAGCTTCCTCAAAGTGAGAGGCAGCTATCTCAACATGTGCAGTAGTGACTTGCTGCGACTACCCACGTTCAGAAATCTCGCTCTCCAACTTAGCGATTTCTTGCACTCTCCAACTTTATATAAGCGAGCCCCATTAGAGAAAAACCTCTGCTCCATGTCACTTCCCAGACTTTTTCAGAACAAAGCATGGAGTGGGCAAAACTCAGCGAACTCTGCCGCAGAGTGGAATTATTTTCAATGGGAAGGTGCTACAGTAACAGTGGTTGATCATCTGTAGTGCTGGACTTACTCCAGGTCGGATCTGCAACACATCTACTACTCTTTTGGGTCCTTTTTAGTTTTACTAATTTTAAAAGTGCAGTTTGTGAAAACAATGGGCTTATTGTTTTATGGGCAGGTGCCTGTACCTCTCTAAGCACTTTCTTACCCCCTTTGGAATTCCTTCCTTACTCCTCCCTTAACCCCTCCCATTTTGTAGTAAAATTGCCCTTTTTCCAGAATTGCGAGTTGCATTTTGGTAAGTAGTACTACTGTAGTAATACTCTATGAACTACAAATCATAGATACATTTCGGCCTTTAGTGTTTATACTTGGATAAATACTGAGTCCCCACTCTTAAAGTTCAAATTATGCCTGGGTAGAACTTGTGGAGTTTTACTCCACGGAATTCCGCGGAGTTAGAAAAACATTTCCAGAGATACCGTGTATTTATGATTAGCTCCAACACATGAAATAGTATCGATTTTTTGAAGAATTTTACAAATGCAAGTTCTGACTGTTCAGCAGTTTCCATTAAGGACTTGCTGGTCCATATGTTGTACTTCACAAGACTAAAGTTATTGAACTACTGTATTTCACTAGAGCACTCTATCTAAAGATCAAATCATCAGAACATTTATCATACTTGCAAGACTGATTCCTTCAACTCAGAATGAGAGATTGTTCATTCACCCTATGTTACTTTACACTCTTCTAGTAGAATAGTATCCCTGCTCTCCTAACAGTGGAACACCTCTGCATTATAGGCGGCTAGCTAGTTGCTCAGAGCACAGTGGGCTAACCACAATAGACTGTATGGAATTGCTTCATAATCTTTTTTTATGGATAGCATTTTGCTGTCAGTCAACCTGTTAGAGCAACATAGTGAATCATTTATATTTAAGAAAATCAGATGTGTTTTACAAGCCAGATTACACTACAGGTTAGGATAATCAGTTTTTTATATAATCCATTAACCAACAAAAGGCATTAGCTGTAGTTAGCCTAGATGTGTTCTGTTCCCTAATGCTACATGCATTGTAAGATTATTTGTGCACTCTTCACAATGTTCTTTGATACAGTTAACTCCACATTATTCTTAACTCTACTGTAGCTGTACCATTTTAAAATTAACTTATCAAATATAAATGTATGATTTCTTTCTGTCATACATTTGTGTTTTACTCATAGAAGCCACATAGGCCCACCCCCAAAAGACCACGGCAAAAACATCAGCATTATCTTGAATTACCTCATTATTGCCAAACAATGGCCAAACAAGTTAACATTGTCACCTCCCTCTGTTTATTCATTCTATGTATCCTCTGCAAAGTAGTCCAATGGCTCCCCACTAACACCAAGCTCAGAGTTACCCAGGCCCTCATCACCAGCAGACTAGGCTGTGGGTACATACTCTACACCAGCAAAATGAATCAACTCATGCAAAGACTCTAGACCTCCCAGAATGTCGCCACCAGGCTCGTCTTCAACATATCCTGCAGTACACACATCACACCCCACTTCAGAGAGCTACACTGGCTACTAATCCAGAAGCGATATCAATTCAAACTGCTCACCCACACATACAAAGCCCTCCACAATGTCACACCTGCCTACCTCAACCACAGCATCAACTTTCACTAACCTAGCAGGCAACTGTGCTTAGCCACACTCTAACTTATGCAAATATCCCACATTTGCAGGAGCAAATAGAAGGACACTTCTCCTACATTGCCGCCAAGCCCAGAAACAAACGTCCGAACCACATCAGAACCTTCCTATCCCTACTTGAGCTTCACAAGAAACTTAAGTCCTGGCTCCTCAACTAAGAGCCCGATTGGCCTACTCATCTGCTCCAGTTGCTGGAAACCCCTTGGGTGATAAGCGTGCTGTACAAATCCTCAAAACATCATAACATTTTTGTCCTGCCAGTTGTACATAAATCCAAAGAAACAAAGAATTAATGTGTGCCCCCTCATAAGACTTCCTTGCTGGGAATATCACCTGCAGCAGTATTGTGTACTCAGTGAAATATGTTAGTTTAGAAGAAGCATTTTTCCGGTCACAAACTGCCCACTTTATCTGTAAACTTGAAGGTACAATGATCTTTCTCATCTCAAACTTGGTAGCTCCTAAACGGTCATCTGACTTACTGCTGATAGTAATTCTGAAAGGTAACAGATGGTACCAATTGATTTACGTATTGTTTTCTTGTTCATTTACTCATTTAACATCAAAACCACATGCAATTTTGACCAATGTGTTGTCTTTAATTTAACATAGTTTTACTATCAATTTAGCGACAAAATGGATTTTGAGTTAGTCTTTGTACACATCTAACCCTGTAAACTCAAGGAAATAGATGTAACACATTTTTAGTTAATGATCCCTGAAGGGTCTACTCTTGTGCTAGTATACGCTTAAGGATGGAGTTTCTTAAGTGGAGCAGAAAGCGCAGTTTTAACCATCCATACACTGTTAAATGAGAGATACCCCTATTGTATCACTTGTAATGCATTTCATTTTTGTTTATTTTTTAAAAGCTTTTATTTGATATTGAGTGTGAACTCACACTTGTGTACAATACAGTCTGGAAATGCAACAGCAATTTACAATGCAATATTGGATGCTGATGTTTTCATTACAGTTGTCCTTCTATGTTTTGTTATATGTCAATTGTGTCTTTATGAAATTGTGCTGGAAACAGTACAAAAGGTTTTGAAAGACATCTATATATTTGGAAGAAGATTCTAATATTGCTCTGCTTCCTAAAACTACTCATCTGCCATACAAAATTTCAGCATACTGTTTGAGCATTTTGGAAAGGTGTTCAAATTCTTTGGACCTCAGACAACCAGTGTCAGACCTGACATCTTTGGCATAGTATCCCTCCAATGTTTTGCCTTCATGCATGCATCCTGTTTTGCTGAATTCATTTTTGTGAAACAAAGTAAGAAAAAGTTGTAAGAGGGGACCGATTACAGTCAAATGTTGTAAACCAATAGGTATCTAACTCATTTTATGGGCTATGACTTAAAAAATGCCATACCATCAATTTCCAAGTCTTGCTTTTATATATATTTTTGAAGACAATCTTGTACAAGACAAACAGACAGAGGCGGCTCCTTCGCAATGGCGAAGGAGAATCACCCCCTTGGCTGAGCCACGAGCTGTAAGATAAAACAATATTTCTTCATCATTTTATCTTTCAGCTGCTAGCTCAGCCAGCAGCATATGCAGGAGGGGTGAGGCTGGGCCACGGGAGGGGGATAGGGGAGAACAGAGGAGGAGAGAATGCACCTAAGTGCGCATGTGTGTTTGGTCAGCCGTCTTAGGCCTGCCAAACACACATGCCTGCTAAGGTTTCTCCAGACTGGCTGTGTTGAACAGCCGGGCAGGTGAAACTGCATAGACCGCAGGGTTGTTTCTGAGCAGCAGTCAAAGCCACTAAGACCAATCTTGTTGCGGCTTTCATGCTAGGTTTCGCATGAGAACAGTGCCAGTGTTGCTAGGGGGCCTGTGCTGGTGTCCCAGTGAATCCTGGGACATCATCTGAAGAGGGGTGCGAGGTGGCAGGAAGAGGTAGTATTTTTTAAAAAAAATTGTATTCGCCTCCCTCCACCCCTCCCTTTGAGATTAGCAGCAGCTGCCGCTGCAAACAGATCATTGCATTTACACAATCCTTCAGTTATTGTTTAGACATGTGTTCAATTATAACAAACACAAAACAGACATGATGTGCAAATCTGCAATACATATCTACATCACGTCTCCTTTCTTGCATAGCTACATTGAGTTCTGTGGCTTTGGTGGTACATTCCTTATTCTGAAATCCAAATCCACCACAAGGTAGGCAGCACATAAGCAAAGTCAATACTTAGCGTGAGTCTTTCTGAAAGTTTTTTTGCTTTGTCCTAATTCAATCTTAAAATTTGTTTATCAATCCTTAGACTCCTCCACTAGGTAGGATCGGCAAGTTTGGGCCAAAGCAACGTATTGCCTCTTCAGGACGAAATAAGTCAAGTAATGTGTCTAAACAACAAACAAAATCAGGAATGTCATGTTTAACGCCAGCAACTTCTTAAAATGTGCATAATTCACACAAGTCACTATTCCTCACTGCACCAATCAGGGCTAGTAAATTTGCCTCTGTGACTCTATGATCACACACCAAGACGTCTGCAGTGATCACATTAGCGAGCTGAGGTTTCATAAGGTAAAGGAGTATATTTTCCTTTGATTTTTTTAACTTGCATTTATTTTTCATCTGAGCTATGTGTGTGTTTTTATATAGGTCACCCAAAGATGGAACAAAACAATAACCTGTTGATTCTTTCTTCCTCTTCACACTCACATACTCTGCCCCATGCCACCCAGTAGTACCGTCCTCACACTTTTTTAATGGACTTTATCTGCTGCTTGGAAATGAAGACAGCTTAGAAATGCAACTTTCAGCGCTTTCAGGCTATCTACCTTTGCATATAATAGCAGAGTAATGACATTACATGTACTAGAAAGAGGAAAATGCATCTCTGGATTGTTCCTGCATAAAAACAATCCTGCTGACCATGGTGCAAGGGTGCCTGTGCTGGGGCTGCGCAGCAATGTGAGCACCAGCTCAGGGGGAAAAGACAGAAATGCACTGTATCTTGTAAATACAATGTATTTCTGCCCTTTCCGTGTAGGCAGGGCAGCACAGCAAGGTCATTTGCTGTGCTGCCCTGCGCCACAGGGCTTGTAAATGTGCCCCTCTGATTTTTGCCTTATTTGAGGTTCTGCACAACTGTCTAGGGTTGGGCAAGAAAGGTTAGTTTGCATATAGGACAAAAGCTGTTCTGACCAATCAGGTCTGACACATGTGCACTGTGAATTATTTCAAGATTTTTCTGGGAGGGGATTTGCCATCAGTTGCATTCAATGCATCCTAAATCACCTTGGCCCCAGCCTAAATATGGTGGCCCTTAATTGCACTTACCTTGCGCTTGTTTGGTACATTACGGATGTTTTGAGGATGTATACATTGCAAGTGCAGGCTGGTCGATATCATTGTTTCTCAGGCCCAGTACTTAATTTGTAAAATAAATAAGTGCCAGGGCTCAGGGTATTGCACACGAATCTACTTCAGCTGGTAATCCACACGTATCTTTACACTTAGATTAATCATGTTTTAAGCTGTATTAAATAGTTAAATGCTGCACTAATTATTTCTGCAAAAAATATACACATGTCACAGCCATGTGGCCGCTTCTCATAAACAATGTAAAATATATGCATATTAGAAGGTTTGAAACGATTAAAATGTTTAGATTAGGAGAATTCATTTCTTTCCTGGCCATATCGACATGGAAGAATTCCTTGAGAAGGCCACTTTTTGGAATCTAGAACCAATAATCTAACAGCATTTCTTCTTTGTTTTTGGAAATAAATTATGCTAGAGCCTCTGTTGATTCTAGGCTCTTAATTGTTACATGGTATAGATCGAGGTAGAGGTGTGGGCAATGAGGGACAGAAGTTGCTTTGGGGAGGTAAGTTAACATTTTCCTCAACTGCAGCTAGGAAAGTTTAAGGTTATCGTAGGTCAGAAAACAGAGTCCTAATTTTAGAAATGTTTGGCGGGGAGTCAAATTTGAGGTGAGATGTTTGAAGATAGAAAACCTGTGGAGACAGATGACAATGGCAGGAATATTGGGAATTACCTTCAGGGGTGAAGCGGGCTATCAAGATTGTTGTGAGTTGGTGGAGAGATAGGTGATGGGTCAGCAAGGTAGTCACTGGGATCAGTTATAATTTCAGCCTCTCTTTGATGCGGATCAGGTGTTCCTTGATATTTTGCAGACTGTCTGGTTTGATCTGAAGAGACTTGGGCTGCAGTAGGTCAGGAGGGCTGTGGGGAGGAGTGGCAGTGTAAAGCATCAATTCATAAGGAGGAGCGAATAAGAGGAAGGTTGGGTACTACAAGGATTCCAGTTTAAGTCGAATTGTTTACATTTTCACTGGAAGACTTAGAGAGGGACTGGTTCTACAGAGATACTTTTGAACTAATGTTGAGAAGCATCTGAAAGTGTGTGCCCAAATTGTTTGGATAATAACTTTACAGTGACTGGAGATTGAGATTAACATTTCTGCATTTAGTGAGGGTGAGACACAAAATGGTGAGTCTCATGCTCTGGAAATGTTGGAGTTCTGGGAAACCTATATGGAATCTGAGAAACCTTTAGGCCTAAGAGGGGTGTCATGCATACAAAACAAAAGGTCAGCAATGATGGGCCCTGGGTCATACTTGAAAGTTCAGTGTTCATGTTCTTTGGACACATTATTGGGGTACATTATTTTGAATTCAGAAGTGTGTGCTTTCCTGTGGGACTCTGAGGCAGTGTAGAGAATCATCATGGAAGACATTATGCCAGTGGCGTAAGACGTGTTCTGATGTGTAGCAGATTTGAGACCATCTAAAGAGAGGTTTGTATAAGCAAAGAGGAGCAGAGGAGTACAATGAATTGCTGTTAATTAACTGTAGATAAAATATGCAAAAAAGAACCATAAACAGTAGTTCCTCTTCTTACTTTGAATCTGGCTGATGTGCATATAATGATGTGAACAGCACAAAAAGCAATGAAAAAACATTAGAAGCCTAAAAATTAGCTCTGCCACGAATACCGTTTGTACGTTTGCTGCTGGTAATCACATTAGTGCATGGGTCAGAGTATTTCACTAACCTATAGCATATTATTCCACCTTCTTTATCCAGTTAGTAGGAAACCCAAATATTTAAATTTGTCAGCTACTTACCATAGATGTTTTTAATCTGCTTTAGGGCATCTAAGGTCTCAATATGCACTCAATACAAAGAGCAGTGTCCCACTGATACCTGACTCCTGTGAGATTGAAGACATTGAACTATATTGGAGGCACTATAAGTCTCTGGAAATGATGAGACATATTTGGTGGACACGTCCCCTAAGCACAGCAAAACTGGGACTTGGTGTTGGGCCAAAGATATAATGCGGGTGAAATTCCCTATGGACTTGATGGAGGCACCATAGTGAACATAATGTCCGTCAGGCCGTGGTGGAAAGTCCTACTCCTCCCCCCCCCCCCCGGCAGAGCCAGAGGGAGACATCAGTGGCAGAAACATGATGATCCACCTGACTGTAAACAGAGCAGGCAAGCTGTCAATTTGGCAGCCAGGTACTCTACCACATTGGTGCAGAGAACCCTGTCCATAAAACTCTACACCAAGCCCTGAATTTAAAGTCATCTAAAACAAAATGTGATAAACCCATATGATGCAACATGCAAGCTAACTTTATAGCCATCCTCCACCTGAGAACAAATAAAACCTTTGACAAGTGTGTCACTTTCGTTAAAACGAAGTAATAAACACAAAAGCAGCTAGTGCAGCCATCAACATATGATGCAACGTTGAGGTCAAAAACTGAAGAGGATGCTAGCACCAACAGTCCTAAGATGATGCAGACAAAATGCAGTGCAGAGCACATGTTATGGTATAATGTAATGCACGAAAAACACTTAGAACTGCATACTTTTGCATGTGTCTTCATGCGGAAAACTATGGCCCTCATTACGACCCTGGTGGTCGGCGGTAATTTGGGGAAAGGTACTGCCAACAGGCTGGCGGTACCTTTTCCCAAATTATGACACTGGCGGTTTGACACTGGCGGTTTGGCTTAAGCCAAACCGCCATGTACCATGTACCACTCCGTCCGCCAGGTACCATGTACCACTCCGTCCGCCAGGGTGGTAACGGCCGCTGGGCTGGAGAATTCGGTCTCCATCCAGGCAGCTGTCACAATCCCACCCTCAGGATTATGACCCCACCTACCGCCATGGTTTTCGTGGCAAGCGTACTGCCACGAAAACCATGGCGGTAGGCACTATCAGTGCCAGGGAATTCCTTCCCACACACTGATATGGGTCTCCCCCGCCTCCCTCTCCCTCCCCAGAGTCCTCCACCGCCCTCCCCCTCCCTCTCTTCCCCCCGCACATTTCCACACCCACACACGCACACATACACACACGCATACCCACATCCACCCACGCATGCACACATACATACCCACACACCGCAACACACACTAACATACATTGTCGCACACACGCATTCACAATATACAACATAAATGTACACTCACATTCAGTCATTCACGCACTCATTCAACGTGACTCACACCCGCATGCAAGCATACAAAAACAACCCCCCCCCACACACACAACACCCCCACACACGCACACAACACTCCCCACCACCCTCTCCTGTTAGAGAACCCGACTTACCTGCTTGCAGAGGGTCCTCCAGCAGGAGACGGGACGTGGCGCTGCTGCCATTGCTCATGGTACTGTCGGCATTGTTTTACTGGCGTGGCGCTGCTGCTGACAGCAGCGTCACCTTACCGCCGTCCGCTGCCATGACCGTCGACCGTATTCCTCCAGCCTTCTGGCGGAATTCTGTCTACGGTCATAATGTGGGTGGGCGGCTGGTAGCCACGGCGACGCTATGTTGGCTGCCGTCGCTGTGGCGATAGGCGGTCAATACCGCCAATGTTGTAATGAGGGCCTATGTCTTTCGCAGTTTATTCATTCTAAAGAATTTAAAGTCTGCCTTGAAAATGCATGTTTTTGCTATTTACGTATGTAGTTCAAATCGGATGGGATGAACAGGTCTTAATGGCACTAATCACCTAGAGATAGTGGTGTGAGGAGTAGCAAAGGTTTTTCAGCCACCTGCACAAGTTTCATAGAAAACTTCACAGTTTTTAGGTAGAGTGCGCAAGCACTCTGACGTGTTGTAATCTATCTGTGGGAGAGTAAGGGTATCAGTTGTATTCCCATTCAGTTTCAACAGCTTATAGCATACAAGGAAATATTCTCGATATCACAGAAACTGAAACTGACAATCGCAAATGCTAACCGAAGGGCCCTACTGACATTCCTTGATTCTAGAATTGCAATAATTCAGGAAGCAGTAATGAATAGTACACCTGCACCATCTTTCTCCATGTGTTTCACAGTCATCCTTACAACCCAAAAACAAAAATAAGATGGAAATGATTGAAAAGAATATCGCATCATCTCATTTTCTTGTGGAGTCAAGCTCTCCATTCCTCAGAGAATTCATCCCCAACGCCAGCCACTATCACAGAACTTGTGAATAAATCCTTCATGAAATAATACTAGCCATAACGACATTTATTATACAATAGCAGCTCTAATACAAACCTTCATAACATAGCAAAATCTTACAAAGAGAGGGTCCAGTGCAACTGCATGAGTATGCAGACCTTCTCAAGTTACTCAGTGAACACCAAGCTACATAGAGACCCATGGGAGGGCCTGACACTTTAGACTCTAGTTGTAAACAGCATAGAAGACCTTCTGTGGACCTTCCCATCTCGCTAGGCAAGGACCTTCAACCAATCCTTATGCACCTTAATAACTCAGGAACATGTAACACAGTAAATTAGACATTTTAAGTAGAAGACTTAGAGAATAAATGAAGCGAATTTGAAAGAACACACAAGAGTACATTCAAGAAATTCTTCAATATTTCAGAAAACAAAAAATTGACTAGTCAAAACTCCTGTGCATTGATGTCATGAAGTGATCTCAAAATGCTGCTCTTTGACCCTTCTTTTTAATGTATTCATGTGCTGTGAAGAAGTCACATCCTGGTAATCATGGTCAAAAGGAAGCATGAGCATAGCCTTTGAAATTCGGGCTTAAAGAGCATGTACAGACATAAATGAAATACATTTCCCTAATACACACCTTTGTCACCATTTGCTATTTAGGCTGAACTCAAGACCTATGCAAGACGGCTGATGCAAAATCAAGCATAACACAATCCAGATCTGCTCAATTGATGAGCACACATTGCCAATGCATACAGGCCTGGCCTTAATATGCGAACAAATGCATATGCATGTTTTTGAAATTGATGAGTTTGGTGAATGAGTTTGCCAAAAAAAACAATTTGGCAGCAAACAGGAGTTTCTGGCCAAACTGGAACTGGGATTACATGTTTTGCAGAAAAACATGCACCTGTAAGATATTTCTCAGGCGCATTTCACCATTGATGTCATAAAAAAGGTTTGTCTGGGTAGAGCCTTCAGAATGATCAAAATTCTATTAAAATTGATGTGGAAACACAAATTCCTGTTGCTACTTTCATAGACAAAAATTAGTAAGAGAGTGAGAGAAAGAGATAATTCTGCGCCCATATAATGCTGCATGCTACAGTTCAGTACTTAGAAAGAGTGGGATTTTTGACCAGTTACTGGCCAACTTGTGACTAGAGTCTTACAAGGCATTCCTTAAATTGCCTCCAACCGTGTGTTGGAGACTTTGATGTGAAGTTGTGCCAGAGTGAGAGAGAAACAGGTGAACTGTATAGGTCACAAAAGATGATATAATTGGAGATGGACAAGTAGGAGGCAAAGAAGCAATGAGCTTGTGAGATCTTTATGATGAAAAGTAGGCGAACCATTGGACTGCCATTTTGCAAAAGTCAAAATTGTTTGTGAGAGCCACTGTGTCAACGATCTAGGACAACAATCAGATTTGTACACATGTCTATGATGGAGGTTTCTGTCACTCAGTGAAGCTAGAAACCAGACTCAAACACCCTTTGCAGTGTTTCTATTCAAGGACATTTAAATTTTACTACACATTGGATTGTTTTTGCTGGACAGGAGAAGGATACTAAAAGGTTGTAGCAAGCATTTTAAAGTTCATCATCTCTGAAGAAGTTAAGGACTCATCAGATCTGACTGTCTGTTGGTCTTCACCAGTCTGAAGAGAGATGTTAGCAAATTTTGGTGAGGTGTATTGATTCTTTGGCTGACTTTGGTGAAGTTAGAGTTGTTGACTTGTGGGGTGCGGGCTTTGAAGATTTTATAATCTCAACATTTTAGTCTTTTGGATGGGGGCTGTTAGAAATTTCCCTTTCTGCACCGTCATCCCCAGATGTTTTACCTTCCCCATCCTCTTTTTGTTGAATTCGATTTTGTTGGTTTTAGGACTCTGGGCACTTTACCACTGCTTAACAGTTCTGAGGTCCATGTGCCTTCTCATTAAAACATTGTAGAATTGGCATATAACCATTTAACATATTTGATTTTCTATAAGTCCTTAGTAAAGTTATTTACAAGTGACCAGGGCCTGCACATTAATTGCTATTAGTGGGCCTGCAGCACTGATTGTGCCATTCACTTAAGTAGCCATTTACATGTCTCAGGCCTGCCACAGCAGAGCCTGTGTGTGCACTGCCATGTCTACCTGGCAAAGTAAACGTTTTGTCAGACCCAAAACTTCCTTTTTAATGCATATAAGTAACCCCTAAGGGAGGCTCTGTACATCCCAAAGAGCAGGGTGCAGTGTATTTAAAAGAGTTAGACATGCACTTTTAAGCTTTACATGTCCTGGTAGTGAAAACGCTTAAATTAATTTTTCACGACTATCTCTCCCATAGCTTAACATTGGGATTACCTTATTACATTAAAGAGGTGTAATTCCAAATCTGAAAGAGATAGACTTTTTGAGTTTGGTGTTTCTGGAATCACAATTTAAATTCCTAACTTGTAGTTGGATTTTAAATTGCAATTCTGAAAATTCTACTTTTATAAAGTTGGCTTTTTCTTGACGTAGCCATTTGGTGCCTGCTGCCTCCCTCTGATCACATGACTGGAAGATTGTATGACGGAACCCTGCATGCATATACCCTGCATGCCTTTACAATGCAGTCACTACCAAGACTGCGATGTTACCACACATTACTTTACCACACAAGTTGACACAATGACTTGCCTTAGGGGGCGTTGGACTTTGGAATAGTATAAATTACTATTCGAACTCCAGTCTACCCAACAATAGGGAAGGTGTTGGACCTAAACATCCAACACCAGTGCAACAACGTGCCTCACTAAGGCAAGTCGTAGTAACAACTTGCATGGTAAAGTAGTGCATGGTACCATCGCAGTCGTGGTAGTGATTGTGTTGTAAAAGTAGGACATTGTTCGGATTGCTGGGTAAAGGATGTTTCCCATCTGGGGTGGAGAACAGCTGGGTTTTGTGTATTCACCCTAGACAGCCACATACAAAGGGAGCTTAGGTGTGACTTGATGAGCCATCTGTGTTCCATGTGCCGTCCTGAGCAAGATTGGAGGGAGGAGCTGGATACAATCTCACTTAGACCAGAATATGCTGTGCCCTGTCCACACACAGAGCTGCATGCCCCTTACCCCCTGTGGTGAATCTAGCAGGAAGGGCAGGACATCTGTGCACTTCAAAGGCACCGCTGCTTTGCTGGACTCCTGCTTTGCTGTGCTGCACTACTGTTCCCCTGCCTGGGTGGGAAAGACTGGACCTGCATCACTTCAACCCAGAGTGACTCCAAGGGCTAGTCAGCTGGCCTCCGGATTTGAAATCTCAGGGACATAGCAGACTTCCAACCACCCTACTCCTGCACCTGGTCTCTGCCATCTGTCATGCCAAGTGATAACACCCCAATCCTGGACCCTTGGAAATAAGCCTAAGGTGCTTGCACTAGCGGATCAGACGCATCCCCTGCTGCGGGACCAAAAATGATGCATTGCTGCTGGTGTGTGGAGAAAATCAACTCATTACCTCATGCTTGGGTTGGAATCAGTAGAACCAGGGTTGCATGGCTGCTGTACCTCACATCTTGACACAAGCACATCTCCCTCTGAACCAACACTGCAGTGGTTTTCTCAGTGCAAAGTCCTTGCATCCCTGTCAAGGACAGCCTTGACGATGCTGCCAAAACTCCAAATCGCAGCCTCTGTGTTCATCAGAACTGACACATTGCCTCAACTGTACCTCAACCCCTCAACTTCGATGCAGGAATAATTAGCACTGCAGCCTCACTGTATCTCGGGATCGCCACATCACTGTTATGGCTTGGGAAAAAGCAACATATCACCTATACTGCGGGGTTCGGAACAATTGCATTGCTCTGTAACCCTGATTTAAGGTACTTTTGTTTAGAGGGCCCCAACTGGGTCCCTGTAGCCTGCCTGCGATCCATTGCAGTCAGCCTGAACTCCTGCCTTTGTGCAGGCATGACACAACAAGATAACCCTGCTTGGTGCTTCTTGCTTCTCAGCGCTATTTTACAGTTTAATCTTTAGAAATTCATAACACAAGTAATACTTTTTGAATTTTTTCTGTTTTGATCTTGTTTTCTTTATTAAATTCAGGTCTGTTTTTTAACCAGATGTGGAATCATTTAGAGTGTTGTTTTCACAGTTTTACGGTTTGAAGTGTTGCACAAGTGCTTTACACATTGCCTTTTAGTTAAGCCTGATTGCTCTGTGCTAAGCTACCAGAGGGTGAGCTTAGGTTATTTTAGGGTTTACCTGACACTTACCCTGACTAGGACTGTGGTTGCTACTTGATTAACGTTTACACCCCAGTCAACATTCACAAATTGGTTGGACCACAGAGACTATCTCAAAATCACCTTTTCTGAAAAATCTCCCTAAGTTTGCTGGCTTTTTCTGGACTAGCTTTTTTGCTTGGATTCTAATTCTGTGTTTGTTGACACTGTCAATCAGTGGCACATTGCTAGTGCTCTGGTAATGAAATAGTATTATAAAATTGATTTCAACCAATTGGTTTATTTCACTGTCCTTTAAAGGCATGGTATTTTGGCACAGAAATGTGGCAACTCGTGTGGAAGGTAAATGTTAAGTGTGGGCTGTAGTGTGTACTTACAGTATCCACATCTATGACACATGCTGAGCTTCAGTTTAACAGCACTGCAGTGAATGGAAAAGTGCCTATTGTATAGGAAAATATATTTTTAGCCATTAGATAAGTCACCTCTAAAGTTTACTTTGTTAGCCCACAGGGCTTATTTGTCAGGATTTCATAGAAATTCAGACCCAGGACTCCAACACCACTCACACTCCTTTCACGGTCAGTAATCACACTCCTTTCCCTTTCAGTCAAATAGGATTTGTAATGAACTCTAGAATGAATGCCCGGGGGAAAAGAGAAAGGGAGGAAGAGAAAAGAAACACTGGGAAGCGTCTCTGCCTGCTGCCTAGGGGAGCACATGCCGGTGGAAGATGTGCAGCAAGAACCTTTGGCTGCAATGGACCGACTAGTAACCCCTGTGCCCTACTAAAAACGTTACATTCATTTGAATATACTTGTGAACAGCAGGATAAAATGTCTTGAAAGTATCAGTAGATTTGCTTGCCAGAGTTTGGAAGTGGCGAGGTCATGACTAACCACCAGGTGACCAGTATATAGCCTGGGAACTGAATATGATGGTCTGCCTCCAATAGTAGAGTTGCTGACAGCCAGAATGGTTTGGAGTGTTTGAAGCTTAGCAGGAATTCCAAAATGGTATTAGGTGTGGGAGAAGACTTCTGCTCTGCCAGCGGAGTTCACAAAGTTTTGCCTGCTCTGCACGGAGTGCGGAGTACCGAAAAACTCTGCAAAGAGACGCAGAGTGGAGTTTTTTCTCTCACACGGCTTGCCAACATTAAGTTGGCAAGTGAGAGAATTTGCTATGTTGGCGAGTGCAAGCAAGATTTCTGAACGCGGGCAGTCACAGCAGGTTGATACTGCCCTCGTTAAGAAAACTGCTGCTTGTGTTGAGGAAGCTGCCGCTCTAAAATCTACCCAAGCAGCAGTAAGAATTTAGCACCCTCTGGCGCTCGGCGTGATGCCATTTGTGCTGATTTTACAACATAGGAGAAATTGTTGGTGCTGAAAATCAGCACAAACAGCGCAACTTACCCAAACTCTGCCACTCACGGAACTCTGCTTAGCACAGCAGAGTTTTTCGGCACTTCACGAAGTTCCGTGTAATAGAACTCCATCCAGGTCTGAACAGAATGAAGCAAAGTACAGTTTCAATGGAAGGAAAGGTTAACCTGAGATGCCAAGGTCCCTCAAGGGAACCAAAGAGGAGCAAAACAAAAAAAGGTTCAGGGAACACAAACAGTATAAACTTATGCGAACGGAATACAGAACCTATCAACTGCTGCTGCCAGACAATGTGTAATGCTATGGCTGATACTGATTCTTCCCATCTCTTACTGACCCTAAAGTGTCCAAAAAATCCTAGCACCTTCCACAATGAACTAGCTTTTTTGGCTTCTTCTACCTTTTCTGGAAACATTTGGCTTTTTTTTCTCCGTTCCAGAAGTGTGATTCTACCCTCTTTTGACTTGCCAGCTGCCAATGGGCCATTTACCAAAGTCTCCAGTCCTGACCTATAGCAAGCTTATATCATGGAGCCTAAGAAATATAACCATTTTCTTGCTGCACTGGACACAACCCCTTGAGAGCCCAAACTCCTGGATTCCTGTCATTACTGTACACTATGTTGGAAAAGCTATATTTTCCCGGAAGAGGGCTGGATTCTACAGCAATCCTTATTTCATATTTCCCCCTGGGAAAATGCTAGAAAAATTATTCAAAGTTGGTTTTCCCTTTCTTTCAAAAACAATTTAATGGTAAAAGTAGGTTTTTGATAACTTAAGTGGAAATGTAATTTTAAGAACGCGTACTTTGTGCTACCTTATAGGAAAATGGTTTCTGGCCAGTTTACCTCTGTCCTACTCTACAGTGTCAGTACACATTCATGATGGGAGGTAACAACCATGGGCCACATTTACAAAGGTACTTATGTGTAGTAAGGTTATCACAGTCATTGCACAGTCTCCACACTCAGGGAAGAATCTCTGCATGGCATTTCTCAGTGCAAAGGTTCCATACCGAGTGCAGAGATGTATCTTCATGAATGGGTCCCCATGTTCCCAGAGGACAATGACATGGCCTCTGGGCCCAGAAAATCTGAGTTATTGTCAGCTTGACAGTTAACAGGGTTTAGCTCTTTGGGATGGGAACAGGAAGAGTTAGCAGAACAAATGTCAGCCTTGCTACTACTTCTTCTGATTTGCTGATGCCAAATGGGGCTTGCTGGAGGAAAGGGATCTCCATCTTTGCTTTTGGTCACCTGGGAATTTTTACAATAAATGAAAGGAAGTGCTGTAAGACGAGGTAGGTTAAGTTTTGTACTGAACAAAGTCATCACAACTGTTTTTTGAAAAATTAAAACAAATAATGGCACACAGCAAATAGGCCCCTCTAAATGCATGGACCATACCTACATGCATACAGATCTCATGTTCACAAATGCCAAAAGGCGTACATGCAGATATGCACGCAGCCATTCATAATCAATACACAGTTTGATGTTCTTCAGGGGAGCACAGAGTAAAGTTCCTTATGAAGCACTGGTCATGTACATCATCGAGCGCTGTGTGATATCCCCATGAAATAATTATTTATTATGCACCACAGGACTATGGGTGGTGTGCATGCTGTGAGCACAGAATGGTATGCATCAGGGGAGCACTGTATGATGTGCAGATCAGGGTACAGGTATATGTGAAAACTGTGCTTATTGTTATGTTATGTTATCTTATCTTATGCAATCTTATTGTTAGTAATGGAGTCTTTGGTTGGCAGTCAGGTCACCCCATGTCCAAGCAAAGACCCTCACTCTAGTCGGGGTAAAGGAGAATCACCCTCAGATAACCCACAAAATGACTCAATACAGGTTCAGAAAAATAGCCAATATTTATCTAAACAAAACAAGACCGAAACAACAAACATCTGACATACACAAGTCAAGTTATGAATTTTTAAACATCAAAGTGAAAAGTAGTGCTTAGAAACACAAAATGCTTCGATGAGGTGATAATATGGCGTCATGACAGAGTTGTTCCCAACGATCCGATGCCAACAGCGCTGGGTATGGAGTCACACAGACATAGTAAAGGGTGAAAACAAGCCGGTGGGCGAAGTCGGGGATCGAGGTGTCGCTGGATCCGAGGTGGCATCAGTTCTGGTGCTGCGGGGCGAAGGAACAGAGGCGTCACAAAAAGGTGTTGGGTTCTTGCTGCGGATCGGTGGAGGTGAGGCGGCGTCAGTGCAAATTGGTGAAACTGCACACTTCGGGTGGAGTCGGTCACGATGTGGTGCGTCGACTTCCACAAAGTCGTGGACTTCTGCAGGACTGCAGCAATGTTGGGACTGCGAGGGGCGTTGCACTCCAGCGAGGACCACAGAGTCGGTTACAGGCGGGGTCACGAGATTCGGCAGTGGCGTCGGTATGGAACCGTCCGAAGTTGTTTTTTGGGGATTTTCACCCGCTTCTCCTTTCAAGGGCCGAGGGACTGGATAGGTCACCACTTGTCAGGGCAGGAGTCTCAGCAGAGAGTCCAGGTGCTGGTAGGGGAAGTCTTTGATGGCCCTCAGACTTCAGAACAGTGGGCAAGCTCAGTCCAAGCCCTTGAAGATTTTTTACAAGCAGGAATATACCACAAAGTCCAGTCTTTGTCCCTTTCACAGGGAGACGCAGCAACTGCAGGATAGCCCAACAAAGCACAGTCACAGGCAGGGGCAGCACTTCTCCTCAGCTCTTCAGCTCTTCTCCTTGGCAGAGGTTTTTCTTGATTTCAGACGTGATCTGCTCTTAAGGGGTTTTGGGTGCCCTTCTTATACCCCTTTCTGCCTTTGAAACAGGCCCACTTCACAGGAAAGTCTCTGTTGTTTGTGAGATCCTGCCTTGCCCAGGCCAGGCCCTAGACACACACCAGGGGGTTGGAGTCTCCATTGTGTGAGGACGAACACAGCACTTTCAGGTGTCAATGACCACTCCTCCTCTCCCTCCCAGCACAGATGGCTCATCAGGATATGCAGGCTACACCCCAGCTCCCTTTGTGTCACTGTCTAGGGAGAGGTGCAAACAGCCCAACTGTCAAACTGACCCAGACAGGGAAGCCACAAACATGCAGAGTCACAGAATGGTTCAAGCAAGAAAATTCCTACTTTCTAAAAGTGGCATTTTAAAACACACAATCTAAAAACAACTTCACTAAAAGATGTATTTTCAAATTGTGAGCTCAGAGATCCTAAACTCCATATTTCTATCTGCTCCCTAAGGGAATCTGAACTTTATTAAAATTTAAAGGCAGCCCCCTTGTTAACCTATGAGAGAGATAGGCCTTGCACAGTGAAAACCGAATTTGGCAGTATTTCACTGTCAGGACATATAAAACACCTTAGTATCTGTCCTACCTTAGACATGCACTGCACCCTGCCCATGGGGCTACAGAGGGCCTACCCTGGGAGTGTCTTATATGTAAGAAAAGCAAAGGTTTAGGCCTGGTAAGTGGGTACACTTGGCAGGTAGAATTGGCAGTTTAAAACTGCACACACAGACACTGCAGTGGCAGGTCTGAGCCATGTTTACAGGGCTACTAATGTGGGTGGCACAACCAGTGCTTCAAGCCCACTAGTAGCATCTGATTTACAGGCCCTGGGCACCTCTAGTGCACTGTACTAGGGACTTACTAATAAATCAAATATGCCAATCATGGATAAACCATTCAACAATACAATTTACAGAGAGAGCATATGCACTTTAGAACTGGTTAGCAGTGGTAAAGTGCCCAGAGTTCTAACGCCAACAACAGAAGGTCAGAAAAAATAGGAGGAAGGAGGCAAAAATATTGTAGATGACCCTGCTAAAGGTAAAAAGTCCAATGCTTATGTTATGTTATTTGTAGAGCACTCTCAATCTTCGTGGTGCTAAGGAGGCAAATTTACATTGGGATCGCAGTGAAGATTGATAGGGAAGAATTCAATATTGTTCCCCCTGCTATCGAAAAGGATTGGCGCCTGAAGGGGAGTGTTTTTTCTCTGGGACTTGAGAGTTTAAAGAGCATGCAAGACTTATAGAGACCAATAGGGCTTTAAGGTAATTCTGATGAGCAGAAAAGTATGTCACTGCTTATGTATGGTGTAAAGCACCACAGACCATATTTTAAAGGCCAAACAAGAGTGGGATGGGCAGCGAATACAGGCATCAGAGAAATGGCTTCTCTTTGACACACTACGAATAAAATTATAAAAGTAATATCGTATGTCCCAGATTACAAAATTCTGTTGGCTTTACAGTCAGTACTGGGTGAATCTGTTTTACATCAAATATGCAATGTGTTATGTTGGAAGAGTTATACGCAATACTAAATATAATGAACAATTGCAAAGTACACATACTTTTTATGAATTAGAGAAGCAGACTTGTTTTTCTTTAGCAGCTTTCGCATGATCTATACTTTTTGGGTGCTTACCACCAAGGACCAAAAAGCATATTTTAGATGAGAAACGTTATTTTATATTGTGTTCCCTCATAAAATGTTGTTAGTTTTTGGTAAGGAAAGATGTAAGAAAGGAGGCAGTCACTATATAGCATTTTTATTTTATAGATATTTTACCCCCACCCATTAGGACAGAAAATATTGTTTTTATATTAATCAAGTTTGTACAGTGCACGCCACGAGAGATGGGTCTTACTGAATCAATCGCCTTTAAAGCAGCGGGACCACAGCTTAAGCTGGGACAATGATGCATGCATATATCACATGATGGAATATGCTTGTCCTCAGAAGTTTGCTATCAAGACATAACATTCTTTTTATCAACCTTAAAACCATTAATCCAATAAATTCTGCATTAGGAATGTGCTGCAGAAAATAAATTCCTTTTCTGAAGTGCTACACAGGACAATCAACCTACAACAGAGCCACATATCACATTCGTAATACAGGTTTTAACTAGTAAAGTTAGTACAGCACCTGCTCCCACTTGACCAGACCAATGAGTGCTATAAAGCACGAGGGGGCACACCGCAGTGCAGGACGCCCTTACCAATTCTAGAGGTACTACATATCCCAGACTACTTTGTGGCCCCAGGAGGCAGCCATGTTCCACAGCACCTGCTCCCACTTGACCAGACTAACGAGTGCTATAAAGCGCGAGGGGGTACATCGCAGCACGGGACGCACTAACCAATTCTAGAAGGACTACATATCCCAAACTGCTTTGTGGCCCCAAGAGGGGGCCATTTTCCACAGCACCTGCTCCCACTTGACGAGACCAACAAGCGCTATAAAGCGCGAGGGGACACACCGCAGCCAAGGGTGGGCCCGTTGGAGCCCAAAGGAGGGTGGGCTTGGCCACTCCCATAACACCTACTATTAAGTAGGCTTTGCAAGAGTTTATGTGTTATTATAGCCTCTGGGGATGGTTATAACAGATTTAAAGAACGAGGTGTCTGAGCTTAAATCCACCGTTAGTTCTTTAATTACAATGGTCAAACAGTTAACATCTGCAGATGTGACATCCAGCAGGGATCGCAACGGTAGCTCCATGCTCAGTCCCCCAGGTCTCTCAAAATGTTTGACCAAATTGCCCTCGAACATCAGTGACAAGATCTGCAATTGCGCTCCTACCCCCTCTGCTGTCAGTCCGGTGCCCCGTGCTGGTCATCCTACGGCAGGCAGTGGGACCAAGATCCCTTGCCAGGCTCCCACATACAATAGTTTAAACATGGGCAACAAACCAAGGCTTCACCACCAATTTCTAATCCTAACAACACTATCCTAATGGTTAACGTCCCCAAATTACACTCACCAGCCGATAGGGAAGGGGAAGATTCAATTACAAATAAGGCGATCCATTGAATCCGCCACGTGAGTGGTTGTCATTCTATTATACGTGAGGGTATAACTGATGCAGTCAGAAGACCAGACCCGGACACCTGCCTTGACACAATTGAGCTGACACTTCAGGATAGGAGCATGGTTGATAATGTGGTGGCCTTAGATGCAAGGATAAGTGCACCTGGGTACTCACACATTCAGTTTAAGTATCCCAGACTCCCCTGCGTGGCAGGGCCGGGTTCACCAACCATTCAGCAGGCATTTCTTCTACCCTAGATGAGAACGACTGACTCAGTGTATCACCCATAATCCCTGCTGATTTACCATCCCTCCCAAGTGACATAACTACCCCTTGGTTTGACTGCTACTCCTACTGCCGACTTTAAAAACACCACCCCTTGGTCCCACCTACCTACTCAGGACCACTTGGTCAATTGCATCAATAGCATTACTGAGGGCAAGACAAGGAGAGTATTCTGGAACGTGGCAGGTTTACTGTCTAAGGTGGTAAAAAGCAGACTGGTGTGATTTTATTAATAGCTTTACCGTAGTCTGTGTAGAAGAAACATGGACAATAAACCCTATCCCCCTAAATGGTTTTAGAGCCTATCATACCCCGGCGGAACCATCCAACTCAGGGAGAGCAAAGGGGGGATCTGTACCTACGTATCAAACACCCTGAGGGCATCTAGTATAACTATGCTGGCACCGCAATCCTACCATCATATAGTTGTAATTGAAACATCAGCTACATGCGTGCTGGCATTAATCAACTTTTATAATAACATCCCGAAAGCCGAGAAAAAAAACACCTTGACTCTACTAAAAAGGGATGTCGAAGCTCTCAGGTAATAGGAAAATCCAGGACTTGGTATTCCTATGGGGTGAGGGGGAGATTTTAACACTGAAGTTTGCACCAGGGGTTCAGAGAATATCTGTGGTTTAAGTGAAAGGGGGATTGCTGGACCCTCACATTTTTCACACTCCATCTGTGGGGAACAATTGAATGAACTCATATTTAGCAGTGACCCTGCATTCTGTATCAAGATTTGCTCTCCCCCAATCCCATTCGCTACTACATACAATGGTTAAGGGAAAAACTCAGTGATAGAATATATATTGGTCACAAATAGACACGCCACAAGGGTTGCAAATGTTATCACCCACACAATTGCATGCAGCAACCACTACCCTCTGAGCCTAGATTTGGATATTGCATCCACTCCCCAAATACTGCATGGTGGGTGCCATGGACATTAACAGGTATATCCTGCGGTGGTCAAAGATTGATCCCAAGAATTTCTAAAAAAACAGTTGATTTGTGGATGTACGCAGGCTTTTGAAAGTTTTTTAGACCTGTGTTCTGACCCGAGGCTATCATTGAGAGTTTTCAAAATATTGTTGTGGATATCAAGGAGGGACTAGTGATTACAGATAGGGACAACAACAGGATGAGAGGGTGGTTTGATCAACCTTGAACCAAGGCCCACAACATGCTTAAATTAGCCCAACAAAAAAGACCACGCTGAGTGAACGAAGTTAGGGCTGGGAGGAAAAACTATAAGCATGTTTTAATGCAGAGGAAAGCAGTATTAAAAAAGGAACTGTGGGACAAATTGCATGAAGCAAGCACTAGTAGGGATCCGGCAGCTTTTTGGTAGGTAATTAATTTGCCCTATCTCCAGTCTGACACCGGCCCACACCTTGAAGTGGCTATCAGCGAGGGAGACTGGATTACTCATTTCTCTACTATTTATTCCAATCCTACTAATAGGTTAAGGCTGACCGACAGTGACCTTTTGTCCCCCGTTATTTTCCCTATCAAGCTTGCATTTACCCTGGTTGAGATCAGTGTTGCCCTAAACGCAAGTATAGCCGGCAAGGCGCCGGGTCCAGACTTCATCCCTGTAGATCTGATTAAAGTCAACACAACCCTTTGGGGGCCACTGCTTACTGAAGTCCTAAATGCATGTTGTCAAGTTGGCCTACTGAAGTCTTGGAGGGAATCAATTATTGTCCCAATTTTAAAAAAGGAGATAGACACAGTCCCACTTGTTATCTTCCTATCTCTCCTAGATTTGATGCTGAAACTGGCAGCTCACATTACCTTTGCAACTCCCTCTCCAACTACTTCAACTCTCAAAATCTTAGACATACACAACAGCTTCACACCATCCATACCCACCACCCACACCACTGACATGACCAACAACACAACACCCCCCCACCCCAACCTACTCCACAACTGGACCCCCACCAACGAGACAAGGGAGATTGTACTTGGTCTTTGTTGATTTAACTGCTGCCTTTGACTGTGTAATCCATAGTAAATTGTTGGCAATCATGGGGAACATGGGGGTGGACCTGCCGATCATACAATTTCTCAGGGAAACATTTCATGGGTGCAGCGCCAAAGTGAGATATGGTCTAATGGGTGAATTTACCCAGCCTTTTAGTATTGAGAGGGGTGTAAGGCAGGATTGTGTTTTGGCACCATTCATTTTTTCCTTATACATTAATAGTCTGGGTAATGTATTGTCTGCTAATTGTAACAACCTCTCCCAGATAGGGTCCTGACCTGTTCCTGCCCTTTTATTTGCTGATGATGCTGTTCTTATGGTGCAAACACCTCTTGCACTGCAACAGCTACTAACTTGCTTTGTGTCCTATATGGAGGAACTGGGGCTATTAGTTAATGAAAGCAAGACATTTGGTATGAGGTGCGGGAAAGTGTTACTGAAAACTCCCAGCCTCATGATAAAAGAAACTAGAATTGATTATGTAACATCCTTCTCCTACTTAGGGATCATGTTCGATGTAAAAGGGACATGGCGGATGGCAATATTAACTAGAGGGCTACACTTTTAGAAAAGTGTTGCAGCCTTGCACAACTTGTGCTAGCAAGGTTAGTAAGAAACCCCCTAGGCAGATACTAACAGTGTATAAGGTCAAATGTATGTCAACTGCCAAATACGGGGAGGCCTTTGGGGGCATGTAAATCACGACTCCCTGCAGGTGACTGGGAATGCCTTCTTGAAGTATTTTCTTTCTCTCCCAAAGAGTGGCCCATCACATGTCTTCTACTCGGAATTAGGGGTCCTGCTCATTACAAACCTAGTTAAAACTCAACCGATTTTGCTATGGCACAAGATATGGACTTCTGAGTACATCAAGCTGAACCAAGAGATTATAGTGGACTGTCTTAGGTCTATTCATGTAGGAAGAGTACAATGGTTGGGATACGTAAAAAAACTTTATGAGTGATCTAGGACATCCAGACTATTACTATAAACCAGAAACACTACGAGCTGTCACAAGAAAAAAACTGAAAAAAGATTGCTTGTCACATTTAGAAGAACTAAGGCCCTCATTACAACCCTGGCAGTCAAAGACCGCCAGGGCTGTTCTGGAGTTTGTACCGTCAACAGGCTGGCGGTACAAACTTGGGCATTACGACCGCGGCGGAAGCACTATGGTCGCACCGCCGGGACCGGCAGTTTCCCGCCACTTTTGTCCCAGCGGTTGTAATCCCCCACGCTGCCCATGGTATTACGATTCCCCCTCCCGCCAGCCTTTTCATGGCGGTATGAACCGCCATGAAAAGGCTTGCAGAAAGGGGAGCTTTTCACTGTCTGCACCCGTCGCACCGCCGCAACACCTCCAGCTCCATTTGGAGCCGGCTCCCGTGTTGCGGCCGACATCCCCGCTGGGTCGGCGGGGATCTCCAAATGGCCTCCGCGGGAGTGCTGCCGCATTGGCAGCCACCCAGCGGATACAACTTCTAAGTGTATCTGCTGAACTGCTTAAGCCAAGTGTTCTTAAAAATCAGCTGCTCTTAACCTCACCTGGCATGCAACTATACCTAAAGGAGGTGAGCAATAAACAGCATAGATTTGTTTTAACCAGGTTTAGGCTAGATTCTTTCCATCACTTGGTGAGTTTTCCAACCATTAATGATTGGTCGAGGCCTATGGTCACGTGCCCATGTGACATGGCTACCGAGCAAAGTACTTTCCATATGATTACAATTTGTTCATTGTATGGCAAGAAAGATATTCCTGCTGCCATTATTGAGATCCATGGACTTGACACAATGACAACCAGCTTATGTGTTCCTACGGTGTTTGGCAACTATATACATTTGTAACATCATGTCTACATTTTTATGGTCTATTATTAGACACAGGAAATTAATACATTTTATTAATGACTGAGAAGTAAACTCCATATTTATAGCCGTATGAGACCCGTTTGGTGATTTTAAATATTTTTATAATTGTTCTATTTTTGTATTTGTTAATGATTTTATTGTTGAACAGAATATGTCTTTTTTAATATTTTTAGAATTGCTCTTAACTACAAAACTGTTAGAAATGGGGTCTCTGGTTGACAGTCAGGTTACCCCCTGTTCAAGCAAGGACCCTCACTCTAGTCAGGGTAAAAGAGAATCACCCTCAGCTAACCCCTGCTTACCCTCTTGGTAGCTTGGCAGAGCAGTAGGCTTAACTTCAGAGTACTAGGTGTAAAGTATTTGTACCAACACACACAGTAACTTAATGAAAACACTACAAAATGACACAACACAGGTTTAGAACAATAGGAAATATTTATCTAAACAAAACAAGACCAAAACGACAACAACCCGACATACACAAGTCAAGTTATAACTTTTTAAAGATTAAACTAAAAAATAGCGCTTAGAAACACAAAATGCTTCGATGAGGGGTTAACACGGCGTTGTGACAGATTCATTCCCAACAAGTCGACACCAGCGGCGCTGGACACGGAGTCGCATAGACCCCCAAGTACAGTATCTTTGGTGAAGAATGAAAACAAGTCGATGCGCGAAGTCGGGGATCGCGGCGTCTGTGCGAAACATTGAATCTGCGCACTTCGAGCGTGTCGGTCACGACGTGGTGCGGCGATTCCACGGAGTTGCAGACTTCAGCGGGGCTGCAGCAGCGTCGGGCCTGCGGAGGTCGTTTTGTTCCAGCGAAGATCACGGAGTCACTTGCAGGTGGCGTCACCGAATTCAGCAGCGGCGTCGGTCCGAAGTCATCTGAAGTCGATTTCCTTGGATTTTCTCCAGCTTTCCTTTCAAGGGCCGAGGGACTGGGTAGGGCACCACTGTCAGGGCAGGAGTCTCTCCAGAGACTCCAGGTGCTGGCAGAGAGACGTCTTTGCTGTCCCTGAGACTTCAAACAACAGGAGGCAAGCTCTAAATCAAGCCCTTGGAGATTTCCTCACAAGATGGAAGGCACACAAAGTCCAGTCTTTGCCCTCTTACTCTGGCAGAAGCAGCAACTGCAGGATAGCTCTACAAAGCACAGTCACAGGCAGGGCAGCACTTCTCCTCAGCTCTTCAGCTCTTCTCCAGGCAGAGGTTCCTCTTGTTTCCAGAAGTGTTCTAAAGTCTGTGGTTTTGAGTGGCCTTCTTATACCCAATTTCTCCTTTGACGTACGCCTACTTCAAAGTAAAGTCTCTTTTGAATGTGAAATCCTGCCTTGCCCAGGCCAGGCCCCGACACTCACCAGGGGGTCGGAGACGGCATTGTGTGAGGACAGGCACAGCCAGTTCAGGTGTATGTGACCACTCCCCCCCTCCCTCCTAGCACAGATGGCTCATCAGGAAATGCAGACTACACCCCAGCTCCCTTTGTGTCACTGTCTAGTGTGATGTGCAACCAGCCCAACTGTCAAACTGACCCTGACAGGGAATCCACAAACAGGCAGAGTCACAGAAATGGTATAAGCAAGAAAATGCTCACTTTCTAAAAGGGGCATTTTCAAACACACAATCTTAAAATCAACTTTACTAAAAGATGTATTTTTAAATTGTGAGCTCAGAGACCGCAAACTCCACATGTCCATCCGCTCCCACTTTAATCAGGTTTAAAGGTAGCCGCCATGTTAACCTATGAGAGGGACAGGCCTTGCAACAGTGAAAAATGAATTTAGCAATATTTCAATGTTAGGACATATAAAACACATTACTAGATGTCCTACCTTAACCATACACTGCACCCTGCCCTTGGGGCTACCCAGGGCCTACCTAAGGGGTGCCTTACATGTAAGAAAAGAGAAGGTTTAGGCCTGGCAAGTGGGTACACTTGCCAAGTTGAATTTACAGTTAAAACTCCACACACGGACACTGCAGTGGCAGGTCAGAGACATGATTACAGAGCTACTTATGTGTGTGGCACAACCAGTGCGGCAGGCCCACTAGTAGCATTTGATTTACAGGCCCTGGCACCTCTAGTGCATTTTACTAGGGACTTACTAGTAAATCAAATATGCCAATCATGGACAAACCAACCACATACAATTTACACAGAGAGCATATGCACTTTAGCACTGGTTAGCAGTGGTAAAGTGCTCAGAGTTCAAAAGCCAACAGCAACAGGTCAGAAAAAATAGGAGGCAAGAGGCAAAAAGATTGGGGATGACCCTGCATAAGCAAACAAGTCCAACAAAAACCATGTATTTTTACAGTTTTATATGGTCCTATCACCATGTATTCTACCTGAGTCTTAAATGCTTTTTTAATGTTTGGTTTGTGGTCAATGTATGCTTTTGTTTTATGTGCGAATGCTTTAATGACAGCATTGGTTGAACAAAGCTTATTTGACTTTGACTAGTGAAGCTAAGGCTTAATAAAATGGCATGCTATTGCCCATCCCACACTGCTCTACAATGGCCAATATGATGCTATATAAATCAAATTTAAAATAACAAAAAAATAACAAGTTCCAGTGCAATTGCAAAGAGTACAGAAATAGAATCAGGGCAAAAACAATTCAACAACTTAAACCCATAAAGCGCCTCATCACATGTTAAGCACTTTAATTCAACAAGTTCTGAATTAACTGCTTCAAAAACTATATATTGTCTCTTAGATGTAGCTCTGATCAATATAATTCAAAACCTTAATCCTAATTCACTGGGTCCAAGGGAGCTAAGGGACAATTGATAACAAGAATTTCCTGCTGACCTTGGAATCTTAGGAACCAGGGGCCAGATGTAGCAAAGGTTTGCGACTTGCAAACGGGCAGAATCGCAATTTGCGACAGTGCAAAATCGGAAATGGGATGCAAAAAGCCCATTTCCGACTTGCAAAAAGCGATGGGACCCGTTTGCGAGTCGCATCCGTTGTGACCCCATTTTGCGACCCGCAAATACCAAGTCGCAATTTGCAAGTCGCAAACCTTATGCAATTGCAACTCGCAAATTGCGACTAGTCGCAAAAAGGCCATTTTGCATGTCCCATTTACCACTAACTCAGAGCAGGTGGTAACCATTACCAAAGTATAAAAGGAGACCCAGAAGGCATCTGGGTTATACAAGATGGCGGAGATATACCTGATAGCAGTGAGAAGGAGAGTCCACGCAGCCCAGCAGAGGAGGAGGAGGGGCCACAGACAGGAGAAGATATATAGAACAAGGCAGACTCTTTTTCAGCAAACTGAGGATGAGATCTATGACAAATACCGCCTTAGCAGCGCAGCCATCCTAGAATTAATAGATTTACTTAAACCACAGCTAGAGCACCAAACTCTGCGTGGCTGCGCCATCCCTACGCATGTGCAAGTGCTATGCTCACTGCACCTCTTGGCCTCAGGGAGCTATCAGGGGGTCATTGCTGTGGCAGGTGGGGTATCCCAAAGTGCAGTGTCAAGGTTCCTCAGGGCCTTCCTAGATGCCTTAGTCACGCACATGTCCCACTTCATATACTTACCAAGGAATGAGGCAGAAATGAACAGCACCAAGCTGGACTTTTACCACATTGCCCACTTTCCCCATGTCATAGGGTGTGTAGATGGGACACACATTCAAATATGCCCCCCTACTAATCTAGAACACATTTTCCGCAACAGAAAGTGTACCCACTCACTCAATATTCAGGTTGTTTGTGACGCCCATTATGTCATCACTGACATTGTAGCTAAGTTTCCAGGCAGTACCCATGACTCATACATTTTTAGGCATAGTGGGATACATCAACGCCTGGAACGTGGGGAATTCGGAGACGGTTACCTCCTAGGTAGAGCCACAGACACTTGCAGACATACACACAGGTCACTGTGCATGACAATCTGGACTTCCTAACAGTGTACTTTTGTGCCCAACAGGTGACAGTGCATATGCTCTCAGGCCTTGGATCATGACTCCGTTTTTAACACCCAGCAATGATTCAGAGGGGCAATACAACAGTGCACATAAGAGGACCAGGAACCTCATTGAGCGCACCTTCGGACTCCTGAAGGCAAGATTCAGATGCCTCCACCGCAGTGGAGGTGCCCTCCAATACACCCCCATTACCGCATTTAAAATTGTGGTCGCATGCGCCATCCTCCACAACATAGCCACCCGACGTGGGCTACCTCTCACCCCTGCAGACCCAGATCCTGATGATGAAGAGCAAGAACAACCACATCGCCATCATGGGGATAGGAGTTTGGCAAATCAAGGCAGACTGAGACGGGAACACATTGCAACACAATATTTTGGACGGTACGTGTCAACTCCAACCATACTCACCTATTAACCAAAAACTCAATTTGTTAAGTGGCAAAAAAATAACTGTTTTATTAGTGTATTAAATAAACTATTCACAAGTGAAGATTGTCCATGGGCAGTAAAATGCCAACCAGGCATGTGGCACATTAACGTCATGTGCCACATTTAATGGTCCAGGGTGATCTCTAAGACCTTCTGCCCCTCCTGCCAGCCTGGCTGGTCCCTGCTGCTTCCGTGGTGCTCTGCCTGCCACTCCTGAGCACCCTGCTGTCAGTGACAGAGACACTGCTCACTGTTGAGCCCTCCTCACTATCCTGGGGTGTTTCCCCTGTGGCCCTCGACATTTCCCGTGTCTCCATCAGTTTGATAATGTGGGTGAGACGTCCCAGGCCCCTTGCCACATCCCCAGCGAAATGGCCCATCTCCACTTGCAGCCCAACTGTCCTCCTCGACAGGCCTGTGGTATTCATGGCGAGCCTGCCGATGGATGTGGCCATCCTGTCCAGTCTGTGCATGATCTGCCGATCCCTGCGCCGCCCACCCTCTGCCTGGGCCAGTAGTCCTCCCGCCAGTTCCCTCATGGCAAGGGCAAGGTCCCCAGTGTTACTGCAGATCATGTCCATCCGTGTGTTGAGGTGCTGCATGCTGGCATGGTTGTTGCGCACAAAGCGGTGCAGCACACCACTAATTCTGCCCCAAATTCTGTTCTGCAGGCGCTGACCACGCAGCAGATGTGCCTCACTGGTGGTTGGAGGAAGTAGCCCGGATGCAGACTGCAGCCCAGATGGTATTGACCTGCGATGCCTGCGCAGCGGTGGCTGCCCTGTGCTTCCACCTGTCTCCTCCCTGCCTGTTGCTGGGGCAGCCTCTTGCGGAATTGTTGCAGCAGGCGTGGCTACTGCAGGGATGCTGCTGACCGTGCAGGTGGGGGTGCTGGGGGGTCCTGGGGTGTCTTCATGGGCCTGGGTGCTTGGAGTGTTGGTGGTGTCTTGCTGGAGACCTGTGGGACATGGGGAACAGACTGTCAGTGTCTACTATCTATTGCACACTTCCTAATAAACATTTGCCTATGAACTGGCTACTTGACTACATTTCCCATAATGCATCATTCTGGCATTTGCTACCCTGAAATGGAGCTATTTTGGTTGTGCATGCCCCTGAGTACATGGTGGGTGGGGGTATGGCATTGATAGGGGTACAGGCATATCACATGGTACTCACCGGTTGATGTGCTGGGCTCTGAGGTGTCCAGGTCCCCAAATCCCGACACTGCCTCCTGCTCCAAAGTTTCTTCCACCCTTTCTTCCAGGGGTGTGGGTGGTGGCACAGACGATGGTCCCCCTCCTGTGCCTCTCATCTCCCGGAGCCTTTCAGCCACCCTCTCCTTGGTCCGGGAGCTGAGGTCATACCACCTCTTCTTGATGTCGTCGATGGTCCTATGGCTCACCCCCAGGGAATTGATCTTGTCCTGGATGTCCTGCCACAGTTGTTTTTTTGTGGCCTCAGGAACATTGTGGGCTGCTCTCCCTAACAAGTCATCATAGTGCTGACAGCATTCCTCTGTCAGCACCTCCAGCTCCCTCTCAGAAAATTTGAGCTTCCTCTTTCTTGGGGTTCCCTCCATGGCAGCTGCTGTTTGTCCTGTGTGAAATTCAGCAGTTATAAAAGGGTGTGGTCCTCCCTCCTCCCAGGTGTGTTTGTAAACTTCCTGGCTGTGATGTCATCATCATGTGCCAGGAAGTGTTTCCAGAGTGTTCTGGTGTGGTTTCTGGAGTGTTCTACTGCACCTGTAAGCAATTTTCAAGGTAATCGCAATTTGCGACACCTACTCGCTAATTGCGAGTTCGTTTTTTGCACAATCGCAAAAAGCGACCTCGCAATCTGCAGGCTCGCACACTGCGTTGCGAGTCCGGGTGCGAGTCGCTATTTCGGAAAGTTTTTTTTCCTTGCATTACAAATTGCGACCTGCATTTTGCGAGTCGCATAAACTCGCAAAATGCGAGTCGCAATTTTTTGTTTTGCTACATCTGGCCCCAGGTACCACCTCAAAGTTATTGGATACCATAAACTTTCTATTTGGTCTGTAACATTAGAGAGACTGATGGCGAAGAGTGAGGGTTTATGCTTCAAGATATGAATGCCCATATACATGAAGAACGTGGATGACAACAGTCTGTATTGAGCCCTGTTCACAAACCTTTCTTCCACCAATAGATGTGGAAAATTAGAAGTAAGTCAGGAATAATTCATGAGTATAGCATACCTACTCTTAGGGTGGGGCAGTAATGGGGAATCCTCCAAACATCTACTCCATTCCTTCCAGCAGTGATGGAACCTCAGGTGCTCAGCTGTGGCGAAGCTTTCATCAGCAGCCGGTCCATCACATTGCTTTCGGTTCCAGCTTTCCAGCACTATTTTCTCATGTTCATGGCCTTCAAACAAGTAACAGCAGAAATGACTACCAAGCTGGGAGAAATCACTAAGTGCATAAGGGGCTTTGCTTTTTTGTTTTACAGAAAAAAACATCTCTGGGGGCTCTATTTCTGTAAAACACATAAAATGCCAACCAAGTGGCCGGGCCAGCATTACTTACTTACTGAAAGTGCTCCCAAAGTCTCACAGAGAGCACTTTAGACAAAAATTCACTGTGAAAGCAATGGAAAACTCCAATGTTTGTAAGTGTGCCCTGTGCGGCTGGAGGTCCCGACTCTCTCTAGTAATTTGGCTGCCTGCCTGCTGAATTCTAAGATGTTAATTCACAATAAAGGCAAGATAGCAAGTTAGATAGCATAGTAAAAGATTATCCTTTTGCAGCAATACAGTAAGGGCCAGATGTAGCAAAGGTTTTTACCCATTCTGTGTCTATGGGAAAAAGTGTTCGTACATATGGCCCTAAATTACTGTCTGAATATTGATGTGGGAACTATGTGATCAAATGCATTTCAATTTTAACTGTGGGTGTAAATCTAGGCATTGTGACAATAGGAAAGAGGGTGTGGCATCTTGCAAGACAGCACTACTCTCTCTATGCAGTTCTATGGCTACAGTAAATATCACATATGCCGGCTTGCTTCAGCCTCCACAAAAGCCATAAGTGCCTTAAAGCATGCAGTTCGTTCATGGAGTGGCAGTTGTGAAGGCAATGGGCAGGGAGATTTCTCTGTCCAGGGATGCGATCGGGCCGCCGGCCACCTGTCTGACTGTGATCCTTCACAGTGAGAAGGGAACACTGCAGCCTGTTGCCACTTCAAGAGAGAAAGATGTATATGCCAGTCTTGGGGGTGAAACACTTTAATCTACCACAAAGAAACTGGAGTGACTGCAATGAATGGTTTGGTTTGATTGAGTGCACAAGACTAATCACAATAAATAATAAAGTTGAATTAACTACTAACCTTGGGTTCCAGAGCAGTGTTCAGCACCCTGTCAAGGGTCATAAGCTCTATATAAAACTTCAGTTGAGTCTAAGAGCATCTTTCTCATATATGAGTTTGATGTTTTAATCCTGGTCCCTTGGAGATTTCGGACATACCACAATGTAACTGTTTGACCTGGCATCCGTGGCGTGGTCTCCCCTGTCTTTTTTGCCTCTGCTTCCCATGTTTTGACTGTGTGCTGGACTCAGTTTTTGCTGTTTTTGTTTCTCTGGGCACTTTGCCACTAGTTAGTGACCCGTGCTAAAGTGCAAGTGCTCCTGTGCAAAGTTTATGTGTAATTGGCTTTTCTATGATTGGCATATTTGATTTACTAGTAAGTCCCTAGTAAAATGCACTAGAGGTGCCCAGGGCCTGTAATGCTACTAAAGGGCCTGCAGCACTGGTTGTGCCACCCACATTACTAGCCCTGTAAACATGGCTCAGACCTTCCTCTGCAGTGTCTGTGTGTGCAGTTTTAAACTGCCAATTCTACCTGGCAAGTGCACCCACTTGCCAGGCCCATACTTTCCCTTTTTATACATGTAAGACACCCCTAAGGTAGGCCCATGGGCACGGTGCAGTGTATGTTAAAGGTGAGACATGTACGCATGTGTTTTACATGTCCTAACAGTGAAATACTGCTAAATTCAGTTTTCACTGTGTAAGGCCTATCTCTCTCACAGGTTAACATAGGGGCTGCCTTTAAATATTCTTAAAGTGCAGTTTCCCTTTGAGAGCAGATAGAAATGTGGATTTTTGTGTCTCTGAACTTAATTTTAGTTTTTTTAGTGAAGTTGGTTTTTAGATTGTTTGTTTGAAAATGCCACTTTTAGAAAGTAGGCATTTTCTTGCTTAAACCATTTTGTGACTCTGCCTGTTTGTGGATTTCCTGTCTGGGTCAGACTGACAGTTGGGCTGTTTGTGAATCTCCTCTAGAAAGTGACACAAAGGGACCTGGGGTGTAGCCTGCATATCCCGAAGAGCCATCTGAGTGGAGGGAGGAGTGGTCACTTACACTTGAATGAGCTGTGCCCACACTCAATGCAGTCTCCAACCTCCTGGTGTGTGTCATTTCTGGAACCAAGAGGAACCTCTGCCAAGGAGAAGAGTTGAAGAGCTGAGGAGAAGTGCTGCCCCTGCCTGTGAGTGTGCTTTGTTGGGCTATCCTGCAGTTGCTGCTTCCGCCTGTGAAAGGGGACAAAGACTGGACTTTGTTGTCCATTCCTGCTTGAGAAGAATCTCCAAGGGCTTGAACTGAGCTTTCCTCCTGTTTTGAAGTCTAAGGGCCATCAAAGACTCCCTCTGCCAGCACCTAGACTCTCTGCTGAGACTCCTGCTCTGCTAAGTGCTGCCATATCCTGTCAATGGGCCCTTGAAAGGTGAAGTTGGCAGACCAAGAGCTAAAATCCAAGCACAGACTACTGTGCAGGGAAATTTTCGACGAACATCTGCAACGCAGCTGATAAGTGACACGCTGCCTGCTTCATAGCTAAAATCGATGCTCCACCTGCATCACGGTTGGCAGATCGACGCATCATGGCTGGGGTAACGACGCAACACCTGCTTGCGGCTGCTGATAATGACGCAAACCCCACACAGCGCAGTTTTTTAACACTGTGTGACCGGATTTTTCACGCATTATCCCTGGCCGTCAAAGTCATTGTGAATCTGCACAGATCCAAGGTGCCTTGTCTGGGAATTGACGCATCTCTCTCTTGTGAGGGAGAAAAACAATGCATCTTCTACCCGACCGGAGAAGAAACAACGCACGGTCTCACTTGCGAGAAAGAAATCGACGCATCGCTGACTTTTCCGGCGTACTCTCACCTGTGCAGCTTTATTTTTTACGCAAACCAAGTACTTTGTGTAAAATCTACTTTTTCATTGTTTTCTATGGAGTAAGACTCTCATTCTTTTGAAAATTCATATCTTGACTTGTGTATGATGGATTGTTGTCGTTTTGGTCTTGTTTAATTTAGATAAATATTACCTATTTATCTAAACTGGTGTGGTGTCCATTTTGCAGTGTTTTCACTGTATTACTGTATATGTTGATACAAATACTTTACACATTGCTTCTGAGACAAGCCTGACTGCTTATGCCAAGCTACCAAGGGGGTAAGCAGGGGTTATCTAAGTGTGTTTTTCCATTGCCGAGTGAGGGTCCTTGCTTGAACAGAGTGCAAACTGACTGCCAACCAAAGACCCTATTTCTAACAGTAACCACAATCAGTAGTTTTAGTTGAGGCATTCTTTCAGTCAATTAGGTATTTGTTGTTGGGCCTCAGTCTTCTGCTAGATATGACCACAGGACAAATGGAGAAGGTGATCTAGGGCAACATTTACATTCAAATGCAGCACTGACCGTTCCCTTGGCATCAGTCTTTTCCTTTCAGGCCTCATTGACTTGTCAAATGTGGTCTGAGCCCTGAAAAAGTGTCTGTTCCTCTTCAAATGACATATTTGTAAATCCAAACTGCAAACATAGCAATGCCTTCGGTACAGAGGAGGGAGCGGAATGAGCAGCATAGGGAGCTGCAGGAAGCCAGGGAAAGAACTTAGGGCCTGACTTAAAGTTTGGCGGATGGGTTACTCCGTCATAAACATGATGGATATTTTGTCCACTGTATTACAAGTTCCATAGGGTATAATTGAATTGTAATATGGCAGATGGAATATCTGTCACGTTTGTGACTGATACTGCCCATCCTAGTAACCCAACTTTATGTAACTGCACATACACTGAGGGAATATCAACCTAGGATAAGCTCCCCTCTGTGTGTTCCTTATTCATGTGAGAAGATACAGTCCATATTGTAATTCTCGAGATGTTTGGGAATGATATATCTGAACTTCACATTGCTTTCTTTATGTGAATCTTCCAATTAAAATAGGGTATTTTGTTTGTCTTTTAAGTTATTTTGCAGAAACAGATTGACAACTTTCCTCAAGCTCAAAGTCAAAAGGAATTAGATTTGAAGTTAACTCTTGAGAAAACAATCATGTATTTTAAATGTTGAATAACACTTTCAAAACACTAACATGAAAATTCTGCCCATTTATTGGGTATAACTACACAAGCTCATAGGAAAAGAAAATTCAGGGACAGTCTTGAACATGTATAATAGATATAATATCGAAGTCAGTATGGTTTGAACAAATGTTTAGGCTGGGATGCATAAGAGAGAACGTGAAATACACACAGGTCCAGACTCAACTGACCCTTTTCCCTGAGCCTTCAATACACTACATTAGCCAAGTTCCATAACAGAATTCCTACAAACTAAATCTGGCCCAGGTGGCTATAAGCTTCAGGAACCCCACATACTGCCATTTACAATAATATTATCAACAATTATACAAATTAATAGAGAAGAAATATGGAAATGTATAGCAATTTTATTCATGAGGCAAAATCAATTGTGATTTCATTCACACCATCATGTTGAAAGAGGGCAGCTCCTAACCCATATGAGATGGCATCAATGATGGCATAAGTCACCGACCCTCTATATAAGATTGGAGAGATTGTGTAGAAATTATGCTTTCTTTGTAAATGTTGGAAAGTGGGTTATTGGTAAGGGCAGGAAGGTACTTACACTTAGAAATAGGCCACAAACCACCACTAGGTCCAGTCAAGGTCGTAGGAAATTCATCCTTGCTTAACCCTTGGTAGCTTGGCCCATGAACAGTTAGGCTTAACTTAGGAGACAGGTGTGTAAAGCATTTAATATCAACCAAACGGTAAATAAGTAAACCACACCACACAATAAAAATCTAACACCAATTTATTGAAATAGGAAACATTTTTATTTTTTAAATGACACCAAACCGACAACCAGAAGAGTGCAGCAGATGTAATGGTATATTGCTTTAAAAAATCTGCCATAGTTGGAAAAAGTTATAGAAGAAAACGAGTACAGTAATGGCTCCTTCTTTCACCTCAATTTCAATATTTCTTTATTTTAGCTGTTACTTTCTGTAGGAAAACCTTAAAGGACCTACACAAATGACCCCATGCTGAATTCAGAACTTGTCTACTTTTCAGAAATGTTCAGCTGTCCTGGATCCAGCATTGGGTTCACACCCATTTCTGTCACTATCTGGAAGGAGGCTGAAAGCATAAAAATTAGTAAAAATGGGGTATGTCCCAGTAAAATGCCAAAATTGTATTGAAAAATGTGTTGTTCTGATTAAAGTCTGCCTGTTCCTGAAAGCTGGGGTGATGGTGATTTTAGCACCACTAACCCTTTGTTGATGCTATTTTCAGGCAAAAACCTGAGGCGTTCTTCTGCAGCCCTTTTTTCCCATTTAAAAAAAAAAAAAAACGTTTTGCTGAATTTTGGCCTATTTCTTGGTCTCCTCCAGGGGAACCCACAAAATCTGGGTATCTCTACAATCTTTAGGATGTTGGGAAAAAGGACACAAATTTGGCGTGGATAGCTTATGTGGACAAAACGTTATGAGGCCCTAAGCACAAACTGCCCCAAATAGCCAAAAAAAGGCCTTGCACCTGAGGGTGAAAAAGGCCTGGCAGCGAAGATGTTAAAGTGTGCAGACAGCAGAAGTGTGCAATACTGAAGCATATCAAGGATCTGTAATAACGTGCATTTCACAGTAGTGTGTGGACACTGTTCAATTCTGCAGGGGATCTTCTTTCGCATGCAAAGCCCTATAAAGTTTACGTGCAGTTTGGTTGGAGTAGAGTAAAACATAAAATATCACTACATTTGTGCATAGAAACACAAATAAGGCTCTTATTTGTACAGAAAACCGTCAAAATGTAATTGTGAATTGCAACCAAGGGCTGAAAAGTTTACATACACGTTGAATTCTCCAGATGATGCCATGGATGGAAGACACATGCATCAGGAACAGGTATTGTGCAGTTGGAAGCTGAAAGTGGCTTGACCAATGAGAGAGCTGGCTCAGAGCGTTTCAGAAGCAACCATCATAAGCAGGACTCCCGTAGCTCAGGTACCTTTCATTGATGTACGTGGACTAAGGGAGAAGTGTCAAGATCTTTGAGCCTCAGACAGGCATCACATGTGGAAGAAGATGCTACAGGATCTCAAAGAGGTGAAGTATAATGTCTCATCTGCTTATGATTCAGTGACTGGAAAGCAAATTACATTTGATTACATTCCGCGCAGCCCTAAGAATAATGAAAACCCGACAGAGGATAACAAGTGTCCGACTGTCAAAAACATTTGTACAGTACTTTAGAGCAACCAGGCAGGGAAAGACCCGAAAATACAACTTGTGGTCAAAATTGTAGTATTGATGAGGTCCAAGCCAGTAGCGTTAAACATATGTTTATTGTGCAAACGACTCCAGAGCAAGTGAAGTCAGTATATTAGTTAGTCAGGTTCCTTAATAGTTTGCCCACCACCCAATCTGTGCCCCAATTGCTATAAGCCAACACATACCACTCTGTGAATAGGGCATTAATTGGCATCTCTGCAAGACTACACTCGCTTATATAAAGCTCTGCACACCCTTAGTCAAAGCTTGCTTGGTCACAGGGCAAACCTATATCCCCCATGAGTGGCACTTGGGTGGACAGAACCAGCCGCCAGATACAACTGCACTCAATGACATCTTAAATTTGAATTTGATCTCTTAGAAAAACATCCCAAAATCCTGGTTGTGTAGTGATGGACAAAAAGCCATGAAGCTCAGACCTTCCTACAGCAGCTCAGGTTTTCTTGGTTGGGCTTGAGCCTTCTTCCTCCAGAGAAGCCTACAGGTGGCGTGGATGAGGACTCAGCACAACTCCCATGTTCACACATTGGAGTGGCCCTTTCCTAGGTAACAGTGTTTCTTAGGCAACGCTTCGTACAATACCTCAATGGCTTGCAAAACTTGGTGGGAGTCAATGCTACAAACACAAAGAATTTCCCCCTCTGCCATGGAGATTTTTTAATGAGAACCAGACACATACGTATAGCCTGGGCAATTAGGAAAGGGTGAGCAGTGCAGGACGATTCCGCGGGGACAGAAGGACAGCTACTTCAATAACCTTACTTTCTTTTATGGCAATTCACCTTAATGTGGCTGTAGATATATTGGGAAACCAGTGGCATAACAAAGAGCACGGAGGGCCCCCATCCGTACTTATTGAAGAGCTCTCAGGCCAGGATGCTATGCCGAGTGGGCAGTGGGGGCTTTTGTTACGCCACTGTAGGCAACACGAGTCTCGGGTACCCTGCCATCTACAGATGCAGACAAGTGTACTCTGGGGAACTGAGAGGCTCCTGTCCTGGAAAAATACACTGATGTAGCAGGAAAGGTAAGAAGGTATTTCCCCCAACACAGGATGTGAGTAAGAAACCCTTCAGTTCCCCTCAACAGTATCATTACTGCCACAAACTGGTAGCTACGACATGACAGCAGCCACCCGATTTATAAAGGCTTACACCATCTCTAGGATAAATTAGTACTCTGCTGGTGGGCAACTTCGCAACGAAATCTCTACGAGCATCCACCAAAGGACTCCTGATTTGGCTGCCTGTAAATAAAATATTCTAGGCATGCTAGAAGTGATCAAATCATGAGCACAGTGGTGGAGTCTGACTACACCAGGGAGCTTTGATGATTAAAAATACATTCGGCGGCTTTGGCAGGCAGTATATTTTGCATTGAGGTTGATAGAAATTCTGCTGCAGTACGCTGAGTTCACAGATGGTTTAAATAATCTTTCTTCATCTTGTCTTTCACAATTTGAATCTTAAAAAGTGTGTGGGGGAAACTAATGGAAGCAACACTGAAGTCTGCTGCCTTTCAAGCCTCTGCCGAGACTAGAGCGCATAGTGATTTATGAGATGTAGCACAGATGTAGCATGAGAGCATTTTACAGGGATCTCTTTTACTGGTGCTGGAACATCACAAAGAAGGACACACAAAGAATAGTACAGAGTATGGGGTCCAGCTAAGCTCAAGCTGTAATGTGCTCAGTGCTGCAATATGGGCTTGGGGCAGTACTAGGTAGCACACAGCAACCCTTAGGTTCGTATATTGACATTATATATTTGAGGCACAGGAAAAAGAAATGCTGAAGCTTTTTTGGAAGCTTTTATTTTTTTACATCAAAGTTGTGTTTAAGCAGATCTTCAAATTTCAAAGTAAGAAACCTAGACAATAGATCACAATCTACCTAAACCTTACAGTTAAAAATTTACTGTCAGCAATTTAACACGCCATCTGTGTTCTTTTTCAAATAATCACCAGTCTGACAGCTTAATATGCATAATTATCTCCTAATATACTGCACTTAGTAGGTGCCTATTTTTTCAATCATGCAGAAGGGGGTTGCCGTTCTCTTGCCATTTCTGCAGAGACTTAAATGAACAATTTTAAAGTATATGTGTCGGAATTCACTGGCATAACAATCGAGCAGAATAATAAGTACATCTCGTTTTGTAAATGACATAGGGCCAGATGTACCAAAGGATTTTACCCATTCTGTTTCTATGGGAAAAAGCTTTCGTACATATGGCCCATAGTAACATATGTCTCAAGAAAAGACTGCTAGACTATGGTTAGGGTGACTGATGGCCACCCAAAGTGGTAGTTTTTTTTGCGTAGGTGATTACTGTCCCCCTGTTCAGGCTATGGCTGAGCTAGTGGCTGGTGACAACTCTTTCTAGTATTGAGATGCATGCCTTTTTACCTGAAACCCTACTAATTCTGCCTGGTAAATTTATATGATATGTCATAACTTGGCCCCACAATCCCACTAAGGGTGTGCAGTGTGTGCAGCATGTGCATGTGAGTATGTGGGTGTAAAAGAGGTGAGATTCTAAGTTTAGGGTGATGCACCTGCATGTGAGAAGCCCCTGAAGTTATACAGTGCTCCATGAAGTAAGAGGTACTCAGATATAACTCCACCTTTTCCTGCTGTTCCCTGTTGCTGGTCCCTTCGATGCCCCCCTCTCAATAGTCCACTGTAAAACCAATTGCATTTTCTAAATTGCAATATGGACCTTTTATTATGTGGCTGAAACTATCGCAAGAAAAGTTGGGGCCTGAGAGTGAATAGTACTGAGAACGAGCAAGACTGAGACAAACTCTTTGGCCTAATGGCTTGGTCAAATGGTGTACACTTCATAGAAAAGTTTGGGCTGATGTCCCACCCCATACCCTCTACTTTGTTCAGAGAACAGAGTCTTTCCACCTGGAATACAACAATGGCAAAGTCGTAGTGCCACCCACAAATGGGTATTATTGATATGTGGCTAGATAAAAGAAAAATAGTTCCCCCCCAAAGTTTAGTCAGAACATTGAATTCAATTGGACACTTAAAAATACAGACTGTTCCCTGGACTGGATAGAAATGAGTTCCACTCCTTCATCCAGTGTTCACGTTTTGCCTAACTGAAACTCTGCACATCTATGTACCAATCCATAAACAGATCCTTGGCTGTCTTCATTAAAGAAGTTCGAACCAAATGCCTAGGACCACAGACAAGATCTGTGCTGCTGAGCCTTGCTGTGAAGGAGGCTGATCGCCTTGTGTTCTAAGGAGTAGTGTGGCACCGCTAAAATGTCTTGTGCCTGTGCGTATGTAATGCGCTCAGTGATGCTTAGTTTGACTGCGACTCAAGACAACGTTTCATGGTCCAGTTGTACGTTTGAGCAGGCACCCCCTTCAAAGAAGTTGTGTGTCTTACATGTGTGTTTCCTGATGAGACCCACCTGTGAGGTGACTGTCACTGATGTGGGTCTTGACACCCTAAAGGCACAAAGCCAGACTGTTATCATGCAAGAAGTGTACCTTGCGATGACCAATCATTGTTATGAACCCCTGTATGCCAGCTTACATGGGGCCATATGTGTCTCTCGGAGTGCCCCCCCTCCATGTGTTGGCCAACATGCAGAACCTCAACTTGAAGGGTTTCTCCTCTGCCCTGTGCAGTTCAAATGGAACCACACGTTCTTGCTGTGTTCAATCAACAATTGAACCTGTCTTACTCTGTTTAATAATCCGTTTGTCTGAGGCCATTCCAATTTATAACATAAACATTGTAACATTTAATGATGTGCTATATTGGCAATCTTCTTTGTAGAATCTTGCTTTTCTATGAAGTATATTAGAATATGTTAAAAGCAGCCAATTATACATTTCTGCATTAATTGCATAACCAGCAAAGATCCCTAGGTGACCCACAAGGATGCTTACCTCTTAAGGCAGTGACTTTTTTGTGAAACATAGGCATACCTTCGGTGGTGGCCTTTTCATTAGTCCTGGAGTTTACCCTTGATGAAATTACGGAGGCAATCAACATGATCCCACCTAATAAGGCTCCAGTTCCAGATGATGTCTCTACGGCCCTGTGAAAAATGTCACCAGAACTGTGGGCCCCCCTTTTATGTATTGCTTTATTGCTATCTGCAAGGTGGGCCCCCACAATCATAGCACATTGCTGTAATTGTGCCAATTTTGAAAAAAGGAAACCCCCAATCCCAGGGGTGCTGCTTGCCAATATCCTTGCTGGATTTGGCTGTTAAGTTGGTGAGGAGTGCTGTTCTTGAGCAGCTAACCTGGGTTAAGGAGACAGATGTGGTGTCAGAGATGCAGGCCGGGTTCCGAGAAGGGCTGGGTATGATGGAGCATTGTCTGAACTCAAACCTGCTGTTCAGCAAGTATACTGTCACCAAGCAGGGCATCATTTGCCTGGCCTTCATAGATCTCTAATGCGCCATCAACAGCATGGTCAGGTCAAAATTAGGGGAGATCTGATCCAACTTAGGAGTGGAGGTTGATTTGGTTCAGTTTTTGAGAGCATTATATTATGGCCTGTCAGCATCAGTGAGGTATGGTCCAGCAGGCAAGAGGACATGTAGCTCCAAGCTGGGGAGAGGGACGAAACAGGACGGTGTCTTGGCTCTCTTATTGTTTCTTTTTCATATTAATGGACTTGGTGCAGTCCTCTCCACTACAGTGCCGGTCGGATGCCCCTTCAACTGACAGGAAAAAGTCCCAGTTTTATTATATGAGGACAACTCTTTTTAATTTCCAGAACCCCTAATGTCTTAATATTTTATTTTAAGCACTTTCATCTTTTATATGGTCACGATGGTTGGTTACCAATCAAATGAAAACCTTGAACATGGGTTTCAAGCCAAGAGGTATATTTTTACAAGATCATCCTGTTTCCCAGACCCAGGGTTTTTCATACTTGGGCTTAGATATGTATGTTAGGGGAACCTGGAGACCATGTAAAGCTAATTTGCAAGAGAAATGTTCAGGTTTGGTGTGGTATACCTTTAACTTGGCTAAGTGTATTGGGAAAAAACATGTAACCCTCCCTCTTGGAAGTTTATAAGAGAAAATGCCTTCTAGTCCTTACTTATGGCGCGGGAATCTGGGGATATTCTAATACAAGCTCCCTTCAAGTTGAGCAAAATAGGGTGCTCAGGCAACTTCTGGGTGTTCCACCTGCATGCTCCACCTACATCATGCACCAGGAGATCGGAATTTAGTATGTTGAAGACACTATTAGGTTGTCCCCCCCCTGATCCCCACTTCTGGGGTGTTCAATCTGGGTGAACACACATGCCACATTGAATAGAGAAATTATTAATGTTTGCCTTGTGTGCAAGTTTGACTTAAAAAATCCTATGGTTTGACTACATTAAATCAGGAGTGATGAAGCTGGGTAGGCCAACTCTTTTCACTTTTCACTAATACCTTCACTAAACCTAATCAAATATGGCCTGGGACAAATCTACATTTAAGGAAAGGGCAAGAGCTTTTAGGGAGGATCTTGAGCTGAACAAACGGACTGTTAGGGGGTAAGCAGAGTAACGTAGTTCTCCATCCTTGGAAACATACCTAGAAGGGATTGAGGGCTCATGAGACAGACTATTATTAACTCGGTTTATGTGAGGATTTGAGATGTAGCATCTTGGTTTTCCCCCTCAGACAATTTGAGCCATCAGAAATACTGATGTGTCTTTGTGAAGAATCTTCCTCATAGAGTCTGTTGCACTTCAACTTTTTGTAAATGTTGCATTAATTTTACCAAAAGGTTTTTAATCCCCACTGTAAATGGGGAATTAGATCCTCCAGGTTAGGTTTGGTTTATCTGCAACAACGTTCTTCCCCCTCCACCTTTGTTAATAGTTGTCCTTTTCAAAAATGTGCAATCAGTGGGACGGAATCATTCAAGTTTTTACTGGTGGGTTCTTCTTACAGTGGTCTCCAATTTCTTCCGAGTGTTCTGCTGTGATTGCTGATGTTTTCACTTAAAGGATTTGTATCCTTGGTACACTATGTGGGGCTGCATGTGAATATATCTATTTTATCTGTATTCATTTTTTATGTTAGAAGGAAAGACAAATGCACTTATTGTAATAGACTTGCAAGCTATGACCCTGGCAATGATATTTGCATTCAATTTATACCTTTTTTCTGGGTTACATGGAAACAATTATGCACTGTATAGAATTAGCCTCACAGCTTCTGATTATGGCACTCCTTGACACTGTCTGCTGCTGGTTTTTTGATAAGAATGTGAATCAATTTTTCTTTTTTTAATTATTTTTATATGATGGCATATTTTTATGTTCTTGTATGACTACATTTGTAACCTAAATAAAGTTGCTATGATTGGTGAATTGACTGTATGTAATTGTAACACTGTCTTTCCAGGCCCGTCCCACCGCCCACTCTGTAGTATAGAATCTGGTAGAACTTAATTGACAATGATAACCCCACAGAATTCAACTTTATAGACTTTTTATGAAGATACTACACACATAATGTAAATATAAAAACAATTCAGATATTAATATGAAAGGGTCATTTAAGCAGATAGATACTACTTGTACTACCACCTTTGATTTTTTTGCCTGTGTGAAGGTGTTGGATCTCGCTCCATAGCAATGTGCAGAGGTGTGACAAGGAATGGTTTCAGGCACATTTATGTCGTGCCCGCTCCAGGTAAATTTTGATGCATAAATATTATTCGTGTATGTTTCCAACGGCAAACTGTTTCACTATGGCTCCTTATTTGTCATTTTCAGTGGAATATTTGGAAACAAAGACAACTTTTCTATCCTTAGTCTTAGGATTCCAGCAACGAGTCTATCCTCAAATTGATCACTTTTTGTTTGTTCATTTTTTGTAGGATTTGAAGTATGTACTGCACCCACTTGCAGGGGAATGCCTCTATGTTACCTCTTCCTCCCATGCCATCGGGGGACACACCAGCAGTGTGCCACCTCCCAAAAGCAGTCAGTGCACCTCCCAACAGCTTCTTTTCCTCAATTGAACGGCGAATGTTCAAATGCAAAATGTTCACTCATTAGCGTGAAGCTCCATGCAAATGAAGGAACGTGGCAGTGTGATGGCACTGGTGCAAAATGTATGTTTACATGATTGGAATTATTGAAGGGGCTGCTTAGGAATCTATGGCCTTTCCCCTAATATCAAAGTGCCTAGGTGGTAAAGAGGTTGTTACAAATGCCCATTGCACCCCGGTGCACTTTCTGAAAAACAACTTCTAAAGAGTGCCATTTCATAAGGTTTCTGCTTTCTTTATTGATTTGTGCAAAGACAATGTACTTAATGTACTAATCATCTAAAATCATGTACTCATTTTAGAAGCACGCAGCGGGGCCTCTGCTGGCTATGTCACCAATCAGTTTAATTCAGAGGTCATAAGCTGTACAGGGGGACATGAATGCATGGCTAACCAAAATGACAACCAACAGTACAGCCTATCCATTAATGTAAATGAGAATATTGCCTCTTTGTAATAATGTGTTGTGGTGCAGAGGGATCCATAAGGTTACAATAACTGCTCTACAAATCCTTCTATAAATATGATGCATCACACTTAGATAAACAATTACAGTTTTGTAGTTTACTTGTAAGTCACATCAATGCTTTTTCATGTGAATCATTGCAGCAGGGCTCTATAACAACTATATGAACTCAGGTTAATATACAATTCAATTACCTGTGCACCATGTCCACATTGACGTGCCAATGGATGTTTTGCTATGTGTTATAATGTACATGGCAACCACATCTTGGTAACTTTGTGAAGTGTGTTTTAAAGGTCCATTGGGTTTCCTTTGGTTATGAATTGCTAGGACCTCCCTAAAGTTGCAAGCTTTTCTAATATATCTTTAACATTGGTACAGACAGCAAAGAAGCATGAAGTGAGCATGGTGGTGTAAGACTGGATGAAGCTGTAGAGGTAAGAAGGCAGGGGGAGAAGAGGAACTGAGAAGTGGAGGAGCACGAGGGAGATGCATGACAGACGTATTAGGGGAATAGAGGGTAGAGATGGACAGAAACTTTTGAAGAAATGAACCAGCAGAAGGAGATCAGCTTTAGAAAAGAAGGGAGGAGTAGGAGGAGAGACTTGGGGAGTTTGAAAGACTTCATGGAAGGGGCAGCTAGAGTCACAGGAGGGCTACAGCACCAAACAGAGCTGCAGTTATATGGATCGCCACCCTTGGTCATGACTCCACTAACCACCAGCACCCTTTGTGAATACACTGCTATACAATCTGGGACAGACAGAGAAAGTGTTATCATAAGTGCCAAGCCCCACTCTCAAGGTCATTCAGAATTTGAAGGACACACTCAGATATACATTGTAGTTTAATTTGTATCCTGGCCTATTTAGAACCTCCACGTTCAAGGTACCCAACAAATCTACTGTCTGGGTCTGGGGTAGTTTGAATCAAGTGGTGGAACCAGCCATCAAGTTAGTCAGCAAAGCCCAATGCACAAGCAAGGAGTCTTCAGATTCCTAGCAGAAATGCACCAGCCCATACTGGATCTATCACTAGCCATACAGGCTGCATCTCAGCTTTCTGAATTTGTTCAGGGATTAATAAAAAGGAAGGTGGAGTTGCCTTCAGTTAGATGGGCAGCCACCCACCCTGAAGTTACTTACATGTATCCGTCTACTGCCTGCCCATCTGCTCTGTTACACTCTGGGAAGATTCAAAGGGGCAGCACAACTCTCAAAATAGTAGTACTACTGTCTATGGTCTCAGCTTTGCACATTTTGGCCTGTCCTTTCCCTCCTAAGAATGTCAAAGATACTGCAGAGAAGCAGAAATGGAACTTGGATATTCTCGTTTTTAAGCTTTTCTTTGGGAGTATCTCACCACTAAGAAAGAACATTTGGAAAAAAGTAGGATTATGCCTGAATTGCCCTTAACGTAGTGTGGGGTCTTTGATCTGCCAGCTGGTGTAGCAGATTGTGCAAAACATATGTTCCACTATACCCAAAACGGGACGGCACAGTCCCATTCGGTCTCTAATTAAAACATATTAATTTTAGTCAGGGCTCATTCTGCCACAATTCAATCAATCTCGCACAAAAAATGCAGTGTTCCTGATTGTGCAGCTTCTTGAAATCTTGAGACACTTTTGAAGCTTAGCTTAATGATCTCACAACATGCTCCCCCTGCTCTTTACAAGAACCTCTTGCATGGTTCTATTTTTGAATTAAAACATATGTGCTCAGACTTCCTCTTATCAATTCTTGTCATTTGGTATCGTTTGGTTTTGTCGCATTTTAAGGTTACTTCTGATAAAAGTAACACACAGACCTATATGTAAAGAGATCCACGATTTAATGATGTTATCCACCGGGAGCTTAGTGCATCTTTCACATTTATATTTCATAACTACTTAATTTTTGAACTGCAGTCCTGACTTTATTTTTATGAATATGTTGTTTAACTATAAATAACTGAAACAACAAGTTACTTAAAATCGCAAGATGAAATTCTGATAGTAATTTTGTCCAAGCTATTTTTCACCATCTAAAGCCTTCAGTTATGTAGTTTTTTTATAAATAGAAAGCAGAGAAGTTTCTCAAGATAACGTTAGAAGTGGGCTAGCTTTATGGTCAAATGGCAAGATCTAACACAAATTGTCATCAAGGAAAAATTTCAGTCAGATATATCATAATAAAAATACATGATGTATGTGATGTATCATCATATTATCAAAGAACATACTTGTCTAGGACACAAGTGTTTAGGTCACCTATGACCAGACTGTTAGTGGTTCCCAGTTTTCGACGCATCAGGCTGCATGGGCAGGCTTTCTCAAGGCACCTCAGCCAAACGCAGGAATTTTGTTACTCTTAAGAGCAGAAATTCAACTTCCCACCTTCCGTGAAAACCCCCCGCAAAATCTGGCTGTTTCCAAAAGCCTAACAAACAATTTATTTTCCAGTATATGCGGCTAAATCCAACTCAGTTTCCAGCACAAGGACACGTTTTGGGCAACAGAAACAAAGGCCAAACATAACATAAAATACCACAACGTAACATAACACAGAACAGAACGTTAAGGTAACATAGCAAAAATACCACACTTTAATATTGACATTAGATCAAGGCTTTTAGTAGGCCCAGGCATAATGTTTGTTACACCGGTGTAATTATGTGTAATCTCAGAATGTTTTTACATTGTGAAAATTATGCGTAAATCCCGAGATTAAGCCACTGTAGGTTACCAAAATATCTGTTCAGGGAATATTCCTTTTGTGGGAGCACAGAAACAATGGATCTTTGGGGAGAGGGTGTAGTTTAACTGCCAGAGCTGCCGACTTTGGAGTAGGGGAACCGGGTTTGAGGCTCACTCTCGGCTCAACATCCTGTGTTTCTGGGCAATGCACTTAATCTCCCTGTGCCTTCAAAAATATGAATGTGTCCTTGTGAAATGCAACTGATGCTTATTTAAAGCACCCCAAAACCACTGGGTTAAGTTTGCGCTATATAAATCTGCAAATAAAAAGTGATAGCACATAGTAACTATGCTAGAGACCAAAAGCGAGCAACGTTTCTTTGATACAAACACTAATTAAATATCTCAAAAAGTAATTTTGCAGTGTCTTGTTTCACCCAAGCAGACTGTTTGGGGTAATTTAGAGTACTGTAATTGGTCTCAAGAAAATGAAAGAAGGCCGAGTCTGGTCAACACACGACTTAGAGGGGAAACATGAAGAAATTTACATTGTACGAGAGAAATACAGGCCTCAATCTGGGTACGATGTTAGACTGAACTGCAAGGACAGGAAGGAGAATGAAGAGGCCAGGTGCAGGGCAAAGCAGCTAAAGCCGGACTCCGCATACCACAGATAATTTAGAAGGACACATACCTAGGGGAGAGTCTGAGCCACTTTCTGATACCAGGGTTAGGAGAAGGGGTAAACCATAACAGGCCTGAAAGGGAGACACATCACTAGATGTTTGTGTCCCAAGGCTGGCAGGGAGTGGGAGACAGACCGTAAAACTTCAAAGCCTGGTAGACGTGTAGGGAGGACATATTGATAGAGTTCGGAGGGTAAGATCGCACATTAGAAGATGTAGACGTATATTATATATGTTACAGCTGCATTTTTATAACAAGCAGTCAGATGTTTATTGAAGAATTATTGCCTTTGCTAATTGTAAGTACTGTGAAGGAGGTGGAACTTAAACGTAAACTAAGACTATGAAAGATGCTGTGTGTAAGAGCTGAGTTGAGTGTGGTTTCAGTTGTAGAACCAGACTATACTCCCAGCGGTATTGCTTATAAATATACTCAGTTTTTATCAGATTCATGTCACTTTTTTATTTCTGAGAATTTGACTACAGTACAAAATAAATGTTTATCTTTTTTTTTTATATTGGGTTACATTAAGGATGTACCATAGAGAGTGAGGCTACTATACAGACAGTGTCAACTTCTTTCTGCCCTGAGGAGTCCTTCCTTTGCTTTCTCCAGCCATTTCTCATTCTGGATTTAGATTCTAGAGGGACAGCATCACTCTTTCTTTGTCTGTAATCTTTTTTGCACCACCTACCTTTGCAGTTTGTAATCTTTTCTTTTTTTGAAAAATGAAGAAAGTTGGGTGGAGTTTTTTGCAAAATGTTTTTGTTGACAAGCACCACTATTTTTGTTTCTCGTTTGCTTTTTTTTAATGTTGTGTCTTTGCTGCTGGTGTCCTGGAGTTTAAGATAGGGAGGGGGTACAGGCAGACCCATTTGAGTCTAAGGGATAATAAACATTTTGGAGGTGTTGGGTAATAACATTTCCTCATTTTACCTGTGTTCTGTTACATTTTGTCTCAAAATATCTTCATGCGGTGGTGCCTTTGATTATTTTTCGTACTTATCACATTCTCACTGTTTGTGTGGTAGAGATATTTTCATTATTTTAGGGGCATGTGGATGGCTTTGTATTAGTGACAAAATTAGTTTTTTTGTTTGCATTTTTCTGTTGGTTGACACGGTTTGGGTGGCTCCACTAGTCCAGGCCCACGTTGCCAGACATTTTCTTTTCTTCCCCATGTGTTTGCCCACATGTATGTGTGTTTGTGCATATGTTTGTATAGGATGGGTGATTAATTGGTTTTCTTTAACTTTTAAATATATTTCGCAGGAGCAATTGTTGTCTTGTGCTGTTTGTGAATGGGGCATTTAAAAATTTTATTTTAAGATTTTCTCACTGATTCAATTTTTTTCTGTGTTGTTGAATATACATTATTGTTACTTTACTGGACATATACTAGGCCCAAGGAGAGGTGCAGTCACATTCTGGGTATGTATTTGTGCACTGCTTTCAGTGCGGCCCTGCAATTTCTCAATTTTATGTCTCAATTCATAAGAATTGGATTGCTGGGAAAGCAGGTAACCTAGAAGAAAAATAATTGAAAATTTGAGGTCAGAGCAGCGTTGGCCAAGACTCCAAAAGCAAATCAAAACTGCAGCAGCAGCAACCGCCAGTGGTAAAACCATTGCCGCTATTAAACGTACAGCAATATCAGCTTGTCCTCCAATTTCTGAAATGTATAATTCAATGAATATAGCAGTACTTAAATCAAGTGTAAAAGTGCAGATAACACCTAATCAAATGCCAAAAACTATGATTCTTGAGAAGATTGTACAGGACTACTTGGATGACTCAAAAGAGGTCTACTTGGATCAAGACCCTTTGACCTATTACCACGGGAAGAAGGAACAATGGCCAGAATGCAGCGTGATGGCAATAAAGTATCAGTCATGTCCTTTGTATGTTTGGAGCATATGTTCAGTGCAGGTGAGACAATTGTCACAGTCAGAAGGACCAGTCTCTTTTCTTTCCTCAAAATGTGGAGATATCCAGAAATCATAAGGGTCCAGAAGACACAACTATGGACGAGGGAAGTTTTTCTGATATCACAAGTGATCATCAGCCAAACTAAGTTCCCGAATTTGAGGATAAACTTTACTTTCCACATTAAAACTCAATAGCACAACAGAAACGCTACTATGAAAAAAAAGAAACAAAAATATAAGTTTTAGATTTTGTATGCAGCTACAAATGGACAGATAAACAACCATGGAGCATACAGTAATTTTGCCTAGTGACTGAGTGGTGAGCAATTGCAAAGAACAAAAACAAATTCAACCTTCAAATCAACCAGAAGATCTCAAGTGACTAATCAATGGTACCTAAGCCAGTAATGGATGCCTAAAAACAGGCCACTTCCTGGAAAAACAAGATGCTTACCTCCCATGTCTAACTCTACGTTCCCATGCTCAGCTGTATGTGAAATTGCAAAGGACCGCACTACATAGCTTATTTATATTACTTCCATGGGAAAAAAGAGAAGCATAGGTAGCTAGATCGACACTTGGAACTGGTATCTTGTATTAATCAATGAAAAATGATGATTCGTTCGATGAACATGGCAGCCTTAGCTTATGTTAACTTGGTACTTCATGCTTGGGTGATCATTTGATTCTGGGTGACCACTGGGGGTGTTACTTTATTAGCATTTTGGCAATTTGCAAGCCAGAATCTTTGCTCATCTGAAAGTTCAGTTTACCTATACTAGATTAAGACTACAATTCTTTTTATTTTCTTGTTCTACAAGTCTGTCTCTTTTTGGACTAAATACAAACTGCAAATTTCAATAACAATATGTGAAAGAAGTAAGTACCAATGCCTATCCACTTTGATGAGAAGCAAGAGGACTCCAAGAGTTGCTGGACATTGATGATGGGCACATCTAAACTTTTTAATGTTGTGTTGATCCTCATTAGGGGTTGCTTGCAGCTAATTGTCTAAAATCTTTGGTACTTGAAAGGCCCTTAGTTAATTGCACAATAGCTTATGTTCCACATGCACAGTGTTTACCTTGACTCTCAAATTATGTAATTTTCTATTCTCATTGTACAGACCTTCTCTTCCACAAAGAAATGGAGCCTCCATGGTGCTACTGGACAATGTCAGAAGAATGCAGTTGCACCATTTGTATACATTATTAATATTTACTTTTACATTAAATATTGTGAACTATATGTATTGTTGCCATTTTGGCCTTAAGCCTAGATCACCATCTACAACTAACTTGAGGAGTCTATTGGTTGCTAAAGACTGAGTAGTGTCACTCCAACCTGCCTAACTGCCATCTCATTGTTTGGCTAGATAATGAGTCAAAGAACTTTGCAGGGCCCCTATTTAAAGATCTGAAATCATGGGCAACCGAGCAGGGGATTGTACCAGTCATCCTCCTTCCATGAGAGATGTGACACACCCATGGAGTTACCTAATTTACCCTACCCATCCAATCATTGATACCCTTAACCTATGCAACCGAGCAGGGGATTGTACCTTTATGCCAAACAGACTGTAGGCATGAGACTGGAATGTTGGAAAATCTTATGGCCCTTTCTTTACTCATGAGTAAAAAACCCATCTAAAATCTTGTCAACTTTTGCTTCATGGATTTAAAATCAGCCAGTCCAATGTGGCATTCCATTTAGACTGTTGTTATTATAACAATACATGGTTTTGCATCGAAATACAGTCACACACAAAATACGTATTAGCACTGGTCTGAAACAAGGCTGTGTACTAGTGCCTTTATTATTTTCCAACGTTCAGAGAAGATTTATCATCTGAACAAGCTATGGTAAATGTGCACACACCTAAGCAAGCCAGCTACACAATGAGATGCTTTCTTTATGCAGCTAATGCACTTCTGATATATAAAACCAGGTTTGGACAGAAATGCCTATTAAACTAGTTGCAGGAATACACCGAAACAAATGGGCTGATTGTCAATGTTTTTCAACAAAAATAATAAAAAATAAACTTTTGCAATTTTGACTCAGCAATCTGCCAACCTTAGGTTTTGTTCCAAAATTATTATGAAAGATGTCAAACTACCACTATAAAGTGTGCAACTCCAGAAAGAATCCATATTTCTGTCCAGCATTATTACAAGCAAGGCAATTTTTTCAAAACCCCTTTTCAATTCACTGAGCATTTGCTCTTGCAGACAAGCAATTATCAATTGTCAGCAGAGGCCCAATCAGTCTATTGCAGCTCAATTTGTAAAATTCATGGGCATTGCAGAAAAAATGTAATCCAGCACATATTGTAAACAAATGCTCAATCCATTGAAATGACATGCATTGAGTTATATCATCTTACAATGCTGATGTTCTATTTTTAAATCTCCTTAAGTTAGGGATTAATGCTCATTTACTAATAAACAATAGCTATTTTAGGTAAGCATTATAGTTACACTTTAATGTTGATTTTATTGACCACTTGTTTTGTACTTTTTAAATGAATAACGTGATGCTGTAAATAGTAACTGATCACGTTTTGTCAGTTTTTATGTTTTCATTTTCATGTAATAGTTTTAAATAACAAGAGCATGACACAACCAAAATTGAATTAAGTAGTTTAACATAACAGTCATCCTCCTTCCATGAGAGATGTGACACACCCATAGAGTAACCTAATTTACCCTACCCATCCAATCATTGATACCCTTAAGCTGGGCAACCGAGCAGGGGATTGTACCATTATGCCAAACAGACTTTAGGCATGAGACTGGAATGTTGGAAAATCTTATGGAGTTACCTAATTTACCCTACCATCCAATCATTGATACCCCTAACCTCTTCCTTTGGTTTTTAAGTTCTGGTGTGCTGTTTTCAATTTCCACCATTTCATTTCCACAATCAACAGATTTCACTTTGGCCGCACGGATGTCATGCAAGCATTGTTAAACTGTCGGAGGGGAAGGTTACCCAAAATTGCTACTTTGCCTACACCACCCCCACCATCCTTATCTGGACCACAATGGGACAAGGGTGCAGAGAAAAATTATAATGATGGGAGGCCAAGGATAAGCAATGAGGACTTTTTCTTGCAGAGTATATACCCCACGGAGAATCAATCTACCTGATGATTCTACAGAAGCTAACCTCCTTCTGTAACTTGAATGTTCATTATGCTTACTTTAGTAAATGAGAATCCCAGTTTCACTATATTTCTTGATTTATATTGATCTTTGTCTTGGATTTTTCTGTCTTTTCCTTTTTTCTTTTTTTCATGCTACAGAAGGAGAATCCTTCTATGCTGGCTATCATTCGGCATTCAAAATAAGCAGAACCTTGTTTACCTGTGATGTCTTCTCTGTTTGGGGCTGTTAGGACCACCACTAATTACTCCCTTAGGGAAAACACATACATCAAGAGAAAGTCTTGAAGGAAGGGGCAGAGAATACATTTCTGCTCAGGTAAGAACTGGAAGAAGGTTATGGTTGGGTTTGGGGTTCGACAGAACTTTGCAGTATGCATAATATAAACACATCCTATGTATTCCCTGGTTATTGTAATTAGTATTCATCCTTAGTGGTGAGTAGTGACTAGGTGCAAAGAGTAGAGCAGTACACAGAAACACAGGCCCATATTTATACTTTTTTTTGCGCCGCGTTTGCGCCGTTTTTTGACGCAAAAACGGCGCAAACTCACAAAATACAATTGTATGCACATTTAAAATTGTTCTAACATGTTATAGATAAAGTTTGCAATTTAATAATGTGCTTGGTATATTTGATATGAATTGTAAGATGCACAATAGGTTTAATAATGTTTTGAATGTAATAATGTGCATTTAAGCTTCTTAGTTTGACTAGGCCTGAGAGAATCATTTTTCAGCAGTAATGGATAATCACTTATTTATTGTGTCCTCTCTGACCTGAACATTTTGTCCTAGGTTATTAATGTGATGTTGAATGTCCTATTGTATTAAAGGTAAGAAACATGTTCATTGATAACAATGTTGCATTATTTGTTCTAGCTGCCAAACAGAACAGGAAACTCATGATTTTATGTAAAACAGGTTTAGCTCCATGAGAGACGAAACAACATTGTAAGTTATTAGCAAATTTAATATTATCAAATGACACTGCACTTTTGCTGAGAAGATTTGGAATAGTAGCAGAATTGGTGGAACCATCTGCTGCCATTGGTCACTGAATTTGATGTACAAAATGTGCCCACCTGAAGGACCAATGAAGGGATTGTACATATTTTAATTAGTGAGGAACTTTGAAATTGAAGTCAGTCTTCACTTAGATTCACTCCTGCTTCAACATTGTCCTGAGGTCTGCCAGAGTTTGTCCACCTCTGTATTAAGTCTGCTGTCACCCTCCTATTCTTCAAGTCACCAGATGGATTTTCTCATCTTAGTCTAATTGCCCTACTCTGTTATGTGGTTCAGTACTAACAGGCCCACCTAATTCTGAATTGCTGAACTGTCCTGGGTGCAGCCCATGTTCTGCACTGCTTCGACGCCGGAAGAAGGTGACTGTCCTGCCTGATGAACTGCTCTTGTCTGCTTTCCCATGAGGACAAGTATAACTAAACGTGATTTCCTGTCTCCTTTTCTGTTAGATAACAAATCTAGCATAATTTTTATAGTGTGTTTCAATAGTTTAGATGTTTACCTAAATTATTTTATCTCTCTTTTATTTTTGCTTTTGTCTGCATGTGTTAGCCCATTCTCACACATGCAAGTTTAAATCTGTAGAGACAGGAAGGGCCCAGCCCTGAAACCTGAAAGTGAATGCTAAATTGTATTTTGGTGATTTACTGATGTCATCGTCATCTGCTTTGACATCAAATAGTAATGTGCATATTGTGTTGTTGCTAATTTATATTATTCTTTTGGAGTGTTTAACAGTATTGATGTTTAATAGGTTAAATCTTTTCAAACATTTTGGTCAGCCTATGGTTTTCAGGAATGTTTATAATTTAGTTTTTCACACCATATACATGACATTGATTTTGGGACCTTTACAAGGCTTTGAAAGGTTGAGGTGTGAAATTTGATTTTGGGGGCAACCTTGAGTTTGGAGAACGGAAAACTCTACTGGCCATACTCCTGACAGGGTGGCCACCGCCTACGCGGCAACCTTCCCGCCGGAGCTATTATAAGTTTCCTCTAGGTTTCCGCCTGCTGGCCTAGTGGGAAACAGGCTACAGCATTATCTCTGGCTCGTAATCGAGCTGGCCGCAATGCTGTAGCGTGTAGGGTGCACCAGCACCATTGCAGGATTCACTGTCTGCAAGTGCATGAGGCAGAGTCAAAATGCAATGGGTGTTGCTGTGGCACGCCCACAGCAACACCAATTCCACGCCCCTCTGACACAGAAAAATGCGTTGGAGGTGCCCATATTTGCAAGGAGGAATAATGTCACAAAAAGTAGAGTTACACTTCCTTGTAAATATGGAGCAGAGGTTAGCGCCACTGGCGCATCTCGTACAGTGATGCTCCAGTGGCGCTAGAGGCTCTTAACTATGCCCCCTTAGATTTTAACAGCTTATTGTAGTCTTTCATGTAATGTAGTTGGGATAAAGTACTAATCATAATTGCTTATTTATTTATTTATTTATAATTGCTTATTTATAAAATTCAGGTAAACAAGGAGAATAAATCTAAAAAGGTTTTCATCGCAATGCAGTGTTTTTAAACCAGCTTGTCTAGCCATATTTTCTGAAATAGTGCAGAATTGTTTCTTCTGAAATACTTAATCTGCTTTTCTGCTGACAGTGAGGTTTCCACACTGTATTTTAGAAACGGCTACAGTAATTTGAGCCTCTTTATCAGCAAGTTAGTTGTCAAGTGTTCTTTATGGGTGACCTATTGTCCCTTAAATTGATAGGGTATGATGTAAGTGAAATGTTCCCTTTTAACTTGAAAAGGGGCCTAACAACTTGTGCCACATTTCTTTTATAAACTTCTACTTACTCCTCTCCTCTGCCTTTTCTCACTGTTCTGCCTTTGGAGACCATTTGGTTGATCTGCTGCCTGGGCCACTTTTATATGTGCCAATTGACTTCATGTGTTAGGGTCTCATTCTTGGGCTTATGAAGGATGCTAATTGTCACACTTGTTATGTATTGTTTAAAGAAGACATCTTATGGGGTTTTCTACTTTCATGGGCCAAAAAAGTCTGGAATTGAGGAACTTATAGTTGGGAACCCATGCATTTTCCTTTGGCAGTTCAAGGATACTTTGATATGTAATATTTAGAGAGACTGGCTGCTCCCTTTGAAACTTGCAACTAAGGCCCTGATTTATTCAAAAGTGGCACAGCGCGGTGCTGCGCCAAAAATAGCACTGCCACGCTGCACCACTTTTGAAATGCAGTGATGTGCCGTATTTACAGGAATATGGTGCACCACTCTGTTTTCCCCCTGTGCTGACGCTGAATTAAGCTGCCTATGCCAAAGCAGGCATTCTTGCACCATAGTGCAAGGGTGTCTGCATTGAGGGGATAGATTGTTTATGTGCAGGAAGGTGTCCCTTCCTGCTCATTAACAATCTATGCAAAATCCGAAATATAAAAATGACAAAATGCAGCACACATAGAAGTACCAAAGCATCTATTTGGAATGCTTGTTTATGTGCAGGAAGGGACACTTTCCTGCACATAAACAATCATCAATGGAATTTTGCTCTTTTTATGTGTGCTGCAGAATGCTGCATGCATGGAAAAAGCAAAAAACGTGGAGGAATAACAGCATTCCTCCTCGTTTTGCCATGCTAACTTCACCACTGGGGTGGTGTTAGTTTTCTGGCACTGCCACAGGTTTATGGTTACTTGTAAATCTGTGACAGCATCAAAAGCAATGTGTGTTGCGGTGGAACGTCCACTGCAACACCCATTACATGCCCCTCTGATGCAGAAAACTGCGTCGAAGGGGCCCATATTACAAAGAGGCGTAACGCCATAAAAAGTGCCATTACCTCCATGTAAATACAGAGCAGTGGTTAGCGCCACAGCAGCTTCATGAAAAGTGACGCTCTGGTGGCGTTAGGGGCTCTTAAATGTGCCCCTAATTTTCTGCTATTTTTAGCAAAATAGAAACAAACTTGCATCAATGGCAAAAATCTACTCTTATGCTAGGGGTTCAGAAATGGCATGTGACTACAATGACAAAAAGAAGCAACGTTTTGCCATTAGAACAAAAAATTTAGCAAATGGACCATCATTTGGGTCCTGTTTGAAATATTTTCAAAATTGCAGGCTCTTTTACTAAAGCGGGGCCTGACACGGAGTGCTTCCTAGACTCACACCACTGAATGGCACATGGTCATGTGTCCCAGTGAATAGAAGACAGTAACACATTGACTACTTGCTTGACTTCCCTATGCAATATGTCATCATTCAAGCACGCCACGGCCTTCACGATAAAACACCCTCAGGGATAATTAGACTCAGGCCATAGTGAAAGTTCAGATGTTAATACCAGTTGAACACAGAGGGTGCACATTTTCAAAGGACCATGACTTATATCTGCATAATATTACTAAAGTCTGTTTACTGGTGGTAGCGAAATGTATCTCAAACTCTTCAAATCTCAAGTTACACTGAATGCCAAGTCACTTGGATTCATCCTGAATGTCAAGCTCACCCACTAACAGCACATTGTCAAAAAAGATCCCCTAGTTTCAGCTTTCTCTTCAATAAAAGAGTAATTATTTCTTCCAGGAAGTGGCCTCACAACAACTGTTCAAGTCATGATAGTCTTGCATCTGGATGGCGATAACACTCTGCTCTATGGCCTCTCAGACTCCACACTTGTTTCACTTAAGGGCACCCTGCACACTGCAACCTGTCATATGCAGGGCCTGAAGAAATATGGTCATATTGCCACAATACTAATGACTCCACTTGCAGGCCCATACAATCTTCAAAACCAGTTACATCATTTACACAGTCATCACAACCGTTACCCCTGCTTATCTTTCAGACAAGCTCACCACCTCTAGTGACTCTCGGCACACCTGCAGCAAAGACATCATATGAAGATTAAAGCCCTGATTCCAAATTTGTTGAAAACCAGGTGCTTATTATTACATAAGCTATATAATGATAACATAGAGATGTTATATTTAGGTGCAATAAATAGCACAAGTTATGAGTTTCTTGGGAATAATGTGCATTTTGTTACTTAGTGCACTAAAATGCACATGGTATTGTAAATACCTAACACTGTTACCCTGTTAAATTCCGGTAGGTTTGACCTGCTGAAATTTAACAAAGGATGAAATATTAAACGCACTCAGTAATTACTAGAAAGTGGTAAACGCCACCAAATCCATAATTTGAGGCCTGCACAAACAGAGGTTTGTGCAGGGGTCATAAACCACCAACTCTCTTGTAACCAGGACCAAAGAAGTGGAGAAAAATAAAGGCAGCAGGCCTTTTCCATTTGGGTATCCATAATCTGGATTAATATCTCTGAATCCATCAGGCCCTAATGATGCTCCAGTTTAGGAAAGAGTTGAAGATGCACCTCTTTAAAGAGCACTATATCACAATGCAGCAGCAGTACACTTCTGCTCCCAGAATCCAGCTACCTCTCCTCTCACTCATTGAATGTATGTGCTTGCCTTGCCCCACATGAACCCTGTACAGTGCTTCACTGTCTCTTGGCTTGCTCTACACAAATACCATATATGTACTAATGTGCATCACTTTGAACTCCCATCAAAAACAAGACACTGAACCTTATCACCTTGACTCTCTCCTCTGTAGTCTGTCTTGCCTCTCCTCTGCTTGACTGCTCTAACTATTGCTCTATCTCATCCTCTCTCATTTGTCAACCCATAACAATAGTCCTCTCATGAACAGATACTCAAAACAGCAGTAAGCAAATACTTCATTTCGAAAACATCCTTACTGAAAAAGACTATGGCCCTCATCATGACTTTGGCGGTCTTTTCAAAAGGCCACCGAAACCACGGGCACCGAAATACCACCAGTGCTGGCGGTCCTAAGACTGCCCTAATATGACTGATCTCTCACTTCTGCCTGAAATCGGGTGGAATTCCAAGACCTGTCGTGCTGGCAGTCGGTGGTGCAGAGGCGGTACCGCCATGCCACAAAGAGACCACACACCGTATTGCAACCAGTAACATGGTGTGGTGGTGTCCAGATGGCAATGTGCTGCCCTTGGTGAAAGCTCCAGGAACCGTCTCTTCCTGGATGACCTCCTCGACAAAAGAGGTAAGTCAAGGTAAGTGGATCATCCGACAGGGGAGGGTGTGTGTGTGCTTGTTAGTGTGTGTGCAAATGTCGTGAATGCAGGGGGTGTGGGTGTTTGTGGGTCGTGTCAGGGGTGTGAGAGTGATTATCTATGGAAGGGGCGAGGGGGGTGAGTGAGTGTTTGTGGATGGGGTAGGGTGTGTGTGAGTGTTGATGGGAAAGGGGGTGAGTGCATGAGTGTGTGTGTGCGGATGTGAGCAACTGAGTGTGTGAGTACGATTGAGCAGATGGAAGGGGTGAGTGCATGTATGCATGTGCATGTATATGTAAGTGGACGTGGAAGGGGTTGTATGTTTGTGTAAGTGGACTGGGAGGGGGATGCATGTTTGTGTGAGTGAACGGGGAGGAGGTGCGTGTTTGTGTGAGTGAATACGGAGAGCGGGTGCGTGTGTGTCAGTGGACAGGGGAGCGGGGGAGTGCGTTTATGTGGTTCAGGGGTGATTCGGGTGTGAATGTATGTATGCACTGGGGTAGTGAATGAACGCGTGAGTGCGGTGTTTGTGTCTGTATGTTAGTGTGAATGGGTGTGTATGTCATGTTTGCGAGTGGGTGTGTGCTTGTTTGTGTGTAGAAGTGTGTGAGTGCATGTGTGCGGGTATGTGGACGTGTATGCGAGTGTACCCTGGCAACAGGCATGCTTATTCCTGTTGCCAGGGTGCAAGACCACCAGCTTTTTCTGGCAGTGCGACCGCCAGAAAAATGCTGGCGGTCTCCAGCCTTGTGATACCACTAGCGTTATCACACCATCCGCCGTGCAGGAGGTGTTCACCTCCAGCCCGGTGGCACACAGTAATGTGGTGGGACGAGTGGGGGCTCAGTGGTTTGGCTTTTACCGCTGGCCCATCGGCGGTGACACTGCCACAGCCACCCTGCCAGTCTTCGAACCACCAGGGTTGTGATGAAGGCCTAAATCCTTCCAGACAAATCTGAATCTAACCCTTCTCTATGTCCTCAACTCCTTCCTCTAGATGCTAAATGACACCAGTGTCCATCCCTGAACAAAACAAGCCACACGATTGGGGGATGTCTAAATCTCAATCAAAATATCAGGTAAAGGAGGATGCACTGTGATTCAGGATACAAAAAATACATTCCAGAGGTAGCCAGACAACTAAATAGTAGCACACACCGCACGAATCACAAAGTGAACAGCCTAAAACAGTAAAAAAAAATCAAATATGTAGCATCTAGCCACTCACAGATGGTTGGCTAAACAAAAACTCTATGCTTGAACAAAATATATTCTTGGATTCTAGCCACCTATATTCTGTCAAAACTATACAAAGAGTTACAAAATCCACCAGATGCTAGTTTGTCATGTACACCTTGTCCAAATGCATGGATAATTTTATGAAACATTTTGCAACACACACATTGGCCCTCATTCCGACCCTGGCGGTTTCAAACCGCCAGGGTGGAGGACCGCGGGAGCACCGCCGACAGGCCGGCGGTGCTCCAATGGGCATTCCGACCGCGGCGGTAAAGCCGCGGTCGGACCGGCAACACTGGCGGTCTCCCGCCAGTGTACCGCCGCCCATAGGAATCCTCCAAGGCGGCGCAGCTAGCTGCGCCGCCGAGGGGATTCCGACCCCCCCTACCGCCATCCAGTTCCCGGCGGTTCTCCCGCCGGAACCGGATGGCGGTAGGGGGGGTCGCGGGGCCCCTGGGGGCCCCTGCAGTGCCCATGCCACTGGCATGGGCACTGCAGGGGCCCCCGTAAGAGGGCCCCTAAATGTATTTCACTGTCTGCTTCGCAGACAGTGAAATACGCGACGGGTGCAACTGCACCCGTCGCACAGCTTCCACTCCGCCGGCTCGATTCCGAGCCGGCTTCATCGTGGAAGCCTCTTTCCCGCTGGGCTGGCGGGCGGCCTGAAGGCGGCCGCCCGCCAGCCCAGCGGGAAAGTCAGAATCACCGCCGCGGTCTTTCGACCGCAGAACGGTATTCTGGCGGCCCCCGACAGGCCGGCGGCGACCGCCGCCGGCCAATGTCGGAATGAGGGCCATTGACCCTTATCATTAACTAAGCCTATTTCACGCCTACGATTTCCCCGAGAGATATTCAATATGTTTGCTACATGAATATCCCTGAAACTAAATCCATGGCAGTTGTGCTCTTAAAAGGCAAACTACAGACCATTTATTAGAACTGATCATGGATGTAGATTAGGGTTGGTCAGGGGTACCAGCTGGTATTAGTGGTTTACACTTTGGCCCCCTGCACTGCTATTGTTACCCTTGGCCTCCGGGATCAGCACAGGAACAGACTGGGATCTGGGTTTTGGAAGTCCCTATCCTCTGTGGTTTAGTCTTCCCTTGAATTATCTCCTCTTTGAATGGGAAAAGGGTGAGCAAGACATCAAATAACTGATGAATGTATATAGTAAGAGCACACACCATTATACATTTGACGCAAACAAACATCTTTTTAATCTAACAGGGCGTTATGTTGAAAAAAGCAGGTCATGGGCTTCACAATCACATCAGATATGGAAAATCTCTAAGCGGCTAGATTGGAAGAAAATGCATTTCCAGCAAAACAAAATTATGGCAGATCTTTCGCCTCAGAAACATTAGACAAATGTTTTTTGGCCATATATAAGAGACCAAAATGCAGTATTCAGGAGTTCCTCGAGTGGATAAACTCCATGAAAAGCGATCTGAATTTTGCTAACATCCGGCCACATTAAATTCCAGTAATTGCTCACGGAAACTGAGAAATAGCGTACATAGCGGGCAAAAAATGTAGTAAGTAAGGAGTAGGTGTTGGACAAAAGGCTACTTTATTTACTCAGAAGCACTTGTGGAAAGCTGATAGAAATATATATGTCCAAAACAATACGTAGAAAAATAAGGAACACATGTGGTTTACTCACCCTTAAAAGAGGGACTTATAAGGATAACATAATCACAGGCTGGTATACATCATTACCTTTGGCAGCCACATGAACTAATCAACTAAACTGATCAGTGGAATTTCACATATAATAGCTGTAGAACAGGTACACTACACGTGTAAGGGGATAAAAAACTCAGGTAAGCCCGGTAAAAGCTTACCATGATGTCCTAAGACCTTCTTGCATCGTCATAGAATCTTGCCTGTGTCCTCTATTACAAGCTAACTATTAAACTGAAGAGGAACAAGAAGAATGGTTAGGTCTACATTTTCACACTCCCATGTCAGACAATTTGAGCACAATAGGAAAGCATCTGGCTGGGCAGACTACACATTGTACTAGCTGCAAACAAAGAATGTGTATTGACCACCTGCTAAAGATTTTTTATTTAGGACATTAGGCCTTAACCTACAACAGGTACCTTACTTCATCAAAGCATCCACTACTGACCCCGCTGAGAATTAGCTTGCAAAGTTGGGGTGAGGCCCTCCTCAGTGAGGAATTCTTGGTGGGAGTGAAATGGGTCAAAAACCATCCAATAAAATAATTCACTGCACAGGTGAATCTTCCTCATTCTGCAATGGAACCTTTAGTATGCAAACTGTCTAAGGTTGACTTAATCACTCAATCTGTGTCATCCTATTGCAACAATGAAAGCCAGAAGGGTGACTAAGAACTCTTTCCATATGTTATCATCTACATGAAAGCAGCATCCCCTTGGCACCATCTATACTGGAGATGACAATTAGAAGACTTCAATAAAAACTCATGGGGCAGCAGCCAACAATCACTCATGTGTACAGTAAAGGAGGTGGATGGCCCACCAATGACTGCATTGGCTTCCCTCCCTAATAGTACTGCACTTATAGCCATCTGACTCTGTTAGACATCCTTTTTATCAGGCAAGGACGTCACTGATCAGCCCCCTTTTCTTAGGTACATGGCATATGATTGAAATTGAGTCCTTAAGATCATTTTTGGCATTTCCCTTTTTGTTGACTCTCAAAATGGAGGCAATTGGAACACTGCTTAGCTAGAAAGACCTCTAACCTCCATAATGAGTCTTAACTTTGCCTTATGGACTCAACTCATTAAAGTGAGTTTGTCTTGATCAGTGTTGACAAACTCCATCCATAGATCCAAACTTTACTAAAGTAATCAACACCCTTTCGCTGTCACATACATGACAAGGAAATACTACTTACCAGCCTCATATACTCCGCATTGGTGTAACCCACCTGGAATGCCACTAGATATCTGACCACTAAACTGGCCACGTCACCTCCTTCCCTCACACTTGTGTTCAAGACTTGATTCATTAGGAACAAGGCCACAAAAACATATATCTCAGACTGTTTTGTAAAGAGTGTGTGGGTTTTTGAGCCATCTCCCTCTTGGACGTCTCTTGTTCTGCACTCCCTGTTGCACTCTGTTGCCCAACTACTTATCCTCACCCTTCTCCCTCTTGTGCTTCCCCTTGTGCTTCTGCCCATTTCTTCCACCCACCTGTGCCCTCCATGTCATTTTCCATCAACCCACATGTTGCTTTTGCTCTCACTCCCTTTGTTTTTGTGTCCCCTCCAGCAATCACCCCTATTACTTTTGAACCCCTCTAGTGTTGCTTTAGTGTTCCTGCCCCACTTCCCCGGCATTGCTTAGCCATTTGCCTCCCTTTGTGTTGCTTCACCATTCTCCCTCCATGCCCCATGTTGCTTCCGCTCCCCCTCACTACCCTCCATGTTGCTTCGCTGTATGCCCTTCGTGTTCCCCATGTTGCTTTGCCATTCCACACACCTGCTCCTCTAGCTTCCACTCAACCAACTGCCTGCTTAAAAGAAACGCTTTCACATGTTGTATTTTCTTTTTAATTACAAATCCAAGTCTGAAAGTTCTGGCATAATTTTGTAGGTAGGCACATGTGGGGTGCACATGCCTACAAAATGATGCCAGTGGGCAAGTCGAAGGCTTTTGTTTTTATTTTGTAACTTTACCCTCACTGTACAGCATTGTGGATGCTGTGCAGCATGGCTAAACACTACTGTCACAGCCAATAGATAACAAAGGCGAGACCATCTGGCTTTGCCAGAGCTTGTTGTTATTTACAGAGGAGACTGCAGCTTTCAAGGCCTTTTCACAAGCACTGAAGCATTGGACTGGTCATTTGCAAACTCATGTACCACATAACATTGTACAGTCCTCCCCAGCCTGGATACCCACCAATCAATACTCCACACATGGAGCTATGTATTACACCGGAACAGCTTCTCCATTAGAGCCGCGGAGCGTCTTCCCTGCCAGCAACAGCAGCTGCAAAACCTTTAAAAGAAAACGATAATAAACTTTGTTTATTATCGTTTTCTTTTAACCCCTTCGCTGCCAGGGCTTTTTTTTTGGGCTGTTTGGGGCAGTTTGCTCTTAGGCCCTCATAGCTTTTTGTGCACATAGGCTACCCACGCCAAATTTGCATCCTTTTTTTTCAACATCCTAGGCATAGAGGTACCCAGAGTTTGTGGGGTCCCCTGGAGGAGACCAAGAAATTAGCCAAAATACAGCAAAAAGTTTGTTTTTTAAAATAAAATGGGGAAAAGGGTTGCAGAAGAAGGCTTGTGGTTTTTTTCCCCTGAAAATGGCATCAACAAAGGGTATGTGGTGCTAAAATCACCATCTTCTCAGCTTTCAGGAACAGGCAGACTTGAATCAGAAAATCACATTTTTCAACACAATTTTGGCATTTTGCTGGGACATACCCCATTTTTACTATTTTTTGTGCTTTTAGCCTCTTTCCAGTTACTGACAGAAATGGGGGTAAAATCAATGCTGGATCCCGGAAAGCTACATTTCTGGAAAGTAGACAAAATGCTGAATTCACTAAGTGGTCATTTGTGTAGATACTACAAGGTTTTCCTACAGAAAATAACAGCTGAAATGAAAAATATTGACATTGAGGTGAAAAGAAAGCCATTTCTCTCCACCTTTTACTCTGTAACTTTTTCCTGCAATGTCAGACTTTCAAAAGTAATATACCATTACTTCTGCTGGACTCCTCTGTTTGTGGGGATAAATTAGGCTTGTAGGTTCATCAAGAACCCTAGGTACCCAGAGCCAATAAAGAGCTGCACCTTGCAATGGGTTTTCATTGTATACCAAGGTAGTTCATTTGGTGAAATATAAAGAGTGAAAAATAGGTATCAAGGAAACCTTTATATTTTCAAAATGAGCACAAGATAAGGTGTTGAGAAGCAGTGCTTTTTGCACATCTCTGAATTCTGTGGGCCCATACTAGCATGTGACGGACAGGGCATTTCTCAAATAGACGTCTTTTTTACACACTGTCTTACATTTGGAAGGAGCAAATGTAGAGAAAGACAAGGGGCAATAACATTTGTTCTATCATTCTGTATTTTCCCAAGTCCCCCGATAAAAATGGTACCTCACTTGCGTGGCCTAATGCCTGCGACAGGAAAAGCAATATGAACACATCACATTTTCCCAAAGAAAACAGAACTGTTTTTTGCAAAGTGCCTAGCTGTGGATTTTGGCCTCTAGCTCAGCCGGCACCTAGGGAAACCTACGAAACCTGTGCATTTTTGAAAAGTAGGCAACTAGGGGAATCCAAGATGGGGTGACTTGTGGGGCTATCACAAGGTTCTGTTACCCAGAATCCTTTGCAAACCTCAAAAGTTGGCAAAAAAAACACTTTTTCCACACATTTCGGTGACAGAAAGTTCTGGAATCTGAGAGGAGCCACACATTTCCTTCCACCCAGAGTTCCCCCAAGTCTCCCGATAAAAATGGTACCTCACTTGTGTGGGAAGGCCTAGTGCCCGTGACAGGAAATGCCCCAAAACACAACGTGGACACATCACATTTTTCCAAAGAAAACAGAACTGTTTTTTGCAAAGTGCCTAGCTGTGGATTTTGGCCTCTATTTCATCCGGCACCAAGGAAAACCTACCAAACCTGTCTTTTTTTTTTAAACTAGACACCTAGGGGAATCCAAGATGGGGTGACTTGTGGTGCTCTCATGAGGTTCTGTTACACAGAATCCTTTGCAAACCTCAAAATGTGGCAAAAAACACTTTTTCCTCACATTTCGGTGATAGAAAGTTCTGGTATCTGAGAGGAGCCACAAATTTCCTTCAACCCAGCACTCCCCCAAGTCTCCTGATACAAATGGTACCTCACTTGTGTGGATAGGCCAACTGCACGCAAAAGGAAATGCCCCAAAACACTATGTGAACACATCAAAATTATCAAATACAAAACTACCTGTTTTTGTAGGGGGGGGCACTGGGCACAGCAGCCATATGGGGAAACCTACCAAACCCAAACATTTCTGAAAAGCAGACACCTAAGGGAGTCTTCAGAGGTGTGACTTGTGTGGATCCCCCAGTGTTTTCTTACCCAGAATCCTCAGCAAACCTAAAAAATCACATTTTTCCCACATTACTATGTGGGATCACCGCACCGGTGCACATTTCATACCACTCAACATTCCTCTCAGTCTCCCAGTAAAAATGATACCTCACTTGTGTAGGTGGACCAAGTGCCTGTGACAGGGAAGAGCCAAACAAATGTTGAAATTGAGGGGGAACAAAGTGAATCTAAAAGGGCAGTTTGAAAAAAAACATTATTAGGCTGACAAGTGGGGTAGAAATTTTTATCTGTATAGATGCGACAATGCTGGATAGTAGGAATTTTGTAGATTTCGGAAGATTCCGGAAGATTCCATGACAAAAATGTGAAAAAAATGTGTGATTTCCAGCAAAGTTCAAGGTTTGCAGGGCATTGTGGGTAAGAAAATGGTACAGGGTGCATGTGAAGCAAATCACGCTGGACTCAACCAGATGTTTTGTTTTCAGATGTGTCTAGATCTTGTAGATTTTTCTACATGGCATCGTCCCAAAGTCCAAAAAGTACAGTGCTCACCATTCCAAGTGGGACAATTTTGAGAGCTCTCATGGCCCAAATTTAAAACCAAACCCAAAATAATCAAATGTCCTCTTGCTTGCCATGGGATAAGATGTTTTAGTATGTGGGGGATAGCTGAAAGACTATTACCCCTTCAGTTGGTGTGGGGGCATAAGCATGCCCATACTGTTTAGTAGCCACCACCCCCCTATTTTTTTTTATTCCCTGGCATCTAGTAGGCTTTATGTGCCCTCAAAAATAGTGGATTGGGGGTAATTGCCCCATCTGCCCACCAGTGGGCAGAAGAGCTTTCTCCCCATTTATTTGGGGTGGGGGTATAGCTATACCCCCAACCTCTTTTTGTGAAAAAAATCTTCCCTGGTGTCTGGTGGGCTTTCTGCCCCCCTGGGGGGTACATGAGCCTTACAAAAATAGGCTGATCTGCCCCAAAGGGGTGCAGAAATAGCCTAAGATAAATGTTCCCCCCAGGGGAGCAACCCTTGCCTAAGGCGTCGCTCCCCTTGCTTGAAAGTGGTGCAAAAACTAAATCCTGCTGTTTAGTGGTTTCTGCCCCACTTGGGAGCAGATTGGCCTAAGAAAAATAGGCTGATCTGCCCCCAAGGTATGCAGAAAAGGCCTAAAATACATTTGCCCCCAGGAGAGCAACCCTTGCCTAAAGGGTCGCTCCTGATCTGTAATAAAACAAAAAAATCCCTGGTGTCCAGTGGTTTCCAGATTGGCCTAATAAAAATAGTCCGATCTGCCCCCAAGGGGGCAGAAATGGCCTAAAAACAATCTGTCCCTCCCCAGGGGAGTGACCCTTGCCGAACCGGTCACTCCCCTTATCAATGTAAACAAAAAACAATCCCTGATTTCTAGTGGCTTCTCCCCACCCCCAGGGGCAGATTGCCCTAAATAATATAATAAAAAGTGGCTGATCTATCCCGGGGGGGGGGGGGGCAAATGGCCTATTAAAGAAATTGCCCCCTGGGGAGCTACCCTTGCCAAATGGGTCGCATCCCTTATGGCAATTTTATATTTAAATCCCTGGTGTCTAGTGGCAGAAAAGGCCTAATAAAATAATTGGCCCCCCGGGGAGTGACCCCTTGCTAAGGGGTTTGCTCCCCTCAAGAGTGTAAACAAAGAAAAAAATCCCTGGTGTCTAGTGGCTTCTGCCCCCCCCCCCCTTGGGGCAGATCAGCCTAATCAATTTAGGCTGATCTGCCCCCAAGGGGGGGCAAAAAAGGCCTACTGGGGAGCAACCCTTGCCAAAGGGGTCACTCTCCTTACAACATTTGATTAAAAAAAAACTCCTTGGTGGCTAGAGGGCATTCCTGCAGCACGATTGCTATGTGATCGTGCTGCAGGAATGCTCAGAGAGACATGAAAAGGAAAGGAAAAGCCTTTCCTTCCCTTTTCATGCCTCTCTGACCTCCCCTGCCGCCGTACTGAGGAGAAACTGATCTGTTTCTCTTTGGTCGCGCTGGAAGCTGAGCTTCCAGTGCAATGGGAGGCAACCTCTGATGAGGTCAATGTGCGACCGCGTGCTGACGTCATCAGACATCACTAGGGGGTCGAGTGGGGGCCGGGGTGGATGGGGAAGTGATTCCCCTTACATCCCTGCTCATGGGACGGGGGTACGAGGCCCTTTGGGGGGATCGCTAGCACTTCCCTGGGGGCCTATTGCTGGATGAGGTGGTTACGTCCTTGGCGCTTGACCGCCATGGCAGCAGACGTAACCACCTCATCCATGGCACCCAAAGGGTTCAAGGGGCAGGGCCGCGGGGGTGACGTGAAGTGTGGGGGAGTGCTCACTGCACATGTATGTTTGGCCTGCCGTCTTGGGCCGGCCAAACACACAAGCTCTCTTCAGCCCAGCAACACAGTTGCTGGGTTGGAGAGAGCCTGTACAGACTCCCAGTCTTCCAGGGAGCACCCCGGCTGGACTCTCCCAGCCAATCCTGACACTTCTTTGAGCAGCTTAGGATTGCCCGCAGGGCAGGCTGGGAGCCTGTGCCTGAAGCAAGGAGACGGAGGAACAGAGGCATGTGGCATTTTTTTGGTTTAATTATATTTTATTTTAATTTCCCCCGCCCTCTCCCCGGTGTACCACCCCTTCTGCTTGCCGTGAGCCGCTCCTGGCATTACACATCTTTATTTGTCTGTGTGTGACCGCAAACTCAACATTTAAACCTGCATACACTTCACCACAGTCTAACACTCACATCAGCCCTCTTTGGAGCCTTTCAGGAGCCATAAGTGTTCTGTCATTCACACTGACATGATTACATCTCTTCTCATTTAAACAAAAAATGTAAAAGATTTTACAAACATATGGACAATCATACCTCTTCAATCAGGCTTCTTGGTGCTTTGATGACTCCTCCTGATCATGTCTTCGAAAGCTGGGCATTAACAACAGGAATGTCCATAATCTGCCTTGATGATGGATATATTTTCTGAACCAGTCTTTGCGTTGACATCAGTATCTGATGAGCGATGAGCCACATGTCTGAAACACGAGGAATTTTGCATGATGGATTTCCCAGGAAGTTGTGCAGTCACCATGTGTCCTTTGGTGGTTACAACGTGAAATGGCTCTCCTGAACATCAATGTTACAATGCTTTCACCTGTGGTGGAGGGAGGAGTCGAATGCTAAGCTTGCAGGGCAGAATTCAAGAAAGCCTTGAGGTTGAGCTTTTCTAATTCAGCACGCTGATCAGCTCTCCTTAATTTACTCATGAAACGTTCTACAAGACCTCTTTGGCCTGTGGCCAAAGAGGTGTGCTCTTCAAATGCTTCACATTAAGCAGACTGAGAAAGTCTCTGAGTTCTCAACTATTGGAAGGTGGGCCATTGTCAGATTTTAAAATTGCAGAAATACTCCTTGTCACAAAGATGCCATCCAATCTCTTGATGGCTCTTTCCTGAGTGACAGACGAGAGATCTCCTTTCAATAGAAAACAGGAGTATTTATCCACAATCACCATCATGTGATGTCCATTGTCAAGTGTACCAAAAAAGTAAACAGCGATTCTTTCCCATGCTTGGTTTGGCAACTTTGACACAATTAAAGGGTGTTGAGTAGATTTAGATGACAGGTAAGTTTAATAAATGACAGGCCTTCAATTCCCTTTCAACTCTTTCATCGAGATGATGAAATTAGACTTGGTCTCGGAGAGTTTGTTTTGTGGCATCAAGCCCACAATGTCTTTCAAAGGCTACTTCACTTATCTGTTGTTGCGGGGTCTCCGGAATGGCAACTCTCTGGATAATGTATTTTTGTGCAATGGACATTTCGTCTTTAACATTTTTCCCTGACACTGGTAAGAGGTTAAGTTTGTTGGTTCCATAACTGATGTGTAATAATGTCTTTCAGTTTTAATATGTCACTATCTTGACTCATGGGCATGACAATTTGTTCCAACGAAATGTCAGCTGATGTGTTAGATTTCACAATGAAGTTTATGAAGGCCTCAGCTGTCTCAGACAGGGTACCTTGAAGCTGTATAGACACTCTGGAGAAGTAGTCGGTAGGGTTTTGATCTTCGCCTGGATGATACACAACTGAACAGTTGTACTCCTGTAATCATAGACTCCAATGCTAAATGTGCTGAGGCATTTTGGCATTTGGAGTGCCAAAGATTGTCAGCAATGCTTGATGATCTGTCACAAGCATGAAAGGTTTTCTATATAGGAACACATGGACATGTTCACAAGCTAACGCCTCTGCTAAACTTTCTTTTTCAGGTTGAGAATAATCATGTTCAGTCTGGGACAAACTTTTGCTTGCATACAACTGTTGGAGCAGATATGCTAATTGAAAGAATTATTAATGATGTTTATGTGCTTAATAATGAAAAATGTTTAGAGAAATTAATCGTTTGAGAAAGTAATGTGCATGTTTGAAAATGTGCCCTCGGGGTATGTCCGCCATATATACGATGTTGTACTAATATAACTAAAATTGTATGAAATAATAAAAAATAGATGAGGAAAATGTAGTAATATGTCATATTGAAATGTATAACCTATGTTTTACTTTAATTTGTAGTGTTAACTTAAGGCCTAGTCTTCCTAGGCCTCGCACGCAGAAAGCAGAAACAATAACCACATTTGCAAGAAGCTTTTACGGCCTGACCTTGACTCACCTGATGTAAAAGTTGCTTAGCTAGAATTTCCTCCACTGTACCGACGGACAGGAGATGATGAAGACAATTTGATACTATTATGTGTAGAGTAGGCTAAATGTAATTTCCCAGGACTAGAACAATGGAGGCACTGACTGAAGATGAACATGCAACAATTTCGATACCTGAAGAGCCGGATGATGAGGACATTGTATAGTGGACCAATCCACATCTTGTGAACGGACTGATATTAAAATTGGTAGATTTGGTAAACAAATACTAAAGTCATATCTGCTGACTAACTGACCAATGGGGAAATAGGGGACGGACTGGGAGACCCTAATAAAAAAGCCATGACAAGGGGCTAAAACTTCAGATGCGAGGGGAGAAGTGATGACGTCAGGAGACGCTGTCCGAGGTTCTGTCGTTCGGTTCATACTCTGTGAGTCTGATGCGTGGCTGACTAATTGATGACCTGAAGATGAAGACTGACTTGTTGCTGATCCATCCTGGATAGGTAGCTATGAAAATGTGACTGACAACTTGTGCCTTTTCTTCTAGGTACCAACTGCGCTGATTATAGAATTCTCACTTAGATAGATTATTTCCAAATTAATGTTTTTCTCTAAAATGTTTTTGCATGAAGTCCTACATGCTGATGCTAATCTTGATTAGGTAGGCTACTAAGGGAGACGTTGACAGTGAGACTTGACTGACAAGCTATTTGCTGAACTCTGCTATTAATGCTGGAATTCTTGGATTAAGTAGATGACATTTACGCATATGGTTCTCTTCATGTTATGTTATGATGTTTTTCATTAATGAATTAATAAATGAGTGGATTGAATAAAGATTGAACTAACAGATCATTTAGAATTGAAATCAATAGGGAAATAAAAATTGTTTAACTCATTACTGAGTTGTAGTTATTCATGAGTAGATGGTTTTGAGCTGTTTTTTTCCATAGAATGTTTCTTGATTATTGATGTTAGCTATTGATTCAGTAGTCACTGCATGACTAGGATACTCCATGCAATTCAAAAGGTTCATCGACCTACACGCGTCCCCTTGTAAGTTTACTTACTAAGGACCAGGCACGCTTGCACACCACAATATGTATTTGAGCATTTGGGTGTCCATTGTGCTGGGCAAGGATTGTGCCGAACCCGACCGGGCTAGCTTCAACAACAACTTCTGTGTGCAACTTTGTATCAAAATGTGCCTGTAGAATTTTCAACAGCTTGTTTGAATTTGTTAAAACTTTGCTTGCACATGTGACCAGTGAATATTTTTCTTCGTTAGCTCTCTTAATGGAGAACTCAAAGTGGCAAAATCTCATATGTATCTGAGACAGTATCTGGCCGTGCCAATGAATGAGCATATGTGCAGACCTGTATGTTGTTCTATTTCAGTTACCTTGTGCGCATGTTGCATATCCCCGAAGAGTACAGCTCCTTCACTGTCCTTTTTGGGCACTACTACTATGGGAGAAACCTTTGGCGTTGGACTAGTAGAACGCTCAATTATGTTACGCTTAAGTAATGATTTGACTTCCTTTTCAACAGCTTCTTGTAAATAAAATGTAATTCTTCTGTGTCTTTCAGCAACAGCTCATTAATATGCAATTATACTTTCGGAGACTTAAGTTTTCTTAATCCATGGAACAATGAAGGGAACTGACTTACTATTTTGTGATGAGCATTCTTATTGTAGTTCACTGAGATCATTCCCATTGCAGTAGCTGTGCTAAAATTGGGTAAACAGACACTTGGCATTTTGCCTTGAAGTATGTGAATGGGAGCTTGCAGTTTTGTATTCTTGTGTTTCATAGTCACCACGAATGAACCTTTACTTTTCAAGGCATCCCATGTGTACATTTTGGTTTCAAGGGCATAAGTCGTGGCAATGGAGATAGTTCATTATATTTCTCCTCGGGCATAATGTTTATCGACCCTCCACTGTCAATGATAAAAGGTATAGAACTACTATTTATCTTCAGTGTAATCTTCAAACAATGTTTAAATGACTTGGGTGCTTTTCATGTTGACTTTTCTTTGGTATTTTTCTTCACATACGGCCAGTCCAATGTGCAAAATTTCTGAGGTCAACATCAACACTGCACAATCATCTTCTTTACTTTCACTTGATACTGACAATGACAAACGTTTTGACAATGATTGTTAGACTTTTCATCCTTGGCGTGGTCTCCCTTAACTTTTTGCCTCTGTTTCCCAGGTTGTTGATGTGTGCTGGACTCAGATTTTTCTGTTTTTGTTACTCTGGGCACTTTACCACTGCTAACAAGTGCTAAAGTGCAAGTGCTCCTTTACAAAATGTGTATGTAATTGGTTTATCCATGATTGGCATATTTGATTTATTAGTAAGTCCCTAGTACAGTGCAATAGAGGTGCCCAGGGCCTGTAAATCAAATGCTACTAGTGCGCCTGCAGAACTGGTTGTGCCACCCACATTAGCTCTGTATCATGTCTCAGACCTGCCACTGCAGTGTCTGTGTGTGCAGTTTTAACTGTAAATTCGGCTTGGCAAGTGTACCCACTTGCCAGGCCTAAACTTTCCCTTTTCTTACATGTAAGGCACCCCAAAGGTAGGCCCTAGGTAGCCCCAAGGGCAGGGTGCAGTGTATGGGTAAGGTAGGACATATAGGGGGTTATTCTAACTTTGGAGGAGTGTTAATCCATCCCAAAAGTGACGGTAAAGTGACGGATATACCACCAGCCGTATTACGAGTTCCATAGGATATAATGGACTCGTAATACGGCTGGTGGTAAATCCGTCACTTTACCGTCACTTTTGGGACGGATTAACACCTCCTCCAAAGTTAGAATAACCCCCATAGTAGTGTGTTTTATATGTCCTGACAGTGAAATATTGCTAAATTCATTTTTCACTGTTGCAAGGCCTGTCCCTCTCTTAGGTTCACAGGTGGGCTACCTTTAAATCTGATTAAAGTGTAGATTCCCTTTGGGAGCGGATGAATATGAGGAGTTTGGGGTCTCTGAGCTCACAATTTAAAAATACATCTTTTAGTAAAGTTGGTTTTGAGATTGTGTGTTTGAAAATGGCAATTTTAGAAAGTGAGCATTTTCTTGCTTATTCCATTTCTGTGACTCTGGCTGTTTGTGGATTTCCTGTCTGGGCCAGTTTGACAGTTGGGCTGGTTGCACCTCACTCTAGACTGTGGCACAAAGGGAGCTGGGGTGTGGTCCGTATTTCCTGGTGAGCCAACTGTGGTAGGAGGGAGGGGAGGAGTGGTCACTTACACCTGAAAGGGCTGTGCCTGCCCTCACACAATGCAGTCTCCAACCCCCTGGTGAGTGTCTGGGCCTGGCCTCGGTAAGGCAGGATTTCACATTTAAGAGAGACTTTGCTTTGATGTAGGCCTACTTCAAAGGAGAAATTGGGTATAAGAAGGGCACCCAAAACCACAGACTTTAGAACACTTCTGGAAACCAAGAGGACCCTCTGCCTGGAGAAGAGCTGAAGAGCTGCCCTGCCTGTGACTGTGCTTTGTGGAGCTATCCTGCAGTTGCTTCTTTCTGCCAGAGTAAGAGGGTAAAGACTGGACTTTGTGTGCCTTCCATCTTGTGAAGATCTCCAAGGATTTGATTTAGAGCTTGCCTCCTGTTGTTTGAATTTGCAGGGACAGCAAAGAGTTCTTTCTGCCAGCACCTGGAGTCTCTGGAGAGACTCCTACTCTGCCCTGTGGCGCCCATCCAGTCCCTGGGACCCTGAACGGAGAAGCTAGCAGCCTAAGAGGAAGAAATCCATGCACAGAACGGGGAAAAGATTGACGTAACTCCAAATCTGCGGCTGAAAAATCTACGAGCCGGTCGCTTCGCGGCTGAAAATTGACACTTGACTGCAACCGGACTAAAGAATCGACGCACGGAGCTGGAGAAACGACGCACAGCATCGCTGATAGAGGCTGGTGAGATCGCAACCCACGTTGCGTGGTTTTTGGATCATCGTGTGGCTGGATTTCCGGCGCAAGTACCACTGGGCATGTAAAAACAACGCAAGGCCTGCCCAGACCCGAGAGTGCTGACCGTATCGACGCATCACTCTCCTGGGGAGAGAAGAAACAACGCGCCCGACCCGACAAAAGGAGAATTGACGCAAGGTCTCGCTCGTGAGTGAAATTGACGCCTTGCAAGCCCTTTTTGACACACACTCGCCTGGGCGGGGTCAATTTTGACGCACCCAAGGTGCATTTTCACGCAAACCGTGTTAGTGTGTGTTTAAAATTACATGAAGACTCTTTTGCATTTTTAGTGATAACTTGACTTGTGTATTTCAGATTTTTGTCATTTTGGTCTTGTTTTGTTTAGATAAGTCTTCTCTATTTTTCTAAACCTGTGTTGTGTAATTTTGTAGTGTTTTCATTAAGTTAATGTGTGTGTTGGTACAAATACTTTAAACCTAACACTCTGAAGTTAAGTCTACTGCTCATGCCAAAATACCAAGGGGGCAAGCAGGGTTTAGCTCAGGGTGATTCTCTTTTTCCCTGACTAGCGTGTGGGTCCTTGCTTGGACAGGGGGTAACCTGACTGCCAACCAAAGATCCAATTTCTAACAATGATCGACTTTGTTTAGTGTTGATTTGTCTCAACTGATGTTGACACTTGGACTTGTGAGCTTCGCTTCTAGAACGTTTGTGGCCATTTTGTCTTCTGGCCATGATGCACTTACTTTTCCCTCACCTTGCAAGCTGTCAAAAATGGTTCTCTTTACCACAGCCTTTTCATATCTGTCTACTGGTGAGACATTTACCATCAAGTGGAAACGATAATCCACATCTGAAACGGGTCCTTCAGCTTTGTGTTTTGGCTTGCTTTCCATATTCATTACTGACACACTTTGGGCACCTCCAGCCTTCATGTCAGAAGGTTGATAATCAACATGCGCTTTATCTCTGGCAGTCATGTGAACTCACTCCAGACTAAGAGTTTGTCTTAGCATTTGTCATCTGAATTAATCTGAAAAACATCTGTCAATAAATTTGAGACCTATTGCTTCTTTGTCATTCAATGAATAGAATCTACAGCGTTTGATGAGCATATCCAGTCTCTAAACATACTCACCTGTGGTTTCACTAACTCTTTGTCATTATTGACTAAACATGTACCTTTCACAATCTACGTTAGGCATTGGATTGAATTTGAGACTTATGGCTTCTTTAATTTGACAGTACGTGACTACATCAGCTCATGGTATTTTCTTTCTCAGTTCTTTTATACCATTATGAGCAAGATTCTTCAGGTACTTGACAATCTTTGTTATCTGTTTCTTCTAGCGTATCACTTGAAATCATCAAGTGTCTCTGTCCAGGCACTTTATCTATCACCACTATTTTCCTTTATGGTGGTATCGAAGAGTGGTGGTGGTTTGAGGAAGGCAGCAGCATTTTAACTGGTCACAGGATTGGCTGTCTGCAACTGTAGTACTTTCTGACTCTATCTGGCGGTCTTGGAGAATTTGTTCATGCTCACCATTTCTGAGGCCTTGTGACGTGCTGCTTCTGGGTCATCTTGGACAGTCTGTGGAACTGTGACCTCTTTCTTGCTTTCCATTGGAGCCCTTCACTTTCTGGAGACTTCTGGAGTTGTGATCAGCCGCCATCCAGCAGCTTTGTTGGTGTGTTGTTTCAGGTATTGAACAGCTCAGTAAGTACAACCACTGAGCTTCTTGTTGGGACTCCTTGCCCGCTGCTGAGGTTGTAGAGCTCTTCTTCTTAAGGCCCAGGTGAGTGTAACTACAGCATGCTTTGCTATGAACTGTTATGTCAGCTAGCGCTCTTTTCTGTATCTGTTCGTAGCCGCCTTTAGGGTTATCACACCATGCTCTGTATAGCTTTATGTTGCGTAGTAGCACTGTACCTTTCAGTATGGACTTGCTCTTAGTATTTTGACCAATGATGCATAGACTTCTCAGTGAAGCTTTCTTTATCTTTAAATGCTTCACACTGGCTGAAACTGTGCTTTGACTCCACAAAAGTTGATTCCGCACTTTGACAAAGGCACACTTGGCACACACAAGCAGTTTGCTTGGACCACAACAAACTTATTGGGAGAGTGATATTTAATATAATTATGCAAATATCATTGACTTTATATATGGTCTCACAAGTTTTTTTCCTTGTTTTTCCTTTTGTAGGCAATGCTTCCTAACTTGGCAGTGATTTTGTCTTCACAGAATCTGTTTCTTTTGGGGTCTTTTGTATTTTCAAAGCCATGTGGGCCCAAATACCAAATGGATTGAGTGTACTACACCAGCAGGGGTAGTTGTGGTGAGCAAGTCTTTCTGGATACGTTTCTGCAATCACTTATGGCTGGATAGCAGCTTCTATTTTAACCCAGCGTGGTTGTTGTTCAAGTTGTATGCTTGACAGGCTAGGTTGGAGTCTTGTAGGAGTACGAAACATATTCTTACACTCTTTTGCTGGAGTCACATCATCATGTGGGATCTTCTGACAGTGAATTTTATCATCATGTGTACACCTTCTATTGCTGAGGAGACTTTTGCATTTGTACGCTGGTGGTGTGCTTCTAAAGAGAACATCATAGTCATCTTAAGGACTGGTTGTAGACCAACACTAAATAGACAGAAACCTTATACTGGACATAGTAAGTAGGTCTTTCAATGCTTCAAAATTTACATAACTACTTCTTAACATCCCTCCTAGTTGTTGCTCTAGCAATACTGTCTCCAACAAGCACCTCTCCTGCTTTACAACCCTCTTGAACTTCTCTTACACTGCAAATAGGCAGATCCCTAGGATCGTCACTTCAGTTAAGTAGATCATTCTTTTGATAGGCACATACAGTGCCAATGGCCTCCATAGTCTAATCCCCCTCCATATTCATTTCTGTTCTGTTCATCATCAAGGGCAATATCCCATATAAACTGAAATAAGCAATATTTCCCAAAACCTCGTCCCAAGCTCATTAGGGAACCCTGGCACAGACCCCACAACAACTGTATAACCATGTCTGGACTCATAAGTCTTGCAAAGGCACTGAACAAAGAGTTAAATGGCAATGCTAGTCACATATGGTAAACTACAATATTCTCAATCATCAACAATTGGGTGTCTGCCCACACCAAAAAAAATATACTTGTTTTCCTCAAAGTAAGGCAGGTGCAGTGACACTCTCTCCAACCTTCAACACCAATTAGCATATGGTACTGCTAAAACATCCTTAACATGTGGTTGAAGGTGGAGCCATTGCTCTGACCTAACTCACACTGGCCCTGAAGTGCTGTATCCATCATTCTTCTTACCAGTCTTCTCAACAAGTAGGTGTTTCATTTGTCCCAAAATCCCGGGTACCCATGATGTTAGTTTCCACATGTGGACTGATGATACCCAGATGCACCTCAGATTGAAGAAAAGATTTGGACCTCAACTCTGAGTATCTTGTTGCCTGAGGCACATGCAGAACTGAATGTACTCAAACATGTGTGATTTCAATGTGATCTGAATGAAATCATGATAGTAGACCAAATGGCATCTTTAGCCAGGTTTTGCTTTTGGTGTACTTCAATGTGGTTACCTTCTCTCCCCTCAATAAAAGTGCACAAGCTTGTAGTTCTTGTTGACTCTGATCTGTCTTTCCTACTCCATAAATGCTAACATGAAGAGGGAATCCCTATGCCTTAAATGTCTGACCAGCACACTCTACCAGCTGTAATTATGAACCTTCTTAGAATATTGCAAAGTCATTTACATAGCACTACCTGCCATGTCTCTGAGTAAACTTGTGACGGTTCAGGACAGGCTCAGCTTAAAGAGGACATCCACCTTAAAATGAAACTACATGGACTCCATATGCAGAAAATGTTTCAATTTCAGATTATTTGTATTTTTTTCCAAACCAGGAAGCCTTTAGTCTTAGCAGCATCAATCAGATATTCTCACTTTATCAGCCATTTCCTAAGATCAGTCTCCCACAAACCAACTACTAAAGGTATAGTGAGATGATACTGCTTCATCCACCAAGGCTTGTCCCTCCTCCATCGCCATGCTGACTACCCCACGCTGGCCTGAAAGTTGTCAATCTGGAAATCCAAAGCTGTTTACAACTGGGGGTAAGTGTAACTGTGTATCTTTACCGTGGTATTTTGAAACTCTCATGAATGTACATGGAATTTCTCTGTTTCAAATTGACATTTTGTTTGCTGATATCTGGTGTGACTTTTTCCAGGCAGAATACCACAGGAGGCAGGTTAGAGCGGAAAATGTCTCTAGGCATAACATTTTTTGCTTTAACCAGTTTCCCACTGGCAAAATATAAGTGAAATTGTGTAATTTTGTAATTTGTATCACCGTTGTATTGATGTTTTTTTGCGTCCTTATTGTCATAGCCATACTTTCCTGACCCATTGTGTTTTTCTGCGCTCGTTCGCATAGCGCGTTCTGCCCCCGTGCTCCCCCTGTACTTCTTCGTTACCTGTTTTTCACTGCCCGTTTCTTCCGGCTCCGGACGGTCACTGTTTCCCCCTGCCGCTGCCTCACCTGCGGCCCACCCCCCTCTCACACCCATTGGCCCTCCCTCCCACCTCCCAGCTGCTCCACCCTCCCACTCCACCTCCTAATGGCTCCCGCTGCGCGGAGCCCCATGTGACCTCCTGACCGGGTTCTGGCCAGGAGTCCACTTGGCTCCACCAGCATGTCCCTGTGCCCCTGATCCTGCCGACTGCCGCCTGGACAGCAGTTCGAGGCCCTCCTCCACCCGCAGGCACCCACCTGCGCCTCATCCCTGGTGCCTAGTGGTAGGCATACCCTGGTTTTGTCGAGTAAGTAATCCTTCTGTGTTTTTTACTTTTGTAATTTGTATTGCCGTTGTAGTGCCATTTTATTTGCGTCCTTATTGTCACAGCCATACTTTCCTGACCCGTTGTGTTTTTCTGCGCTGGTTCACATAGCGCGTTCTGCCCCGTGCCCCCCCTGTATTTCTTCGTTGCCTGCTTTTCACCGCCCGTTTCTTCCGGCTCCGGCCGGTCACTGTTTCCCCCTGCCGCTGCTTCCCCTGTGGCATGGCCCCCCTCACACACCCATTGGCCCTCCCTCCCGCCTCCCAGCTGCTCCACCCTCCCACCCCACCCTCTTAATGGTGCCCACTGTGCAGTCCTGCCGCTGGAGCACCGGAGGCGTGCCAGAGGCAAGCCCGTCTGCACCCGTCTGCGACTGGACCGCGCCCAGCGCCAGTCCCCCTGGTCCCCCTAACTCAGACACCACCAGACAACACTACCCAACAACCACACTCCACTCCCTCAATCCAGGACCACTCCCCACCGGCACCCAAGCCAACCCCAAACACACGCAGAAATCTTTTACCTGCCACGCTTGCCGGTTCTCCTGCTCCCCCACAAACACCAGAAACACCCACACACCCCACACCAACCCCAACGCTCCCCACAACAAACACCACAACATCCTCACCCACCTCAACAGACCCTACCCCAACACCAACAAGCCCAACAACCCTAACACACTCCACAACAACACCACCACAACCCTCAGCAGCACAAGAACCCCCCACACCAACACACCCCACAACGCTACTAACACCCACCACACCAACACTATCACACACCACAACAACAACAGCCACCACAACCATCTGAACTGCATACTCCTAAACACCCGCTCAATGCACAAACATGCCATCGAACTCTGGGACCTTATCACATCAAACTCACCAGACATTGACTTCCTCACGGAAACTTGGATGAACCCCTCATCTGAGCCCGACATAGCCACTGCCACCCCAGATGGCTACAAACTCCATCGTAGAGACCGTTTGAACAAACCAGGAGGTGGCATCGCCATCATACACAAAAACACCATTAAGGTCACCACCAACACACATGACACCCTAGACAGCGCAGAACACATGCACTTCCTAATTCACATAAACAACAACACCACCCTCAGAGGAACCCTCATCTACAGACCACCAGGTCCTCGCCCCCCCCTTCTGTGACACCATCGCCTACACCATCAGCCCTCACACCCTCACTTCCACAGACTACATCCTCCTTGGTGACTTTAACTTCCAGCTGGAGAACCCCCACGGCCACAACTCCACATCCCTTCTAGACAACCTCACGAACCTCAGACTCAAACAACTGGTCATATCACCCACCCACTCAGCAGGACACACACTAGATGCAATCATCACCTCGAGCAACCACATAACCTACACTCACACCACCGAACTTCACTGCACTGACCACCGCTACGTCCACTTCTCCTTCTCCAAACCCCCCACACACCACCACCAACACACCACACCCTACCGCATGTGGGACAAGATCCCCACAGAACACATGAACGCCCAACTTGCACAGAACCCCCCCAACACCAACGACCCCAACATTGCCGCCCATAACCTCACACAATGGATCACAACCTGCGCAGACTCGCTCGCCCCTCTTAGGACAAACATCACCACCAGCAATATCAAGAATGCCCCCTGGTTCACCACTGAACTCCAAGCCTCCAAACGTGAATGCCACAAAACAGAGAAAGCTTGGAGACAGGAACCCTCAACCACCAACTTCTCCACCCTCAAAACCACCATACGCAAACATCGCAAACTGATACGCACCACCAAAAGGGCATACTACAAGGAACGCATAGACAGTAACTCACACAACAGCAAGGAACTCTTTACCATCATCAAAGAGCTCTCCAAACCCAAAGCCAGCAACATCGACCCCACTCACACACAACACCTCTGCGGCTCCCTCTCCAACCACTTCCACCTCAAAATCTTAGACATACACAACAGCTTCACACCACAGGCACTCAACACCCCCACCACTGACACGATCAGCAACGACTCACCCCCCGACCTACTTTTCACCTGGGCCCCTACCAATGACGAAGAAACCGAACAAACAATGAATTCCATCCACTCCGGCTCCCCTTCGGACTCCTGCCCCCACCGCATTTTCAACAAAGCCCGCTCAACCATCGCACCCAAGCTTCGTACCATAATCAACAGCTCCTTCGACGCTGCCACCTTCCCAGACTCCTGGAAGCACGCAGAAGTCACTGCACTCCTGAAAAAGCCCAAAGCAGACCCTGATGACCTCACCAACTACCGCCCAATTTCGCTTATCCCCTTCTCCGCCAAGGTCGCTGAAAAACTAGTGAACACCCACCTGTCTCACTTCCTAGAGGAAAGCAACGCACTCAACGCCTCCCAGTCTGGATTCCGCAAGAACCACAGCACTGAGACTGCCTTCATCGCTTGTACTGACAACATCAGAACCAGAGTCGACAAGAGCGAAACCATCGCACTCATCCTCCTGGACCTCTCCGCTGCCTTCAATACCGTCTGCCACCTAATACTCTGCACATGCCTCCACAACGCAAGGATTCGATACAAGGCCCCAGCCTGGCTTGCCTCCTTCCTCACCGAAAGAACCCAGAAAGTCCGCCTCCCTCCCTTCCACTCCACAGCCACTAAGATCATCTGCGGAGTCCCCCAAGGGTCTTCCCTCAGCCCCACTCTTTTCAACATTTACATGGCCCCACTTGCCAACATCCTCCGACCACATGGAATCACCATCATATCCTACGCAGACAACACCCAGCTCGTCATCTCCCTCACCCGAAACCCTACCACCTCCAAAACCAACCTCCATGCTGGACTCCTTGACACCGCTAAATGGATGACAGCAAACCACCTCAAGCTAAACTCCAAGAAAACCGAAATCATCATCTTTGGCCCCAACAAAACTATACGGGACGACTCCTAGTGGCCCACCACCCTAGGATCCCCACCAACGCCCGCAAACCACGCATGCAACCTCGGCATAATCCTAGACCCTTCCCTCTCCATGACCCAGCAAATCAACGCCATCACCGTCCCCAGTTTCAACACCCTCCGCATGCTACAAAAAACCTTCAAATGGATTCCCATAGAGATCAGAAAGACCGTCACCCATGCACTCATCAGCAGCAGGCTAGACTACGGAAATGCCCTCTATGCCAGCACCACACTCAAGCTCAAGCGAAAACTACAGAGGATCCAGAACGCAGCCGCCCGCCTCCTCCTGGACCTCCCACGCCAGGAACACATCTCCTCACACCTCAGAACCCTTCACTGGCTTCCAATCGACAAGAGGCTCAACTTCAAATTCCTCATCCACGCACACAAATCCCTCCACAACACTGGGCCAACCTACCTCAACGAAAGAGTGAACTTCCACACCCCCACTCAACACCTCCGCTCCGCCGACCTCGCACTCGCCACAGTCCCCCGCATCCAACGCGCCACCACTAGAGGCAGATCCTTCTCCTACCTCGCCCCCAAAACCTGGAATTCTCTCCCCACCAACCTCCACAAGACTCAGAACCTCCTGCTCTTCAGAAAACACCTCAAGACATGGCTTTTCAAACATTAATCGGCCTCCCCGCCCTCCTTACCCCCTCCAGCGCCTTGAGACCCTTACGGGTGAGTAGCGCGCTCTATACATTTTTTTGATTGATTGATTGATTGAATACGATGCAATTTCATCTCACACAAATGTTTGGAATTTGGGAATGTTGCTAATCTAACTTAAATTTTGCCAGTGCCATGTGAAATCACTTCAGTTCAGCCTCTATCCCCACCACAGCAGTACAGCAGTTAGTTGTTGGCTTCAGTCAAGCCACTAATTGTCGTCTCAGACCCATCTATAGGAAATGCCCCAAAACACAACGTGGACACATCACGATTTTTGACAGAAAACAGAGGTGTTTTTTGCAAAGTGACTACCTGTGGATTTTGGCCTCTAGCTCAGCCGGCCCCAGGGGGGCAGAAATGGCCTAAAATAAATTTGACCACCCCCTCCCCAGGAGTGACCCTTGCTTACGGGGTCGCTCCCCTTGAGTGACATTGGCGCAAAAAAAAAAAATCCCCGGTGCCTAGTGGTTTCTGCCCCCTTGGGGGCAGATTGACCTAAAATCGGCTGATCTGCCCCCAAGGGGGGGAGAAATGGTCTAAATACAATTTGCCCCCAGGGGAGCGACCCTTGCCTAATGGGTCGCTCCCCATCTCTAAAAAAACAAACAAACAAAAAAAAAACACCAAAAAAAGATTTGTCCTGGCGCCTAGAGGTTTCTGCCCCCCGGGGGCAGATCTGACTAATAATAGGCCGATCTGCCCCTAGGGGGGGCAGAAATGGCCTAAAATAAATTTGCCCACCCCCTCCCTGGGAGCGACCCTTGCCTACGGGGTCGCTCCCCTTGCGTGACATTGGCGCCAAAAAAAAAATCCCCGGTGCATAGTGGTTTCTGCCCCCTTGGGGGCAGATTGACCTAAAATCGGCCGATCTGCCGAAATGGTCTAAGTACAATTTGCCCCTCGGGGGAGCGACCCTTGCCTAATGGTTGCTCCCCATCTCTAAAAAAAACAATCAAACAAAAAATTGCCCTGGCGCCTAGAGGGGGGGCAGAAATGGCCTAAAATAAATTTGCTCCCCAACACCCCCCCCCGGGAGCAACCCTTGCCTATGGGGTCGCTCCCCCTTCGTGACATTGGCGCAAAAAAGAAAATCCCAGGTGCCTAGTGGTTTCTGCCCCCCTTGGGGGCAGATTGGCGTAGCAAATATCGGCCGATCTGCTCCCAAAGGGGGCAGAAATGGCCTAAATACAATTTTCCCCTCCAGGGGAGCGACCCTTGTCCATCGGGTCACTCCCCATCTGTAAAACAAAAAAAACAAAAAATCCCCGGTGCCTAGTGGTTTCTGTCCCCCTTGGGGGCAGATAAGCCTAATCAAAATAGGCTGATATGCCCCCCAGGGGGGCAGAGATGGCCTAAAATAAATTTGCTCCCCAGAGGAACAACCCTTGCCTAAGGGGTCGCTCCCCTTGCATGAAATTCACGTAAAAAAAAAAAAACTCCCTGGTGTCTAGTGGTTTCTGTCCCCCTTGGGGGCAGGTTGGCCTCATAAAAATAGGCCAATCTGCCCTAAAGGGGGGCCAGAAACGGCCTAAATATAATTTGCCCCCTAGGGGAGTGACCCTTGCCTAAGGGGTCGCTCCCCACCTCCAAAAAAACAGAACAACACAAAAAGAAGAAAAAAAAAAAAAAGATTCCTGGTGCCTAGAGGTTTCTGCCCATCCTGGGGGCAGATTGGCCTAATAACAGGCCGATCTGCCCCCAGGGGGGGCAGAAAAGGCCTTCCAAAAAAATGCCCCCCCCCTGGGAGCGACCCTTGCCCAAGGGGTCGCTCCCTTATGCCACTTTCAAAAATAAAAAATAAAATCCCTGGTGTCTAGTGGGCGTTTCAAAGGGAAGGAAATAACTTTCCTTCCCTTTGAAGCCTCTCTCGGCCTCCCCCACGTGATCGGAAGAGAAATGCAAAGCATTTCTCTTCCGATCGCGCTGGAAGCTGAGCTTCCAGCGCGATGGGAGGAGGCCCTGTGACAAATCGTGTGCTGATGTCACGGGGGGGTCGGGGGTGGAAGGGGAAGGGCTTCCCCTTCCATCCCTGCCTTGGGGGGTGGGTGGGGAGCACAGGGGGGGAGCGCCAGTTCCCGGGTGCAGGACGAGGTGATCTCGTCCAAGGCACCCGGGGAACCGGTGCCTTGGACAAGATCACCTCGTCCAAGGCACCCTAGGGGTTAAAAAGTGGATGTGAAGCAGCGCAGGGACTACATAAAAACCCAACAAAACAGTCACTGTAAATCAGACAAGTTTGCAATATTGAAATGATTCTTTTTATCTGACTCACCTAATCAATATTTCCCAAGGAGAATCATTACCAAAAGCGCAGATAAGTCACATCACAAACTCACACCACACCTCCTCTACATAAATCATAGTGTGAAGATTTAACACCACTAACTTAGGAGACCAACTATCTAGTTCATGGATGCATAGCACATGGCTATTGTTGATATTTAAATGTAATCATACTGTAAAGAGAGACAAACGTTTTTGTTTTTCAATCTCTCGTTGAGTCCTCAATGATTATCAAAGCACTGTTGAAGTTTTTCTGCAAACTTATGTACACAAGAAAGGAGGATGTGTATCATTGTTGAATGGCAAAGTCAATTATGCCCATCCAGACATTCAACACATTGTTAGTATACAGAGAGCCATATTTGGATCAATAGAGTAAGGACTATGGACTTCCACTGTCATTAAAATAATTAAGATATGGTGACTTTACCTAGTACAAAGGTCGGTACATCAGAAACATGAGAGCAGATAGGATTGTTCATTCGCCAGTGCTTAATTTGAGCAGTTGGTAGCAGGTGGAGCACACTTATTTTTGACTATGAGCACTTGTTCCTCAACACATTTTGATATAGAGCAAGTTGTAGAAAAAAACAGAAGGGGTAAAATTGCGAAAGGCAACAGCAGAAAACCTTTGACAAAGAGAAGAAGCATGAATGAAAAAGAACCTGTGATAATGAAAGAAACAAGCAGGGGTGGTCTGGTGGTGGATAAAGAAGAAATGAGGTGAAATTAAAACTACACAACCTGGGTATTCCACATTTTAACATTCCATAGCACCGGCTATGTGCTTCTGAGAAAAGCTTATTCTTTTACAAATTAAGCACTGGTCATTAGACCAACTTGTAGTAAAATGCCTTATCTGCATGTTCACCTCCATGTTTTAGACAGATGCTTCTGATTTTTGGACTCTCTACATGATAAAAGAGATGTGAAAACCAAGGTTTTTTGTCAATAATGGCCCAGCAAGACTCAACTCACTGCATTGACAAAACCCTGGAAATAAACTCTGGTACCAATATTTTATGAATCACTGTAAAAATAAGTGTTACAAATTGGTAGAGAGTACAAAAGAGAAAAAACATAATAACACTTTTAAAATTAAAGAACAATTGAGTTTATTTCTTGATCACATCAATACAATATTAATTTCATTTGTTCTTCATTTTCATTTTGCAACTTGATATCTTTATGTGCGTAACATTATTCCCAAAATTAAGTGCTGCTTATTTAAATATTGATGTAGTACAGGCAAACAATTTCAAATTTCAATAGAGTTACTTTCCATAAGTGCAGAAATTGATTTCTTTGATGTTGTACAGACAACACGTTTCACGGCTTAAAGTGAACTGCTGCGTCTTCAGGGCACTTAAGAATTAATATTTGCAAAATAGTTGGAAAACTCATACTAATTGATAAAATAGAAAATGCACAATCTTAAAAATAGATAGCAAAGTTCTCAAATTCATGTAAACTAAAGCTGCTTGCCATAAGACACAACAGGAAACCCAGTTTTAACTTTAGGGGCACAATATCCCACTAAGTAAATAGAGGAGAAGTATTGAACTGCCCCATCTCCCACAGCTAAAGAAAACCTGTTGTAAACACTGAAATTATGAGGGTCCCCAATGGTACACTGACAAACTTGTTCTTTAAATACAGGGAAAACAATCCTGGCTTCAGAAGAACCTGGGGAAAAATGTTAAAAGGAGAGCAAATCTCACTGGGCTTCAGTGTAAGAACGCCATTGATATGTATGGCTGACATCACTAGCTTTAATACTAGATTCCAGATCTAGTTATTCACTGCAATGATGTAGCAACAGTAGGAAATAAACGTTCCCACTCTTGCTACAACTTAAGCGACCTCCAGTCTGCGGTGATAGGGCTCCCTGAGAGCCTGTAAGTGGAGCGCTGGCTGTCTGTTTAAATGAGAGCAGAAGGCACAGGTACGGTGGAGAGAACAAGGGAAGGCACAGTGGATGGTGGGGTGGGCGGCAGATAGTGGCAGTTGGGTTGGGTTGCTCCCTCTGGTTTGGTTGATCCTATTGGTTAGGGGAAGCCATGAGTCATCCATGCCTGGCAATAAAGAGACACCTCCTTCAAAACATTGCTGGACCTATGGAAGAAGAAAAGAGGACTAGACCTGCTATCTGTGACCTGTGAGAAGGCCTGAAGGAATTGACCTGCTCCCTCTTGTAACCAGGCCAGAGAAGTGCACGCCAAGAGTCAGATGTCTGGCCTCCTGTCTGGCTACAAGAGATCTTTACCCATAATTCCAAGCTGACCCGTGCCAACTATACCAGACCTGGACCCTGCTAGTGGGCTCTGCTGAAGTGAGTCTTGACCCCCAACTGCTGTTCCTAAGGTCCTGGACCATTGACTGTGTTTAGCTGGACATCCCCTAAAATCTCTGAAAACCAGGCACTGAGAAAATGTTTGGACTTGAAGACCTCCCGGGGACTGGGACAAATCTACCAAGCGAATCATCCTTGGCTCTACCTCACTGGGCTGAAGAATTCCTCCACTCAGAATTTTTCTGCAGCAGCAAATCCATTTCAGCTGGACCTTAGCAAGAAGGTATCCAGTCTCATGGCCACAGCCTTGCCTGCTGGAGGATTCCGAGCTCCAAAAAAGAGGCATAGGGCTAGATGTATGAATGTGTTTACTGGTCCCAAATTCAGCGATTTGATTAAGTGCTGGGTTTGAGACCAGTACATGTTTTTTTTTAATTAATTAAACCAATTTAGTGATTCAGTAGCAGGTTTACAAACCGCTAAATGTGTTTAGGAAACCATACATGGAAGGGGCCTGCTTAGTGCACCCCTTCTAAATAACTGTTCTTATGTACTATCAAAGGAGGTGGTAACCAATTTGCAAATGGGAAGGAGTCCACAAGGGAGGCCTTCTGCTTTGTGAAGGTTGAAAAAGGCATGTTTTAGGACCCTTTTCTAAAAAATCGAAATCCTTACATTTAAAAAATAGCAGTTGGTCTATTAAACACAGTTTAACTGACACCTTCTTCCAGGGCTATCAGTCTAATTGGCTTACTAACAGCATTTATAATGTGCTCATTTTGAACGTTTCTTTGTGCTGATTTAATAAAATGTAGGTATTGTTCCTTTACAAAAGATAAGTATTTGAAGTGTTTTGCAAACCAATCCGGGTATGCAAAAGATATGGACAAGGCATTATGTTGTTTCATAGGTGTTGGATCTGGAAAGTGGACTTCATGGGTCCTTTTAGGTGAGTATAAAGTGACATGATGAATAGGTTTTGGTCTGAACCTTAGAGTTCCTCTGAGAAAGATAGACATGAATTTGAGTGGCAGCTTCCTGAATACGAGCGGCAGCTTTCTCATGGCAAACTGTTGCGGCCTACCACAACCACTCGCATTCAGAAATCTCCCTCTTGAGCTTAGAGATTTCTCTTGCTCGCGCTCGCCAACTTAACATTGGCAAGAGCGAAATAGAGAAAAAACTTCACTCTGCGTCACTTCGCAGAGTTTTTCGGAACTCCCTGTGGATCACGGAGTGGGGAAAACTCACGAAATCCACCAGCGCAGTGGAATTCTTTGTCCACCTCTATTTAAATGTGCAGTGCCACAGGTTGTCACTAGAGGTCCCTGAGGGCAGCGTCTTGGACTTGTACATGTTTGAAGTAGCCTAGAAGTTACACCACAATGTTTTGTCCACCTGGCGCCAGCACTGATTTCTTTTTTAGAGTTATATCTACAATTTTCCAGTTCCTAGTGCGCCAAACAGCCGGTTACTCATTGTTGGGCACTCCACCATTCATTATTTGGTTCACCTAACTCTGTGTGTCTTCCTTCGCTATCTTTCACCAAGTTGAATCTGATCTATTTAGGGGAGACAATGAAAATCATGATACTGTTGAGTCTAGTTCCCTCAATGATCCATGCCGACCAATATTTTCCACTTAGGAAAGAGAATCATTGTTCCTTAACCCTGCAGATTATTGAGTTTCTTTCGTTTCATCTAGATCTTTCCCAATGGATTTTAAACAAGCCGTGGTAAAGACAATTAGTCTTGTCAATCTGAGAGCTATAGACAATGGCAATGATAATGCATTTGTGTATATAAACAAAAAAAAATAGCTCCAGAGCCCTACACAAATGCATTTTGATTGTCAACGCCTATAATTCTTGGATTGCAAAGACCTATTGGCTTAGCCAATGCTTGTCACTATGGGTCTTCAACCTTCCATTGTCAGGGGTGTTGCGGTTTATCTTTCAGACAATCATCATTTGCTCTGTTCAGCCTGCTATGCTTGCAGCCATGTTCGAATGTCCTAGGAAGGCCTGTCACCAGTGCTTAATTTGTAAATAAAAACTTGGCGCCGCCCACAGCTCTCCTCTGAAACGCGGCTGCTGGAATTAAATGTGTGAGCACAGAATACTGAGGCAGCGTAATCCTAAAGCCATCTGGGGCCTCTTTAATCCATGTACAACCACTCCCTTCCCCTTTAGCTCACTCTTGAAGCTATCTCCTTTCTCCCTTTGGGGCGCTTTTTCATTTTTCTCTTCCTCCGTCTTTCCCATATGAGTCTGTTGCTCTCAGTAAATGCTTGAGGCAGAAAACTATGTGCCGGCGCTCAAAAATAGGTGCTGATGCTCCGCACCGGAAGCCACCAGTACAAATTAAACACTGCCTGTCACTGAGAAAAGAAGGTAATCTGTGCCACAGACTCCAAAAACTATGATTGTGTATGTTTGTTAATCTTAAAATAAGTGAAATTGAGTTTATTACAAATTATATTTCAGTGCAAATGTGTGTATGTGTGTGTGTGCATATACGCGTGCGCACTTTGTGTGTGTATTCACTTTGAAACAAGTTTACAAGTCAAAGCTGTGACACTTCATCGACACAGTTAGGTAAGAATCAGTGAATCACACAACAAACGATTTCAAAGCCAATTAGCTGTCAAACCCGAAATAACTCAAATTGTTCTACAAAGAAGAGATTATTGTCTTCCTTCCTAATCCATTCGCAGTTCACTTTGCAAAGCCTTATCCTTTGTCGCGCAATTTTTTGTAACCAAGATAAAACAAAAGAACAATTTTCTCTCAATCCTTTTGTTTGAAGCTGTTTTAAACTAAATTCGGTATCCTGTTATGGAGTGAGCTTCTTCCACCTGTAAGTAGGATAAATACGATTTATTTTTGTTGATGACAGAGGCATTGGCATAAGAAAATAAATTTTATTTATTCATGCAATAACCTCTACCAAAATCATTTTTCAGCCAAGTAAAATTATATATAAATGAAAACTCAGGGATTTATTTCAGTTGTGGATTAAAAAATAAATAAATAAATCTTCACACCAGTACAGATAGCTGACCTGTTGTGAAAAAATATTAGCAGTAAAGATTTCAGCCAAATTAAAGTGTTTTAAATAACCAGAAGATGTTAAAAGGCATGTCACTATTTACGTATAGCACAGCTATTTAGACAAATATTCACAAGGTTTTTAAATATTGGTACTGCTGCAAAGAAATGGCGATTACTCATTAAAAACTTCCATGTATCCCACATCTCAACTGCTGCAAAAATAGATGTTGACTCGTTTTGCAGGTAAATTGCGTGTACGACACATACAAACATGCACTGCTCAAGGAAGATGAAACCAATCCATATGATGTTACCAATTATTGTCTGAGCGAACCTGGGAACATTTTGAAGTCAAAAATATCTCCAACCAACTTGAGGAACCCAGTACTCGGGCTCTATACAGTTATTGTTTTGCACTGAAAGAGGACTGAATCCATTCTGACTAATGAGCAGACAGTATTAGAGCAATATTGGATGACGTCCACATGGTGTAAAATACATATGGAGGACTTCCCTGCCACAATTGATTTAGTGGACAAATCCATTCTGATTGAGAGATTAGTAGAGAGGGGAACTGGGCGCACTATCTGAATGTGCTTTTAACCCCTCTGTAAACTTTGCACTTGTATAGCGCACTACTCACCCGTTAGGGTCTCAAGGCGCTGAACTCATACCACTATGGAACCCCTCCTGGCTTTTCCCTGTGAGGTGCCAACTCCTGGGCACCCCCAGGATGAAGCCAGTCATCCAAGCACTGTTGGGGCTGTTGTGGAGACTAAGCAAGCTATTGCCCAGAGTTGGACCCATTAATTAGATTAGACACGAAGGCGAGAATTATCTGGTGCAAGGGAATTGAGCCCAAGACCTGCTGAAGCAGGACTTGAACCCTGATCTTGAGACAGATTTTTGCTTCTGGGTCTGCCACTCTAACCATTGTGCCACACTTCTCCACCTCTAAAAAGGTCACTCTTCCCAGTCTTCAACTCTCTTTTGATATAGGGGTAAGAGGTGCGCCATCAGTTTGGGGTTATACAGAGTTCTTCTCTGTCGTTCCCCACGTTGTTGAACACATATGTGCAACTTTTAACCTGTATGTTAAGGTCTTATGACTGTTATGCCCAGTCACATAGAGAAAACACATAATTGGTAAGTGTGCTAGATTGTCATGTCTCCTCATCTACCAGTAACCATTAATGCAAGGGCCATGTGGCAGCAGAATAGATTTATGCTAATCGCCAATACCAAATCCTGCTGGGATTGTGCATTCTGGGTTGTCATCTTGGGGGATTCTGGGCACCTGCCTCTAGAGCTAGGTGTTTGAAATCATTTTAGAAGAAGATCTTTTAACATACAAATCAATGAAATATCAAGTTCTTGTTCCCATATGTAGAAAACTTTTACAGTGTCTCCCTAAGGAGTCCCACGTGACTGTGCTTGCCTTTTGCATATTATCGTGAATGGATTCATTTCAATGGGCCCAATCGAGGCCCCAGGCCTGCGCACTGCGGTAAACCCAACACTTTGCTGTCCAGAATATTCTGTGACTGTGGAACTTTGATCACATGTTTGAAAAGCCAAAATTGACTTGCGGATAAGCAAAGGATGCAGTGAAAAGTTCTTTGCCTGGTACACAAGTCCTCTTATATGCATGAATGTTCTTATCTTGCTAAATTCCTGGGTCACTACAATCCAACAAGGGCTCTTTGTTCAAAGAACCTTCTATTCCTACAGCTCCAACAGATTTAGCTGGAAGCAAAGAATCACTTGATACTCAGAAAGACCCTCACATTTTGCTAATAGTCTGCAAATCTCTTAGTTTTTAGTTTTTTATTTCCCTTTCTCTTGATGGACACACTGAATGGTTGGTTGTGTGTCTAGCACTAAGAAGCCACCAACGGTATATGCTGTACATTATTACAAATAATACAAATATATCGAATAATTGTCGGGAACATCATTAGTATGAGTACTGAACACAGGGACTTCCTTCAATGAGAAATCAATCTGCATCTATATCTAGACCTGATGGAGATCCCACATTCCAAAAACTCATTCCTTTAAAATCAAATCAATGTTTAGAAACTACACTGAGTCTTTTAGGTCTTTGTTTCTAGTATCTAAGTCCCTTGAAGGAGAATCACATCACTTACTAGTTCAAAGCATTTCCAACCTGCATTTATCACCTAGATTGAAACATTCCAGGAGGCTATTTGTCATTTATGGTTCTTATTCTTCTGCATTATACCTTTAGAAAGAATTCCCCCTCATCATTTTAATGCTGACTCCTTACTCCGATGAATTGCAATTCTATAACAAATCACCAAATGTGGATCTCATATCCCGCTGCCTTAGAAAGGGCTTCCTGATTAATCTCTCTTAGGAGCACGTAGTAGATGGATACTGCCACATTCCAACCTATCCACAACTTCCTTACAATAGCTAAAATCATGGAAAAGATTGCAGTGCTCCAGCTTTAGTAATGCATTGGCCAATACATAAAACTGTCTCCAGTGCATTCTGGATTCCATCCAAAATGTGCCACTGAGTGCGCTCTCTGGACAATATGGGACAGCTTGTTAAAAATGGAGTAGCTGGTCCTGGGCCTTCCTGTATCATTTGATACTAGCAAACATCATGTCCACTTGGAAATGCTGAGCAAAGTGGAATGTTTTAATCACTACATTGCAGAACAGCCTAATTTATCCTCACCTCTTTTAATTTCCTAATATTAACATTGAAACTCTTCTGTCCATGGAGACGACCTTGACTTGAACTCCCACACTCTGCAGGTTTTTGAACATCTACATGTCCAGCACTACCTACATTTTTACTCAGTGTGTAATTTGTCAAAGAGTAAGAGCTGGAGCCCAAAGTTTTGCTCAGAAGCCTATGGCCATTGCTGTCTAAGGTTGGGTTGCCGAATACCAAGGCTGTGTAGTCTTGATTCCACCTTATGCCTCTTGAATCCAAAACCAACTACTCCCTACCTCTTTATCTCGCTCTTGCAGGTTATTTTTCATCCCTGCTTTCTCCTCGCTTCTGTTTTTCTGTCTTCCTCTACCTCCTTTTTTCCCTTTTTGTTTTTTTCTTTTAGTCTGGCTTAAAGAGTATGGAGAAAAAATATGCGCCGGTCCTCAAAAATGAGGGTCGGTGGACTGAACTTGAAACCACCAGCTCTAATTAGGTACTGCCTTCACTGCGCTCCAATGTATAACTTTTCAACTGAGTTCTACAAGTCATAGTCCACTTAAATTTTCCCCAAAAACACTCGCCACCTAGAAACACAACACATACATCTGCCAGCCAACTATTTTGGTCTAGAACTGGTATTATGTATTGGAAAAGTTCTCCCGGTCTTAGCAACAAGATATTAAAATCATAGACCAAGAGTTCAATGAACAGCACATTCTCCCAAAAGAGAACTCAATACAGGAAATATATCAGCAAAAAAACAGAGGCCCTCATTTCAACCTCGGTGGTCTTTTTCACAAACCGCCGAGGTCCCGCCGGGCCGAAGACCACCAGTGTTAGCGGTCTTCCACCAACCAAATTATGACTGCTCGCGACCCTCCACCCATTTCTGGACGGAGAGCCACCAGCAGCCATACTGGCAGTCAGCGATGTAGTGGAGGCTGCTCCTCCTTCACCGCCACATCATCAGAACACCGCCCACCGAATGACGGCTCAGTATTCGGCGTAGGGGTGTTCTGGTGACGGGGTGCTGGCGGCGGGGCAGCCCCCATGGATCCCGTTCCCTCCCTGAGGATCACCGACACAGGTAACGTGATCGTCCGTTAGGGGAGGGGGGTGCTGTGTGGTGTGTGCATGCATGGGGGTGTGCGTGTGAGTGTGTAGAGGGGGTGTGTGAGTGCGCGCATGTATGCGGGAGGTGTAATGTATGTAGGTGATATGGTACGTGTATGTATGTGTGCATGTAGGTGCGCGTGTATGTGTGTGAGTGGTGTGAGTGTGCGTGAAGGGGGTGTGGGGGGTATGTTTGGGGGGTCTATGGGGGTCGGGGGGACGGGGTGGGGAGGGGGTCCTACTACCTTTGGGGGTGGTAGGGGGGTCATGGGTGTTGGGTGTGGACTCAGGTGAGGGGGTGGGGGAGACCCCAATCAGTGCCAGGGAATGAATTCCCTGGCACTGATAGTGCCTACCACCATGGATTTCGTGGCGGTTCAAGACCTCACGAAATCCATGGCAGTATGCGGAGTCCTGATACCACGGGCGGACTAGTGACAGCCGCCGGGCTGGAGACCGTTGTGGCCAGCCTGGCGGTTGTTACCGCAATGGCGGACGGTGCGGTACCCAAACCGCCAATGTCATAATGGGGCGGTAATGACCGCTAGCCTGTGTCTTACCACCATTATTGCACCGTCCGCCAGGGTTGTAATGAGGGCCAGAGTCCTTTTGGTTTCTGGCGTATTTTCTCCTGGACTTTTGTACCTTAGATGCAAACCAACTAACTGAATGCTGGGAAAGCCAAAACTATTTTTATCTACAAGACATGAGTAAGTTAGATGGAACCAAAGACCTCTTCCTTTGCATGAAATATCTCCCTTTCACCAAAAATGGACAAATGGTCCATGCTACCTATGTTGGTGCATCAGCCTTTGTGGTTAAAACGTTTTTTTTTCAATTGTAGGCTGAAAAAGATCCTTGAGTTGCTATCAGGTAAATTAATTACTACTGTTCATTTAGGGCTAGCTTAATTTCACATTATCCAATTTTTCTATTGTTATTAACTTGATGGATGACAAAGATTGCACCATAAATATCAACACTGAACATGCAGTACAATTTTGACACTGACTGTGGGTTACATAAAAGGTCACAGTTCACATCATCTATGGCTGAATGGGAGAGGTCACATTTATATTAATGAGCTACATCAGTGGCCGCTTCTAATTGCTCAAAGGTGTGTTTCTAATATTGCCTTGGTGGTGGAACAAGCATCAAAAATACTCAAATCCAGTCTAGAAAAAGATTGCATTTGAAGTAATGATACAAAATAAATGACGCAGCAGTAAAAAGGCATAGGTCAGTTACTTTTTGCCACCCTCATGTAAAAAGATACATTTATAGATCATATTCTAGTAATACTACATACAGAACATGGCTCTGGGATAGCCTTCTTCAGCCACTGGCATTTGTGTTGATGGCTTCAAATGCTCACTCTGCCCACACTATAGGATACATATTGTTGGCAGTGAGTGAGCCCACTTTAACTATTGGCTATGAGAGAACCTCGATTTGGATCAGCCCATGGATAGCCATTTGATAATTAGAATGGCAGTCATTTTATTTGGAGTTTTTATATAGTGCAGACTTGGTCCAGAGGCAAAAGAGTGCTTTACAAGAGAGCAGGAAGTAATTTCTGGCTAACAGACATCATAAAATAATCTACTAGAACCAGGAACACAAGTAAAATATAGTTTATCCCAGAATGGACATTTCAGGATGAGAACTAGTTAGCTAACCCTCATAGTAAATCAGTAAATCAGCAGCAAGTAACCAAGGGAACAGCAAGAAGAACAGAAAATGTAATAGGAAAAGTCAACATAGGAAATCGGCACAATGATCCACACTCATGTTTCAATGTGAACAGACAAGAGGTTGTGCAAAGGGCTAGTGGGAGTCTTCCTGCAGTACCAGAGAATGTCTCTCTCGTGTAGGGTTCATGTCCAAACATTGAAGGTTTGAACATGAGGGACTACGCACTTCTTGATCCTCATTTAGATCTAGGGACTTTCAACTTCCCATCCAGGCAGGAGGAAGTGGAGTTGTGGAGGGCTTTATGAAAAACACATGCAGTTTAATATTGGGCTTTTGCATCAGTGGGGAGCTACTGCAGCATGCAAAGAATTGACTGGGCAGCTGTGTGTAGTACTCCTTTCACAGGAGCTAGATGCGCATGATGCAGAGTAGAGAGGAGTGAGGTACCATGATCTAATCTGGAAAGAGCCAGTGCCTGGACCACAGGCTTTAAGTCCTGTTCAAGAATGAACTGCCTAAGGTCCCGGTGAATTCACTTTTGGACATGGTTAAAATTTGCTTCTGGAAGTCTAGATTGTGGTCAAAGATAAATTTCAGTGATTTGGTATTCTCCACAATGGATAGATTGTAGTTGAATAGAGAGAAGGATTCTAGCCACTCTTGGATAGGGAGGTTGGATTTTTATGATTAGTAGAAAATCAAATGGATTGTATTTTAAGTTGTGGTTGGTGTTCCATTTTTTTGTACCTTGTCAAGAATGTAGGAGAGAAGACAGATGTTTTCAAGGAAAGATTTCTTCAGGTAGAACTAGGTATCATCTACAAATTGATGATAACGATTCTAGATCTTCTCAAAATCTCACCAAGGGGTTCAAAGTAAGGATTAAACAAGGTTGGGGAGAGGATAAAGATCAGCAGTACCTCTTATTTAGGTTTGTTTTGCCTTGCACAGAGCTTACTATTTTCATGATTTGTGAATGGGTAGACAAACAGAAGTCAAACCACTTTAGCAGTGCCCCATTGATGGCCATCTATTCTTTCAGGAAGCTGATCAGAGAGTGCTGGTTGGCTGTACCAAAGGCAGCTGAACGATGCAGGAGCATAGTTAGACGTGTGATCCATGAGTCTAGGAGGTCGATAGAGTCATTTACAGTTTGCAGAAGGGCCATTTCTGTGCTACAACACTGTCTGAAACTAGATTGGAAAACGTTAAAGAGGTTTTAGGCTGTAGGTGTAGGGATAGCTGTGATGCTACGCTGCTTTCTAGTACCTTCTCAAAGAAGAGAAGTATTGAAATTTGGCGGATGTTGTTCAGGCCATTGATGTCAGTGTTGAGTTTCTTTTAGGATGGGGAAAACCTTGCCAATTTTCAGACTGTTTAGGAACACACCCCAGTCAAACCATGGGAGAGGTAATTGGAAGGTTTTGGCTTAGTCATAGTTTGAATCATTTCTGACTCATATTGTGTCACAGTTTACTTTCTCTACAAAAGAAAGGAGATCACAACTTCTTCACATTTAGATGCATGGGTGGGGACTGTACTGGTGAAGGGGGTGGCTTGAGTGATTTGTAGCACCATCCATGATAGATTCAATGTGGCTAATCATGTTGAGTGATGACGTTTTGCCTGATTACATATGCTTCTGAGAAGCACAGACGTACATTTATGAGGCACACATTCGGCTTTCACAGGTGCAGCATTGTGCATCTTGAGATCACCATGACCTCCTGGGTGCCAACAGACAATGAATGTATATGCCTGTGTCCCTCCTACTGTCCCTGACACACTTCGATAAACCCTGCTCATCCTCTTGGTAGCTTGGCACAAGCAGTCAGGCTTATCCCAAAGGCAATGTGTACAGTATTTGTACTAACACACACAGTAATGCAGTGAAAACACTTCAAAATGGACACCACACCAGTTTAGAAAAATAGTCAAAATGTATCTAAATCAAACAAGACGAAAATGACAAAAATCCAACGTGCACAAGTAAAGTTATGATTTTTTAAAATAATAGAATCTTACCCCATGGAAAACAATGGAAATGTTGTGGTTACACAAAGTACCTGGTTTGCGATAAAAACACAGCCGCACAGATGATCGTGCAATGGAAAAATCAGTGATGCGTCAATTCCTTACTCGTAAGTGAGGCCGTGTGTCATTTCTTCTTCGGTCGGTTGGTGATGCGTCATTTTTCTCTCTTGCAAGAGAGTGATGCGTTGATTTCTGGATGGAGCACCTCGGATCCACGCAGGTTCTTGTTGGTTTTGATGCCCAGCGATGATACGTGTGAAATCCATCCACACCGTGATGGAAAACCACACTGTGTAGGGTTTGCGTTGTTTTCAGCAGCTGCACGCGGCTGTTGCATCAGTTCTCCAGCCGCGATGCAGGAGATGCGTTGATTTCCCAGCTGCGATGCAGGTGGTGCGTTGAGTTCAGCCGTGAGGCAGGTCGCACGTAGTTTTTACAGCCACGTTGCAGGTGGTGCATCGAAATTTTCCCCGCACAGCTCCTGTGCGTGGATTTACCTTTTGGTTGTACCAGCTTCACCTTTCAAAGGCCCAGGGACAGGAAAGGGCCCCACTTGAAAGGGCAGGGGCCTCAGCAGAGAGTCCAAGTGCTGGCAGAGGAAGTCTTTGATGGCCCTGAGACTTAAAAACAGGAGGCAAGCTCAGTCCAAGCCCTTAGAGAGACTTCACTAGCAGGAATATACCACAAACTCCAGTCTTTGCCCTCTTTAAGGCAGAACCAGCAACGGCAGGCCAACCCAGCAAAGCACAGTCACAGGCAAAGGGGCAGCACTCCTCCTCCAGCTCTTCAGCTCTTCTCCTTGGCAGTGGTTCCTCTTTGTACCAGAAGTAATCTGAAAATCTGGGATATTGGGTCCACTACTTATACCCCTTTCTGCCTTTGAAGTAGGCAAACTTCAAAAAAAGTCTTTGTTGCTCACAAAATCCTACCATGGCCAGGACTGGCTCCACACTCACAGCAGTGGGTTGGAGACTGCATTGTGTAAGGGCAGGCACAGCCCTTTCAGGTGTAAATTACTACTCCGCCCTCCAGTATAGCCCAGGTGGCCCATCAAGATATGCAGGCTACACCCCAGCTCCCTTTGTGTCACTGTCTAGTGGAGATTACAACTGTCCAACTGTCAGTCTGACCCAGACAGGGAATACGCAAGCAGGCACAGTCACAAAATGGTTAAAGCAAGAAAATACCCACTTTCTAAAAGTGGCATTTTCAAACTGACAATCTAAAAACCAGGTCTACTAATAGATGTGTTTTTAAATTGTGAGTTCAGAGACCCCAGGCTCCATATCCTCATCTGCTCCCAAAGGGAAACTGCACTTTAATAATATTTAAAGGCAGACCCCATGTTAACCTATGAGAGAGATAGGACTTGCAACGGTGAAAACAGAATGTAGCAGTATTTCACTGTTAGGACATGTAAAACACACCTGTACTTGTCCCACTTGTAACATACACTGTACCCTGCCCATGAGGCTACCTAGGGCCTACCTTAGGGGTGCCTTACATGTATAAATAGGGAAGGTTTGGGCCTGGCAAGTGGGTACACTTGCCAGGTCGAATTGGCAGTTTAAAACTGCACACACAGACACTGCAGTGGCAGGTCTGAGCCATGTTTACAGGGCTACCCGTGTGGGTGGCACAATCAGTGCTGCAGGCCCACTAGTAGCATTTGATTTACAGGGCCTTTCTAGTAAATCAGATATGCCAATCAGGGATAAACCAATCACCCATACAATTTACACAAACAGCATATGCACTTTAGCACTGATTAGCAGTGATAAAGTGCCCAGAGTCCTAAAGCCAACAAAAACTAGTCAGAAAAAATAGGAGGACAAAGGCAAAAAGTTTGGGGATGACCCTGCAAAAAAGAGAAAGGTTCAACAACCCTTAATAATTTACACTTTTTCAATGGAATTGTAATCTCTTAAAACAACAGTGCCACAAATCAGGATAGAGATCAACAGAAATAAGGTCACTTTGTAATATTCTCCTTCTCTCCAAAATAAAGATACATCTAGTGTGCTTTCAGAACATGTTTCTAAGCATATTTTGTTCTTTTTGAATACTGTAGACTGTAAATGGGCCTGCTTTTACTTGGAATCGGTTCTACCACTTCTAAATGTGAGACATATTTATGGCGAGCTGTGCAGATTGTATGACAAATATATGACTTGTGATGGGTATCATTCCAAATGGAAACCCCTGGAGTATCAGGGATCAAGAAGGGTCCTTCCTTTTACATTATTTTTGATGCCATCAAGGCACATTTGCAAAGGCAATCATTTGAGATCGCTAAAGCATGCTCTACTCTCCAGTCCTGGGACACAACATTGGGAAGCTGGTCATTACTTGTGAAGAAGTCACTCATTACGAGTTCCACTCGAGGGGATTAGTCCAGTTGGCAAGCTGCGTCCATACCTGCATATTAAATATGCTATGAGGCAATCTGTTATGAGAAGGATAAATACCTCTTTAAACTACTCAAAGAGTGCCTTTCTCAGCCAAATGTGTGATGTTGGACGCTGTTGAATGGAGTTGAATATTATATCGGTCTAGCCTGCAAACCTTAAATAGGTGATCAAGTCAGATGGAAGCAAATAAATAGCCTTTTATTGTTTTAATATTAAAAATCATTGTATGTAAATGTTAAAAAGATAATCAAATTAAAAAAGGCCAGAGCAAGACCTATAAAAGCAGCAACTAAAAGATGGGTATTAATACTGATACATACTGGTTAAACAATACATTACGCATTTTCAATCAAGAACATTTTAAGTACTGAGTGCTTGACAAAAACCTAAAAAATAAACACACTTTAATGAAAAAATAAGTATCAGTTCTAAACCAATGAATGCATTTTGATTTCCAACGATCCTTTTTTACACTTCTGCAAACATGCAATGGTTTTAATTACCTGTACATGAATAAAATTAGCCAAATGCACTCAATCAGACGCGTAAGCACTATTTTTATAAAATGTAACAATTCAGCCATAGTGTGTCAAGATCACAATAATTATCAACTAAGGGCCAGATGTACGAAAGGATTTTACCCATTCTGTGTCTATGGGAAAAAGCTTTCGTACATATGGCCCTAAGTCCTTAATTTTCTTACTCCCTTGCAATAAAGACGAGGTGTAAATAAACAAATTCTCTTTTACCTCGGACTGCGAAACTAACACAACAAATAGGAAATGTCTTCCCTCCTGAACCCTCGCAGTCAGCAACAGCCCAGGAGTACAACAAATGTTTACAAGACAATCTTAAGAATGGTTACTAATGATTGATGTAATACCAAGTGAGAAAGTCTCCTCATAGTTTTTTTTTCAAAATTGAGTTGTGAGTTTGATAAATGTGAATGACATAAGTAGACTATTAAAACTAAAAGTGCCTTGCGGAACCGCAGATATTTGAGGCATTTTTATGCCTCATCAGTGAGATGCAGATTGCACCCTGTGTAACAGTGAGTAACTGACCCATGTACAGTCATACCCATCACAAGTAAGCATCATATTAAAACAACAACAAGCTGCCCTCTCCCCAGTCTTTCTTCCACTCCATCTCTTTCTGTCTCCTCGATCGGAATGGGACATAAAATAGGCCCGGGCACCAAAATAAAAGTTGCCCTGTTAATGAATTTGATACTACAAAAACGTGTCATGTTCAAATTGGGGCAGTTTTGAGCGTGTAAAGACACACTGTATAAGTGCTTTGCAAAGTATAGGGGACTGCATGGATTTAAGCTTGCTGCAGGCAATGTTTGTTTTGATATCAGTTAAATCAACAGTGGAAACCAGCCTACTAGACTATAAAACAGGTCCACAAACAGCCAAAAATCCGACCTATGCAGTGATCTGTCAGACCAGTCCATCAGGCATTGCCTGATTGCCCTAAAGGCCAGTCCGACTCTGTTTTTCTCCTGGTTATTTTTACTCTGCTCATCAAGTGATCAATTACAATATGGATCCTATTTGTTCTTCCATGTATTTTCTCTCTTTTTTCCATTTCTCTTTTTGCTTCTCTGCAATATCAGGCTCGTTTTAAAGGCTTCGTTAGCTGTACAGTCACATAAAATATAGGCTTGCAAGGCATAAATCTGGAGCAAGTAATTAATATTATAAATAAAATGAATACCCCATGCATATCAAATGTATATGTAGCTATGTTATGGGACATACTTTGAAATTATTTTACTGCTAAGCTTTAATATCATGGGACATACTTTGAAATTATTGCTCTGCTAAACTTTCCTTTTATTGGTTATTTGAAAAAACAATAAAAAACATTTTTAACTGAAAAACCAACAAAAGGTGATTGTTGCAATGTATGCAAAAGTTTCAGGCACTCTCAGTAACTCGGGCACTGCCATTTGTTTGTTTTTTGCCTTTGAGACACTTTGAGAGAGCAGCCATATGAAATCAGTCATGGGCCCTATCAAATAACAGGGATGAAACCAGAACTGCCAGGTCACGCCCTCTGAACAGGAGCACAGGCAGCCCCAGACCAGTGTTAGCCTTGTTGGGCTTCATCTGTGGGTTGCAGCTTTAGTCTTAAAGGCGCAGCGAGAATGGGGCTCATGTCTTGACATGTAAAACTGAGAAGAAGATAATTTATATTTCAAATTAAAGTTGGTAATTGCTTTTGTTTTTCCAAACCATTTTGCACAAAAATAAATAATTATTGAAAGTGTAGACTAGTGTTTTGCTGTGCAAATATTAATACTTCGAACACAGTATTTGCGTTTGTATTTCTTTGGTGAAAATAGTTGTGTTTCTGCTACTTGCAAAATCTAGTTATTAGTGATCGAACCATTCTGCAAAATATGACTGGCCGCTCTTCTGAGGTTTACTGCTCTGCCATTCGTATCACATTCTCCACGTGAGATAAGTGGATTTAGAGTGACGAAAAACAACTTGCCTTCCTAAGATTCTCTTTGACTTATTATTTTGCTTCACCTCCTCTTCCTAAAACTGAGTTGCGAAAAGTCTGCCAATGCTGCTTATTCACAACAGACTGCTCTAAACCCCGAGGGTCAAAACAGAACAAACACGTTCCATTCTCTTTGGAAAAAAACATAAATATTTATAATGTGACTCAAACTGAACAGGCGAAGGACCTATTTGTTCAAGTAAGGACTGAAAGAATAGTAGCTGAAACCTTCTTTAAACCTTGGCTTTCACTTGTAACTGCCAGGAGTAAACCAGACAAGAGGAAAGAATAAATGAAAGCAGCAAAGCGACAAAATAGCAGTGTGTCTGTTTCGCCACTGTAGCCAAAAAGCCAACTACTCAATCCCCACCAGTGGCGTAACAATAGCCCCCGAGGTGGGGGGGGGAGGGTTGCGCTCCAGGGGGGCCCCTCCAGCACTGTGAACGGGTGGTGGGCCCCTGGCCTGAGAGCCCCTGACTGGGTCCGGAGTCTGGGTGACCTCCTCCATTAATTTTGACGAGGGGCCCTTCAGAGTTCGTTACGCCACTGGTACTCACTTGGTCCCTAATGGAGCGACAGCTGTGGAAACATAGCATAATTGTAATTTAAAATCATTAAGCAACATTTATTGATACTATAAATTATATGTAGCCTTCGTTTACCCTTGTGTCCCCATTGCTTCATGGGCCAAACTTATCAACCCAGCTCCATATTACTCCAGAACTTTTATCCCTGCCAAAAATGTCACTATACACAAAATTCACACCAAATCTAAGAAACATTACATTCAATTATGGAAGTTGTGCCCGAAATTTTAAAAAAACCCTATCACTAAAAGGCTCAGCTTTTTAATTATTTTGGCACCGCTGTGCTACCTGCAGATAAAAGATTGAGCCCCACAGGACCAAAACAGAATGTCACCCTCGATAAACAGAGTGTGATTAAGTTGGAGGACAGTAACATCTATTATTTCGATATATATCAAACATCAGCGATGTGGTAGCAACACTATATACACATTAGTAATTATTATTATTATTATCTGCTTCAGGCCTTTCCTCTCTCAGTGCTGTTAGAGATGTCTGTTTCATTACAAGATCCAGCAAATATGATAGAGGTGTATTGGGAAAATTGTCAGTTAAGAAAATGCGTTCCAATACTTATATAGGGAATATTCTACAGCTGAGTCTGTGATTGTTAATCATGTTGAGTGATACCCACCTGTTGTTGTTAAACATGCATTGGTTGGTTTTAGTTGTGTCTAATTCGGAAGAAAAGCAAATTAGAGCTAGCCTGTTTTGGAAACATTTTCTAAATCAATGGCATTCATAGAATGGCGACTGCCCTTAATAATCACATAGAATTTGAGTTTCCCTTTTACAGCTATATCACCAGTATCCCATATGGGGATCAACACCCTCGTGTTCCCTGTGCACCCATTCTTGTCCTGTTTGCAGTGGAAGAACTTCACCCCACACCCATTTTCTTTTTCTCTTGCATCCTCTCTTCAACCCTCTTCCTATTCTAATATACTCCTCATATGTCCAATACTCTGTCTACCCTAACCATGCCCTAGTACCTCTTACACTGCTTATTCTACACTACATCTACTCCTACTCATACAGAATACACAATCAATGCCAATACGCTAGACCCCCTAAACATATCTATAGCCTAGGTACTGTACTATACTAATTCTATCATAAGACACTGCCTTCTTCATTTGATGAAATAAGGATATTCATAAAATACGGATTTTCTGGAATAGAGAAGCCATTATACTCACTATTGGCCAAACTGCTCTTACCACACCTTAATCAACAGAACACACAGAACAACTAGACGTATTACCTTTATTGTACATTTATCATTGTACCTCTGCTCATGCCTAGACCCTAATACCACTACCCCTAGCTATATCCTAACATACCTAAAACCTAATATGCCCTTTACTGCTTATAACCTGGTACCTCTACACCACCACATAGCTCTACCTTTATCTATATTTAAGTACGTCTACCCTCTCTATACCCTAGTACCCCCTACACTACGTAAACCCTAGTTCCTTTACAATGATTCATACGCTAGTACCTTTACCCACAATTTTCTCCATTCCTCTTGTTCACTTTTCTCCTACTCTGTTATCTTGTGTCATTGTCTTGACCCAATGTCATATCTTTTTGTTGAACTTGATCACATTTCTAAAAGAATGGTATGTACTCATTTTGAAAAGTTGTTAAAATTCACTATTTATGTGTGATCGAGGAAAAAACACATATTATGAAGAAACATTTCTCAGCAAACCTGTTTGCTCAAGTTTGGATACATGAATGACATTTCCATCCAGCGGAATGCTGCTCATATCAAAAGAATATCCTGCTTTACTTTTTTAACAGTATCACACAGACCCTTTGCTATTTTACGGGAGGAACTCTGCCCAAACCCTCTTCATCCTCTTCCCTGTCGAACCTCTCTCTGGGTTCCCTACTCCCAACCATTCCTTTTTTCTCTCATTCTCTCTCGATCCCATTTTCTACACTGTTTATGTAACCAACCCTCCATCTTCTACCCTTTGTTATACATGTGTATCTATACTCATACCCTAGGACCTCTATCATTATATATTATATCATTATATATATGTCCTGATATACCTTTCATGCATATTATCTTTGTGCATTCATATTATTCTACACCTGTCTTTACCTTATTACCTGTATCTTAATCTGTTCACTACTACCTCTGTCCCTACGTGTACCCTAGCAACCTTACCACTGTATATCCCTACCTAGGCCCTGGCACCTCTAACTAAGTCCTAGTCCTTGTACATTTTGCCCACACCATCTCCATTATTCCTGCTCCCTTTCCACCTATTATCTTGTGCTAGTTTCCAGTCCCTTTTCCTTTTTTGTCGAAGTTCCTCAATTAATTCAAGAATAAAGCTTTCCTCATTTTGGGCAATCATCAAAATTGAGTTTCTTAGTTCAATATTCACTATTTTGTATTTTCTGCAAAATAAGACAGATCCAAACTAAAGATACACAAATGTCTAGTAATGGTTTTCTGAATTATAACTCACTTTTACATGATCAGTGTTTACATAAACAACAAGACATTAAACAGACCTTCCAGTACCCTCAAATACACATCACACCATACAGTTGTCAGAGACTGAGGTCTGAGTTGTAGCCAGTAGGGTGGTGCTCAGTTCAGCACTGCCTGACTGGTTACAACTTTACTTAGCACCAGCCTTTGCATTGTGGTCTGATTACATTGAAAAGGCTGGCGGTAAGCCAGTGCTGGGGGCTCAGGGGGCCGTTCATTGTCAGAACTCTCATTCCGAGGGTGCTGGGGGCCCCCCTGTGTGACGGCATTGGCCTTGGCTCTATGTGGAGCCGAGGCCAATGCAGCTGCACAGTTTCCACTGGGCTGACCAACAGAAACCTTGCTTTCTGCCTATCAGTCCACTGAGAACCAAGTAATGGGGCAGATGGGGAGACCACCAGCTCACGGCGGTTTCCTCACCACGAGTCTGGTGGTCGGCTTATCCTACCACCAGACTCGTAATGAGACCCTACGTTTTCATATTTGGTTTCCCACATGCCATAGCATATGTTTTGGCGAAATTAACTTTTAGGTTGACTTTCAATCATTTCATTCTCAAGCCCTTATTTTTTTAATGAACTATTTCCTCTGTTTTTTTCCTTTGAGATTTTCCCTGAATGGCATTTTAAATCAATAGTAAGGGGATTATGGTCACTAGTGCACTTCGGGACGATTTTAAACTCAGAATAAAAAGGAGAGAAAATGTCTGAAATTAGGATGAAGTCAATTTAACTTGCACCAGAATTTCCTACAAAGGTAAAGGCATAATTTTGCTCCCTATAAAAAATATTACCTGAAACACTATTTTAATGCTTCAGAATTAAATCGTTAATTAATTTCAATATATTGCATTATACAAGTATTTTCTACAGCTTCAATTAAAACTAAATATCCACCTCAAATATAAAAATACATTTTAATTATCCATTAATGATTAGTTAAATAGTTAGTGTAGCAGTTATGCATACTGCTTTGCCAGCTGTAGAAAACTCAATATCTTGATGTGATGAAGATGTAGGATCCAAAACTGGCATCTGGATCATCTGGAGGATAAGTGATATGGTCTTACTTCACTGCCTGCACCCGTGCAGCAGACAGCATCAATGGAAATAGGTGTGTCCACTGATACTGTGAGGTGCCTTGCCTTGGGCTGGGTCATTTAATGACCAGCCTAAAGAGGCCTGGAACCAGTACGTTGTCTTATCTTCACTGACTGCAACAACTAAGCTAGGCACAAACATTAAAATCAGGCCCAGGACTCTTTCCTAGAAAAGTAGAAACTTTATTTTGTATTTTTATTTTATATAGGGTTTTTGTAAAGCTCTACTGTCCACCAAGTGCTATTCTGAGTGTGCTTGGGGGTCAGAAAGGTACATTACGAGCACCAGACTAGCACTGACATTAAAATATTCATCTGCAAAGGCCTATTATCATGCTTAGTCATAAAAAGGGTTATAGTCCTAGTGAAGATTCCACAGTCGAAGATGAGAATAGCTGATTGTAAGCTGCTTACTAGACCATTCATGTCGAAAAATGTATCTAATTAGGCAAACACACAGAAACAGATCATCATACTTCTTCTTAGACATGTTTAGTTTTGATAATCTACTGAATTTGAATAAATCTGGTAACTCAGAGTCAATATTCAGGGTCCAGGAGTTCCACAGACAAGAGCCTTGCACATGTAGGAATCGTCCACAACTTTTCTTGTTACAGAGATGCTTCCTCCATCCCAATACTCTATTCCTAAGATTTTACAAAATAAATATTAGGAAATCTGCAACATTCCAGTAGAGAATCAGGAAGCATCTGTACTCGAAGAGTTAGTCCATTTGTTGGATAATCTTATTGTGCTACTGCCCTCTACTGGGCACTTTTGATAAAAGGCTCTTATAGTGCTCAAAATTCCTGTACTTAGGTGTTCCTTCCTGCACATAACAAAATCCTGTCCACAATGCAGGCATCCTCGCACTAAGGGTTGCCTGCATTAATACTAGACGGCACAGTTCGCCCACACAAGGAGACAGAAAATGCCCCAAGTATTTGCAAATATGAAACCTTTATGTTTTCTCCCTTTCACACACTGCAGCACAGATATTTTGCTTGCTGACCTTCGTTCCGTCAAAGATTTGCAAATATTCCCTGCAGTGCTTATAGGTGAGTGGGTGCGTTGTGTGCTTGCGGGTGGTGAAGAGACGGAGGTACGAGGAAGTGCTTTTCACGAGAGCTGAAAGGCGGTGCTGGTGCTGAAAAGGAAAGAAATGTGGTATGAGATGTGTAGATGGACGAGATGTAGAGAGAAAAAGCACCTCACCTATATGTCTGATCTATAAGGAACATTTTCATTATTAACTATTTACAACAAAATAATTGCAGTTGCCTGTTTATCTTAAAGAGTTCAGGACCACTACCAAAGCTAATAGTCCTGGCTGGTTTTAGGTGTAAATTGTTGTGGCATACATTTGGATGCAATTTCTGGAAGCTCTAGGTGGAACCAGTATAGTGGTCCGGTGGATTCGGGGCAATCACAGAAATTTAGTTTACATGTTTAGGCTACAACCCAGTGTTAATTACATAGGCCACTTCCCTTTTAGAGAACCCTCACCCAATTGTTCCATCTCAGTTAAAGCCCTGAAGTGAAGCCTGACATGTCTGCCTTCCATGAGATTATGTGGTGTGATGTACTGTTTTACTTCTGTCGGCCAAGATTAGATGGCGTTGAAATAACGTATTGTTTTATTGTTATTTTTAAATGTAATTTCTTAGTTGAAGGACGATATCCTTCTATTCATAACCTTTGGAAATGGTAGCTCTAAATCCAGCCACATTTACTAGTTTAAACATGACTGCTTCGGAAGGAATAATTTTCCATCGCTTGATGAAGTGACAAACGCACTACAGTCCCCTTTATGTTATTGGGAGAGACATATGAGTCGTGAAGTCTACCCTTCATTGGAAGTATTTATTTATTGTTTTTTATACTTGCTGGACTGAAGTAGAAACAAGGAAAGGGCATTTTACAGGAACTACATGATAGGCTACTATAAAAAGCTACTAATCGATTTACTCATTTATGTTGTCAGCATTTATTTCTGAAGTTACAAGACAATTTCATTTGTTCCTAAACTGTTTTCTATTGCATTGCTTTATTGTAGTTCTTGTCATTGGTATGAGAAGTGGGTAGGCACTATACAGAAAAAAAACTTGGAAATTGTAAAAAGTATGTCCAGCAATTTCTCAAAACAAGTATTAATTATTTGGGTTCTTCTAGCCAGACAGGATTCTTTCCCTGAAGCGAGAACGTCCGGGTGTAAGAATGCAGCTCTCGTCAGCTGTTAGTATGATTGTCCACAACAACAAAGTACTATATGTAAAGTCAGGATGTGTTTGCAAAATGATGAAATATCTGCTATAGGACCAGCGGAAACCAGAAAAAGGGCACCAAAGACATGTGCACTGTAAGAAGACATAGTAGCGCAAAATGCTGGGACCCCACGCAGAATATGAAGAATGGTTCTTGAGTCTCTCATAAGCAGGGGCGGCTCCTTCGCAATAGTGAAGGAACGTCACTCCTCTGCTAAGACAGCAGCTGAAAAATACATGTATTTCTCAGCTGCTGGCTCAGCCAGCAGCATGTGCAGGAAGGGAAGGGCTGCGCCATTGGAGGAGGGAGTGAACTAAGTGTGCATGTGTGTTTGGCCGTCCATCTTAGGCAGGCCAAACACACATGCATACTTAGGGTTTTTCCAACCTGGCTGTGTACACAGCTGGGTTGGAGAAACTGCAGAGACTCCTATGCAGTGTCTGAGTGGCAGATCAAACCGCTCAGATCAATCCTGGTGCTGATCTCATGCTATATATATATATATATATATATAGCATGAGATCAGCACCAGGATTGCATAGGAGCCTGTGCTGGTGTCCCAGTGACTGCTGGGACACCATCCAAAGAGGAGCAGAAGGCGGCAGGCAGCATCAGAACAGGTACTTTTTTTGGTATTCTTTTTTTTCTCCCCCTCTGTTCCGTCCCCTTCCCTCCCCTTTAGATTCGCGGTGGCCACTGCTGCTCATATAACTCACATATATTCACAGGTCTTGTCCTCAACAGGGGCCTCATAAAGGGTCGGGAAGCTAATAAAGGGTTGGGTTTCACCCGTTTCACTTTGGGGTGCATGGGCCTGTGTAATATCCCCTTTGCAGAGGAGCTCCTCTACCCAGTACCTAATTTGTAAAATAAATAAATAAATAAGTATTGAGGCCCTCGTCAGGAGGCCACTACGGCTTGCACCACCCATTTGCCCTGTCAGTGCCGAAAATGACAGAACCAACACAACTACTAACCACCACACCCTGTAAGTCTGACATTTCAGAATATTCCTAGCCCCCAAAGCTCCAACTATGGCGTGGACAAGAAATATTCATCATTTTTAATGTATATGGAATGAATAAACAACTGTTGCTTTGTTCATCTTTAATTTAGGTAAACATCAAAGCCATGGGCCGGATTGTCAAATGTGCCTGTGTTGAGAATTAAGTGCTGGTGCGGGACACCACAAACCACAGGCTTAAATTAAGCACTGTCTCCATCCCACAACTACACACCACTGAATTAGAACTGTACACTGCTCCCCACTTCAATACAATGTGAGTAGTAATTCAGCTGAGGGTCGAATTGCCTATATTTTTCTATGATTAAAACTAAAGACAGTAGTTACAAGTGGGTGGAAGTTTTACACTTACAGGCGCCTTTCACAGCTGTAGTTTTTAACTGCTGTTTACATTTTGGGTACAGCAGCATGACTGCGGGTGAACTGTAAGCAGTGGCTGGCATAAGCGTTGTGGTGCAAACACTGCCATGCTGGTGTCTTAGCCTAGTGGCCATGCAAAGCCGCTTGGAGGAACTTGTAGCTTGTACAGCCCACATTGGAACTCCTTGAACTCTACTAAATTTCCGGTGTAAATGGGGTGGTAATCCTTAGGATTATCTCCTCAGGGTCAGGAAAACACTGCTGACAATGGAAATTATTTTGCTGTTCTAGGATTTAATTACAAAAAACTTGCAATGAAATCGACAAGGATCCATTTCACCAAGGAAGGGATTGTTGGTGCAACCCAACAAAGTTGCCCTCAGAATTACTCGAGTGTCCATGTGTGGGGATGATGATGGGACCATCTCCCCACAACCTTATTCTCCTGATCTCAGAGAGTCTTTCAAGTTCCTCCCCCCTTTGCTGTCTGCTATGTTTGTGAAGGAGTCTAATTTGGAAACCACAAGGACTGCTTGATCCTAGGGCAGGTGGTCACGGACAACTGTTGTTGAACATGAAAATGGGCGATTTAGGTTTAAATGTAGGACGGACCAGAGGACTACTAGGAAAATGGAGAATAATTACTCACAAATTGGAGATGTAAAGGGAAATTTACATGAGAGTTTAGGGAAGGACATGCTAATACAAACACACACTCACAAAAGTGTAAAACCATTGCTATTCACAGTGAACATTTCTAAAGTTACAACAGCTGCAAGGTCACAAAACAGGCATAGATGTACTACAGCCCAGGCTTACAGTATGTCTAGCAGCCCAGCCTTACAGTATGTCTAGCATCCTCAACCACCATTCACAGATACAATTTAAGTTAAAATTGAAAACTTTATTTAAAATTTAAAAAAAACCTCATATGTAAATATTAAAAATACAAAGGCTAATGATGGTCTTTTTTGTTTACAAAATAAAATTGAGAAAACAAATGTGTATATTTTACTTATTTAATGAACATTTGTTTTGCTGAGTTCATAAATCATAATATTTTTTTATTACTCCTAGGTTACAAATACTTATTTTGGATGATTTTACACGTATACTTTACATTTAAATAGTTTTAAATATTTGTAATATTAGTACATGTACTATTGTTCTCTAAACTTTACCATGCATGTGAAAAGTTACTGATTGTAACATTAACCTTGTCAGTTCAATCATAGCTGTCTCCATTGCCGGATTTCAGAGAATGGAGATGTAAATGTACACTTATGTCTAAATCCACACTCAACATTTAGAAAAGAACAAAAGTGTTGTTTTACATCTCGGTGCATTAGTAGATTTACACATGAGTAAATTTAGATGTAAACATTTGCTGTAAATGAGTCCCTTATTCTAAAGGAGGTGACAATCACTCCTCTGTTTGCTAGTTAACATCACCTTTAAAGTGTACACTCTTCAAAAAAGTCTTATTTTTAAGATTTCCATTCCCTTACTGTCTCAGCAGGGGTGCCATTACGTTTTCCACTTTCCCTTCTGTTAAGGTCCTTCAAGTCAAGCCCATCGCATGTCCACACTCCTTGGGTAAAGAGTATCATGAAAATGTTAGGTAGCTGTATAGAGTTTGAGGATGAGGTGAATGGGTGGGATGTAATGGTGAATGAATGAATGAATGAATGAAATAACACTGACACCGCACATCAGCTGCACCATCGAAGCATCCTGTCACTTAAAGGAATACAGGTATTCTACGGTGGGAGCACAACTGACAGCGTTCTAGGGACATTACCAATGAATCTGGCAGATATATTCTGGATGATCTGCAAGCAGCAGAGCAGACTAGCCAGAGGTCAAAGACACAAGGCATGGGCATAGTCCAACCTTGCATTAATCAATGTATAAACAATAGATTTCCGCGTATAGTCTGGAATAATTTTCTGTTTTTTCTTCAGCAGCTTTGGCTGATTAAAGCAAGTAGCAGTGACTGCCAGGACTTAAGGGAAAATGGACAGATGTTTGTCAGATGTAAATCCTACACTTCTAGCAATGGACGTTGGTGCAGAAGGGATGCCTATTTATCTGGGTCACCAGATCTTGGACCAGGCAGAGGAAGTAGGGTCTGACAAAATACAGGATTTCTGACTTTTACAAATTAACCTTCAAAGAGCTCTTTTACATCTACTCTATCAGTCTTCTAAATGCCTCTTTGATCTCCTTCTTACTTCTTTGGAAGGAGGACATGAGCTGTGTACAGGCAGCATAGGATATCACAGTTAAGCAGTAAAATGTAATGATAACTGCAAGAGGAGCTTTATATACAATAAATAACATTATACTCAGGAATGAGCTCTGAAGGACTCCATATCTCAGTAGCTTAGGTGTGGTGAGCAGCTGCATTTTTTGATTCTGAGGACACCGATCGGTCAAAGTACAGAAACAAAGAAGGGTAGCACCCTGGAAATCTGTGACTAGCCTTTACAAGGTCAGAATTATGACTTGTATCACTATTTGAATGGATCCATGCATCTTGTGGCATAGAAGATGGGCTGATGTGCTGTCCACCCTAAGTGGGCCTCACTGGAGTGTTTAAGAAATACAAGAAATTTCAAGAAACCCCTGCTTCTCAATCTGGGTGAATTTGGGATTTTTTATGAGTATTAGGTCCTGAAGAAGATGGTCGAACGTGTCTGGGTCCACCAAAACATGCATTGACTAATTTGTTGAACAAACCTAGTTCATGACACAACAATGCAAGGGTAAGGGAGAATAGTTCCCGTTATAGTTGTGTACAAGATTTGTTGCTCTGGGCTTTTTGAAGGATCAGTGAATATGGAGTGCATTGGACAGTGTGTATGAGTGTCAGACAGGACTGTTGAATGCGGTGATCTAATTTCAGATATTCTGTATATTGTATAGCTTTGATTCTGTATTTATTGTAATTGGGTCTGTGAATTGATAAACACGTTTTAAGTCAAAACAATTTTTGAGAACATGAAAACAAATGTTTTGCTGTAATGAAAATAAGAGAAATTGTCACAAAATAAAACATGTCAAATTAATTAAATATGTATGGTTTTTCTTTGAGGTTTTTCCACATGGGATTTAGGATTATTGATAAATGTATGTATATAGGTTAAGCAGGAACTTTTTATTTTTTGATTGCTGTTGTATCTCCTCCTTTCCGGAACCTAAATTTTTTATTTAGGAGTACCCTTGTGTTTTTGTTAGGCATGGAAATAAACAGCAACCAGACTGTCTGATATCTGTGACAGAAAGGATTGTAGCCAGCACCGTACCAATCTTCCAATACCCAAACTGCTTAGTCATTCCAAAATATTAGGAGAGACACAGGGCATCATTATGAGTTTGGCGGACACTTTAAGCTGTCTGCCGAACTTCCGACAGGGAGGTTGCCGCCATAGTGGCTACCACTCCACCACGCCCATTAAGAATTTCCCGCTAGGTCAGCAGGTGGAAACCTGATTGAACATTGTGAGGGTGCTGGCCCAGAGGACTCCTGCGCGGCCCATGCCAAGTGCATGGGCAGTGCAGGGGCCGTCCTGGGGCCCTTTGCACCCGTTCTCTGCCAGCCGTGTCATTGCGGTGTTATTGCCATGAAATCTTTGGTGGAGAACAAGGTCATAATCCCCAGGGCTGCGCTGTATGCAGCGATGCCCGAGCAGATTAGTACCGCACAACCGCCAGACCCTCGGTATCTCTAATCCTGGCTGTGCCGGCGGTCCGACTGCAGCATGACCGCCATGGTCATAATATGGCGCTCGGACCACTGCATAGGCAGGGGTCAAGTGACCACCAGACTTGTGATGAGACCCACAGTGTTGAATACTGCAGACAAAGCAAATAGCTCCAGAACAGCTGCCTATGGTACACATTCACCTTGATAAAGTGTGCTACTTCCAGCACACCTACTATGTTTGGGCAAGAAGCCAGACTGGGGGCTGTGAAGGAGATTATGTACTTCCAGGTCAGACGACATCTGTATGTATATAATTTTTTCCGCATTATTGTTGGCGATGGAAGCAATAATATTGATCTGAAATTGCTAATTTGGCGAGATCAGCCAAAAGATGTTTCAAGTTCTCTGAAACTGTCGACGTTGTAAACGATTGATTAAATACCTTATTTAAGATAACATTGGCTTGCGGCCGAGCTTTGGCAAGAAACTGCAGTGAACAGGGATCTTAGCTGGAACCAGAATGGCACTTCACAATGGCTAGTGCAGTAACAAAGCAACAGAAAACTCTTTTGATTTTTACCACGACTTCTGCATGTAAATGTGTATCTTCACCAGCTTACCAACACCGGCAGTACACTAACCACGTACACAAAGGAATACCTACATTCCATTCCAAGAAGGATAAGGGTGTTTGTGGTGCCCTATTACAAAGATAAACGTTTGAGCAGCTTATGCTACGTTGGCTGTCATTCTACCTGCACATCTCTTGCTATCGATAAGTAGCATCAGAATGTATCAAGGATGACTGCTGTCATATGTATGTGCAGCCAATGAGGGTCTGTTCCTGAATCATAAACATATGTCCTTGAAGATGGCATGTTATGTCTCAACGTACACCTTATTTTATCTTTATGTTGTGAAGTCTTTGTAATCCAATGCTAAATACTTTTTTTGTAAAAGTAGAACCGTTGTTATGCGCTCAGTATGGTTCACTTATTTTTAGAACACAAGTACATGAATAACGCACCCCTAAATAATGTAAATAACCACAGACTAGTGTTCCATTCTATAAAGTCCAACTGGTGTTAACACTGTGCCCATTAATGAAAAAAGAAAACCAAAGTTTCGTTTAGTGACAAATGTTCTCACTGGTCAACTGCCAAAGCAAAACACAATGAACAGGGCCTATGGGACGTCTTCCTCCTAAAATATAACCAAAAATGATATGGCTCTTACGGTACCTATTCCATATAACTGTGCAATCAGCCTCTTCTCCTCAAACAACAATCTATCCATTTACTCCCCGGCAGAGCAAACATTTCTAGTGACCAAGTTGAAAGACACCACATTTTGTCAGCAACGAATGTTGGCCGAGATAAGTCATTAGGACCATTTGACCAAAACAGTAGCATTCATTGCCAGGCTGTGGATGTGTGCTCAGTACTGACTACTCGATGTTTCCAGCATCTATCGATCAAAGCCATCGTAGAACATAGTGGTGCTGGTTTGTGTGTTATGGAGTGCTTAAGTTACACAGATTAAATGCAAGGTCCCAAAGCTTTTTCTATGAGTCCACCACCAGCGCTGCCAAATGATGGGGTTGCTGAATACCAAGACTGCCTAGTCTTCATTCCACCTCATGCCTCTTTCTTTAACCGTCCTACAATTCATGTCTGTTCATCTCACCCTTGCTGATTCTTTTTTGGCACTGTGTTCTCTTTTTGGGCTTGTTTCCTATGTCTCTTTCTCTCCTTTGCTCCTTGTATGCCTTTCTTTCTTGCTCTGTTTCAATGTCTGATGATGACAAATGCATCCTAGCCCTCAAAAAGGAGTGCCGTTGCCCACCACCTGAATGCATCTATTGCCACAAAGTAAGAACATGGTGTTATACGCAGGGCCCACTTGGGAACACAAAACTGCCCCTGCAATTTTGTAAGACCAGCCCCAGGTTGGGGCGCAAGAATCAAGCCCTGCTGCTTTTGTTACTGGGGGCCTATATTGCAGCACTGCTGCAAAACTGTCCCCAATAACAAAATCGGCCCCCACCGCTACAAAACCAGCCCCCATCTTTCCAGCCTCCAGGGGAAATGCTTGATGCCTGCTATGACCAGTCCAGCCCTGGTCGTACGATAGGGGATTCTCCTACTCTACAGGCTACATTTAGACTGAGGCCTCTCTGCAGACTTTGGCAGAGATAAGCACTGGCCTCTCTCCATCAAGATCTCGCATATTTCCTGCCAGCCTTTACTCAACTACACAGGCACAGATTTGACAATCAGAAAGTGCACTGAGGTGCTGTATTCTATGGTCACACCGGCAATGCACACAAAATATATACTTTTTATGCAACTTCATCTGAGAGTTACAGAATGTCACTGCAGCGTTTATTTTAGATACGCATTTGATTAACCCCTTCCCCGCCAGGGACGTAATGGTTACGTCCATGGCAGCGCCCGTGTGGCGCCATGGACGTAACCATTACGTCCTGGGACTGGCAGTCGGGGAAGCGCTAGCGCTTCCCCCGAGGGCCGCCCCCCAACACCCCCAGGCCAGGGCTGAAAGGGGAATCCCTTCCCCTTTCACGCCCCCCCCACCCCCCCCCATGACGTCAGCGCGCGATCGCGCGCTGATTTCATGGAAAGGGGGAATGACGCGCTGGAAGCCATTTGCTTCCAGCGCGTCAAGGGAGAAGGTGAGTATTTCACCTTCCTGCGGGGTGGGGGTGCTCTGAGAGAGGCATCGAGGGAAAGGAAAGGGTTTTCCTTTCCCTCGATGTCTCTGAGAATTCCTGCTGCCCGATCGCGATGCGATCGGGCAGCAGGAATGCCCACTAGACACCAGGGATCTCGTTATGTGTGTGTGTGTGTTTATTGGTGTGGGGGAGCGACCCCTTGGGCAAGGGTCGCTCCCCTTTGGGGGCAAATGTTTTTTACGTCGTTTCTGCCCCCCCTGGGGGCAGATTGGCCCTATTTTTAGTCCGATCTGCCCCCAAGGGGGGCAGAAAGCCACTAGACACCAGGGATTTCGTTATGTGTGTGTGTGTGTGTGTTTATTGGTGTGGGGGAGCGACCCCTTGGGCAAGGGTCGCTCCCCTTTGGGGGCAAATGTATTTTACGTCGTTTCTGCCCCCCCTGGGGGCAGATTGGCCCTATTTTTAGGCCGATCTGCCCCCAAGGGGGGCAGAAAGCCACTAGACACCAGGGATTTCGTTATGTGTGTGTGTGTTTATTGGTGTGGGGGAGCGACCCCTTGGGCAAGGGTCGCTCCCCTTTGGGGGCAAATGTATTTTACGTCGTTTCTGCCCCCCCTGGGGGCAGATTGGCCCTATTTTTAGGCCGATCAGAATCCCTATAGCGCCAGAAATAGTATGTATGTATGTGTGCTTTGTGTTGGGGGGTGGCCCCTTGGGCAAGGGTCGCTCCCCCCAGGGGCGCAATGTATTTATTGTCGTTTCTGCCCCCCTTGGGGGCAGATTGGCCCTTTTTTTAGGCCGATCTGCCCCCAAGGGGGGCAGAAAGCCACTAGACACCAGGGATTTTATTGTTGGTTTTTATTTTTTGTGTTGGGGGGCGGCCCCTTGGGCAAGGGTCGCCCCCAGGGGCTCACATGTATTTTTGGGCAGTTCTGCCCCCCTTGGGGGCAGATATGCCTATTTTTTAGGCCTTTCTGTCCCCAAGGGGGGCAGAATCCCCATAGCGCCAGGGATACTATATGTGTGTGTGTGTGTGCTTTGTGTGGGGGTGTCGCCCTTTGGGCAAGGGTCGCCCCCCCCAAAGGGTGCAATGTAATCTGGGCGATTTCTACCCCCTCCCCTTGGGGGTAGATTGGTCTATTTTTTTTTAGGCCCATCTTCCCCCAAGCAGAGAAGACTAGACACAAGGGAAAATGAAAAAATGGTTAGTGGCGGAGTGTTTGTCAACTGGCGAAGTATTTGCTTTTATGATAATAACAGTTTTTCTCCTTTTTGTTCTAGTTCAAAGCTTTTGCTGACTTTGCTGTGGCTTGTTGCAGTTTTGGCAGTAGTTGTCCTGCGGTTTGCATAGTTGCATGTTTTAGGTAAGTAAATAAATTTACTCCAAGTGAGTATTGTTGCAATGCATGAATGACACGTTTGTAGGTGGTGTACTGAATGCAGGATTGTGTGTGAAATTGTCCTTAGAGTTATGCACAATGATTATTGTGTTGTCTTATGTCTAATTTGCTTTTTTTTTTCTCTTTTTAGTGGGATATCGTTGGTGATTGCTGTGGCTGTGCAGAGTAGTTGCTGGTGAGTCAAGCTTTTTCAGGCAAGTGAGCAGTATAGTTTTTGAGTTTATAATTCTTAGTGATAAACCTATACTTTGTTACTTATCTTACACAGTGCTGGTTGTTGGTGGTGTATTTGTCCAGTTAATTTTTGTAGGAAGGATCATGGCCAGCCGTAGGATGACTGCTCAGCAGGTTGTTAGTGTGCTTTTTGAGTCATCTTCTGACCATGAATATGAGATTGACTCTGCATCTGAGGCAGAGGAGGAAGTGCAGGATTCTGGAAGTGAATTTTCTGTCAGAGATGAATCATCTGATGATGAAGCCACTCTCAGTGCTGATGAAGGGCCTGTTTTAGAGGAGGACAGTGATGTGCCAATGGTGCAGGAGCCAGCGGCTGAAAGGCTTCCCATTGGAAGACCTGACGCATGGGTTGCACCAAACATGGAGCAGCCACAGTTGCCTGCGTTTACTGGTTTTCCAGGGTGTCGAGTTAATACGGAAAACTTTTTGCCCGTCAACTTTTTTGAGTTGTTTATGGACGATATATTTTTGGAAGAGATTGTTGAGCAGACTAATTTGTATGCAGAGCAGTTTTTGAGGGACAACGCTGCCAGACTTAGGCCACACTCTAGAGCTAGCCGGTGGATTCCCACAAATCTGGAAGAGTTGAAAAAGTTCTTGGGTTTAACTTTTTTGATGGGGCTGATAAGGAAGCCGTCGCTGTCTTCATATTGGTCTACTAGTCCCTTGATGGCAACTGCTATATTTCCTGCCATCATGAGTCGTAACCGGTATGAGCTTCTTCTTCGGATGTTGCATTTTGTAGATAATGCTTTAGCCTTGCCACAAGATCATCCTGATTCTGACCGTCTTTTTAAGATTAGACCTGTCCTTGATCATTTGGTAGATCGGTTTTCAGAGATCTATGTTCCAGGGAAAGAAATATCTGTAGATGAGTCTTTGGTCCTGTTCAAGGGTCGTTTGGTTTTTAGGCAGTACATTCCTAGCAAGAGGGAACGGTATGGAATTAAATTGTATATGCTGTCAGAAAGTAGTACAGGATATGTTTATAATTTCCGGGTCTACACTGGTAGGGATTCCAATATTGACCCCCCTGGTTGTCCTCCCACTTTTGGAGTTAGTGAGAAAATTGTGTGGGAACTTGGTAGACGACTGTTTAACAAAGGTCACCATTTATATGTAGATAACTTCTACACTGGAGTTCGGTTGTTCAAGGAGTTGTTCAGAGTGGACACTGTTGCTTGTGGCACAACCCGCTCTAATCGGAAAGGCTATCCAAAAGAGCTTGTCTGTAAAAAACTTGAGAAGGGACAGTGCAGTGCCTTGCGGAATGATGAGCTGCTAGCTCTGAAATTTGTAGACAAGAGGGATGTATACATGCTAAGCACCATCCATGATGAGAGTACTTCACCTGTGGCTGTTTGGGGTCAGGTTGCCGAAGTGCGCAAACCTGTGTGCATCTTAGACTATAATAAGCACATGGGTGGTGTTGATAGAGTAGATCAGAGGTTAGAACCTTACACTGCTGCTCGTAAGTCTTATGTGTGGTATAAGAAATTAGTGCTTCACTTGTTCCACTTGGCAACTTTTAATGCTTTTGTTGTGTTTAAGGATAGTTCTCCAGAGTCAAGGATGACATTTGTGAAATTTCAGGAGTCTATCATAGCTAGCCTTGTTGTGCTGGAACAGGCAAGAGTTCCTAGAGAAGCAGTGGTGGAGGATGTGGCTAGATTGAAAGATCGTCACTTTGCTGAGCACATTCCTCCCACGGCCAAAAAAAACTTTCCTGCTAAGAGATGTAGAGTCTGTGCTCGAAGAGGTATCAGGAAGGAGACTAGGATGTACTGCCCTGATTGTCCTTCAAAGCCTGGGCTGTGTGTGGGTGGCTGTTTCAGGAGCTACCACACACAGAAGAATTATTGGGAAATTCCGTGAGCGTAAACTGGTGTTTTATATTTTTATATGTTCGGTTTCACGGTTGGCATTAGTCATGTATTCAGTTAGAGCTTTTGTGTTTGTAGTTTTGTACTAATTTATGATTAGTGGTTTCTTTGTTGTTAAAAAAAAAAAAAAAAGGGGATGGCATGTGTAGAGTGGCGCTTGGCTGGCGGCGTGGGTGGGGTGGCGCTTGGCTGGCGGTGTGTGTGGGGTGGCGCTTGGCTGGCGGTGTGTGTGGGGTGGCGCTTGGCTGGCGGTGTGTGTGGGGTGGCGCTGGGCTGGCGGTGTGTGTGGGGTGGCGCTTGGCTGGTGGTGTGGGTGGGGTGGCGCTTGGCTGGCAGTGCCGGCCAAACGCCAGTCCACACACTCATCAGCTGGTGTGATTGCTGTATCAGGCATGTGGGCGTATGAAAGTGATGGGCCCTTGACTGGCGCTGTCTGTGGATGCGAGTCTTGTAATGTGCTGGGCCCGTGGCTGGCGGCGTGAATGGTCTAGTGCATGTCATGTATGAAAGGTGTGTGAATGGACTGTAAAGCGGTTGGTGCCTTTTCGTGGCTTTACAGCTCACGAGCTGTGAGTCATTGGTTCAGTTTTTTGGCCTTTCAGTTATTACCAGTGCATTTCACTTTTGTGAAATCTCTTGTTAATAAAATTTGATCTACTGAACCATCACTCACCCTCGTGCCAAATCCAACCAGTATGTGTGGTACAAATGACAAAACCTGCTCCGCTGTAATCAGGCGTCGCAGCACACTTGAGACACGCTAGGTGCCTCGGGTGGGACCCCGATGATGAAGCATGCCACCAACTTGGTTGGTGGGTGAGGGGTCTTCTTCACATAACCTAAGTGTGTTTCTTTTCACAATTTTAGTGTTTGGCACATCACGGACGTATGTGCACACATCAAAGTGATATATTCCCAAAATACCTGTGTTTGGGGGGGAGGGCCCACCTATGTTTTTGGTCCTGGGTGCAGCCGTCATGTAGGGAAACCTACAAAACCCAGAAACTTTTTAAAACTAGGCACCCCAAGGAGTCTAGGGAGGTGTGGCTTGTGTGGCTCCCCCAACATTTTCTTACGCAGACTCCTCTGTAAACCTCAAAATTTGCATAAAAAAGCATATTTTCCTGATTTTTCTTAGTAGGATCACCGCTCCAGCACAAAATTCCTACTCCCCAGTTTTCCCCTCAGTCTCCCAAGTAAAATGACACCTCACTTATGTGGGTCCCCAAAGCAGAGTCCGTCTAAAGATGTATAAAAGAATATGCCCTTATAAACTTGCTGTGCTATCCCTTCTATCCCTTCAGGTTTTGGGCCTTATTCTGTTGCAGGCACCTGGCCCACCCACACAAGTGAGGTATAATTTTTATCGGGAGACTTGGGGGAACGCTGGGTGGAAGGAAATTTGTGGCTCCTATCAGATTCCAGATCTTTCTGCCACAGAAATGTGAGGAACATGTGTTTTTTTAGCCAAATTTTGAGGTTTGCTAAGGATTCTGGGTAACAGAACCTGGTCCGAGCCCCGCAAGTCACCCCTCCTTGGATTCCCCTAGGTCTCTAGTTTTCAGAAATGCACAGGTTTGGTAGGTTTCCCTAGGTGCCGGGTGAGCTACAGGCCAAAATCCACAGGTAGGCACTGTTTTCTCCCAAAATTTTGGATGTGTCCACGTTGCGCTTTGGTGTGTTTCCTGTCGCAGGCGCTAGGCCTACCCACGCAAGTGAGGTATCATTTTTATCGGGAGACTTGGGGGAACGCTGGGTGGAAGGAGATTTGTAGCTCCTCTCAGATTCCAGAACTTTCTGCCACAGAAATGTGAGGAACATGTGTTTTTTTAGCCAAATTTTGAGGTTTGCAAAGGATTCTGGGTAACAAAACCTGGTCCGAGCCCCGCAAGTCACCCCTCCTTGGATTCCCCTAGGTCTCTAGTTTTCAGAAATGCACAGGTTTGGTAGGTTTCCCTAGGTGCCGGCTGAGCTAGAGGCCAAAATCTACAGGTAGGCACTTCGCAAAAAACACCTCTGTTTTTTTCCAAAATTTAGGATGTGTCCACGTTGCGCTTTGGGGTGTTTCCTGTCGCCGGCGCTAGGCCTACCCACGCAAGTGAGGTATCATTTTTATCGGGAGACTTGGGGGAACGCTGGGTGGAAGGAAATTTGTAGCTCCTCTCAGATTCCAGAACTTTCTGCCACAGAAATGTGAGGAACATGTGTTTTTTTAGCCAAATTTTGAGGTTTGCAAAGGATTCTGGGTAACAGGACCTGGTCCGAGCCCCGCAAGTCACCCCTCCTTGGATTCCCCTAGGTCTCTAGTTTTCAGAATTGCACAGGTTTGGTAGGTTTCCCTAGGTGCCGGCTGAGCTAGAGGCCAAAATCTACAGGTAGGCACTTCGCAAAAAACACCTCTGTTTTTTCCCAAAATTTAGGATGTGTCCACGTTGCGCTTTGGGGTGTTTCCTGTCGCCGGCGCTAGGCCTACCCACGCAAGTGAGGTATCATTTTTATCGGGAGACTTGGGGGAACGCTGGGTGGAAGGAAATTTGTAGCTCCTCTCAGATTCCAGAACTTTCTGCCACAGAAATGTGAGAAACATGTGTTTTTTTAGCCAAATTGTGAGGTTTGCAAAGGATTCTGGGTAACAGAACCTGGTCCGAGCGCCGCAAGTCACCCCTCCTTAGATTCCCCTAGGTCTCTAGTTTTCAGAAATGCACAGGTTTGGTAGGTTTCCCTAGGTGCCGGCTGAGCTAGAGGCCAAAATCTACAGGTAGGCACTTCGCAAAAAACACCTCTGTTTTTTTCCAAAATTTAGGATGTGTCCACGTTGCGCTTTGGGGTGTTTCCTGTCGCCGGCGCTAGGCCTACCCACGCAAGTGAGGTATCATTTTTATCGGGAGACTTGGGGGAACGCTGGGTGGAAGGAAATTTGTAGCTCCTCTCAGATTCCAGAACTTTCTGCCACAGAAATGTGAGGAACATGTGTTTTTTTAGCCAAATTTTGAGGTTTGCAAAGGATTCTGGGTAACAGAACCTGGTCCGAGCCCCGCAAGTCACCCCTCATTGGATTCCCCAAGGTCTCTAGTTTTCAGAAATGCACAGGTTTGGTAGGTTTCCCTAGGTGCCGGCTGAGCTAGAGGCCAAAATCTACAGGTAGGCACTTCGCAAAAAACACCTCTGTTTTTTCCCAAAATTTAGGATGTGTCCACGTTGCGCTTTGGGGTGTTTCCTGTCGCCGGCGCTAGGCCTACCCACGCAAGTGAGGTATTATTTTTATCGGGAGACTTGGGGGAACGCTGGGTGGAAGGAAATTTGTAGCTCCTCTCAGATTCCAGAACTTTCTGCCACAGAAATGTGAGGAACATGTGTTTTTTTAGCCACATTTTGAGGTTTGCAAAGGATTCTGGGTAACAGAACCTGGTCCGAGCCCCGCAAGTCACCCCTCCTTGGATTCCCCTAGGTCTCTAGTTTTCAGAAATGCACAGGTTTGGTAGGTTTCCCTAGGTGCCGGCTGAGCTAGAGGCCAAAATCTACAGGTAGGCACTTCGCAAAAAACACCTCTGTTTTTTTCCAAAATTTAGGATGTGTCCATGTTGCGCTTTGGGGTGTTTCCTGTCGCCGGCGCTAGGCCTACCCACGCAAGTGAGGTATCATTTTTATCGGGAGACTTGGGGGAACGCTGGGTGGAAGGAAATTTGTAGCTCCTCTCAGATTCCAGAACTTTCTGCCACAGAAATGTGAGGAACATGTGTTTTTTTAGCCAAATTTTGAGGTTTGCAAAGGATTCTGGGTAACAGAACCTGGTCCGAGCCCCGCAAGTCACCCCTCCTTGGATTCCCCAAGGTCTCTAGTTTTCAGAAATGCACAGGTTTGGTAGGTTTCCCTAGGTGCCGGCTGAGCTAGAGGCCAAAATCTACAGGTAGGCATTTCGCAAAAAACACCTCTGTTTTTTTCCAAAATGTAGGATGTGTCCACGTTGCGCTTTGGGGTGTTTCCTGTCGCCGGCGCTAGGCCTACCCACGCAAGTGAGGTATCATTTTTATCGGGAGACTTGGGGGAACGCTGGGTGGAAGGAAATTTGTAGCTCCTCTCAGATTCCAGAACTTTCTGCCACAGAAATGTGAGGAACATGTGTTTTTTTAGCCAAATTTTGAGGTTTGCAAAGGATTCTGCGTAACAGAACCTGGTCCGAGCCCCGCAAGTCACCCCTCCTTGGATTCCCCTAGGTCTCTAGTTTTCAGAAATGCACAGGTTTGGTAGGTTTCCCTAGTTGCCGGCTGAGCTAGAGGCCAAAATCTACAGGTAGGCACTTCGCAAAAAACACCTCTGTTTTTTCCCAAAATTTAGGATGTGTCCACGTTGCGCTTTGGGGTGTTTCCTGTCGCCGGCGCTAGGCCTACCCACGCAAGTGAGGTATCATTTTTATTGGGAGACTTGGGGGAACGCTGGGTGGAAGGAAATTTGTAGCTCCTCTCAGATTCCAGAACTTTCTGCCACAGAAATGTGAGGAACATGTGTTTTTTTAGCCAAATTTTGAGGTTTGCAAAGGATTCTGGGTAACAGAACCTGGTCCGAGCCCCGCAAGTCGCCCCTCCTTGGATTCCCCTAGGTCTCTAGTTTTCAGAAATGCACAGGTTTGGTAGGTTTCCCTAGGTGCCGGCTGAGCTACAGGCCAAAATCTACAGGTAGGCCCTTCGCAAAAAAACCTCTGTTTTTTTCCAAAATTTAGGATGTGTCCACGTTGCGCTTTGGGGTGTTTCCTGTCGCCAGCGCTAGGCCTACCCACGCAAGTGAGGTATCATTTTTATCGGGAGACTTGGGGGAACGCTGGGTGGAAGGAAATTTGTAGCTCCTCTCAGATTCCAGAACTTTCTGCCACAGAAATGTGAGGAACATGTGTTTTTTTAGCCAAATTTTGAGGTTTGCAAAGGATTCTGGGTAACAGAACCTGGTCCGAGCCCCGCAAGTCACCCCTCCTTGGATTCCCCTAGGTCTCTAGTTTTCAGAAATGCACAGGTTTGGTAGGTTACCCTAGGTGCCGGCTGAGCTACAGGCCAAAATCTACAGGTAGGCACTTTGCAAAAAACATCTCTGTTTTTTTCCAAAATTTAGGATGTGTCCACGTTGTGCTTTGGGGTGTTTCCTGTCGCCGGCGCTAGGCCTACCCACGCAAGTGAGGTATCATTTTTATCGGGAGACTTGGGGGAACGCTGGGTGGAAGGAAATTTGTAGCTCCTCTCAGATTCCAGAACTTTCTGCCACAGAAATGTGAGGTACATGTGTTTTTTTAGCCATATTTTGAGGTTTGCAAAGGATTCTGGGTAACAGAACCTGGTCCGAGCCCCGCAAGTCACCCCTCCTTGGATTCCCCTAGGTCTCTAGTTTTCAGAAATGCACAGGTTTGGTAGGTTTCCCTAGGTGCCGGCTGAGCTAGAGGCCAAAATCTACAGGTAGGCACTTCGCAAAAAACACCTCTGTTTTTTCCCAAAATTTAGGATGTGTCCACGTTGCGCTTTGGGGTGTTTCCTGTCGCCGGCGCTAGGCCTACCCACGCAAGTGAGGTATCATTTTTATCGGGAGACTTGTGGGAACGCTGGGTGGAAGGAAATTTGTAGCTCCTCTCAGATTCCAGAACTTTCTGCCACAGAAATGTGAGGAACATGTGTTTTTTTAGCCAAATTTTGAGGTTTGCAAAGGATTCTGGGTAACAGAACCTGGTCCGAGCCCCGCAAGTCACCCCTCCTTGGATTTCCCTAGGTCTCTAGTTTTCAGAAATGCACAGGTTTGGTAGGTTTCCCTAGTTGCCGGCTGAGCTAGAGGCCAAAATCTACAGGTAGGCACTTCGCAAAAAACACCTCTGTTTTTTCCCAAAATTTAGGATGTGTCCACGTTGCGCTTTGGGGTGTTTCCTGTCGCCGGCGCTAGGCCTACCCACGCAAGTGAGGTATCATTTTTATCGGGAGACTTGGGGGAACGCTGGGTGGAAGGAAATTTGTAGCTCCTCTCAGATTCCAGAACTTTCTGCCACAGAAATGTGAGGAACATGTGTTTTTTTAGCCAAATTTTGAGGTTTGCAAAGGATTCTGGGTAACAGAACCAGGTCCGAGCCCCGCAAGTCACCCCTCCTTGGATTCCCCTATGTCTCTAGTTTTCAGAAATGCACAGGTTTGGTACGTTTCCCTAGGTGCCGGCTGAGCTAGAGGCCAAAATCTACAGGTAGGCACTTCGCAAAAAACACCTCTGTTTTTTTCCAAAATTTAGGATGTGTCCACGTTGCGCTTTGGGGTGTTTTCTGTCGCCGGCGCTAGGCCTACCCACACAAGTGAGGTATCATTTTTATCGGGAGACTTGGGGGAACATAGATTAGCAAAACAAGTGCTATTGCCCCTTGTCTTTCTCTAAATTTTTTCCTTCCAAATATAGGAGAGTGTGTAAAAAAGACATCTATTTGAGAAATTCCCTATAATTCACATGCTTGTATGGTCACCCCGGAATTCAGAGATGTGCACATAACCACTGCTCCTCAACACCTTATCTTGTGCCCTTTTTGGAAATGCAAAGGTTTTCTTGATAGCAATTTTTTACTCTTTATATTTCAGCAAATGAATTGCTGTATACCCGGTATAGAATGAAAACGCACTGCAGGGTGCAGCTCATTTATTGGCTCTGGGTTCCTCGGGTTCTTAATGAACCTACAAGCCCTATATATCCCCGCAACCAGAGGAGTCCACCAGACGTAACGGTATATTGCTTTCCATAATCTGACATTGCAGGGAAAAGTTACAGAGTAAAACGTAGAGAAAAATTGATGTTTTTTTCACCTCAATTTCAATATTTTTCTTTTTCAGCGGTTATTTTCTGTAGGAAACCCTTGTAGGATCTACACAAATGACCCCTTGCTGAATTCAGAATTGTCTCTACTTTTCAGAAATGGTTAGGTTTCTGGGATCCAGCATTGGTTTCATGCCCATTCCTGTCACTGACTGGAAGGAGGCTGAAAGCACAAAAAATTGCAAAAATGGGGTATGCCCCAGTAAAATGCCAAAATTGTGTTGAAAAATTGGGTTTTCTGATTCAAATCTGCCTGTTCCTGAAAGCTAGGAAGCTGCTGAGTTTAGCACTACAAACCCTTTGTTGATGCCATTTTCAGGGGGAAATCCACAAGCCTTCTTCTGCAGCCACTTTTTCCATTTTTTTTTAAAAAAAAAGAAATTTTCACTGTATTTTGGCCAATTTCTTGGCCTCCTTCAAGGGAACCCACAAAGTCTGGGTACCTCTAGAATCCCTAGGATGTTGGAAAAAAAGGACGCAAATTTGGCTTGGTTAGCTTATGTGGACAAAAAGTTATGAGGGCCTAAGCGCGAACTGCCCCAAATAGGCAAAAAAAGGCCTGGCACAGGAGGGGGAAAAGGCCTGGCAGCGAAGGGGTTAAAGGATTAGATATTAATTTAAGGTGTGATATAGAAATTAGAAAAGATACAGCTGGAACAAGAAAACGTGGGGCTGGGTGATACTGTTCTTTTTTTTTTGCTAAATAGGTATAAAAGAGCAGGACTGGCTTTGTTCAACTTGGTCTAGCTAGTAACCACCCATTGTATAATGTATTTTGTGAATTATTAATAATGACCTATTTCTTATAGGACGTTTCCTACCACATTAATGTCATTGTAAACAATTTAATTAACAAGTGTTACTATGACCCAGTGTAATGTTACTATTTTTTACTTTTTTTATTTATTTGTTTTTGTTAGTATACAGCTCAGAAGGCAATGGAAAAAAACTCAGCAAGATCCGAGCAATCATGGCGGAAGTTCATTCAAATTACACAGCACAAAGTGAACACATGACAACTGTTTGAGCATTTGTGTGATACTGAGTTGTGTTCATTTGTTGGGCGTTGTTGCTGGCACCACTTTACATCTGCTGCAGTGTCCTAGTATGCAGTTGGAGATCGCCAGGGTCATCCCCGTCTACAGGGTCGGTCAGTTCATGTAAACATCAGTTTTGTAGCACAAAGTTGGTTCTGTGCAGGGGCGGCTCCTTCGCAGTGGTGGAGAAGAGTCACCCCCTGGCTAAGCCAGCAGCTGAAAAATAAAACAATAGTTTACTATTGTTTTATTTTTCAGCTGCTGGCTCAGACACCATCATGTGCAGGGAGGGGCGGGCTAGTCCATATGAAGGGTGAGAGGGGAGGTGGAGTGGAGTGCACTTAAGTGCACATGTGTGTTTGGCTATCCGTATTATGCTGGCTAAACACACATGAGCACTTAGGTTTCTCCAACCCGGCTGTGTTATACAGCAGGTTGGAGAAACTGCACAGACTCCCATGCAGTGTGTGAGTGGCAGACCAAGCCACTCAAAACAATCCCAGCACTGCTCTTATGTTAGGTTTACAATGAGAGCACCACCAAGATTGCATGAGGAGCCTGTGCTGGTGTCCCAGGGATTTCTGGGACACCAGCACCATCGAGAGGGAACAGGAGTGAGGCGGCCACGTCAGAACGGTAAGGTTTTTTTTTTAGTATTACTTTTTTTTTATTTCACCTCCCCAGTCCCCGTTGCTCCTCCCCTTGAGATTTGAGGAGCTCCATATATCCCAAGGGTGGGATTTAACCAGCGTTAGTGCCAATAATCCTCCAGCCTCTCCTGGCAAAAGGTCATGTCTTTCAAGCAGCCCTTCTCATGAGGGATGAGGTGATTCCCCCTGTATATTGCCACTCTCCTCATAGCCAGGAACAGCATCATAGCGATGAGTTTCTGGGAGGCAGACAGGGCATCCTTTTCGTGCCCCAGCAATGCAAACTGCGGCTCTCTAGTGATGATCCAGATCATCATGTCACCTATGCAATCAAATACTTTATTCCAACTCCTGCCAGGTGCAGGAAGTCAGCATCAGCCCTCACTCATCAAATACAACAAGAGTCAGCTTGCAATTGCATTTTAGAAAGCCCTGCTGGACTGCGATTAATTCTGTGCAGACATTTGACATGGATTAGGCATAACCTATAGTTAGGAGAAAGCCTGCCAATCTGGGTACAGCAGTACTTCCAGCATTCCTCTATCAATGTTTGTACCAGGTTTTCCACCAAAGCTTAGGTGCTGTGGAACATATCACTTGCGCCTTGTCCTGCATACTCTTAAACAGTGTTATGATCAGTTTTCTGGGTGAGGGACAGGCCAGTACATTCTCAGGAGTCATCAGTTCAATGGGCTTCTGAAGGATGGAATGATGGAGTGTTTTGTAAGCAGCATGGAGGCAATTAAATAGTAAAATATCCAGTGGTGTGCATTCAAGGTGACAGTGCACTTCTTGTAGGTCAATAAAATTTCCTGATGGGTCTAAGCCCCCCATCTCGGAGAGGCCCATCTAGGGCATATGCCTCCAAGCTCAACCATCCTCTGTGGGAGGGAGTAATGGATTATGCACCAGTTGCAATTTGACAGCACAGAGGCAGTCCAGTCGGGCTCTTCAGTGGAGTCAGTCCCATGCCCATGTGGTGCATCCACAGTATCTGCCATTACCCTAGCACATTTCTGTTTTGCACACATTGCCATAGCTAGAGAACATGGAGATGCTTTATCAGCCTCTACTGCAATATGGGTAAGTATGGCACAGGGTGGATCAAGAGGCAGTGAGTACCTCCGATGCCAGTTTCGGCTGTTTGCCCGCCCATACTGGTCAGTTCAGCAGTGGTCTGATACACTTGAGAAAGGCTCTTGTCAGAGGCATCGGAATGTGAAATAGGTGGAGATGTTTGGATAGGACCACTATTTTGGCAATGTCTATCCTTCCTGCCACTGATAAGGATAATTTGGACCAGACAGGTATCTTCTCCTCCAGCCACACTACTGCCACCCCATAGATCTTTGCCAAAGCTGGGTCATGTCAGAGGTAACTTAGATGCCTAAGTATTTGGCAGATTTGGGAACCAACTCCAGTAGCTATTCTGCTTGAAAGCCCTCACTTGCAGCTGTCAAGGGGAAAATACCAGAATTGATGTTTATACTAGTAAGTTTTCCAAATCGAATGAATTAATGGATTATGGGTGTTAGGATATTTCCCAGACATGAAGGGTCACGTCCTCTGTGTACATAGATACTATCGGTTTCCATGCTGTATAGGCCTGTCCCCTCTCAGCATGGTGCTGCCTCAGCTGAGCTGCAAGGGCTCCATCGCTATGGTGTAAAGGATCGTGGGAAAAGTGTGCACCTCTGTCTAGTGTCCCTTTTTATGATGAAAGGGAAAGAAAATGTTCCATTTATGTGAAGCCTAGTGGTGCGAATGTGATTAAAAGCCTGATCCACTGGATCAATGTCTGATTGATACCCAGTCTCTGGAAAGTCATTGGAGTGGAAAGGAAAGCTCCAGTTCAGTGATTTGAACACGTTTGTAGCGTCACGGAATAATGCAGCTGCTGGGAGCTGTGGCTTTAGCTTGTGCAGAAGCGCAACCAGGGTGCGTATGTTATCGGCTGTCGGCATCCCGAGGAAAGGCGTGACTGAGCCAGATGGATGATTTCCAGCAAGGGGTGGGGGGGGGGAGTTTGGAGGCGATGAGCTTTGCAAGTATTTTAGTATCAACGTTAACCATAGAGAGGGGTGTGTAGGACAGTGACTATTAGTCCCTCTCTTAGCAATGGGGCAGACTTTCCATGCTTCATGCCTCCTCTACATTGCAAGTAAATGTGGGGCTAGTTTGTTTGCATACTCCTCGTAGAACTGGACAGTCAGCCCAGTTAAGCCAGGATCCCTGTCTCCAGACAAACTGCTGATGGTCTGTACTATGTCTTCTGCAGTGATTGTTGCATCTACAAATAGTCTGTGGGCGTTATTGAGCCAGGGTAATTGGACAGTGTCAATGTACTGAGGGAGGCTGTCCACCAGGATATCACCCTTGGAGGGGTACAGTGTAGTATATAATTCCAGTAGTATATGTGTAATGTTGTGCATAGTCTGTGAGAACCTCCACTTCCCATTTGTCAGCTCTATGATGTAGGAGCTACTCCACTGATTCCCACTCAGGGACGCCAGGGTCTTTCCAGCACTGTCTCCCTTCCCTATCATCTAGTGGTGGCTTCCTTATCCAAGAATCTAATCTATCTCTCTGCAGTCTTCGCATATTCAGAGAGGCCCCTCTAGGAATTGTGCCAGATGGCCCAACTCACTTGTTGCAAATTGTTGGAGTTATAACTGCCAAAGGTCTACTCCACGGTGGCCAAATGAACCCTCAGATCTCTGAGCACACCAGGTTGTTTGGGTATGCAAGAGCCTCTGCTATAGGCCTTACAAGCACCCATGGGCATTCATAGGCATCCCCTGTGCCAGTGTCATGCCAAAGCAATTCAGATTTACATATGAAATACAGGGTCTTGGAGTGCAACGGCAGTAGCCTTCATACAAAATGCAATCTTACTTAACTAAGAAACATCATAACAATGGAATTCTGAGTGAGCCTTGCTGAGCTTCAGTCTAGTGATATACAGATCACCACAATGTAGGTGATGAAGGTTAAAATCACTGAACCTTTCTACTGCATAGAGAAACATTTACCTTGAGAGTTTGTAGGTCTAATGGCTTGGTGATACATTTGTGAATCATCTGCATAGAACTGACGGAGAAATATTTTAAGACATATGATAAAGTTCAATATGATGACCACTGCGGGATGTTGCAGTGCATCTTGCACTTAACTCACAAAACTGTCCATGTGGACCTCATAAGTGCAACATGATCATTCTGTATTTATTTTATAACTCATGTGCCTAATGAAGCAATAAAGTAATGTATTTATTGGTTATTGAGCACGTGATTACCCAACAGGCACCCTGGTGCTTAGCCAAAACGTATCTTCTGTATGCCAACGTGAAACAGAGTAAATACCATGAATAAATAGCATTTCAGTGCTCTACAAAACTTCTGAAGTTCTGGCTCTAGGCGAAGGAACAAAGGCAGTTTGTGTGAGGCCTAACCAATGCCCACAGAAAAAGCCTTGTCCCTTTGACGTACTTTGGGAACTTTGGCATTGCGATCAATCCAGCAGGTGATGAATGAAACAGTTTATAAGTGCAGTATCTTTAAACATATCGAAAATGTTTGAGCCCTGAATTGCAGGATAGAACACTTTACGGACCAAGCAAAGTGCTTTAAACTGACATGTCCTCTTAATAGGTAGTCAGGGACGCTGTCCAGAAAGGAGGAAGTATGACTGAATTTTCTCTTACCAAAAATCAGTCTGGCTGCTGCATTCTGTGTAAGTTGTAATTTCCTGATACAGTACTCAGGAAGCCAGCCATGTATGTTATTACAATAGCCCAGCATACTAAACATAGAGGTTTTCACAATCAATTGCTTCGAATCTGGAGGAATAAGCTGAGATATCTTCCTAAATTGTCTCAAAAGAAGGAAGCAAGTACACATCAGCTTATTAATGTGACTCAAAAGAGAGACCATTGTTGAATAGAGCTCCTAAATTCCTAGACAAAGTAGCAGGTACTGGACAGTCACCCAAAGAGCGAGGCCACCACTTGTGGGTCCAAATGGAGGGATTCCAAAAAATCTGAACGACAGTGTTATCAGAGGTAAGGGGGAGAGAGTTATCATTCATCTATCTGGGCAGCCTAACCCTACCGCTCCTGAAGATGCAAAATATTATCTTCCAGGTGGATGAAAATTTGAGTACTACCAGCCTACCCATAAAATTGAAATCTGAAGGAGTTAATCATACCTGCCAGGGGTGCCACATATATGTTGAAAAGTGTCATACTACGTCCATACACCAGTGGAACACCGCATGCAATGTCATCAAAGATAGATCTAAATATGCCATCTGCACTGCCTCCATTCTGCTCTTCAGAAACGATTTGAATCATGTGAATGGCTTATCCCTTAAATCAATACAGGTGTAACTTTTTAATGAAATAGAATGTGAGACCATGTCGAGCACAGCCTTGAGAAGAGCCAGGTTGATGCTTATGTACACACCATTTTACTCACAGTATGTGGCTACCTGCTTACTAACCCAATTTTCCAATTATTTTGCAAAGAATGGGAGCAGAGATATAGGAAGATTATTAAAAACAACATTTGAATCCAGGACTTAATTTTTCAAGAGTGGCGTAGCTAGTGTCATTTTACAAAGGGCCAGCACAATCCCACACTTTAAAGAGTTACACATCACGGTAATCCAGGGAGCAAAAAACAATGCCATCTCTTTGTAGACTCTAATAGAGCATAGGTCCAGAGGAGAACCAGATTTAATCAATGAGATTTTAGATATTACCTCCTCATCCGCAATAGAACAGAATTTAGGAGTGAAATTAGATAACAAAGAACCAATCTTGGTCTGAAAAAAATCAGTCAGATCCAGAAAAACCTTTTAGTGGGATAAATAATGAGTACTTTTAACTAGAGACATGTAAACTGAAAAAAGGCCTCTAGCAGGATTGTTAACAGACACTATTTTGTTGTAATAATAATTTTCCCTGCAAATTTTCAGCAGCCTTTTATGCGTTCTAAGTTCTGCTTTATTGGCCTCTCTACTGACTTCATAATAGTCTTTTTCTCCAGAGTCTCAGTTGTATTTTCTTTTGGCCTGTGCTAATTCTTGGGCATATCAGGGAGCTGATGCCTTTTGCGGTTTGAGGTACTGGTTTTAAGTGGCAGCAGAGTGTCACGTGCTCCCTCAATCCAGAATATAAACTGTTCCAAAGGCACATCCATATTAGCATCAGGCTGCATGTTTAGGCACTGATTTTCCAAGCATTCCCTTAGTCTGGCATAACCAAGTTTGGACCAAGTCTTATAGTCGATAGTAATGGGCGATTGCTGAGAGGGAGAGACTCTATCCCTATGTAACAGTAAAGAAACCAGCTTGAGGTCAGACCATAGCACCTCTTCCACAGTGTCCCCTTTAATCCCTCTCTGGCATAAATGTGGTCCAGTATATGACCTGCCTATGAGTAGGTTGATGAACCAGTTGTGTCATTTCCAAAGCTGAACAAATGTTGATAACCTAAGAGGTAGCTGCATTCATGTTCTTCTCAATATGAACATCCACGTCCCCCAGCACCACTAAAGATTCAGTCTCCAGGGAAATAGAAGAGACTAGCTCCTAAAATGAGCTAATAAAGTTCAGTACTGTCCCAGGGGATCGATGTATTAATGAGAATTTTGCAGCACGTTCATGGTTTATAGTTTAAGAGATGGCAAATAATGTCATATCTTGTGCTGTTGGTACCTGCAAGGAGGAACACACAAATGATTCTTTACGGATTAGAACAGCCCCTCTTCAGTTTCATAACACTTTCCATGCCACTTTTAAGGCCTAGAGCACTGTCTGGATTGTTGAGTATGTAGTTATTTTGTAGGTATTATTAATACAGTGCTTTGTAGCCGTAACATGGTCACAGATTGTTCTGTTTTCAATGGAACCCTGGTAACCCATTGGGTGTATGATTGAAAGGGTGTTGGCTGTAATTTGGGAAGAGTGAATGAGGTTCAGAGACAGGGTAGACGTAGTGCACTGCAGAGCACAGCTCTTCAATGCAGAAAAGCATAGGTGCTGCAGAGAGTGAAAGAATAGACGTCTGTGAATAGAAGCAGTGCCGAATAGTTCTGCACTATGAACAAGAGGATAAAAAGGAGAAGTGCAGGGTAGGAAGAGGTTATGTTTTCAGTTGTAGCTAGAAAACAGCCCAAGTAGATGAGCTGCTTCGTGAAGAGGTAAGTTTTCTCTGAAGTACAGGAGGGTAGGACAAGTCTTTTGTATGGTGGGTTAAAGCTTCAAATCCATGGCAAGTAACTTCAAAAGACTTGTTTCCTCATCTATTCTGCACTTCTTTACATAAGCCTAGAGAGTTGTTTTTTGTCAGAAGGGCAAAATCTGAAGGCCTGCTGTGCATTTCCGGCAGTAGTTGTTCATTTGTTGATGCTACAGTAGGGAAATGGCTTGGATAGCAAGGGAATGGTTTCTGTGTCAAACTTAAATTGGGATAACTAGTCTCAATCAATCTGGGTGTAAAATGTGCTTAAATACTACTGTAAGTGGTACTATAAAGGGGGAGATAAAGGAAACCCTGAAAATTATAATCTGGTGATCCTAATAGACTATGAGGCTAAATACTTTGCAGGGACCTTGTTAGAAGAATTATAGCTATGAACCGAAGAAAACACCATAATCCCTCTAAACCAAACCAGCTTCACTAAGCACATAGGGACAACAACTAATATTATGGCTCTCTCCCAGCTTAATGACTTTGCAATGATGTACAAACAGCTGGTGTATTTTTGTTTCATTGCCTACAAATCTACCTTTGATAGGGCTGACCGGGGGAATCTATGGAAAAGGCTGGCAGAATGGAACATCTCCATCGGCCTCCTAAAGGCAGTGCAAATGCTCCATGCAAACACTTGGATCTATGTTAAATTGGAGATTGGCTCCCACCTCTCCAGGGCCATTCCAGCAATGCAAGGTTTTGAGCAGGGCTGTGTGTTAGCTCCAACCCTTTTTAATTTGTCCCTTGCAGATCTCCCTCTGATTTTAAATAATGTTAACTGCAATGCCCAAATACTGGTTGACATTCAACTTTCCAATCTACTCTTTGCAGACAACCTAATACTAATCAGCAGGACCAAGGTGGGGCTGCAATGACTCTTAGTTGCCACTGTGGCATACTCCATAAACAATGGTCTGTCTATAAACAGGAAAAATACCAAAACATTAACACTCTATGGAAAAGGATAAAAAAAACATATGTGGTTTCTTGGCAGACAGAAGATAGAAGCTATCAACATCCACAAGTACCTTGGAGTGTTATTTAATACCAGTGGCAAGTTTACTACCCACTGGACTAATTAAGAGGAAATGTAATGCACTGGCTGTTGGCCTAGGGTCCTTGCAGAAGAAGTTGAATGCTCCATCATTAATTCCATTACTACAAGTTGCTCAAGCTAAAGTTCTTCCCGCTCTGGCATACGGAATGAGGCCTTGAGGGGCCGAGACAGCATCATGCTGGATAAGACGGTAACAAAAATGTATACAGCTGTTTTCCACCTGCCAGCATACAGGTTCCCTGCACAAATCAGGTTGGAGTTTGGCCTAATAGAGCAAACCTTGGCACGACAGGATGCTTTTGTGAATTTTTGCTATTGTCTGAAATCAGCAAGGGAAAGTCCTCTAGGCTACTTCCTCTGCCTGGAAATACACCCCTTCACCTATAATAGCCTTTCTGCAATGGTCTCTAACTACCCTAGACCTCTTGTCAGCCTGAGCCCTCTAAATGAGTCAAGGGGAAATTAAAAGATTAACGAAATCCAACAGCAAGGCCTTATCTCTATTGGAGGATCAAGCCACTCTGTCTACGCACAGCCATCGATGGCTAACACTTGGCAACTATAGGAAAGTGACACCCCAAAGCTACCTAGATTTACCCTACAGTAATCAGATGAAGGGAAAGTTCCCAAAATACAGACTGGAGGTAGTGCCTGTTCTAACGCATTATGGAGAATAATGGAAGGCCGGGGAAACTGCAGGTTATGTGGTTAAGGCCCTGAATACTTCATCCACATGATGTGCCTGTGCAAAGCTACCTTAGAAGATTGACACGTGCTCTTACGCAGGAACTTTAATGAAAGAGTAATAATGGCATGCAGGCAGGCGGTGGTAGCCTGCTTCGATCCAACTGATCTCTATTTGAACTGTGCGCTGGTCAAATTCTTCCAGAGGGTGGAAAAAAGGGTGCTGGCCAAGGAATGGGATCAAGCTGCTAAGTTCCCTTGAACTGCATGGCCAAACCAGGTTTTTTTATTGTTGGTCAAGCATGCAATTATAGCACCTTAGCATGCACATTAGCCCTTCACATGGTATTCGTTTTCTTCTGCGCTTTGGTTCAATGGCACTTTGCCCTTAGCCTCGCACAAAAACGCCTCACTTTAGGCTGCATACTAGCTCTTCACCTTGTTCGTCAGCACCTTGGCACAACTGGCGCTCTGTCTGTGGGCCCACAGTAAGCATGGCCTCTGCCATTTCTTGCCTAGGTTGAAATTTAAGACAACACAGGCAGATGCTCTGGTACAGCTCTGGCACTCTTTTCTTGGGGTCGTCCCAATTGCAGAATACTCGCTAAACGTATTATTGCTCTTTACCAGATATTTTGATTTAGCATGAAAATGCTGCACTTTAGGTTGCACCTTAGCACGTTATATAGTATCTTCTTTTGTTGGTGCAACCGCACTTTAATTTTGGGGCCACTTTCATTGCACGTCTTTCACTAGATTTTACCTAAATCCAATTTTAATGAAATAAAATAGGAGGACACTCAGGCACAATTACTCTTTACTTTGAGGGCTACCCACATTGTATAACTTTGGCTGTTCTCAGTCACCCTTTAGCACAGTGGTTCTTCTACACTTGCAGGCATCTGACCTAAGACTTCGCACTGGGCCGTTTCTTAGTAGAAGAAGAGTGTGTGTGTTATTTTATCTGCAATTCATCAAGTGATTACACCGTATTAGATTATTTCTTAGCAGGGAAAAGCCTGGCTATGCACCGGTTTAAATTTGTTTTTGATCTGTTCAGTGCTATTCCCGGAGCGCAGACATGCATCATAATGATTTGTAAATGGCGGGCTGCATGCGTTTTAATGTTTTGCATTTGATCTGTTTATTGTATTTTAGGCGCAGCAAGGTACATATGTATTGCAATGGTTTTAATTAATGAAGCAATCAACAAATACACTTGAAACTACTGAGATAGTAGTATTAATGTTAGTATTATTGCAACATTTCTAATGTGCACTATCAACAAAATGGTGCCAATATCCTGGTGCTACCGGCCTCTACCGAGACAAAAACAGCTGCGCAAACAGTAATAAATATACAAAAAATTACTGAGGAAAAAAGCCAAGTTTTAAAGGCTTTTCTAATATGCAGTAAATCAGCTGAGGATCTGAGAGAGGTGGGAAGCTTGTTCCAGAACTGAGCTGCTCTAACCATAAATGCCCACCCGCCCTGTCTTCTCTTCTTAAATTTGGCAATGCAGATAAGATTTGCAGAGGAAGAATTTAAGCATCTCCGAAACGGACCCAAAACCTGCTTCCTTCAGTGCATCCAATGTAGATGTTCTTCTAGGTCTGTTGAGAACCAGTTTAGCCACGGAGGCTTGGACTCAACAATAGTCTGTTTATCAGGAATTATGGAACTCCTAGAAGAAGGTTATTATAGTAGTCTAACCTACTCAGTATTACACTGTGCACAATCAGGGATTTTTACTGTAGAAGACAGATTAGGAAAGAGATTCCACAGGCCCCAGAGAAGCAAAAAGCCTGTGCCCACTACTTCATTGATGTGACACTCCTGGGACAGTTTATTGTCAAATGTAATCCGCAGGTTACAGATGGAGTCTTGGTGTAATGATTCTTCCTTGGACAACAGTGGCCAGACATTAGGGGGAGACTCAAGGGGATTTTCTTATCTGAGCAACACAAAAACTCAGTTTTATCCCCCACTGAATTTAAGGGAGTTGAAGTTCAGCTAGTTGATGATGTCGTTCATTCAGTTTTGAAAAGAATTAACCACTCTCTGTTGGTTACTATCCAATGAGAAAAGCAGCTGAGTTTCATCAACACAGTTGGCCAGCCTGAGATTGTGAACTTTGATAAGTGTCACTAATGGTCTCATATACATATTAAACAGGATTGGACTGAGTGCTAAACCCTGAGGAACTCCATGTTTGACTTCCCTGAAATCACAGGGGTACAGGGAAGAGCAACAGCCTGACAGCACCCCAACAATTAGTAGCGCATCCAGTTCAATACGGTTCAACTAACTTCAACCAAGGGGAGTCTATCTAGGAGCATTTTGTGGTTAACTGTGACAAAAGAAGTTGACAGATCAAGGATCAGGATCGCTGACTGGCCGCTATCTACCATCACCCCAAGTTCATCCATAGCTACAAGTAGGGCTGACTCAGTTCCATACACTGGTCTATATTCAAACTGCTCCTTTTCTAGCAGGGCATGATCTTCCAGATAATGGGACAGTGTTTTTGCTAACATAACTATCCGGTATTTGTATTGGAAAAGGCAGCAATGAAATTGGCCTATAATTGCTAAGGACCAACGGTTCTAAAGAGGATTGTTTCAGAATAGGGATGACAATGGATTTTTTCCAGACCTGTGGTACCATGCCAGAGTCCAGAGATTGGTTACATATCTGCCAATTGGTGAACCAGAGGATGTGGACTTGGCTAGGGAGTGGAAGTAGTCTTCAGTAAAAGATTCAAAGTTATTGAACTTGCTCCTGGCGCTGTCTGGGAGGTTAACTAACCTTGATGTAAATCAAAAGTGGTGGAAAGAGGACACTGTAACTTTACTTCCTTCAGAATGTGTGGCAACTGGGCTGTGATCCGTCGATTGAAGGGTGTGCCTGATGTCATCCAAAATCTTGCAAATATTTCCTCAAAACAACTGAGTAAGACTATCACGTAGCTCTTGAGTTGTCATGATGATGTACCATTTCATACATTCAGGGTTTGATACCATGTGCACAATGTCAAAAACCTGTTTGGCATTATTCGGCACAGCAAGGATGGCATCAGGGCTGGCTTTAGGGAGGTGTGAGCGGTGAGGCCGCACCGGGTGCTGAACTCAGGGGGGCGCTGTGTTTAGCAATAACTTACGAAACTTGAGATTTAAAAACAGCTGCTGAAAAGTTTCTTGTGCGTCCAGCCTTCAGAAAGCAACTAAAATATCAAGATCCCTTTTGTGATTGATGTTCCTGCTATGGAGAGAGGTGGGAGTTTTGTCCAGTGGCAGCTTTGACTCGCCATAAAGTAGCGTAGAGGGTTAACATGCCTGCTGCAAAGAACAAAACTATATTTTATGTAGATAGCTGAGTGGATTAGTAAAGTCAGCCTTTACAAGCTTCTTAAAACAAATGAAAGGTATGTGAAAGGATGGTATGGAGAGATGACTGGCAATGAGGGATCTGAGGAGGTGGTAATGGGGTGGAGGGGCACCAAAAAAATACTGTTGCACAGGGGGCCACCAACGCTAAAGCCAGCCCTGGATGGCATTGGCATAAAAGCCAGCTTTTGTTTGTAACAGATTATTCTTTTACTAGAATCTATTTTCCTTCTGAGGAAGATCTAACAACGGCCTAATTAACAACTCACATTTAAATTGCGAAATGTAAGACTTCATAAATGTAAGACTTCATAACTGTAGAAGCGAAAGGGATAGATCTCTGCATTCATTGCTTATGCAAAGCATTACTTTAAGGCCCTCATTACCCGTGGGGCATTATTGGCTGCTATAATTATTGTACCTGATGAAATCTGACAGTGACACCTTTTGGCTTAATTGGTGCAATAACTATTGCCCATTACATGTTTTGTATAGTACATAAAGTTTGAATGTTCCTGCTTACTGCACCAAAAGCCACATGACCTGGTATTTAGTGCGTCTTTTTCCCCCTTCGAATTCCAGCAAGTTTGACCTCTAGCCTGCCGAAATTTAACAGGGATGAAAACTTTATTGCACCCGATAATTACCAAGTGCGATAAAAATCGCAACCGCTCATAATTACGATCTCAGCACAAACAAGTTTTTTGGCAAGGATGGCAATTCACTGGGTAACTGATATTGAGTACCTGAGACTGACTTTGGAGGGCGAGGGCTTTTGTAATGATTCCACAGACACGTTGAATCATTTGTGCAAGAAGTTTTATTCAAGTTTTCTCCAGTAACGCCAACACCTCTGTCAATTTACAAGGTCTGCTCCAACTGCCAATCCCCACGTTCAATTCTCCTCGGTCATACGATTCCTCTTATGACAGTACTGACATTCTACACAGAACACAACAGCTTTTCTTCTGAATTTGCGCTAACCAAAGTGACTTTCTGAATGCAGGTTTGGGGCTGTAGCCAAAGAGTTTAGTGTGCGCACCTGCAGCTGTGGCCGCTGATATATCAAAGTGGTGGGGCGAGCGAAGTGCCCCACCACATCAAAATAAGATAAAACAGTAAACAAGCATGCACAATAAAAACACAAGCATGCATTATATTAAAATTAAAAATTAAATAATTGTACTGATAGCCGGCATGAGAGCAGTGTCAGGATTGGATGGAGCATCCTGGCAGGACGCTCTTTCTGACTGTGTTTGGTCCCCACCCAGCTGTCCAAGGCAGCCGGGTGGAGAGCGTCAAAGTGCGCATGTGAGTTTGACTGCCGCAAGTCTGTAAAAGGAGGACACATCCCTTATTGCTCCGGGGCAGGCTGCGGCATGCTATGTGAAAAATAATCATTTCATTGCTATTTTGTTCTTCAAGTTTAGCATGACTCGCAGTGGGAGGGGAGTGGGGCTTCCCCTACCTCAAGGAGAAACCGCTGCTACACACCTGAATGATTCCTACATCTGGACACCCAATGTCTCTATGCCACCTGCTTCACATTACTCCAGCTCGCAGTGGCCTTGAAAAAATCTGCTCTCTACTTGACAATGTGTCAGTCAAATCCATCTTGCTCCTTCAGAAAGGCTAGAATTTGCCCCCAAAAACATTGCTTCCAATTCTTCCTAGTGGTCAGACAAGGTGTCACTTTTAATGTACTTCAATGGGACTTCTGTGTGGAACGTGGGTACAGGCAGAGGGGTTGGAGAGATATCCTACCAGTTCAAGAAGTATGCAAATGAGTACACTTTTATTCGTTAGCATACAACCGCCTCGTAGATGTGGGTGAATGTCAAGGTTATTCTGAACATTTAAGTAGGCTGTAACATGACCTTATTCTTCACATGCTTAATGCTTGGGGCCATACTTTTTGAATATAGTACAGATGTTCACTTGGAAACTTTGAGTTCATGCATCAGTTGCAGACAGCACAGCTCAGAAACACAAAGCAGTGGTGAAATACTTATTTATAATATGTTTTTTGGATTTTGAAGTCCACTGACACATTTGGAGAATGAGACGTATGCATTCACAGGACATATTCAGAGAACACTGGCTTATTCCCACTTAAAAACTGCATGTAGATGTTGAATTGAGAGGGGACTATTCAGAACTAAGTTCTGCTACCCACTTTTACTGTCACTTTCAAGTTCAAATTCACTGTCAAACAGTGAATCTACTTTCACAACAATTTTCTCTGTTCAGTTACTTTTATTTTTGCAATTAAGGCACAGTTCTTTTATTTTACAAGTCTACTTATCCCACTTTATAGCTACTGGTGTACTTTGTGGTCTTGGTGAGCTCGGGGGGTCATCCAAACAGCAATCCCTTTTCTCACAAGAGAAATAAAATTAGGAAAATGTAAGAGGCACATAACAAACAACTTCTAAACCAACGCTGCTTCTTAGCATTAATAGAATATGTTTATTATTGTCCAACTCAATGGTGATCCTATTGTTGACCTCTAAAGGATAGAGGTACCTACCTGGATTTGAACATGTGATCAGGTAGTAAAACACAATGCAGTTGAGGCATTTGTCAAGTGAATTATCAGATTTGTTTTATTTTCTCTTTTGGTCCCTCACATTGTGAAGTATCTCACTTTCTTGGCCTCCTATTACTCCTACTTACTCCCCCCTAAACTCACCACACACACAACGAAGAGGAGACAAACAAACATTGACCTTGGTGATTGAAACCACAATATGACTAATTGCACATTCCACATTGGAACAGAGAACTTCTCTAGTGCTATGTCTATGCATGGCTCCACTGTATACTGAATTAACAAATTGTGATTATCTCTCGGCCTTAAGAAAGATCTCAGACCAAACAGACTGAGCAAAACAAGTACTGACTGCATTAGAAGACTTTTCTTCTGACTAAAACAATATTTCATAGCAAGTATTTAGATCGCAACCTTATTGTGAAATTACAGATTGGAAATCCTAGTGCTTAGCACTGATTCCTTCATTCATATACTATGATTCATACGGGATGTAGGGTCAGACCGGGTGGGTAACTGAACACCCACAAAAGGTAACCACAGACTGAAGCAGTGCCAGCCATCACAATCAGCCACACACCCTCGAAAACTGAGTAAGCCCCAATCACCCCTGTTTCCTCTGACATAACTCCCTCTACTCCACCCCACCAGTCACAGTTCAACTATTTTTTTAGGGTCGAGCGCACAAGCTCTCCGTCCCTCTTGTAATCTCTCTTCGGGCTTTTAACCACACCCATGTTGCGCCTGTCACTTTCATTGGTTTGTGGGCTAGCCTTTTAAAATCCGCTTGATTTAATTAGTGAAAGGCATGCATACGTCATGCCTTTTCTGGTGTTTAGCCCACCTCCACAGCACCGGTAAACTACTGAAAACATACGACGCTACATGTTTTCAGTCTGCTTTCTGCACTATTTTATGTTTTTATTAGACAAGCAGCGTGATTGCGCTAGTTTTTTTATCAATTTCAGCGCGATTGCGCTAGGTTTTACATATTGCGGTCATGCTGGTTTTTTTTCTTTCAATTTATGTGGCAAGAAAAGTCTGGTTAGGTGTTTACAACGCTAATAGGTCTAACTCAAGCAAATGCAAGACCCATTGCATTGCAAAAGCTTGTTGTTACGATGCAACCGCGGATGTACAGCCTTCTCTGACGTCATGGACAGAGCTTTTATGGGCTGGTGAGCTAACTCCGGCCACGCTTGGCTCGAACCGAATAACTGGCTCTTACTCAGACCTTGGGTGCACTTGAATTATGGGTCACAGCCACAGTAGTTTGGGCATACATGGTATACAAAATGTTTTTTTACTTGAAGTCAAAATTTATATTCAAGTAAAGGCTTAACAAGATGGCGATAATATAGCTACGGATTCTGACACATCACAGGTCTGTCCCATTTACAGTTTGTAATCTTAGAGCAAGTTCCATGCATCCTCGTTGACTTGTTAAGTCATTTTATTGCATGTATTGAAGTTAACTTCTACTGAAATAGTTTTTTTTTTCTGTAGTCGGTGGCTATTAGTAAAATTACCATACAAACAGCATTCTGTATTTCCCTTGCCCTTGAGATTTTATTGTTTTATTTCTCACATTTTGCACAACAGCCACATTGAACTGGCAAGAAATTATCTCAGTTATTTACAAAAAAATTGTCATACAATAGCTGCTACTCCAAGGGCTCCTGGGATGTTAACTGGTCGTTTAGTGAATATTGAACTCAGAACAAGTCCTAGTCATGAGTTGGTTACATTATAGTTCCACTATACTTTTTCTTTCCCAGGGCTGAGTGTGGAGACATGCCAGTATCACTTACACTTTTTCAGTGGTCCATGGCCAATGGCGAGATCAGACTCACTTTCTCTGTCTACATCATGGGGCACCCTCAAGTATGCATGCAAGCATATGGAAACTATGCCTGATAATATTTTCACTTCACAATACAGTTAAAAATGCAGACTGTTTGCACCTGCATTGTGGAGAGATCCTTAGTAAAAGATGGAGCTATGGTTTGTAATGGTGGCCCCTTCTTTCACTGCCCGTGGAACTGGCCTCATTTTGAGGAGGAGACAAGGATTCCTCTTCAGGTGGGTATTGGGTGCACCCACTTGCATAGAAAGTCTTGGATGGGGTGCCCTTGGGACACCTTCACCCCCCCTCCCAAAGGACGACCTTCGTAGTGCACTAATTGCATCACCACATATACGGTGCACTATAAAGTGTGCGCCCCGAATGCTTCTCTGCCCATAAGCCCTCATCTGTCATATGGAACGTGTGCAAGGCATACGTTCACTTACATGAAGCAATGCAAAAAATGGAATATACCCCCTGGCATAGATCTGGCACACATGTTGCACCAGTGCAAACCACATTATGGAAGAGGCTCAATAAGTGTGTGCAGTACCTTTTGTAATGCTAAAGTACCCAAGGGCAAAAAACCAGCTTTAATGCCAGTTGCACCCATGGGGAACTTTGTATGATATTGTCCATCTTTGATTGATTCAAGTGCAGTGACATTGGTGCCAACCCATGCCCACCACATGGCTTATTTTTGTAAAACTGTTGATGATCGAATCCCTCATCATCACCCTCGATGGGGACAGGACTTTATCACTAAGGGCCTGAACCACAAAGGTAAAGTTAGAATTTTGGTCTAAGTTGAGACCAAAAGTCTAACTTTACTACTTTATGGTATTCACAAAGGTAAGTTACAAGTAGTATCTTTATAACCTCACTTGGGGCAGAATCTCCACATTTGGCCTGAGATCTGATCCAAGTGCGGAGAGTCAGCTCTGAGTCGAGATTCCACTCTGGGTACGGAGACTCCACTCCAGGTACGGATTGGAATCTCCACGCCCTGAGTGAGGGACTTTGCCCCGAGAAGGGGTGTAAAGATACTACTCATAACTTACTTTTGTGAATACTGATAGTCCTCACTTAGACTTTTGATCCAAGTTTACTTTTGTGAATCGGGCCCTAAGTATTTGACTCTCGTATTCAGTGCTGTCAATTTACCACAACAACAGGGGTATCTCAAGTGGTGTCGTATTCTATTGGATGTTCTTTGATTCTTTTTTGGCAAAAGACAATGTAAATTTGATATGCATGCTTTATATGTTTTACATGCAAGTGCTTCAGAACCATAGGGAATAAAGAGTATTTGTACCCCATCCACTCATTCCCTAGATTTCTCAGTAGGGGAGCTCAAGGTATGAGAAACTAATGGGGTCATTACGACCTCGGAGGCTGCGGGAGACAGAATACTGCCATTGCTGGCGGTATTTCTGTCTCCCTATTTTGACATTTCCGCTGGGCCAGCGGACGGTAACAGTGTTACCGTCCGCTGGCCCAGCGGAAATGTCACATCAACATTGCAGCCGGCTCATAATAGAGCCGGCGGCAATGCTGATGTGCAGCGGGTGCAGTAGCACCTGTCGCGCATTTCACTGCCCGAAATTTGGGCAGTGAAATACTCGACGGGGCTATGCCTGGTGCATGGGCAGTGCAGGGGCCCCCAGGTGCACCCCAAGTCCCCTTACCGCCGGCCTTTCCATGGCGGTGTGTACCGCCATGGACAGGCCGGCGGTCGGGGACTCATAATCCCCAGGGCAGCGGTGCTTGAACCGCTGCCCTGGGGATTATGACCACCAGGCGGAATCCTGGCGGTAAAGTGGAGGGGCCGGCGGTATGGCCGTGGCTTTTCCGCCACGTCATAATAGCTGGCGGAACACCACCAGCCTGTTGGCGGTGTTGCCGCCAACATACCGCCGGCCGCCGGGGTCGTAATGACCCCCTAAATATCCAGCCAGAATTTACTTTTTTTAAATTTAGAATTTAACTAAATCAAATGATTCTCTGAAGTGCCCCGATGCAGGTAGATTGCAGCAGCCAGTGAAACAGACATCCGTTATTCAACGCCACAGGACTGACTTTACACCAGCATTACAGCAATAGTTCACAGCTACCGCAATCATGGCGAAGATAGCATTTTGTAAATTATCAGTACATTGTAATGTACCTCAAACAAACAAACACTATTTTAGGGCGAAGCAGATAACGTAACCCAAAACCTAAGTGCAAAAGTAAAGTTACAATTTACATACACTTTCAGATTTCTTTATTTCATCTAAGATTTTTAGAGTACCAATAAATAAGTGTTTACAGATAAATTAAACAACAAAAGGAATACTTGTATAAAATGGTAATCTAGTTAAACTAAATCATTAATTGCATCTGAAATATGCAGACCTCTTTCCAGAAAGTTTCAGAGTTTACCAGCTTAGGTAAAAACATAAGCCATCCCTGGCAGCCATTGCTGTGTGAACTTCCAAAAGCCCTCAACTTGTGTATTCGGTGTGGACGGTTTGTTATTAGCAATAGCTTATCAGTGTTCTTTGGGAGTACATTAGTGGCAGGATCACAGAACATTTTTAAATGGTACTATTTTATGTCCTTGGTGGTAATTGTTGCATTAAGGTAATGTGTGATACAAATACCTTTTACAACCATATTATGAAAGCCTGTTTCTGGAAGTGGTAATGTGTGACAAAAATGTTGAGCATATTTGTTGTGTGCCATTTTGTTCTGGCCTTGATGTGATCTGTTTTTGTATTGCTGTATTTTTGTATTGTTCTTGAAATGTGAGGTTGTTATATTGTACTTTGGTCGTGTTGTATTCTGTTTTGACTGCCATGTTCCGTTAACCTCTGATATATTTTAATTGCATTGTAATATTACTTTGTGCACATATTGTGTTGTGTTATGCTGATTACTTTAAACATGTCAACAGATACTGGTGCAGCTCGCGTGGAAAGTAGCAAATGCCTGTAAATTGTCCAGGACCAGTAATCCTTTGCCACTGTATATGGTGTTATTATGGGAGTGCCTCAGCTCGTTAAGACACAAGTCAGTCCAAACAGTGGCAGAGAACTATCTTACATTAGAACATTCAATGATCACTTGCTGTGATATGACCTAAATCTTGCTGTTAAGTTATATGTTTTGCCTCCAGCTGAGCTAGGCTGAAATCCGATCTTTCTCATTTGGTCAAATGGTGTGATCTTGGTAAAAATCAGTTCGTGCATGTCCCTCTGTTTTCTTATCTACCAAACATTTAAACCTGCCTTAAAGCAATTCAGTTTGCTTTGTTTCACATTGAGGCAAGAAGAAGCTTCCCTAGAAATTTCAGATTGTTCTATTTCAGTCTGAAGAATTCATCCAGTCCTGTGTTTATTTTATAAACATTCCAGTACTCGTACGAATTGTGTCATCTATCATAAAAGCCTGACTACTACAAAGCATATACCAGGACTGTATAATCTACACGTGCCTGCCAAGAACTAACTTCAGGGCTCTAGATTTCTATCCAGCCATAAGTGTGAGAATGCCTGCTTCCCTTAACCTAAACGCCATTGATCTGTAATAGTTAGGGGTCTATAGGTGAGCACCAGCATAAACTGTGTAAGGCTATTGCAACCCGACCCTCTCACTAAAATTCATAACTTAAAGGAGGTGCACCCACAGCTGTACAGACACCTAAATAACATTGTACAAATGACATTGTAAAGCACAGATTTGCACCTTGGGGTATCTTGGCGCTGAAGACGATTATTTTTACCTAGCTCAGTGGTACCCATTTCATCAACTTCGGAAAGATGAAAGGCTGAGTGGATCTGGCATGATCCAAATCTGTGACCATGACGTGAAGCAATGGCGCATGCAGGTACACGGTGATGATGCATTAACCACTGAGCTACCTGAAACGGCTACATCCACCTATTTGGTCCAGCCTAGTACACTCAGGCATGTCCTCAGACTTCCAAACTAACTCGACTCTGGGTAAAATGAATTCCATCATACAAAATGTGCTAGGAGGCATCTGAGAGTCGCACCAGGCATCGTGCTACTGCTGACCAAGTGCACGATACCTCTCCCCCACCTCATTTTAATCCTCATGTTAATGCCAGCAAAATTGCTCAGTGAACTGAGCAGTCACTGATAGCACGTGTGTCCTGCGCAGAATAAAGTCAGTTACCTGTAGTTGTGAGGGGAGTCAGTTAGCTGTATATGACACCTCTACACATGAGGAAAGGGTGCAACTCAAAAGCAAACATCTTTACTCCCGAAGTTTATTGCCTGGCCAAAATAAAACATTTGTGCACGCAAGGGATGTAATCACGCATCAAATCAAACATATTCATCCATGATATACGTCTAGATCACAGTCATACATTCTAAGGTTAGTGCCCTATTAGAAACGAGGAATATGGTTCTTTGAGGTGAAATCATACCTCTCTGCCTCTGAGGTAATTTTTCTGTCACCCTCAAAGACACGGGCCTCTGAAGGGAGCATCGATGTTAGAATCAGACATGTGAACCTGTAAGGTAAGTTCCCAGATTTAAACAAAATACCTGTCCTAATGACCTGGATCCCCCGTCAGATCTGCACCTGTAAACCCCAGGCCAAAATCTCAATCCGTGGGGAAGGAGCCACACCAAATGAAACACACGCACCTGTGATATACGTGCCCGAATCAAAGCAAGCTTGGTGACTTGTGGGGTATGTGGTAAAATGCAATGTAAAACATTTCACCTGTGAAGTAAACTCATTCTTGGAAGAAATATGCCTGTACGCAGGAGGTAAATTCCACATAATATAAAACATCTGCACCAGTAAAGTAGGCACTTGTGAGACACAGACATGCATCAAATACGAACATCTGGAAGGAGAACTTTCCAACTTAAACAATCCATATGTACCTATAAGTGCTCAGGTCAGACTCAGACATCTGTACCTGCTGGTGAGTTGTGCGGTAATATCAACCACCACTACCCAAGAAACATCAAAGCAAATTAAACAAACATGTACCTGTGCCATTGAGTAAGGTTTCCTCTCGAAATGAAACTAAACATTTACCTGTACTGGTGAGGAAAGATTCCCTGTCCAAATGAAACATGTGCACCTGTGAGAAATATGCGCTGGTAGCATATATCTGTAATTATGTTCTGCTCAAACTCAAGCATTTGTCTCTGAGGCGAGTGCCTGGTTAATATCAAACATCTGTATATATGCCAGTGAGAAGAGCAATCACATTGGACACTAGACCTGGACCTGTGCGAGAGGACTCAGTTCCTCTAGGGGAATGAGGCATCTTGTAACTATAATATGTATGTGTTCAGTGTCAGGGCCTGTAGTCCACAGATGTTCCTATGAAAGTAGAATGGGATCTTACGTGGATGCGCCCCTTGTGCAAATCTGCTCAGGGCTGTACTTGTGAGAGTGGTCCAAAGTCCATGGCATGAGTCTTTATCTGTGAGGGTAGTCTCAAGTCCAGGGCGTACAGGTCTGTACCCCTGAAGTGGTGCAATGTCCTTGGCATGGATGTTTTCCTGTGAAGGTGGTCTCAAGTCCAAGACACACAGGTCTGTACCCCTAAAATTGTATTAGGTCTGTACCTGTGAGGGTGAATCTGAAGTCCATGACTTACAGGTTTGTACCTCTGAAGTGGTAAAAAGTCTGTCATGAGTCTTTACCTGTACGGGTGGTCACAAGCCCAGGACTCACAGAGTCTGAAGTGGTGCAAAGTCCATGGCATGTGTCTTTACCTATGACAGTGGTCTCAAGTCCAGGACTCCAACGTCTGTACCTCTGAAGTGGGGGAAAGTCAATGTTTTAGGTATATACCTGTGAAGGTAGTCTCAAGTCCAGGACTTATGAGTCTGCACCACTGAAGTTGTGCAAAGTAAAGGTTTTAGGTCTTTACGTATGAAGGTGGGCTTAAGTCCAGGACTCAGAGGTGTGTACCTCTGAAGTGGTACAAAGTCAATGTCTTGGTCTTTTACTCGTGAGAGTGAGCTCAAGCTTAGGGAGTGCCGGTCATTACCTGTTAATTGTGGAAATTGAATGGCATGGGTCTTTTCCTGTGAGGGTGGTCTCAAGACGAGTACGAACAAGTTTGCAGCTCTGAAGTGGTGTAAAGTCATTGTTTTAGGTCTGTGCCTCTAAGGTCGGACTCAAGTCCAGGACTCACAGTTATATACCTCTGAAGTGGTGCAAAGTCAAGTCAGTGGGTCTTTCCATTTAAGGGTAGACACAGGTCCAGGACTCACACATGTGTACCTCTGAAGTGGTGCAAAGTTCATGACATGAAGGTTTACCTGTGATGGTACAGGACTCACATGTCTGTACCTCTAAAGTGGTGCAAAGTTCATGGCATGGGGGCTTACCTGTGAGGGTCCAGGAATCACGGGTCTGTACCTCTGAAGTGGTGCAAAGTCCGTGGCATGGGTGTTTACCTGTGAGGGTCCAGGAATCACAGACCTGTCCCTCCTGAAGTGGTACAAAGTCCATGGCACGGGTAAAACCTATGAGAGTTGCCTCAAGTCCAGAATTCACAGCTCTGTACCTCTGAAGTGGTACAAAGTCCATGGCATGGGTCCACACCTGTAAGGGTGGTCACAAGCCCAGGACTCACAGGTCTGTACCTCTTAAGTGGTGTAAAGTCCATGGGGTGGGCCTTTAATTGTAGGGGTGGTCACTAGTCCTGGACTCACAGGTCTGTACCTCTGCAGTGGTGTAAAGTCAATGTTTTAGGTCTGTACCTGAGAAGGTGGTCTCAAGTCCAGGATTCACAGGTATGTATCTCTGAGATGGTGCAAAGTCAAGGTTTTAGGTCTGTACCTGTGAGAGTGGCCTCGCATCCAAGACTTACAGGTCTGTACCTCAAGAGTAAAGTCTGAGGTAGAGTAAAGTCGATTTTTTAGGTCTCTACTGGCCTGTGCACCAGTAAAGGTAGTGTACTGTCCACATACAGTCCATAGCATATTTCTGTACCTGTGAGGGTGATGTAAACTCCATAGAATTAGTCAGTGTACCTTTGAAGCTGGTAAACCGTCCTTGGCATAGGTCTATACCTGTGAGGGTGGTGTATACTGTCTATAGCATGGGTCTATACCTGTGAGGGTGGTGTACGGTGTACAGTCCATGGATGGCATGGTCTGATTCAGTAGGTTTGTGCACTGTGCAGACTTCGAGGCTCTATTTGAGAGGGTGGTGTAACGAAAGGGCATTGATATCAAGTTAGGGTGTATAAAGTGCAGATGGCAGGTCTGTTGGTACCTGTGAGGGTGGTATACAGCTCAGGGCATGTAAAGGTACCTGTAAGGGTGGTGTAAACTCCATAGAATAAGTCTGGGTGCCTGTCAGGGTGATATGCTGTCATGGGCACGTGCCTGTGAGAGTGGTGTACAGTCCAGGGTTTGTGTCTGTACCTGTGAGGGTGGTACACTGTTCAGGGCATGTGCCTGTACCTGTGAGGGTGGTATACCGTCCAGGGCATTAGTCTGTACCTGTGAGGGTGGTGTAAACTCCATAGAATAAGTCTGTGTGCCTGTGAGGGTGGTTAATCGTCCCAGGCATGTGCCTGTACCTGTGAAGGTGGTGTGCCATCCAGGGCATGTGCTTGTGCCTGTAAGTGTGGTATACAGCCCAGGGCATGTGCAGGTACCTGTGAGGGTGGTGTAAACTCCATAGAATAAGTCTGTGTGCCTGTGAGGGTGGTATACCGCCCAGGGCATGTCTCTGTACCTGTGAGAGTGGTATACAGCCCAGGGCAGGTGCTGGTACCTGTGAGAGTGGTGTAAACTCCATAAAATAGGTTTGTGTGCCTGTGAGGGTGGTATACCATCACAGGCACGTGTCTGTACCTGTGAGGGTGGTATACCGTACCTGGCATGTTCCTGTAAATGTGAGGGTGGTATACCATCCAGGGCATGTGTCTGTACCTGTGAGAGTGATATATAATCCAGGCATAGGTCTGAGCTCTGTAAGGCACTTTTCGGTGCGGATATCGAGTCTGTCTTTGCTGTCAAGTCAGGACATAAAGTGAGGGTGTATAAAACTCAGATCAGGAGTTTTCAAATGTGGGGGCAGTGTATAGTCCAGGGCGTCGGGCCATACCTGAGAAAGTGCAATAGAGCGCAAATTATGGGTCTGTTACTGTGGTGGTGGCGAAAGGTCTGGAGCATGTGGTTGTGTCTGCTTTATTGGTGTGCGCTCTAGGAGACAGATTTGTACCAGTGAGGCGGTGTGGAGTCAGCTGTATTGGTCTGTACCTCAGAGGGTAGTGTTAAGTCCAGTACAATTGGCTAGGCATGTGAGGTCACTGTAAAAGTTAGTTTCATAGCTCATTTGAATAACTGTGTAGATGAGGCTTAATCCGACGAGACAGAACATCACCTGTACTATGAAGTTACTGCCCTGTTCGCAAGCATCCTTTACTCAGTACACATGCGTCCCGCGACCTTACCTGAGTTTCTGAGCTTCCTGTTCTTCAGGACCGAGATGATAACCAGGAGGCTGCCAATAACGTCCACAACGGTGGTAAAAATCAGCACGCTGGACAGCGCTGTCACCAGCCAGGCAGCACGGGCTGGAGGGGCGCCGGGGTCCCCACCGTCTCCAGCCGGCTCCTCCTCACAGCAGTTCCTCAAGAAGGACCCATTCTCCAGCATCTCAGACCGTTTCAGGGCTCGTCCTCAGCGGTGCTGGCGAACCGAGCATTGAGCGCCAGGTCCCGGGGGCTGGACTCTGTGCGCTTCCCCTGCTGGCTGTCTCTGCCGGCCCAGGAGCGGCTGGGGTCCCCTTTCCTCTTGTGCCAACGTGTTGTTGGAGTGACGGCCAGGTGTTTTTCGTGATGCCCCCTGCTTCCACTCCTCGGATATGTTTTGAGTGCCACCACCTTCGGCCGCTAGGCTGTGTTTAGTTTGTGACTCCTCGCCTGAAACTCGAGCTTATTTAGTCACTGCCTCCAGCTGCAAGGGTGTGTTTGGGGGGCACATACCCCTTTTTAAATGCGCGTTTGTAGCCTCGGCCTCTTCTTCCTGCGTACCGTCGTGCGACCCCGCCTCTAGCCTCTCAGATGTCCTCTGGACGAAGTGGTTTTTGCCCCTGATGTGTGTTTGACGCGCATTTCCTGCCCAGGGGTGCTTGTGAGTCACGTGCCTATCTGGATGTGGACCACGGTGTGATTGAGGTGAATTTAACTCCTGCTGAAAGGTGCCACAGGGATGCCCATGCTGCTGTGATTTGGCGGGAAGAAGGACTGTGAAAAAAGTTTACGGATGACTTCTGATGACAAAGTGTGGCTGGGACACCTTAGAAATCTAAGTTTGTATTTCGTGCCCCTTTCCAAACTGGGTCGCGATTACCCCTACTATCAATCTGTGATGAGGGTGGCACTCTTCTTCATGTCCATATATTTGTCCTGTCTGCCCAGGAGCAGCTGGTACCCCTCTTCACGGCTGCTCACTAATGTTTGATGTGCTTCTAGCTGCACAAGTGTGTTTGGAAGGACACTGTTTCCTGCAAACCAAATGTGATTAGGTGCCCCTGGCTGTGCCTCACAGATTAGGTTCGACAGTCCTGCCACCTCGGGCAGTGGTGGCCGGGGTGCGCCCGAGCTCTCTCTCTCCAAGGGTAGCTAGAGTGCCTTTTTCTCCAGCTACTCAGATATGGTTCGGTAGTCCAGCCCTCGCTGCCCCTCTGCAGATATAGCTAAAATGCTCTTGTGCCCTGTTTTGTTTGATAACCGTGACAGTTCTGTAAAGGCAAAGGTGCCCTGCTCCTTCTCTATGGGTATAGGTAGAGTGCCCCTAACATCTGCTTCCCAGGTGTGGTTGGATGGTACTGCCAGCTCTGGAGTGGTCCAGGTGCCCCTTGATCATAATATCCCTGGTGGCTAGAATTCCCTTCTCTCCTTGTGCCCTATTGTAGTAGTGGATCCCTATTGCCGAAGCCCTGTGTGGTGAGTGCCCTTTGCGCACTGACTGCCAGGGATCTGGCAGGACAAGACGCTTTTAATGGCACGTAGACTGCCCTTGTCCAGCCCTGAGCCCCCGCTTCTTTAGTATTCAATGCATAGAGGGGAGATGGACTCGTGTGTAGCTGAGATGTGAGCGTGTGAGGCGGGGGGCTGGACTCCCGCAAGTGCGCAAGTCCATTGATTCAGAGCACCGAAAGACGACTATGTGGAGAAGAATACCACAGTCAGAGTGGATGACACACACACTTCCCGCGAGCTCTGACAGTGGTCCTGGGGCGGTGCGTTACGTGCCTCAGACACTGAGCCCTCTCTTCAGGCCACAGCCTGCCCTCTCCCGCTTCAGGAGACCTGGAGTGGTGGACACGTGCCCTCGCAGCTCCTCCTGACCACCATGCCCGCCTCACCTGCTGTCTAGTCAAGAACAGCCGGTGGAAGTGTTTCTTGACCAATGAGGGGTGACCTCAGCCTCCTCTGGCAGTGACTGGGTACCATCTGGAGGAGACGCTATCGGCCTCACAGACCTGTGCTCTGGCTTTACGCAAGGAAATACAGGGGCTTCGCCAGCTGACGGATAACCCTACCTGAGGGAGGGCGAGTAGCGCACGCCCGGTGTTGTCGGCAGCCACGGAGGGGCTCCGTTCAGAGACTCTGCGGACTGTATGTCTGCGCGTACCGGCACCAATGCTCCGCAGATAGGTTGCCGGCACCGAGAATCCGCGGACAGTGTGCCGGTGCTTCATGGACAGTGAGTGGACATGTGCGCGTCTCCTCGGACTAAGTGACAGTATCGAAGCTTCACGGACAGTGTGCCACTACCGCGGTTCAGCGGACACCGTACCGATACCGAGTGTGGTACTTGCGCAGGGTAAGGGGGCGGGCGCCAGACGTGCGTGCGGGGTCTTGTATGTTGGAAATCACAGAAGCACTTAGGTCGCTGGTAAGCGTAACTAGGGAGTTCATACTAGCAATCTTTGGGACGATATCACAGTTCAGTGGGTTCAGGACCCTCTGCCGGAAGATACCCAACTCAGTGGGTTAATGATGTCCGCTACCGGTATCTGAGGATCACTGTTTGGAAGCCAGATAGGGCCGACTCGGCTTTCTATGCTTCCAAGGTCTAGGCAGAGCACACCACTGGGTTCTGTAGATCAACTTCTACATCTATATCGCAACCTAAACCGAGCATGGAATTCCATATAAACACATTAATATGAAGCGTTGTATTGTTTGTCACGCTGTAATAAAGAAGACACGTCGTTACAGTGACTAAATAGTGTGCCATTGTTTCACGCCTCTCGTGTGGTGTAAGTGTGATGGTGCGCGAAAGAGAAGCCTCACTGACAGATGTCACCACTCAGTACATATTGTGACATCTTGTGTGTGGCTTTACATAAAGGCAGACTGCGGGTCCTTGCTTCTCTGTAAGGATGCCTCAGGGATGCGGTCTTCGGAGAGCTGCAGCAGTCAGACTGGAAGAGTGGGCTCTCGGGAGAAGATCATTAATGCTATCACTGCGCACGGAGCTGGTTTCTCTCGATCCTTAGGAGTCGGACTGACCCTTACTCCATCCGGCTAATGCAGATACTGACGGACACCTTCTCGATAGAGCTGCCCCTGCCGCTTTAGGGCCGCTTCGCCCCGTTGGTCCCCTCACTTCTATTTAGCATTTATGTCAATACAGGTGTGCGTAAATTTGCGCTGTGCAGGGCACCTTCTGTGCAGTCTCGACCTCTCCTTCTAAACAAATGCTATCCAATCACACGCGCTTTAGAAAAGGTCGTATTCGCCGTGTGCAGGGCTGCGAGACGGTGTAATCTTGCCTCCTCAGGACCCCTTGGTGCCATCTCAGCACCATTGTAATCCTCGGGTGCCGAATGCAGGATGACTGAAGACCAAGGTCACACGTGGGCAAACAGCGCATCGCGTGATAGCCCACGAGTTGGCAGCGGATGGAGACATCCCCAACGACAGTTGCACCAGCATGTGACCAGACGCTTTCACCGCTAGTAAAGCATTCTGCCCACAAAGCAGCTGTCTTCAAGAAGTGCGCACGATACTTACCACTCCGGACACTGCCCAGCCGAAGCTGCTAGCGGCTGCTAAGCTCTGCCTGGCACAGGAGCCGTGTTCAATGGCCGTGTCTTTGAGTGCAGTTCAGTCACCAGTGAAGAGCCACAGTGTGCTTGATGCCATTCGCGTTTGTACTTTCCGCATAGGTCCACCTGAACCACTCCCGTTGACCACGTAGCGCTTCTTTCGACGGGGGTGTAAACTAAGTTAGTAGTTTGGAGAGTAGACCGCTCTCTTGCAACAGCTTTGCCAATGAGGGATCTGGTATGTGTGCCCTCCCTTCTTGGTACTCGCTCGCTGCGCCCCAGGGAAATATGTTCATAGTTGATGTATTTTATATTAATTGGACGAGTTACGAGAGGGACAGATCTGTTACACATCCCAGGGATTCTTCGAATACAACCAACTGTGACGTCCACGTGCTGCCTGAGTAACGCATTTATTTATGTATTTGACTCCTACCGAACACCTAGCCTGAGGTGTGCTTCAGAATTTGGCGGACCTGTAGATTTAACTAACGCTGTGTGGGCTGCCTCGCATGTCGTCGGACATCGGTTTATTCAAGCTTCTGTTCTGTGGTCAGTGGTATGCTGCTGTTTGTCGTCTGTGGTCCGGTGATGTCGGTTGTGGAAGAACGGACCGTTTACCGACGTGTTAGTGATTGGTTAGTTTAACCCGCGGACTCACGATTTTCGGACCCAAGATTTTCACACCTTTCCGTACGCCCAATTCACACCAGAAACACTCACTTTTCTACTGGGGCGAGGGGGGAACTTTGGAAGATCAAGAAAATTGTTATGATGTGTTAGAAATTAGGTTTTTGGTTGGCAGTCAGGTTACCTCCTGTCCAAGCAAAAGCCCTCACTCTAGTCAGGGTAAGTCACACACTATCCAAGATTATCCTGTGCCCACCCTCTGGTAGCTTGGCACGAGCAGTCAGGCTTAACTTAGAAGGCAATGTGTAAAGTATTTGTGCAATAAATCATACAATACCACCATATAGCACCACAAAAATACACCACACAGTGTTTAGAAAAATATATAATATTTATCAGGATAATTGTAGGTCAAAAAGAATAAAGTTGCAATGGAAAATTGTAGAAATATCACAGGGAAGTGATATAAAGTGTCTTAAGTCTTTAGAATGCAATACAGTGTCTTTCAAGCACAAAGTACCTGGTTTCTGGGGGAAAATCTCCTCAGAGGGCCACAGGAGAAGAGATGCGTGGAAAAAGGGGTGTGTGCGTCGATTTCTCCTCAGCACACACAGACTTGCGTCGTTCTTTTCCACGCGGGGAAGTCGGGCGTCGTTTTCCGGCGCGCAGACAGTCTCTTTTTGTGGATCGCGGGGATTACCAGATGTCCCGGGTCTGTGCGTGGATTCTCCTGCTTGTTTTCCGGCTGCGCGTCGTTCTGCGGGGCTGCGCGTCGAAGTTTCGATCTCACGGTAGGCGTCGCGTCGATTTCTCCTTGGAAGTCGGGCGGCGTTGTCCTTGCGAGGCCGTGCGTCGAAAGTTTGGTCTCACGGCAGGCGTCGCGTCGATTTCTCCTTGGAAGTCGGGCGGCGTTGTCCTTGCGAGGCCGTGCGTCAAAGTTTCGCACTCACGGTGGGCGTCGCCTCGATTTCTCCTGGAAAGTCGAGCGGCTTTGTCCTTGCGAGGTTGTGCGTCGAAGTCTCGATCGTCCCGAGGGCGTCGCGTCGATCAGCGTCGGTGTGCGGCGTTTTTCTCGCCGCGAAACAAGCTGTGCGTCGAAATTTTCGGCGCACGGAGCGTCCAAGTGAAAGGAAGAAGTCTTTTTGGTCCTGAGACTTCAAGGAACAGGAGGCAAGCTCTATCCAAGCCCTTGGAGAGCACTTTCACAGCCAGACAAGAGTTCAGCAAGGCAGCAGGGCAACAGCCAGACCGCAGTCCTTTGTAGAAAGCAGACAGGTGAGTCCTTTGAGCAGCCAGGCAGTTCTTCTTGGCAGGATGTAGTTTCTGGTTCCGGTTTCTTCTCCAGCAAGTGTCTGATGAGGTAGGGCAGAGGCCCTGTTTTATACCCAAATGTGCCTTTGAAGTGGGGGAGACTTCAAAGAGGGGCTAAGAAGTGCACCAGGTCCCCTTTCAGTTCAATCCTGTCTGCCAGGGTCCCAGTAGGGGGTGTGGCAGTCCTTTGTGTGAGGGCAGGCCCTCCACCCTCCCAGCCCAGAAAGACCCATTCAAAATGCAGATGTATGCAAGTGAGGCTGAGTACCCTGTGTTTGGGGTGTGTCTGAGTGAATGCACAAGGAGCTGTCAACTAAACCTAGCCAGACGTGGATTGTAAGGCACAGAAGGATTTAAGTGCAAAGAAATGCTCACTTTCTAAAAGTGGCATTTCTAGAATAGTAATATTAAATCCGACTTCACCAGTCAGTAGGATTTTGTATTACCATTCTGGCCATACTAAATATGACCTCCCTGCTCCTTTCAGATCAGCAGCTGCCACTTCAACAGTGTATGAGGGCAGCCCCAATGTTAGCCTATGAAGGGAGCAGGTCTCCCAGTAGTGCAAAAACGAATTTAGGAGTTTTACACTACCAGGACATATACTTACACAGGTACATGTCCTGTCTTTTACCTACACAGCACCCTGCTCTAGGGGATACCCAGGGCACACATTAAGGGTGACTTATATGCAGAAAAAGGGGAGTTCTAGGCTTGGCAAGTACTTTTAAATGCCAAGTCGAGGTGGCAGTGAAACTGCACACACAGGCCTAGCAATGGTAGGCCTGAGACAAGGAAAAGGGGCTACTTAAGTGGGTGGCACAATCCGTGCTGCAGGTCCACTAGTAGCATTTAATCTATATGCCCTAGGCACCTGGAGTGCACATGACTGGGGACTTATAAGTAGATTAAATAGTTCAATCAGGTATGATCCAAGGTTACCATGTTTACAGAGAGAGAGCATATACACTTTATCACTGGTTAGCAGTGGTAAAGTGCGCAGAGTCTAAAAACCAGCAAAAACAGTATCCAAAAAGAGGAGGGAGGCAGGCAAAAAGTTAGGGGTGACTACCCTAAGGCTGTCAGGTCTAACATGTGTCCCCCCCAGCTGAAAGTGGGGAGAGCTACCCGACCTCCTGGGAGCTCTCATCGCTAAGGCGGAAGTACCTGGAGAGACCATCAGCATTGGCGTGGTCAACCCCTGGGCGATGTTCCACCGTAAAGTCCATCCCCTGTAGGGAAATGGACCACCTCAGAAGTTTTGGATTCTCACCCCTCATCTGCATGAGCCATCTGAGGGGCCTGTGGTCTGTCTGAACTAGGAAGTGAGTCCCAAACAGGTAGGGCCTCAGCTTCTTCAGTGCCCAGACCACAGCAAAAGCTTCTCTTTCAATAGCACTCCACCTCTGTTCCCGTGGTAATAGCCTTCTGCTAATAAAGACTACCGGTTGATCTTGGCCCTCCTCATTTAGCTGTGCTAGGACTGCCCCTATGCCATGCTCTGAAGCGTCTGTCTGCACGATAAATTCCTGGGAGTAGTCAGGGGCCTTGAGCACGGGGGCCGTGCACATGGCTTCCTTCAGGGCGTCAAAGGCTTTCTGACAAGCCTCTGTCCAATTCACCAACCTAGGTTGCTTCTTGGACGTGAGTTCTGTCAAGGGGGACACAATGGTACCATAGCCCTTGACAAACCTGCGGTAGTATCCGGTGAGGCCTAAAAAGGCTCTCACCTCAGTCTGGGTTCGAGGTGGTTGCCAGGCCTTGATAGTTTCGATCTTGGCCTGGAGTGGCTGCACCTTGCCACCACCTACTAGGTGTCCCAAGTACACCACGGAACCCTGCCCAATCTGGCACTTACTAGCCTTGATGGTCAGGCCTGCCTGTTGCAGGGCCTGAAGCACCTCCTTGAGGTGGAGCAGGTGTTCCTCCCAGCTGGAACTGTAGACAGCTATGTCATCCAGGTAGGCTGCACAGAAGGCATCCTTGCCAGCCAGGACCCCGTTAACCAACCGTTGGAAGGTAGCAGGGGCATTTTTCAATCCAAACGGCATCACCCGGAACTGGTAATGGCCGTCAGGGGTGGAAAAGGCGGACCTTTCCTTAGCCCCCTCAGTCAGGGCGATCTGCCAGTACCCTGAAGTAAGATCAAACGTACTCAGGAACTTGGCAGCGCCTAGCCGGTCCACGAGCTCATCAGCTCGGGGGATGGGGTGAGCATCAGTCCGTGTGACTGAGTTGAGACCCCGGTAGTCCACGCAGAACCGGAGTTCTGGCTTCGCGCCTGGGGCAGTAGCCTTGGGGACCAACACCACTGGGCTGGCCCAGGGACTACTGGACTTCTCAATAACCCCTAGCGTCAACATCTTGGAGACCTCCTCCTTGATGCTGGCCTTCACCTTATCTGACAACCTGTAAATTTTGTTCTTCACAGGGAGACTGTCACCGGTGTCAATATCATGAACACAGAGGTGGGTCAGTCCAGGAGTAAGGGAGAAGAGGGGGGAGAACTGCTCCAACAGCTCATAGCAGTCTCCTTTCTGGTTTAGAGTCAGGGAGTCAGACAGAATGACCCCGCTTACGGACCCATCACCTTCTTGGGCAGAGAGGAGGTCAGGGAGAGGTTCACTCTCCTCTTCCATTCCTTCATCTGTGACCAGAAGCATGTTGATCTCCGACCTCTCAAAATGAGCTTTTAGTCGGTTCACGTGGAGCACCCTTAGGGGGTTCCTAGGGGTTTGGAGGTCCACTAGGTAAGTGGCCTCCCCTTTCCGCTCCTTTATTTCAAATGGGCCAGACCAGCGGTCCTGGAGAGCTCTGGGCTCTACTGGCTCCATTACCCACACTTTGTCTCCAGGTTGAAACTCTACCAGAGTGGCCTTCTGGTCATACCATTGTTTCATCACCTCTTGACTGGCCTCCAGGTTACTTTGGGCCTCTTTCCAGAAGCGGGTCATCTGATTGCGGAGGGCCAACATGTAGCTGACCACGTCCTGAGGGGGTGTCTTTGGAGCGTTCTCCAATCCCTCCTTGACAATGCTTAAGGGTCCCCTGACGGGGTACCCATAGAGAAGCTCAAAGGGACTGAACCCTACCCCCCTCTGGGGGACCTCTCTGTAAGCAAAGAGAAGGCATGGTAAGAGGACGTCCCATTTACGCCTCATGGCCTCAGGGAGGCCACCAATCATGCCTTTCAGGGTCTTGTTGAATCTCTCCACAAGCCCATTAGACTGGGGGTGATAGGGTGTGGTGAACTTGTAGGTTACACCACACGCATCCCACAGATGCTTCATGTACGCGGACATGAAGTTAGTGCCTCTGTCAGACACTATCTCCTTGGGGAATCCCACACGGGTAAATATCCCCATCAGGGTTCTGGCTACCACCGATGCAGTTACGGTCCTCAGAGGGATTGCCTCTGGGTACCGGGTGGCATGGTCCACCAAAACCAGGATAAACCTGTTGCCTAAGGCAGTTTTGGGGTCCAAGGGGCCAACAATGTCGACGCCCACCCTTTCAAAGGGGGTGCCAACGACAGGAAGTGGAATCAGGGGGGTTTTAACCCTCTTTCCTGCTTTACCACTAGCCTGGCAGGTAGGACAAGCCCTGCAGAATTTGTCTGAGTGTGTCCTCATTTTGGGCCAGTGAAAGTGGGTGACAAGCCTGTTGAAGGTCTTGTCTTGTCCCAAATGTCCTGCCAGGGGAATGTCGTGAGCCAGACCCAGTAGGAAGGCTCGGTAACATTGGGGGACCACCAGCACACGTGCTGCCCCAAAGACCGGAACCCTAGGCTCACTGTAGAGGAGATCATTCTCCCAATATAGGTGGTGATTGCCAGAGGCGTCACCTGCTGCCTGGTTTAAGGCTTGTTTCCTCAACCCTTCTAGAGTGGGACACTCTTTCTGCGCCTTGCAGAATTCCTCCCTGGTGGGTCCACCCTCAACTTGCCAGCCAGCAAGCTCCGGTAAGTCACCTAGGGTGGCAATGTCTTCCCCAGTTGGCTCGGGAGTCTCCTCCTCAGGAGCCCCGTCAGCCACTGTGGGAACTTCTGGGGCCGGTTTCCCGCGCCCCTTGTCCCTCCTCTTGGCAGCTCCCTGGGCCATCGTTCCAGGCTCCAGATGCCCTTGACTTCCCTCTCGGTCAGCCATGGACCGGGTGGTCATGCAGACCCACTCAGGTAACCCTAACATCTCCAGGTAAGATCTGAGCTCTACTTCTTTCCAAGCAGTATGCTCTAGATCATTGCCTAACAGACAATCTACAGGCATGGCAGGACTCACAGCTACTTTCAGAGTACCAGAGACCCCCCCCCACTCAAAGGGAACCCGAGCCAATGGTAGGTGACTCTCGCGATTGTCAGCGACTATGACCTGGTGGAATGTATTAGGGATTATCTGCTCTGTGGACACCAGCTGACTCTTGATAGTAGTCATACTGGCTCCTGTGTCACGCAGAGCCTCCACCTTCTGCCCATCAATGAGGACCCACTGCCGGTACTTGGAAGTATTTTTAGGCATGTGGACCTTGGACATCATTTCTCCTTCTCCCAGGGACACTAGGGAAATCTCTACCTGTTCCCCAAAGCTAGTTGGGTCCATCTCCCCCCCGAGTGCTACACTAGTCAACCCAGGTGCCTGTCCGGTGGTGGACGGTGCCCTCTTGGGGCACTGTGGATCGCCTTTGTAGTGACCATATTGGTAACACTCCATGCATTTGGGGCTAGATTTTCCTGACCTGTCAAATGTCCCTGGCTTCTTCCCAAATTTGGAAAAGGAAGGGTTGCCACCCCCTCCCTGGGAATTCTTTTGGGGGCCTTTAGAGAGTTCCTTATCTGTAAGTTTATCTCCCCCCTCTTTCTTCTGTTGGGAACCCTGACCACCTTTGTGGGAGTCCCCCCCAGGTACCTTTTTGGACACTCTGGTGCTAACCCAGAGGTCCGCCTCCTCAGCAAGCTTCCTGGGATCAGTCAGCTTACTATCCACTAGGTGCTGGCGCAAATCGGTATAAGTAACATTAAGCATATGCTCTCTCAGGATCAAGTCATATAAACCTTTATAATCTGCTACTTTGTTGCCCCGCACCCATCCATTCAGTGCCTTACTAGAGAAATCAAAGAAATCTACCCATGTTTGTGTGGTTTGTTTGGTGCTGTCCCTGAACCTCTGACGGTATCCCTCAGGGGTCAGCCCAAACTTGGCAAGTAAAGTGGCTTTCTGGAGTGGGTATGTGTTTTGATCCGGTGGATCCAATGTGAGAAGTGTGTCCCTCCCCAATGGCGGCACATAACCCCACATAGCTACCCCCCATTGCCCTTCAGGAACCTCATGAGCCCTTAGTGCAACTTCATAAGCAGCTAACCATTTATCTATGTCATCTCCCACCACAAAACTGGGCACCACATTTTTGGGTATACGAACCTTCTTTTCTCCAGCAGGTCCTGTCTGTATGCTGCCACCATTATTGCTGGATTCAGACTGTCTTGCCTTGATCTCCAGCTCCTTGAGACTCAGTTCATGAGCCAACAATAGTTTCTTTTCAGCCAACGCTCTTTCAGCTTCCACTTGTTTGGCTGCTCTTTCAGCTTCTGCTTGTTTGGCTGCCCTTTCAGCTTCTGCTTGAACCTGTTTGGCTGTTCTTTCAGCTTCAATCTGTTTGGCTGCTCTTTCAGCCTCAGCTTGTTTGGCTTCTCTTTCTCCCCTCCTCTCTTCCTGTTGTGCCTCAATTTTCAGTTTTGCCATTTGCAATTGGAACTCCCTTTCCTCTCTCCTTTCCTCTGCGGTCAGGCTTTGCATGGAGACACTGCTCCCTGGTCTGGAAGGGTGCACAATTGCAGTGGTAACACCATCCATAGATAGTGAAAATCCTTCTGAGGGGCCATTTTCTGGCTCCTCTTCCTCATCATCCTCTAAATGGGCTTCTGCCCAGGCCTTCAGCGCCACTTGAAAGTCCTCCTTTCTGGAGGCCCCTTGGGTGGGTACCCTTAATGCCCTGCAGAATCCTCTTAGTTGTTTGACCGTGTATGTATCCAACTGGACTAGGTTAAAGTCCCCTGTCTGAGACCCAGTCAGAGACATGTTGAGTGAGGATTTAGTTTTTGAAAATTGTCAGGAAAAAACGGATTTTCAAAAAGAGATAAAAACCAAGTTGACCTTCAACTGTGGGTAGGTAGTGAAATACTTAGCTACTGTATGTCACTGCACAAATACAAGTCCTATCCTCACCGCTGATCACCAATGTTAGAAATGGGGTTTTTGGTTGGCAGTCAGGTTACCTCCTGTCCAAGCAAAAGCCCTCACTCTAGTCAGGGTAAGTCACACACTATCCAAGATTATCCTGTGCCCACCCTCTGGTAGCTTGGCACGAGCAGTCAGGCTTAACTTAGAAGGCAATGTGTAAAGTATTTGTGCAATAAATCATACAATACCACCATATAGCACCACAAAAATACACCACACAGTGTTTAGAAAAATATATAATATTTATCAGGATAATTGTAGGTCAAAAAGAATAAAGTTGCAATGGAAAATTGTAGAAATATCACAGGGAAGTGATATAAAGTGTCTTAAGTCTTTAGAATGCAATACAGTGTCTTTCAAGCACAAAGTACCTGGTTTCTGGTGGAAAATCTCCTCAGAGGGCCACAGGAGAAGAGATGCGTGGAAAAAGGGGTGTGTGCGTCGATTTCTCCTCAGCACACACAGACTTGCGTCGTTCTTTTCCACGCGGGGAAGTCGGGCGTCGTTTTCCGGCGCGCAGACAGTCTCTTTTTGTGGATCGCGGGGATTACCAGATGTCCCGGGTCTGTGCGTGGATTCTCCTGCTTGTTTTCCGGCTGCGCGTCGTTCTGCGGGGCTGCGCGTCGAAGTTTCGATCTCACGGTAGGCGTCGCGTCGATTTCTCCTTGGAAGTCGGGCGGCGTTGTCCTTGCGAGGCCGTGCGTCGAAAGTTTGGTCTCACGGCAGGCGTCGCGTCGATTTCTCCTTGGAAGTCGGGCGGCGTTGTCCTTGCGAGGCCGTGCGTCAAAGTTTCGCACTCACGGTGGGCGTCGCGTCGATTTCTCCTGGAAAGTCGAGCGGCTTTGTCCTTGCGAGGTTGTGCGTCGAAGTCTCGATCGTCCCGAGGGCGTCGCGTCGATCAGCGTCGGTGTGCGGCGTTTTTCTCGCCGCGAAACAAGCTGTGCGTCGAAATTTTCGGCGCACGGAGCGTCCAAGTGAAAGGAAGAAGTCTTTTTGGTCCTGAGACTTCAAGGAACAGGAGGCAAGCTCTATCCAAGCCCTTGGAGAGCACTTTCACAGCCAGACAAGAGTTCAGCAAGGCAGCAGGGCAACAGCCAGACCGCAGTCCTTTGTAGAAAGCAGACAGGTGAGTCCTTTGAGCAGCCAGGCAGTTCTTCTTGGCAGGATGTAGTTTCTGGTTCCGGTTTCTTCTCCAGCAAGTGTCTGATGAGGTAGGGCAGAGGCCCTGTTTTATACCCAAATGTGCCTTTGAAGTGGGGGAGACTTCAAAGAGGGGCTAAGAAGTGCACCAGGTCCCCGTTCAGTTCAATCCTGTCTGCCAGGGTCCCAGTAGGGGGTGTGGCAGTCCTTTGTGTGAGGGCAGGCCCTCCACCCTCCCAGCCCAGGAAGACCCATTCAAAATGCAGATGTATGCAAGTGAGGCTGAGTACCCTGTGTTTGGGGTGTGTCTGAGTGAATGCACAAGGAGCTGTCAACTAAACCTAGCCAGACGTGGATTGTAAGGCACAGAAGGATTTAAGTGCAAAGAAATGCTCACTTTCTAAAAGTGGCATTTCTAGAATAGTAATATTAAATCCGACTTCACCAGTCAGTAGGATTTTGTATTACCATTCTGGCCATACTAAATATGACCTCCCTGCTCCTTTCAGATCAGCAGCTGCCACTTCAACAGTGTATGAGGGCAGCCCCAATGTTAGCCTATGAAGGGAGCAGGTCTCCCAGTAGTGCAAAAACGAATTTAGGAGTTTTACACTACCAGGACATATACTTACACAGGTACATGTCCTGTCTTTTACCTACACAGCACCCTGCTCTAGGGGATACCCAGGGCACACATTAAGGGTGACTTATATGCAGAAAAAGGGGAGTTCTAGGCTTGGCAAGTACTTTTAAATGCCAAGTCGAGGTGGCAGTGAAACTGCACACACAGGCCTAGCAATGGTAGGCCTGAGACAAGGAAAAGGGGCTACTTAAGTGGGTGGCACAATCCGTGCTGCAGGTCCACTAGTAGCATTTAATCTATATGCCCTAGGCACCTGGAGTGCACATGACTGGGGACTTATAAGTAGATTAAATAGTTCAATCAGGTATGATCCAAGGTTACCATGTTTACAGAGAGAGAGCATATACACTTTATCACTGGTTAGCAGTGGTAAAGTGCGCAGAGTCTAAAAACCAGCAAAAACAGTATCCAAAAAGAGGAGGGAGGCAGGCAAAAAGTTAGGGGTGACTACCCTAAGGCTGTCAGGTCTAACATGATGCATCTTTGCATCATAAGTTCTAGAATGGAAGGCGGGCAGGGTTCTTCAATGGTCAGTTGACCTGGAGCCGGCCTGACGCCAGGTTGTGTCGATGTGGAATAAACTTGAGATGCGTAGAAACCTCTTGTCTGTTGGGTTTCACTCGCAACAAAAATCATAAACTGTAAGAGCATGACCTTGTGACACCACTGAATAAACACTCCATGGGGCCAGATCTAAAAGAAACTGGCGCAAAATAGCTGCGCAGCACCAGTTTTTGAAATGCAGGGATGCATGGTATTTCCAAGAATATAGTGCCCCCCTCATATCCATTAAATGCTAAATTAAGCAGACTGCACCAACACAGGTATCTTTACATCACAGTGCAAGGGTGTCTGCATTGAGGAGAGTGATTGTTTATATGCAGGAAGGAGTCCTTTCTTGCACATAAACAACCTATAATTTTCAATTTGCTTCTTCTATGTGTGCTGCAGGATGCAACATGTAATGAGTTGAATTCCAATGTGTTGGCACCTCCTGTATAAGTGCTTTAACCGGCATTATATTATCATGCTGGTTAATCCTCAACAGCTTCTGGGCTTTAAAAGAATGAATGAAATGAGTGCAGATTCTTCTGCATGTGGACAGTAAGTTGCTGACTCAGGGTTCTTTTTTTGAGAAAGTCCTGCACAATGATGATGCTGTGTGCCAAACACAGGACCCTGAAATGGCCACCATCTGACATGGCCTCAAATATATTACTGCCATAGTCTGAGGCAACAAATCCAAAGTAAAGCCCCATGGGATGCAGCCATTCAAAGACCTTGTTGTTAAAGTCATCCAAGATGTTTGCAGCTGTATGTGATTTTGCCTTGATGAACATAGCTACTGTTGCATGCTTCTAAAGCCCCATTAAAAATTACAGCAGTGTCAACACCTGCAGACATAATTTCTCTAACCCCCACAAAGGAGACCCAGTGTGCAGTGATGCACATGTAATCAGTGGCTTGGCAACTGGTGCACATGTCTGTCGTCAGGTGGATTGTGTGGACAGCACTCTGCTGAAAAGCTTGTCCAACCAATTCCAGCACATCGTGATGTAGCCCTGGAACAGTAACTCTGGCAAAATAGATTCGGCTAGGAACCTTGCATTTCAGGCAGATGGCCACCACATATTCTAGAAAACCCACTCCTTCTATGAAAAGAAAAGGGAGGAGGTCCAGCGTTAACATTTTAGCCAGCTTCCCACAAACGTGCTGTTGGGTAGCAGGGGCATTCGTACTGCACCTCCTGTCTGAACATGCCAGTAATAGTAGCCTGGGTTTTTTCTTTACTGGTGCCACTGATGCAGGTGACTTCTTGAGAGCAGAAAGTGGTGGTAGGCTCAGCAGGGCAGCCACTGGATGTTCTTGCCTTCATGTCTCGACCTGACTTTGACTCTTCTTCTGCCATTGCAATGTTGCTGATATGGGCGACGATACTACTGCACTGCTCGGGACAGCGCTGATTTGTGTAACAGAAATGTCACCCTTTTCTTCACTTTCCCTTTCCACTATGATCAGATCAGATTCCCTCCTCTCACCACCTTCATCAATGCCACTTGCAGATTCTTGGCTGCTGAGGTGTGCCTCCCTGTGGATTGCATGGTGTTTTCTCAAATGGATTGTTTGGCTTCCAGTACCATAGTTTGTACCAAACTTACCGCGACTGACACTCACCCCGAAATGGAGCATATCGCAATGTTTGTCTCCATTTCACTAACCATAAAGAAGCCCGAAACTGGGGAGGTCAACTTCCTAACACTGGTGCCACTGTCAATGGCAGAAGAAGTGGCAGTAGGTGGGTGTTTTGATGATGTTTGTCTCTCTGCAGTGCCTACTTCTACTGAGGTGGCTGTGGATGTAGGTCACAGCCGAGGCCTTGCTATAAATATGGAAGCTGTCGGTGGTGGTAGGATCTGTGCCACATCCCTCAGAGCAGGTTGAGAAGATAGGGTAATGTTGGACTCCACTGGGGCTGGGCTAACATCCATGATGACTGGCTCGTCGTCAGACTCGTCATCTTATTCTTTTTCACCCACAACTCTAAGGCTTTCAGGAACATTCCTTTTCACTCCTTGCCTTTCCTGGTGGGTATCAGACTGAGGTGGCATCCAAGTGGAGTCTTGATCATCAGATGGGATGCTTGAAGAAGAAGATGGCAGAGATCTGGAAGACAGTGGATCTTGTGAAAGAGGGGCTTCTTCGACTTCCTCAGCATGAAGCTCAATATTCTCCTGATGTGCTACTATCGTTTGGGAGGAACTACTAGGGCTGACTGTGGTTCTAGTTGTCCACTGAGCTGAGTGTCCAGCAACGATTGGGTACTACTTTAGGAAAGAGATAAGTCCAATTCAACATCACTGCTCGTCGGCATTGCCGTGATTAGAGAGGCTGCCTCTGTGCCAGACATAGAACTGGGCCTAGTTTGGAGTGGAGCTAATGATGCACAAGTGCTTTTTCTAGCTTGCTCCCCAGAGGCTGGTGTGACAGGCGCACGTTTTTGTCCGAAAAAGATCTGGGGAAACATACTGGTGGTGTTAAGATCCTTCTTATCAATGGCCACTTTCTTGGGGCCAACTTAAAGCTGTCAATTGGCAGTAGCACTTAGCCTCACAAGCTGAAGAGATGTCCGTCTCGTGAGTGTAGTCACACGTCACGTCGTGTACAGACCTTCTGTCTGGCAGTAGCCTTAGTGATGTCTCTTTCTCTTCTTGCACCTAAAAGCAGACATGCAAGAAGAAAATCAGTGAAATGTGGCATTGTTGGATTTGAGTTAGCAGTAGAAACAATATCATTAAGTGGTTACTTTAATTAAAAATAATTAACAATACAGTGTATCCATTCATAAAACTACACCAACATTAACTTTCATCATCATGTACACTCAGGAAGAATAAGAAGGTGCAACAACTACAACATGCAGAACAACTATTAGCTTTGTGTGCATCAAGTTGGCATGTGGCACTCAGGGAGGTGCGAGTGACAAACGGAATAATCCTTGAATAATGTTGTGCAGCTGTGTGCCTATGGCAGATAAGGGGCTGATGGTGAAAATGGAAAAAAAATAAAAAGAATTAAAAAAAAAGTTAAAAGAATAATAAAAAAAAACATAGAAATTATTTTTAAAAAACAATTCTAAATGTAAAAAAATAAAAATAAAATAAATTAATTATTATTATTAAATAAAATAAACTTTGTGAAACAAATTATCAAACAAAATTACAATTAAAAAATGAAACTGCTGATGTATTATGTGTCCTGAAGAGGCCAGAATTAAATAGGCGAAACACGTCGACATCAACATACCAAGAGTCCTTATTATTTACTGATATATGGACAGCAGCGGATTCCACTATTTGTTCTACAGTGTAAACAAGAGCAGTAAATTGTGGCAATTGAGGTTAGCCCAATGGAGTACCTGGATAGAAGGACCAGTATTGTTTGAAATGGCGATGGACTGTGGGCGGTAAATAAGTAACTCATAAGGGCTAGGTACTTGATTTAATGGTTTTAGATACAATAGCTGATGTTTAGGTAATTGTTCCAGAGATGGTTCTAGAGTGGCAAGTGGTCAATGCTGCACAGAAAGTACAATGAAATAATCAAATAAACTATATATATTAGAACAATGATAATTCATATTTTATTGTACAAAATAATATTTATTGATTGATACATCTAGAGTAAATTTTGTGTTATAAGAAGTCGCTGGCATGGCACAAAATCTTGTTTGTGCTCACGAGTGACCAGAAGCTTCCAGCAAACGCGAAATGACATCAAGCGCATGCCAACGAGGGAAAAACTCCACTCCGTTGCGGAGTGCAGAGTCTATTGGTAACTCCGTGTTCTCTGCGGAATGCGGAGTTGCCGAAATCTGCAAACTCCGCCAGCGGAGCAGAGTGTTTCGCCCAGGCCTACCTAAAACCTAAAAATACCCTTACTACACCAAAACCCATACCCACCCTAAAACCTAAAAATGCCGTTACCACCCCAAAACCATTACCCACCCCTAACCCTAAAAATGCCACTACCACCCAAAATCTCATACCTACCCTAAACCCTAAACACCCCTAACCACCTAAAAACTCATACCCACCCTAAAACCTAAAAATGCCTTTACCGCCCTATAAAACCCATACCCACCCTAAAACCGAAAAATGCCCTTACCACTCCAAAACCCACACCTACCCTTAAACCTAAAAATGCCCTTACAACCCCAAATTCCATACCCACCCATAAACCCAAAAATGCCCTTACCACTCCAAATCCCATACCCACCCTAAAACCTAAAAATGCCTTTACCACCCAGTAAACATTACCCACTCTAAACCCACAAAACTATGTATGTATATATATATATATATATATATATATATATATATATATATAAGTACTTACCTGTACTTACCTTTAAAACCTTATACCATATACCTTTACCATTCATGCCTCTACAACGAAATTTGCTGTAAAGCGATGCATGCTAAAGGTATATCAGAGGTAAAGGCATGCGTAGTAAAGCCATGTATGGTAAATGCATATGCATGGTGAAGGCATCGTAGTAAAAGAATAGCTTTGTATTTGCTGTGTGGTAAGTGATGTTTTCCCTCCGCTATGATGGAGGAGCGTCGTCCCTCTGCTGAAAGTTACCAGAAAAATAAAATGATAATACAAGTGTTGTATTATCATTTTACATTTTGCTTCCTCCTCGTAGGGCAGGGCGTGGTGATCCTCGTCAGCAGCAGGGGAGGAGGAGTAGTGTGCATTCTAAGTGAGCATGTCAGTTTAGCTGGCTGGCCGGCCAAGGCCGGCCAAACCTACATGCACACTTACAACTCTCCACCCGGGCTGTGTTGCACACCCCACGTGAAGAACCAGTGGAGGCTCCCAGTCCCCAGCTGAGCAGCATTTCAGGCCAATCAGACCAATCCAGGCACCTCTCTCATGCAGGGTAATAGCACGAGAGAAGCCTCTGGATTGGGTGGGGAGAGAAGGAGCAGAGAAGCACTGAGGCTGCGAGGAACACAGAGGCGGCATGCAGCAAGTCAGTGGGTTTTTAATTTTTTTCATCATTGCCACCCCCTACACAATCCCCTCCCCACGTGACCCCCATGATACCCCACCACCCCACTGTGAGTTATCACAAGCAGCCGCCGCTGGAAGTTTTAGGAAGGAAGTTTTAGACAAATCCAACAATCTGAGATATTTAATTCCTTGTGATAGGCGTTCATCATTTGTATGGAAACAATTTCATGGTACTCTTTAGAATGGTGGTCATGCGGATCTTCAATAAATGTGATGTTGTCCTCTTGTTACCCATAAATCCGGGGGATTGTTAAATAAGGGAAATGTGTTGGGAAATATATTATTCATCCTTAGGATGAGTTGTTTATATCTTTTAGTCATGACACTATCAATGAAGGTGTCCCTGTAGGGTAAACATTCACCTCTGATAGAATAGAACACCTCTGAGCCAAACTCAAAGGTAAGGAAAGCATCTTGTGTTATGCTAGAGAGGTAATTTTTAGACAAATCCAACAAACTGAGACTTTTTATTCCTTGTGATAAGCGTTCATCATTTGTATGGCTACGTTTTCATGGTACTATTTAGAACGGTGGTCATGCAGATCTTCAGTAAGCATGGTGTTGTTTGACCCCAGTAATTTTGGGAAGTACAGTTCATGCAAGTAGATGATACCTGCTATTAGGATAGTAATGATGATCAGAGTAAATGGTATGCACAATTTCTTCATCAGCATGTTTCCTTTCCATCCTGATTGTTCCTCCTGGACAGATGGGCCACCTTTTTCCTTATTCCTCATCATCACTAGGCGGTGAAAAGCTGCAGTACTTCACACCTCTGGACCCGATTGTATACTATCATTGGTTAGATCAAGGAGATGGACTTTCTCTAGGGTGTGGCCACAGGTTGTATTGAGGGCCAGCGCCCTTGATGGGCTGAGGCGGCACAGTCATTGGGGTAATTCTGTGTGCTGCAGCTGGTGATCAGGTCGGAGGCAAGGGAGTTCTTTTCACATTTGAGGCATGAATCCGATTCTTATATCCTGTATATTTTATGCACGTTTGTGTTGCCAGCAGAACATGTATGGGGCACATCCAGCATGGTTAATCACAGTTAGATCCCTTAAAGTTCTTAACCATTACCAATTCACAAGGGTGAAGATTGTGTCCAGATCCCTTCAAAAATAATGGTAATGCTTCTTTAACCTGTTTATTAATGGCAGAAACACATTTTGGGGGTCATTACAACCCTGGCGGACGGTGTTAAAGCGGCGGTAAGACCGCCAACAGGCTGGCGGTCTTTTTTTTTTTTTATTATGACCATGGCGGTTACCGCCATGGTCATCCGCCGCTTCTCCGTTCCGCCCGCCAGGGCGGAGGTGACCGCTGGGCTGGAGACCTGGGTCTCCAGCCCGGCGGATGTGACAGTACCGCCGCTGGGTATTTTGACCCGGCTTACCGCCGTGGATTTCCAGCGGTAGGAACCGCGATGAAATCCATGGCGGTAAGCACTATCAGTGACAGGGAATTCCTTCCCTGGCACTGATAGGGGTCTCCCCCATCCCCCACCCCCACCCCCACCCGACTCCCTCTCCTACACCCCCCACCACCCCTGCCACCCCCAAAGGTGGCAGGACCCCCCTCCCCACCCCGACATTACCTTACACATACACACCCGACACGCACGCAGGCACCACCAACACACATACACGCACACACACCGACACACATGCCAACATCCACACACACAGTCAGACACGCACACCCACATTCAAACATACATGGGCACATCCACACAGACATCCCTACAGACTTACACGCACTCATTCCCAAAACATGCACCACCGCCGCAAGCATACACGCACTCACACACCCCCTCTACATACACCCACGCACACCCCCATGCACCCACACAACAGACAACACCCCTCCACCCCCTCCCCTGACAGACGATCGACTTACCTGTTCCGTCGATCCTCTGGTAGGGAACGGGAGCCATGGGGGCAGCTCCGCCGACACCACACCGCCAACAGAACACCGCCGCGCAGAATCAAAGGATGTGATTCGCTGGGTGGTGTTCTGTTGGCGTGGTGGTGGAGGTGGAGCAACCTCTACTTCCCCGCCGCCCATCACTATGGCTGTTGGCGGCTCTCCGTCGGAAAAATTACGTAGAGCTCCCAACAGTCATAATACGCTGAGCGGAAAACCGCCACCACTGGCGGTCTTCAGCATGGCGGTCCCTCCGCGATCTTGCTAAAAGACCGCCGAGGTTGTAATGACCCCCTTTGTCATTTCAACACAATACTCTGGCAGCAGTGTATCAGTTATTTGTGTTATTAGAAATGTTTTTTTGTACTCCCAACAGGTGAGGGGCTGTCCAGTCACTATTTCATGTGGTTCCAGCCTATGGGGTGGCTTGCATAATCATAAGAGCAAGTGCAAGGCATCCACCCAAATCAATGTGGGTACTACATATAGTTTAGCTATTTTGGCGGCCTTCAGAATGACATTTCTCCTTTCCATACCACCAGCTGCTTTGGGGTAATGTACTCAAAGAAACTTCTGTTGTGCTCCTATTGCCTTACAGACAATTCCACTAACTTATTATCAAAGTGCACCCTGTTGTCGCTTGAAATCATCCAGGGCAAACCAAAGCATGGAAATAATTTTTTCAGCAAGCATTTACCTGTAGTCATAGCATTGCTTTACTTAATAGGGTAGACTTGGCTCCACTGCTGAACATACATAGGACAGTCAGTACATACCAACACCTGTTTGCAGGTGGCAGCTCAATAAAGTCCATTTGAAAATGTTCGAGGTGTGCCTCAGCAGGTGCAGAATGCCTTGTGGGGGTAGGAATTCCTTTACCAGCATTATCCTGTCTGCATGCCATGCAACTTGTATATATTTTGTCAGCAAATTTCCATAATTAAGCATTTTCTCAAAAAAGATTCACGCTGTTCACAATGCCATCTCTTCCCAAATGGGAAGGACTGTGCATCATCAATGTAATAGGGTATAACAGTTTGTCAGGTTGCATGAATCAATAATCATGTTGATCCTTCCAACAGCCATTCACCAGAGTACCATATTGTTGCCATTTTTGTATCTCTTCCTTAGTTGCTTCTTTTTGGAAGTCTGCTATGCCCTTATCACTGGAATCATATACACGTTCTTTCTCTTCAATAAACAATAAATGGGAAACACATGTTAATGATATAACTTTCTGTGCAGTCTCTTTGGCTATATCATCAGCACAGCATTCCCTTTACCTATGTCATCTACTACCTTTTTAAGTGGATTACATTTGCTGATATCTACTCTTTTCGGCAATATTTAAGCATTCAATAATTTAACAACCAGTGGACTATGTTGTATTTTTATTCCTTGAGATGTGACGGAACCTCTTTCTGCCCAAAACTTCCCAAAATGATGTACAACTCCAACGCATATTGGCTATTAGCAAATATGTTCACAGTTAATTCAGCGTTCAACTCACCGACCCTTGTCAATTCTATTAACTCGGATCATCTTTCTGCTCAAAACCTCCCAAACGTATATACAACTCCATTGCATATTGGCTATCAGTAAATATGTTCACAGTTAATCCTGCATTCAAATCACAGCCCCTTGTAATTCCATTAACTCGGAACCTCTTTCTGCCCAAAACCTCCCAAAATCATGTACAACTCCAACACATATTGGCTATTAGTAGATATATACACAGTTAATCCAGCGTTCAACTCACAGGCCCTTGTTAATTCTATTAACTCAGCTGCTTGTGCTGACAATTCTAATAGTCAACAGGTTTCAATGCCATTGTGTAAGGTTGTAACATCATAGGCTGCAGCTGTTGTGCCATTGTTAATTTTAAAGCAAGAGCCATCAACCAATAAGTCAGAATCTCTTTTATCCATCGGTGTGCCCTGTTGTCACGGCCCCTCAAACCTGCCATGCAGTAACAATAAAAAGTCCAAGAAAAGCAATAAGAATGCACGCAAATTAGTATCCAGACAGCGACGTCCTAGTTGGAAGAAGGTTTGCTGAGTCTTGTTGCATTTTTTACAAAGAAAAGGCCAAAGAAAGGAATCCAAGATGGCCGACGAGAAGCTGGAAGGTTAAGTTGTAGTTTTAGTGTTGCATTTAGTTTAGTTGCTAGGATACGTGTGCGCCGCTTGAGAGCTTCACACTTCAACTGTGATCTGACAGGAATACAGATGTGCAGAGAGAGCGCGCCTTTTGAGGTAAACGTTTTTGTGAGGAATACTAGACGTCGCATGTATTTTTACAGATAACGAGTTGACTGCAGATAACAATAATTCATGGAGAAAAAGCATTTACAGATACAGAAAGATTTTCGAGTGCTCTAAAGAGTTTTCGGCTGGAATGTATTATTAAGAACATTCAAAGAATATAAAGATATAATAACAACAAACATAATAATCTAGTCACCAATATACAATAACGAACGTAAGAAAAATACAACTGGAAGTTCAATACGCATTGTTTATTACCAAGGGACACAAGTTATTTTATTTTTTTAACAACAGTAATTAAGACAGTCAAGAGGAAATCGTTACCTCAACTAATGCAACCATAAATAACTATTAACTATGTATATATATATATATCCTCCAACACTCCCTTAGATATCAGGAGAACCAGGACACCTCCAAAATGAAAATATTTCTTAAATTTAATTTATTCCAGCATAAACATCCAACGCGTTTCGGTGCGCTCAGTCGTACAGCCTCAATTCAATCTCCGTGGTATGCCGACAGCGAGCCATGGCTACGCGTCTGTTTCCAAGAGCCAAAATGGATTACCGTTCAGTCGTCCGTACATCTCCAATCGCAGTATCTTCCACAGACACCAACTGCACTTCAAATATTCAGGGAGGAACCGCACACGCTTGTGCACCGACCCCCCGTTACGGCATTTGGAAGTACAGCGCTCAAGCGCCCCGAGCTTCACGGCTCAATATGAATGAGAACAAAACCTTAATCGTAGGGCTTCTCCCAAGTCCAGGCTTTTCCTAGATCACACGTCGGAACAGCAGCACTTTCCACTGCTTACGTTGCCACAGCGACCAGCAAATGCTCATTAATGACGCCTTGTTTACGACACGAAGAACATTCCTTTCCGTACCGGCACAGCCTCACATATGTGACCTTTCCATCCCGTTAGTAATCCGATACAAGGGCTCCTGTATTAATAACTAAATAGTTCAACACTCTGGCAATGAGAATCTGTTGAAGTATGTAGTTATTGACCAAGTAAAGATCAGTAAAAGGGGTGGAGATAGAGAGAGGCTGCTGCGCATTTTAGAGTCTAAATATATAATAGACTTTGAGACATTGGAACCTGTGGGGCTTAATTCGGGTGAAGAGCTGAGTATCCATCTAGGGTAGATTCTATCTATATATCTTTTTGAATGAGGTAAAGGGGCATGGCGGCCTTTTTTAGAATAACACTTTGAGTGTTGGTGATATGTATCATTTTTTTTGTAAAATTGGTTTAAGTGATTATTTATTGGGTTTTCTAGTAGCTGTCACAGTAGAAGAATGTGTACCTCTAACTAGGTGGGTTGAAAAGTTCCAGTATATGGGATAGATCTGCTGTATGACATCTAGAGCAGCAAGATACTTTCCAAGGAAATCTTTTGAAAGTATGTATGCCCATTTGGGCGTTATAAGATTTAATGTTAGTAATTCCAACATGGATATAAATATTTAATATATTTAGAATATTGAAGGTTTACAAGAAATATATTGAAATTTTAATGTATGTATGCCCACTTGGGCGTTACAGGATCAAATGCTAGTAATTCCAATATGTTTACTAATAGAGAACATATTTAAAATATTTAAGGTTTATAAGTAATATATTGAAATTTTACATTTTGAAAATATTTATATTTTGTATACCTCAACGTTATAATAATTAATTCTATAATATTGCATTTTTCTTTCAACTAGATTTTATGTGTTGGATAATGACATCATGATGAATTTCACGATAGAATGTCAATGAATATTAGAACAAACTGGATTAACATTGTGTAAGATTGGGGTACAAACTACTGTGCGAATTAGTTTCTATGTACACTTTAAGATGGCCGCCGTGCTATGTGTTCTATGGTCGATGTATTTAAGATTTGTCTGTCATCTATGTTTGTGATTAATTTGGTTTTTTAACTGGAGCACTTTAGCAGTAATGTATCCATGAGTAAGGCGGTTGCCGAAACGCGTTGGATGTTTATGCTGGAATAAATTAAATGTAAGAAATATTTTCATTTTGGAGGTGTCCTGGTTCTCCTGATATCTAAGGGAGTGTTGGAGGATTTATTAGGGCCTCTCGGAGCCCATCCAGGACGGCTGTATGGAGCTCCTGTATTCCGGGACTTGTTTTTGAACTATATATATATATCTATATATATATATATAGTTAATATTTGTTGCTATATGTATATATATATATATATATTTATATAAATATACATATAGCAAAACAACAGAATAATTAAAAACGTGTAAAGAAACATATTCAGAACTGAAAGTCTTATCACATGAGTCAAGCAGACAACTCTTCATGTTAATTTGAGAACTATTCCACCAAGTTCATTATCACATCCATAATAAAAATTTACACAAACAGAGAGAAGCAAAACCTCAGGGAGCTCAGGGTGAGTGAGTATAACATTGAATGTCAGAGAGAAATAATTGTTAATTAATAAGAAAGTATAGTAACAGATAATGGTGTGTCCCTAGTAATTGCAAATGTGATTTTTCAGGTGCCATTATCCAGTCAAACAAGACGTGAGGTGGCAGACTGAGTATTTGATGAAACATCATCTCTGAGGCAGTCTCTCTAAATCCCATTCCCCTTTCCCCTTCTAGAGTGCCCAATATGGAGATTCTAATTTGTTGCGAGTAGTCTGGGTTGGGTCTGAGGATTTATCTTCTGCTCCTGAGGGAATCAAATCAAGGTACTCTGACACTGTACATCTTTTCTCAATTTATTCAGTTCTTCTGTGATTAGTACACAATCATGAGGCATGTCAGTATCATTCTGGTGAAGGGGCAAGAGAGTTGCTGGGTGAAGTGTGTTCCATGGATGTATGTTAACATGAGGACTGAACAAACATAACTCATAATGTGTTAGTCTGGCATTTGTCAAATGTTGAGTTTGGGTTTTGTTCCACAATATATCCACAGAATTAGGTATATACAGATGTACTTTGTGTTCTGGTATCAGTATTTCTGCTTGTCTTAGAGAAAGAAGTGTTGCTGCAGTTGCACGCAGCCATGTTGGTAAGACCCGAGCAACCATGTCTCAGGAGGTGGAAAATAAGTGCTGGGTCTTTTCCTGTTACCCTGCTGTTTTCTAAGAACAGCAAGTGTGCATCCGTCTACTTCATGTAGAAACCTCTTTAGTATAGTCAGGCATTCCAAAAGCAGGAGGGTCCCAAAGTACCTGTTTGATTTGCAGAAAACTATTCTGAGGTTCAGGTGGCATCCAAGTCGAGTCTTGATCATCAGAAGGGATGCTTGAAGAAAAAGATGGTGGAGATCTGGAAAACTGTTCTGGGGTTCAGGTAACCATGGTAAAGGTTGTGAGGTATCTTTAGTCAGGGTGTTTATCTAGGTTTTGGAAAGAAAGGAAACTTCAGAGCTCCATTCTCTGTGATAAACTGCCATTCCCAGAAAGGCTTGTCCTTCTTGTTATGCTGTAGCGAGTTGAATATTCAATATAGCTTTCACTCTTTGAGTGTCAAGTCTCATTTCCCCCTTCAACAGAAGGTGTCCCAAATAGGCAACCTCCTGTTGAACAAATTGCAATTCAGTGGGAGATACCTTGTGGCCATGTGTGGCTAGGAAATTTAGTAATGCAATGGTGTCAGAAGCACATTTGTTTAGCTGGTGCGGGCCAATAATATATCATCTATGTATTGTATGAGAATTGTGTTTGGTGTCAACTAAAAGGTGTCTAGTTGTGCTTTTAGTGCCTGTGAATAAATGGAGGGGCGTTCCATGAAGCCCTGTGGGATACATGTAAAACAGTAAGAGTGATATATTTATTTTAAAACTGAACAAGTGTTGTGAGTCTTCATGCAAGGGAATGAAAAAGAAAGCATTTTTTTAATCAATGACAAACAAGTAACATTTATCAGTCGGAAGGTCAGCTAACATTGTGGCAATATTAAGTACCACAGGAAAATGTGCTTCCACTATTTTGTTAACCTCCTGGAGGTCAACCAGTAACCTCCAGACATCCTCCTTCATGGGATCATCACTCTTTTTTTAATACTGGGAGGATCGGGCTATAACATGGGGAGCTCTGCATCTCTCTTATCAACCTGTTCCTAAGTAAATTTTGTATCACTACATTCAATTTCGTGTTCTCCTTCAGGTGATATTTTGTACTGTGGCACTTATGGGAGAGGAACAACTTATTTTCACTGTTATTTGTACAGGTGGTGTTGTCATGCATCCCACATCATTCTTACCGGAGGCCCAAACATTGTTGTCTACTTTGTCAAACACCCATGCAGGCACTACAGTTCGGGCCAAGCAAAATAGATATCAGTGGGAAAAGGAGATTTTGTGGTACATTCAAGATATATGTAACTGCAGTACATTTTAATGTTGCATTTAATTTTTGAAGTGAGTCTATGCCCTACAAGTTAAGTGTTCATTTGTCTGTCAGTACAAAACAATGTTTATCATTTACTAGGTGTGTGGTATATGTCAGTGAGGCAGAGATGGGACTATGCACAGGTACACTAGAGAGGTGCATGTGGGATAATTTGTCAAGAAATGGAGATATTAGTGACCCCAGGGTTCAGGAAGAATTTCACCTTATGTCCTTGTATCATTGCTTCAGCATATGGCCCTCTTGGATCCACTTTGTGATATGGAATACTCTCTGTTAGTGTTCTATAGCAATTGGCACACTCTAAGCCAATGATTAAGGTTGGTGCAATTGTGGCACCCATTATCTATTTGGGCACTCTGGGGTCTGTAAGTTGGTGCAGAGTATTCCCTTGCCCCCCACTCTTATCCCTGGAATGTGGACCTGCCTCAACCTTGCTGTAGTTGCTTGAACAATACTTTACTCAACTCCTTCTGTTTCTTATCCTTATTCTGTTCTTCTTGTGCCTGTCTCTCAACATTGTATTAAGCAGTGGGCAATACTTATGTTAGTGGCTTTACTCCCCATGTTAGCTCATAGGTATAGATGGATAATCTTATGTGTTCTTGGGGCCATTTACAAAACAACTGGAGAGGGCTTGTTGGGCCCCCTCGTCAGCAACATTCATCTGACTATGGGCAGAGAACACCTTATGTACTTAGGAGAAGAAGGCTGCTACATTTTCATCCTTTTCTTGTTTGCAGTTCTTCAATTTTGTCCTATCTAGTCTATTAAGGGGAACTAATTGTGCAATCTCACCATTAATGTGGCTGACAGGGCTACTATTTCACCAGTCACTTGGCCATCAGATTTCTGGGCATCTCCTGTAGTATTAATTTTGGTCCAGTCAACATTTTCAAAGTTTTCTTTCCTGTACTTCTCCCTTATATCAGTTGGGGGAGTGCAGTAAAGCTTTTAGCCAATGCTATTCAGTATTAAGTGGCCTATGCACAATCTCTTTTCTGTTTTTTCTATCAAGGCTTTCCCTTATTTCAGGATATACTTTGCAAAAGGCAATGAGTTCTGTTTTAATCCAGGGGACAGGTACATGATAACTAGGAATACTGGCATCAAAACCTGGTACTTCACGCATAAGAGCCATCATAGAGGCACATAGGGATTGGTGCATGTCAATCCATTCAAGATATAGAGCAAACACAGTATTACTTTTAACGTCTGTCGGGCCAAATGTTTCAGATTCAATGTCTTAATTGGTCAAATTGGGCAGCATCAGGTCCTGTACTGGCACTGTTTAAAAATTACTGAATTAAAACTAATGCTTAGGGGATGTAGAACCTTTCCCATTTATTGTATTATAGAGTTTTTCACTGTATGTTCACAGGTGTTCAAATTCTTTTCCTCCTTATCTGCATATTGCTTAGTGACATATTTCATTCAGGTCTGAACGAATATTTTAATTTGATCTCTCATCTCTGGTGCTATGGTGCAACTTTAGGCAATAAATGGGGGGGTGGCGGAGGAGAGTCATCCTCCATTGGATCTCCCTGTTCTTCTAATACAAGCATATCAGAATCAAAGATTTCTGATATGACTTGTGTTTGTCCTAATTGATCAGTGGTCACTTAATAGGGTGGCAGGTGCGGTCTTTTAGTGGAAATGTGTTCAATTATAGGGTCCTCCAAAATAGAGGGAGCCGAGGCCATCTGTTCTGGTTTGTAAACCGCAAAATGCGTTATATTCTACTTCATATTATCTCCCCTCATCTCTTCAGCAAATTCATTAGCACTTTTCTTTTTGTCATATTCCCTTGCTTTCCCCCTTTCAGTCTTTATTAACTCTTTCACATGTTTTTGCCTGGCATATATTTCCCACCTATTCATCACATCAAACTGCAACAGTCTAACTTTCCTCTTTCCTTTCCCAAACATATGTTCCCTGAGATAATTCAATTTATCATAATCAAAAGTGCCATTCAATGGAAATTGTAATGAGGGATCCTTTTCAGGATATTCATGCTATAAATGTAAAAACAGTCCAGTCTCCATCTGCTGTTTAGTCATCACCTCCCATGCTGATGTTCCTTCTACTGGACATGGCTGTATTTCATCTACATAATGTTTATTTGCACTGCACAATTTGCTATAACACCTACCCATTTTTCACTACTTCTATAAGATAAGTATTTTAGTGTGTTAATGATAAATCTTCTTTTTCACAATGCCAATGCTTCCAGTCACACCACTAGCCACTACAAATCATGCAGGACTATCACATAACAAAATACAATGCACTGTACTGTCCCTATGGCCATATTTATCATTGGACATCTCTCATATTATTTAAACATATCCATGGTACTCCTTACCAGGTCTCCACGACTGTGTTGCCTCTTTGGATGCAACCAAGTCAACCTTGTGTCTCAGGGATACTGTTGATCCCTTCAGACTGTGACTGCAGGAAACACAATCCCCTCTTTAGGTACATACTTTGAAGTCAGTCTGTTCACCAACCAGCCCCTGGACCGCGGTATCTTCTGGTCTGTCTGGATTGGCTTGGTGGATCCCAGGATAAAACCCCAGTTTGTGAACACACAAATGAGGTACACTTGTCTGTTAATGAGAGACCGCAATCAAACACAGTTGTGGAGGTATATTTATGTAAGCTTAAGCCTGAAAGAGACAAAGCATTTCTGCTTCTGGGTACACTCTACCAGATGCAGCTGGTGCAATCTACTTATACCATTTGAACATCATTGACATATATTGAAATAGCTGAGTCAGACATGCATGAACATAACAGATTAAGAAACTGCTGCTGTTGTGCTGACCTTTGACCTGCCTGGTCACTAGAAGGAACTGCCACCATCTGCACCCCTTGTGCTGGCCTGTAGCTGGGCCCACCAGCCCTGTGCCTCTTCTTGTGTTGGTTGCTCACAGGGGCAGGGTGTTGTGGCCCCTCACCCCTGTCAACCCTTCTACCACTTTGACCCCAGCGCTTTTTAAAAGGCGCTCTTTTGTTTCTAAAGGAAAATCACTGCCGCAGCCCAGGCTGCAGATTTGACCTGAGCGCTAGGAAAGGCGCTTTATTGGGAACCTTAAAAATCACCACTGCGGCCCGGGCTTATCGGAGTGCCCCTTGCGCTCTGCACGGCGCCCCTCCCCTGCTGGGAGTCACCGCCGCAACCCGGCTCCTGATCCAAGATCCAGCGCGCCGGAGCTGTGTTGTCTTCAGTGCCCGCAGGGCACTTGTAAATTGGGGGAATAGGAGCAAGCGCACTCCTGTCGTATCCCCGGGGTGAGCTCGCTCTCCGGGGCACCAGCAGGCACCTGCTTCAGGTGCCTGCCCACTGCCGTGAGCCGGAAAGGCTCATTAAACAGCGTCTCCGTCGGGCGAGGGGACGGAAGCCTCCCCGAGGCTCCCGCCGCCCCCACCAGGCCCACAGTATCGTGTGAGGCCCTGTCGCCCCCACCCTCCTGAGGAAGGGCCGGACGAGGCCCAGGCGGAAGCTCCCCAAGAGGACGGCGCCCCCAGAAGAGCCAACCTCGAACCAGAAGAGCGGGCGGGGTAGAAGTCTCATCAGAGGCTCCCGCGCCGCCAACGATCGACCTGGTGGGCATTTCTTAGGCCCCCCTCCTTGGTTACGAGGGGCCTGTTTTTGAACCTCAGAGAGGGTGCTGGCTACCCCTCACCCCTACAGGACAGCGTGTGGCCCCCGTTGAGCGCATAGGAGCGCCGGGGGCCCCCACTATGACCTTCCAGGCACTGGAGTGCCTTACACTGGGAATTAAGGTACTCTGGGGGGTCACTGGGAGAGTGGGATGTTCTAGGGTGTTACTCTGAGAGAAACATATTTTTTATTTATGTCTTGCCATATGTTATGTCTTGCCATATGTTCACTACTATTCCTTTTAGGGGTATATAGGAATTATTCATGACAAGTGCATATACCTCTTATTGTGATTTCTTGACTACTGCTTATGTTGCAGAATCCTGAGTACTTACGTGTTCTAATGTGACAACTGCATATCCTTGCAGAGTATTAGTAACTTGTGTAACCTTATGACAACTGCTAAGGTAGCAGGGTATTACTTAAGTGTAATGTGGGTCTAACTATGTTTTGTGCAATACAGATTATTTTTACATAGCTCAGTGTTGTGTTTACTTTGTGGTGTATATTTTGCATCACGTGTGTTGTGTGTTGTGCAAACGCTTTACACATTGCTTCCAGCTTAAGCCTGACTGCTCGTGCCAAGCTACCAAGGGGGTGAGCAGGGGTTATTTTGGACGTGTAACTCCCAAGCCCTGACTAGAGTGGGTAGGTTCTGCCTGGCTGAGGTGCATACCCTAGCCAACCAGAAATCCCATTTCTAACACTTCCACAATTACACGTACCCAGGGCCTGTAAATTGAATGCTACTTCTGGTTCTGCATGAGAACAAAGAGGGTGCCCTATAACCCTAACCTGCCCAGGGTCAAACAATATCATAAACACAAAAGATAGCAGGAAGGGATAAATCCAATCATTAATTTCAAAAGATCAGTGATAAATCCTGATTTTTGGGGACTATTTCTTTCCCTTATTTATTTCAATCATTTTGATAGCGAAGGTAAGCAGTGATTATTCGGTAAACATTTCATAAATATAGACATAAACGAATTAACACAAAAATGTACATAACATTACAAACATTATAGAAAAATATACATCACATTACAAACATTATAGAAAGCAAAACCTGCTCATTGGATCGTGGCGGTGTCATTGGGAAGGGGTATGCCCTTCGTTTATTCTTTATTTTGTGGTCACTATCAGGAGAATCAAATTGTGATCCACTGAGAAACAATGGCTGAGGGCCTGCGGTGCACCCAGCTGTCAAATACCTGTCTATTGCTTTCAAACGGTATTATATGGTGCATAACTCTATTCTCTGTCCATTAACTTATAAGCCCTCAGTCTCGCAAAAAATGGGTCGACGCGTTTCGGCCTATCAACTCATGGCCTCATCAGGACATGGGAAGGGCAGTGCCGCCTCTGCAAAAATCAACAACAAACATAAACTTCTCTCAGTAAAAACAGTAACCAGGATATCAAATCACCAACATAATGTCAGTCAGTGACGACAAGACTGTGTGGACCCCATCATGCAATCTCACATATCACTAACACCAATTTGTGGAAAAAGGGGGACCGCGAAATATTCAATTAAAAAACTGCAAACTATGTAATTAAAAGACCAGTGCTACAAGTCTAACATGCAGACTATCCCACCTGTGATCTTAGAGCATGCATTGCTCACATCGGGTGCCATATCTGACAACACAAAAGTTATCTTTACCTCTTATACTTTTGGTAGTCGGGATATTTACAGAGGGCCCCGTTTGTAAGCTGATGGAGATCTAGCTAACCAAAAAATAGCGTGTTAATACTGCATGGGCGTGGGTAAACTCTGCTATTAAACCACAGCCCATATGTGGCATCCACACATAGCCCGCGTTATTTCTCTTACTTTATTGTCTTTTGCTTTAGGTGGCTAAACGAATCCTCTGTGCTTCTGGTAGTTATATCTTCATGTCGAGGTTGGGGAAACTAATTCCCTCGCCTGTAATAGAAACGACTGCTGTCGGAAATTACACCCAAAGTAAAACATAACGTCTAGCTAAGGCTTATAGACCCTCACTTACTTCCATCACGGAGGTGAAGGAGCGCTTGATCGTTTCAGCCAGGCAGGAAAACAATCCTCCTTGCGTGTGCTGAGCAACTGCAATGTTTGAAACATCGCGCCTGTGCATTATAACGCTATTGAGTGCCAGAAACTGGCACGCGAAGATCTAATTAAATGGAGAGAAAGACGGCGGCCATCTTGAAGACCTCGGCAACCCTTATCGCAGTATAGGATAAAAGAGGAAACCTCTAAGTGAGAGTGAAAACTGCATTATCGCGACCAATTAGAACTGGTGTCAGCAATCTTATACCCAATCAAAGTCAGAAATATAGAGGCTACACTATCTTTATGCCTACCGGCTGGTGCAAAACCAGTTGTATGCATAAAACCTGTCAATGGGATAACACATCATATTTTACATTATCTTTTGTGTATCACAAAAAACAAAAACAGAAACCGAACCCGGGAAACAACATACCAACATTCAGTTCATGTATCTCTTTTTGCACACGTTGGTTTTTCATAGCTCTGTCGGCCTCCTCACGAACAAATTTAGCCAAATCAACTGATTAATGTCCACATTTCATCACAGTTACTCAGCCCTATTTTAGCTGTTTGAAATTTTTCAATTAGTCTTGCTTCCAATTTCAACAGTCTTGTTGTCATTGATGGTCCATCCATTTTGGGCTGTATCACTGCTAGTACTGTCCAGCGTATATCTTCAGCTGTATGTGTATGCTCCAAAAAATGTTCTACAAGTGGTGCTCCTTTGATTGCACATTTAATTCTCGAACGATGTTGCAAGATCCGTGCTTTTACGGGTTGTGAAGTTTGTCCAATATAAGCTTTGTCGCAAGGACACAAAATACAGTAGATAACAAATTTTGTATAGCAGTTCGTGAAGTCTTTTTTAACATGTACTTTACCATGTATTTTGATCTCTTTGGAATCATGCATGTATTAACATGCTGTTCATTTCCCACATCTATAATTACCCTGAACAGCTGGTAACTGTAGTAATGATCTCAGATCTTTCTTTTTTTCTGAGCATGTTTGTGACGCTTGCACCCACTGATCTTTCAGACTACGTGCTTTCTTGAAGGAAAAGAGCGGTTTATCTATGTTTAAATCTTTGATAATCTTCCAATTCCTTTCAATAATAGAACAAATCTTGTTAGCTTTAGGGCTAGACGTGATCACACATGTTAAGGGGATCTCTTTTGTTCTTACTTTGGGAACTAAAAGTGTTTCTCTTGGTGTAAACCAAGCCCTTATTGCTGCTCTTTTTAACTAGCTTTTTGGGGTAGCTTCTATTGATTAGTTTTTTTATCAAGTCGTCTGCATTGCAAAAGTAATCAGTTTTTTCTGTACAGTTTCTTCTGATCCTTAGAAATTGTCCATACAGGAGGTTTTCTTTAAGTGTCCTGGGGTGGCCACTTAAAAAGTGTAACAACGTGTTACGATCTGTAGGTTTTTTATATAAACTAACCTCTAATCTCCCATATCTACTTACAATCCACAAATCAAGAAAATTGATTTTCATTTTATCTTTGTTCATGGTGAATTTGAAATAAACTGTGCGTTGGTTAAGCCAGTTAAAAAACATGTTCAATGTTTCTTCTGTCCCTTCCCAAATCATTAGGATATCATCTATGTATCTATACCAGTTAATAATGTGGTGGCTAAATGGGTTTGATTGAGGATAGATCCATTTCTGCTCAAAGTGATCCATCGCCAAATTAGCAATTTCTGGGGCAAAGCTACACCCCATTGCTACTCCTTTAACTTGTCGGTATAGTTTGTCATTGAACTTAAAGAAGTTATTTTTAAGACATAACGTGGCTAAGCCCACTAGAAAATCTGTTGGGGGATTCGAAGGATCTATATTATTATTTAGAGTTTGTTTGATAATCTCTAGCGCTTCGTCTTGTGGAATGTTTATATATAAAGATTCAGTGTCAAAAGACACTAAAAACTGTCTATCTTGATCGTATGGTACCTTCTCTAGCTTATTAATAATGGCCATCGAGTCTCGCACTTACGCTGGTGTCTTAGCTACAAATGGTTTTAAAAAAACATCTACGAATTGGGCAAGAGGTTCTAGAATGGACCCACAGGCTGACACAATCGGTCTTCCTGGTGGATTCTCTATATTTTTGTGAATCTTGGGTAAAATATATAGGCATAGGGTACGTCCCTCATTTTGATTCAGGAACTCATATTCTTTTTTGCTGATCCATCCATGCTCTCTCGCTGTATGTGTCAGCATTTCAATTTGACTCCTCACTTGCTTTGATGTATTAGTTTCAATTTCACGGTAATGCAATTGATTGTTTAACTGTCTCATAACTTCTTTATTGTATTGTTCAACTGCCCAAACCACAACTCCGCCTCCTTTATTGGCTGGCTTGATTATGATATCTTTATTTGCAGCTAGTTTGACAATAGCTTCTTTCTCTATTTTAGAACAGTTTTCTTCGAAATAGATCTTTTTAGCATTGAGTGCGTCCAATTCTTTCAGTACTAAATCTTTGAAAACTTTGACTTCCTCAGGCATCTCATTCCTATCAGGTAGGAAGGTGGACTTAGGACTAAATCCAGTATCTGGGATCTCTTCTTGTGTGAGTGTTGAGTTAAAGAAGACTCTTAATCTCACTTTACGGAGAAATTTCAGCACTTCTATTTTACTCTCTATAGGATTTTGATTACAAATTGGCACAAACGAAAGTCCCTTGCTGAGGACCTGTTTTTCTATTTGTGTAAGGGGATATGTGGATAGGTTGTAAATAGGGATGGAATCTTCTGAGTCCATTATTGTCTCCTGTAAGCCCTTCTTCTGGTCCGAAAAAAGTTTTGGTCTTGAAATTGGCCCCTGGGGTGCACGGTACCCCTTGGACCCCTCCGGCTGCCTCTGCCTAAAAAAGGTTGTGCCGTAGAGAACGAGCCGTGTGCCTCTGCTTTGGAGTCAGAAGATGTATCAGAAAAAGTTATACATTTTCTCCGGGATCTTGTTTGATATTGTAAGTTGAGAGTATTTGGGTTGTTATTTTTATAAAAATCTTCTCTCAAGTTGGGGTATGTAATCAAAATATTGAAATTGTTTATATCTCGTGCTAGTTTTATAGTTTTTTGGTTTATCGTGTTAGCTTTAAACTCTGCTATGGTTTTATTCACTGAATCTAAACGTTGTTGTGCATTTAGTATGGTATTGTCTGAAGCTATCTCTTGTTCAAGTTCGGCAATTTCCTTAAGCTCACTTTCACTAATCCTTAATGCCATTTCAGTCCCTATCCCACTAAACTGTGTCAAATATTTTGGATCTCCTGTAAAAATCACAGGGATATTTTTCACTTGTAACCCCTGTGGGATTGTGTTGTTTTTAAGATGCTCCAGTAGCACCTGGGCGTGCAATTGGTTCTGCAGCATTGATTGTGTAATCCACTTAAGTAGTTCTTTAAACATGTCTCAGGCCTGCTATTGAGGAGTCTGTGTGTGCCGTGTTGAACTGACATTTTGACCCAGCAAAGTAAACCTTTTACTAGGCCCAAACCTTCCTATTTAATGTATATAAGTCACCACTTAGGTAGGCCCTAGGCAGACCCTAGGGCAGAGTGCAATGTATTTAAAAGGTTGTAAATGTACCTTTAACCCCTTCCCCGCCAGGGACGTAATGGTAACGTCCATGGCAGCGCCCGTGTGGCGCCATGGACGTAACCATTACGTCCTGGGACTGGCAGTCGGGGGAAGCGCTAGCGCTTCCCCCGAGGGCCGCCCCCCAACACCCCCAGGCCAGGGCTGAAAGGGGAATCCCTTCCCCTTTCACGCCTCCCCCCACCCCCCCCATGACGTCAGCGCGCGATCGCGCGCTGATTTCATGGAAAGGGGGAATGACGTGCTGGAAGCCATTTGCTTCCAGCGCGTCAAGGGAGAAGGTGAGTATTTCACCTTCCTGCGGGGTGGGGGTGCTCTGAGAGAGGCATCGAGGGAAAGAAAAGGGTTTTCCTTTCCCTCGATGTCTCTGAGCATTCCTGCTGCCCGATCGCGATGCGATCGGGCAGCAGGAATGCCCACTAGACACCAGGGATCTCGTTATGTGTGTGTGTGTTTATTGGTGTGGGGGAGCGACCCCTTGGGCAAGGGTCGCTCCCCTTTGGGGGCAAATGTTTTTTACAGCGTTTCTGCCCCCCCTGGGGGCAGATTGGCCCTATTTTTAGGCCGATCTGCCTCCAAGGGGGGCAGAAAGCAACTAGGCACCAGGGATTTCGTTATGTGTGTGTGTTTATTGGTGTGGGGGAGCGACCCCTTGGGCAAGGGTCGCTCCCCTTTGGGGGCAAATGTATTTTACGTCGTTTCTGCCCCCCCTGGGGGCAGATTGGCCCTATTTTTAGGCCGATCTGCCCCCAAGGGGGGCAGAAAGCCACTAGACACCAGGGATTTCGTTATGTGTGTGAGTTTATTGGTGTGGGGGAGCGACCCCTTGGGCAAGGGTCGCTCCCCTTTGGGGGCAAATGTATTTTACGTCGTTTCTGCCCCCCCTGGGGGCAGATTGGCCCTATTTTTAGGCCGATCTGCCCCCAAGGGGGGCAGAAAGCCACTAGACACCAGGGATTTCGTTATGTGTGTGTGTGTGTGTGTTTATTGGTGTGGGGGAGCGACCCCTTGGGCAAGGGTCGCTCCCCTTTGGGGGCAAATGTATTTTACGTCATTTCTGCCCCCCCTGGGGGCAGATTGGCCCTATTTTTAGGCCGATCTGCCCCCAAGGGGGGCAGAAAGCCACTAGACACCAGGGATTTTATTGTTGATTTTTATTTTTTGTGTTGGGGGGCGGCCCCTTGGGCAAGGGTCGCCCCAAGGGGCCCTCATGTATTTTTGGGCAGTTCTGCCCCCCTTGGGGGCAGAGAGGCCTATTTTTTTTAGGCCTTTCTGCCCCCAAGGGGCGCAGAATCCCAATAGCGCCAGAAATAGTATGTATGTATGTGTGCTTTGTGTTGGGGGGTGGCCCCTTGGGCAAGGGTCGCTCCCCCCAGGGGCGCAATGTATTTATTGTCGTTTCTGCCCCCCTTGGGGGCAGATTGGCCCTATTTTTAGGCCGATCTGCCCCCAAGGGGGGCAGAAAGCCACTAGACACCAGGGATTTTATTGTTGGTTTTTATTTTTTGTGTTGGGGGGCGGCCCCTTGGGCAAGGGTCGCCCCCAGGGGCCCACATGTATTTTTGGGCAGTTCTGCCCCCCTTGGGGGCAGAGAGGCCTATTTTTTTTAGGCCTTTCTGCCCCCAAGGGGGGCAGAATCCCAATAGCGCCAGAAAGATATGTTTGTATGTGTGCTTTGTGTTGGGGGGTGGCCCCTTGGGCAAGGGTCGCTCCCCCCGGGGGCGCAATGTATTTATCGTCGTTTCTGCCCCCCTTGGGGGCAGATTGGCCCTATTTCTACGCCGGGCAGAAAGCCACTAGACACCAGGGATTTTATTGTTGCTTTTTATTTTTTGTGTTGGGGGGCGGCCCCTTGGGCAAGGGTCGCCCCCAGGGGCTCACATGTATTTTTGGGCAGTTCTGCCCCCCTTGGGGGCAGATATGCCTATTTTTTAGGCCTTTCTGTCCCCAAGGGGGGCAGAATCCCCATAGCGCCAGGGATACTATATGTGTGTGTGTGTGTGCTTTGTTTGTGGGTGTGGCCCCTTGGGGAAGGGTCGCCCCCCCAAAGGGTGCAATGTAATCTGGGCGATTTCTGCCCCCTCTCCTTGGGGGTAGATTGGCCTATTTTTTTTTAGGCCCATCTTCCCCCAAGCAGAGAAGACTAGACACAAGGGAAAATGAAAAAATGGTTAGTGGCGGACTGTTTGTCAACTGGCGAAGTATTTGCTTTTATGATAATAACAGTTTTTCTCCTTTTTGTTCTAGTTCAAAGCTTTTGCTGACTTTGCTGTGGCTTGTTGCAGTTTTGGCAGTAGTTGTCCTGCGGTTTGCGTAGTTGCATGTTTTAGGTAAGTAAATAAATTTACTCCAAGTGAGTATTGTTGCAATGCATGAATGACACGTTTGTAGGTGGTGTACTGAATGCAGGATTGTGTGTGAAATTGTCCTTAGAGTTATGCACAATGGTTATTGTGTTGTCTTATGTCTAATTTGCTTTTTTTTTTCTCTTTTTAGTGGGATATCGTTGGTGATTGCTGTGGCTGTGCAGAGTAGTTGCTGGTGAGTCAAGCTTTTTCAGGCAAGTGAGCAGTATAGTTTTTGAGTTTATAATTCTTAGTGATAAACCTATACTTTGTTACTTATCTTACACAGTGCTGGTTGTTGGTGGTGTATTTGTCCAGTTAATTTTTGTAGGAAGGATCATGGCCAGCCGTAGGATGACTGCTCAGCAGGTTGTTAGTGTGCTTTTTGAGTCATCTTCTGACCATGAATATGAGACTGACTCTGCATCTGAGGCAGAGGAGGAAGTGCAGGATTCTGGAAGTGAATTTTCTGTCAGAGATGAATCATCTGATGATGAAGCCACTCTCAGTGCTGATGAAGGGCCTGTTTTAGAGGAGGACAGTGATGTGCCAATGGTGCAGGAGCCAGCGGCTGAAAGGCTTCCCATTGGAAGACCTGACGCATGGGTTGCACCAAACATGGAGCAGCCACAGTTGCCTGCGTTTACTGGTTTTCCAGGGTGTCGAGTTAATACGGAAAACTTTTTGCCCGTCAACTTTTTTGAGTTGTTTATGGACGATATATTTTTGGAAGAGATTGTTGAGCAGACTAATTTGTATGCAGAGCAGTTTTTGAGGGACAACGCTGCCAGACTTAGGCCACACTCTAGAGCTAGCCGGTGGATTCCCACAAATCTGGAAGAGTTGAAAAAGTTCTTGGGTTTAACTTTTTTGATGGGGCTGATAAGGAAGCCGTCGCTGTCTTCATATTGGTCTACTAGTCCCTTGATGGCAACTGCTATATTTCCTGCCATCATGAGTCGTAACCGGTATGAGCTTCTTCTTCGGATGTTGCATTTTGTAGATAATGCTTTAGCCTTGCCACGAGATCATCCTGATTCTGACCGTCTTTTTAAGATTAGACCTGTCCTTGATCATTTGGTAGATCGGTTTTCAGAGATCTATGTTCCAGGGAAAGAAATATCTGTAGATGAGTCTTTGGTCCTGTTCAAGGGTCGTTTGGTTTTTAGGCAGTACATTCCTAGCAAGAGGGCACGGTATGGAATTAAATTGTATATGCTGTCAGAAAGTAGAACAGGATATGTTTATAATTTCCGGGTCTACACTGGTAGGGATTCCAATATTGACCCCCCTGGTTGTCCTCCCACTTTTGGAGTTAGTGAGAAAATTGTGTGGGAACTTGGTAGACGACTGTTTAACAAAGGTCACCATTTATATGTAGATAACTTCTACACTGGAGTTCGGTTGTTCAAGGAGTTGTTCAGAGTGGACACTGTTGCTTGTGGCACAATCCGCTCTAATCGGAAAGGCTATCCAAAAGAGCTTGTCTGTAAAAAACTTGAGAAGGGACAGTGCAGTGCCTTGCGGAATGATGAGCTGCTAGCTCTGAAATTTGTAGACAAGAGGGATGTATACATGCTAAGCACCATCCATGATGAGAGTACTTCACCTGTGGCTGTTTGGGGTCAGGTTGCCGAAGTGCGCAAACCTGTGTGCATCTTAGACTATAATAAGCACATGGGTGGTGTTGATAGAGTAGATCAGAGGTTAGAACCTTACACTGCTGCTCGTAAGTCTTATGTGTGGTATAAGAAATTAGCACTTCACTTGTTCCACTTGGCAACTTTTAATGCTTTTGTTGTGTTTAAGGATAGTTCTCCAGAGTCAAGGATGACATTTGTGAAATTTCAGGAGTCTATCATAGCTAGCCTTGTTGTGCTGGAACAGGCAAGAGTTCCTAGAGAAGCAGTGGTGGAGGATGTGGCTAGATTGAAAGATCGTCACTTTGCTGAGCACATTCCTCCCACGGCCAAAAAAAACTTTCCTGCTAAGAGATGTAGAGTCTGTGCTCGAAGAGGTATCAGGAAGGAGACTAGGATGTACTGCCCTGATTGTCCTTCAAAGCCTGGGCTGTGTGTGGGTGGCTGTTTCAGGAGCTACCACACACAGAAGAATTACTGGGAAATTCCGTGAGCGTAAACTGGTGTTTTATATTTTTATATGTTCGGTTTCACGGTTGGCATTAGTCATGTATTCAGTTAGAGCTTTTGTGTTTGTAGTTTTGTACTAATTTATGATTAGTGGTTTCTTTGTTGTTTAAAAACAAAAAAAAGGGGATGGCATGTGTAGAGTGGCGCTTGGCTGGCGGCGTGGGTGGGGTGGCGCTTGGCTGGCGGTGTGGGTGGGGTGGTGCTTGGCTGGCGGTGTGTGTGGGGTGGCGCTTGGCTGGCGGTGTGTGTGGGATGGCGCTGGGCTGGCGGTGTGTGTGGGGTGGCGCTTGGCTGGCGGTGTGTGTGGGGTGGCGCTTGGCTGGCGGTGTGTGTGGGGTGGCGCTTGGCTGGTGGTGTGTGTGGGGTGGCGCTTGGCTGGCGGTGGGTGGGGGGTGGCGCTTGGCTGGCAGTGCCGGCCAAACGCCAGTCCACACACTCATCAGCTGGTGTGATTGCTGTATCAGGCATGTGGGCGTATGAAAGTGATGGGCCCTTGACTGGCGCTGTCTGTGGATGCGAGTCTTGTAATGTGCTGGGCCCGTGGCTGGCGGCGTGAATGGTCTAGTGCATGTCATGTATGAAAGGTGTGTGAATGGACTGTAAAGCGGTTGGTGCCTTGTCGTGGCTTTACAGCTCACGAGCTGTGAGTCATTGGTTCAGTTTTTTGGCCTTTCAGTTATTACCAGTGCATTTCACTTTTGTGAAATCTCTTGTTAATAAAATTTGATCTACTGAACCATCACTCACCCTCGTGCCAAATCCAACCAGTATGTGTAGTACAAATGACAAAACCTGCTCCGCTGTAATCAGGCGTCGCAGCACACTTGAGACACGCTAGGTGCCTCGGGTGGGACCCCGATGATGAAGCATGCCACCAACTTGGTTGGTGGGTGAGGGGTCTTCTTCACATAACCTAAGTGTGTTTCTTTTCACAATTTTAGTGTTTGGCACATCACGGACGTATGTGCACACATCAAAGTGATATATTCCAAAAATACCTGTGTTTGGGGGGGAGGGCCCACCTATGTTTTTGGTCCTGGGTGCGGCCATCATGTAGGGAAACCTACAAAACCCAGAAACTTTTTAAAACTAGGCACCCCAAGGAGTCTAGGGAGGTGTGGCTTGCGTGGCTCCCCCAACATTTTCTTACCCAGACTCCTCTGTAAACCTCAAAATTTGCATAAAAAAGCATATTTTCCTGATTTTTCTTAGTAGGATCACCGCTCCAGCACAAAATTCCTACTCCCCAGTTTTCCCCTCAGTCTCCCAAGTAAAATGACACCTCACTTATGTGGGTCCCCAAAGCAGAGTCCGTCTAAAGATGTATAAAGGAATATGCCCTTATAAACTTGCTGTGCTATCCCTTCTATCCCTTCAGGTTTTGGGCCTTATTCTGTTGCAGGCACCTGGCCCACCCACACAAGTGAGGTATCATTTTTATCGGGAGACTTGGGGGAACGCTGGTTGGAAGGAAATTTGTGGCTCCTATCAGATTCCAGAACTTTCTGCCACAGAAATGTGAGGAACATTTGTTTTTTTAGCCAAATTTTGAGGTTTGCAAAGGATTCTGGGTAACAGAACCTGGTCCGAGCCCCGCAAGTCACCCCTCCTTGGATTCCCCTAGGTCTCTAGTTTTCAGAAATGCACATGTTTGGTAGGTTTCCCTAGGTGCCGTCTGAGCTACAGGCCAAAATCCACAGGTAGGCACTGTTTTCTTTCAAAAAATGGGATGTGTCCACGTTGCGCTTTGGGGTGTTTCCTGACGCGGGCGCTAGACCTACCCACGCAAGTGAGGTATCATTTTTATCGGGAGACTTGGGGGAACGCTGGGTGGAAGGAAATTTGTGGCTCCTCTCAGATTCCAGAACTTTCTGCCACAGAGATGTGAGGAACATGTGTTTTTTTAGCCAAATTTTGAGGTTTGCAAAGGATTCTGGGTAACAGAACCTGGTCCGAGCCCCGCAAGTCACCCCTCCTTGGATTCCCCTAGGTCTCTAGTTTTCAGAAATGCACAGGTTTGGTAGGTTTCCCTTGGTGCCGGCTGAGCTAGAGGCCAAAATCTACAGGTAGGCACTTCGCAAAAAACACCTCTGTTTTCTTCCAAAATTTAGGATGTGTCCACGTTGCGCTTTGGGGTGTTTCCTGTCGCGGGCGCTAGGCCTACCCACGCAAGTGAGGTATCATTTTTATCGGGAGACTTGGGGGAACGCTGGGTGGAAGGCAATTTGTTGCTCCTCTCAGATTCCAGAACTTTCTGCCACAGAAATGTGAGGAACATGTGTTTTTTTAGCCAAATTTTGAGGTTTGCAAAGGATTCTGGGTAACAGAACCTGGTCCGAGCCCCGCAAGTCACCCCTCCTTGGATTCCCCTAGGTCTCTAGTTTTCAGAAATGCACAGGTTTGGTAGGTTTCCCTAGGTGCCGGCTGAGCTAGAGGCCAAAATCTACAGGTAGGCACTTCGCAAAAAACACCTCTGTTTTCTTCCAAAATTTAGGATGTGTCCACGTTGCGCTTTGGGGTGTTTCCTGTCGCGGGCGCTAGGCCTACCCACGCAAGTGAGGTATCATTTTTATCGGGAGACTTGGGGGAACGCTGGGTGGAAGGCAATTTGTTGCTCCTCTCAGATTCCAGAACTTTCTGCCACAGAAATGTGAGGAACATGTGTTTTTTTAGCCAAATTTTGAGGTTTGCAAAGGATTCTGGGTAACAGAACCTGGTCCGAGCCCCGCAAGTCATCCCTCCTTGGATTCCCCTAGGTATCTAGTTTTCAGAAATGCACAGGTTTGGTAGGTTTCCCTAGGTGCCGGCTGAGCTAGAGGCCAAAATCTAAAGGTAGGCACTTCGCAAAAAACACCTCTGTTTTTTTCCAAAATTTAGGATGTGTCCACGTTGCGCTTTGGGGTGTTTCCTGTCGCGGGCGCTAGGCCTACCCACGCAAGTGAGGTATCATTTTTAGCGGGAGACTTGGGGGAACGCTGGGTGGAAGGAAATTTGTGGCTCCTCTCAGATTCCAGAACTTTCTGCCACAGAAGTGTGAGGAACATGTGTTTTTTTAGCCAAATTTTGAGGTTTGCAAAGGATTCTGGGTAACAGAACCTGGTCCGAGCCCCGCAAGTCACCCCTCCTTGGATTCCCCTAGGTCTCTAGTTTTCAGAAATGCACAGGTTTGGTAGGTTTCCCTAGGTGCCGGCTGAGCTAGAGGCCAAAATCTACAGGTAGGCACTTCGCAAAAAACACCTCTGTTTTCTTCCAAAATTTAGGATGTGTCCACGTTGCACTTTGGGGTGTTTCCTGTCGCGGGCGCTAGGCCTATCCACGCAAGTGAGGTATCATTTTTATCGGGAGACTTGGGGGAACGCTGGGTGGAAGGCAATTTGTTGCTCCTCTCAGATTCCAGAACTTTCTGCCACAGAAATGTGAGGAACATGTGTTTTTTTAGCCAAATTTTGAGGTTTGCAAAGGATTCTGGGTAACAGAACCTGGTCCGAGCCCCGCGAGTCACCCCTCCTTGGATTCCCCTAGGTCTCTAGTTTTCAGAAATGCACAGGTTTGGTAGGTTTCCCTAGGTGCCGTCTGAGCTAGAGGCCAAAATCTACAGGTAGGCACTTCGCAAAAAACACCTCTGTTTTTTTCCAAAATTTAGGATGTGTCCACGTTGCGCTTTGGGGTGTTTCCTGTCGCGGGCGCTGGGCCTACCCACGCAAGTGAGGTATCATTTTTATCGGGAGACTTGGGGGAACGCTGGGTGGAAGGAAATTTGTGGCTCCTCTCAGATTCCAGAACTTTCTGCCACAGAAATGTGAGGAACATGTGTTTTTTTAGCCAAATTTTGAGGTTTGCAAAGGATTCTGGGTAACAGAACCTGGTCCGAGCCCCGCAAGTCACCCCATCTTGGATTCCCCTAGGTCTCTAGTTTTCAGAAATGCACAGGTTTGGTAGGTTTCCCTGGGTGCCGGCTGAGCTAGAGGCCAAAATCTACAGGTAGGCACTTCGCAAAAAACACCTCTGTTTTCTTCCAAAATTTTGGATGTGTCCACGTTGCGCTTTGGGGTGTTTCCAGTCGCGGGCGCTAGGCCTACCCACGCAAGTGAGGTATCATTTTTATCGGGAGACTTGGGGGAACGCTGGGTGGAAGGCAATTTGTTGCTCCTCTCAGATTCCAGAACTTTCTGCCACAGAAATGTGAGGAACATGTGTTTTTTTAGCCAAATTTTGAGGTTTGCAAAGGATTGTGGGTAACAGAACCTGGTCCGAGCCCCGCAAGTCACCCCTCCTTGGATTCCCCTAGGTCTCTAGTTTTCAGAAATGCACAGGTTTGGTAGGTTTCCCTAGGTGCCGGCTGAGCTAGAGGCCAAAATCTACAGGTAGGCACTTCGCAAAAAACACCTCTGTTTTCTTCCCAAATTTTGGATGTGTCCACGTTGCGCTTTGGGGTGTTTCCTGTCGCGGGCGCTAGGCCTACCCACGCAAGTGAGGTATCATTTTTATCGGGAGATTTGGGGGAACGCTGGCTGGAATGAAATTTGTGGCTCCTCTCAGATTCCAGAATTTTCTGCCACAGAAATGTGAGGAACATGTGTTTTTTTAGCCAAATTTTGAGGTTTGCAAAGGATTCTGGGTAACAGAACCTAGTCCGAGCCCCGCAAGTCACCCCATCTTGGATTCCCCTAGGTCTCTAGTTTTCAGAAATGCACAGGTTTGGTAGGTTTCCCTGGGTGCCGGCTGAGCTAGAGGCCAAAATCTACAGGTAGGCACTTCGCAAAAAACACCTCTGTTTTCTTCCAAAATTTTGGATGTGTCCACGTTGCGCTTTGGGGTGTTTCCTGTCGCGGGCGCTAGGCCTACCCACGCAAGTGAGGTATCATTTTTATCGGGAGAGTTGGGGGAACGCTGGGTGGAAGGAAATTTGTGGCTCCTCTCAGATTCCATAACTTTCTGCCACAGAAATGTGAGGAACATGTGTTTTTTTAGCCAAATTTTGAGGTTTGCAAAGGATTCTGGGTAACAGAACCTGGTCCGAGCCCCGCAAGTCACCCCATCTTGGATTCCCCTAGGTCTCTAGTTTTCAGAAATGCACAGGGTTGGTAGGTTTCCCTAGGTGCCGGCTGAGCTAGAGGCCAAAATCTACAGGTAGGCACTTCGCAAAAAACACCTCTGTTTTCTTCAAAAATTTTGGATGTGTCCACGTTGCGCTTTGGGGTGTTTCCTGTTGCGGGCGCTAGGCCTATCCACACAAGTGAGGTATCATTTTATCGGGAGACTTGGGGGCACGCTGGGTGGAAGGAAATTTGTGGCTCCTCTCAGATTCCAGAACTTTCTGCCACAGAAATGTGAGGAACATGTGTTTTTTTAGCCAAATTTTGAGGTTTGCAAAGGATTCTGGGTAACAGAACCTGGTCCGAGCCCCACAAGTCACCCCTCCTTGGATTCCCCTAGGTCTCTAGTTTTCAGAAATGCACAGGTTTGGTAGGTTTCCCTGGGTGCCGGCTGAGCTAGAGGCCAAAATCTACAGGTAGGCACTTCGCAAAAAACACCTCTGATTTCTTTCAAAAAAATGGGATGTGTCCACGTTGTGTTTTGGGGCGTTTCCTGTCGCGGGCGCTAGGCCTACCCACACAAGTGAGGTATCATTTTTATCGGGAGACTTGGGGGAACATAGATTAGCAAAACAAGTGCTATTGCTCCTTGTCTTTCTCTACATTTTTTCCTTCCAAATATAGGAGAGTGTGTAAAAAAGACATCTATTTGAGAAATTCCCTATAATTCACATGCTAATATGGTCACCCCGGAATTCAGAGATGTGCAAATAACCACTGCTCCTCAGCACCTTATCTTGTGCCCTTTTTGGAAATGCAAAGGTTTTCTTGATAGCAATTTTTTACTCTTTATATTTCAGCAAATTAATTGCTGTATACCCGGTATAGAATGAAAACGCACTGCAGGGTGCAGCTCATTTATTGGCTCTGGGTTCCTCGGGTTCTTGATGAACCTACAAGCCCTATATATCCCCGCAACCAGAGGAGTCCAGCAGACGTAACGGTATATTGCTTTCCATAATCTGACATTGCAGGGAAAAATTACAGAGTAAAACGTAGAGAAAAATTGATGGTTTTTTCACCTCAATTTCAATATTTTTCTTTTTCAGTTCTTATTTTCTGTAGGAAACCCTTGTAGGATCTACACAAATTACCCCTTGCTGAATTCAGAATTTTGTCTACTTTTCAGAAATGGTTAGGTTTCTGGGATCCAGCATTGGTTTCATGCCCATTCCTGTCACTGACTGGAAGGAGGCTGAAAGCACAAAAAAATGCAAAAATGGGGTATGCCCCAGTAAAATGCCAAAATTGTGTTGAAAAATTGGGTTTTCTGATTCAAGTCTGCCTGTTCCTGAAAGCTAGGAAGCTGCTGAGGTTAGCACTGCAAACCCTTTGTTGATGCCATTTTCAGGGGGAAATCCACAAGCCTTCTTCTGCAGCCACTTTTTCCAATTTTTTTGAAAAAAACGAAATTTTCACTGTATTTTGGCCAATTTCTTGGCCTCCTTCAAGGGAACCCACAAAGTCTGGGTACCTCTAGAATCCCTCGGATGTTGGAAAAAAAGGACGCAAATTTGGCTTGGTTAGCTTATGTGGACAAAAAGTTATGAGGGCCTAAGCGCGAACTGCCCCAAATAGGCAAAAAAAGGCCTGGCACAGGAGGGGGAAAAGGCCTGGCAGCGAAGGGGTTAAGTTATACATGTCCTGGTGGTGAAAAACTCTTAAATCTGTGTCTCACCACTGCAGGGCTAATCGTCTCCATAGGTTAACATTATGATTAACCTATTACATCTTATAAGTGTCATTCTCAAACAGGAAGAGATAGACTTTTCGAGTTTGGTGTTTCGTAACGTAAGGTGAAGTGGGATTTTAAATTGCAATTCTGAAAATGACACTTTAAAAAAGTTTGCATTTTCTTGCTTTAGCCATTTGGTTCCTGCTGCCTGTTTCTGATCACATGTCTGGGGGTAGGGGACAGCTGGGCTTTGTGTACAAAACACACAAAGGGAGCTTAGGTGTGACTTGATCAGCCGTCTGTGTCCTGATGGGCCATCCTGGGCAAGATGGGAGGGAGGAGCTCGTAGGTTGTGTCCTGTCCACACACAAAGGGCTGCATACCCCTACCCCCTAGTGAGTGTCGAGACAAGGCAGGACATATGTGCAATTTAAAGGGCTATCTTTGAATTCTCCCCACATCAAAGACATGACTGGTTTAAGAACTGGATCTCTAACTCAGTACTCTTCTGGACCTGTGGATACTCTTCCAGGAAGAATGTCTGCTGTGCCACTGAAGGCTTGCCAATCTGCTGTGACTGCTGTTTGCTGAACTCCTGCTTTTCTGTGCTGACCTGTGCCCGCTGCCCTCTTGCCTGGGAGTGAGAAAGACTGGACCTGAATCTCTCCAACCCAGAACCCAGAGTGACTCCAAGGGCTAGTCAGCTGGCCACCTATCCTGAAGTCTTTGGGAAATAACAGATTTCCTACCACCCTGCTCCTGCACCTGGACTCCGCCATCTGTGAGTCTGTCCTGCCAAGTGGAGCCACCCCATCATCTATTGTGGGAGCAGAATTGACGCATCACCAGTGGTGTATGGAGAAAATCGATACACCACCTCTACTCCCTGGGTCGGAACCAGCACAAACAGGATTCCATTGTTGCTGTACCTCACATCACAACACTAGTGCATCACCTTCTTGGTGCAAGGTCCTCACATTCCTGTCAATGACAACCACACCAACGACACAGGAACTCTGCATTGAGCCTCTACGTTCATTGGGACTGACACATTGCCTCGATTGCACTGCAGTAGGATATCGAACCGCAGGTTCACTGCTTCTCTGGACTGATTCATCACTGCTGTTGTGCAGGAAAAAGTGACACATCCCCTCTATTGTGTCCTGGTCCACCCAGATATTCCCGGTTGGCACTTTTTCATTCTGAGCGGTATTTTACAGTTTAATTTTTAAACATTCGGAACTCAAGGTCTGCTTATTGGATGTTTGTTGTTTTAGTCTTGTTTAATTTATTCAATTAAGTTCTATTTTCTAACATGGTGTGGGATCCTTTTGTGTGGTGTTTTCACTGTTTTACTGTTTCAAGTGTTGCATAAATACTTTACACATGACTTTCAAGTTAATCCTGACTGCTCTGTGCCAAGCTACGAGAGTATGAGTACAGGTTGTTGGGTTTTGCTTGTGCTTTACCCTGACAAGAATTGTGGTTGTGTCTTGACCAGAGCTCTCACCGCAGTCAACCAACAGCCCAATCTTTAATCCTGGTCAATCATTTGTCACAAGGTTTGTGGGTTAAAAAACATTTATACACAGGGTCCAAACCCTAAAATGTGCCCCTTTGAAATAGGAATTTGCAAACAACTTCTACACCAATTTAGCAAATCTGAAAAACTTTTCAAACCTTTAATATATTAGAAAAAGCTTTTCTTTCACCCACAAACCCTCTGATTCAGTAAAAAGGAGGGTTTGCAACTGGTAAAGGGCTTTGTTGTTCAGGCTCCTGCTCTTTTTCAGACAATGATAACTGTTAATTTTGATGAGTCTAAGAAGTGAGAGTTGAATAGCTTTTTTAAGTACTAAAGGATACGGCCACTGGAAATACACAGTGCCCAAAGTCCAATATGTACTACAAGTAAAGTTAATTTGATTTGCACAGGGAATGAGTGCAGCCATTGGTTCTTTCCCAGTGCGCATTAAGAACAGCTGCAGTCTGTGTGCAATGGGCACGGGATCAGGGTACCAGATAGAGTGTAGTGGTGCAAGCCATTCCATGTGGCTGCCAAGCATAGCCATTCCAAGTGTTTACTGCTGGCAGATGTATTTTGACTACAGTACACGGCTGAAGTTTATGACCTGCAAAATCAGAAGTGAGGTTTCATCAAAACCAGCCATAAAATGTGAAAAGTATTGTTTTAATGTTTTGGGCACAATTATAATCTATGAATTTATTTCAATAGTTGGCCAAAATCACACTGGCCCTAGCAATTTATCTATTTAACTGAAGATAACGTTAGACAGCACAACATAATACATGTGATTCTGTAATCCCTGTATAAACAGCAGTACCCAATTTCTTTGTAATCAGAAATTTGTGACTCACTCAGTCACAGATTATAAAGAAAAGACGTCAGAACTTGGCTATTACGAGTTATTACAGTTGAGTTCTGCTGTGACAATGACTGCTGCTAGAGCCAGTAGCCAAGGTGAAAGGCAGGTTAGGTCATTGAGCAGCTGCTGTTTAAAGCAATGAAAACCTAATGTTCTTTTCATCTGCCCTAGCTATTTCTCAGTTTACAATGACATGCATTCCTTAGATAGAGAAAAGCTAGAATCTTTCCTTACACATTCTGAGCTAGCGCATATTTAAAAAAAAACTGACTTCTACTGAACTGTTTCTAATAATTGTTTGCAACAAATAAGTGACATGTTTTTGATGTGTTTAATTTTGCACTAGAGGTTTTATCTTTCTCCTTCATGTTTGTAAACATCCTCAATCTTTCATATAACTGCGTAGTACCATAAATGTATAAGTATGGCAGAGGTTACTTTATCCTTTATATACTACAGCACATAGCAATATTATAATAAAGTACTGTTTTCAATAGATATTGTGCTGTTTTAAAAAGAAACATAATTTACAAATAATTCTGCCTCACTCTGAATAATGTCATGAGAACATCACATTCAATTTATAGAGTCAGGTGCCATTTATAATGTTTGCCTCTATAGTTTTGCATTACACCCATCCTATTCATACAACCAAAGGACCTGCAGGACAGGGGTGACAGTAGGAAACACAGGAGCAAACTTCCCCATGCCCACACCCACAAGTCCCACCTTTTGTCTGCCTTGGAACTTCCTGCAATGGGAAGGGAGCTTTGCAGTTTGCTGGAACCAGAAAGACAAAGCTAGTTTTTGGCTAATTTGCTTTGTGGTTGCAGCCCTGTGTAGCCTGGGGGTTTTCTTCCTGCAGCAACAGCCCTCTTTCTTTAGTTTCATTTTTGGGGACGAGCCTGCAAGTGCATGCAGTTGTGCATGCGACTCGTATGTGAGACGCTGTTGTATTCACTAAAGAGCTTGGAGACCACCTGTTGCTCCCTATTTGTTGGTTTGTGTGACACTCTTCTTTACAGCCTCGTAATTTGTTAAGACATGTCTGGCATAATTTCCATTCCTCTGTGTGGAGCAGGGATCAAGCACTAATTGATTTCAACTTGATTAGTGCCCGTCCACTGCTCCCGACGTGATCGAGGTACAATTTTATTCTAACTTCCATTGCACAGCAAACAGAAGGCTGGTGACTGGCAAAAATGTGCCCAGCAGGTCAAACAAAATTGCAAAGTTTTATTTTTTAAAGCTAAAATGATTGTATTTTTTTAAGTCGTCTTTTCTCCGTTTCCACGCATATTTTTATTTTTTTTTGCTCATTGGCGCTGTTTTAAAAGCTGACAATTAACTTGTTTGAAATATGCGAGACCTATTGTATTTCAAATGCTTGTTTTAAAATATTTTGGCCAGCTGCGCACTTTGCACACCTGATGAGCTTTTTATAACGATATGCTAAGTTTTGAAGCACTAAACCTTACAAGTTTGCAGATTCCTATAAGCAACCAAAACACATGGATGCTCATTATTTATTCTCTGTACACATAGGGGGTCATTCTGACCTTGGCGGTCTTTTCGCAAGACCGCCGAGTTACCGCCGCGGTGAAGACCGCCGACCGCGGCGGTATGCCGCTGTGCGCATTCTGACCGCTGGGAGCGTTCCGCCGGAAAACCGCCAGCAGCCACACTGGCGGTCGGCGGGAAAGTGGAGACTGGTCAACCTCCACCGCCACGCCATTAGAACACCGCCCACAGAATTACGACCCACATTTCTGTGTGGCGGTCTTCTGTTGGCGGTCTTCTGTTGGCGGTCACCTCCCCATGGCTCCTGTCACCTCCCGGAGGACCAACGCACAAGGTAAGTTGATCGTCCGTGAGGGGAGGGGGTGGGGAGGTGTTGTGTGATGTGTGCGTGCATGGGGGTGTGCGTGTGAGTGTGTAGAGGGGGTGTGTGAGTGCGTGCATGCGGGCGGGGAGTGCTGCTGTGCCTATGGGCAATGTGTGTAGTTCGGCGGGTGCGCATGTCGGCATGTATGTGTGCGGGTATGTGTCCCCGTTGTGTATGTGTGTGTGTAGGGGGTGTGTATATGTGCATGTTGGGGGTGTGTGCATGTCGGGGTGCGTGTATGTGCATGTCGGGGTGGGGGTGGGGAGGGGGTTCCCTGGCCCCGATAGTGCCTACCGCCATGGTTCGCATGGCGGTTCCCGAACGCCAGAAACCGCGGCGGTAAGCAGGGTCATGATACCGTTGGCGGTCTTGGGTCGACCGCCGGACCGGAGTGCGCAGACTCCAGCCCGTCGGTCATGACCGCCGTGGCTGTCGGAGTGGGGAAGTGGCGGTCGGTCGCGGCGGTGACCGCCGCGGTCAGAATGCCATTTTTAATACCGCCGGTCTGTTCGCTGTCCGACCGCCGCCTCTCCGCCGACCGCCAAGGTCAGAATGAGGGCCATAGTTATCTGACGGAATACTATAATAGCAAAACTATAGCCAAGGTTACGTTAAAACTTCCACTGGGAATAGATCAAGAGACATATGGTCATCACGCCATGTTATCTGTGTACTCAATGTTAATCCCTGGTGTAATAAAGGAATATGGGTCAAATGTATTAAAGTTACATTTGCATTACCTAAATAGCAAATATTAAGAACTCGCTATTTAGGTATTGTAAAATGGAAAGTAACAAAATAGAGATTCCCTAATAGCGATTAGTTAAAATTCACAATCGCTATCAGGAAATCGCTATTAAGGAATGAGGCTCCATTTGTTCCTATGGGCCTCAAGGCCCATAGGTGCGAAAGGTTGTGCATTTCCTAATTTGCAAATTCCTTCTAGGAATTTGCAAATTAGGTAATGTGAAACCAAGGGTGCTAAGGGCCTAAGGACCCCTTTGATGCACCCCCCCCCCAAAAAAAACTGTGCACTTGTAAAGCATTTTTTAAAAGTGCACGTTGTTATCACCACCTTGGAGTTGGTGATTATGCATTTCCTATAAGCCCAGTTCTCATTCAGGAAATGAACGATACATGTACATAGGAAATCACAAATAGGAATTCCCTATTTGTGATTTCCTATTTAAGGAATCGCAAATTGTAATTCCCTAATCCGAGTTGCAACTTTAGGGAACTACTAAAAATTGTGATTTTCCAATATTGGACTGTGATGCCTTTCATACATTGTGAAAGGCTATTTTAAATTCACAAACAGTGGAATCTTGTGATTCGCACCGTTTGCGAATGCAAAATGTTTCGATACATCTGGCCCATTGTGCTTTGTATTCAGAGGGGATAGTAGTAATATGCGATTTTGTCTTGTGCCTCAGTCACCAATTGCAATTCTTTTGTTATACCCATGCTGTTATTTAAACCTGTGTCCTGCAGTCTACTCATGATCCACGCAGAAGGCACAGTACTGACACAGACACTCATTTTAACACATATGCATATCACTTGAATTAAATGTAAAGATCCACAGCATGTTATTTCTATTTAATCTAACGCAAAATGCAATTGTTCATATTTCATAATGTGCATGAACCTTGGAGTAGGAAGAAAATAAAACAAACCACTACTATGTATGTGATGAAATTGAACGCACATTTACTTTTTAAATGTAAAATCTTTACTGACTGCATTTGTCATTTCAGTGCTTTTAGAAATCACACCCTCTACTCCTCTTGGCCCCCTCCCCTCTTTACCCAAGCTTGTACAGAAGCAATGAGAGAGATTGCAATTAATGGAGTGAGTAGGCGGCAAGAGAAAGAGTTAGCGAAAGAGGGAAAAAGTGTAGAGAGGTATAGAGAAAAAAAAGACAAAGAAATAGAGGCATGGAGATAGGGCTGCTGCCATACCAATGTGCTGTAAACGTCTTGCTAGCCAAGTGGGGGAGTTTCTCTAGGCACACATGGACCCTTGCTTCACTTTTAAATTACTACATTTCTTACTCTTCTTAAAAAGGTTTAGCACCCAGTGGGACCTCCGGAGACCATCATCCACAGTTCTACCTGTAACTGAAGTAGGTCCAGCATCACGGTTTGCTGGCTTCTGGATGTTTTGTCCAGATTTAGATGTTTTTTTCAGGCCTGGTCCATCTAATCAATTTCTGCAATGGATCTCTACTGACTGAATCTTGCAGGGCTCCTCTAGGTCTTTGTACAGGAAGAACAGTTTCATATGAACATATTGGCCCTCTTTATGTCCCTGGTGGTTGGTGATAAAGTGGCGGTAATACTGCCAACAGGCTGGCGGTAACTACAGCCAAATTATGACCACGGCGGAAAGATCTACGAAAGACAGCCAATGTACCACACCAACCGCCAGGGTGGAAACAACAGCCACCACGGCAGTGGCCGCCTACAGCCAGGCGGAAGTCAATGTTCCGCCCACCATATTATGACATGCCAAACCGCCACCTTTTCATGGGCGGTACCAACGTCATCAAAAGCCTGGCGGAAGCACTGCACAGAAGTGAGAGGACTCACCATTGGAGACATAGGAAGAACCACACCACCATGAAACCAGAACTGCATGTTTTTCCGATGATATTCTATGTTCTGCTCCACCACGAACACCAACACTGGCGAAGACGATGACGGTGACTACAGCCGCCTACCACACAAGGGAGGGGAGAGGGAAATTACAGTGACACACACATGCACAACACACACCCCATACACACAACAAGTTGCCCAAGAAAACAAGTTACCCCCCCCCCTAAATCGGCTGAAAAATGCAAGGACAAAACAATTTCACCAACGTGTTTGTAATATGATCAACACAGTAGAAATAATAAGTTAGGCAATATAACAGATATATACAAATTGACAGAAAAAGTCCTCAATTTGCGTGGGCCACATGGCCAGAAGCCAAAGTCCAAGGCCCCACTTGTCACCTGCTTCAACACGGAGAGAACACTGAAGAGGAATCAGTTGGTAAATAGGCAGGCACTTAAGGGGGGGGGCACCACAGCTGGGAGATGAAACAAGACCACTCATTCTGGAGAGGCAACATGCCCTGTGCTCGTGGTCCTGGGGAGTGATGGGCCACAGTCTCTCAAGTGGGTGTCTTGCCACTGGTTCTGGAGAGGGCAACATGCCCTGTTCTCCTGGTCCTGGGGAGTGATGGGCCACAGTCAATCGAGTGGGTGTCTTGCCCACTGGTTCTGGTGGGGGCAACATGCCCTGTGCTCTTGGTCCTGGGGAGTGATGGGCCACAGTCTCTTGAGTGGCTGTCTTGCCCACTGGTTCTGGAGGGGGCAACATGCCCTGTCCTCTTGGCCCTGGGGAGTGATGGGCCACAGTCTCTCGAGTGGGTGTCTTGCCCACTGGTTCTGGAGGGGGCAGCCCACACAGCAGCACATGGAGGCAGGATTACATTGAGTCCGCAGGTGGTGAAAGCTGCACAGTGGTGGTGCTGCTGGTGGGGGTAGGCTCCTGCATATCCCATTCACCCTTGAATGGATGCACAGTGGTGGTATTGGCTGCTGTTGGGGGAAGGCTCCTGCACATCCCCTGCACCCTCGGACGGACGCACAACCATGTTTGATGGTGGGTGGTATGTCACAGTTGCTGGCCTAGGCTCCTTGCCCTTCCGGCCTGCTGGTGCAGGCTCCTTGGCCTTCCTGCCTGCTGGTGCAGGCTCCTTGGCCTTCCTACCTGCTAGTGCAGGCTCCTTGCCCTTCCTGCCTGCTAGTGCAGGCTCCTAGGCCTTTCGGGTGGCAGGTTTAGGCTCCTTGGTCTTCTTGTCTGCTGAGGCAGGCTCCTTCCCCTTTAGGCTGGCTGGTGCAGGCTCCTTCCCCTTCAGTAAATGTGGCCTGGATCCGTTTCCACCAGGAGTGGGTGTGGTTGGGACTGGGCCCATGGACTGTGTGGCTGAGGTGCTTGGCTGGGTTCGTGATACCCTGGCCATACGTGCAGGATGGGGGGGAGGGGTAGGGAAGAGGTCAATGGTGGAAAGGAAAAGTTGGGACATTGGGGCAGGAAGAGGGAAAAGGAATGGGAGCGAATGATGAGGGAGTGGTTGTTGGAGGTGTCTGTCTGCTGGATTTGGGTGCATGGCGGTATGCTGTTGTGAGATGGATGGCGGTTGGGTGTCTGAGTGCTTAGGGATGGAGGACAGACACAGTGGGAGAGGGCACAGGGGACGTGTTCATGGATGTTGTGGAGGTGTCTGCCAGTGAGGTGTGTGTTCTGCTTGGTGTGGTGATGATGCAGGTAGTGGATGATGATGTAGTGCATGCAGGTGTAAGTGTGGACGTGGTTGGGAGGGAGGTGGTGGAGGGGGAGGTGTGGGAGGCAGTGGAAATAGTGGATGTTGTTGTGTCTGCAACTGGATGGTGTTTGTGTGAGTGCCTGTGGGATGAAGTGTGGTGCTTGTGTTTGCCTGTGACACTCTTGGGTTTTGTCTTGTATGCATGCTCGTTTGTGTGTGTGCCTGGGATAGGTTGGGGTTAAGGAGAATGGGACTGGACAGTGGGAGTTGGAGGGGGGAAGGAAGAATCAGGGACAATGGCTGCCATCAGAGAGGAGGCTAGAGCCTGAATCGATCTCTGTTGGGCCGCAAATCCACTGTGAATGCCCTCCAGGAATGCAGTAGATTGCTGCATCTGGGCTGCCAGCCCCTGGATGGCATTCACAATGGTTGACTGCCCTACAGAGATGGATCTCAGGAGGTCAATAGCCTCTTCACGCAGGGCAGCAGGGCTAACTGGGGCAGGGGCTGAGGTGCCTGGGGCGAAGGAGATGCCCCCCCTCCTGGGTGAGCGGGCACGGGCATCTCGATGAGGGGCTGCTGGGAGGGTGGTGCTGGTATGGGGGTGGCTGCTATTCCTGTAGCTGGGGTGGTCAAAGAAGTGTCCGCCACCACCAGGGAGCTTCCATCGGAGGAGGTATCTGTGTCTGAAGTGTCCCCTCCAGTCTCTGCCGTGGTGCTCCCTTCGCTCTCCATCCCACTGGTGCCCTCACCGTCGGTGGACTCAGCCTCCTGGGTCCTGTGGGATGCAGCTCCTCCATCGCCGGTGTCTCTGCTCCTCCGCCAGAAAGACAGGATGGCAAAACAAGAAAGGGGGGGAAGAGACAAAGGATACACTTGATTAATGTCTGAACCAACACCACTGTTGGCGTACACAGTACCCTCACACACAGGGAACAGCCCTGCGCACTATGCAATGTACTACCAGAGAAATAGCTTGCCTCCAAGGCATGGGGAGGGGCACAGACCACCAAATGCAGCACACCTGGGACCCACACAGCCCTGACCAGTAGTGGATGCCTACAAGCTAGGTAGCAGGCTTATCCTTTTAGAGCCATAGCCACCAGGAAACCTACACTGCAATGTCAGGCCTGGCCTACAGGCTCCATTGACACACATCCACCACCTGGATACCACCCTATCATGGGTAAGTTGTAATGATGGGCACTGTTCAGGAATCCTAAGAGTTTCCACTCCATGATTGTTCAGATGGTGCATGATGCCTTTGTCCTGAGGAATAGCAGCATTCCAAATGTGATGGGCCAACTACAGAGGCATAGGGTGTGGCTAATAGGTGAGCCCTGGTTCCCACCCAGTAGATGTTGGCGAATGGGTATGGTGTGTGGATAAATGTTGTCCCTCAATAATTGCAGGTGACTCCGGTTAAACCTGTCATGGCTGCTGACCCCTGTGAGGAATGCCAGGACAAGGGCAGAAGAACGTTATAAGGAAGCACAGGGGTGAACCAGAAGGATCATTGAAAGGTCCTTTGGCCTCCTGAAGGCCAGGTTTCGGAGCCTCCATCTAACAGGAGGTTCCCTGTGCTACTCACCAAAGAAGGTCTCCCAGATAGTGGTGGCATGCTGCATGTTGCATAACCTGGCCCTCAGACGCTGTGTCCAATTCCTGTAGGAAGAGGAGGCTGGAGATGCCCTGTGCCAGCAGTAGAGCCTGTGGACAGTAAGGATGAGGAGGCAGAGAATGAGGATGAGGACAACAGAACATATGTGATCCGTCAATACTTCTAATGACACACAGGTAGGACAGTGTTACTTCACATTTCAATGACTTTGGATGTAATTTGTGTGGCAATGGCATGCTGATATTTCCCACTTCTATGTCCACTTACTGTTCCCTCTGGCAATTCATTTTGCAGATGTTGGTGACCTGACATATACTCCTGGTGTGATCACTACAGCCAGCTACAGGTCATTAATCTATGCTCATTCTCTGTACAGTTGATTTGCAATGTTTGTACCTCTTTCAATGAATACATATCTGATATACATGACATACTCCAAATGTTTTTTTTTCAAAGGGTGTTTATTGAATTGCTAATATATAGCGGGAAAGTGCAATGGGATGGGGTGATGATGGAGGAAAGTCCAGGGTATTGTTCCAGTCCGTTTGTAGCACAAGTGTATTGTCCAAGGGGAGGTGCCTGCACTATCCAGTCCCCCAACTGAAGAGGCCCACAGTGATGACAGAAACTCTGGCCTTCAGGATCTGGAAGACATACCTGGCCCATCAGGAACCACCTGACAGCCGGTTCCCCAAGCCCAGTCACACACCACCACAGAGCCTCCCCCATCAGGAAGCACCACCACAGCACCCACCCAGCAGGCCCATACCCTTGTCCTCAGGACACGTCAATCAGCAGTGTGTCCACCACTACAGGGACCCCAAGCCACCCCACAAACACAGGACAATCAGGGACCTGGGATCAGTGGCAGTGGGCAAATGGTTCAGGGGACAGAGGCACAGGACAATAGGGAAGCTGGGATGACTGCTGTGCGACAGGGGGAGGACAGGCCCAGGGAACCGACTCTCCAGGAGGCACTCACCAACATCCTGGGAGCATACTACCATTCCAAGGAGACGATGGGTCAGATATTGGACAAGTTGCAGGAGACCCAGCGGCTACAGTAGGGACAGTTCCTGGGGATCATGGAGGACTTGAAGGACATCCACACCACCCTGGTCACCATTGCAGGGGTGCTGGCAGACATGGCTAACACCATGAGGGAGGCAGAGGCACATCAGCGGGCCCCTGCCACTAGCCAAACCGATGAACAGTCTTCCACCTCCGCTGCCGCCAGTGGACAGAAGGCCCCGCACAGGAAAAACAGGCCACCAGCACCTCATCCCCTGCAGAAGGAGAACCACCGCCGGAATCTAGGCAGAAGCCAGAGAACATTGCCAAGACCGCCGCCAGGAAATAAGACTCTCCTGAATGTCACCCTTGTGTCCCACTCTGTCACCCTGTCCACCTTGAACTGCCATTGCTCCCCTTCCTATGCCCCCTTGGAAAATGCACCTGTGACACAAATAGACTGGACTCTATCCTGGACTTTCCTCCATCATCAACCCAGCCCATTACATATCCCCCTCTAATCATTAGCACTTAAATAAACACCATTTGGATAAATACAAGTATGGAGTCTGCAAATCGTTTAACCATGTATTTGTTGAACAAGCTTTACACACTGCAATATAACTGTACAGTAATGTATACATAGGAATGACCTGTAGTTGACTGCAGTCAACACAGCAGGAGCGATAGTGGGGCACAAATATCTGCAAATAGAGATGCCAAAGGGTACAGTAAGTGGCCATACAAGTGGGAAAATCAGCCTGTCACTGACAATGTCAAATACAAAACTGTCAAAGTAAAGTGTAATTACAGTGTCTTACCTGTCTGTCATTGGAAGTGCTGTCATATTATAGCACTTCTGTTATCCTCATCCTCATCCTCTGCCTCCTCATCTTCACTGTCCACAGGGTCCACTGCTGCCACACGCCCATATCCAGCCTCATACTCCTGCAGAAAAGGCACCTGGAGACGTGAGGCAAGGTTGTGCAACATACAGCATGCCATGATGATCTGGCACACCTTCTTGGGTGAATAGTACAGGGATCCACCTGTTAGATGGAGGCAACGAAACCTGGCCTTCAGGAGGCCGAATGTCCTTTCTATTATTATTCTTGTTCGCCCATGTGCCTCATTGTAACGTTCCTATGCCCTTGTCCTGGGATTCCTCACAGGGGTCAGTAGCCATGAGAGGTTGCGGTAATCAGAGTCACCTGAAAATATTGAGGGACAACTGTTAGACACAAACTAACCCTTAGGGCCCACACCATACCCATACACCAACAATCCCTGGGTGGGAACCAAGGCTCACCTATTAGCCACACCCGGTGCCTCTGGAGTTGAGCCATCACATATGGGATGCTGCTATTCTTCATGATTAAGGCATCATGCACAGACCCAGGATACTTTGCATTGACATGGGAGATATACTGGTCCGAAAGGCACACTATCTGCACATTCATGGAGTGAAAGCTCTTTCAATTTATGAACACCTGTTCATTTCTCCGGGGGGGGGGGACAAATGCAATATGTGTACCATCAATAGCCCCAATAATTTGGGGCATATGTCCCATTGAAAAGAAATCAGCTTTCACTGTGTCCAAGTCCTCCACCTGGGGGAAAACGATGTAGCTGTGCATGTGGTTAATCAGGGTAGACAACACTCTGGTCAGCACTATTGAGAACATTGGATGAGACATTCCTGCTGCCAAGCCCACTGCCACTTGGAGGGAGCCACTTGCCAGGAAATGGAGCACAGATAGGACTTGCACAAGAGGGAGGATCCCGGTGGGCTGACGGATAGCAGATATCAGGTCAGGTTCCAATTGGGCACACAGCTCTGTGATTGTGGCTCTGTCCAGCCTATAGGTGAGAATAATGTGCCTGTCCTCCATTGTTGCCAAGTCCACCAGGGGCCTGTACATGAGGGGTGAGCAGGTACGGGAAAGTCGCTGAGGGGCTGCTGGGAAGGCGGTGCTGGTATGGGGTGGCAGCTGTACCTGTAGATGGGGTGGGCACAGAGGTGTCCACCACCACCAGGGAGCTTCCATCAGAGGAGGTATCACTGTCAGAACTGATCCCTCCAGTTTCCGCTGTGGTGCTCCCCTTGCCCTCTGTCCCACTGGTGCCCTCACCGTCAGTGGATTCGGCCTCCTGGGCCCTGTGGGATGCAGCTCTCCCCATCACCGGTGCTGCTGCTCCTCCGCCAGATGATGCTAATGCACATAAGGACAGGGTGACAAAACAAAAAGGTGGGGGGACGAGACAAAGGATGCCCTTGGTCAATGGCCTCAACAACACCACGTTGGCGTACACAACATACTCACACACAGGGAACTGCCCTACACACTAGGCAATGCACTACCAGTCACAATGCTAGTCACCAGCCCATGGACAGCAATACCTAGCGCCAATTGCAGCATACCTGAGACCCACACACCCCTGCCCAGTAGTGGAGGCCTACTAGCTTGTTTGGGGGAGGTTGACATCAGACCCTGCCCAACATGTGCCCTACCCTGCACTGGCCTGGGGGCACCCACAGGCCCACATCCCCCACCCGGATGCCACCCCACCACGCGCAGGTAGTATACTGGGGCACTGTACTCATCCCTTTGTGGCTGCTGTGAGGCCCCCCAAGCACCCATCCAGCTCCGGATAGGCCACTGCCAGTATCTGGACAATCAGTGGGGGTTCAGGGTTCGACAGGCATCCCTTCCTTGTTGGGAGGCCATCCCCAGCTGGGCCTCCGCCGTCTCCTGTGCCCAGCATCTTAGGCCCTCCCCCGTTTGTGACAGTGGGTGCTCCGCCTGCCGTAGACCCCCAGGGTCTGCACATCTTTGGTGATGGCACGCCATATACCTTTTTTTGATGAGCGTTGACCTGCAGAGAAATACACATAGGAAAAGGTACAAGTCAGACCGTCCTGCCTGTTACACTCATGGCCCACCATAGCTCTTACATCCCCCTATGCACAGACACTGTCCACCATGCATGCAGCATGCTGCCCATGGCCCTTACCCCAACCCCCCATATGAGGCCCTCACACACAGCACTCCATGCATTCATGCCCCATTCATCGTGCTCACAGTGTACTCACCTGTTGGTCTGGAGGCCCATACAGCATTTGGTACTCGGGTAGGACCCTTTCCCCCAGTCCCTCCACCTCTGCAACGGTGAAGGCAGGTTGTCCTTTCCCCAGTGACTCGAGCCATGGTCGGTCCTAGACACAGGTCACAGCAGCACTTGCAGTGCAGGTCCTCTCCTGTTGAAGGTCAGGTAGCAAGTGAGTGAACAGATAGAAAACGGTGGTCACGTACGCGGCGGTGCGAACCGTCATCGCCAGCATACATCACCATTGGCCACTGTAACCCATAGGGCTGAATGGGATCCAATGAGGAGTTGCACTGCGGTTTTTGACCAACTCCCGCAACGGCGCACAACGTCAGCAGTATTACCTCATTTCCACATGTCCCTCCACACAGGACAGGCGGACGCCATTTCGGGGGAGGGCAGGCCATGTCACCTAACTGAGTCACATTACACATAGGCACCATTTGGGTCTATACAACAATATTGTGTCACAGTCACAACATGCAATGCAGTATAGTGTTTGGAAATATGGAATACTGACCAGCTACTCACTGTTTGACCCCTAGATTGCAACCGCTGCAGATAGGAAGGACAGGAGGCCTGGTGCTGGGACTCATTCAGAGCCCCAACCACCAACCATGGTGGTTCAGCCGTTCAAGGCTGCAGGAGAAGGACTGGAGCCTCTCCCACCACTGCCAGAACTCCCACCAGCACCACTGCCACCAGCAGCAGCCACAGTGGGAAGCCGTCCGAGGCTGCAAGGGATGGACTGGAGCCTCCCCTCACCACTACTAGCAGCACTGCCACCAGCACCACTGCCAGCAGCAGCAGCCCCAGTGGGCAGCCGTCTGAGGCTGCAGGGGATGGGCTGGAGCCTCCCACCACCACTACCAGCAGCGACACCAGCACCACCACTGCCACCACTGAGCAGGAGTCACCGCCGGCGGACAGTGTGTAGCCCTGCCTCCATGGGCTGTTGTGTGTCCTGGCCCCTGCAAATCCAGTGGGTCTGACACCCAAGTGAGAGACTGTGACCTTGCACTCCCCAAGATCTGCATCACAGGGCACAATGCCCCCTCGAGAACCAGTGGAGAAGCCATCCACTCACCCCATCCTTCCAACGATGAAGCACACTGGACACAATGCCCCCTCCAGAACCAGTGGAGAAGCCATCCACTCACCACATCCTTCCCAGGATAAATCACACTGGGCAAAATGCCCCCTTTAGAACCAGTGGAGAAGTCATCCACTCACTGCACCCTTCCCAGGATGAAGTACACTGGGCACCTGGGGCAGTAGCCTTAGAAACCAACACCACAGGGCTGGCCCAGGGACTACTGGACTTCTCAATAACCCCTAAAGCCAACATCTTGGAGACCTCCTCCTTAATGCTGGCCTTCACCTTATCCGATAACCTGTAAATTTTGTTCTTCACAGGGGGACTGTCACCTGTGTCAACGTCATGAACACAGAGGTGGGTCAGTCCAGGAGTAAGGGAGAGCAGGGGGGAGAACTGCTCCAACAGCTCATAGCAGTCTCCTCTCTGGTTTAGAGTCAGGGAGTCAGAGAGAATGACACCACCCACTGACCCATCACCTTCTTGGGCAGAGAGGAGGTCGGGGAGAGGTTCACTCTCCTCTTCCATGCCCTCATCTGTGACCAGAAGCATGTTGACTTCAGACCTCTCAAAATGAGGCTTCAGTCGGTTGACATGGAGCACCCTTAGGGAGTTCCTAGGGGATTGGAGGTCCACTAGGTAAGTGGCCTCCCCTTTCCGCTCCTTCACTTCAAATGGGCCAGACCAGCGGTCCTGGAGAGCTCTATGCTCTAAGACAGCGAGCCGGAACTATGTGACGCTGGTTCGTGAGGTCCAGCGAGATCTTGACTCATGGGGAGGCATAAGTTGTCTTGGCTGGGAAGGGTGGCGGCGGTGAAGATGACTATCTTGCCGCGCATTCTCTATGTATTTCAGGTGCTTCCGCTAAGCCCTCCCCCGAGAACAATAGCGACCCTTTAATCGGCAATTCTGAGGTTTATATGGGAGGGTTGACCGGCGAGGTTATCGCGAAGGATGCTATACCGGACTAAGAGTGGGGGAGGTTTGGCGATCCCTTGCCTCCAGCGCTATTTTCAGGCATCACAGCTCAATTTTTTTCTGGAGTGCAATCGTCCGCTCACTGAGAAAAATTGGTGCTTTTTGGATCAGGCTGTAGTGGGCTCGCATATATGGAAGGAGCCATGGCTTCGACGCCGACATAGAGCGGCTGGACTTTATTCCTCCCCGATAACGGGTGTCACATTACGCACATGGAATGCCGTGGCTACTATGTCCGGGCTGACGACTTTCCCATCCCCGATGACTCCCATAGGCGCAAATCCAGATTTTGAGCCCGGGCTCCAGCTAGAAGCCCTGAGACGCTGGCGTGAGGGGGGCTGTAAAAGGGTGGGGTGTTTTTTTGATGAACAGGGGGTTTTGTCTTTTGCGCAGATGAGGGACGCGTATGGCTTGACGGAGGCGGATAGATTGATGTATTACCAAATTTGGCACTGGGCATTGCAGCCGCCAAATAGAGCGTTGATAGATAGACCCCTTACGCCCTTTGAGAAATGGCTCCTGTTAAAAAAAGACGATAAGGGAGTCATCTCAGAACTTTATTGGCTCTTACAGGGGGACCAGCCCTCGACTAAGACTAAAGGACAGTTGCGATGGGAGAGGGAGTTGGAGAGGGAGCTCTCGGATGAGGATTGGGATGGTATCTTCTTTAGAATACATCACACAGCCTATAATGCAGCGGGGACGGAGACATCATATAAGGTGACATGCCCAGCTTACTTGAGAGTCCTGAGGCTGATTTGAATCATGACTGGAATGCTTGATTTAGAAGCGTCTGAGGGTGGTGATGTGGTGGGAGGGGGGGTGGACTGATGTCAAGATAGGAAGATTATATGGCTGAGATGGGGGAGCATTGTTAGTGTGTTTCGTTTCATGTGTATGTTTGTTTGTTTTTTCAAGGCAGGACTCGCAGTTTTGAAGATATTAGATATGCTCTGCGTGCGATTCTATCAACAAAGGGTGGTTTGTTTTGAGGCATCTTGTGGCCAAACTTAGAGTTGGCCTAGAAGATTCTGGACAGTGGGCTTGGAGCTTCTTAAGCATTGATATTGATCATAAATAGCACTGTGATGTACTGAACTTGCATTTCATATTTTGTATGTATATGTTTTTGAGTTTACAAAATAATAAACAGATTTGATCCATAAAAAGCAAACAAAGGGCCTCATTATGACCCTGGCGGGCGGCGGAGGCCGCCCGCCAGGATCCCGCCCTCCAAATTACCGCGCCGCGGTCAAAAGACCGCGGCGGGTATTACGAGTTTTCCCCTGGGCTGGCGGGCGGTTCCAGTTAAACCGCCCGCCAGCCCAGGGGAAAACGACCTTCCCACGAGGATGCCGGCTCGTAATCGAGCCGGCGGAGTGGGAAGGTGCGACGGGTGCTACTGCACCCGTCGCGTATTTCACTGTCTGCAAGGCAGACAGTGAAATACATTTTGGGGCCCTCTTACGGGGGCCCCTGCCGTGCCCATGCCATTGGCATGGGCACGGCAGGGGCCCCCAGGGGCCCCGCGACCCCCCCTACCGCCATCCTGTTCATGGCGGCTTTCCCGCCATGAACTGGATGGCGGTAGGGGGGGTCAGAATCCTCATGGCTGCGGAGCGCGCTCCGCAGCCATGGAGGATTCCAATGAGCAGCGGAAAGTCAGCGGGAGACCGCTGACTTTCCGCTTCTGACCGCGGATGAACCGCCGCGGTCAGAATGCTCATTGGAGCACCGCCAGCCTGTCGGCGGTGCTCCCGTGGTCGGTGGCCCTGGCGGCCACCGGCCGCCAGGGTCAGAATGACCCTCAAAGTCTCTTTCAAGCACAAAGTACCTGGTTTGGACTGAAAAATCTCCGCAAAGGGCCGCAGAGGAGGAGATGCGTGGAAAATGGTGTGTGCGTCGGTTTCGCCCCTTCACACACAGACTTGCGTCGTTATTTTTCTACTCGGGGAAGATGTCACGCAGACAGTCTCCTCTGTGGGTCGCGGGGTTTTCGGACGCCCAGGGGTCTGTGCTTGTTGTCCAGCTGCGCGTCGTTCCGGTGGGCTGTGCGTGGAATTTTCTCCCTCACGGCAGGCGCCACGTCGATCTCCTCTCTGGAAGTCGGGCGGCGTTGTCCAAGCAGGCTGTGTGTCGAAGTTCCGGTCGCACCGCAGGCGCCGCGATGATCTTTTCCTCGCGGTGTCGAGCGTCGTCTTTCCGGTTCGGCGTGCAGTGAATTTTTCACCGCAGAGCAAGCTGTGCGTCGAATTTTTTGCCGCACAAGGAGTCCAGTCCTGAGACTTCAGGGAACAGGAGGCACGCTCTATCCAAACCCTTGGAGAGCACTTCTGCAGCAGGGTAAGAGTTCAGCAAGGCAGCAGGGCAACAGCAAGGCAGCAGTCCTCTGTAGAAAGCAGTCAGGTGAGTCCTTTAAGCAGCCAGGCAGTTCTTCTTAGCAGGGTGCAGGTTCTGGTTCAGGTTTCTTCTCCAGCAAGTGTCTGAGGTGGTAGGGCAGAGGCCCTGTTTTATACCCAAATGTGCCTTTGAAGTGGGGGAGACTTCAAAGAGTGGCTTTGAAGTGCACCAGGTCCCCTTTCAGTTCAATCCTGTCTGCCAGGATCCCAGTAGGGGGTGTGGCAGTCCTTTGTGTCAGAGTAGGCCCTCCACCCTCCCAGCCCAGGAAGACCCATTCAAAATGCAGATGTATGCAAGTGAGGCTGAGTACCCTGTGTTTGGGGTGTGTCTGAGTGAATGCACAAGGAGCTGTCAACTAAACCCAGCCAGATGTGAATTGTAAGGCACAGAAAGATTTAAGTGCAGAGAAATGCTCACTTTATAAAAGTGGCATTTCTAGAATAGTAATATTAAAACCAACTTCACCAGTCAGCAGGATTTTCTATTACCATTCTGGCCATACTAAATATGACCTTCCTACTCCTTTCAGATCAGCAGCTACCACTTCAATAATGTATGAGGGCAGCCTCAATGTTCGCCTATGAAGGGAGCAGGCCTCACAGTAGTGTAAAAATGAATTTAGGGGTTTTACACTACCAGGACATGTAAACTACACAGGTACATGTACTGCCTTTTACCCACACAGCCCCCTACTCTAGGGGTTACCTAGGGCACACATTAGAGGTGACTTATATGTGGAAACAGGGGAGTTTTAGGCTTGGCAAGTACTTTTAAATGCCAAGTCGAAATGACAGTGAAACTGCACACATAGGCCGTGCAATGGCAGGCCTGAGACAAGGTAAAGGGGCTACTGAAGTGGGTGGCACAACCAGTGCTGCAGGCCCACTAGTAGCATTTAATCTACAGGCCCTGGGCACATATAGTGCACTCTACTAGGGACTTACAAGTAAATCAAATAGTCCAATTGGGTGTGATCCAAGGTTACCATGTTTAAAGGGAGATTGCATGTGCACTTTAGCACTGGTTAGCAGTGGTAAAGTGCGCAGAGTCTAAAAGCCAGCAAAAACAGTGTCCAAAAAGTGGAGGGAGGCATGCAAAAAGTTAGGGGTGACCACCCTAAGGCTGTCAGGTCTAACACAAATTTATTGACATGTGCTAGCAGGGGAAGAGAGACGACCGTGTGATCTATTGTGGTTGCTGATTTTGCACTGCAATAAGTGGGCTTTGGCGGAAGATCTTCTGTCACCCTGCCATTTAATACTCTCATGCTCAGATGCTCTAGGGCCTCTACCAGTTGTTTGCCCCTTATATCTAGTCTCGTCTGTGCCGATGGAAATTGCGGCAACACTGACTATATTGCGTTTTCAGCTGCTAGTTGGTCATCTGGTTCTGGAGTATATATCAGTTTGGTGTTAAAGTCGCCTGTCGCTAAAATGTCCCATGTTGGATTGACACATCTTATCTCTTCTACCTTCTGGAGTAGTTGTTCAAAGAGAAGTGTTTTCCGATACTTCCGTGGATGAGCATAGACATTGAAGATGATCAACGGAACGTGAGGGCTATTACTAAAATTGATTTTTATAGCCTGTAGGGCTGTCGTAGAGAAGGCTAGCTGCTCTGTTGTGGCATGAAGTGCCGTAGAGATATATGTGGCTAGGCCACGCTTGGTCTGCCCGATTTATTCGATTTTACGGCTTTGATATGATGTAGAGTAGCCTCCTAGTTCTATTGGATCCACCAGCCATGTTTCTTGGAGTACTATTATTGAATAATTACAACTGGTCATTACTTTATATCCATCTGTAACAATTGCTTTTGCTCCCGTGATGTTCAAAGACATGATGGTGACTGCCAGCCTTTGGTCTATAATTACTACATTACGTGTGCTAGGTCAATTACTTATCCTCGGGTTTAAGGTATGCACCATCCATCTACATTCATCCTGTACTCCAATCCCTACAGATAGCCAGCCAGTTGAAGTTTCTGAAACATTTTCCTCCCTCTTAGATTGGCGCTGTACGAGTTCCCCAAAATCTGGACCCTATCCAGGTTCGTTGGCCTGTGGCTCCAGTTTTTGGATTACTTTTCCTATTAAATTTGCCAGTAGGGGAAGAGGATAGTGCAGTCTAGTTGATTGAGATAACCGTATACCCCAGTTTTCAAATTGCTGCTTGACTGCCGTAATTGATGTAACAATTTCACTTGTTCTCCACATTGTCAATGTTTGTTCCGGGTCATTCGGTGAACTACTGGGGAGGAATTTCACTGATGTTAGATCCGCGGATGTGATCTCTTTAGTTGATGGGAACTCTGCCAGAAGCCTCTACTGGTAGTATTAATTCCAGAGTGCAAGTCGTGTACTAAGTAAGGTGTTTTGAGGTTCTGACTGTAGGGCTGTACTTTAACCTCATTGCTATTTATGTCTGATTGCTGTTCATGATTCGACCAAGTTCCCGTCATTGTATTAGTAGGAATTGCTATGGTTTGTGCAGCGGCGACTTGGGTGGATAAACCTCTCCAAGGAGGTGTTTTGATGCTTGACAAGATGCCCTGTGGTAAATTCGGGAAGGTTGCTGTAGATTTTGGGGCGGCAGTTTGTGCAACGGCAGCGTAAGGGATTGGCCATGGAGGCGTCAATTGCTTCTTGTTCCTACCAGACAAATTGATTGATGATGCCTCTGTCTGTGGAGTATGTTTTGATCTTCGTTTTCCGAAGCTTGATGGTCCTGATGGGACTTTCATTGGTAAGTGAGCATCTGGTTCTGTCACCAATTTCTCACTAATTGTGCATTTTTCTGCTCTTGAACCCCCCTGATGAGGAGCCTCCATCCTCAACTCCGTAGTGTGCGGGTTTGATTGAACTTGGGGTGTTTGCTGGAGCATGTTATTTTTAGCTGACATTTGCAGAACAGCAGGTAAGAGGTCTCCAGTTGGTGGTTGTCCTGAGCCATTGACTACCCCATCCCTTGTGATTTTTATATGATTTGGGGGCTGCGTGCTTTCTAGAAACCCCGAAACCTGAGCTTGTGATTTCCGGAGCACTGAAAATATGGGGTAAAAATTATCCTTAACAGCCTTGGCCTGTAGTTTTTGTCTCTTGGATGGGGGTTTCAGTATTGGGACTGAGTACTCATTTATACATTCAGATTTTGAGACCGCTGTTAGTTCCGACAGTGATGATCCATCTGATCCATCTATGTGAGTTGGATTAGGGCACTGAGTTATTGCTTCTTTTTTAGCCGGACTGCTTGCCACAAAACCTAACGTCTTTTGGCATGTAACTTTGTCAGCTGACTCACAATTCCTGGGAATGGCTTTGTTGATTTTATTTGTTTTGACTTCCTGTAGGATCTCTATTAAAATATTTGGTAACATATTCAGATTATCAATTATTGGGCCACGGTTGCAACTAGCTCGCTGGCAATTGCAATTTTGCGCCGTTGGCCGGATGGCCAGCAAGTCCAGGTTGTGATTGATATCAGCAATATGCATGGCCATTACTTTCATTAGGTCCATTTGTAAATCTAGTGTATCTGATTGCACGTCGAGAACCGCCGTTGAGGTATGTAGAGCGTTTAGAAGAGAGGCATGTAGTCGGGTAAGATCTCCCATCTCGTAGGTAGTGTGACCTGCATGTGCCGAGTTTATGGACAGAATATTTTTTTCCCTATTGATGGACTCCAAGAGAGTATTTTTAATAGATGTGGCAGTTGGATTACTTCTTATCATTGCTTCATCATCTGATTGTAGTTTGGTCAGATGACTAGAAATTTCAGTGATTGAGTTGAGAGTTCTCTCTTGTTGCAACATAGCAGTGCTACTTTTTACGCTTCCCACCACCAGAGATTGACCCAAATGCTGGTCCTTAGGACTTACTAGGACCAAGGTTTTTAGGTCCAATGCTTCACCTAGATCTTTGTTGTTTGTTATAGAGAGAGACTGTAGCCAAGAGTCTTCCAAGCTTCCTGCAGCTGTTTCAAAGCCGATGTCCAATCTCTCATTGATCCCCCGGGTGTTGCAATTTAAGCACGGGATAGGGGTCGATTGTTGGCAGGTTTCCTCATACACAATTTGGTTGTGTACCTCTGTGATATTGCCAGCGAGGATTAGAGATTCTGTATTACTTGAATTGATAGATAGGGCGTGTTGATATTCGCCTAGAAAAGTTTCCCTCTCCAGAACATGTACCTGAGCCATAGTCACAATTTTTCCCTCTTGCAAGGTTTTATGCACTATTGACCTGTTTGCATCCCTGAGGTTGGTTTGTTGTTCTTGGACTAAGCAATCGTTATGTTCTTCATCTTCTTGGCACTTAGAAGCTTCCTGACAGGGGAAATCCACCCCTGATTGTTGAGTCGGATTTGATAGCTCCTCGACCCCCAACTGCCCTGAAGGTAGTATTTTCGGAACTAATGGGGTTGGAAGACCTTCGTCGGTGTCGGGATTTGAGAAGAAAGCTGCTGCTGGATCTTTTAAAAAATCAGACTTATTAGCAACTCTTGATTTCTTAAAGTAAAGCTGGGAAGGAGTGAGGGGAGCTACCAGCTGGTCCGGCCCACTGCTTTGTACCCTCTGTGCTGAATGATTTATTGAACAGTTTGCTGGACATTTTGCCTTCCTTTACGCCCTCCTTTGAGTTTTTGAAGGCCTGGTTTTGCCCTCTGCTGGAATCCTCAGTCGTCCCAACCTCATGGTGACTATCTCTTCTCCCAGATTACTGCAAGAGGAACACAGTTTTTCACAGTTTGCTTGAATTTGATACTAGTGATTGAAGGGTTGATATTAAGCTTGCAGTAATTTGGTGAGCGGGGCACCCGGGGCACTCACAAGCTGCACCCAACCTAGCAGGCCGCTTCGGTGTGGCCCCTGTGCACTCAGTCCGCGGCTGTTTACTAGTACAGCTGCGCTCACCATGCCTGAGTGAATTACTGGAACTACTGGGAGGCTTCTTGACACTTGAATATGTTCAAGATTGTCTGAGGGGGTGGCGGGGGAGGAACTTTCCACTCTTCCTTTTGCCCCCTTTTACACTTGTGCCTCACGCCACGGCAAGGTCAGGCTTGCTCCCAGTTCTTATGCTTAGGACCACTGAATTCAGCTGATCTCCTTCGCCACCACCACTTCCTTCTCCTGCTCCTTTTCAAGTCTCATGAGCCCTCGCTGTTCTTCTCCTCCTCTCCTCCTCTTTTCTGATTCTCCGTCCTCCCTCTAGTACTTGGCACTATTCCATCAGGTAGATGTACAGAGGTGTACAGAGAGTGAGATTATGATTTTGCCCCTGTGCCACTAGGACATCCTTGCCAAACACTGGGACTCCATTTGACTTCCCAGGTGCATTCTAGGAGTTACTCTCATTGCAGCCCGAGTGAAATTGTTCAAGCACTATTTCACAGCCATTTTCACTGCATCAGGTCACATATAAGGCACCTATATATCTAACCTTCAGATCCTGAAGTTTAGGTCACAGTATATGTGTATGAGGGCACCCCTGCACTAGCATAGATGCCCCCACGTTGTCCATGCCCAATTTCACAGACTTTGTGAGTGCACGGACACCAGTATAAGCATGCACTACATATATGTCAATACATATATGTAGCTTCACATTGGTAACTCTGAATATGGCCATATGAGTTGTCTAAGATTGAGAAATATTACCCCCAATCCAATTCTGGTATTGAGGGGGGCAATTCCATGCACCCTAGGGGTGCCACCATGGACCCCCAGTACTGCCAAACCAGCTCTCTGAGGTTTCCACTGAACCCCCAGCTGCTGCCACCTCACAGACAGGTTGCTGCCCACCTGGGGCTTGGGCAGCCCAATCCCAGGAAGGCAGAACAAAGCATTTCATTTGGGACAAGGGTGTTACACCCTCCCCCTTTGGAAATCGGTGTGACAGGAATGGGAGGGGTATCCTCCCAGAGCATCTGGAAATGTTTTGAAGAGCACAGATGGTGCCCTCCTTGCATAATCCAGTCTACACTGGTTCAGGGACTCCCAGTCCCTGCTCTGGCGCTAAACAGGACAAAGGAAAGGGGAGTGACCACTCCCCTGTCCATCACCACCCGAGGGTGGTGCCCAGAGCTCCTCCAGAGTGTCCCTAAGTTCTGCCATCTTGTTTGCAGGATGGTCAGGGTGATTTCTTGACCTGGCGTTGGTGCTCCTTAGGAGACGTATTACTATGGGCTGGAAGTCGCCTAGATGCCCCTCATTGGAGGACTGGAGACGGGATGTGACGAGGTGGGCTGGGGCTGAATTGCAGGTTTTGAAACATGAAGAGGCACAGGGAATACGCCAGAGACCCATTGCTCCGCTGTGGGAGGAGGTGCTGGACGCGTGGGAGGAGCAGATGTGGGATGGGGGAGCAGAACTGAAGACATTGGGGGAGAGGACAGATGTGGACCTAGTTGCTGCAGGTGTGGGTGGGGACAGCGAGGTACAGCAGCACCAGGGATGAGTAGAGACTAACCTAGGAATCAGGGGAGGGTGGAAGTCTGGCAAGATGTAGATGGGACCAATCCAATACCGCCACGGTCCGAGCTGTGATACTGCCTGGTGCAACGACCTGCTAACCCCAGTGGTAACTTAACCGAAAAGGAAGTTGGGAAAGTGGTGGGCAAGCCTGACCTCACATGGTAAAAATCCCTAGGTCCTATCCTCCTCTTTAGAGCTAAGTCACCCCTTCAGTGCACCATTATGTTTACAGTTAGTTTAGAATTAAAGGAATGATGCTTTATAAATATCGACAGTGACAGTTCAGTGTCCGTCAGAGGAGAACAGGTGGGGAGAGGTCACAATAAGTCTAGATGGAAGGAACACGGCCTCTGTGGAGCTGATCAATGCTGTACGATTTGCCTGTGAAATATAGATACCTGTACATAGTTAATATAGTTGAATATAACTCCTGATTTGATATGAGTATGTCACTGTGTCAAATTGAATGGATAATGCATAAAAGCAAAAAGTTAATAAAAACAGTTTAAAAAAAAAAGAACCTTAGCGACCACACACCTACATACCTGGCCAAGCGCCTGGATATCCTCTCGGGTGATTAGTGCACTATATAAATCACTATAACATAACAAAACTCTGCAACATATGAAATTACATCATAGATGACAAAACTGTTCATGGTTAGGCACACTGTAAGTTATACGTTCTTCCAAACTTCAAAGTCAGTACTCCTGGACTGTGGTATGGTAAAAAACATCAACAATAGTTAAACATAAGAGCCCATTGTGGCCCACCAACCTGATAAGACAGCATGATGCACTGAAAAACATTTTTGCTTCATTCAGTACTGGAGTAAAGTCTCAACATGCAACAGTTATGATCTACTGAGGATTAGGGTGAACTTGTGATCAGGCCCTGGCAGCATGTTGCACCACTTTTCCAGCATCCATCCTTGAAAACGATCATTGCTTCTACTTAACTGGTGTCACTGACATGTTTTTTTTTCATGAAGTAACAGGATCTGTATAAGACACAGTAAAAATAAATCGTGCCAGTAGGACGTATATGAGAACAACCCCAATCTCAGCCAGGAAGGGCTGACGAAACCCAACTGTATTCATTTGGATTTATTCCTGAAACAGCATGCAAGCACTTTGCACTTCCCAGTAGCTCCGTCCAGGTCAGTTAGCACAGAAATTCGATTGACTGATCTTTAAATAATAGAAACAAATGCGCTCTCTCATATTATATATTTAATGAGTTTTATTTGAGGAAGTCTTCATCATTATGCACAACATGTTCTATCTTTGTACCTGTCAGTATCAAATAGAGTATTGATTCAAAGAACTACTCATTGATATACTAAAGCTAAGAATAGAGTGTTATTACTTAATGAAACATTTATCATTTGGGATCCCTGTAGCAATACTGAAACAGGAGAAAAGCTAGTTAGCATTACTAAAGATTCATACTTATTTGTAGAAAGGAATTAAAGTATTTGTAAATAGAATGTTAAATTATGTGAATTCTACTTACAAGATAGGCGTTGATGAGGTAAATTCCACCCTCTGAGTCAATATGGAAACACAAGATAAATAAATAAGTAGCGGAATATTTCCTTTCAAGGTGGCATTCCAATCATTATTAACATCCATGAATAACATTGGTAAAACATCTCAGTTTTTCGGAAATCTAAGTAATTCCGAAAAAGGAAACTGAAAAGGTATACACCAGAATTCAAATCGTACAGAACATGAGATCAGTTAACACAGTCCTAATTCGAAGCTGCAAAGTACTCTCGGGAGGTTAAATTCACACGAGAATTTACCAGCAATTCACACCAGTACCGAGCAATTACAAGTTAAGTCCCATGGAATTGGGAATTTCCATGTGGGACCAAATTAATCTGTCTTTCATACTTCATGGAGTTTAAGGCATACATTTACCAACAGCCATTCGATGGTATTTTTAAAAAAAAAATAATGTATTGCAGGGATATGCCACAAAAATAAATAGAATAAAGTGCAGCCACCCTAAGGTGGTCACCACATATTTTCAGGAAAAACAATAAATTAAAAAATATTTACTAATGTGTAAAATCTTGCGCTCCATGGCGTGGGTGCACACACAGTGGAGCAGAAAGCCTCGAAGCTCTTTCTCCGAGGTTCAGTTCTCTGCCGCGCAGGCTTGCGCGACGAGAGAACCGAACGTCGACATGAGTTGATGACGGTTGAGGCGGGGAGCAACAGGTTGCTCTACACTGCACTGCGCTGACGCCCGGGGTGATTTTTTTTACACCTTTGCGTGATAAAAAATAAACCTCAAACTGTACAAGGCTGCCGTGAGGTTCAAGGCACCACATATTTGGCGACGGGGATGGGATGGTAATCACCCCAGGTGCTCTCCTTTAAAAGCACCCACATGCTGCTGCTGCTGGTTGAGGAGTCTCGTGACCAACTGATTGACGGTGAGGCACAATGGAAGTCCAATTTCAGTTTTTTTACTTCCATCTGGAACTTGTCGGAGGTGTGGCCAGAGAAGACTGAGGTTTTAAGGAAAAGTGGTGGCCATCTTTAAACAGGAAGCCTATTTAATGCTTCAATGGATTTCTATAAGAAAGTGACTCTTGTGATACTTTTAGATTAGAAAGGACATTGAAAAATATACTTGTGGCACAGTAGTAAGTGACATAATCCTTTTTTGTCACCCATTCAAGCTGTAATGCAATCTGTTAACCCCCCGCCGCCGTTTTTGGAAACACCTGGGGAGCCATCTATACCATGGAAACAGTGGTATGATGCCTTTGAAACCTATTTGGGTGCTATAGGTGCATCATGGTTTAGACCTGAAAGGAAAAAATGCTTGTTGTTGCATTCCTTAGGTTTCGAAGGAAGATCTGTGTTTAAATATTTACCTGATATTAAATTGGAGGATGGCGAAGAACTTGACGAAAATTAAGAATCTCTCAAGAAGTTAGTCACCAGGTTTGATGCCTCACCAAGTTTGGTTGTAGCAAGGCATACGTTTTTTAGGAGAGAACAGAGGAGCGGAGAAGACGTCAATACTTACATATCTGCCTTAAGGAAACTTTCTTAAGAGCGTCGCTTTGAAGCTTTTGCTGATCAGTTGATACATGATCAGTTCATTTGTCACTGTTCAGATAAATCCATGAAACAAAAGTTATTGTCCATGGGAGAGCCATCTTTATCATTTATCAGGATTGCCAAAAGTATTGAAACAGCGATTCAGTCAGCTAAAGAGTTGGAACATTCACAGGTGGAACAGGTTAATGTGGTTCAGAGAACAGACGATAGATGTAAAGTTAACAATTCTTCTTCCAGCAAAGGAGTTGGTACCGTTCAAAAAAAATAATTCAAAGAAACTAACGTATGTTTCCGGTGTGGGTATCCACCACATCTGAAAGGAGGGAAGAGTTGTCCAGCGAAGAATGTTCAGTGTAGATCTTTTGTGCAAAAGTTTGTCAAAGTGTCAAAAGTATTAACACCAATGTCAATGCTGTCGCTGATGAGAGTGATGACAGAATGGATGAATTGATGGGTGAAATACAGGAAATGATTCTGGCGGTGGGTGAACATGACATAAGAAGTGGTAATCCTGATCACTGTATTGACCCGTAGGTTTTAGTTCAAGTAGGAGATAAACACTTAAGATTGTTGGCTGATTCAAGTTCCAGGATCACGATGATTACTCAGGAGTTATTTGAACAAAATTGGGGTACAAGGAAGTTGGACCCACAAGACAGGTCACCAGTATCGTATGAAGGGAGGAGAATTGACTTAGTCGGTTTCTTTGATGAGATTCTAGTTTTTAAAGGGCGACAAATTTTTGGAAAGGTCTATGTGGCAGCCAAATGTTTGAACATTTTAGGTTGGTTTCACCAAGGGTTGTTTGGTATGGTATTGCATCCAGGCACGGGAGACCAGGTAACGGTTATAAGGGATTCCTCTGACGTGGAAGATTTGCTTAATGAGTTCCCCAAAGTTTTTTTGGGTGAGCTTGGCAAGATAAAAGGATTTAAACATAAAATTAAAGTCAAAGACAATGCCATTCCTATAAAGCATAGATTGAGAAGTGTACCATTTAGTGTCAGAGATGAGTTAGAAAGAGAATTGGAGAGTTTACAATTGAAGGGGATCATTGAACCTGTTGATTCTTCTTTATGGTTGTCGCCTTTGGTCGTAGCTAAGAAAACAAACAGTGAGCTGAGAGTATGCATTGACTTGAGGGCCCTCAACAGAGAGATTTGGGTGGACTCTCACCCTCTGCCAAAGATTAGTGAGATGCTTTCTTGCATAACTGGAGCGAAACTATTTACAAAACTCAATTTTGCTGCTGGTTACCACCAGGCAGAAATGACACCATATTCTCGCCATTTCACTGCTTTTGTTTCTCCGTGGGGTACTTTTCAATATTGCCAAATGCCGCTTGCTCTGGCATCGGCAACATCAGTATTACAAAGAATAATGTCTACTCTACTAAAGGGCATAAAAAAGTATGTGTTTTTCAAGATGACGTGTTAATTCATGCATGTGAGCGTCATGCACATGATGAGATTTTGAGACAGGTGTTGAAAGTGTTTGAAAGTGCGGGTACTGTATTGAAGAGAGAGAAGTTTCAGTTTTTACAAACGTCTGTAGAGAATTTGGTGGATGTCATGCCAGCAGAGGGTGTGTATCCCAAACCTGGTCTTGTGGAAGCGATTGTCCTGCACCTCAGGACAAAGTGGGGGTCAAATCATTTTGGGGAATGTGTGAGTTCTATTCCAGGTTTATTGAAAATTGTGCTTCTTTAGCGAGACTTATTTAGAATTTACTGAAAACAAAAGCAGACTTTGTGTGGGATGCTTGGTGTGCGGGAGCTTTCAATGCTATCAAACAAAACGTTAGGAAGTGTAAGTGTCTTGCGATCTTATGATCATAATCTAAAGTGTTGTTTGACCGTTCATGCAATCAAATTTGGTGTTGGGGCTGTCTTGACGCAGATCAATGGGGAACAGGAGTATACTATTGGCTTTGCGTCAAAGGATCTAAGACCAAATGAAGTACACTATTCTGTAATAGAAAAAGATTTGTTAGCTTGTTGGTGGGCAATTGAGAAATTCAAGGCTTATCTGTGGGGAAGACATGTTTTACTCCATACAGACTAAAAACCATTGGTTACTATTTTAAATGGTAATAATGTCAAGAGTAGCACACCTAGAATTACAAGGTTTGCAGCCAGGTAATTGCAATTAGATTTTTCTGTGGTGCACATTTCTGGGGGGAAAATGTGAGAGCAGATTATCTTTCTAGGAATCCGGTTGCTGAAGATTTTGGTGAAAAAGATGACATTCAAGATGAAAATTGTTTTATTGTCGCAGTTGAATTGGAATGTTTGGTGTCCTTTTCCGAAGTAGATTGAAAGAAAGCATCTACGACTGATCACTTACTCACTCAAGTCGTAAAGTAGGCTGAGGATCGTTGGCCTCATGAGAAAAGTGTATTATTTCAAAGTGTCAGATGAACTATCTATTGATGAAAAGGGTGAGAGAATACTATTGGTGGCCGCAGATGGACAAAGACATTGCAACTTTAGTCAAATGTTGTCACATCTGCACGAACAGTGATAAAACACTGAAGACTTCAACACCTCCGCTAAAACCAATTGGGTGTCCATCGGGTCCATGGGAAAAAATTGCTATTGATCTAGTAGGGCCTTTCAATTTGCTTCCACCAAATTTGTGATATGCTTACTTAGTAGTTGATTACTTTTCCAAGTGGCCTCATGTGAAGTTTGCAGGTGATGCTAGTTCTAATTCGGTGGTGTCTTTCCTAAAAGATATTTTTTTTTAGGAAGTTTTTCCGAAGGAGCTTGTCTCTGATAATGGTGTGCAGTTTGTGCCAACTGAACCTGAAAACTTTCTGAATGAATGTGCTATCAAACACTTAAAGAGTTCCCTATACCAACCAGAAACTAATGGTTTGGTTGAGCGTTTTAACAGTGTGGTTGGTGAATGTGTGTGATGGGCTTCGGCTAATGGGTTGTGTGGTTGATGCGGCTGTGAAAAGTATGCTCTGGTTCTACAGAACTACTCTCCACTCAAGCACGGGTATATATCCTCTTGAAGCACTTAGAAGGAGGAAACCTGCTACTCTATTTAGACCACCGTGGTTATTCAAATTTGTGAAACATATTACCTGCAAGGATGACATTGGCCTTAAGGTTCGTTTTAATATGGGGAAAGCTCAGGATAAACAAAAAACAAATTATGAAAAGAACAAATGTGTTAAAAAAATTCAATTCAGGATTGGTAATTGGGTGCGGTTCAAAGTGCCTAGTTTTGTCGAGAAGGGTGACTCCAAATTCTTTGATTCGTTAAGGGTTGATAAAGTGTGTGGTAATACTGTTTGTGTGAATGGACGTTTTTGGTGGAACTTGGGAAAAGTTGTGAAAGTCTCAGCAGAAGATAATGTTGTGCCACCTAGTGACACACTGATTGGTGTAGAACAGAACACTAAAGCGAAGAAATCTTCCAATGTACACAGTTCCGGCGAGGTGGTTGACACAAAGTCGAATCTTTTGCCTATTAGGAAAAGTTTTAGAACTCATAACTTACCTCTGAGGTATCGTTAATGAGAATATTTGTTATGGTAGTGCTTTGGTAAGAAAAAGACATAGGCCCTCATTACAACCCTGGCGGTCGGTGTTAAAGCAGCGGTAATACCGCCAACAGGCCGGCGGTAACAAAAATGGAATCATGACCACCGGCAACAGATACACCCACTTTACCACTCCGACCACCACGTCGGTAGCAACAAACACCACGGCGGAAACTGCCAACAGCCAGGCGGAAGACAATTTACCGACCACAGAATTACAACCCGCCCATCCGCCAGCTTTTCCGGGGCGGTACCAACACCATCAAAAGCACAGCAGAAACAGTACTTTGAAGGGAAACCACTTACCTCTCGATACTCAAGGAAGAACCAGGACGCCATGGAGCCCGAGATGCAGGTCCTTCCCATGCTGGTGTATCTGCTCATATACCAGGAGCACCAACGCCAGCGATGACGACCATGGTGAGTACTGCACCTAGCACACAGGGGAGGGGGGATGAAAAAGAGAGTGACACACACACGCAACACGCAACACACCCACCCCCACCGTCACCCCCAACACCATACACACAAACACATGCAACAACATTACATATACACCCCGTAACCCTCTAGAATAACGCAAGGACAAAAGGAATGGAGTCAAATTAGTGTAATATTAGAAATCCGTAGAAATACGTACATAAATAAATGAACATTATGTACAATATATACAATATATACAACATGAGGGACAGTGTCCACACAAAAATAGTCTGTGGCCCACTGGGCCATAACACATAGGCCAAGCCCACACTTGACTCCTGCCTCAAAATGGAGGGAACACTGCAGGGGCATCAGGTCGAAAACACACAGGCACCTCAGGGAGACGGGGAAGGGGGGGACACTTCAGCCGGAAGATGGTACAACGCCACTGCTCCTGGAGGGGGCTCCATGCCCACTGCTTGGTCCTGGGGAGTGCAAAGCCACAGTCTCTCAAGTGGGTTGTTTGCCCACTGCTTGCTCCAGGGGAGTGCAAAGCCACAGTCTCTCAAGTGGGTGGTTTGCCCACTGCTTGGTTCTGGGGAGTGCAAAGCCACAGTAGCTCAAGTGGGTGGTTTGCCCACTGCTTGGTCCTGGTGAGTGCAAGGCCACAGTCTCTCAAGAGGGTGGCTCCTCCACCGGTTCTGGAGGGGGCTTTGTGCCCAGTGTGCTTCTTCCTGCCAAGGATGTGGTGAGTGGATGCCTTCTTCCACTGGTTCTGGAGGGGGCTTTGTGCCCAGTGTGCTTCTTCCTGGCAGGGAGGGGCTGAGTGGATGCCTTCTTCCACTGGTTCTGGAGGGAGCTTTGTGCCCAGTGTGCTTCTTCCTGCCAAGGATAGGGTGAGTGGATACCTTCTTTCACTGGTTCTGGAGGGGGCTTTTTGCCCAGTGTGCTTCTTTCTGTCAAGGATAGGGTGAGTGGATGCCTTCTTCCACTGGTTATGGAGGGGGTTTTGTGCCCAGTGTGCTTCTTCCTGCTAAGGAGGGGCTGAGTGGATGCCTTCTTCCACTGGTTCTGGAGGGGTGTTGGTGCCCAGTGATGCAGCACTTGGGGGGTGCCAGGTCACAGTCCCTCACCTGGGTGTCAGAGCCACGAGATTTGCAGTGGCCAGGATGCATGATACTCCATGGAGGCAGGGCTAAAGTCCATCCTCCGGCGGCTATGGCTGCACAGTGGTGGTAGTGGCAGTGCTGGTGGGGGTGCTGCCAGTGGTGAAGGGAAGGCTCCAGTGGTGCCACTTTCAGCAGTGCAGGTGGCGGTGCTTGCAGCAGGGCTTGGGGCGGTGCAGGTGGCAGTGCTGGTCGCGCTGAAGGTGTCGGTTGCTGCCAGTGGTGGGGGGAGGCTCCAGCCCTTCCCCTGCAGCCTCAGATGGCTGCCCACTGGGGCTGCTGCTGCTGACAGTAGTGGTGCTTGCGGAGGTGCAGGTGGCGGGCCTTGTCAGGGGTTGGTGGCACACTGGCTGGGCTGACAGGTGCCCCCTTAGAGCCTCTGACAGCTGCAGAAACCACAGCGGACGTGGACTTGGTGGCTGAGGTGCTGGGATGGGTTCTGGCTGCCTTGGCCCGAGGTGAAGGAAGGGGGGGAGGTAGGGAAGAGGTCAATGTTGGCTAGGAAAAGCTTATTGGGGACATTGGGGTGGGAAGAGGGTGAAGGTTTGGGAGTGGAGGAAGAGGGAAGTGCATGAGCTGGATGTTGTTGTGAGGTGGATGGCTGTTGGGTGGGTGTGTGCTTGCGTTTGTGTACTTTGGGAGGAGAGGTCACAGACACAGAGGGAGAGGACACAGGGGACGTGTGAATGGATGTGGGGGTGGTGACTGCCAGTGAGGGGTGTGTAGTAATAAGCATGATGGTGATGGAGGTAGTGGATGAGGATGTAGTGCTTGCAGGTCTGAGTGGAGACGCTACTGAAAGGGAGGTGGACGAGGAGGAGGAGGGGGACACAGTGGAGGCAGTGGATGTTGGTGTGTCTGCATGGGGATGGTGCTTGTGTGAGTGCCTGTGAGATGAAGTGTGGTGCTGGTGTTTGCCTTGGCCACTTCTGTGTGGTGATTTGGGTGAATGCTGGTCTGAAGATATGCTTGGGATAGGCTGGGGTTGAGGGGATTGGGACTGGGTAGAGGAAGTTTTTAGGGGGGTGGCAGGAGACAAGGACAATGGCTGCCATCAGTGCGGAGACCAGAGCCTGAAATGCTCTGTTGGGCCGCCACGCCAGAGTGAATGCCCTCCAGGTATCTATATGTTTGTTGCAAATGCCTCTTGCCACCCTGGATGGCATTCAGTATGGTTGACTGCCCAACAGGGAGGGATCTCAGGAGGTCATTAGCCTCCCACTGAGGGCAGCAGGGCTGACTGGGGCACGGCCTGAGGTGCCTGGGGCGAAGGAGATGCACACCCTACTGGGTGAGCAGGCACAGGAAACACGCTGAGGGGCTGCTGGGAGGGCGGTACTGGCAGAGGGGTGGCGGCTGTACCTGTTGTTGGGGTGGGCGCAGAGGTGTCCGCCACAGCCAGGGAGCTTCCATTCGAGGAGGAGTCACTGTCTGTAGTATCCCCTACTGTCTCCATCGTGCTGCTCCCCTCGCCCTCTGTCCCACTGGTGCCCTCACCGTCAGTGGATTCGGCCTCCAGGCCCATGTGGGATGCAGCTCCCTCCGTCGCCGTGCCTCTGCTTCTCCGCCAGATGATGCTAATGCACACAAGGACAGGGTGACAAAAGAAAAAGGGGGGGAGAGACAGAGGATACACTTGGTCAATGTCAGCAACAACACTACCGCTGGCGTACACAACACACAGGGAGCAGCCTTATGCACTAGGCCATGCACTACCAGTTACAAAGATAGTCACCAGCCCGCGGGGTACATAGCATAACACCATTAGCTGCACACCTGAAACAAACAGGGCCCTGCCCAGTAGTAGATGCCTACTAACACCATTGGGGTCGGAGTGCTTCAGAGCCTGACCAACAAGGGACCTATCCTGCATGTTTGCCCTGGCCCAGGGGCACCCACAGTCCACATCCCCCAAACAGGTAAAACCTTAATGCATGCAAATTCATGATTCAGAATCTGTACTCATCCCCTTGTGGCTGCTGTGATGCTCTCAAGCACCGATCCAACTCCGGATAGGCCACCGCCAGGATGCGGAACATCAGGGGAGTCAGGGTACAACGGGCACCCCTTCCTCACTGGGAGGCCAGCCCCAGCCTTTCATAGTAACGCAGGTCCTACCACCATTTGCGGCAGTGGATGCTCTGCCTGTCAAAGACCCCCAGGATCCGCACCTTCTTGCGATGGCACGCCAAATACCCTTTTTCTGATGGGTGCTGACCTGCAGGAAAAAGACAGCAGAAAAGGGATTAGTCATACCGTCCGGACTGTCATACTCATGGCCCACCATATCCCTCCCATCCCCTTGCGCACATACATTGACCACCATACATGCAACACTCTGGCCAGGACCCCTCAGCCCCCCCCACATGTGGCTTACACACACAGCACTCCATACATTCATGGCCCAATCATCATGTTTGCAGTGTACTCACCTTTTTGTCTGACGGACCATAGAGTAAAGTGTACTGGGATAGGACCCCGTCCACCAGTCCAACTCCTCTGAAGTGAAGGCAAGGGCCCATTACCCAGACACATGAGCCATTGTCGCTTCCAGACACAGGTCACAGCAGCACTTTCAGTGTAGGTCCTCTCCTGTTGAAGGTCAGGAAGCAAGTGAGTGAACAGTTAGAAAATGGCAGTCACGTCCGCGGCGGTGCGCATCGTCACCGCAGGCGTACATCACCATAGGCTCCTTGAACCCATAGGGCCCAATGTTAACCAATGAGAAGTTGCGCGGCGGTTGTCCACTGCCGACCGCTATGGCACATAATGCCAGCAGAATGACTTAATTTCCTCTTGTCTCTCCACAGAGTTCAGGCAGCCCATTTCAGGGGGGCACAGGGCATGGCACCTAACTGCGTCAGAGTAGACATTTGCACATCAACTGACACTGGAATTCACATACTGTTTCTTTGCAGGAAGAGATGCATCATTATTTCAATAGGTTTGTGAATATGACCCTCTGCTCAGTTTTTCTCCCTAGACTTCAGCCGCTGAGGATGAATATGAGATGGAGACATCCTCTCGTGTACAGACCACTGGTGAATCTGGCGACAACGGAGGGCAGACATATAGGCCCTCATTACAACCCAGGCGGTCGGTGGTAAAGTGGCGGTAAAGCCGCCAACAGGCCGGCGGTAAAAAAAATGGAATTATGACCATGGCCAACATAGACAGCCACTTTAACACTCCCACCACCACGGCGGTACAAACAAACAGCATGGCGGTCACCGGCAACAGACAGGAGGAAGACAATGTATGGCCCACACTATTATGACAGGCAAATCCGCCACCTTTTCCGGGGCGGATTCAACGCGAACAAAAACACGGCGGAAACAGGACTTGGAAGGGGAAACACTCACCTCTACACAAGCCACAAGGAACCAGGATGCCATGGAGCCTGAACTCCAAATACTCCCTGCGATAGTCTTCCTGCTCCTCTACCAGGAGCACGACCGACGGTGGTGATGACCACGGTGAGTACTACACCTACAACACAGGGGAGGGGGAGGGAAAAGAGAGTGGCACACACACGCAACACCCCCACCCTCAACCACAACACACACACCAATACATGCTGAAACATTACATTCACAACCCCAACCCCCCTGGAAGAATGCAAGAACAAAAGGAATTGATTGTAACCGCTGTAATCAATAAACATCCATTAGTCCAAAATGTATATACACTATAAACAAATATGTACACCAAGAATTCAAGTCCAGGTACTGCACCTATATAGTCCGTGGACCACGGGGCCCAAAATGCATAGGCGAGGCCCACACAAGATACCCGATCGAAATGGAGAGAACACTGCAGGGGCATCAGATCGAAATAAAACAGGCACCTCAGGGGGAAGGGAAGAGGGGGCACCTCAGCCGGATGAGTGCACTACGCCAGCTACACGAGGGGGCTCCATGCCCATTGATGTATCCTGGGGAGTGCAAAGCCACAGTCTCTCAAGTCTCTCCAGTGGGTGGTTTGCCCACTGCTTTATCCTGGGGAGTGCAAAGCCACAGTCTCTCAACTCTCTCCAGTTGGGTGGTTTGCCCACTGCTTTATCCTGGGGAGTGCAAAGCCACAGTCTCACAAGTCTCTCCAGTGGGTGGTTTGCCCACTGCTTTATCCTGGGGAGTGCAAAGCCACAGTCTCTCTCAAGTCTCTCCAGTGGGTAGTTTGCCCACTGCTTTATCCTGGGGTGTGCAAAGCCACAGCCTCTTAGGTCTCTCCAGTGGGTGGGTTGCCCACTTCTTTATCCTGGGGAGTGCAAAGCCACAGTCTCTCAAGTGGAGAACAGTCTCCACTGGTTCTGGAGGGGGCATTGTGCCCAGAGTGCTTCATTCTGCCAAGGACTGAGGTAGTAGATGCCTTTCTCCACTGGTTCTGGAGGGGGCTTTGTGCCCAGAGTGCTTAATCCTGCCGAGGACTTGGATAGTGGATGTGAATCTCCACTGGTTCTGGAGGGGGCTTTGTGCCCAGAGTGCTTCATCCTACCAATGACTGAGGTAGTGGATGCCTTTCTCCACTGGTTCTGGAGGGGGCTTTGTGCCCAGAGTGCTTCATCCTGCCAAGGACTGAGGTAGTGGATGCCTTTCTCCATTGGTTCTGGAGGGGTATTTGTGCCAACAGGTGCTTCATCCTGCCAAGGACTCAGGTAGTGGATGCTTTTCTCCACTGGTTCTGGAGAGGGCTTTGTGCCCAGAGTGCTTCATCCTGCCAAGGACTGTGGTAGTGGATGCCTTTCTCCACTGGTTCTGGAGGCGACTTTGTGCCCAGAGTGCTTCATCCTGCCAAGGACTGAGGGAGTGGAAGTGAATCTCTACTGGTTCTGGAGGGGGTTTTGTGCCCAGAGTGCTTCATCCTGCCAAGGACTGAGGTAGTGGATGAGATTCTCCACTGGTTCTGGAGGGGGCATTGTGCCCACAGTGCTTCATTCTGCCAAGGACTGAGGTAGTGGATGTGACAGTCCACTGACGGTGGGGCAACATGGAAGCTGCCCAGGCCCCTGGAACTGACCACCAGCCATGTACAGATGACCACTGGGGATGGCAGCCATGTCTGCGGTGGTGCCACTAGCTCAGGTTGTCGCGGGTCCGCTGGTGGAGGTGTCATTAGCGGCGGTGCTTGCGGCGGTCATTGTGGCGGCGGTGCTGGTGGCGGGCTCAATGACTGCGTGCTGGTGGCTGGCTCACAGACTGCGTGCTGGTGGCTTGCTCACTGACTGCAGTGCTTGTGGCTGGCTCCCTGACTGCCATGCTGGTGGCTGGCTCACTGACTGGAGTGCTGGTGGCTGGCTCATTGACTGCAGTGCTGGTGGATGGCACACTGACCGTGGTGCTGGCGGCGGTGTCAGTAGCGGCGGTGCTGGTGGCGGGCTCACTGACTGCGGTGCTGCTGAAGGGCACAGTGTCTGCGGTGCTGGTGAAGGGCTCAGTATCTGGGCTGCTGGTGGCAGTGTCTGTGGTGGCAGTGCATGTGGTGGTGCCAGTAGCGGACTTGTCATCTGTGCAGGTTGGCGGCGACATTGACTTGCCTTTCTTCCTCAGGCCCTTCCCCACCTTGGATGGTGGCGCAGCTGTCTTGCCACTCCCCACAATTGTCTTGCCTGAGCCCTTGGTGGCAGGTGTTTTGGCCTTCTCCCTCTGGGATTTTGGCAACTTTTTCTGTTTTGGAGGTGGGGGAATGTCCTTGGCCTCGCTCCTTGGAACACTGGCAGCCCTATTGCTTGGCGCACTCCAAAATCCGGGTATTGCTGGCACCACTGTGCCCGGTCATGTGGTAGCTGAGGTGCTGGGTTGGGACCAGGAAAGGTGGGCCCTAGGGGACGGATGGTGGGGGGAGGTGTAGGGAAGAGGTCAACATTTAAGAGGAATCGTTTTTTAGACACACTGGGATGGGTAGATGGAGGGGGTTTGGGAGTGGAGGAAGAGGTAGTGGTTGTAGGAGGTGTTCATTTGCTGATTTTGGGTGAAGGTGCATGGGCTGGAGGCTGTCATGAGGTGGATGGCTATTGGGTGGGTGTGTGACTGCATTTCTGTACTTTGGGAGGAGGGCTCACAGACACACTGGTAGAGGACACAGGGATGTGTGAATGGTAGTGGGGGTGGTGAGTGCATGTGAGCGGTGTGTGGTGATGGGCGTGCTGGTGATGGAGCTAGTGGTTGAAGATGCAGTGCATGCAGGTGTGAGTGCAGACGTGACAGGGAGGGAGGAGGGAGACATGGAGGAGAGGGACACAGTGGAGGCAGTGGATGTTGGTATCTGTGCATGGTTTTGTGTGAGTGCTTGTGGGATGTGTGGTGCTTATGTTTGCCAGCGCCACCCTTGTGTGTTGAGGTGTGTGCCTGCTGGTCTGATGGTGTGCTTGGGATAGGCTGAGGTACTGGGGATTGGTCTGGGTGGAGGAAGTTGGAGGGGGAAGGCTGGACACAGGGACAATGGCTGCCATCAGTGCAGAGGCCAGAGCCTGAAATGCTCGCTGTTGGGCTGCCTGACCAGAATGAATGCCCTCCAGGTATGTATCTGTCTGTTGCAACTGCCTCTCTACACCCTGGATGGCATTCAGAATGGTAGACTGCCCAACAGTGAGGGATCTCAGGAGGTCAATAGCCTCCTCACTGACGGCAGCAGGGCTGACTGGGGCAGGGCCTGAGGTGCCTGGGGCGAAGGAGATGCCCACCCTCCTGGGTGAGCGGCCACGGGACACATGCTGAGGGGCTGCTGGGAGGGCAGTGCTGGTAGGGGGGGTGGTGGCTGTAGCTGTAGATGCGGTGGGCACAGAGGGGCCCGCCACCGCAAGGGAGCTCCCATCAGAGGAAGAGTCGGTGTTGCTGGTCTCAGCTCCTGTCCCCACCGTGGAGCTCCCCTCGCCCTGCGTGCCACTGGTGAATTCAGACTCCGTTGTCTGGCCGTCCAGGGCCAAGTGGGATGCAGCTCCCTGCTGCTCCGGTGGCACAGCTCCTCCGCCTGATGATGCTAATGCACACAAGAACAGGGAGGCCACAAAAAGGGTGGGGAGAGAAAGAAGAAAGGCATGTTCAGTGCATACAATACCGCTACAGTCGGTGGACACTACAGACACAGCAGCCCTCTGCACTACGCTATGCACTTAAAGTTCCCTAATTAATAACAGGAACATGGGGAACATGGCCTATGCCTGATTGCTGCACACATGGAAGTCACAGGAGCCTGACTAGGAGTAGATGGCTCTTACCACTGGTGGGGATGGGGTGCCACTTAGCCTGCCTCACAAAGGGTCCTTGCCTACAAAGCTCACCCTAGCCTAGGGGAACCCACTGCCCACCTCCCCCTCCCAGACACCTCCAATGCGCGCAGAGTCAACTGAATGAGAGTGTACTCACCCCCTTGTGGCTGCTGTGATGCCCTCAAGAACTCATCCAACTCCGGATAAGCCACCGCCAGGATCCGGAACATCAGGGGGTCATGGTGCGACGGGCACCCCTCCCACGTTGGGAGGCCATCCCCAGCTGGGCCTCCGCCGTTTTCTTGCTCCAGCGGCGAACGTCCTCCCATCTTTTATGGCACTGGGTGCTCCGTCTGTGGTGGACCCCCAGGGTCCGGACGTACTTGGCGATGGCACGCCAAATATCCTTCTTCTGGTGGGCGCTGACCTAGAGGAATAGTGCAGGGGAAAATGTAAAACTTTTACCGTCCGAACTGTCACAGTCATTGCCCCACGTTCCCACCCTTGCCCTGACGCACATACACTCACCGTCCGATCATGCAGGCCTCATCTCCCCCCGTATCTTCCATCCACATCACTCCAAACAGGCATTGCCCATACAGCATGGTCACAGAGTACTCACCTGTTTGTCTGGAGGACCGTAGAGTAGTGTGTACTGGGGGAGGACCCCATCCACTAGTTTATCCAACTACTCCGATGTGAAGGCTGGGGCCCTTTCCCCAGACACATGAGCCATTGTCGCATCCAGACTGAGGTCACAGCAGCACTTGCAGTGTAGGTCCTCTCCTGTCAAAGATCAGGTATCAAGTGAGTGAACAGAGAGAAAATGGCGGTCACGTCCGCGGTGGTGCGTGCTGTCACCACCAGCATACATCATCATTGGCTTCTGGAACCCATAGGGCCCAACGTTAACCAATGCAGGATTGTGCAGCGGTCTTCGACCACCTATCGCGACGGTGTACAACGCCAGCGCAGTTACCTCATATCCCCTTGTCCCACATTACAGGTCAGGCAGCCGCCATTTCAGGGGTCCACATGGCATCAAACTTTAATGCGTCACACATATATAGGCCTTGAATATTCACATAGACAGGCACATAGCGTATTGAAAAATGTGTGCAATAAAATTATTGGTTTACTACCTCAGTGTTGGCTGACTCTGTGCTCGCTATTCTCATCCATAGGGCATGTCCGCTGTGGCAGGTGAGGAGATGGCGGCATCCTCCGGTGTACAGACTGCTGGTGGACCTGTCGACAATGGAAGAGAGACTTGTGATAGTCACTTACAGACTTGATCGTGCCACAATCCATGAACTGTGTGCCCAGCTGAAGCCAGACCTGATGTCAGCCATCCCACAGGAATCCCCCCTCTAGTGCAGGTCCTGCCAGTACTCCATTTCCTGGCAAGTGGGTCTTTTCAAACAACAGTGGCCATAGCATCAGGGATATCCCAGCCTATGTTCTCTAACATGTTGGCCAGAGTGTTGTCTGCCCTGCTGAAACACATGCGCAGCTACATCGTGTTCCCTCAAGTGGAGGATTTGCCTACAGTGAAAGGTGACTTCTTTGCACTGAGACATATCCCCAACATCTTAGGTGCCATTGATGGGGCCCATGTGGCCTTGGTACCCCCCGGTGGAGTGAACAGGTGTACAGAAACAGGAAGAGCTACCATTCAATGAATGTGCAGATGGTGTGTTTGGCCTACCAGTACATCTCCCATGTGAACGCCAAGTTTCCAGGCTGAGTGCATGACGCTTACATTTTGAGGAATAGCAGCATCCCTTATGTGATGGGGCAACTCCAGAGGCACCATGTGAGGACAATGGCCCTATACCCTTTGATTAATTGTCTGGGTCTGGGGTTGTCCCTAAGGGTTAGTGTGTGTCTAACAGTTGTCCCTCGACATTTGCAGGTGACTCTGGGTACCCCAAACTGCCATGGCTACTGACCCCTGTAAGAAATCCCAGGACAAGAGCAGAGGAACGCTACAATGAGGCACATGGGCGAACAAGGACGATTATAGAAAGAACCGTCGGCCTCCTGAAGGCCAGGTTCCAGTGCCTCCATATGACAGCTGGTTCTATATACTACTCACCAAAGAAGATGTGCCAGATCATCGTGGCCTGCTGTATGCTGCACAACTTGGCTTTGCGACGACAAGTGCCTTTTCTGCAGGAGGATGGTCCAGAAGGAGGTCTTGTGGCAGCTGTGCAGCCTGTGGACAGTGAAGAAGAGGAGGCAGAAGAAGAGGCCATAGACAACAGAAACAACGTGATCCAACAATACTTCCAGTGAGACACAGGTAAGAAGACATCACTGCCTCCTACATTTGATAAAATTGTTAGACCTATCATCTGTCTGTCACTTTCACCCAGTGTATGGACCCTGAATTGTCACTTTGCCTTACCATTTCACAGATTTGGCTCCCATTGTGTGACCTCTGATATGTTACCTCATGGACTAGAGCTGTGTGACATAGGTATGTTGACAATAGAATGGACATTGCTATTTTCCTGAGTTATTGCAAATACACATTTGTGAAAGCACAGACTGACTCTAGATTGTTTTGTGATTCAAGGGTATTTATTTAAGTGCTAAATAGTGGAGGGGGTTGTAAAATGGTTAGGGGTGATGGTGGAGGAATGTCCCTGGCAGAGTCCAGTTATTAGTCTCACAGGTGCACTGTCCAAAGGGGCATAGGAAGTGGAGCTAGGGCAGTTTATGGATAGACAGGGTGACAAAGTGGGACAGAAGGATGACATTCAGGGTGGTCTCATTTCTTTACGGGGATCTTGGCATTGTTCTCTGTCTTTGTCCTTGCGGGGTGGTTCTACATCTGCAGAGGGTGGGGTGCTGGTGTCGTGGTCCTGTGGCGGTGACTCCTGTCCACTAACGCCGGCAGAGTTGGTGGGCAGTTCATCGTCCAGGCTAGTGTCAGGGGCCCCTTGTTGTGCCACAGTGTCCCTCCTGGTGTTCACAAGGTCCTACAGCACCCCTACAATGGTGCCCAGGTTGGTATTGATGGACTTGAGTTCCTCCCTGAACCCCAAATACTGTTCCTCCTGCAGCCGCTGGGTCTCCTGAAACTTGGCCAGTACTGTTGCCATCATCTCCTGGGAATGATGGTATGCTCCCATGATGTTGGAGAGGGCCTCATGGAGAGTGGGTTCCTTGGGCCTGTCCTCCCCCTGTCGCACAGCAGACCTCCCAGTTCCTCGGTTTTCCTGGGTCTTTGTCCCCTGAACCATGTGCCCACTGCCACTGCCCCCGGTCCCTGCTGTTCTTGGGTTTGTGGGTTCGCCTGGGTTCCCTGTAGTGGTGGACACACTGCTGCTTGACGTGTCATGGGGACAGAGGTATGGGCCTGCTGGGTGGGTGCTGTGCTGGTGTTTCCTGAGGGGGGAGGCTCTGTGGTGGCCTGTGACTGTGTCAGGGGAACCGACTGTCCCTTGGTCCCAGATGGGCCGGGCTGGTCATCTAGATCCAGTTGAATAGAGCTGCTGTCATCACTGTGGGCCTCTTCTGTGGGGGGGAGTGGACATGTCTGGAACCTCCTGTCCGGGCCTGCAGGGGTGTAAAGGCATGATTATTGCATCTGTGTGTGCAATGGTGTGCAATGGGTGGGTGACCCTGTACCCCAGTGCTTACATTCTTGTGTAGGACCTTGTGTGATAAGTGTTTTGGGGTCTCTGTGGGTATGTGTAGTGGACATGCTTTGGTGATGGGTGTCCATGCTTTGTTGTTGTATGCAGGGCTTGGTGTTGGGATGTGTGGTTTGTGATAATAGGACATATGTGAGGAGTAGGAGTGATGGGGTGAGGGCGAGGGTCGGTGTATGTGTTGGCATGCAGGCAGGGTGGGGGATATGGTAGTTAAAGATTTGACTTACCAGAGTCCATTCCTCCAGCTACTCCAGCGAGGCCCTCAGGATGCAGTATAGCCAAGATCTGCTCCTCCCATGTTGTTACATTGTGGGAGGAGGTGGGGGTCCGCTGCCAGTCCTCTGAACTGCAATGTGGTGTCTTGAGACCACAGAACGCACCTTCCCCCATAGGTCGTTCCACCTCTTCCTGATGTCATCCCGTGTTCTTGGATGCTGTCCCACTGCGTTGACCCTGTCGACGATTCTGCGCCATAGCTCCATCTTCCTAGCAATGGAGGTGTGCTGTACCTGTGATCCAAATAGCTGTGGCTCTACCCAGATTATTTCCTCCACCATGACCCTGAGCTCCTCCTCAGAAAACCTGGGGTGTCTTTGCTGTGCCATGGGGTGGTGTGGTTGATGTGTGAGGTGGTGTCTGTTGTGATGTGTGGGGTGATGCTTTGGGGTGTGTGGTGTTTTGTGCGTGGATGTGTATGAGTGATGGTGTTGTGTGCCTCTGCATGCTGGTGTGGTCTTTGCTTTTCTATCTCTCTGCTTCTTCCAAATTTTTCGTTGTAAGGGTTTGTGGGTAATGTGGGTGTGTGTTTAATATTGTATTTGGTGTGTGGGAGTGGTGTGGGTATGTGTAGGTGTGTGTATTTCGAATTGTCCAATGTGGTTGTGTTTTGTAAATGTGTGTGTATTTTAAGTGCGGCGGTGTGTACCGCCAATGGTTTACCGCGGTTGAAAGACCGCCACGTGGATTCGTGGGTCGTGATAGTATGGGCGTATTCCTGTTGGCGTGACGGTGGAGGTTTTGTTATCGCCAGTTTATCACTGACCTTTGGTGTGGAGGACTTGCGTGGGTGTCTGGATTTTGGCGGATTTCGAGCTGTGGATCATAATAGCTGTAGCGGAATTCCACAGCCGCGGCGATGTGTTGGCAGTCTTCCTCACGGCGGTAAGCGGGATTTACCGCCAATGTTGTAATGAGGGCCATAATCTTAACCTACAGACTTGATAGGGCCACAATCCAAAAACTGTGCACAATTGGAGCCAGACCCGATTTGAGCTATCCGCCAGCCTCCAGCTATCCCCCCTCTAGTGCAGGTCCTGTCAGTGCTCCATTTCCTGGCAAGTGGTTGATTCGAAGTGACAGTGGCCATGGCATCAGGGATGTCCCAGCCTATGGTCTCCAACGTGTTGACCACAGTGTTATCTGCCCTGCTGAAGTACATGCGCAGCTACATCGTATTCCCCCAGATGGAGGATTTGGCCACAGTGAAAGCTGACTTTGATGCCTTGAGACATATCCCCAACATCATTGGTGCCACTGATGGTACACATGTAGCATTTGTCTCCCCCCTGGAGGAATGAACAATTGTTCAGGAATAGAAAAAGCTATCACTCTCTGAATGTGCAGATGGTGTGTTTGGCAGGCCAGTACATCTCCCATGTGAATGCCAAGTATCCTGGCTCTGTGCATGATGCCTTTATCTTGAGGAATAGCAGCATTCCATATGTGATATCTCAACTCCAGAGGCACTGGGAGTGGCTAATAGGTGAGCCCATGGCCCCCACCCACTTGATGTAGGTATATGGTTGTGGGGTTGTCCCTAAGGGTGAGTGTAAGTATAACAGGTATCCCTCGAATATTTGCAGGTGACTCTGGTTACCCCAACCTCTCATGGCTACTGACCCCAGTGAGGAATGCCAGGACAAGGGCAGAGGAACATTACAATGAGGCACATGGGCGAACAAGGAGGATCATTGAAAGAACCTTTGGCCTCCTGAAGGCCAGGTTCCAGTGCCTCCATCTGGCTGGTGGATCCGTGTACTACTCACCACCCAAGAAGGTGTGCCAGATCATCATTGCATGTTGCATGCTGCACAACCTGGCAATGAGACGCCAGGTGCCTTTTCTGCAGGAAGATGAGCCTGGAGATGGTCTTGTGGCAGCGGTGGAGCCTGTGGACAGTGAGGAAGAGGAGGCAGAGGAAGAAGATGTGGACAACAGAAGATCACTCATAGAACAGTACTTCCAGTGACACACAGGTAAGACACTGCAACTTCACTTTCCATTGCAGTTTTGTGTTGGACATTGTTCATGGCAGCCTTATTTTCCATATTGTATGGGCACTTACTGTACCCTTTGGCATCTCTATTTTCAGATCTATGTGCCCCACTCTGGCTCCTGGTGTATTCCCTGCTGCCCACTACAGGTCATACCTATGTATACATGAGTGTACAGTTGAATTGCAATGTTTACAGCTTGTTAAACAAATACATATTTGAATCAATTGACAGACTCTATACTTGTATTAGTTCTATGGGTGATTATTTTTGTGCAAATAAGTGGAGGGGGTATTGCAATGGGCTGGGTTGCTGATGAGGAAAGTCCAGGGTAGTGTTCAGTCTATTGGTATCACAGATGCATTGTCCAATGGGGCATAGGAAGGGGAGCAATAGCAGTTCAAGGTAAACAGGGTAACAGCGTGGGACAGAAGGGTGACAATCAGGAGAGTCTTGTTTCCTGGCGGGGGTCTTGGCAATGTTCTCTGGCTTCTGCCTGGATTTCAGGGACCGTTTGCAGGGTGGTTCTCCTTCTGCAGAGGGTGGGGTCCTGGTGGCTGGTTGTTCCTGTGTTGGGGCCTCCTGTCCTCTAGCACCGGCGGAGGTGGAGGGCTGTTCATCGGTGTGGCTAGTGTCAGGGACCCGTTGGTGTGCCACTGCCTTCCCCATGGTGTTGGCCATGTCAGCCAGCACCCCTGCAATGGTGACCAGGATGGTGTGGATATGTTTGAGGTCCTCCCTGATCCCCAGGTACTGTCCCTCCTGCATCCGCTGGGTCTCCTGCAACTTTTACAGTATCTGGCCCAAGGTCTCCTGGGAATGTTGGTATGCCCCCAGGATCACTGCAAGTGCCTCGTGGAGGGTCGGTTCCCTGGGCTCGTCCTCCCAGCTTCCTTGTTGTCTTGTGCCTCTGTCCTCTGTACCATGTGCCTACTGCCACTGACCCCAGGTCCCTGATCGTGCTGTGTTTGTGGGGTTGCCTGGGGTCCCTGTAGTGGTGGACACACTGCTGATTGATGTGTCCTGGGGGCAGAGGTATGGGCCACTGGGTGGGTTCTGTGCTGTATTTCCTGAGGGGGGAGGCTCTGTGGTGGTGTGGGACTGTGGCAGGGTAACCGACTGTCCAGAGGTCCCTGATGGGCCAGGTTGGTCATCGTGATCCAGGCGTGCAGAGCTGCTGTCATCGCTGTGGGCCTCTTCTGGGGGGTACTGGTTGTTGGTGGCACCTCCTCTCCGGTGACGTTGAGGGGGGGGGTCCTGTGGGGATGTAAATGCAGTGTTATTGTACCTGCATGTGCCATCTTGTGCATGGGTATGTTTCCCTTTATGGTTGTTATTAGCAAGGCAGCTTTGGCTTGTGTGAGTTGTGATTTGGTTGGCTAAGTGATTGTCACTAGTGTGCATGCTGCGGTGATGTGTGTCCATGCAGGTCTGTGATGGGGTCCACGCAATGGTGTAGCATGAAGGGATTGGAACTGGGATGGGTGGGTTGTGATGGTGGTGTATATGTGAGGTGGTGGAGTGATGGGGGTGAGGATAGGGGTAGGAGTTTGTGAAGGCATGCAGGTACGGTGGGGGATATAATATTAAAGATTTGACTTACCAGAGTCCAGTCCTCTTGCTACTCCTGCGAGGCCATCAGGATGCATTATTGCCAAGACTTGCTCCTCCCATGTTGTTAGTTGTGAGGGAGGAGGTAGGGGTCCACCACCAGTCCTCTGTACGGCTACCTGTTGTCTTGCAACCATGGAATGCACCTTCCCCCGTAGGTTGTTCCACCTCTTCCTCATGTCATCCCTTGTTCTGGGGTGCTGTCCCAAGGTGTTGAACCTCTCCGTGACTCTCCGCCACAGCTCTATCTTCCTGGCAATGGACGTCTGCTGCACCTCTGATCCAAATAGCTGTGGCTCTACCCGGATGATTTCCTCCACTATGACCCTTAGCTCATTCCTCTGAAAACCTGGGGTGTCTTTGGGGTGCCATGGATGTGGTATGAGTGGTATGTGTGAGGGTGTGTGGGGTGCTGTGTTGGTGTGGTGCTGTGAGGTGCATGGATGGTGTATGAGTGATGGTGTTCTGTGGCTCAGATTGAGTGGGTGCTCCTGGCTTGTCTCTCTCTCAGTTGGCAGTCTTTTTTTTCGTTGAAACGGTTATGGGTAATGTGGGTGTGTGTTTTATAGTGGTCTGAGTGTGTGGGTGTGGTGTGTGTATGTATGTCATGTGTGTGTATTTTGAATTGTCCTATGTGGTGTAGTTTTGTTAGTGTGTGGGTATTTTGAGCGTGGGTCATGATACCATGGGCGTATTCCTGTTGGCCTAACGGTGTGGGTTTTGGTACCGCCAGTTTATCACTGACCTTTGGTCTGGCGGACTTGTGTGGGTGTCTGTATAGTGGTGGATTTCTATGTGTGGGTCATAATACCCGTAGCGGTATACCGCCGCGGTCGTGGTATGTTGGCAGCCGTTAGCATGGCGGTCGGCGGCATTTACTGCCAGGGTTGTAATGAGGGCCATAATGTCCATGCAAACAATGTGTTTTTAGTTACCAGTTTTGTGTTGTAAAGCAAAATGTTTGATGTTTCTGGTTAAAAAAAAAGATAAAACTAAATGTAATATCTTGGGCTCCATGGCGTGGGTGCACACACAGTGGAGAGGAAAGCCTCAAGGCTCTTTCTCCGAGGTTTGGTCTCTGCTGCACAGGCTTGTGCGACAAGAGAACCGAACGTCAGCATGAGTCGACGACGGTTGAGGCGGGGAGCAACAGGCGGCTCTACGCTGTGCTGCGCTGACGCCGGGGTGATTTTGCTTACACCTTTCCATGATAAAAAATAAACCTCTTAAACTGTACAAGGCTGCTGTGAGGTCTTTCGAGGCACCACATAATGTGCTTTTATTACATGTGAAGTTTTTAAACAACAACCTTTTAGCTGTGCCATTCATTTTATTTATAAAGACAATACAAAATGCCCCCCCCAACCAAGCACTCATAGTCATGTAAACCTTTTAGAACAGCAATGTTAAAAACGAAGACAGAAAATAGATTACCATCTAACTGGGCACCCAAAGTGTAAGCAAAAATAAATACCTCTATTTGTGCGTATTATATATGATGTTTTTTTAGTCTAGCAGGGCAATTAAAGCTCTCTAAAAGGCCAGACCTAAACAAGAAATTTTGAAAGTGAAAATTGTCCCACATAGAGTGATAGAGAAACACATTTGAACTCAATAGTTCATGATGCCTCAAAATAACTGAGGGTATTGGTAAATCGAGAGAAAACGCACATGTAACGTATAAATGTAATCCTGAAAATATAAGAATTATGGGGAGAATATCCATTTTAATCAAATTTGGCCACCCAGAAACTAAAAGCAGTAGCTTTTTGTATCTCCTAGTACCTTGATACACTCCTTCAGCATTAAGTCTTAGTTTATACTAAACGTATTTGTAGAGTCCTACTTTCAACTAAGCCTATATGTATACGGCTGTGTATGTGCAATACCAATTCAACATACATGCTTATTCATATGTGCTTCGGCATATCTTGAGATGTTTGTGGCCATCTTTTGCATTTTTCAAAGTTTAGAATGACGCCTTCCATAACCCCATTGTTTTCAAACTGATTTTCATTTGCGTGCATCAATACTCTGGATTTCTAATAGCTATCCTAGTGTTGTCTGTGTAGGCCATTCTTTTTAGTGAACACCGCATTAGAGTAACTGGGTTACCTGAATAACTCTAACCATTTGCTGAGAGACACCCTACCACTGCAATACTATGTAGCCAACACACATCCTGTGGGCCGAACGTGGACAGAGGGGATAAATAAAGGTGCCTGCGCCACTCGGGAGGGACTGTATAGTAGCCCACTATATGTGTCTGGCGCTGTATTACTGGGGGAGCCACTGGGTAGGCCTACAAGGTGTCAGGACTACAATATTGCACACAACATTGGCGATGAGGCATGTGTCTTCCCTCTGTGTGCTGCAGTCTTGCTCCAGGAATCCAGCATCAATATATATATATATATATATATATATATATATATATATATACATATATATATATATATATATATATATATGAATAACAAAATAAGGAAAGGAGAAGAATAGCACATGGTGTTCACCCCACCAGACACTGATACAAGGAGACAAAACAGCAAGTAAGAGAGGGCAGCACCACCATGTTGGCGTCAAACCAAGCAGCAGTGACCCCTGCTCCACATGGAGCAAATGCTACTGTCAATGTGCTATCCCCTTTTAGCCAGCTGGATGGCCCTGCAACAGCCGCCCGAGATGGCACAAGTAGATCGGGAGGCTACAACACTACTTCCACACCATGCAAGAGACAGATGGTACCATTATTAGGTCCATGATTTTGCACATGGGAGGAGACAAGTTGTACGACTTATTCGAGGATCTGTCAAACACTGGCAGTGATGATGACTTTGATGCAGCCATAGCCGCGTTGAATAGACCCCTAGTTAAATTAGGATTTCAAGAGATTCAAACTCAGCTAAACTCCGCAGGCTGAAGGCGAATCTGTGGACAATTTCTTTGCATGGCTAAGGAGACTGGTGAGCACATGCACTGGAATTGACAAACAAGTCTAGAGCCCAACTAATCCAAGGGTGCAGATCATCCAAACTCTGGAAGCTGATATTATGACAGCCAGGCATATCCTTCGGCAAACCTTAATTCTCACAAGGTCTCATGAACTGGCAGACAGTTGAGCCGGGGCCATGGAATCAGTACTTTCCCAAAACTCCAGTGCTCCAGCTGGTGCTCAGGTGGTGAAGGTCAAAGAGGAATGGTTGAGGCAATCCAAAGACATCCTGCCAAAACTCGAGGGGCTGTTGCCAGTAGAAGCAGTGAAAAAGTGTGTGGAACGTGTGGGATGGAAAGCCACCTGCCAAGAGGGTGCTCGGCACAATGAAATCCATGTTTTAAGTGTGGAAGGATGAATCACTTTGAAAAAGTGTGCCGTAGTTCCAGTGCCACACGATGTCAGCCATGAAGGAGGGAAGGATGGCAAATGTCAAGCAGCTGTCACTGGAGGACGAAAAGGAGGACCAGGCCCAGTCAAGCCTGGTGGAGGAGGAAGAAGAATATGGCGAGGAAATATTTATGATCTCGAACACAGGAAAGAAAACCCACCAAAGGAGACCTTTCCCCAGGTGTCAGATAGTCAGTCTTCAAAGGTGTGGAAATCACAGCCCTAAGAGACACAGGGGCCTCAGTGAATGTTATTGATGCAGAACAGTTCTCCAGACCTGAACCTCAGCTTGAACTGTGCCCCATGAGAGCAAAAGTCTACACTATACAAGTTCCCTAAATACTTTCAAGGACTGGAGTGTCTAAAAGGGGTGCAAGTCAAACTCCACATTGAAAAAACCATGAGACCTATTACCTTTTGTCATTGGAGGGTGCCTTTCCACCTCTGCCCGCTGGTGGGAAAGGATCAGCAGAAACTTGAACAAGTCGGAATCATTGAAAAGGTCACTGGACCCACCCATGGGTGTCACCTCTTGTCATAGCACCAAAGCCTAAACAACCAGGGGCCATCAGGCTATGCGTGGACATTAGGCCATCCAATCAAGCCATTTACTGGGAGCAGCACATCACCCCTATGATAGACAAGATTGTGGCAGATATAAATGAAGTGTAATGGTTCTGCAAAATTGATTTGAACTCAGGCTATCACCAGTTGTGTTGGAGGGACCCAGCCAATATAAAACAACTTTTTCCATACATGTAGGACTCCGGAGGTTCAAGTGCCTCAGTTTTGGTATCTCATCGGTGTCTGAGGTTTTCCAGGAGACCATACATGAAGCTCTGACTGGACCTGCTGGTGGTCATCAACGTGAGCAAAGACATCCTCACTTATTCGGACACACTAGAAGAGCACCATGTCCATTTTAGAGTCACCCTTCAATGGCTCATGGACAACCAGACTCAGAAAGACATGCTGTGGGAGTGGACAACAGAGGCTTCCAGCGTGTTCCACAAAGTGAAGGCAGCTTTGCTGCACAATGCTACCATGGAGTATATCAATCCAAAGTGCCAGCCAGAGCTGATTGTTGATGTCAGCCAAGTGGGGTTGGGTGCAGTAATAATGCAGCTAAAAAACTCCAGTAAATGGGTCCCCCTTGCATATGCAAGCAAAGGCGCTCCCAACTGTTGAAACCTGCTATGCACAGATTGAAAGGAAAGCACTGGTGATCTAGTGGGCGTGCGAACATTTCCACCTGTACCTCTGTGGACAGAACGTTTGTGTTGTGACGGGTCTCAAACTGCTGGTGGCATTGTTCACAGGCAGAGCCAGGCAAGGACCTCCCCAGATTGAAAGATGGGCCATGCAACTGCAACAATACTCCTTTGAGGTGGTATATTGGCTGGGGGTGAACAACCCAGCAGATTATCTCTCACGTTAGCCAATGACCCTGGATTTAGGAGAGGAAGTAGAAGATGAGGCAGGCACTGAAGGGTACATGAACATGGTGACCGAGATGGCCTGTCTGAGGGCCCTGTCAGTAAGAGAGATGGCAGATGCCACCACGGAAGACACGTTTGACTAGGGTCAAGAGTGCTTTGAGGGGACGACAATGGAAGAACTTCCTAGATGGACTGAAAGGCTTTACTGAAGTGGAGGGAGAAGCACAGCTGTGGCGATGCTGAGATGAACTCAGTGAGAGTTAAGAAGGGCTGGTTCTGAGAGGTCACCAAATAGTCATGCCACAATGGCTGTAGAGCAGGCCCAATTAACTATCTCATCAAGGACACCAGGGAGTTGCCAAAACAAAAGAAAGGCTCCGTAGTAAGATGTGGTTCTCGGAGATGGACCAGATGGTCGATGAGCTAGTGCCAAAATTGTCGATCCTGTGTGCTAACGAGTGCAGAATCTCCTGTGGCACCCATCATCACAAAGGGGGCGGTGATAACTTCATGGTTTTTATTAAGTATGGACTTTGGGAGTTTTCCACACAACTGGCTCACTCTGGTAGTGATGGACAGCCACTCCAAAGTCCCTGTTCTCGAACTAGTCCAATCTATAGCATTTGACTGCTTGAAGCCGGTGCTAGAAAACATATTTGCACTCCTGGGCCTGCCTGAGGAAGTAAAGACAATGTCCTGCCCTTTCAAGGTCACAAACTCCAAGTATATCTCTGTCAGCTGAATGTGGAACATCGTAAAATCATACCGCAATGACCTCAAGCAAACATCGAGGGTGGAAAGATTCATGAGGACTCTCAACCAAGCCCTCCAAGTTGGACTAGAGCAAGATGAAGATTTGGAATGCTATATGAACCAATTTTTGTAAGCCTACCACCTAACTCCTCACAGCTTGACAGGATGTGCCCCAAGTGACATGTTGATGAAGAGGGGAGTGCAAGATGTGATACTAGGAGGACCTCAGTGGACGCCAGCAGAGATGGATGTGTCGTCAACCCATGAGAAGAGGGGATCAAACAATGAGAGGGTCTGCATATAGAAAATAGAGATAGAATTTAATATCCAAGTGGGTAACTGGGTAATCATTAAAGAGAGATACCTCGACTGGATATTTTGCACGCTATATGAGAGGGAAACGCTGGAAGTCATGAGAGTCAGTGGCACCATGATCACTGCCTCGAGAGGAGGCATGGAGATATCCAGAAATACATCCTGGTTTAAAAGGATAGGTGAAGAGCTGAACCAGGGCAAGGAGACTGAGGAAGCAGGCGACTGAGATAAGAATCGGGGAATTTAGTCACCCTCACAGCATCAGAGACAATCTGTGGACCCCAGTGAAAGTCAAGACTTGCCTGTGACCAGTTTCCCACCCACCCAGCAGCTGCTGAGCGAGACATTGGCTAACTTACTAACGTAAAGTGAAGGGAGAGACCATCCCTATCAGTTATGCAGCAACCCCAATTCCATAGTTTGAAAGACTATGGTGGTCATTATAGCAACACAAAAGGATGATGGACGGAGTGTTGAACAATGCAAACACCCACCCCCAGTCACAGATCTGGGTTTAATCCATTGTTCTTTTGCTCACCATGCCACCCCAGTTTGGACCCAGCCATATGCAAATCAGTCTTCACCCTGTTCCTCATGGGAACAGTCCAGCCCGAACTGCCAAGCCAGGTCCTCACTGAACTGGAAACAAGCATCCTGGGACCAGTTTCAGGGTTTCACCCTTCATCAGCCAGGCTAGCTTGAATCCAGTAGCACAGTGAGAAAGGGACCCACATCTGGGCATACCCTTCCCACTTGGGGCAAATTTAGCAACACAAAACGACGAAAGACGGAGTGTTGAACAATGCAAACACTCACCCCCAGTCACAGATCTGGGTTTAATCCATTGTTCTTTTGCTCACCATGCCATCCCAGTTTGGACCCAGCCATATGAAAATCAGTCTTGACCCTGTTCCTCATGGGCACAGTCCAGTCCGAACTGCCAAGCCAGGTCCTCACTGGACGGGAAACAAGCATCCTGGGACCAGTTTCAGCAGTTCACAATTCATCAGCCAGGCTAGCTTGAATCCAGTGGCACAGTGAGCAAGGTACCCACGTCTGGGCATACCCTTCTCACTTGGGGCAACTTTAGCAACACAAAAGGATGATGGACGGAGTGTTGAACAATGCAAACACTCACCCCCAGTCACAGATCTGGGTTTAATCCATCGTTCTTTTGCTCACCATACCACCCCAGTTTGGACCCAGCCATATGCAAATCAGTCTTGACCCTGTTCCTCATGGGAACAGTCCAGCCTGAACTGTTAGGCCAAGTCACCACAACATTGACAGTCACACATATTTCCTACATACTGCACATGCCCCTAATCAGGCACACACATGACCAGTACCTCTGCATTCACATTGCCTGCAGCCATATCCCCCCAAATGACACATTGCAGCACCCACATACATCTACATGCAGCCATGCCGCATTCAACGTACCCATGATGTGCTCACCTGTTGGTTGGAGGCCCCTACAACTGCGCACACAAGGGTAGGGACCCATCCACGAGCCTCTCCAACTCCTCCAATGTGAAGGCTGGGGCCCTTTACCCTGAGGAACAGGCCATGGCAGGTTGCAGACACAGGTCACAGCAGCACACGCAGTGGAGATGTCGTTGTGTGAAAAGTCAGGAATCAAGTGAAGTGGTAGAAAGCAAATGGCGGTCACATCTGCGGCGGTGTACACCGTCACCGCCTGCGTTGATCATCATTGGTTCCTGTGCTCCATAGAGCCCCATGTTAGCCAATTAGGAATTGCACGGTGGTGCAGGCCACCTTCTGCCATGACGCCTAACGCCGGTGGAGTGAGGTCACTTCCACCTGTTCCTGCATACAGAACAGGCAGTTGCCATTTCCTACTGCTAGTACTCATGTATTGATTTTATATGTGCGGCATTGGTGTCGACTGTACACACCTAGACAATTCTAGTGTCATACATGCACACGTGCTCTGTGCAGTATGATGTTGTGTATCCATTGGTCCTGTTGTCACACCCATCTTACTTTTGGCTCACTTAGATACCAACCACTGCAGAGGAATAGGAGGAGGAGGCAAGCACCCATGTACAGACCCCTTGTGGACTTGGCTACACTGGAGGACCAGCACATCATACTCACCTATCGTCTGGACAGGGCCACAATCACAGGGCTGTGTACGCAATTGAAGCCTGATCTGATACCCGTTATCCTGAGCACCACAGCAATTCCCCCTCTGGTGCAGGTGCTGTCAGTGCTCCATTTCCTGGCAACTGGTTCTTTCCAGGTGACAGTGGGCTTGGCTGCAGAAATGTCACAGCCAGTGTTCTAGATTGTGCTTGGAAGGGTTTTGGCTGCCTTGCTCAAACACATGTGCAGCTACATCGTATTCCCCCAGGTTGATGAATTGCCCACTGTGAAGGCTGGAGTCCCAATGGGACACATACCACATGTGATTGGGACCATTGACAGGACCCATATTGCCTTAGTACCTCCCAGGGAAAATGAGCAGGTGTACAGAAAAAGGAAGAGTTTCCACTCTCTCAATGTACAGATGGTTTGCCTTGCTGACCAGTACATCTCCCACATCACAGCCAAGTATCCTGGATCTGTGCATAATGTCTTTGTCTTGAGGAACAGCAGTGTCCCACATGTGATGGCATGACTACAGAGACACAGAGTGTGGCTCATAGGTGAGCTTGTGTCTCCACCCAATGTATATCAGTGTATGCCTACTGGAGTACAACCCCATGACATTGTGCATGGCTAATGTGTGTCCCTCACTTCCTCCAGGTGACTCTGGCTAGCAAAACCTGTCCTGGCTGTTGACCCCTGTTAGGAATCCGAGAACAGGGCCTGAAAATTGGTACAATGATGCTCATGGGCGTACGAGGAGGATTGTGGACTGCACTTTTGTCTCCTGAAAGCGACGTTCAGGTGCCTCCATTTGACAGGTGGATCCCTATGCTACTCCCCTTAGAAGGTCTGCCATATTGTGTTGGTCTGCTGCATGCTGCACAATTTGGCCCCCAGACGCCATGTGCCCTATCTGAAGTAGCGGGGCTGATAATGCACTTGTGGCAGCAGTAGACACTGGGGGCAGTAAGGAGGAGGAAGTGGAGGAAGATGTGGACAACAGGACACATATCATTCAGCAGTACTTACAATGATACTCAGGTAAGACTGTTGATCTGTCCATGCCTCCAAGATAGTAATGTGCTGTGTGGCTGTAGTGTTGTGCCAGTCACTACCATTGCATCCCAATTGACTGTCACCTATCACTTTCCTTATTGCAGATATTGGTGTGGTTACAACAGTGTACTGGTGTGATGACTACAGACTGCTGAGACACATTTGTTGGATGGCTTCACACATTACAGGATATTTGCTCAGGATCATACAGTCAATACAGTTCAATACGTTGCACATTTCTTTCTGATAAAGCACTATTACTCAAGTTGTGTGTATGGGTGTTTATTTGAATAAAAAAAATGATGGAAAGTATAATAGAGTGGGGTGATGGTTGGGAGCAGTCCAGTTTGTTTGCAGCACAGGTCCAGTGTCCAAGGGGCCATAGGAAGGAGAGCAATGGCAGTCCAAAGTGAACAAAGTGACTCAGTGGAACACAAGGGGGACATTCTGGAGGGGCTAATTTCCTGGCTGTGGTCTTGGTCTTGGCAAGTGTATCTGGTGTCTCTCTGGGTCATAGGGTGTCTGCCTGGGTTTGCGGGGGGTTCACCTTCTGCAGGAGGAGGGGTGCTGGTGGCCTGTGAGTCCTGTGGCAGGGCCACCTGTCCACTAACTGCAGCAGATGTGGAGGGCTGGTCAGTACACTGGCTAGTGGTAGGGGCCTGCTGGTGTGCTATATACTCCCGCGTGATATTCGCCATATCACTACGCACCCCTGCAATGGAGACCATAGTGGTATTCAAGGCCTGCAATTGTTGCATGAACTCTTGGTGGTATTCTCCCTGCAGCTGATGGTTCTCCTGCATGATGTTGAACATCTTACTCATCCTGTCCTGGGATTCTTGGTATGCCCCCAGGACATTAGTGAGTGTCCCCTGGGCAGTCAGTTCTCTGGGCCTGGCCTCCACCTGCTGCACAGCTGCCCTCTGCCTGTCCCTGGACCCCTGTGCCTGTGTCCCCTGAACGGTGTGCCCACCCCCACTGCCACCAGGACCTTTATCGTCTTGCCTGTGTGGTGTCGACTCGGGTCCCTGTACAGGTGGGCACACTACTGATTGACGTGTCCTGTGGACAGAGGCTTGGGGTGTTGGCTGGCTTCTGTGGTATTTGAGTCTGATGGGGGTCCCAGTGGTGGGGGCCCACCACCAGTCCTCCTGATGGCAAGCTGGTGCCTTACTGCAATGGAATGCACCTTCCCCCATTGGTCATTCCTCTTCTTCTGAAAGTTGTCCCTTGTGTGTGTATGTTGTCCCACGGTGATCACCCTGTCCACCTTCCTCCATCTTCCTGGCAATGAAGATCTGCTGTACCTGTGCTCCAAACAGCTCTGGCTCTACCTTGATTATTTCCTCCACCATGACGCACAACTCCTCATCAGTGAAATGGGGTGCTTTTGTCAGAACATGGGTGTTGTGTGGTGTGTGTGTTGTGCAGCGGGAGTTGAGTGATGTGGTGGGGTGTGTGGTTTGTGACGGTGAATAGGTAGTTGTGGTACGTGCATGCAATTGTCTCTGGGATTGGTGTGGCAAGGTGTAGCGGTCTTCTCATGTTTGCAAAGGTTTGTGGGTGATGTGGGGGGTGTTTTATAGTGCTATTGGTGGGTGTGTGGGGTGGGTGTATTTGTGTCAGGTGTGGGTTTTTTGTTCTGGCCACTGTTGTCTTGTTTTGTTTTTGGGTGGCCATTTCCGCCGCAGAGGTATGCACCGCCAATGGTTTACCGCCATTGAATGTCCCCTGTGGTGATTCGTGGGGCATTATTTGGAGGGCTTTGTTTTGGTGGCATAACGGTATTGGTGCTAGTTCCAACAGTTTGTCGCATTTGTTGGGTCTGGCAGATTTGTGGTTGTGGCTGGTTTCTGTCAGTTTTGTGTGTGTATGTCATAATATGGTGGATGGATATTCACCTCTGCAGCGGTATGTTGGCGGTATTCGGTATTGACCCCCAATGTCATAATGAGGGCCTATGTGTGTTAGCGCTCAAAGTTTCAAGTAAGAAGGTTGATGCTGCACTGTGGATCGTGTGTCATGTTGTTGTTGTTGTTTTATATCATGTTGTGTAGCTGATTTTCATTCTGTTTTTATTTTTTTCAATTAAAGGTGGATAGGGATGCAGTGATCCACCCAGCCACTACAATACCATGTAGCCAACAAACATCCTGAGGGCTGGGGCCTAGGGAATAAATAAAGGTGCCTGTGCTGCTCGGGGACAGTGCACAGTAGCCCATTATATGTGTCTGGTGTTGTTTTACTGGGCGAGCTGCTGGGTAGGCCTATAAGGCGTCAGGCCTACAATATCGCACACAATGCTATTGACTGTACAAATGGTACCAAACTGAAAGTATGCATCAGTGGCGTGTGCCTTGTCTACTCGTAAACTGGTCTTTAATCCACTATTGTACTTAATATTATATTAGCAATATAATTTGCCCTCCTCAAAAACTGCCATGGGATACCCACTGCTTTAATCACTACCCACAATCCTCCCTTTCACTGCAGTCAAATGCTTTTTCAGGTTTGAGGTAGGGCTAATGTTAAAACCCTATCTTTCTTAAGTCTCAGTGTGTTAGAGAGATAGCCATGTAAGTGTATCAAACTGTGCCTCAGCTCACAACAACTCAGCTTTGCCAGTATCAAAGTACTGGCCACAACACTCAAGTGTGAGCCAGGAAGCTGGTATTTATCTTAACATGTGTTTTAAGCCTTTTTGAGTAAGACTAGGGTATTGCCTAGGACCCATGAAAGAAGAGATATATAACTGTCTCTCAAACACCATGGACAAGATGATATTGGTTAAACACTGGGTAGAGCAAGCATATTCACACCTCTGGCTTTAGCTTTGAATATCCTTGACTTCCTGAGGTCCCGTCAGCAGCACCACTTGCTCACAAGTCAACCATGGAAACCAGCATGCATGTTGATATATTTCAATTTGCCCTTAACGTGATTTTTTTTCTGGGGTATATAAATGTTTTTAGCATTTTGAAAAAGTCATGTATCGTTGGATACTCATTAAAGATGTTTCCGAGCACCTAAGGATGATTTTGATATGTTTCCTTACTCAAATTCCTTGCATCTATCCAAACTATCCTGCTCAGCCAGTGGATGTTGAAGCACAATGTGTATAGCTAGCCGGTAGTACCACCACAGTGAACATTCTGTGCAATAACCCACCTCCCTTCCAATAAAAAATTAGATTAAGAAAGTCCTTTCTCTGTACGTTTGTCTCTAAGCTACAAAAGACTTGGTAAGACCCTAAAAATAAGTCAGCAGTGTATGCAATACACAGGCGTTTGTGGCAGAGCTATGACTGATAATAATTAAGCTTTTTGTTTTTGGGGAACAAAAAGCTTAGGGGTGCTTGGATGGGCCATCACTGGTAGGATTTTAATGTGGATCTAGTTGCAGCTCTACTTACACTTGAATAAGCTATGTTCTGCCACCGCACAAATGGCTGCGAACTCCCTATAGTTAGTCTGGAGCCATGGCAGGAGTGGAGGAAAACTGAGCACTTCAAAGAGAAACATCTAGAAGCTTCTCTCACTTAAAAGGAGGCACCTGGTACAAACATTGAATCTCAGACACCAACTCCTCAGTATACGTCTAGATCTGCTGAGACTCTGTAAGGAAGATGGTCTGCTGTGGTGCTTAAAGAATTGAAACTCTGCTGGACTGCTGCCCTGCTGGACTAATGCTTTGTTGTACTGTTGCCATGCTGGATTGCTTTCCTCCGGCCTTCCTCTCTGAGTCAGAGGGATTGAACCTGCTCCTGAACCGAGGACTCCCAGAGAAACTCCAAGGGCTAGTCTTGTGGCCTCCTGTTGAGAGCCACAGGAACATAACAGGCTCCCATCCACCTGAACCAGCACTCAGATCAAGCTAGAGCAAGCCTCCACCCCCCCCAATGGTGCCCTTCAGGTCCTGAACCCTTAGTGTGGCCTCAGAGAGGCTGGATTGAAGTTTGTAGGCTCTTCACAATTGCGAATGGGCCTATTGGTGCCAAAACCTTTTTCTTATGAAGACGGCCGATACAACTTTTTGGTAAAACGACTCATGGAGCTATAGCATCGACCACTCACCATGAAGCTCCGTCCCACCCGATCACACAGCGACAACAGTCTGTGACACCAAGTCTTTCTTTCATGCTACATCAATGACTGTTTGCAAGGCTTCTCACAGCACCCTCCACTGTGAAGAGGATTCTTTGTGCTGGAATGAGGAGGTAACTTTTCAGCAGGACAAGCCTGGTCCCTGTATCCAACCCACTCTCTGTCGTGGTTAAACTGAACTTGAGAATTTCTCCTGGGCTCACATGACCAGATTTCTGTGAATGGTGCTTGGGGCTTTTCTATGCAATTTTCACTTAAATCTTCAAAATTGCATAGCTCCTGTTCCACAGATTCTGGAATTGTTTATTACATTTTGTCTGTTTTTCTAAATTGCTGTGGGCTTTTCTTGTGTTGTGTTTTCACTTTATTACTGTTTGAAGTGCTGAAGAAATACTTCACACATTATCTCTAAGTTTAGCCTGACTTCCCTGTGCCAACTCGGCAGAGCAATGAGCACATGTTAATTTGGGTTTGCTTGTGCTTCACTCTGACAAGGATTGTGGTTGCTGCTTGAGTAGGGTTGTACCCCCTCTACCTGCAACCTAGTTTCTCATAAACAAAGTTCCATCAAGCACTTACCTTTTAAACAGGAAATATGTGGGATGGGGAGGGTAGCAGATTCCGGAGTTTCTGACTACAATTTTTCTGGAAAATTATTAACCAGACAAGAGAGGTGATATTTAAATGTAACGGAAGTCCACCTCCTGCAACCTTTCTATGTTCCTTGTGGTCAAACACAACATCAAGAGAAGTTTAGAGGAAGTCTACACAGCAGCAACTTATGACACATCTCTTAATTATCATTCACCAATTAGAAGGCCAGCACCTTCACTTATTAAAAGTGATTCAATATAATTGAGCTATATGGAAAAAATCATGAAAAATGATTTGAGGATCCCTGAACCCCGGCAATCTCATTTACCACCTCCAACAATTATGATAAGACAGAAGAGAGATAAGATATAAGGGCCTTCATTATGACATTGGCAACAAATTCTGAATTCTGCTGCAGTGACTGCCACCAACATACCGCAGCGGAGGAGAACATCAGTCCACTAAATTATAAAAAATTCACACAAAACCGACAGAAAACAGCCTCAACCACAAATCTGCCAGACCCACTGAAAGTGATAAACTGACAGAACTACCACCAATACTGTTAGGGCACCAAAACAATGTGTTCCAAATAATGACCCACAAATCACCACAGTGGAAATTCAACAACGGTAAACCATTGGCTGTGAACACTGCCACGGCGGATATGGCCACCCAGAAACAAAACAAAGCAACAGAACAAAAAACCCACACCTGATACAAATACACACACCCCACGCACACACCAACAGCACTACAAAACACATCCCCACATCACTCACAAACCTCTGTAAACATGACAAGACAGCTACACTTTGCGAGGACAATCTAAAAGAGAACTGCACACACATCACAACTACCAATTCAGCTGACATGTACCACACACCACACACACCACCACATCACACATCACCCCTGCACAACCTACACATACCACACAACACCCAGGTCCCCAAAAAGGCACCTCCGTTTCACCGATGAGGAGTTGCTGGTCACGGTTGAGGAAATAGTCAGGGTAGAGCCACTGCTGTTTGGAGCACAGGCACAGCAGATATCCATTGCCAGGCAGATAGAGCTATGCCGGAGGATCGTGGACACGGGGAACGCAGTGGGACTACATCCACGCACAAGGGATGACATAAGGAAGAGGTGGAATGACCTACGGGGGAAGGTGCCTTCCATTGCAGCAATGCACCAGCTCACTATCCAGAGGACTGGCGGTGGACCCCTGCTTCCTCCCCCACAGCTGACAGCTGAGGAGCAAGTCTTGGCAATACTGCATCCTGAGGGACGCACTGGAGTATCCGGAAGACTGGACACTGGTGAGTCACCATTAACAACCTACCACCATCCTAGACCTGGATGCTATCTCACCCACTCACCCTGACTCCCTTCACCCCACTCCATCCCACACAGTGCACCACCCCAATTACCACACCTAAATGTCTACCCTTGCATGCATACACACTGCAAGCACTTCCTTCCCAGCTCTGCATGCACACCCACCACCAATGCATGGATAGCATGAGAACTAACATTCCCACAATCCATCACCATACACTGCCAAAGGTGGGAGGAAAACGCCAATATCATTGGGAAAGGGAGAAATGCAGAATATGTGACAGACAATTACCCTAACAAATTACTTACATTCCCACAGGTGCCCCAGCCAATGTCACCGGCGAGGAGGTGCCATGGCAACCCTACTCCCCCACCAAAAGATGCCCTCAGTGATGACAGCAACCCCGGAGTTCTGGATCTGGATGAACTCCCTGGTCCATAAGGGACAACTGGTCAGTCGGCTAACCCAGCCCACACTCAGTCCACCACAGAGCCTCCCCCCTCAGTATCCATCACCACAGCAGCCACCCAATGTCCCCAGACATGCAGGACATGTCAATCAGCAGTGTGCTCACCTGTACGGGGGACCCAGTCCATACCTCACAGACAAGGCAATGGGGGGTCAGTGGCAGTGAGCACACCATTCAGGGAACACAGGCAGAGGAGGCCAGGGATGGTAAGAGGACAGCTGTGCGCCAGGGGGAGAACAGGCCCAGGGAACCGACTGCCCAGGAGGCACTCATTAATGTCCTGGGGTCATATCAACAATCCCAGGACAAGATGGGTCAGGTGATAAACATCATGCATGAAAACCAGTGGCTGCAGGGGAACACCACCAGGAGGTCAAGCAAGAATTGAAGGCCATGAACACCACCATGGTCTCCATTTCAGGGGTGCTGGGTGACATGGCCAACATCATGAGGGACTACACAGCACACCAGTGGGACCCTTCCACTAGCCAGTGTACTGACCAGCCCTCCACATCTGCTGCAGCTAGTGGACAGGCGCCCCTGTCACAGGACCCACAGGCCACCAGCACCCCTCCCCCTGCAGAAGGTGAACCATCCCGCAAACGTTCCATGCGACCCAGACAGACACCAGAGACACTTGCCAAGACAAAGACCACCGTCAGGAAATTAGGCCCTCCTGAATGTCCCCCTTGTGTTCCACTCTGTCACCTTGTCCACTTTGAGCTGCTTTTCCTCCTCTTCCTATGGCCCCTTGGACACTGCACCTGTGCTATAAACAGACTGGCCCACTACACTGGACTATTCCCAACCATCACCCCACTCTATTGCACTTCCCATTGTATACCAATTTTCAATAAACACCTTTGGACACAACTTGAGTAATAGTGCTTTATCTACACGTAGTATACAATTTATTTGTATAACTATAAAGAACTGCATGATCCTGTGTAAATGTCCAGTAACATGTTGACCCATCCTACAAATGTGTCTCAGCAGTCTGTGCAGATCACAGCAGTATACTGTTGGAACAACATCAACATCTGCAATAAGGAAAGGCATAGGTGACAGTCATATGGGATGTAAAGGTAATGACCTGCATTATGCTACAGCCAACACTAAAATGTAGAAATGTTTAGTTCAGACATGCAGATATGCATCCCACACACCACATGCGCAGTCACCACCACCACCACCTCATGCAGCACACTGACCTCACTTGCAGACACCACAACATCCATCCACACGTCATGTTTGTCTTCCCCCACCCTGTCTGACCCCCTTCCACAGACACACAAAAGCTCGCATTTAGACCCCCAACAGCCATCCACCTCACACATGCAGAGTTTGTTTACCTGCACCCAAGCCCAGCACACCCCCTCCTCCTACAACCATTCCCTCTACCTCCACTCCCATCCCTCCTCCCACATCCCACCCCATTGACCCTAAGAAGCTTTTCCTTGCCTGCCTTGACCTCTTCCTCCCGGCCCGTAAGAGGAAGGTCCCACCCCCCAGCCAAGTACCTCAAGCACCCAGTCGGACACTGCTCCACCCCAAAGTCTCCAGCTGCCACAAAGGGCCACATGAGTGTGATGCTGGCCCCCCACACCAATGACACTCCTCCCTCCCAAAACAGAGGGCTAAAGTGCTGCCTCCCCCAAACAGACTACCAAGACCATGGAGCCACCTGCAAAGCCTAGGGCCAAGGAGGCCCCACCCAGATCCAAAGCCAAGGAGGCCCCACCCAAATCCAAGGCCAAGGAGGCCCCATCCAAATCCAAGGCCAAGGAGGCCCCATCCAAATCCAAGCCCAAGGAGGCCCCACCCAAACTCAAGGCCAAGGAGGCCTCACCCAAAACTGAGCTCAAGGAGGCCCCACCCAAAACCATGGACAAGGAGGCCCCTCCCAAAACTGTGCCCAAGGAGCCCCATTCTGAACCAGATGCCAAGGAGCCCCCTCCAGAACCAGTGAGCGAGGAGCCCCCTCCAGAACCAGTGGGCAAGGAGCCCCCTCTAGAACCAGTGGGCAGGGAGCCACCTCCAGAACCAGTGGGAAAGGAGCCCCCTCCAGAACCAGTAGGCAGGGAGCCCTCTCCCAATTATATGCCTCCCACCCCTCCTCCCCCCTGAGGTGCTTGGCCCTGAACAGTGGAGTCCTGATGTTGTCAGGAGTCAAGTTGGGGCTTGGACTTTGCCCTGTGGGCATTTGTGACTTTGGACTGGCCTTTGGGCTTGCATGTATGTATTTGCAATGCAGTTTTTGCAGTTTGAATATTCATTCAAAAGGAATACAGTGGTTAGTTGGAACAGTGTATGTGTCCTGACTTTATTTGCTCCAGCGTTCTGTTACTGTTGTTTTACGCTGTAGATGGTTCTGGGTGTGCGGTGTGTGTGTATGGTGTGGGTTGCGCATGTGTGTGTCAATCTGCCCTCCTCCTCTTGTGTGCTAGGCGGCTGTACTCACCGCTGTCGTCGTCTTCGCCAGTGTTTGTGCTCCAGGACGGCCATGGCGTGTTACAGCATCAGGAAGATTTGCAGTTCCGGTTCCATTGCGGCCACCGACTGGAGGTAAGTGTCTCCTTTTATATGATGTGTTTCCACCAGGCTTTGGGTGTCGTTGATACTGCCCCAGAAATCCAGGCGGTGCGATATGTCACAATATGGTGGGCGGATCCTTGTCTTCCACCTGCCTGTAGGTGGCTAGCGCTGTTTTCAGTGTCCGTACCGCGCTGGCAGTTAGTGTGGTACATTGGCTGTCTGTGGGAGGGTTCACCTCCATGGTCATTATTTGATGGTCATTACCGCCAGACTGTTGGCAGTGATACCGCCTCGTTGACCCATAATGACCACCAAAGTATAAAAAGTTAATGCAACCCATGCAGTGGTGTCATTATCCATAATTCATAAACTCATGCATGCACAGTCAGCTCAGTATCCCTGCCTCCTTCCAATTCTGAAATATTCAAACCAAAAGAAATAGTAGTTTACAAACCAGACTGGCAGTAGTGGGGTCAGTATAGTTTGGAGTGAAGCGCCCAGAGAGCAATAAGAAAGATTATCTTTTAAAGATACTGTGTTATTAATACTTAGAAGGTATTGCCCACTACAAATGAAGGTACTCATATTTATTTCATCAACATACATCCAACGCAAGTAATGAATAATGAGAGCATGAGACAGTTGTCTCTTTCTGCAAAAGCATCAGCTTATCCAACTCACTTCAAGCTACCAGTGAGTAGACATTAGTAGACCATGCAAAAAAGGTTGCACAGTTAAAAAAAAAAAGCCATAGAGAATATTAAAACATTTGCAAATTCATGGTGTAAAATAGTTTCTGGGACTTTTCATCAAACTGGAACTCCCTCCTCTCTGATTTAAGAAATCAATCCTCTCTACATGCCTTCAGAAAACACTGGCATTGAATCACCTTTACAGATTATGTCAGGACTGGAATTATATTAAACTCAGGAGCAACCTCTGACTTGATGTATTTTTTGTAACTTTAGCCCTTTCATGTTCCCCTTGTAAGCTGAATCTCTATTAAGTAATAAGTGCATGTTTTATATGTAAATGTTTTATGTAAAACACAGCCGATCTGGTTTCACATACCTCTTGAAAACTTTTAAATAAACAAGTAAATGCCTACAGAATACTTTCAGAATGATTGCCAAGCTCATCTAATTGTGAAGGACTGGCCACTGAGAAGGTCTGCAGAGTCACCTTCTTGATTGCCACAGGAAAGCGTGACTTTTTACGCTAGCCACTGAGCAACCTTGCATATCTAAAAGGTGTCAGGTGTCAGGTGTCATAACAGGGTCCCATTTAGACTGAAAAACACAAAAGGTAAAAAAACATCTTTGGTGATCTTGAAGCTCTTGATTGAGGATGTGTTCCAAGGGACACTCTTACCTGAAGAAGAGTTGTTCGTTGTGTTGCGGGATGATAGGGACCCACCTCCTTACTCCCTATCTACACCTGGGAAACTGATATGTAATAGGTAAGATTCCGGGAGGGGGGCCTTGCAGGAAGATGTTATTTCTGTCTTTGTTCAATCGTCGACCTTGGGAGATAACAAGAGTGTGAATTAGTAGGGCCCTACCTTAAGGAAATAGATTTCCCTCCCACTGTCTCTTCCCTGATTCTATACCCAGTCCTATCCTTATGGTGTCTTGAATTGTACCTGTGTATGGCAGAAGATCTCTTTATGAGAACTTGTGAAGAAAGGTCACTGAAAAATGGTGTGCCGTGGAGAATTACAGTGGGGGCCACGTAGGTGGAGCGATTACCACAAGAGCAATTCCCTGGGTTTAGCATTCAGTACGCGAAGTTACTTCGCTTCTTAGCTCTAAAATGTCTTTCAATCTTTACATGAAGAAACAACCAGAATTCGAAGATAAGTCTCTGTCTTTAAATATCCTTGTGCCATGCGTTTATCCTTGCACAAATACAGTTAAATAAAAAAAAAACGGTTTTAGTAATTCCTTCCTTGTTGTCTGTATTTGCTGCACACCGCTGCGGCTCCTTTGTACCTGTTAAATTTGTCTCTTTCTTTCTTTACAGGTACCGTACTGTTAAAGGATCAAAGCGGAATATCCAATTCTTAATACGAAGTGATTAAATGTTCTGAAGTCCTATGGCTTAGGGTCGCGGGGATCCGAAGAAGCTTGGCAGGGCTCAGGAATCGTGGCACGGAGCAACAGTTCATGTTAGGGGTGGGTTCAAATAAACTCTGCTAACTGCATTGTGACGAGTCATCCTGAATACACATGGCAAGGAGACTGTGTTTACTGCATTGTGATGATTCATCTTAAAATATTAGTCATTCCAGCCTGATTACCTCTGCACCTGTTTTAATGTTGGTTTTTCCCTGCATGAGTCATACATTTACCTTGAAACTACAATTTAACCACTTAGTAACTTATTTGTGAAACTAGTTCAACTAATGGGGTTATTTTAGCAAATGTGTGGCATAGAAGCTAAAATGTAAAACCAAGTTCAGATTCTGATGACTACTGCATAATCCCACTTGTAGCCCTTTAGTAATGTGTTTAAGCATGAATCATTTCTGACACTGACAGTCCCCTCTTCTTAGAAGTGCTCCCAAAATGTTATCAATGGGTCTGGACTTCTCAGGATGGTTTCTATGGAAACTTTGAAGTAAACAGGACGCATGGGTCATGTGAGAAGCTGGTTTCCAGGATCTGTGTTAGGCGCGAAAACCTACCATGTCAACTAAATAATGTAATTTTCCACAAATGCGTTTGGAATCAAGTATTTTCTAGAGTTCTTACTCTTTATGACTTTCTACCGAAATTGGTGGTCCATCCTAGTTGTATGGCTCCAGCGTTTGAGCAGCTGTGTGTGAAACACTGGGTGAACCTTTAAGGTTGGGGATAGCATCAACCTCATTGCTACAGGGTTAATAATCTTGCTAATGGAGAGTGGACCAATGTAGCGTGTTAACAGCTTTTTTGTTCCTGTTACAGGTAAGTTTTGTTATGGGTAACCAAACCTTATCCCCTATCTTGTATGTAGGTGCTGATTTGCAATGCTTATCAGCATTATATTTATGTGTTTCCTTGGCCTGTGCTAGTTGTTGTTGAGCGGTGCGTATAATGATTCATTCCTGACACAACAAAGGTGATGTTCTGACTCCTCTACAGGAGGTAATGTAAAATGTAAGACAAATTGAGCAATAAGACCAACATAGGTACACCAGAAAATATCGAGATTGGAGACCTAGGCACTGTAGAAGACTTATCAGTGACTGAGGCTGAGATAGTTGGTCTGAGCCCTTCAGTTAGTCATAGAGGAAAACCAAAAAGAACAATGTATGGACTTCATCCAGTCTAATTTAAGCAGTAGTAGAGCAGGAACAATTTGCCTCACAACTACTTGACGGTATGGCTCATGTATACTCAATTACTGTATTTGTGTTCCATGCAATCAATCAGTTAATCAAGCAGGATTTGTAAAGCATGGCTAATCACCCACGAGGGTCTCCAGGTGATGTGAACACTGCGGTAGAGAAAGGGTGCTAATATGTAGCCTTGCTTCAGTTCTTCATTTGATTAGATTTTTCCGAAGTTGCCCATTTGGATGTTGACTGAATCTTTACCCAGGTGTCAGTGTAAGGTTAATAATTGCTCTTACAAGAAAAGGAGGAATATCCCACTTTGTTAGTATTGCCCATAGTTTTCCTCTGCAGATGTTATCAAAGGCTGTGGAAAAGCCGGTAAAGGCTGAATGCAGTGAGCAGCTCTTTTGTGTCATGGTTTGAACTAGAATTGTTTCTAAGGTGTGTAGAAAGACTTCAATAATGCTGCCTTTTGGAAACTTTTGGGGTCATTATGACCCCGGCGGTCAGAGATAATGTGACGGTAGTACTGACAAGAAGCTGGCGGTACTTACCGCCACATTATGAGATTGGCGGGTTGGCTGAAGCCCACCCGCCAATGTACCACTCCTACAGCCATGGCACTAGCAGCTGCCGGCTAGAGATATGAATATGTGTGGTTGCTTTCCAGGGTCAGACTGATCATGAAATAAAGGATTTGTTGAAAATCAATTAGTAATACCCACATATAATGCAGAGAAGGTGTTCCGCTGCTTTTTCTGGCTAGTAGCGCCTTCTGCACTGAAAAATCGGAGCGAACGGCATCAAGTGGTCCGTAAGGTCATGGCTATTTTTTTTACCTGCTTTCTGTTCTCTGCATGGTACTGGACCGGAGTTATGAAACTATTCCAATCCTCTTCTTATCTCAATCATCCACCCCTCATTTACCTTTTTTTATAAGTGTGTGTCTTTGCTTTTGTCTTTTTTTTTTACTTTTTCCATTGCTTTTTGTACTTTTTTTGTTTTCCCTTTCTACTTCCTTAGCTCTTACTTTCTGCTTCTTTTTATTATTCATACTTTTTTCCCCAATCCAGCACCATGTCGGAGCACCAGGCAGCAAGTGCTGGTGCCAGTATGGCTGATTCAAGCCACACATTTTGCAGTTGCTGACACTGCCAAGAGGTGAAGTCCCGCCCCATTTTTATTGAGGCAGAGGTGGCCACACTTGTTTTTTATGTGCAGCACCACCTCCCCTCCAGGCTGAAAGCAGGCAGAGGAGGGTATGCACCCTGCAGGAGTGTTGGCTGCAGAGAGGGAGGGTGCACTGGTGCATACACCAGGGCACTGGTGTTCAGCTCACTATGCAGTAGCTGATGCACCGCTGGTCAGGAGCTGCTCGTCCTGCTGCGCCGCGAGGTGAGGGTCTCGATGAGTAATTATTTTTTTTGTGTTCTACAACGTTAATATTTTTATTCAAATAGCATTCTGCTCACACTCAGGGGTAAATTATGTTTATGTTATGAATATTATGTGAGCTTGAGCTAGCCAGGTGCTCAGCACTACCTAATTGTATTCGTCGGTGCTCGCTTCAGCTAATCATTTAAGAAGTCATGCAGACTCTTCTCTCCTGTCACTAAGATAGTTGTGGTAGAAATATCAATGAGTTAGCGTTCACTGTGCCTTTCTCTATGTAGTTCATACAGTTTCAGTCTCCCAGTGATGTGTATATGCTTATTCATTGAAAAGGGAGACTGAATTAGCCCATAAAAGGAGGTTGAGAAGCAAATATCATTTGTTGCAATGCATTAGTAGTTCTAAATGTAGCTTATGTTTAGGTAATTAGGATTATGGGTTAGGTTTAGGAAATTAGTAATAGGTCAATTCAAAACTAGTAATATAGGTGATCTGACTTAGAAAAGTATAATGATATTGCATTGCTTGCCAAAATGTTTTTGGGGAGATTAACTGTACGACTAACTTTTTTTTAAACTTCTTCATTTCTTACATCATAACTCAGGGGCAAGAGGGATTCTAAGGTGGGAGAAGATGAAAGGGCTGGCACCACCAGTGCTGTGGCAGGTGGAACTACCACCACCACCTCCAGCGCCGTAGACAACGGGTCTGCTGCCCCCAGTAAGTCCTGTTATCATTTTGTTTACCTATCTTTTACCACTCCACACTATTAGAATAATTTACCTTGTTTATTTTTGTATACTGGTCCCTTTTTTCCAACTCCTCCCTCTAATGTTTTATAAATTCTTGTTATTGCTGCATTCTCCTTTTTTTATATCTGTTGTGTTTCTGTATCTGAATTCCTCCTGTCTGTACTAGCCTGTAGCTTTATTCTGCTTAGTCAGTAGGCTACCCTTTTCCCTTCATATCTTGTGGTACTGTAAGTCTTAGAGAACAGAATTTTGGTACTCTACCATGAAGATTCCAGGCTATTATTCACCACACGTTTGTTGAGAAGGCTTTCTTTTTCTTGCTCATACTGAACCAGTTAAAACGAGGGAGTGGCTAAGGTCATGGTGGACCCCCCCCCAATGTTGTGTTAGCATTCATTCATACAGTATACCAAAAGTTTCCATCACAGCGCAGCATAGCAGGTAAGTATAAGGTCCAATTGCATTTGCCAACCAAGACCTTAGGTCCTTCATTGACCATTATTCCTCTTCATTGCGCTTCAGTGACTCATGGTCATTATAACTCTCTCCCTCCATTATAGAAATGTTTTGGTTGTCTTGACTGCCGGGCTTTTCTAACATTGTCAATCAACAAGCCACCTAAACTGACACTTTTGATAGAAGATACTGCTAACCAATCTGTAGTGAGGTGCTGTGGTTGTATTTTGATAAACAAAATAAGGGGAGGTGTGGCCGGCATCTAAAATGTGTAATGTTTTTTCTAGCCGCACAGACCACCAGTTACGGAGGCAGCAGCAGCACAAGTGTGCCAGGCATGACAGAGGAAGCTCAACCTCCTGTTCTGCTCCTACTTCAGTAACATCTTCTATTGCTGGCTGCAGCTCCTGTTGTCCACTTTGCTCAGTTTCCAGTGATGATTGGGTACTAGTTTGCAGCTGGGAAAACTCCAATTCAGACTCACTGCTATCGCCATGATTGCAGTGGCTGCCTCACTAAGAAATATGGCTTTGGCTTAGGTTGGGGTGGTGCTGTTGATCTGGGAGTGCTGCTCCCAGCTAGCTGGCTGAAGGACAGTGTGGCAGGGACACATTTCCTGGTAAAGGTTTGGTATGGCATGCCAATGCTGGAAATTGGCTACTTCCTCTTCTTCTCTTCCTCACTGGCCACTTTCTTGGCAGCACCTTTCTTTGGGGCCATCTTCAAGCTCTGTCAGTTGGCAATGGTACTTAGCTGCACAAGTGGAAGAGATTGGAGGACTCACATTTTGTGGTCACATCACAGCACTCTGTGGGTGATGCCTCTTGTGCATCTCAAAGCAAAGAAGCAAAAAATACATTTAGCGAAACATGGCTTTTTTGCATTATTAATTATTCATAGTACAGACAATTTAATTTATTGTGGTTAGTGTATCCAATCAAAAGTCAAACCACACCACCATAACATAAAATTTCATTTTCAATCAGGATAACAACATACAGATGTAACTGTCTGATTTAGGTGCATTTAAGGGGAGACCCCTGTGGCAGACAATGGGGTCGTGTCACGATCTGCACAATGCTTCTCACCCTTGACTGCAGGATTTGAAAGGATACCCGGTCTTCTGCTGGTTCTGGATAGACCAAGATAGGGTGACCCTTTCTATTAGCCATGATGCTGCTTGACAGGAAAACGCCTAAGCAGGCCGTATGCTCCAGAATGAGTCCCAGAGGGAAAAAAAAAAATAATATGGGAAAAACCTCAAAAACAGGAACTGCTGAAATAGAGGAAAATACAGGAATGAAAAAAGGAACAAAAGGAAAAATCTCAATCAGCAAACAGGAACAGGAAAAAACACAACGAGCAGGAGTGAAGATTACAACCAAGAGGAAGTGTTTGCACTGCAAGCCAGATCAGGACTAAGTGACTTATATACTGGATGACAGGAAGTGACAACACAGGAAAGAGAAGACAACACCATCTTGGATTGGGAAAGACCCATAGAACAGTATGGGAAAAAGGCGGACGTATTAAAGAAAAAGGCATGCTGGGAAAAGGAACAGAAAGAAGACAACATGGAAACCTGCAAGAAGACAGCATGGAACCCAGGAGAAACAAAAAACGAAGTGCATAGAAAACAGAAGAAAAATTAAGAAAAAAGACAAGAACAGAAATCCACCATTGATAAGTAAGAAGAATGTTAAGGAAACAGGTGGGAACGACTCGACCGGGAGCACGAAATTTGCGTCCTGAAATGCGTTGTTAAATGTGTGCAAAAACGCAGAGGACGGTGCCTCGCTAATCAGAGTCGTGATCCGACCGCAGCTGAAGAAAAAAACGCCGCGGTTTAGCGTAGCGTCACAGGTTCACGGGAAATTGGAATAATCATTACAAAATGAATGCTGGTGTGTGCCTATGTCAGGCAGTGGGTCCAGGGGAAAATGGATTAATCCTTAAAAAAATAAAATGCTGTTGTGCTCCCATGGCAGGCATGGTGGTACATGGGAAAATCGAATACTCCTTAAAAATATATATGCTGGTGTGTGTGCACAGCTGTGCACCTATAGCAAGCAGGGCGTCCACAGGAAAATAAGTCCTGACAATCCCTCAAAAATAAATGCTGGTGTGAGGCAGGTGCCTACGGCAGGCCGGGGGAGTGGGGTGGAGGCAAAATCTAAAGGAAAAAAATAAAAGAAAAAAATGGAAAATAAATAAAACATATAACATTTTTTAATTCAGTAATGTCATAAAAGAAACTCGAGGGAGGTAAAAAATAAATTAATAGTGCAAATTTAACAAATATGGAGAAAATGTACTGAACTGTGGAACCTTTTCTCTTACAAAGCATAACAAAATTAAATGCAAAATAATAAATAGGCCCATACTGAAGCTCCAAGCCACCCACCACAACCACAATCAAATTTAAATATTGAATGAAAGTGCAAATAAGTACTGATGCTTGCCCTCTGTCAAACAAAGAACACACTTATACAAAGGTTTTTCAACAAAATCACAAAAATAAAGTCCTTAAAATTCAGTGTTATATATGCAGCTGGAACTGTAGACAGACAGAGTGATCCTCTCACCTTGAAATCCAAATGAAAAATTACCAGGAGATAGACAAATTACTGGGAGGAGCATGCTGGACAGGAAGAGGAAGCTGGAGTTTCTGGGGCACTTTCCTTCCTTATGGAAAAAAAGATGTCTGCACTGATAAACAACCTGTCCGTTGGAGGAGAATATTCACTCTGAAACATCTTTTTTGTATGTTTAGCTGCTTCTTGAGTAGAAAATCTGCTCAAGAAGCAGCTGCAGCTGCTTGCACTCAATGGTGCCAGAAGGTTCCGTGGCGACTGGAAGCCACACGAGCGGCTAGCAAATCTCGTATGCACCACTAGTGGTTGGTGAATCTCGCTGGACTCACCAGCACATCTCAAAACAAGTTTTGTACAGGCAAACACAAGCTGTGCTCGTGCCAACAGAAAAATTATTCTGCCACGCACCACATGGCGGAATTTAGTGGAAACTCTGCATTACATGCGCAGCACGGAGTTCATGAATGTTATCAACTCTGCGAGAAGAATTATATTTATTTGCAGACCTACTTTTAAGGCCTACTGTTGTTCTCCTATCCACCACCTAACTTCTGCTCCCAGCAGTGCTATAACACCTGAATTTGTACCACACAGCAGACAGATGAAACACACTTGTAAGTTCAATCTTTGTTTTTTTTGCCTAAAGATCTAATATCATCATTATTTTATTATTTTGGATAAATTAATCCATAAAACACAGTAAAAACAGAGATACAAAATGAAAAGAAATGCAATAGCATAATACATTTAAAGAGTGATGCCAATAATCACATGTAAAGTTCCAGCACCATCACTTAAAAAATAAGGGATGCAATAACATAGGGCAAACTGCTCATTGAACACACTGTCAATAATATGTTCCACAAAATCCATGAAGTCATAAGATAATCATAAAAAGAGCAAAATAGCGGAAATGATGAGGTAAAAAAAGAGATAAAGTGCAAATGCAAAAAACATACTATAATAAAAGATCATGCCGATCAACCAGTATTGTTAAATGCGTATCGTAACTTCAACTACAGGCAATACGGTTGCGAATAAGCCAAGCAGCAAGTAGAAATGTAGTCACCACAGTAACAATCAGTTCTCTCAGGCCAGTGCTTAGCATACGTAATACAGGAATAAATTAGGTGAATCCCAAGAGTTGGCATAGGGTATAAGGCATTTTTACGAGGGCGTGCATAAGCGGGGCAGAAAAAGACAAAGTGGTGTAGAGTTTCATCAACTGAAGTGCAGAAGAGGCACTTGCTGCAATATTTCCCACTCCAAATGACAGAAACACAGTTCACGATGAAGACCCCATACTCCACTTTAAATGAAACTGTAAAGGGATACATCCTGGAACAATATCTTTACTTATTATAGGGTAGCTGACTGTCTTTTCTCACACATTTCGGTTTTCTATGTCAGCCTGTTCTTTGGGATATTTTTAATGTCATTAAAACTGTCCTGGTATTTTGACAATGCAAGGGCAGGTGTATAAGAGATGAAAAGCATTGATAGAACTTTCTGAATATCATTTTTGTGCCCCTCACTATGAGTAGTGTTTGATTTACATTGCTGTAGTGAAGCTATGTAGCTAACATCGCCTTCTTTCATTTACACTGCTGTACTTCCCTATGTATCTCTGTCTCACTTGTCAGTTTCCATCACACTACAGCCCCTGGTCTCAATCTTTCAAACATCCTCAAATTGGACAAGCGGGGACATACTGGAAGCAGCAATTCGGACCTCTATCATCCGTCCACTGGGAAAGTTGGGGAGCCTATAATCTTACCTCTTATATCTCATCATTAGTCCTTTTCCAAACTCTTTCTTTTTTTAATTTTTGAAAGTATATGTTTAGAGAAGTATTTCATGGTGGTGCATAAGCGCCTATTTGTCTATCAAATGTATCTGCATTTGTGATTATGAGGACTGTATCACCTGAACTTACATGTTATCTTTCCTTTACATGCATCTGCTAAATCACACTTACTGGATTTGTTTTTAACTACTCATCTTAGTGCACTCTTTTGTTGGGCTGTTCGTTTAGAATGTGTTTCAAATGATGGTAAAGTATCAAGATTGACCTTAATATTCTGTACATTTATAATCAATGGTTCTGCTGTATAAAGCTGTAAATAATCTTTAATTCGCTGCATTAGTGATCCCTCAGCTGCACTAACAAGACCAGCTGGTAGCTAACCATTATATTTATCACACCCAGCTCCAGCCTCAGTGCCCTATTCACTGTAACTCTCTAGTTCCCTAACCATCTTTTCTGAATACTAATTTCTGTGGTCGAAAATGGTTGATAATTTGCTCCAGGAGGGGCTTGGAAGCATACAAAAACAAATGTACAATTTTTGAGTTATACGTCTCTTTAAGAACTTCTACGGATTTATGCCTCAATTTCAAATCCATTCTATGCAATACACCCACTATTATCTTCGCTCTTTGCTCCCGATCATTAACACGTGCCTTAAATGAAGATTGTATTAAAAAGGAAGAGCCAAAAACGTACACCCCTTCACCACTTTTAGCTGTGGACCATTTAACCACTTCTTCAGAGTTTTTTTCTGTATAATTTTGTTTGAAAACAACATCACTCTCCATGAGCCCTCATTGAGTTAGATTATCAGTTGTAACAGCCCAGGCAGAACTTTCCACTTGGAAAATTTTACACATAGAAGAGCCCAGTTCATGGTATCAAATGCAATGAACAAGTCTATGTGTGAAATAGAATCGTCGGCCAACAGTTTCAACATTAAACATCTATCCACTGTTGAGTGACCCCTACAAAATTCACATTGTGCCCTGGGGAGCACCTTCTCATTTATTGTCCACTCCTCCATTACATGAAGAAGATATTTAGCGTAGATTCTACTTGGAATAAATAGCAAAGTTATCATTTGATAACTCTTGGGAGAATGATGTGGCACCTCTTTATAGAGCGGCCCTTATACTTCCTTTCCAGGATTCTGATATATCATGGCCACTTAATATAGCTGAAAATACCGGGGACAGAACTTGGCCCTACACACTAGGGGTAAGCTTAATTATATCAGTGGCTAATTCATCTATCTCTTGGACCCTTGAACTATTTACGTTTTTTTAAATGATTTCCTCTACACTTCTTACCGTGGGAGTTGAAGGGTGCTGCTCCAGGGCCATAATGCCCGATTTTTGATTTTCCAAGCACTCTGTAGCATTTGGAAAGGGAAGATGACCTGATGGAAGCGACTGATATGCTTCTTTGTTCTATGATTTTAGACAATTTCAAGTTATGGGCTATTAACAGGTCTGCAAGTCCCTGTGGCGAGCCTATAGAAAAGCTAGGATCACTGAATCAAGAGCAAGATAAAGGAACGAGATTTTCTCTCCCATATGTAATTGGCTTGTCACCGACACAGGAGGTTTGTGACCTGCAATTAAATAAAATGCAGTCTCTGACCCTGGACCACTGTTAGATAGTTCCCGTTTTGCTCAAACAAATATATCTCGGAGAGAACGCATCTCTAAGAATTCAAGCTGGATGGCTTCCATGAATAAAATATTGTCTGTTGTCCATTTATTTCAATATGTCAAATAAAACACTTTATAAGTGTATGTAGTTATGAGCTAAACTTTTAATGTACCATGTTCTCAACAAAAACACCGGTTTTTATAAAAAGATCAGCATAGTAACATACATTTATATACATCAAAGATGTACGATCAGACAGTGGGCACGAGTCCGAACAGGAGGCACCTCAAGGCAGCTGACCAGAGATGAAGAAAGCAATGAACTCCCACCCACTACATAACTACTACATAGTCACCTGTGCCATCAGGATGCGGGACAGCAGTCTCTGACAGATTTTCCTAAAGACTCGGAACATGCAACAGCCAGAGAGACACCACATTCCGTGCTAAGAAACAGACAAATGGGCTTCTTCAGGTTCACCACGTGCTTCACAACAAAGAAGCTTTGTTTGTGTTACGTCTATTCATGGTTGAGAAACATCTCATGTGTTCTGGTAGGTTGGAGGCCTCCATATTGGCAGTGTAGGACCTACAAATTAAAAACATATAAAGGTTTTTAATTGTTAGTTAGTGGGTATGAATAAAAACAGTTCTTCCATCAAAGATCGTTTAGATAACTTCACAAATTCAGTTAAGGAGGGCCAAAAGCTAGTTGCTGACAAATCTGTTGAGTTAACCACATTATGTACGGTATTATAACAGGAAAATATCATACATAGATGCAGACATCAACATAGGTCATGCTTAGATGATGTCACTAGTTCTGTAAACCATGCGTCACATGTTACTGCCACTTTGTCAAGGTGCACGGTAAACATGCAGGTAGAGATGGGACTCTGTAGCGGGGGTGTTGTGTGTGGCCTTGTGCATGTCACCAGTGCCTTATAGAATATACAAACCTCCCAAATAGCTGCTATTGGTGAATTATGTGGCTGTGAAAGAGAAGAGGCTTCAAACTTCAGTATAGTCTCTGTACAAGAAGGCATGAGTGTGGGTCGCGCTCACAGAGAAGGTGCAGGTAGTGATGTACCTACAGCTCCTAATGCTGGGCGTTAGCGACATTTGTTTACATTTACCTTATGCGGTGTGCCATTACAACCAGTGACTCCCCACAATGTCGTTTGTTAATTTTTTTCTACCGTTTTTTAATACAAAACAAGCATTTTCAGTACTATACTAAAACATGGATTAAAAGTATATTTTTTTCATTCGTTAGTTAAAATGGTATGTGCTTTGTTGCAACTAATGCATTTCAACCAACCTTAAAAATAATACCCACTTATGTCTGCACGACATGCTCTAGCACCCGCAGCTCAAGATGCTTCTCATGACAGATGGAGTAGTGGACCTGCCTTCTCAGTATCTGAATCCAATTCTGGCTCGACAGTGGGGAGCCCCTTTCTTGGAGCTATTTTATGTAATATGTACAGATGGCTATGATTTTGCAGCATGAGTCAGGGCTATGTTGCAGCACAGCATCACTCTTGTGAAGACAACAAAATGTTCCTCTTAAAAGGTAATATGTTCTTTCTAAAACAAAGCATGTGTGTTTTTGAGCAGTGTTTTACTGTTGCTTACTTTCGAAACTTGAGTTCGGACATGGAGTTAAAATCTTAAAGCATAAGCACTGTCTCCTACAACTAACAATTTGCTAATTAATACTTATGAAAATTCACCAAGCCTATATATGTGTGAAAATGAGTCAACACATTTACCAAGCAAATACCCATCACCCACGTCTCCTCTGGAGAGAGGATTTCTGAACGCATTACATTGACCATGTAGGAATCCTACCTGCTGTCTATAAAATATTTAACAAGGTCTGTGGTAATAAAGGATGCATAGAACACCCTTTATATATAATGAGTGATTATTTTTTCTGTTGCAAAATAAATATTAATTTGCAAATTATGGGCATATTGCTACATGAGTCTCATCTAGACATCCAATAACTTGGGAATTGGACGATATGGTAAAATAATATCTTGGTCCTCTGTAAGTCCTGGCGTGTTTTAGGAAAATAGCTATGACTATTAATTCTTGTCAACATGCCATTTAAAAAACCTTCTGAAAAATGACAAAATGCACTTCTGGAAACACCACCAGCAACTGCTATCAGTCTTTGATAATTACCAGAAGCTAATAGGCGAAGAGAACAGAGTACGTGTACTTGAGTTGGTATAGCATCACTTCTATCTGTATTTCTTTCTGAGAAGGATTTAAGCTCAACTATTAAGTTTAAAATAACCTGACTACTACGCCTCTATTAATAGACAATGTCCTCCTCGGTTTTCTCAAAAAAGTAATCCTGACTCTAAGAATCCTTTCCTGTCTCATCCTCTGCAAACCAACCAGTATTTGCATCTTCTTTGTCATCACATATAGGATCCATTGTGAAATGGCCAGGTGCATTCTGGCGCGGATTCTACAGTATAGGTTGCACATGATCAGCACTGCTTGCATTTGGTCCTAGTTTGTATCTGCAAAATCATCATTCTGTATACAGTCATAATTTTCAAACGATTCAAACATGCAAACACATATTCACTGTTAGGAAATCCCTAATAATCGATCACTATTTAGAGTAAAAAATAATTGTCACTATCATACTTACAAAATACCTATTATAACGTACGGTAACCCGTTTGCGACTGGCTACTGAATCACTACACCTTTGTACAGCTCGCTCTTTGTGCTAAGAGAGGGGAGGTTAGTGCTGCACGTACTTCTAGAGACTACACCACAGAAAGCCCTAGGACTCAGGAATAGAGGGAGAGAGAGTAGGGGGTATGGGTGAGTAAAGTTCCTAGAATAGGACCCCTCTTTGAAGCGCATTGGACCTGCACGTTTGCTATTTTACTTGACTGTAGTGTGTAGTAATGTGCTTTTCTGTATAATATATTACTTGCCTTTTTCAATTATCTTATTTATTTTGCTAGGAGTAATGTTTGGTGATATCCTAAGTGCCCCACACTAACCTCCCTGGGAAGCCGGTGACTGGTAGCCATCGCTGCCCCTGAGAGTCAAGTGCTGAAAGGGTTGTACTTGGCCCACTTTGTAGCATCTAAGGAGTAGTTGGATCTCAGGACAGGAGAGACAAATGACCCCAAAACCCACTGCTGTGACAAATGACCCCAGGCCCCACTGCTGTTGCCCAGTAGCCCCTGTCTCCGCTGTGGTCCCCTGGATCGGGCCTGATACCAGACAACATAATGTGCTTATCCATTATGTTTCTCCTGTGTCAGTGATTCTCCATCTTAAACATGATATTTGAAACATCATGCCACAAGAAATGAAGGACCCTGTGTAGACATTTATTCATATGTAGTGGCAGAATATACACACCCTTTATTGGAGCTGACCTGGATTTTCCAGACTCTCTTATTGTAGACTCTCTCTAGCTGTGCCTCACTGACCAACAATTTATTAACTGTGAAAATTCAACTCTTGCAGACCAGACACATTCAGTAGTGGAATCCTTCTTCATACAGAAACATGCAGCTGTTACCTTTGCTGTCCAAGCTTAGACCTTGACCGCATACACTCTCCTGCCATTTCCAGGACCGTTCCAGGAACTGGTTATGACTTTGGAATATGGACCAGACTTTGTGGTTCCTTGGATATTATAAAGAAAAAGGTTCAGTTGGTTTAAAATATTCCTTTCAATACTCTCAAAGCATCTTCATTGAGAGAAGTCATTGGTTGCTCCACACAACTGCCCCTAGCTGCTCACATGGAGGGAGATAAAATACAACAAACTCTTAAATTACCTTTCCTAGACTGGGACATATTTGGCTCACATTTGGGGGAAATACTAAAGCAAACAGAAAAATATACGAAATTGTCTTTTCCATTTCACCCACTTCCCCCTTCAGTTACATTTACAAACCATTATCTTGGCCCAGCTGCTTCTTGAGGTGAATTCTTCTACTAACCATGCTGCCCATAAATAGGAGGCTATTGGTTTAACATATGTTCATCGCCTGTTAAAAGCAGAACAATAATATCCACCTGAACACATAATATTACACCTCGGGTCAGTCCACAGCAACCCCAGCTGAAGTGCAGTACATTTACTTTTCACATGAGCTACCCAACTACTCAGAGTCCGACCGCTGGTGTTATCAGTGTCTTCCAAAGATTTTAGGTAGATTGTTGCCTTTGGGTTCCTCAACACTCAAATCCAATGTAGCACTGAACTAATGGCTTCTTCTTCGGCCATTGAGGTGAAGCTGAGCTCTGTATAAAGTGCTAACAGGGGAGTGCCAGGTCCCAATCTTAATAGCGTCCTAACAAATATTTTTTTTCAGCTACGTGCAGTGGACTTAAGTTCCAATACCCCCAAAGCTCTGCTCCATAGAGTGCTGCTGCTTCTGCTTTCTGTGTATAAATTTGGAAGTTGGTGCTGATGCTATGGACATGTCTTCTTCCTAAATGTTTCTACCACTTCAGAGGTCTGAGCTAAAACTGCAATTGTCTTCAATATAAGCTTTCCAATTAAATTGTTCAATAAACCATGTCCAAAGATAACCATACTGCTTAACACAGTTGTTATGCTCACCATTATCATTAACCTCCTCCTGAAAGTTGGGGGCGGTTTCAGCACCATACTCTTTGTCTTGATGCAGTTAATGGTTAAAGCTTTCCTATGACAGTAATTGGCAAATCTCTTTAACGATCTATGCATTGTACTTTCTGTTTGGGCCAGCAAAACTGCATCATCCGCAAACAGCAAAATCAGGACCTTTTGTCCTGCTATACTAGAGGTGTCGATAGGTTCTTCAAATAAATACTCTACTACATCATTAACAAAAGACTGAAAAGCAGAGGTCTAATACACAGCCTTGCCATACACCCTTTCCAACAGGGAATGGTTTGCTACATTCACCTCCGGGCCGATATCAAACCCTGGCTTTGTTGTATATGTGAACACAATTATTGCTTGCACAAGACTGGTGGTTAACCCTTTCTCCACCAAGGATCTCACCAACTTCTACTGAGCCACAAGATCGAAAACTACCTTCAGATCAACAAAAATTAATTATAACAAAGAGTTTATTTTCATTGCACACTTATAGGAGATCATTTGTAGGCTTACTGAATGATCTATGGTTCCAACCATTCATCTAAAACCAGATTGTGCCTTAGTTAAAATGTACACCTTATTCACCCAGCCTTGCAATATATTTAATAAAACTGTCCTGAGGATTTTTCCCACCCAATTTAAAAGAGAAGTAGGCCGGTAATTGGAGGGGCAACCTTGGTCACCTAAGGTTGCTGAGAGCCAAGAGCAAGAAGCACTATTTGTAGCTAGGGATGAGTGAAATACTTTTGTGAAAACTCTAGCCAGCAGTAGGGGTTTCTCATGGGAGAGATCGATGGGGACTAGATCCAGGTCTGGTGACTTGTGTTTTTTATACTTATCTGTGGCCGTTCTGGCACTAGGACTTTCAATGTGGTATACACTTTTCTTTGGTCCTTGGTAGCTGGAAATGAGGAGCACTGTTGAAATCCGCCTTTTACAAAGCACCAAAGTTTTTAATTGATTTGTCCTAGAGTAAGTTACATTTTTCTTTCTTTAGATTTGCCTCTGGTGCTTATGGTTATTCATTCACCTCCATTTGAGCCTTTTTAGCAGATGTTCCTTTAGCTATCAATTTGCTCAGGTTGTTGTCCTTGCCATTATTACTTCTGCATGTATGTTTGGGGAAATAGACATTTTTCTTTTACTTTTGATCTGTCCATTTGATTTTGTCCGTAGGATCAGGTGTTGCAACTATACTCTTATTTTATGAGCCAAAGCCTCCCTTTGTCTGAAGAAATAGTAGGTAAGAATTCGGAAGTTTGAAAGGTAGTTTTTGTTTGAATTGCAGAGTGCTGTCATTTAACTCCATCCATTCACTTTGAGTCTTAAAATATACAATATAGGGGGTCATTCCAAGCTTGGCGGGGGCTGGCGGGTGACCGCCAAAAGGCCGCCCGCCAGCCCAGTGGGAAACACCCTTCTACGAGGAAGCCGGCTCCGAATGGAGCCGGCGGAGTGGAAGGTGTGCGACGGGTGCAGTAGCACCCGTCGCGAATTTCAGTGTCTGCTAAGCAGACACTGAAATTCAAAGTGGGGCCCTCTTACGGGGGCCCCTGCAGTGCCCATGCCATTGGCATGGGCACTGCAGGGGCCCCCAGGGGCCCCACGACACCCCTCACCGCCATCCTGTTCCTGGCGGTCGAAACCGCCAGGAACAGGATGGCGGTGAGGGGGTCAGAATCCCCCATGGCGGCGCAGCAAGCTGCGCCGCCATGGGGGATTCCTCAGGGCAGCGGAAAACCGGCGGGACACCGCCGGTTTTCCGTTTCTGACCGCGCCATACCGCCACGGTCAGAATGCCCTTACTTTGAGTCTTAAAATATACAATATAGGGGGTCATTCCAAGCTTGGCGGGGGCTGGCGGGCGACCACCAAAAGGCCGCCCGCCAGCCCAGTGGGAAACACCCTTCTACGAGGAAGCCGGCTCCGAATGGAGCTGGCGGAGTGGAAGGTGTGCGACGGGTGCAGTAGCACCCGTCGCGAATTTCAGTGTCTGCTAAGCAGACACTGAAATTCAAAGTGGGGCCCTCTTACGGGGGCCCCTGCAGTGCCCATGCCATTGGCATGGGCACTGCAGGGGCCCCCAGGGGCCCCACGACACCCCTCACCGCCATCCTGTTCCTGGCGGTCGAAACCGCCAGGAACAGGATGGCGGTGAGGGGGTCAGAATCCCCCATGGCGGCGCAGCAAGCTGCGCCGCCATGGGGGATTCCTCAGGGCAGCGGAAAACCGGCGGGACACCGCCGGTTTTCCGTTTCTGACCGCGCCATACCGCCACGGTCAGAATGCCCTTAGGAGCACCGCCAGCCTGTTGGCGGTGCTCCCGCCGACCCCGGCCCTGGCGGTCAAGGACCGCCGGGGTCGGAATCACCCCCATAATGTCCAGATGTAATATCAAGGCCTTTATGGACAATGGTAGCCAAAGTTCAGTATGTTCTCCCGGAAATTGATATCTGTCCAGCTTTAAAGTTGGTAATCTCAGTGACCAATTTTGTTCCATCTGCTCTACATTGTTGAAACTTTGCTATAATGTATTTACCACTCCTCCGTATAAGCATTGTGGATAAAACATTTGATTTACAGATTGGACAGGTCATAATTTGGTCACTCTTTTTTATTAACTTATCAAACGACACACTTTTAGAATCCGGCAGAGTTAAATACAGCAATCGCTCAGATTAGATTTTAGTGGTAGATGAGAAAGAGCAATCTTCACACTCATAGTTCCATGTATAACTCAGTCCAAATATGTCATCAATATTTACATCTTCTTCTTCTAAAACTCCAAAGATCACCATAATAAATTTCTGTGTATCTTGTTGAGCATTTAGAGTAAATACTACAGATCCTCTATATTTGACTACTTGTTTTTGAATGCTTGAAGCAGAATGAACTAAACTTCTGTCATAAGATAAGTGTTGAAGGCAATGAAATAATGCTGTGCACAAACACCCACATTTTTTCTTGGATTGCATTTGCAACATGTGGTAGATTGAATGGAACACTGAGAACAACATTAGCATAGCAGTTAACACCACTAGTGTTATGCAACTGTTAACCTACATTATCTCCCTCCTTTCTAGTTTTCTTTTTTAACACCTTTTTTAGGTTTGCTTTCTGTCCTTTCTATAACCTTATTAGGTTTAGAATGTTTTTTTCAGTTTCCGCTTAGGATATAACACCCATTTTCATAAACAATATACTGTCCTACATGAGGAGCATATTTACATCTTAGGGGGTCATTCTAACTTTGGCGGGCGGCGGAGGCCGCCCGCCAAAGTCCTGCCATCAGAATACCACTGCGCGGTCAAAAGACCGCCGCGGTAATTCTGAGTTTCCCGCTGGGCTGGCGGCCGACCGCCAGAAGGCCGCCCGCCAGCCCAGTGGGAAACCCCCTTCCATGAGGATGCCGGCTCCGAATGGAGCCGGCGGAGTGGAAGGGGTGCGACGGGTGCAGTTGCACCCGTCGCGATTTTCAGTGTCTGCTTGGCAGACACTGAAAATCTTGGTGGGGCCCTGTTAGGGGGCCCCTGCAGTGCCCATGCCATTGGCATGGGCACTGCAGGGGCCCCCAGGGGCCCCATGACACCCATTACCGCCAGCCAGGTTCTGGCGGTCAAAACCGCCAGAACCAGGCTGGCGGTAAGGGGGTCGGAATCCCCATGGCGGCGATGGAGGATTCCCTAGGGCAGCGGGAAACCGGCGGGACACCGCCGGTTTCCCGTTTCTGACCCCGGCTGTACCACCACGGTCAGAATGCCCATGGATGCACCGCCAGCCTGTTGGCGGTGCATCCGCGGTCCCCGGCCCTGGCGGTAGTCAACCGCCAGGGTCGGAATGACCCCCTTAATCTATTGTACTCTCTCACCCAGTTTCTTCTCATCAAAATCAACAAGAAACAAACCAAACAATGTTCAAACTCGTGACAATGCTACATATGACATTCCTTCTTTAATAATTGTATTTTCAATATTAATAAGTGCAGCCTCAACACTTAAGCCTTGAGACTAGTGGATTGTTATAGCATACGTAAGACAAACTGGAAACTGTTTTCCTCAGACAAACAAATCTTTCAAAGCAAAAAGTGTAGAACACATCATCCAGTTTGCTTCATGCCATCAACCTGATCAAACTTTATAGCTAGAAAGTCAACCTCATCACGTTTAGGAAAATGAATGAAACTAACACTTTACCCATGGCACCATTTGCCAAACGTTCTTCTACATTTAAATTATGACTTAGAATTACGTTACAGTTTTTGAAGACACGTAAATACTTTCCTAGTCCAGCAGTCCTGGATACAGATTTCTCAAAAGAGTTTAATTTATCTTGCATTTTTTCATTCAACAGTACAGTTACTCCTTGGTACTCCATTTTGTCAATAGCAGTAATCTACAAAATGTTTTCATTCTCAAGCTTTAGCAATTCTTTATTAAAGGCTGCACACTCTCGAAGTGTAGGCATCAAAGAAACAATATGTTTCCCCTCTCTGTGAGAATTCCTACTCTAACATCCTTTAGATTGTTTCCATACTCCATGTCAGTGGCTTGACACATATTTTTAACAAGTTCCTTGTATTAAAAATATTTCCAAATGTTTACATTGTCAATACTTCCCAATGAGTTTTGAGTCTCTTCATGTAAACACGTTTTAAAAATAGGCTGTCCTTTTACCGGACTAAGTTGTAGTAGGCCTCCAAAAACAATGAAATGCTTTCCTCTAAACAAGATGGTGTATTATATTTTGAGCATCTGTTGCATTCTCAGGTGAACAGAGGCAAGCATGAGATTGGAGACCATGCTGACCTCATCAATAATTAAAAGATTCATTTTCTTCAGTACTCTTGCCGACTCATGACAAGCTTCACCAGATAATGTCTGGTATTCCATTTTATTGATATGTTCAACTGGTAGCACAAGTAGTCTAAGAAAAGTTTTTCCTTTGAAATTGTGTGCAGCTAATACAGAAGGTGCTGTCACAACACATGGTAAGTTTTAACCTGTAGCTTTCTGCAGGTAAGTAGAGATAACTTTGATTAAAAAGCTTTTTCGGCTACTAACTTGACCACTACTAAATAGCAGTATTGGCTTGAATGATGAGCAATTGCATAGCTTGTTCTCATGTCACAATCCATTTTCGCTTTTATTTCAATATACATTTATTTCTCTTTGTTGTTGAGTTGTCCAACTAACTGTTCCAGATCTACAGATTCCTGTCTAGCTTGTTCCATGGCAGTTTCCACTTCTTTCACAGCTACTGCTGCTCCATTTTCCATAATAAGTTTTCCAAGAGGATCCTTACTTGAACGTGTTGAACTTTGGCTGCTTTGAGAACTATCCTTAGCTATCTCGGCTGCAAACATTTCTTACTGTTGTATCTCATCACTTAACATTTGTAAGTAGATTTTGAACATGTGAAACTGAATACTATCTTTGGCAGCAATAAAACAATCTTCATAGCAGTCATAATCCCCAAGTAATTCCAATTCATTATGCCAAGGTTTGAATAGTTGAAGATGTGCTAAATAGAAAAATTATCTTTTCTCCGGTGTTTGGAATCTATCTTTTTGGTGGTTAAGGTTAATTAGGTTTTCTTTTCCATGTTTCACTAAGCATTTGCCACATCCACATACTCCATATTTCCCTTCTTCCATGATTTCACTTACATTACTTCTGTATCTATAACTTTGAAGACTTTCATAAAGGCACTTGTCTTCCACATGTAGACTTCTTATTGTTTAGTATGTATTCAACATATTTATTTTTACAGAGTCTGTATTTTTTGCTTCAAACTCTGCAAGGTACTCAATCTCAGGGAAATACTTAAATACTCGGTTTCTTGTAGTAGATAGACCAAGAGTTCCTTTTAATTTTTAGAACAAACTTGCCAAATTCAATCTCTCACTTACTTCATAGGACTCATTTTCCCTATGGGAAAGCATTTTCAAGCTGAAGGAATACAATTTCTTGCTAAGTGTCTTCTCTGAAGAAATCTCCTCCTCCACCTTGTTCATCTCAGTTTTTCAGACTTCATGATGTGCAATGTGATATACCAAGCCACGGTGATGGAGTTGTCTACAGCAAACTGTATGCCCGTGTTAGCATTCCATATTTCTAAATCAGAGGATTGTCATTAATATATTTGGAATCTTCGGTTCTCTTTAATTTTTATGTAATTTTTGGTGATTTCCGTGTCAGAGTATGTCTGACTGAAGATAAAAAGATGTTAATTTTTCCTTCTGAAATGCAGGGTTGTGGGAATACAAATCAACATCTTGTGTAAAAATGTCCTTTGAACCTTATGTATGACAATAGCACTTCCCTCATCTATGTGTTTTGAAACACAAAACTTGTTGTCTGGGACCTTTTTCACCACTGTGTTTTGGTATGCTACTGTTCTATAAAAGACAACACAGACTCATCACTTTTGCTCCAAACTTAGGTGTGTCTTTTATTCATAGTAGCATGTGAAGCTGGTGCTCTTTCTGCCAAAAGAAATCACTTACGTCCCCAAGAGGAGTACTGCTTTTTTTTTTACAGATAAAAACAAGCATATCTTGGGACCTCTGGTTGAAATATCTGCAAACATTTGCAGAATGTAATAAGCAAAGTTCTCCGACTATCTTTACATTGATATCTTTTATATTAGAGTTTGCTTCTCCTAAGAATTTAATCAGGTCATCCCATGCATATTCTGTGCAACTCAATGTCAAAAACACTTTGGTTGTCCCAGGTTTCTCAGCATGCACTTCATTTCCCTATAACGATGGAACCAATATTTGTTGGTGCCACATTGACACGTCATTAAATTAATCAAGTTGTATTCTAAGTTTTCATCCTTTTCTTGAACTTTGTAAGTAAAATCTCTGGCAGACATATTTTTAAGATTAACTCCTGTTTTTAGAATGTGATTTACTGCATATGAAAGTCCAGACAAGTCACACTCAAATAGAAAATGAAATATGTATAGGATACACTGTTTGAATCTTGGCTCCTCTGATATAATTGTGCATTCTAGTATTTGTATGGGCTGGTCATCATACCAACCTCCTACTCCAGTAGGAGACTAGTGGGGAAAACAACGAGCCTCTAAAGATTTTTCCCATACATTCATGGGAGCTCTTTTGGCCAGCTTCATTTGAAAAAGGTCAATATCATCACCAGTGACTTATTTGAAATGTAACAGAAGTATGCGGTAGTGCTCATAAATTTGCTCTGATCAGGATGGGTCGGCATTTTCTATATGTCCACTTCCTTGGAAACTATTATCATCAAAATTTGGTACATAAGATTCCACATCAGCATTTGTATAATAAACAATATTTTGAATCAGGTAAAATGTTGCTTGTTCAACTTTATTAAAATCAACTAACTCTTGCCAAATTGTTTTATTCTTAGTTGGTCACCATTTACCAGGCTAATAAGTGGCTCTTAATGATCGTTCACTATTCCTACATTCTTTAAAGTCTAAAGTCTAAAAGTCTACTCTTCCTTCAAGGCCTTTCAATAATCTCTGTTGGATGCAATTTAACTATTTGTTGTTCCATTCATATAATTACTTGAAATAGATGTACAGATTGTATAAGGATACATTTGTTTACATTTAAGTCTGGTAGTTGTTCTGGAATAGTCACAAGTTCTAACCTGTTATACACTGCTCTAGCTGGTGTTTTCTGATCCTCTAACTTATCATAGCAGTACTTACATATAACTTGCTGAGTGGACAAGTCAAAATGCTCTTCTGCAAATAAATAAGAAACAAGTTCTTGCCATGTTTCTCTGTTTTCCGCTTCAGTTTTGGAAAATACGTCTACATTTCAGACCTCATCATGACTTTGGTGGTCTGTTTACAAGACCGCCGTGGTGACGGTATTCCAACCACCTTATTGAGTCACACACTGAAGGCTGCCAAAAAACAGCCACAAATCCGAGACCGCCAGGACACTGGAGGGTGGGAAACAGGCAGTTCCACCACCAGCATCGCCAGCCAGCAACCTTCCACCCACCAGATTACAACCCACAAATTACCACATTGTTTCTTCCATTGAGGAAAACCATTGGCAGTCCGAACCGCTACGCTCAAAACCTCACCTCAGGCAGAACACAACACCACATTGGACAGTTTGAATACCCCACACCTGACACACATACACACACCAGACACACCTACTCACTGCACTATATAACACATCCCCACACAATCCTTTGTGACAACAACCACATACAGAGACAGTGAGGCCTACATACGTATTGCTCAGCACAAATACACCATAGGCACATATATACTTCACACTCAGCACACACCTCACAACTGCAAGATCACCCCTATACACACATCACTACTGCACACAAACACCACAACCAACCAGCACACACAACCAAACACCCCTACCCCACCAAGCACCCTACACTGCACCTTTACACACACAACTCCCATCCTCACCCACAACACAGCCACCATGTCCCATGAAAAGCACCCACGGTTCACAGACAATGATTTGAGTTTCATGATTGATTAGATCATTGTGGTAGAACCACAACTGTTTGGAGCACAGGTACAGCAACATCCATTGCCAGGAAAATTGAGTTATGGCAGGGAACAGTCGACAGGGTCAACTCGGTGGACAACCATCCACGCACAAGGGAGGACATCAGGAAGCGGTGGAATGACCTACGGGAGAAGGTGCTTTCCATGACATCAGGACACCAAAGGTCTTGGACACCCTGCATTCAGAGGGCCTGACTGGAATACCCGGAGGACTGGTCTCTGGTAAGTAACTAACACTCCCCTGGCACAAAATCGTCTGGTCCAGAATGCGTCATCATTACCTAATCACTCCCCAATTCACCCAATCTTCCCCTACACCTCCTAACCAATGACCTAATGCCCTTCTCCTGCATGCCACACCACCAGCTAGCCCCAATGCCCACACATTCCCTGCCAAGTGCACGGAAAACATCCCCAATCACAATCACTACAACCCCCACAATGCACCTGCCCATCACCATTAAAACCTCCAATGTGCACATCACATCTCTTGCATGTTTGACTATTGCACTTGCAACACCAACTGGATGCTTACATTGAGGAAAACTTCATGGCCTTGACAGCAATGCTATGGAACAACACAGTGCCAAACAACGCCAAACACAGACGCAACACTGTCACCAAACCTAAGAGCCACATATCCAGATCAACAACCCTGAAATAGACTGATCATGGGCAAGAAAGTAAGAAGGTATACTCCATACACAACACACACAGGAAGGACAAGCAATGTTGCATACACATATACCCTCCTCCCACTTGGACACCATACTGCAGTGTACAGCCATACCCACTCACAACTAGCAAACCTGAATTGCCACCTGCTAACAGGACACACCTGTCATGTGAACCATCACACTGGAACAGAACCCACCCACTGAGCTAAAGTTACCAAGCCTGACTGACAACAACCCCTATAGAGCATGGTACATATGTCACAATCCACTACCCACAAACTGTTATCAGTGCTGCACCTGTCATTGCCGGGAATCAAGTCAAGCCACGGTATGCATCAGACAGAGACACAATCATTCACACCTCCACCATATAACCCTCTTTCACTCCATCCACAGATACCCCTGCCAGTGGCACCATGGAGAGGATACCAGAGACTGCCAGCTGTCCTCAGGATGAAGGCCCCAGTGAGGACAATGCCACTGGATGTCTGGATAGTGAGGACCTACCTGGGCCATCTGGGACCCCTGGCCAGTCTAACACTCCCTGCCTCACCCTGCCTACATCAAACCACCCCCCCACCCCGTGGCACAAACATCACAGCCAACCCTTCATCTCCAAACCTGTGTCCCAAGGACTGTTCAAAATATAGTGTGCCCCATAGTCCAGAGATCTGAGTCAACCACTCACACCCAAGACAATGAAGGTCCTGCTGACACTGCCAGAGGCACAGGCACATGGGGGCAGGTGATGTGGGAGGGAACCTGTAGGCCAGAGGGCAGAGCACCCAAGGCAGTCACCTAACCAGAAAGCCATCTCTCAAGTCCTGGGAGCATTTCAACAGTCCCAAGACAGGATGGACCGGATCATTAACATGTTGGGGGAAATCCAAAGGCTGCAGAGGGAATACCATGAGGAAGTCATGCAAAGGTGGCAGACCCACAATGCCACTATAGCCTCCATTGCAGGGGTGCTCATAGACATTAACACCACCCTGCATGCTTCCTCCACCCACCATTAGGCCCCTTCCACAAGCCCCATGACATCTAAGCCCTCAACATTTGCGGCAGCTAGTGGAATGGAGGCCCTGCCAGGGGAACCACAACCCTTAGACACCCCTCCCTCTGTAGCTGAAGAACCCCCGCAAACGTGGATATCCACCCATACATCTGGCTGGAGCAGATGTCAAGAAAAAACCCAATGCAAGGAAGTGGCCCTGATTTTCTGCCTTGTGTGCCACTGAGACACCATGTTGACTGTTCAATGACATTTCTCCTTTTTCCCATGGCCCTTCGACACTCGATCTGTGCTACCTACAGCTGTGCCACCTACTCTGATGATTTAATCCACCAAGCCCCCACTTATCGCCTGTTGGACAATTAATGAACACTGTAGATTTCAGCAAATCTATATGTGTCTTTATTTGTACATGTACAAATGTTTGGCCAGCAAAATGTTATGTGGGTGTGCCTCCCTAAACCAACAGGCAGGGTAATGGACAACAAGAGGCACAGTACAACAGACATGTCCCAGTGCAGATGTAAGGAAGTCACTACTCCAGCCACACGCCAGAGTATGTCCACTTATTTAACCTGCAAAAAAGACCATGACAGAGACTTCCATCAGGATAGTAGGCATGGTGGTACACAAAGCACATATGCAGTTCATAGTTGTTGTGCCCAGTGTGGAGTGGCAACTAAACAGTGCACAACAGATGTCACTTCCACATCACCAGTCTCAGGAAATACATCACAAAACAACGTAGCTGGCATCAGTCATGGGCAACACTCTACTCTGTAAACAGTTACCAAATACTAATGAACTCGAATGCCTCAAGCAATAGCTAGGAGAGGCTAAGATTCACAGTTCATAGTTACTCACTGGAATGACATAAGAAAAGGAGAATGCAGGACACATAGCACTATACAGGCCTGTCCATAGGAGATGTGATACTTGCAAGCTGCACATTTTAACTCTGCACTTTACATTCAATCAGTCACCTCCCACAACACACACATAGGATAGGACCGCATTACACCACAACTGATGATCCAAATCAGGAGGACCATTGACACCAATCAATGTGGAAATATAACACTTACATATACACACAACATACCTGTATGCTACTGGAAGTACTGATTGATGAGCTCAGTCCTAGAGTCAGCTGCACCTTTCCTCGTCTGCCTCCTCATCACTTTCCATGTCTGCATCACCAGCCACTGGTCCAGCTGTCTCCACATCATCAGCTAGTAATGTTATCTTACCTCTCAGGGCTGGATTGTGGAGCATGTAGCAGGCAACTATAATCTGGCATACCTTTTGGGGAATGTAGGGGAGGGTACTTCGAGAGACGTCCAGGAACCTGAATCTGGCCTTCAGTAGGCCAAATGTCCTTTCAATTACACACCTCGTCCTACCGTGGGCCTCATTGAAACAGAGCTACCATTCCGTGGCACGGTACCTCATTGGTGTCAACAGCCAGGGAAAGTTAGGATTGTCAGAGTCACCTGGGTGCACAGAAGTGGGACCTGTTACAATACAGGTACAGACACAAGGAACAATGTGATGACAGGTGCCATAGCAGAAACACATATCCAAATGCATACATACCAATGAGACAAGCCCTCTCTCTCTGTAGACGTGTGGGGGGGTATTGCTGTTCCTCAGAATGTATGAGTCATGCACAGATCCTGGAAACTTAGCTGTGCTGGTCTGCAACACACACCATCTGAACATTGATGGAGTGCTAGTTTTTCATGCTCCTATATATCTGTTCATTGGCACTGGGAGGGACCAAACTATATGGGTGCCATCTATGGCCCTTATCACATGAGGAATGTGTCCCATATCATAGAAGTCTGCCTTCACATAGGCCAAATCCGTACATTGGGGGGAACCTGACGTAGTTGTCCAGAAAGAAAGAAAGCGCACAGTACATCCTACAACAAAAGACTGATCATGGGCTGTGATATTCCTGCTGGGAAGCATACTGTATTCTGGAAGAAGCCTGTTTCAAGAAAGTGTAGCACTGACAGGACTTGGACTGTGGGAGGGGTGGCATAGGAATTACATATGCAGGCAATAGATCTGCCTCCAACTAGGTACATAAATCCATGATGGTCTGATGAGTCAGACGATAGGTCAGGATTATATACCTGTCCTCTAGGGTTGCAAGATCCACTAGCGGGTGGTACACTGGTACATGTCTCAATCTCCTCCTGACAGGGCATCTAGGATAGAGTGGAGAGAATGTACAAAGTGATAAGCACTCCACACATGTTAGCTGAACATGTCCTTATCGCATATACCTAACACTGTAGACATGCCTCGCACTGCTGACACACTATATTGGACATGCTGAAGATGCATGGGCACCAAGTCAGTATATGCACCAGGCTGCACTTTGCTGGCCCTGATCAATAGTTTGTGACACACATCACATGTGTAATGTTCCATATGTGATACACTGAGCTGTCCTGCACTAGGCATGTATGTAGTCATGCTATATACCCATATGGTTATACAGCCTATGAGGCTCTAAGCATCTGGACGTACACGTCATATGACAACCGGCCACATGACTTCACTGAGTCATGCATGTCACATGTATCAGTCTAACCATGATGGCACAACGTCAGCCTGCTCCACATTCTGGTAAAAAAAGTGTATGGCATACTTGTTTAGCTGCAGCAAGGCATAATATGTGCATAAAATGGGAGCCACCTGTCCTGCAGCATAGGACAGATGGAAGTGACCTAAGTCCGCCGGGGTATGTTGTCATGGTGGTAGGCGGTCGCAACCGCCATGCAACTTCTCATTGGTTAATATCACTGCCTATGGGGGACTGGGACTAATGGCGATCACTGCTGGTGGGACGGTCCTGTAAGCAGAGGCCATGACCACCATTTTCTGCCGCCTTGCTCACTTGACTCCTGACACTCTTGCAAGTAAGACCTCCACGACGTGAGCTGTTGTGTACTGTCTCTGGGAGCTATCATGCCACATCCTGCAGCTGATAGGGCCCCAGCCTTCCCCCAAAAAGAGCTGGAGAAGCTGGTGGAAGGGGTCCTACCCCTGTGTGGACAGCTATGTGGGGGCACCCGAGGAGCAGGTGAGCCCAATGCCATAGTCATGTGTGATAGGGGTGGTGTGAGGTTGAATGGCATAAGTGTACTGGTCAGGGAGTACATGCATGCATGGGGCATGGAGTTAAGGTGTGTGAACCGTCACAATGGGTATGTGTGGGAATTTGGTCAGTCTGATGTTTATAGTCTACCGCTATTGGTATGGTGCTGGTCTACATGACTTTCTCCTTCTGTCTGTGTCATCCAGGCAGGTAAATGCCCATCAGAAGAAGGGGATATGGCATGCCATCGCCAAGCAAGTGCAGTCCCTGTGGGTCTATAGTCGACAGAGCACCCATTGTCTCAAGCGGTGGGAGGACCTGAGATGCTGGGCCCGGAAGACCGCGGAGGCTCAGCTGGGGATGTCCTCCCAATGTGGGAGGAGATGCCTGTCAGACCTTGATCCCCTTAATGGCCCGCATTTTGGCAGTGGCCTACCCTGAGGTGGATGGGCATTTGAGGGCAGCTTAGCACCCACAAGGCAGTGAGTACTGACTGTATCCTGGGTCTTGGATGGCCTTAAATGGGATTGGGTGCCTCACTGCAGACAAAGTGACATTGCTGCTTATGCTACATGTTTATCGACATTTGGTAATGGATATTAGGCATCCTGGAAGAGTATCTTTAGTAGATGTGTTTCCATGCTTTACTGTCAGTGGATGTACAACTCACATTTCCATACCTCTCCCTGTCTGTAATGCTGAGCTGCACGGGTGACATAGGCACATGTCTGACTCCATCCTGGCCATATAATGGATGTGAGTGTTTAGATCACTGTAAGCATTGTGTATGACCAGCTCCAACCATGTACATTAGTGGCCATCTGTGTAGCCTACCTATGTATGCTACTGTGTGACCCTCCTTTTAATCCTGGAACTATGTACATCATGTACTGTATCTGGTATTGACAGATGGTGGGGCCGGCATTACAGTTCCACCACAGACATGGCCCCCATGGGACAGGAGTGTTGCCCAGATAGCTGACTGAGCATATATAGGTCATCTATTGACTGCAGGGTATGTGTAGGTAGCCAAACTGGGATACTGAAACATGATGAACTTAAGAGGCCTGATTGCGCAGATCCTGCATTCCTAGGAGCTATAGCTGGGAGAATGTGGCCTTTGAACCTATGGGATGGTACCGGAGGTGGTAAGCACCCTGGGAGATCCTTTAATCGTCACCATGGTGGGTACTTGGCATGTATGACAAAACCCTAGCAATTCCTATGCTGCAATGCCATCATGGATATTTTGGTGCACATCTGATAGCCTGTGACTTTTACAGCTTTACTTGGGCAATAGGTAGGGTCACATCTGTTGGGACACTGCACTCAGTGGATGTGTTATATGTGGTACCTGGCCCATTGTAGATGCATTTAGCAGTATGCTGAGTAGTGATATATGTGTTGGGTGTCAGCTGCACTGGTAAGGTCTTACTGATCCACTGGCTATACCACAGAGTCACATAGCACACATCAGATGTGAACTGTTTGGGGGTCTAACTTGTATTGGCTAAATCAGAGTTGTTTTCCAGAATAGCATTACTGTACTGAGTGGCCAGCCATGTAATATGACAGAAAGGTGCAGTGGAGTCTGTGAGTGGAGTTGTGTACACTGGGATTGACATATCACAGAGGACATGGACTAATCAGGTGTTGTTACTGTAGAGGCCCGAAGTGTTGTGTTCAGTCTGCTGCACACCCAATGGCTGAAAGGAGTATGGAGAGGTAATATGTGTATTCAGGCATACTATTGATAGTGAATACAGGGCACGCTGTGCAAGCTAAAAGGGCTTTGATTGGCATCATGTGGATGACTCTAGTAGTGCTGTCCTACTTAAATATTGATGTAGGTGTGAGGGCTAGCATACAGGTGTGGGTAGAAGTGACATGTAATGACATGATGTAGGTAATGTGTATTGGCAATTGCCATTGGCTAGCTATGATATGTCTTGTCACAGATTAACATGTTTAGCTGTGTCTATGGGAGGTATATGTTGACCCTTCCCCCCCCTTATATGTCTCTCTCCCCCTCCCTCTCTCTCTCTTTGTGTGCATCAGCATCGTCTGGTGAAGGAAAAGTGGGGAAGCAGCAGCCCACGGGACCAGGAAACTGCCACCAGTGAAATCAAGGGACCCAGTGGGACAGAGGGCAAGGGGAGTGCCATGGGGGAGACTGGATCTACCAGCTCTTCTTCAGAATCCTCCTCCAGTGGACACTCCCTGGTGGTGGTGGGCCCATCTGGGACCACCCCAGCACCATCTTTGTCCACCATCCCCCTTGTACCACTGCCTTCCCTTTTGCTCCCCACCCAGCAGCCCCTGCCCCAATCAGCCCTGCTGCCCTCAGTGAGGAGGCTATTGACCTCCTGACGTCCATCTCTGTGGGTCAGTCCACCATCGTGAATGACATCCAGGGACTGGCAGCCCAAGTCCAACAGAATAATGAGCTCCTGGCGGGTATTCACTGTGCCATAGTTGGTCTACAGAGATCCCTTCAGGCTCTGGCCTCCACTCTGACAGCAGCCAGTCTCCCTTTGTCTCCTGCCCCCTCCAACTAACTCTTCCCAATTCCAAAGCCCTCTCCCCATCCAAAGCACATGTACACACAGCCATGCATCCACCTCTACAGACAAGGGTAGCTCAGACAAACACAAGCACCACCAGACCCACCACCGGCATGCACACAAGCAACATCCACCTGCAGACACACCAACATTCGTTCCCTGCACTAACTCCCCAACCACTCCCTCCTTCACAGACACTACACCAGACACACCTGCAGCCACCACACCATCATTCACGGATCCAGCCACCAGTACTATCTTACCCACAGTCAGCACAATAGCAGACCTGCAGACATCCACCCCAGTCACCACATCCATAGCCACTACAACCACCGACACCCCCACAAGCAGCACATGCACCATGTCTGCAGATACTACCCCAACAGACAGTCACCAATCCACCACTGCATCTCCCAGACAACTAAACACCCACACTCACCCGTCCAACAAACACCCAGCACACACAAGCATTCCACTCACACACTTGCACCCAAGATCTCCAACAAGACACATCTCACAAGCACTCCCTCTCTCACCACTCCCAAACCCTTTTGCCATTACTGCCCGTGTGTCTAAGAAACATTTCCTCTCAGCATTTTCCCTGTTCCCTTCCCCTCTCCCACCCCATGATACCCCCAAGCGCTCTGTGTTTCTCCCCAAGTCCAGCCCTTCTAACTTTAAGTCCTCCCCTGCCCCCCTGGAAGTGCTCATGCTCCTCCCCCTGCCAAGAAGTCTGCCCCTTCCATGCCCAGGCCCAAGGACCCGCCTCCCAAGCCCAAACCCCCCTCGTCCCCTCCCTCTCATCCCTGATGTGCCTGCCTGCTCCCTTGATACCCCTACCCTGTTGAGGTCATTTTGCAGTCAGGAATCAAATAGGGGAACAGTGAAGTGTCATTAATGCATTTGGTACTTTGAACATTGGACTGGATAATGGCCTCATTATTGTACATATTTATTTTCTAGTTCACATTATTAATACATCTGGACCAACCTGGTGTTGGATTCAATGATAACGTACTTGTCCTGCCTTTCTTTCTACATGGCTGTTTGGTGTTTCTGGGCTTTGGTTTCTGTGTGTGTGACATGTGTGTGAGGGTTGTGCTAGCTGTTGTGCCTGGCCTGCATGTGAGATGCGTGGCTCTGCTATTTGTCTTGCTGTCATTGCTGTATATTGTATGTAGGATATGTTTGTGTTTGTTACATGCATGTATGTATATGAATTGTGTATTGTTTGTGTAGAGATGTGTAATGGTGGTGTTGTTTGCCCTCGTGTGGTTTTTGTGTGAGCGTCAGTGTGTGTGGTGGTGGCTATGTCATATGCTTTGTGTGGGCATAGTGTTACATATGCTTCGTTATCTGGCATTGTGACTGTGTCGATTGGTTATGTGGTGTTGTAAGGTGCTGTTGTAATTATGTGTTGTGATGTAGAGCTGTGCAGTGAGATTGCTTGACCTAGTGTTTGTGTAGTTGTGGTGTCGTTGTTTGACTCAGTGGTGTTGTGTATGAATGTGTTAGACAGTGCCGGTGGTATGTGTATGGCATGTGTGTGTGTGTGGTATGTGTATGCGTGTGTGAATATAGGTATGTGTGTGTGTTTTTATGGGTGTGTGGTTATGTGTGTGTGGCCATCGCAAGCCTTCCCAGCTGTGTATGTTGTGTGTGTGGGTACTGATGCCTTTCCCTTCAGTGTCCGGTAGGTGTGTCTACTTATGGTTGTTCTCTTCGTCACTGGTTGTGGAGTCATTGTGCGAGCAGGAGCAGTGGGAGGGCTTCCATTTCAGGTTTCATGGCAGCTCCGGGCAGGTATGAGTTCCCAAAGGTAATTGTTGCACTTTAGAGAGTTGGTTTCCACCAGGGTTTTCATGGTGGTGCGATCACAGCGGAAACCTTTTCAGTATGGTGGAAACATGTCCCCGCCGGTCTGAAGGTGCCTACCGGCCATCTGTGGCAGCCTGACCCCAGTGGCGGAACTAGCGGTAGTTTGGCTGTGTTCTGTTTGGAACACCTCCTTGGTCATAATTTGGCGGTCTTCATCGTTCTGAGACCGCCAAACCCATAATGACCCCCTTTATGTTTGAATTTTATAGTGAGTGCATTTACAGCAAATGTAAACATAGGTTGGTTTTTCAGAACAAATTGTATTAAACTTTATAATCTCTTGTTCAAATTTGTAAGTAGCAATTACTGTGCATTCTTACTCAATACCTACACATTTGAATTGTTCATTCGCTCTAGATTTGTCTTCAGGACCAAAGAACCGAAACTGCACATCCTCACAAACATTTTCTACCTCTTGTGTGGTATCATGCACAAGTTCTCTATTCATCTCTCCTAAATATAACTCTGGACTCTTCACAAAGTAAAGTCTCCTAACTAAACTTTGTATTTTTGAATGATGAACTGCCAGCATCTGAGAGTGCTTTGGCACACTTTCTTGGATAAACTTGCAAATGAATGTCCTTGTAAATTGGTATGCTTTCTTACTTTGCATGGATCTAATCCTTGCACATTTTTTACCTTTCGATTTTTGCACTGCTTCATATTTTTCAGGAAGTTCTGGATTACCCTTGCACTGATCTTTTTGGCTCTAATTTCTTCGAACTGTTGTTGTCTTCTAGTTATGTTATCTCCTTTCTTCAATGAGTCCTTACTCTTCATTTGGTGTGCATTTTGTCCATCTTTGCTTGATCGTAAACCTTTCTTTTATGCACCTCCTTATGCAGACTTTACAATTTTCCACAAACAAATTTTTGTATTTTTTTGTTTTCTTACCAGTAGCTCTTTCTCTTTAACAACATTATCTACATGTTTTACCTTTTGTTTGTTCAGTCTCTAATTCACTGGTTCATATATACATTAGTATGTGCTTGGGTATCTCACTATATCTATCTGTGTGTGTCTTTAAATCTTATGACATGCATCCCTTTGTCTGTAGGTACATTAGTATGTACAGAACTGTAACTTTCAGTATTTTACCATGCGCATCCATTTATTCCTGGGTGTGTCAGTTGATGCATAAATGTGTGTGACTGTGTTACTGTGTAGATCTCTATGTGATTGAGTGTATGCATAAATCTGTCACTAATTGTACTACTGCATACATGACTTTTTTCTTGGTGTGTCAGTTTGTCCATCAGTGTCTGCTCATATATATATTATGGTATATAGGAGTGTTTATCTCTGTATTTCTGAGTATGGGTTAGTGTGCTAGTGTCTGCATTAGTGTAGGTCTAGTTTTTAATAGTATGCGTCAATGTGAGTCTTGATGTCTCACTCATTCAGTATTTTAGTGCATTCATCAATGTGTACTTCAGTGAGTAACTGCATGGATCAGTGCCTGCCTGGGCATGGATCAGTGCCTGCCTCGGTATTTTATCAGATGCATCACTGTGTGTCCGAGTGTGTTACTATATTCATAAGTATGACTTTGGGTGTATTAACGTTTGCATTCATGTGTCCCTGGGTGTGTCTGTGTATACATAGGTCCATGCCTGGGTGTGTAATTGTCTACGTCAATGTGTATATGTGAATGTATCGCTATGCAGTAGTGTGCTTCTGGATTTCTCTGGATTTCTCAATGTAATCATCAGTTTGCAGCTATATGCATCACTGTGTCTCTGGGTATCTCACTGTAAGTATTTGTACCGGAGGATGTTACTGTTTGCATGAGTGTATGCCTGGGTGTCTTAGTGTTGGAATGAATATGTACATAGATATCCTAGTGTATGCATGACTGTATGCATGGATTATAAAGTACTAATATACATAGATCCCTCTCAAGCATAATGCTGTATGAAATGGTGTTCCGTGGGTGTCAGCACAGAATATGATGCATTCTCATATTTACAAACCTGGAAATGTCTCACATTCCTAGGCTACCTCATGACTGAGGTGAAAGGTGTTAGAACAGGGACAAATAACATTATTCCTCCCAATTTGTTCCTCTTTGTATGCGTGGTGCATTTGACATCACACGTGGAAAGAGGAGAACACCAATTATTCTTTATATTTAGGAAAGGATACCTTATTTTATATAAACACTCATTGATGCAACGTAGGTACCCTTAAACTATGCTAGAAGGGTGTCTGCATTTCTGCTATGTAGCAATCTGTGTGCCAGCGCAACCTTTTCTTTGGACATAGCACAGTGCTGCCAAAAGATGTGCAGTACTATCCTGTGCCAAAACAAATGAGGTCTCATACTGCAGATGTGAGAAATAACTAAATGAAACTTTAACTCGTACCTTATCCACCATATAGGGTGCATGTAGCATACTTTAAATTTCACTACTTTAAACTAAAAACACACTGTAAGTGTTGGAAAATGTTTGGAAACAGAAAGTTAAATTGCCATTGGAAACGTGATTATATGCAAAAATCATAGCTTGCAATCAACTAGCGTCCTTCATTTTTTCATACAGCAAATGTCTTACTATGCATTTAAATGAGAGGTGCAACACCCATTACTCTCTCTCTCATGTGGTATACCTTTCTGTATCTTAGTTACACATATGTTATGACATATATACATATGCTATAACATTTATACTCTAATTTACATACCTCTTAAATAGCTTTAATTGAAAGTTAAAATAGTCTCACAATATCTTTTTTACTCTTTTCTTTCTGTAAGCTTGACACTTCAGCATAAGAATAGTACTCCACTCTCTCACCAAGGAAACCTTAAAGGCAACCTTTTCAACTTTGCTCTGAGTTCTATTGTGGTGGTTAACAATTCAAAAACTGTCTTCCATATTTATTTTCTATTACCTAGCATCTGAATGGTTAGTGCCTGTTAACCCCTTCTTTTCCTTCGATAAAGAAGACCAATTTGCTGGTGCATACTACTGTAGTCGCAACTCCTTCGTGGCACTCAGTGCGGCCCCCAGGTAAATTTGCGACAGAATCAGGACTCCAGGCGGGGGGATTAAAAAATGGACTAACAATTGTTTTTGAATGATTTTGTATACAGATATAATACATACTAATAACACTGAGTTGGAAACAAATCTTCTTTTCCAGCTCATACTCCCCACAAAACACTTTTTTCTACAACTCCAGTAACCTTCGATTCAACCACCCTTTCACTCATAGTTTTTCACTTCAGCTGCCATAGCAATCTCCTTTGGAACAGTACTCTGTAGTATTGGTTCAAAGTTCACAGCACAGACTGTTACCGATTGTAAGCTTATCCAAAACACCATAACTTCTTTGTGAAATAATGTCACCAAATCAGAGATCTACTACCATAACACTCTAGATAACTACCTACTTTTATTTACCAATGTATTTTGAATGTCCTTTCAATGTTGGGCCTTTTTCAAAGCTGGTGCTTCCCTCCAGTTTAACCACTTCACATTTTGAAAACTGTTTCACTCACCTATAGCCTTCTCCTAGTTTCTACTGCTCCTATGTCTCAAAATGTTGAGTGTGTGGATTGTAGGTCACAGCTATGTTTTTTAGGCTAGTGAGTATGCCAGAAAGAGTGGCATTGACAGGGACTTGGGTTTGCCAACTGTGGATATTCCTTGGGGTGGTCGGAGAGCATTAAAGTGTCAGCAATTGCTGTTACTAGTTGAAAGCATTAGAGATAGCCATCCCCCTCATCTCATGATTGTATACTGTGATTATAATGACCTAGGCACACTGACTGGAATTCCTAATGAAGGCTACCTGTAGGCAGTCGATGCCACTTTTCCATAACACAGCATTTGTGTTCGCAAACATGCCAGAGACACAAATGGAAATAGTCAGCTACATTCTGTCACAGATTGACAAAGCCAGGAAACATATTAATAATACTGTTTCAGCATACTTCAAAGACCATAACATAGGCTGTATTTCCAATAATAATCTGCGCTTTGACATGCCAGGAATATATAGAAGAGATGGTGTTCACTTTACAAATGAAGGCAACAGGGTGCTTCTGAGTAACTTCAAACTGTGCATCCGCTCCTCTCTGTATTAATCATAGAAACTCAATTAACACAAAGGCTCTTCCTAGAGCCACCCTACTTTCCAAACACTAGGTAATTGTGTTTAAAATCCTAGTTTATATTTCGTTTCAAAATATTCGCAACTTCATCACGGATTCGAACACCAAGTGTATACATTCAATGTACAACAGCAAACACAGGAAAAATTATTTATATTAGTGTGAGAATGGGGCTCAGAGTCCCTGTATGTGTCTGTAAGTGGTGTGCCTTAGTATGTGAGGGAGTGTGTGAATGTATATTTTGTTTTTCCTCTCTTGGCCGGAGTCACAACTCCGCTGCGCCTTCACACGGGGGGGGCGCGCTGATCGCCGTGACAGAGTCATGACTCTACTATTGTGGCCTAAACAAATGATTTTAATCTTTTTAATCATAACAAGGGGTGCTTCAGACAGCCTTTAATACCCCCCCTGGGGCCAGAGTACCCTTACTCTGACCCATTCTATTAGTCTCAGCCTCCAATTCTATACCCTGGGACCATGCCCCAGTTCATATAATGGCAGCCGCACCTTTCTCAAGAGGTTGCAGCCAACCAATCACAGTATGTATGTGTGTGCCTGGCTGTGTCTGATTGGGTCTGATAGTGGATGTGTCAGTGTTGGAGTGGGTCTGTGAGTGGGTATGTCAGTGTCTAAGTGGGTCTGTGAGTGAGTGTGTGAGTTTCTGAGTGTGTCTGTGAGTGAGTGCATAAGTTACTCAGTGGGTCTGTGAGTTGGTGTGTGAGTGTCTGAGTGGGTCTGAGAGTGGCTTCATCAGCATCTCATTGGGTCTGTGAGTGTATGCACGAGTGTCCGAGTGGGTCTGGGAATGAGTGCATTGGTAATCAATGAGTAGGTGCCTAAGTCTCTGAGTGGGTGTGTGAGTGGGTGCTGAGTGTATTAATGAGTCTGTGAGTGGGTGCATGAAGGTCTGAGTGGGTCTATGAGTGGGTGCATCAGTGTCTGACTGTGTGTGAGATTGGGTGCGTTAGTGTCTGAGTGGATCTGTGAATGAGTGCATGAGTGTCTGAGTGAGGGTTGGGGTGGGTCCCTGAGTGAGTCTGTGAGTGGGTGCATCGGTGTCTGAGAGGGTCTGTTAGTGGGTGCATGAGTGTCTGAAAGGGTATGTAAGTGGTGTGTAAGATTCTGAGTGGTATGTGAGTGGGTGAATGAGTGTATTAGTGAGTCTGTGAGTGGGTGCATGAAGGTTTGAGTGGGCCTATAAGTGGGTGCATCAATGTCTGATTGGGTGTGGGATTGAGTGCACTAATGTCTGAGTGGATCTGTGAATGGGTGCATGAGTGTCTGAGTGGGTCTGAGATTCTCTGCATTGTGAGTGAGTGCTTACGTCTCTAAGTGGATCAATGAGGAGGTGAATAAGTCTCTTAGTGGGTCTGTGAGTGGGTGCATAAGTCTCTGAGGGGATCTGTAAGTGGGTGCATGAGTTTATGTCTTTAAGTGGGTGCTCGAGAGTCTGATTGAGTCTGTGAGTGGGTCCGTGAGTAGGTGAATCAGTGTTTGACTGGGTCTGAGATTGAATCTCTGAGTAGGTCTGTGAGTGCTTGCATGAGTATAATAGTGTCTCTGTGGGTCTGTGAGTGGGTGTGTCAGTGTCTCAGTGGGTATGAGAGTAAGTGCATCAGAGTATGATTGGCTCTGTTAGTGTGTTCATTAGTGTCTCTCTGGGTCTGTGACTGGAAGAATCCATGTCTAACTGGGTCTGTGCCTGGGTATGTGAGTGTCTCTGTTGTGGTCTGTGAATGAGTGTGTCAGTGTCTCAATGGGTTTATGACTGCATATGTGAATGGCTATATGAGAGTATTTATAGGTCTGTGAGAGGGTGAGTGACAGTCTGAATGTATTTGTGAGTGGTGTGCATTAGTGTGTGAGGGAGTGTGTGGAGTGTGTGAAAATATATATTTTTTCTCTCTCATCCGGAGTCAGAATGCTGCCACTGCTTTACACGGGGGTGTGCTGAGCGCCGCAACAGAGTCACGACTCAATGATCACGGCCAAAAAATGTTTTTATTCTTTCTAAATGTAACAAGGGGCCGTTTCTATTATTCTTACCTTTTATTTCCATCCTGCATAAAATGGTGGCGGCAACTTTTTGAAAGGTTTGCGGCCATCAATCACAGTATTCCTCATGGCGTGAGGGTTCACTATGCTTTGTGAAGGGGTCGCAACAGATCAGCGTCCCTATATGTACAAATTTGGATTTGTTTAATATCTCAAAGACTACCAAATGTATTGACACCAAATAACAAAAAGGGCCCTGTTGTATAGCCATTTTAGTAATATTTTTAAGCACTTTGTTTTAGTAACTAGGCCTGCTACTTTTGCCCTTTAGCTCAGTTACATTTTATTCTGCTTCATTTTTATTATTTCAGCATGGGCCATGTTAGACCTGACAGCCTTAAGGTGGGCATACCCCAACTTATTGCCTGCCTCCCTTCACTTTTCTGACAATGTTTTACCTGGTTTTAGAACTCTGCACACTTTACCTCTGCTAACTAGTGCTAAAGTGCAAATGCTGTCTTCCTTAAACATGGTAACATTGGTTCATACCCAATTGCCATATGTGATCTACTTGTAAGTCCCTAGTAAAGTGTACTACATGTGCCCATGGCCTGTAGATTGAATGCTACTAGTGGGCCTGCAGCACTGATTGTGCCACCCACATAAGTAGTCCCTTAACCATATCTCAGGCCTGCCATTGCAAGGCCTGTGTGTGCAGTTTCACTGCCACTTCAACTTGCCATTTAAAAGTACTTGCTAATCCTTAAACTCCCCTTTTTCTACATATATGTAACCCCTAACGTAGGCCCTAGGTAACCCATAGGGCAGTATACTATGGGAGAATTTCAGACAAACGTGTCTGTCGCCATCTTAGGATGGAAAGGGCGACGGACGCGTTTGTCTGAAATTCTCCCATTTCGGCTATTATAGCAGTTACCGATCGGATTGACCATCATCGCATTAATATTCAGTACACTGCTAAAAGTGAAAACGAATCATTATCATGCCTTGAGAAAGCCCTGGTGAACGCACCCTATAGGGTGAAAGACGTGTTGGCTGAGTACCTACTATGTTCTACGTTTCATCTATCTGTTGCACAATATGAAGTTATCTACAACTGTCCAATAAACTTCAAGTCTGATTATATGTTTCGGAGTACCCTTTCAATTTTCTAAGGAACATCACTGGATATTTGGCATTTAGACACCTATAAATTATTGATACATAAGTGGGAACTTACCTTCAGTTACTAAGTTAATTTTCTAAATGGGGGACTAGGGTCCATTTCCCCCGGTTCAAGCTCCCACATCTACCTAGAGAACTGGCAATTTTTACAGGAAGTCACAAACTGGGCCCTTACCTATGTTTATCAAACTCATTGTTTCCAATCCATGTCTGGGCTTGGCTGGTTGACAGCTTCCTTGTGCATTTCTCCCAGACAACCACAACCTCATCTACATACTGAATGGGTCTTCCTGGGCTGGGAGGGTTGAGGGCCTGGCACTTACATTTCAAAGGCTAGTGGCTTGCCCTCACACAATGGACTTCCAAACCCCCCACTGGGACCCTGGCAGACAGACCTGTACTAAAATGGGACCTTGTGCACTTTAAAACCTCTCTTTGAAGTCTCCCCCACTTCAAAGGTGTTTTTGGGTAAATAAATGACCCCACCAACTCAGACACTTCTAGACCAGAATCTGCAACCTGTCAAGAGGAACTGCCTGGCTACCCAAAGGCCTGACCTGGACTGCTTTGCTGTGAAGGACTGCTGCCTTGCTGTTGCCCTGCTGCCTTGCTGGCCTCCGACTTTGCTGAGAAGGGCTCTCCAAGGGCTAGGATTGAGCTTGCCTCCTGCTATCTGAAGTCTCAGGGCCAAAAAGACTTAACTTCTTCAAGGAAATTCCTTGTGTGCCAATAATTGATGCACAGCCTGCTGGAAACAACGCACAGCCTGCCTTGTGACGGGAAAATTGCCGGATAGCCAAACAGAACGACGCAGCCCCCTTCCCGAGTGAAGATCGATGCAGTGCCTGCGTTGCAACTGGAAATTCAACGCACAGCCAACCCAGAACAACGCAGCCCGAATTCCTGAGTGAAGAATCAATGCAGTGCCTGCCGTGTGACAGAAAACTCGATGCAACATCTACCGGATAGATTCAACGCCTGTGACTTCCTCCCGCACGCCTAGGCTTTCCATGCATCATCCCTGGGCGTAAAAAAAAAAAACTGCATCGTTGGGAGGACCCAAGACTGCATGCCAGAAATTGACGCAAAGCCTCTTGCAGCATGGAAAGAAACAACGCATTGTCAGTGCTGTGTCTTAAATTCCAACGCGCACCTTATTTTTCCATGCATCTCTTCGTCTGCGGTCTCCGTGCGTCTAAGTTTGATGTAAAGCAGGTACTTTGTGTACACAAAAGACAACTGTTGATTTTTAATATCTAAGACTCTTTTTCATCTTGCAAAACTGAAATCTCATCTTGTGCTTATTGAATCTTTATAGTTTTTTACCTTAATTTAACGAGATAAATATCTTATATTTTTCTAGACCTGTGTGGTGTATTGTTGTAGTGTTTTTACTGTGTTACTGTATGATTCATTGCGCAAATACTTTACACATTTCGATTGTGTGTGACTTACCCTGACTAGGATTGTGATCTCTATTTGGACAAAGGTGAATACCTCTGCCAACTAGAGACCCTATTTCTAACAGACCACATTTGTGGTGCTGTTTTATTTTCTTTATTTAGTTGTTCTTTTGCCTAGGAAAGCATTGCATTTCTAGCAAGACATTCTTTTCTCTTTGTGCTTTCCTCGGGCTGCAGTGGGATAGGATTGCCAGCAAAGTGGTACACTCCTGCTCCAACATTCACAGAAACATACACATTCTTACATGGAGACATTTTCTCATAACATCAGCTATTTTATTATAAAAACACTTCTCTGTCCCGTGCATGCTATAGGGAGATTCCAGCCAGATGACCACAACTGCATGCTGATTGACTTCTCTACTGATGCTTGCTTAGACTACCGGTTCCCTGGCCTACATGGGGATGGTGTCTCTCTAGACAACAGGCTTCCTTGCTCAGGTATGGAGGTGATGTCTTCCCGGTGGGAATACTGAAGGGTGATTAGGGCTTATCATGCTGCGCTCTAACATAGTTTAGGTGGGAATCACACATATTACGCATAGTGACAATATGGTGGGACTTTGCCTGTGTTTCACTCTTCTTGTACCATTTTGATTCTAGCATGTTTTTTCATCCTAGTTATTGCATTTCATGCCATTTTATCTAAGATGTAGCGGATTCAACACACCTTATTGAACCTTATTGAACCATTATCTGCCTCTGTTTGTGTTTGCATGTGTGAGACTAAGATAACTGAGAGAAAAGGATGAGATCTGATACACCATGATTTCCCTGAGAAGTCATTCCTGTCATGCACGTGGTTGCCACAAATCACCCCTGCTCTTGGGCAGAGGTGAGGTGCTGCTAGTTGGCCGGAAGATGAAATAGGTGGACAGTTGTCACATGCTGTGGGATAAGACTCAGTTCCCCACAATTCAGGTGATTCTGCCACCCGAATCCCACAGCATCATTAGGATAATGAGAGCCCATGTAACATGGCGCCACCAACATTTGGTCAGGCAATGATTTTTGGAACCTCCTAGGTTGTTCAAGCTTGAACCTTAATAGAATCAATCCCCATTTGGTGTCCTATCTCTGAAAAGGTATATCCACCATGGCGAACCCACAATGGATGGTAATTGCAGTAAACATGCATCCTCCCCACACTGCTCATTTACTAACAAATGGCCTCACAACCCGGGGGGGGAGGGTCCTGTAACATTTGTAGTCGAGGCTCATTCACCCTACAGAACAGAAATATTCTATTCTTGGGTCACCTTTCCTTTGATGGGAAAACTAATACATGTCATCACTACACACCTGCTAATATACAAAGCTTATGCATACTTAGAGATACCTCTATCTTATCAAGACCATAATAACTGGCTTGATGGCTCCATACAACACAAAATATTACACGTTAGGTTAGGTCCTATGAGCAATGATGGTCCTACCTGGCCTTTATTGGCCACACATACACTGCATCCTGATCCAGCAAGCTTGGCGGTAGCTGAGGTTCACCACTTATATGCTGAGCTTACAGAAATATATTGACTATTAGTGCAGTCTGTAATGTAGACATTAACTACTAACCCAGAAGGTGCTGCCCCAGCGCAACCACATGCAGTCACGCCAGGCATTGATCCTGCAATTGTACATTTGATCATGGGTAAAGTACCCGCCAATAGGGAAGAGATTCCGTTCTAGTTAGCTCAAAAAATAAATGCGCTGGAAGCAGTTTTTCCCCATACAGGACCTCTGAATAAACATATATTTCTCCCTGTGTACTTGCCATTTGGAATGGTTCCCACAGTAGATAACTGCAGTACTTGGGACATGGTATTTGCCCCCGCTCTGTACTACAACATACAGTACACCAACACTTGCTCATCTTTCAGAAGTGTTAAAACAGATTCAAAATAAATATGGGGCTACCCCGGCCCTGGACTTGGGGATGCAATTAACGTGCAATTTTGCCACAATATCTTGAATTATATTAAGTAACCTTAAAGGGGAAGCAGTTGCACCAGCAGTGCGCATGCGGCTGCTGGACGTTCCTGTACAGGATCAGGAATGCTAGCTGCCAGAGATTATCGCTGAGACCTACTCTAGCATTGGTCAAGATAGTCTGAGGGCCAGACCGACTAAACAACAAAAAGTGAAAATCTAATAAAAACTCTACCAAGCAAGCACCTGATGGTTCTAAGAAACACTGGGATAAACAAAAACACACACCTAAAAAAAAAGGGGAGAATCTCCACATTTAGAGACTCTGCAGAATCGCTATAATCTTGGAAATAGAGATAATTTAAAAATGCCTGATAGATATCAATATACTGATACATTCTAATCTCGTTCCTTTCAGGACTCACCGGATAAACGCAGCGAGAAAGGTGGGTGGTCAGAGCATCAAACTGAGTATGTGAAACTCAGAAAGGACTCACAACCCTCGTCTGAAGTTTCTATTCAGAAAGAAGAGAAACTTCACCAACAAAAGGAAAAAAGTTGCAGCAATTGTTATACGAAATGCCACTCAGGATGAGAGCTTTACTGAAAAACAGGAAGTAGGCACTGGCACTACTAGACAGTGCGGCAGAGGTCACAATAGTTCACCAGAATCTTCAAAAGCATCTGGAGGTGAAAGCAACTGATGGCTTCTTACAAGTCTAGACTGCAGGCATGAGTGTTTCCACACCCAATAGATTGTATAAATTAAAATTATAATTAGAAGAAGACGTTGAGCGCAAAATAGACGCTATCTTTTGGGATCACAGAATAACCATTTATAATATTTTGTTGACCAGCAGTCTTGGTCCCAAAGGCTGCTGCCCCTGTTGCCACTCCAGAACTTAGGTTCTGTGTGGACTATCGTGGACTCAACACCATCAAGAAGAGTGACGTGCACGCCATCCCCCAAGCTGATGAGCTCATTGATCGGTTGGGAGCTACCAAGTTTTTCAGCATGTTTGATCTAACATCTGGGTATTGGCAGATTGCTCTAACTTAGGGGGTTAAGGAAAGGTCTGCTGTTTCTACCCCAAATGGGCACTACCAGATCAGGGTGAAGCCCTTTGGGATGAAAAATGCCCCTGACACCTTTCAGAGGTTGGTTAACCAGGTTTTGGCTGGGTTGGAGGATTTCAGTGCAGCATACCTGGATGACATTGCAGTGTTCAGCTCCAGCAAGAAGGAACACCTGCAGCACCTCTGCAAAGCATTGAAGTCTCACTATTAAGGCTAGTAATTGCCAAATAAGGCATGGCTCTGTGGTATACTTTGGACACCAGGTGGGGAGTGGTCAGGTGGCACCTCTAAAACCAAAGATTGACACCATTCTGGCTTGGAAGCCCCTTAAGGCCAAGACTCAGGTGAGAGCATTTTTAGGTCTCACAGGATACTATAGGATGTTTGTCAAGGGGTATGGCACTATTATTGCTCCTTTGACTGAGTTAACCTCCAAGAAGCAACCCAAAAAAGTGATCTGGATTGGGGCTTGCCAGACAGCTTTTAATGCCCTGAAGGCAGCCATGTGCACGGCACCCATGCTGAAGGAGCCTGCCTTCTCTAAAGAGTTTGCCGTGCAGACTGAAGCTTCAGAGCATGGTGAGGGAGCAGTACTTGAACATCTAAATGAAGAGGGCCCAGATCAGCCTGTAGCCTTCATTAGAAGGAGATTACTTCCTCCGGGAACATAGGTGGAGTGCAATTGAGCATGAAGCTTTTGCTGTAGTCGTGGTGCTGAATAAGCCAAGACCCTACTTGTTTGGGACTCACTTCCTGGTTCAGAAAGACCACAGGTCCCTCAGATAGTTAATGCAGATGAGAATGAGAACCCAAAGTTGTTGAGGTGGTCTATCTCCCTACAGGAAATGGACTTTACGGTGGAAAAGAACACACCAATGGTGATTGTCTGTCAAGATTTTTCTGGCTTAGTGATAAGAACTCCCATGAGGTTGGATAGTTCTCCCCACTTTTAGCTGGAGGGGACATGTGCTAGACCTGGCATCTGTGGCATAGTCTCCCCAGCCTTTTTTGCCTCTGCTTCCTATGATTTGACTGTGTGCTGGACTGTGTTTTTACTGGTTTTGGTTATCTGGGCACTTTACCACTGATGACCAGTGCTATGGTGCAAGTGCTCCCTGTGTAAATTGTATTGGTGAATGGTTTATTGATGACTGGCATATTTGATTTACTAGTACATCCCTAGTAAAGTGCAATAAAGGTGCACCGGGCCTGTAAATCAAATGCACTGGTTGTGCCATGCACACGAGTAGCCCTGTAAGCATGGCTTAGACCTGGCACTGCAGTGTCTGTGTGTGCAGTTTTAAACTACCAATTCAAACTTGTTAGAAATGGGGTTTTTGGTTGGCAGTCAGGTTGCCCTCTGTCCAAGCAAGAACCCTCACTCTAGTCAGGGTAATTCACACACAATCCAAAATCAGCCTGTGCTCACCCTCCGGTAGCTTGGCACGAGCAGTCAGTCTTAACTTAGAAGGCAATGTGTAAAGCATTTGTGCAATAAATCATACAACACCATAGCATAACACCACAAAAATACACCACACAGTGTTTAGAAAAATATATAATATTTATCTGGGTATCTTCAGGTCAAAACGATCAAAGTTGCAATCCGAATTTGTAAAGATATCACTGAAAAGTGATAGAAAGTGTCTTAAGTCTTTAGAAAGTAAACAAAGGGGGTCATTCCAACCCTGGCGGTCGGTGATAAAGCGGCGGCCAACCCGCCAACAAGCAGGCGGTCAAAAAAATGGAATTCTGACCCTGGCGGGAACCGCCAACATAGGCCGCCAATTTAACACTCCGACCGCCACGGCGGGACAGACAAACAGCACGGCGGTCACCGCCAACAGGCAGGCGGAACTCACCAATCCGCCACCTTTTCCGGGGCGGGAGCCCCGCCGATAAAAACACGGCGGAAACAGACTACGAACGGGAAAACGCTCACCTCTATACACTCCACGAGGACGGAGGACAGCATGGAACCCGAATTAAACATCCTACCAGCTCTTGTCTACCTGCTCATCTACCACGAGTACGAACTCCGGCGCAGAAGACAACGGTGAGTACTGCACCTACGACACAGGGGAGGGGGGAGGACGAAAGGTTACGGGCACACACATACACCCCCCCCCAACTATCAACATACCAATGCAGAGCAACAACTGAGTGACACCCCCCAAACCCCCCTGAAAAATGCAAAGACACAATAAAATTTTAATTTAAATTTATGTATAAATTAGGTTCATTGAAGTCATGGAAAATTATCGTCATGAAATATCAAAGCAAAAATCATGAACAGTGCGAAAGCTATGTACATAGTCAATAAGTCCTGCTCAGTGTGTCAAATATCCACAGTCCGTGGGCCAATGTCTAACAGACACATGGGCAAAGCCCACACAGGAGACCTGAGTCCGTTGGAGAGAACACTGCTGGGGCATCAGATGACAAAACTACAGGCACCTCAGGGGGAAGGGAAGGGGGGGCACCTCAGCCACAGGAGTCCACGACGCCAGAACCACGAAGGGGCCACCATGCCCACTGTGCCATCCTGGGGAGTGCAAAGCCACAGTCCATCAGGTGGATTACAGTCTCCACTGGTCATGGAGGAGGCAGGGTGCCCAGAGTGCAGTGTGAACACTAGCTCGACACAGAACCGGCACTGTCAATGGGCCAGCGGAGCGGTGCTTGACAGGAAGGGCCCAGCGGAGCGGTACTTGACAGGAAGGGCCCAGCGGAGCGGTGCTTGACAGGAAGGGCCCAGCGGAGCGGTGCTTGGAACGGCGGGGCCCAGCGAAGCGGTGCTTGACAGGAAGGGCCCAGCGGAGCGGTGCTTGAGACGGCGGGGCCCAGCGGAGCGGGGCTTGACAGGAAGGGCCCAGCGGAGCGGTGCTTGACAGGAAGGGCCCAGCGGAGCGGTGCTTGACAGGAAGGGCCCAGCGGAGCGGTGCTTGAGATGAAGGGCCCAGCGGAGCGGTGCTTGACAGGAAGGGCCCAGCGGAGCGGTGCTTGACAGGAAGGGGCCAGCGGAGCGGTGCTTGAGATGAAGGGCCCAGCGGAGCGGTGCTTGACAGGAAGGGCCCAGCGGAGCGGTGATTGACAGGAAGGGCCCAGCGGAGCGGTGCTTGACAGGAAGGGCCCAGCGGAGCGGTGCTTGAGACGGTGGGGCCCTGTTCAGCGGTGCCCTGTTCAGCGGTGCCAGTCTTCACGGCGGGGCCATGTTCAGCGGTGCCTTTCTTCTCGGCGGGGCCCTGTTCAGCGGTGCCTGTCTTCACGGCGGGGCCCTGTTCAGCGGTGCCTTTCTTCTCGGCGGGGCCCTGTTCAGCGGTGCCTTTCTTCTCGGCGGGGCCCTGTTCAGCGGTGCCTGTCTTCACGGCGGGGCCATGTTCAGCGGTGCCTTTCTTCTCGGCGGGGCCCTGTTCAGCGGTGCCTGTCTTCACGGCGGGGCCCTGTTCAGCGGTGCCTTTCTTCTCGGCGGGGCCCTGTTCAGCGGTGCCTTTCTTCTCGGCGGGGCCCTGTTCAGCGGTGCCTGTCTTCACGGCGGGTCCCTGTTCAGCGGTGCCTTTCTTCTCGGCGGGGCCCTGTTCAGCGGTGCCTTTCTTCTCGGCGGGGCCCTGTTCAGCGGTGCCTGTCTTCACGGCGGGGCCCTGTTCAGCGGTGCCTGTCTTCACGGCGGGGCCCTGTTCAGCGGTGCCTTTCTTCTCGGCGGGGCCCTGTTCAGCGGTGCCTGTCTTCACGGCGGGGCCCTGTTCAGCGGTGCCTTTCTTCTCGGCGAGGCCCTGTTCAGCGGTGCCTTTCTTCTCGGCGTGGCCCTGTTCAGCGGTGCCTGTCTTCACGGCGGGGCCCTGTTCAGCGGTGCCTTTCTTCTCAGCGGGGCCCTGTTCAGCGGTGCCTGTCTTCACGGCGGGCCCTGTTCAGCGGTGCCTGTCTTCGCGGCGGAGCCCTGTTCAGCGGTGCCTTTCTTCTCGGCGGGGCCCTGTTCAGCGGTGCCTGTCTTCACGGCGGGCCCTGTTCAGCGGTGCCTGTTTTCACGGCGGGGCCCTGTTCAGCGGTGCCTGTCTTCACGGCGGGGCCCTGTTCAGCGGTGCCTGTCTTCACGGCGGGGCCCTGTTCAGCGGTGCCTTTCTTCTCGGCGGGGCCCTGTTCAGCGGTGCCTTTCTTCTCGGCGGGGCCCTGTTCAGCGGTGCCTGTCTTTACGGCAGGGCCCTGTTCAGCGGTGCCTGTCTTCACGGCGGGGCCCTGTTCAGCGGTGCCTTTCTTCTCGGTGGGGCCCTGTTCAGCGGTGCCTGTCTTCACGGTGGGGCCCTGTTCAGCGGTGCCTTTCTTCTCGGCGGGGCCCTGTTCAGCGGTGCCTTTCTTCTCGGCGGGGCCCTGTTCAGCGGTGCCTGTCTTCACGGCGGGGCCCTGTTCAGCGGTGCCTGTCTTCACGGCGGGGCCCTGTTCAGCGGTGCCTTTCTTCTCGGCGGGGCCCTGTTCAGCGGAGCCTGTCTTCACGGCGGGCCCTGTTCAGCGGTGCCTTTCTTCTCGGCGGGGCCCTGTTCAGCGGTGCCTGTCTTCACGGCGGGGACCTGTTCAGCGGTGCCTTTCTTGTCTATCAAGGGAGCCAGACCTGTCCAGGACTCCCTGCTTAGTCGCCCTCCGACCGTGCAGTTGCTGGACCCTCCTGTGACGGAGTCCCGGGGCCGTGGGTGTCCTCCGTCACACCCGGGATGGGGCTTGTGGGGCCCTCCTGGTCCGCGCCCCTGCTGGCTGACTTCTCCGCCCTGCTGCCCTTGCCCTCCTTCGATGAGGCTCTCTGGCCCTTGCCTGCCCTTGATGTTGTGGCAGGTGACGGGCCACGACTTTGCTCCTTGGGGGCAGCCGTGTCAGCCTTCTCACGGCGGGCCTTGGTCTTACGGGTTCTCTTTCCAGGGGGGGTGGCTGGCTGTTCCCTTGCTGCTGGCCGATGTATCTGTGCTGGGAAAGGGTGGACTCCAAAACCCGTGCACAATGGTCAGACTTGATGCAGGGCTGGTGGTGGCTGAGGTGCTCTTCGGACTCTTACCAGATGGAGGTGGTGGGTCAGGTGGTGCAAAGAGGTCAAGTTTAGAGAGGAAAAGTTTTTTAGGAGCAATGGGAAGGGTAGGTGCAGTGCGTATGGGAGTGGAGGGAGAGGATGTGGTTGTAGGAGAGTCAGGTATGCTGTCTATGGGTGCAGGTGCTTGTGACATAGGCTGTTGTGTGGTGGTTGGCTGTTGTGTGGGTGGCTGCCTGCGTTTGTGTGTTTTGGAAGAGGGGGTGACAGACACAGTGGGAGAGGACACAGGGGACGTGTAAATGGCAGTGGGGGTGGTGACTGCACGTGTGCGGACTGTACTGGAGGGTGTGGTGGTGATGGAAGTACTGGCTGATGGTGGTGTGCATGCAGGTGTGAGTGGAGACGTCACAGGGAGGGGGGAGGGAGACGAGGAGGAGGGGGACACAGAGGTGGTAGTGACTGTTGCCATGGCTTCATCTGGATGTTGCTTGGGTGAATGCTTGTGGGATCTGTGGTGCTTATGTCTGGATGAGCTGCCCTTGGGTGTTGAGGTGTGTGCAGGCTGGTCTGATGGTGTGGATGGGATAGGCTGAGGAACAGGAGACTGGGAGACGGTGGAGGCAGTTAGAAGAGGGAGGCTGGAAACAGGGACAATGGCTGCCGTCAGTGCTGAGGCCAGAGCATTGAACAATCGTTGATGGGCAGCCTGACCCGAATGAATGCCCTCCAGGTATGCATTGCTACGATGCACCTCCCTCTCTACCCCCTGGATGGCATTCAAAAGGGTAGACTGCCCAACAATGATGGTCTGTAGGAGGTCAATGACCTCCTCACTGAGGGCAGCAGGGGTAACTGGGGCAGGGCCTGAGGTGCCTGGGGCGAAGGAGATGCCCGCCTTCTTGGGCGAGCGGGCACGGAGCGAAGGCTGAGGGGCTGCTGGGAGGGCGGAGCTGGTGCGCTGGGTGGCGGCTGTACCTGTTGAGGCGGGGGGCACGGATGTTGCCGTCACCGCTAGGGAGCTCCCTTCCGAGGACGTGTCAGTGTCGCTGGTGTCACCACGGGTCCCCGTTGTGGAGCTCCCCTCGCCCTCCGTATCACTGGTGACCTCGGTGTCTGTAGCATGGCCCACCGGGGCCTTGTGAGTTGCAGCTCCCTCGTGCTCCGATGCCAATTCTCCTCCGCCTGATGATGCTAATGCACACATGCACAAGAAGATAAAGAAAAAGGGTGGGGGGAGAAATAAAGACAGGTTGAGTGCATGCATTGTCAACACCGTTGTCGGAGAGGACAGACACAGGAGCCTCCAGCACTACGCCGCGCAATCGGGGTACACTACTCAGTACTTGTGACTAGGCCTACAGGTCTATGGACAACAAATGCACACATGGGTGATGCTGGACCATGGATTGCTGTACTTGGCACCCTAAAGAGGTGGGGGGCGGGGGCACAGGGCCATGCCTAAAGGAGGGGACTACACTACAGAAAGCGCCCTGGCCTAATGTCACCCACAGCCCTCCTCCCCCACCCAGGCACCTCCACTGAGCGTAAAGATAGCAGAATGTGCTGGTACTCACCCCCTTGTGTCTGCTGTGATGTCCTCACGTGCCCATCCAAATCGAGGTAGGCCACCGCCAGGATCCGGGACATCAGGGGGGTCAAGGTACGACTGGCACCCCTCCTACGTTGGGAGGCCATCCCCAGCAGTGACTCGGCGGTCTTCCTGGTCCCGCAGCGGATGTCCTCCCACCTCTTTTGGCAGTGGGTGCCCCGTCTGTTGTGGACCCCCAGGGCCCGGACTTCCTTGGCGACGGCACGCCAAATGTCGACTTTCTGATGGGCGCTAACCTATTTGACATGTACAGGGTAGGAAAGGAAATTTCAACATTTTTCTGCATGTTAGATGTGATTGCCCCCCCCTCCCCAACCCTGCCATGTGGCACATGCTCTCATCTGTCGTGCCTTGCACCCCTCATTCGCTCCCCACCCCACCATCTTACATCCACCATACACAACCCAGGCATAGCCCATTCAACGTGCACCCAGTGTACTTACCTGTTGGTCTGGAGGACCGTAGAGTAGCGCATACTGGGGTAGGACCCCATCCACAAGTTTCTCCAACTCTTCTGAAGTGAAGGCAGGGGCCCTTTCCCCAGTCGCAGCAGCCATTGTCTCTTCCAGACCGAGGTCACAGCAGCACTTGCAGTATAGGTCCTCTCCTGTGGATGATCAGGTCTCGAGTGATTAAGCAGATAGAAAATGGCGGTCACGCCCGCGGCGGTGCGTACCGGCGCGGTGCGTACCGCGCCTGCCGGCGCACATCGTCATTGGCTCCTGAGACCCATAGGGTGCAATGTTAACCAATGCGCCTTCGCACTGCGGTCTTTGACCGCCTACCGCCACGGTGTGCCACGCCAGCGCGTTGACCTCACATCCCACTGTCACACTTCTCAGGTCAGGCAGCCGCCATTACAAGGGCCCACACGGCTTAATTGCTACTGCGTCACACAGGCCTAGGCCTTGCATTGCCACTCATACAAGCCTTTCAATGCATAGCGATTCGTGTACTGTGCAAGCTGGGTGAACGTACCTGTGGGTTTCTTGACTCTGTGCTCCATGTTGTCCTTCCTAGGCACCGTCCGCTTGCGAGGAGAAGGATGAATCCTCCCGTGTACCGACCGCTGGTGGACCTGTCGACAATGGAAGAACGACATATTATACTTCGATACCGACTTGACCGAGCCACTATACATGAACTGTGTGCCCAGCTGGAGCCAGACCTGATGTCCCCCATCCGCCAACCCACAGGGATTCCCCCTCTGGTGCAGGTTCTGTCAGTACTCCATTTTTTGGCAAGTGGGTCTTTTCAGACAACAGTGGCCATGTCATCAGGGATGTCTCAGCCTATGTTTTCTAAGGTTTTGTCCAGAGTGTTGTCTGCCCTGATGAAATACATGCGGAGATACGTTGTTATCCCTGAGGAGGGTAATTTGACCACTGTGAAGGGTGATTTCTATGCCCTTGGACATATCCCCAACATCATTGGTGCCATTGATGGGACCCATGTGGCTTTAGTACCCCCAAAAGACAATGAGCAGGTGTACAAAAATAGAAAAAATTACCATTCGATGAATGTCCAGGTGGTCTGTTTGGCTGACCAGTACATCTCCCATGTAAATGCCAAGTTCCCTGGGTCAGTGCATGACGCGTATGTCATGCGAAATAGCAGCATCCCTTATGTGATGGAACAGATACAGAGATACCGTGTGTGGCTAATAGGTGACTCTGGTTACCCCAACCTGCCTTGGCTATTGACCCCAGTGAGGAATCCCCGGACCAGGGCAGAGGAACTGTACAATGAGGCCCATGGGCAAACTAGGAGGATTATAGAATGGACCTTCGGGGTCCTGAAGGCCAGGTTTAGGTGCCTGCATATGACAGGTGGTTTCCTAATGTACTCACCAAAGAAGGTGTGTCATATCATCGTGGCCTGCTGTATGCTTCACAATCTTGCATTGCGACGCCAGGTGCCTTTCCTGCAGGAGGGTGGTCCAGATGGTGGTGTTGTAGCAGCTGTGGAGCCTGTGGAGAGTGAAGAGGAGGAAGACGACGGGGACGACACGGACAACAGGGACACAGTTATACAACAGTATTTTCAGTAGCACACAGGTAAGAATCACCCACGCCATTTTACATTTACTTCTGGCCTCCTGCATCTCTTCTTTCTGTGTTTCCCCCCAGTTCCTTTTAACTGATTTTTGACTTTCCCTTCCCTTCTCAGAGCTGTATGACCCACAGCGTGACTTCTGCTTTGTTTGCCCATGGACTAATGCTTATTGACATTGGTATGTTGTCATCACAATGTAACTGCACATTATTGCACCGTTATGTGTAATATATTTGTAAAGAATACAAGCAGACTCCTGAAATTTGAAGTGCAATTGGTGATTTATTTTAAGTGCTGCATATAGGTCCATGATAGTAAAACGGTGATGGGTGGGGGTGTAGTAATGTCCATGGCAGAGTCCAGTTCTCAGTAGCACAGGTACATTGTCCATATGCCTGTGGAAGGATGGAGCAGGGGCAGTTCAAGGTTGGACAGGGTGACAATGTGGGACAGTGGGATGACATCAGGGGGTATCTTATGCTGGCGGGGGTCTTGGCATCCTACTCTGTCTTCTTGTGTGGTCTCAGGTTCCGCTTGCGGGGTGGTTGATCTTCAGCAGGAGGTGGGGTTCTGGTGGCCTGTCGTTGTGTGGGGGCCTCCTGTCCACTAGCGCCGGCGGAGGTGGTAGGCTGTTCATCGTCCGGGCTAGTGACAGGGGCCCTTTGGGGTGCCACATGGTCCCGCAATGTGGTGACTATCTGGTTGAGGGCCAGGATGATGGTCCCCATTGCGGTACCGATGTTCCTGAGTTCGTCTCTGAACCCCATGTACCGTTCCTCCTGCTGTGCCTGGATCTCCTGGAACCTGGCCAGTACCGTCGCCATCGTCTCCTGGGAGTGGTGGTATGCTCCCATGATGGTGGTGAGGGCCTCTTGGAGAGTGGGTTCCCTGGGCCGGTCAACCCCCTCTCACACAGCAGCCCTCCCAGTTCCCCTGTTTCCCCGGGCCTCTGTCCCCTGGACGGTGTGCCCACTACCACTGCCCCCAGGTCCCTGTTGTTGTTGGGGTGGTGGGTCAGCCTGGGTGCCCTGTAGTGGCGGACACACCGCTGATTGACGCCTCCTGGAGACAGAGGCATGGGCCCGCTGGGTGGGAGCTGTGCTGGTATTCCCAGAGGGGGTTGGGTCTGCTGTGGCCTGTGTCTGTGTGTGGGGAACCGACTGTCCAGAGGTCCCCGATGGTCTGGGCTGGTCATCAGGTTCTAGGTCGACAGAGCTGCTGTCATCACTGGGGGCCTGTTCTGGGGGCGGGATGGACAAATCTGGACCCTCCTGGCCGGTGTGTTGGCGTTCGGGCCCTGCAGGTGTAAAAGAGTATGGTTATTGCTTCTGTGTGTGCCATGGCGTGCGATTTGTGGGTGCCCTTGTCCCCCAGTGCTGGCATTCCCTTGTGGGAGGAGTTGTGAGGGTGGTTTGTGGGGGGGGATGGGTATGTGCAGTGGTCATGCTTAGGTGATGTGTGTCCATGGTTTGTGTTGGCATTCAGGGATTGGTGTTGTGTTGGGTGGGTTGTGCTGGTGAGACATTGGCAGGGAGGATGGGTGCTGGGGGGTTGGGGGTGAGGGTGGGGGTGTGGGTTGGCATGCTGGTGGTTGGGGGGGTGAAGTAGTTGAGATTAGACTTACCAGAGTCCATTCCTCCGCCTACTCCAGCGAGGCCCTCAGGATGCAGGATGTTCAAGACCTCTTGCTCCCATGCTGTGAATTCGGGTGGAGTGGGTGGGGGTCCGCCGCCAGTCTTCTGCACAGCGATGTTGTGTCTTGACACCATCGACCGCACCTTCCCCCGTAGGTCGTTCCAGCGCTTTCGGATGTCTTCCCGGTTTCTGGGATGCTGTCCCACAGTGTTGACCCTGTCGACGATCCTTTGCCATAGCTCCGCCTTCCTGGCTATTGTGGTGTGCTGCACCTGTGTGCCGAATAGCTGGGGCTCTACCCTAATTATTTCCTCCACCATGACCCTGAGTTCTTGGTCCGAGAACCTGGGGTGTCTTTGGGGTGCCATGGGGTGGTGTGGGGTGGTGTTTGTGGTGATGTGTGTGGTGTGTGTGGTGATGTGTGGTGTTTTGTGCGTGGATGTAGTGTGGGTGATGATGTTGTGTTCCTCTGTGTGTTGGGGTTCTCGATAGCTGTGCTCTCTCTCTCTCTCTTGCCTTCTCTCCGAATTTCCAGTAGTGGGGGTTTGTGGGTGATGTGGGTGTGTGTTTTATAGTTGATTGGATGTGTGGGAGTGGTGTTTGTATGTGTATCAGGTGTGTGTATTTCAAATTGTCCAATGTGGCTGTGTTTTGGAGCTGGGTGTGTATTTTGACCGCGGCGGTGTGTAACGCGAATGGAATACCGCGGTTAAATGACCGCCGCGTGGATTCGTGGGTCGTAATGGCATGGGCGTGTTTGTGTTGGCGTGACGGTGGAGGTTTGGTCATCTCCAGTTTATCGCTGACCGCTGATGAGGCGGCCTTCCGTGGATGTCGGGTTTTTGGCGGTTTGGCAGTTGTGGGTCAGAATGACTGTGGCGGTTTACCGCTGCCGCGGCGGTAGAATGGCAGTCTTCTGACCGGCGGTAGGAGCCTTTTACCGCCGAGGTCAGAATGACCCCCAAAGTCTCTCTCAAACACAAAGTACCTGGTTTCTGGTGGAAAATCTCCTCAGAGGGCCACAGGAGAAGAGGTGCGTGGAAAACTGGTGTGTGCGTCGATTTCTCCTCAGCACACACGGACTTGCGTCGTTATTTTCCACGCGGGGAGTCGGGCGTCGTTTTCCGGCGTGCGGACAGTCTCTTACTGTGGTTTGCGGGGAGTACCAGATGTCCCGGGTCTGTGCGTGGATTTTCCTGCTTGTTTTCCAGCTGCGCGTCGTTCTGCGGGGCTGCGCGTCGAAGTTTCGATCTCACGGCAGGCGTCGCGTCGTTTTCTCCTGCGGAGTCGGGCGGCCTTGTCCTTGCGAGGCCGTGCGTCAAAGTTTCGATCTCACGGCAGGCGTCTCGTCGATTTCTCCTGCGGAGTCGGGCGGCGTTGTCCTTGCGAGGCCGTGCGTCAAAGTTTTGATCTCACGGCAGGCATCGCGTCGTTTTCTCCTGGGAAGTCGGGCGGCATTGTCCTTGTGAGGCCGTGCGTCAAGGTTTCGGTCGTCCCGAAGACGTTGCGTCGATCAGCGTCAGTGTGCGGCGTTTCTCTTGCCGCGGAACAAGCTATGCGTCGAAAAGTTCGGCGCACGGAGCGTCCAAGAGGAAGAGAGAAGTCTTTTTGGTCCTGAGACTTCAAGGAACAGGAGGCAAGCTCTATCCAAGCCCTTGGAGAGCACTTTTACAGCCAGACAATAGTTCAGCAAGGCAGCAGGCCAACAGCAAGGCAGCAGTCCTTTGTAGAAAAGCAGACCGATGAGTCCTTTGAGCAGCCAGGCAGTTCTTCTTGGCAGGATGTAGTTTCTGGTTCAGGTTTCTTCTCCAGCAAGTGTCTGATGAGGTAGGGCAGAGGCCCTGTTTTATACTAAGTTGTGCCTTTGAAGTGGGGGTGACTTCAAAGAGTGTCTAAGAAATGCACCAAGCCCCCTTTCAGTTCAATCCTGTCTGCCAGAGTCCCAGTAGGGCGTGTGGCAGTCCTTTGTGTGAGGGTAGGTCCTCCACCCTCCCAGCCCAGGAAGACCCATTCAAAATGCAGATGTATGCAAGTGAGGCTGAGTACCCTGTGTTTGGTGTGTGTCTGAGTGAATGCACAAGGAGCTGTCAACTAAACCTAGCCAGACGTGGATTGAAGGGCACAACAAGATTTTAGTGCAAAGAAATGCTCACTTTCTAAAAGTGGCATTTCTAGAATAGTAATATTAAATCCGACTTCACCAGTCAGCAGGATTTTGTATTACCATTCTGGCCATACTAAATATGACCTTCCTGCTCCTTTCAGATCAGCAGCTGCCACTTCAACAGTGTATGAGGGCAGCCCCAATGTTAGCCTATGAAAGGAGCAGGCCTCACAGTAGTGTAAAAACGAATTTAGGAGTTTTACACTACCAGGACATATAACTACACAGGTACATGTCCTGCCTTTTACCTACACAGCACCCTGCTCTAGGGGTTACCTAGGGCACACATTAGGGGTGACTTATATGTAGTAAAAGGGGAGTTCTAGGCTTGGCAAGTACTTTTAAATGCCAAGTCGAAGTGGCAGTGAAACTGCACACACAGGCCTTGCAATGGCAGGCCTGAGACAGGGTTAAGGGGCTACTGAGGTGGGTGGCACAACCAGTGCTGCAGGCCCACTAGTAGCATTTAATCTACCTGCCCTAGGCATATGTAGTGCACTCTACCAGGGTCTTACAAGTAAATTAAATAGTCAATCAGGGAAAAACCAATCAGTAGTACAATTTACACAGAGAGCATATGCACTTTAGCACTGGTTAGCAGTGGTAAAGTGCCCAGAGGTCAAAAGCCAACAACAACAGGTCAGAAAAAATAGGAGGAAGGAGGCAAAAAGTTTGGGGATGTCCCTGTCAAAAAGCCAGGTCCAACATGACCCCCTACCAGCCTAAAGCCAGGGGAGAACAATCACTATCCTGATGTACTTCCCTGTTTGAGGTGACAGAACAAGGACCCAGGCCCACAACAGCAGGGGCATGCTCCAGTTCTTCGCCTTCCTGACTCCAATTGGATCCCTCTGTCCATACTCTCAGGGCCCACTAAGCCAACCCATGGGGAACCTTTCTCCTTACCTGCGGATTCCATCTGTGCAGCACCTAACCTTACTTTTCTCACAGATGTATCCCAGGAGCAGGATAGTACCACCATGACCAACACAGTGGTGTTGCCCACTCTACCCCCGGGGTGTGACACTGGTCCCCTCCCCAGGGATAACTCTGTCCACCCGGACAGCAAGCCACATTGATTACTGACAGCTGCCAGGGATGAGAGCCAGGCCCCAGGCCTCTCAAAGCTCTCCAACCACTGTGGCTGTAGAGAGTGGGGGGCGGTAGCCCCAGGTGCTGGGCACCCTTTAACCACTCTCCCTTCCACCAGGTCAGGGATGACAGCCTGAACCTGGTCCTCCCCTCTGGGGCTCTGTACCCTCCCTCCTGGAGCGGTACCCCCAGAGTCCAACATGGTCAGGGTGCTTACAGAAGTCACCCTGTACCATTCCTCCACCAGTGCAGGGCTGTTAACCTGCAACTGGCCCTCCAACCTGGGGCCTGTACCTTCAGGTTGGACTAGGGCCCGGGGTGAGGCTTCCCTCCCCCTGCCCTCCCTTCTGGGGTCCAGCACCCTCCAACTAGGAGTGGCCTCCTCAGAAGACAACATGGTAGGGGCACTGTTATCAGTAGCTCCTCCCTCCAGGTCTGGGGGGACACCCTGAACCTGGTCTTCCAGCCCAGGGTCTGTACCCTCAGACTGGATCACTGCCTGGCAAACCAGGACTTCCTGGGAGGCACACCTACCCCCCACCAGGTCAGAGTTTAACCTCTGCACCTGACCATTCAACTCAGAGTCACCACCCTGAAGTTGAACAATTGCCTGGCACGCCAGGACTTCCTGGAGGGCGCACTTACCCTCCACCAGGTCAGAGTTTAACCTCTGAACTTGGCCATTCAACTCAGAGTCACCCTCCTGAAGTTGAACAATTGGCTGGCACGCCAGGACTTCCTGGAGGGCACACTGACCCTCCACCAGGTCAGAGTTTAACCTCTGGACCTGGTTCTCCAACCTAGGGTCACCACCCTGAGGTTGGGCAACTGCCTGGCACGCCAGGGCTTTCTGGGGGGCACACCTACCCCCCACCAGGTCAGAGTTTAACCTCTGAACCCGGTTATCCAACCCAGAGTCAGCACCCTGAGGTTGGACTACTGCCTGGTACACCAGGACTTTCTGGGGGGCACGCCTACCTCCCAACAGGTCAGAGCTTATCCCCTGAACCTGGTTAGCCAACCCAGAGTCACCACCCTGAGGTTGAACCATTGCCTGGCAGGCCAGGACTTCCAGGGAGGCACACCTACCTCCCACCAGGTCAGAGTTTAACCTCTGAGCCTGGTTCCCCAACCCAGGGTCACCACCTTGAGGTTGGGCAATTGCCTGGCACGCCAGGACTTTCTGGGGGGCACACCTACCCTCCACCAGGTCAGAGTTTAACCTCTGAACCTGGTCATCCAACCCAGAGTCAACACCCTGAGGTTGGACAATTGCCTGGCACAGCAGGACTTCTTGGGAGGCACATCTACCTCCCACCAGGTCAGAGTTTAACCTCTGAACCTGGGTATCCAACCCAGAGTCACCACCCTGAGGTTGAATCTTTGCCTGGCATGCCAGGACTTCCTGGGGGGCACTCTCACCCCCCACAAGGGACACACCGTCCTCAAGGGCCACACAAGAGTCTGGTTGGCGCAGGTCTCCCGACCTCTGCCCATCCGGCAGAGTCTGGGTTTCCCCCAAACCAGAAACGGTTTCACCTGGGTCATTCCTGGGGGGCTCTGCTCTCAGAGCTGTCCCCTGACTCTCAAGGTCCTCCACTGGGGTCTGCAACCCCCTCTCAACCCTATGTCTGGACTTCTGCACCCCCTCACTAGGAGGGGTACTGCCAGACACCAGAACTGTTGGGATGCTGGCTACAGTCACCCCCCCAAGTTCTTCTGACACTGCGGGGATTCCCTCAAAAGGTGGCCCTACGGTACAGGCTAGGCTTCCCTCCTGGTGTTCCCTCATGGAACCCTCTAGGACCTGGGACCTACCTGGGACACTACAATCCTTTCCCACCACACTCGGTTGGGAAGCACCTAGACCACTCCCTTCAGGAGCACCCCCAAATGCCTCTTCAGACTCTCTGGTACTCACCCAGAAGTCCGCCTCCATTGTAAGTTCCCTGGGGTCAGAGAACTCACACTCCACCTGGTGTTGGCGTAGCTCTGGAAAATAAGGACCAGACATATGCTCTCCAGCAATTACATCACTCTGCCCTTCACATGTATTAACCACAGTACCCTTCACCCAACCACCCAGTAACTCAACCTTGGAAAAGCACTTTACTTCACCCTCCTGAGACTGGTGAGACAGTATCTGTCTGTCCCTGACACTCAACCCATACTCTTCTGGGATGTCTCTACACTCTATATCCAGGACGTCCACCAAGGGGGAACCCTTTTCTCTGTCACTCTCTGCTAGAGTCAGTAAAGTGTCCCTCCCCCCAGTAGGAATATGACTCCCTGTGCCAGTTCCCCAATCCTTCTCAGGGACCCTGTGCATAACGGGAACTACCTTATACCCTTGAACCGCCTGGGGTGTGTCAACTCCCTTCTTCAAGTTGGGCACCACATCTCTGGGCTTGTGCCCTCCTTCAGCAGTACTAGATGCAAGATTTTTGCTGCCACCATCTGAACTGGACTCAGCCCTTCCGGCCTCCAGTTTCAGCTCTGTACAGCTCAGCTCTTGAGCTGCAATCTTTTCTTCTTCCAGGGCTAAGAGTCTTTTTGCCTCAACCTCTGCAAGATACTCCTCTAATTGTTGCTCTTGTCGCTTTTGACCTCGGAGCCATTCATCTATTTCTGGGTCACTGTCCAAATCTGAGTAGTCTTCCTCCTCAGGTGCGTAGTCCTCCTCCTCATCTGAGGGGTACTTAGTCATTTGGTTTCTTGCTGCCTCTCTCTCTGCCCATCTTTCCTCCCCCCAGACTATGTTGTGATGGAGCATCTCTGCCTTAGTAGATCTCCTTGCTGCAGGAAGGCCCCATTTTCTGCAAAGCTTCCTTAGGTCAGCCTTAGTGAGGTGGTCAGTACGAACAAAGAATGAGTAGGTACACAATCCCATTCTGATAAGATCTTATCAGCAAAAACCAAAATTCAAAGTCCAAAATATCAATAGTATATCCAGGAGGACATCAGAGAACCAACAGCCAAAAAAAGATGAAAAATCAAGTTGACCTTCAACTGTGGGTAGGTAGTGAAATACTTAGCTATTGTATGTCACTGCACAAACACAAGTCCTATCCTCACCGCTGATCACCAACGTTAGAAATGGGGTTTTTGGTTGGCAGTCAGGTTGCCCTCTGTCCAAGCAAGAACCCTCACTCTAGTCAGGGTAAGTCACACACAATCCAAAATCAGCCTGTGCTCACCCTCCGGTAGCTTGGCACGAGCAGTCAGGCTTAACTTAGAAGGCAATGTGTAAAGCATTTGTGCAATAAATCATACAACACCATAGCATAACACCACAAAAATACACCACACAGTGTTTAGAAAAATATATAATATTTATCTGGGTATCTTCAGGTCAAAACGATCAAAGTTGCAATACGAATTTGTAACGATATCACTGAAAAGTGATAGAAAGTGTCTTAAGTCTTTAGAAAGTAAACAAAGTCTCTTTCAAACACAAAGTACCTGGTTTCTGGTGGAAAATCTCCTCAGAGGGCCACAGGAGAAGAGGTGCGTGGAAAACTGGTGTGTGCGTCGATTTCTCCTCAGCACACACGGACTTGCGTCGTTATTTTCCACGCGGGGAGTTGGGCGTCGTTTTCCGTCTCTTACTGTGGTTTGCGGGGAGTACCAGATGTCCCGGGTCTGTGCGTGGATTTTCCTGCTTGTTTTCCGGCTGCGCGTCATTCTGTGGGGCTGCACGTCGAAGTTTCGATCTCACGGCAGGCGTCGCGTCGTTTTCTCCTGCGGAGTCGGGCGCCGTTGTCCTTGCGAGGCCGTGCGTCAAAGTTTCGATCTCACGGCATGCGTTGCGTCGATTTCTCCTGCGGAGTCGGGCGGCGTTGTCCTTGCGAGGCCGTGTGTCAAAGTTTTGATCTCACGGCAGGCGTCGCGTTGATTTCTCCCGGGAAGTCGGGCGGCGTTGTCCTTGCGAGGCCGTGCGTCAAAGTTTCGGTCGTCCCGAAGACGTCGCGTCGGTGTGCGCCGTTTTTCTTGCCGCGGAACAAGCTGTGCGTCGAAAAGTTCGGCACACGGAGCGTCCAAGAGGAAGAGAGAAGTCTTTTTGGTCCTGAGACTTCAAGGAACAGGATGCAAGCTCTATCCAAGCCCTTGGAGAGCACTTTTACAGCCAGACAAGAGTTCAGCAAGGCAGCAGGCCAACAGCAAGGCAGCAGTCCTTTGTAGAAAAGCAGACAGGTGAGTCCTTTGAGCAGCCAGGCAGTTCTTCTTGGCAGGATGTAGTTTCTGGTTCAGGTTTCTTCTCCAGCAAGTGTCTGATGAGGTAGGGCAGAGGCCCTGTTTTATACTAAGTTGTGCCTTTGAAGTGGGGGTGACTTCAAAGAGTGTCTAAGAAATGCACCAAGCCCCCTTTCAGTTCAATCCTGTCTGCCAGAGTCCCAGTAGGGGGTGTGGCAGTCCTTTGTGTGAGGGTAGGCCCTCCACCCTCCCAGCCCAGGAAGACCCATTCAAAATGCAGATGTATGCAAGTAATGCTGAGTACCCTGTGTTTGGGGTGTGTCTGAGTGAATGCACAAGGAGCTGTCAACTAAACCTAGCCAGACGTGGATTGAAGGGCACAACAAGATTTTAGTGCAAATAAATGCTCACTTTCTAAAAGTGGCATTTCTAGAATAGTAATATTAAATCCGACTTCACCAGTCAGCAGGATTTTGTATTACCATTCTGGCCATACTAAATATGACCTTCCTGCTCCTTTCAGATCAGCAGCTGCCACTTCAACAGTGTATGAGGGCAGCCCCAATGTTAGCCTATGAAAGGAGCAGGCCTCACAGTAGTGTAAAAACGAAGTTAGGAGTTTTACACTACCAGGACATATAACTACGCAGGTACATGTCCTGCCTTTTACCTACACAGCACCCTGCTCTAGGGGTTACCTAGGGCACACATTAGGAGTGACTTATATGTAGTAAAAGGGGAGTTCTAGGCTTGGCAGGTACTTTTAAATGCCAAGTCGAAGTGGCAGTGAAACTGCACACACAGGCCTTGCAATGGCAGGCCTGAGACAGGGTTAAGGGGCTACTGAGGTGGGTGGCACAACCAGTGCTGCAGGCCCACTAGTAGCATTTAATCTACCTGCCCTAGGCACATGTAGTGCACTCTACCAGGGACTTACAAGTAAATTAAATAGTCAATCAGGGATAAACCAATCAGTAGTACAATTTACACAGAGAGCATATGCACTTTAGCACTGGTTAGCAGTGGTAAAGTGCCCAGAGGTCAAAAGCCAACAACAACAGGTCAGAAAAAATAGGAGGAAGGAGGCAAAAAGTTTGGGGATATCCCTGTCAAAAAGCCAGGTCCAACAAAACTGGTAAGTGTATCCACTTGCCAGGCCCAAACCTTCTGTTTTTATACATGGAAGGCACCCCTAAGGTAGGCTGCAGATAGTCCCCTGGGCAGGGTGCAGTTTATGTTAAAAGTGGGACATGTACTGATGTGTGCTACATGTCCTAACAGTGAAATACTACCAAATTCAGTGTTCACTGTTGCAAGGCCTATCTCTCTTATAGGTTAACATGAGGGCTGCCTTTAAATATCATTAAAGTGTAGATTTCCTTTGAGAGCAGAAAGAAAAATTGAGTTTGGGGTCTCTGAACTCACAATTTAAAAATACATCTTTTAGTGAAGTTAGTTTTTAGATTGTTTGTTTGAAAACTGCCACTTTTAGGAAGTAGGCATTTTCTTGTTTAAACCATTCCGTGACTCTCCTTGTTTGTGGATTCCCTGTCTGGGTCAGTTTGACAGTTGGGCTGTTTGTGAATCCCCTCTAGACAGTGAGACAAAGGGAGCTGGGGTGTTGCCTGCATATCCTGATGAGCCATCTGTGCTTGAGTGGAGGGAGGAATGGTCACTTACACCTGGATGGGCTGTGCTTGCCCTATTACAATGCAGTCTCCAACCCCCTGGAGCGTGTCTGGAGCCAGGCCTGGGCAAGGCAGGATCTTGTGAACAACAGAGACTTTCCTTTGAAGTTTGCCAACGTCAAAGGCGGGAAGGGGTATAAGTAGTGGATCCAAAACCCCAGATTTGTAGAACACTTCTGGAACCAAGAGGAACCTCTGCCAAGGAGAAGAGCTGAAGAGCTGGAGGAGGAGTACTGCCCCTTTTCTGTGTGCGCTTTGCTGGGTTGGCCTGCAGTTGCTGCTCTGCCTTAGAGAGGGCAAAGACTGGATTTTGCTGTGTATCCTGCTTGAGAAGATTCTCCAAAGGCTTGGACTGAGCTTGCTCCCTGTTCTGAAGTCTCAGGGCCATCAAAGACTTTCTCTGCCAGCACCTGGACTCTCTTGCTGAGACTCCTACCCTCCTAAGTGGTGCCTAATCCAGTCCTTAGGCCCTTGAAAGGAGAAGCTGGTGCAAAACCAAGAAGACCCAAGTACACAGACTCTGATGACTCCGGACTGATGCCGCTGCCGTATCCAGCGACGCTGCCTGCAACTGAAGCCGTGGTCTCCGCTGGAGTGTGAAAACCCTGCAGCCCGACGCCTCTGCAGCCTCGCAGAAGTCCACAACTCTGTGAGTTCCTAAGTGCCGTGAGAACCGACTCCGCCACAGCACCTGCAGTCTTGTGGCCCGCCGAATATTGACCCTGCCAGAAGTGCAAGGATCCGATGCCTCACACCGACGCTGCCTCACCTCCACAGCTCCGCAGCAAGAATCTTACGTCTTGCACCAACGCCTCCGCTCCTTCGCTCTGCAGCACCGGAACCGATGCCGCACCCAATCCAGCAACGCCTTGATCCTCGAGTCCGTGTACCGGCTTGTTTCCTCATTTTCACAAGGTACTGTACCTGGTGGTCCTTGCAACTCTGTGACCAGCGTCATTGGTGTTGAATTGTAGGGAATGCCTCCCTTGCGATGCTGTGATATCACCAATTCAAAGCATTTGTGTTTCTAAGCGATATATTAAAGTTTAATCTTTAAAAATTCATACCTTTGCTTGTGTATGCTGGATGTTTGTTGTTTTGGTCTTGTTTGATTTAGATAAATATTGGCTATTGTTCTAAACTGGTGTTGTGTCCATTTTGTAGTGATTTCACTGAATTACTGTGTGTGTTGGTAAAAAAACTTTACACATTGCCTCTGAGATAAGCTTGACTGCTTGTGCCAAGCTACCAAGGGGGTGAACAAGGGTTATCTGAAGTGAATATCTCCCTTGCCCTGACTAGAGTGAGGGTCCCTGCTTAGACAAAGTACAAACTGAATGCCAACCACAGACCACATTTCTAACAGTTGTATAAATGGCAGTCTCTAACCAAGTCACTATTTATAAAGGACTATCATAAGTTATTACATTTTAGTTCTGATGTCACAATGCCTGCTGCTAGCAGCCAAGTAAAAGGCAGGTCAGGTCAGGGAGCATAAATGAAGCAGCTGTTGAAAGCAAAGAAACAGGAAGTTGCTCTTCTCTCTTCTCTATTTTAAAAGCTTACAATGACAAGCACAGAGAGAGAGCCTGTTTATATTTTTTTTCCCTACTTAAGTACTTCTGCCTCTTGTTTTACATGGTGTTAAGAATGTTGGATGCATATTCTGTTGTAATTTGCACTGGAAACATTTGCGGGTTTTTTAAAACACTCTTACACCACCTGAGGTTAATCATTCAAATGTAAATCAAGCGCTTTTCACTACTAACAAGAAAAAGGTTTGGAATCAGGCCTATAGGGCTTCTTGTACTGCACGGTGGTCAATTCAGCCTTTAACTTTAGATCAACCCTTGCCCTTTCTTTCCAATTTGTCACTTCAACAGCTATTTCAATGCAAATGCACATGAACCTGAGTTCGCTCAGCAGGCCCAGGGTCTTCAACAAACCTCTCAATCTTTGCTGTATTTTCTGACGTCGTCTTTGAAAATTGATTTTCTGACCACAGGCCTAGCTCTGTGCTACGACCCGATGATTCAGAGATGATGGCTGAAGCTAGGTAAGTGCTGCTGATGTGTAGCATGCAAATATTAAGGTGTTCAAAGAAAAGCCATCCCGAAATACCTTTACCTTTCAATTTTAGGTATTTAGCGTACCAGATATCACAAAGAAAAGCAATTGAAAGTCCTGATATTGGACTTGCATGTTCAAGTTAGCAGGTAGTTCAATCTGTAAGTAATATTTCAGCTTCAGGGTTTAAAGGGGCCATCGAATTCAGAGAAAAACGAACCCAGTATTGCATCGCAAAATTTCGGATACTGTGACAAATCATTCAAAGGATGACCTCTTGGTGATCCTACCTTAGCGCAGCGTAGTGCAAGAGACACATAGATAACATAAAGGCATCGCCTACCTTGTCTTCCTGTTTGGCAAAAAAGATCAGTGTCACCACTCATAAGGCTGAGGACGGGAAAATGCAGATCCAGGCTTTCCCTTGTTACTTTCATAGATTCTAGAACTCGCTCCCAGATCTTGCAAGAGCACCCCTCACCCATGCTATTCTGGGAGGACTAAGGGCACGTACTATCGCTATATTTTGCGAGTTGCTAATTGTGACTTTTTGAGACTCACAATTAAGTACTCACAAAATACGGCGTACAACAGTGTCTCTGACACTTTGAGATTCACAAATAGGTCTCAACGGACCTGCCTCATCAATATTCATGACGCAGGTTGCAATTCACTGGGAATGGTCTGCAATCACAGGGATGGTGGCCTGCTAGGGTCAGCAGACCACCATGTCTGTGATTTCTTTTAAATAAAGCATTTTTAATAAAATGCAGCCCGTTTTCCTTAAAGGAAAATGGGATGCATTTCAAAATTAACAATGAAAAGCGTTCTTTTCATTTTTTTAAAAGTAGATAGTGGTCAGTGGGATCACTGCCTGCCCTCAAAAAATGTTAGCGACCACATTCACAAAGGGGAAGTGGTCCCTTGGGGACCCCTTCTCGTTTGTGAATGGGTTACCACTTTCCTCACGTAGTGTGTAAAAGATGAATGTTTTACAACCACATTTCGGTTGTAAAACAGTCATACATGCCCCTGCAACTCGCTACTAGGAAGGGACTCCCTTAACAATACCAACTTGCAAACTCTATTTGCAATTTGGTAAATGGTAACTGAATCACAAAATAGGGTTGGTACATGGCTAAAGGCTATTTAGTGGTCGAAAACAGCCCAATTTGCTGTTTGCGTCTGCTAAAAACTTTTGTACATGTACCACTAAGTACCTTTCTCTTCAAGCAGCATTTTGTCTATATGTAAACTTCTAGGTGAATGACTGCTGCCGGTAAACCGCTTCTGCAGCCTGCATTCCTCCGGCAGTTTTCTACGGACAGTGTACAATGTTTACTGCCTTCTAGTTAGATTTGCATAGTAAACATCCAAGTATAAACATATTGATGCATTCCAATGTTAATTGCTACTTCCAAAACACATTTCCTAACCATCTGTATTTTTTTAATTTAAAAATAATTTCCCCACTAAATTTAGATAACTATTGGTGACTACTGGGTTTAGGTCATCATTCAACAAACTGAGGGGCATATTTATACTCCATTTGCTCCGAATTTGCGTCATTTTTTTTAATGCAAATTCAGCCCCAGACTAACTCTGGATTTACATTTTTACGTTAGACCCACCTGGCATCAAAATATGGGAGTTTGCACCATTTTTTAGATGCGTGAACCTACCATGCGTCAATGAGATGCAAGGTAGGCTTTCCCATCTAAAAAATGGTGCTAACCTCATAGCCCCATATTTATCCCCCGTGCTATAATGATGCACGGGTGGGAGGATATAATGGTGCCTCGGTCAGACCCAGCGTTAAGGGATTGTGGAGCCATTTCCATGGTTAAACACCATGAAATGGGTCCACAGGTGCCCTCCCCAAGCCCCAGGAACACCCCCACCCACGCCAGACGGACACCGGAGGATGGGGGACCCCATTGCAGGTAAGTAGGGTAAGTATAGGTAAGTATTTTATTTGTTTTCATTAAAGTACCATCAGGGCCCAACTTGGGACTCCCTGCATGGCACAGGGTGCAGTGGCCATGCCCAGGGGACACTGGTCCCCTGTGCTGGCCATTGGGGTGGTGGGCATGACTCCTGCCTTTTATAAGACAGGGTTCATGTAGTACGGATGGTTTTGTGTCAGGAAATGACACTAGGCTGGTTAAAGGCATTTTACTGCCTCTAACCAGCCTAACGTTATTTTTTGGTGCAAAATCCCCTTCCCCCTTAGCGCCACCCCCACCCGGCTAACGTAATTTTCCCAGACACTAGCACACCCTTTGCGCCGGTTTGCAGGGTTCCATAAATTTGGGGCCCGGCTGGCACCCCATAATCATGCAAGCCAGTGCTAAACTTTTTGATGCAAAACTGTGTTTTGTGCAGTTTTGCATCAAAAATTATAAATATGGGCCTGAGTTCAGTAAAGCAATGCATTAGTATGAAGTAAGTAGAAATGTCAGGCAGAATCCCAATATAGTCCTTTCCTTCTAGCTGGACAGTACCCCAGCTGTTTTATATTCCAAGGATCATATTACAGAAATGCTGCTCTGGTGCAAAAAAGAACAGAACAAGTCAATTAGTTTAGCACCACCATTGCCTCCTTTGCAACGTTTTTTGGCTTGTTCATGGACAAAAAAAATAAAACACTCACAGGCTGGTCCTTGCAAGCTGTCACATATCGCAGTGCCAGACTGCCCGACCCCTCGTGCCAACAGTGCGTATTTTCTCAATTTTGCCCTGGTGCATGAAACCTTCTGTGATATGAATTCCAGCAAAATATGGTTGTTTGATTCCACACGGAGGAATATAGTGCTTTCCCTGTAATAATGCACCAGTGCAAGATTTCTGCAGTATGGACCCTGGATATGGACAGGTACTCTCCGCTCCTTATTTTAAATACCAATATCTTCAGTTCCTAAAGCTCACTCATAAAATAATATGTGTCTGGAATAAATTTGCATTCTTTGCACAGTACCTTCTGTCTTTGAATTGGAACGTATAAAACCTTAATGTCCTTTGAATGTAATTGTAAAAGAAGGCACTGTATTTTTTTTGCTCGGAGGCCATACAGTGTTTGCCCCGGAGGACAACACACTGGGAATTTGCGTCTATGGCAATGCGGCTGCAATGAATAAAATATTCCGCACACTCGTCCCGTGCCCGAGGCTATTGCTTATGTTCATTGGTTCTTGCGGATGCATGATTGCTCCTCGTGGATGGAGACATGCCATTGTTTGTTTCGGTTTGTTTTGCTTCTATAGAGAGATTTATCTCATGCCGGTTTTCAATCGGATAGACTGTCCTGGTAATAAATATGCCCTCTGAAGTCCAAAACATTGCTTCTGGCATTTCTGAGGACATCAATCCGGCAATAAAAACAAGCACCATTTCAGAAGTCAGCGTGTACGCCTGGGTGGTTAATACATATCACACAGAAACTGACTTCAATAAATGTGAGGCACGTTTGCCATAGTCCGGATCAGCGAAAGTAATTTTGTTTTTGGGAAGAAATTAGCATACATCCGAATATTTTCTCTGAAGCAGGTATTGTATCACCACAATCATTCTCAAATTATTGTTTTTTTCCTCGCTTACTTTCGCTCGGCATTGAATACAATATGACAAGCATGTGTTCAATTATTCTTTTAAGTTTTGTAATTTCATATTAGAATACTTAAAGCACGCGTGCTCATTGCAGACATAGGCTCCACAAACGCCTTCCACTTGGCACAAAAGCTGTGACTAATACTGCATGAACCTTAATGGTCCCCGCTGTGAGGGTAACAGCAGGGAACGGAGGGATTAAAAGCGTGAGGAGATCACCACACTCCGGTGTTGGACTTTCTACACGTGTCTAAAATCTGAATTCATGAGTATGTGCACGTGCGAGTGGATTTAATAGTTCATGCCTAGAAAGATGTCTGATATTTCTCAAAAGTGTATAACTAGCATTACTAAACTCCCTAACAACTAGTTATCAGAAAATGGCTTCTTTTAGCAGGATTGGCCAACATTGCCCATCCACACCGTAAAAACCGACAGAAATGCTTAATAATTTACTTGAGAGGGTCTCCATCCGTCAATGTTGTGACAATAGATTTCAAACCCAAGCAGACATCATCATGCAAAGGAGCATCCTGGAATGCCTACTGTTTAGCATGGCTTCCACAGGAAGCATCTATGATTACACCACATTCTGAATCTTGTAAATCACTGCTATGGCAAAGTACCGTTAATAAGAAAACATGTTACCCACTTTTGTGTAGTCATAAAAAAAATTCAGGGTGCTCTAACAGGCTTTTCCGAGAACCTGTCAGAGCAGGACAGGAAACCATGGAGCACAGTTTCTAGTGGAGAGGGCGAACTGAGTGCTAGGGGTGAGTAGTAGGAGCCCAGGTATATGTATATAAATATATTTCAGACACAAAGGAGAGGCTATGTTATGTATGTAGTAGTTGAAAGCGGGGGCAGTTGAGTTTGTGGACCATACATAAAATAAAGGTATACATGGGTAAACACTGAATTATGGGGATCTTTTTCACCTTGGGGTTTGAGAGATGTCATAGGCAACTCAAGCTGCACTCTCATTGACTATTTGATGTCACTCAGAGCCCCTCGGTGAAAACCATCTCTGTAATTCACTGTTACCTATCTATAATTCTATATGTATGCTTGGGTTCCACAGATTTTTTTTATTGTTTGCACCAGATTCTAATAAGGGCCAGATGTAGAAACCCAAAAAATAGCGAGTCGGAAATAGCGACTCCATGAGAATCGCTATTTCTGACTCGCAAAACTAGATGGCAGGAAAAATCGCTATACCAAATAGCGATTCGGTGCAGAGTTGCACCGCAATTTGCGACCTCGCATTTTGCAAGGTCGCTATTTGCGACCTTGCAGGTTGCGAGGTCTCAAATTACACACAAGGGTATGGTCCGGTGTCGCAAATTGCGACTCACTCGCAAATTGCACGCAGGTGCAAATTAAACTGTTGAAAAACCCACTTCCTGCTTCTGAGTGATGACACCAGAACCAGGAAGTAACCCCATGGAACAGGGAGGAGCCCACCCAGCCCAAACTGCAGAGTCACACCCAGGTGAGAGGAGCTGCTGCAACAATGGCTACACAGGAGAAGGAGACACCCATTGCTGGCAGAAAAAAAAAACTAAAGTTTTCAGAGAAGGAGTTGGAGGTGCTCACAGAGGAGTGCTGCCTGCACCATGATGAGTTATTTGGAAAGGCAGCAATGAGTGTCCCTGACAGCCACAAGAAAAATATCTTGCAGGACATCCTCAACAAAATCAATGCCATCGGAGTCATCCACCGCACACTAGATGAGGTCTGCAAAAGGTGGTATGACCTTCGCTCCAGGACCAAGGAAAGGGTGGCGGAGCGCATGAGGGAGATGCATGGCACTGGAGGAGGGATATCTACTGTACCACCCCCTACAGCCAACGAAACCATGGAGGAGACCACTCTGGAGCCAGAGGCAGTACTTGGCATCGGAGACCTAAACATTTCAGCACCAGGAACATCCAAAAGTAAGTACCGAAATTAACGCATTTACACCAGCCTATGCACCATGCACCCAATCACAGTACACATAAGCATGCACCTCCAGATTAGCGCCATTCCCAGTTTTGCAACCTATAGAAAAGTGCATTAAGGCAATGTAGTACAGTAGTCCAAATATAGAGAAATGTTTATTCTGAGGCATCAAACATATGTGAGGCACTGACAGTGTTTCCCCTGTGTCCCACAGGTCTCCCACAAGGACCCACCAACAGCGCCACTGTGCAGGTAGAGAAACAAGGCACTGACACACAAGAGGAGGCTGCCACAGACACCACAGGGGAGTGCAGGACAACACCACCCGTCCAATCAGCACCAGAGGACATGGATGATCCTGATCTGGGTTTAGAGGCAGCCAATGTGACACCGGGCCCAATGCCTAGGGAGAGTCGACCACAGAGATCAGCTGGCTCGGTGCGTAGACGACAACACCCAATGCAGTCAGCGTGTAGGGAGGATGTCACTGATGAGCAATTGTTGGGACTGGAGGCATCCTTACTGCAGAGTCACCGGCTGCAAAATAGACATATGCGGTTGATGAATCGTAACCTTACCAGACTGCAGAACACACTCACGCATGGGTTTGCAAAGTGGAAAACCAGTTCACTACCATGAACGCTCACTTGGCTAACCTGACCTCTTCCATAGACAACTTGGTCAGGGAAATGGTGGCCGACAGGGCACAAGCACGGCGCAGGGAGAGCAACACTGCTGCCCGTTTAGACAAACTAAGTGTATCAATAGGGTGCCTGGCTACCACAACAACCTGCCTGTGAAGGCACACAGTCAGTCTGCAAGTCGAACTAGACCATTTTGCAGGTGATGTGGCTAGAGAACTTGGCTGCATCAGCCATGCAGTGGACCTACTGGAGACCAGACAGGCAGCAAGGGGCATTGGGGATACCCCGCAGGACAGTGAGGAGATCTCCAGTGTCAGTGATGTGTCTGCCACTGATGCACGTGTGTTGCGGAGTAGCAGTGCCCGCCTGGGATCAGGGGACCAATATGGAGTGAGCCATGGTGGCTGCAGTCGCAGGAGGCTGTGAGCTACTAATATGTGGTATGACAGAGGCACATACACTTAATGTGTCAAACTACACTTTTGGTTTTCATTATGCAGTTTAGTTGACTATTGTTTCCCCATTATAGTCCTGAAATAAAAGGGTTATTTGTTGAACTACACAACTGAGCAATGTGTGTCTTACATTAGTGAGTGTTGTCATGGTTGCCACGTACCTGCCAAAGTAGTGGGTTGCAATGTGGTTCCGTCTCTGATTGCCCTCCATTGCGATGCTTCCATCCCCAGGCTGTCGATGCGGTAGCTCTTGCTCCTCATCCTCCGAATCTGTGTCGTCAGGGGTGAGATATAGAGCACGTCTGGTGGCAATGTTGTGTTGGATGGCACAAGTGTCAACGATCTTGCATGCTGTTTCTGGGGCATACTGAAGTGCTCCTCCACTTTTGTGAAGGCATCTGAATCGTGACTTCAACAAGCCGAAGGTCCTCTCAATTACAGCTATGGTCTGCCGATGTCCAATATTGTAACGCCTCTCATTCTGATTGCCAGGTGTTAGGTATGGGGTGAGTATCCATAGTCTCAGGGCATATGCACTGTCACCTGTTTGACAAAAGAGGCAAACTTAGCAGGGCATCACAGGGTTACGCAGTAACATGTATTTAAGACATCAGAGTGTACTCACCAGTACCTAATAAATATCCTTCTCCAAACTCCCCACATTCTAGGCGCTGGTGTATCCCACTGTGCCTGAATATGTATGCATCATGTGTACTCCCTGGATATTTAGCCACAATGTCAGTAATGACATTATGGGCGTCACATAACACCTGGATGTTTAGTGAGTGGGTACATTTCCTATTGCGGAACACATACTCCAGATTTGCAGGTGGGCAAATTGGTATATGTGTCCCGTCCACACACCCTATTACATGGGGAAAGTTGGCAATTCTGGAGAAGTCCAACTTGGTGCTGTTAATTTCTGCCTCATTCCTGGGAAGGTATATATATCTGGACATGTGTGCGAGTATGGCATCTAGAAAACGTCTGAAGAATCTTGAGAGGGCACTTTGGGATACCCCACCTGCCACTGCAATCACCCCCTGATAGCTACCCGAGGCCAAGAGGTGCAGGGAGCATAGCACTTGCACAAGTGTGGGGATGGCGCAGCCGCGCATTGTCTGGCATTCTAGCTGGTTTCAGCAGTTCAATGATCTCTAGGATTACAGCGCTGCTCAGTCTACATTTATCATAAATCTTGTCCTCAGTTTGTTGGAATATTGTCTGCATGGTTTGGTATATCCTCTCCTGTCTCTGCCTCCTCCTCTACTGGGCAGCCTGGACTCTCCCCCTCCATGCAATCACGTATAGTGCAGCCATTTTGAGTAACCCAGATGCCTTCTGGGTCTCCTTTTATACTTTGGTTGTGGTCACCACCTGTTCGGAATCAGTGGTAATCTGGGTGTGCAAAACTGGCTTTTTGCGACTAGTCGCAATTTGCGACTGGCTTTTGCATACGGTTTGTGACTTGCAATTTGCGACTTCGTAATTGCGAGTCTCAAAATCAGGTCGCAATTTTTGTGAGTCGCTAATGGGTTGCATCGCTGTTTGGTACTCCGAAATGGGATTTGTACATCCCATTTTGCATTTTGCGAGGTCGCAAATAGCGCTGCGACCCATTTGCGACTTGCAAACGTTTGCTACATCTGGCCCTAAATCTGGTAAGCAACTGTCATGAGGAAAATTCAATAAACAAGCATTTGCAATGCAACAGGTCTTGCATTTCCCTGAGTTAGAGCTATTAGCATTTGCAAACTCCCAACTGGACTTTTCTTGCCTCATTAAATGGCAAAAGAAACGAGCACGATCACGCTGCTAAACAAGCAAGATCGCGCTGCAAAAAAAGAGAAAAAGTAGTCCACAAACCTGATGGAAAACAGCGAGCCTCATATGTTTTCAGTATTTGGTCGCTGCACTCGAGGAGAGCTAACCACCGGAAAAGGAATGATGTATGCATGCCTTCCACTAATGAACGCAAGCAGATTTTAAAAGGCAAGCCCATGAACCAATGAAAGACACTAACGTGACATGGACGGGGCTCCAAGCCCTTTTCTAACCATTAAAGCGTCTCGCAAGAGATACGCATGCACAAGCACATGCTACGCTGGCTCGACCCTAAAAAACCTGTTACCCGCTATTGCAATGTCATAAATGCCCCCCAGGCGAGGCTGATGGGACCCTTTGAGGTCCTGTAGCACAGCACTGCTGATCTGTTTTGCCTGAAAGCAGAAAGCACAGCTGTGGGCGGGAAAGGATGGCTGGGAAGGTGGTGGGGTTGGTAAAGAATGGGAGGTATGGTATTTTTTCCACTTTTGTGTCAGGGATCAGAGGCCAAGTTTTTTATGGATCCCCCATTACTCCTCTGCCATTGCTTAGCAGTTGAAAGTAAGGGTAGATGATTTTGCGGGGCATACATAAATAATAGATGGTCAAAGTTTGAATTACAGGGATGCGCTTGAACTCAGAGTTCTGAGTGACAGCATAGACAACTGAAGCTTTGGTCTTGTCTACTTGATGTCATTTTGAACACCTTCGTGAAAAGCATCCCTGTTATGCACTGTGACTATATGTTATAGGATTGTTCAGAAGTGGGTAAAGATATTTTTTTCTACAACATTTTTAAATGAACTCTTACTCTTTATTCACCCAAGATTGAACATAATCAGAAGGCCTATTAAATTCCTCAAACTAATTAAGCACCCCAGACCTATTCCTCAGAGAAAGCTCCAAATCAGCATAGAATGCTCTACCAGTTTCAGAGTGTTCTTCAGGAACACATTTGAGAATTCCTGTTTATACCTACACATTCACATTTCTGCCAATGGAATTCTACATTATGTACAATTATACCTTTCAAAATGCCATCACATTTGCACAATGCTGCAATTCCCTTCCCTGTAGAGAAACCAGCTCTCCAATACCACTACTGATCCACCCTGGAAAGAGGTTTGCTCCCCAATCAGTTCAAGGGAGGGAAGAGAAGAGAAAGGAGTTGAAAAAAATCCTAATCTTTTCAGGGAAACCACACACTGGAAAGCCCCTTCCAGTCCCTTCAGTGATTTACTAATGTACAAGATTAAACAGTTTTGTAAGTGTAATTGGCTACTTGCCAAGACTGGATTACTAAAGGTTTAATTCAAGTTAAGTAATCAAATTCACAGTGAAAAGTTTCAGCAGTGCATATTGTGGCTCAGTCTCACTATAGTGAAGGAACAGTTAAAGGTTCCTGTTTGATCACTATTATTTTTTTTGTTAGAAAGCTTAGAACAGGTGATACTTTAAACAAACATGTACAGGCACAAACAGATTTTTAGTATACCAGAGATATTCTTAAGTAATACAATTTTCTTTGTTAAAATAATTACTGGGACTTATAAGAAACATGTCCTCACCTCGACATCAAAGTAAGACAGCATTACATTTGTGATCTGACCAGCTTGACTAACCATTCAGGACTCCTTGGTCTACAAAACAGCAATAAATGTACTTAGAAGGATGTTAGAATATACCACAAATAGGTAATTTATGTCAGTCATACAGAAAATAATATGGAACTGTCACTTTAAGATTTTCCGGAAAAAATGTTATAAGCAAAGCTTTTTAGTTACCCATTTTAACGTGATTTTGTGAAGACCAAAAAATGCCAAATATAAATTTAAGTTGTTTATTCTCAGGAACAAAAGCATTCCTTATTACGTTTTGGGAGATTTCTGTCTGCATAGTTCATTCATTCCTTCATTCATTATATTTATTTGATTATTAAAATAATCATAAAAGGGCAAAACACAACATACTTTTGTTTAAAACAGTATAAATGTTGAAAATTGACAAAGGTATTCCAACATAATGCATGTTTTAAGAAAGCTCCCACAGCGGACCCCAGAGCAGGATCAGCAATCATACAAAGATGATATAAGGCAGGTCAACATTGCCAGAACCCCAAAACTTTAAGAAGAGGTAATAAATACCTAAGTCTATAAGGTTCATCATATTTACAAAAGAGAATAACGTCCATTAAAGTTTGTAGGGAAGAGTTATCACAGGAACACACCAAAATACTGTATTGTTGTGGTCAAACTGGACTAGTGGAAAGCAGAAATTACACCTAATGAAGCCCAACCGGAACCTGGGCAAAAGAGTCTTCTCCCAGACATTATCAACTTGATAAAGATAAGGTTCAGTACCCTGACATGTCTTATACATCATATAAGTTCTAACAGAGGGCTTTTCAAGTTCCCTAACCTCTCTGACCACAGATGCTAGTCTCAAAAATTATGTTTTAGCCCAGCTAGCCACCCATTTATTCAGCAAATGTGGAGTAGAGAACAGCTGTGGTCTGCCCAATACCCTTGATGTAAGTAAGCCAGGGACTTTTATATCCCTGATCATGTGACAGGCAATCAGAAACCACCACCCTGTTAAATGTAGCCTCTGTATTTCCCCAGATGGAGCAATGGTGCAAGCTTGATGCAGTCTTCTACGAAGCCTAGTCCTTCATCATGTAAGAAAAAACGTGGACTTCCCGGTCCCGCACCAAGCAAGCCCCTGCAGAACCTGTTCTCCTCCTCCTGTAAAATGTGACAATCCCGATATCCCTAAAAGGAAGCCCCAAAGGTTAGAATGGGAAGACATTTGAACTTAAACAACTCTAGTAAATATAGTAATTGGCTTATTGTCTACTCTAGAGGCCAGTTCAAAAACAGCTCCCACCTAGGCGTTGAAATGCGAGCCCCTTTTGGAAAGACAGGTTTACCAACTACCACTACAGTCAAAAGATACTCCCAAATATGAGAACTCTATGACCTGGCTAATGGGATGCCCCCTTACCATCATGGGATCAGACCATGTAGTGCATTTTCGATATGTTAACTTCGAGGACTAGGCAGTTCATAAATTTAACAAAAGCATTGATAAGACACCTTAAACCATTATTGGTCCCAGAAAGCAAGACCACGTCATCAACCTATGAAAGACATGCAACCTGTTTACCATTAATTACCAGGAGATCTATGCCCTGGGAGACTAAAAAGGGACACAGATCATTGATGTATAAGAGGAACAAAATTGGGGCCCATCCACACCCCCATCTCACATGGCAAGAACAGAGATGAAGGACGCCACTTGTAGTCCACCCACAGCCACCTGAAAGACCTCTGTGCACAGCTCTGTGCTTCACCTTCCAAGCGAACGTAGTGGCAGGCCTTTGACATCGGCTTTTCTGCCACCAGCAAACCTCCTGACCTAATCTCCAGCACACTCAGGCCATCACCGGGAGCCGCCTGGGATGAGCTTGGCAACCCCACACTCAAGGTGGCAGAGAGTGATTGTAGACAGGCAGTGTGGAAGGGCCCTGGTGGCTGGGCCTTTCCCCTCTGGCCTGAGACACAGCAGAGCTGGCCATGTGAGATGACCTGCGGCTGCTGGAATGGCACCTGTACATCCCGTGGTGGCACCCCATCCCAGGGTGACCGGAGACAGTGCCTGGCTGCCCTACACCCAGTACGCCTCTGACTGGTCTCAACACACTAGGAGGCACCAGTGTTGCCCACTGCTGCTGCAGGGACTGTGTGCACCCCATGGAGGTACCAGTACGCCTCTGACTGGTCTCAACACACTAGGAGGCACCAGTGTTGCCCACTGCTGCTGCAGGGACTGTGTGCACCCCATGGAGGTAGGCTTTGAGTGTGGCAACAGAGCCACGAATCTCTCCTACAAGCTGGAGTCTTCTTGGGACACAATAGTTCCATTTACATTGCTGATTGGGAGTGAGAGGGGGAGCTGCACTGCAATCCCAGCTATCCGGAAAGCCTACAGCAACCCTCTGACCTTAGGGCCCCTGCACTCCGCCAGGGTGAACGCTAGCCACTGTGAGAGCTTCAAATGGACCCTACCTGGGCGTCTGACCTAATGAACCCTACTATCCTGTCAGGTGCAGAGACCACCCTGGCCACTGTGACTATGCAAGGCAGGAGATGGGGTACAACTGCTTGACATTAGAAGAGCCTCACAGCCTGCCAGTGAACACTCCTCACAGATCAATGGGGGTATTGCCCTGGAGGAGGGGAGTCATGGGAAGTGAAAGATTCGAGTTGGCCACATCACAGAGAAGGCCCTTGGGACACAGCTTTTGCCAATTTTGGGATTCAGCCTGCTCCTATCTCAAAGGGGCCCACATAAAGGGAACCAGAGCACCTTGGGTCTCTCTAGATGGAGACTCCATTAGAGGTTACTGTCCAACTATGTAAACTAGAGGGTGCCTGTGACCTCAGAGGTGCACTGCACTTGAGGGGACCCGAGCCTGTCCCTGACCTACAACTCCACTAGAGAAATTCCCTGTGGTCGGAGTGATCCCCCATGGCTGCCGCGCATGCCAAGAAAGTCTGTTCACTCAAGGAGATGTTTACAAAGCCAGCAGGGCATGTGTCCAGTGACCAGCCTTCCCAAACTAGCCAGGATCCACTGCCAGATAGTGACAAAGTGGAGGGATCAGTGACTCGCTCCTTCTTAGAAGCTCTCCTTGCATCTCTCAAAGATGAGCTCCAAACACTCAAAAGAGACCTGTTCCAAGATTGAAAGTCAGTCTACAAAGAGTAGGAGGGATAAAGAAATTGAACAACTCCAACAAGAGATCATCCGCCTCAAAGAACAACACGTTGACCTCCAAGCTCATGTGGAAGACCTTGAAAACAGGTTGAAATGCAACAACATCCGCATCAGAGGTGCCTCAACTGCGGCAGAAGAGAGTGACATTGGATCCTGTGTGAGAGCCCTCTTTGCCCAGATCCTAGGCACCTCAGAAGTGGACATTCAGCTGGATAGAGCACACAGGATGGGCTTCCCCCATTTGGCGAACTCCCGCCCATCTGATATTTTAATGTGCATCCATGATTTCCCCTTGAAAGAACAGATACTCCACAAGGCAAGAGAGTTTGATCCACTGCAGTTCAGAGGTTACACCCTGATGCTATACCAGGACCTCTCTGCACTAACTCTCCAAAAGAGACAAGACTTTCACCTCGTGACCCATCTTCAAGAGAAGGGTGTCCCCTACACCTGGGGTCACCCATTTCAAATCACGTACTGCTGGGTGGGGAAGCTTCACCAAATCTGTTCTATGGCCGCCGCGTGTGAACTGTTGGGACTCAAGAGAGACACTGACATGGCTGACTAGCCCATCCCCATGGGCTGCACAGTCTCCGAGTGCTCTAGGTGGCAGAGGATCTTGCCTTCGCCCAGAGATCTGTGGCCGGACCCCAAAATGATAGCGCAAGAATGGTGAGCAGTGCTGGAGACTAACCATTGAATTAGACAAAATGGAGATGACCTGAGGTTGGATGGCCTTGATGGATGGTTTGAATGGCCTGGGGGGTTCTGTGGGTGTAGGGGGAGTGGGTGAAATGACCCGAAGGCTGATCCTCTCCACGGACACTGAATTGTGAGAACTGCTGGAATGCTGATAGCTTGTGATCAAGCTCACACCCATCCAGTGACATTGTTATTGCTTGTGTTAGTTGGGTGGGGATTAACGGGGGAGTATTCACAATTTTTTATAGCGCATCATTGCCAAGAAATGTCTCCAGAAGCCTGAGTTTTACACTTTAGAAGCACATATGGGAAACATAGGGGGACTGCAGGTGTAGCAACCACTAGAGCAATCACACAACTACAATTCCACATGTCATAAATTATGGATTGTCACACTCAATGTGAAGGGCCTCAACAGCTCAGTGAAGAGACAGGCTATACTATCATACCTAGAATAAGCAAGGGCAGATATCTGCCTCCTCCTCCAGGAGACACAATTGATAGCAAGTGACGGGCATCGTCTTAAGTCCCGGCTCTACCCACAGCAATTCCACTCCTCAGCAGCCAAAAAGACTGTTGGGGGTAACTATTGTGGCTTCTACATCTTTAGGGGGAAAGTGGAGGACAAGCTTGCAGAAATCAGGGGTTGGCTGTTATTCTATCAAGTTAAAGTCAGGAAATACACCTTTATCCTTGGCTCCATCTATGCCCTGAAGGAGGCCCGAGAGCACCTCATCCGTAGACCTGTAGCAGAAAACCATGGCCTCCAAGGAAAAGCTGTTTTTACTAGGAGGGGACCTTAATCTTGTATTTCATAATGACATGGAGCATTATGTGTCTCGACTTGGGGGAGCAAAGGAGATTTCATGTGAAATTGCTCAATGGTAACAGGAAATGGGGTTGCAGGATTTGTGGAGACCTTGTCATCCAGAGTCCTGAGCTTACACCTTCCTATTCTTATGCACACAAAACCTACGCACACATTGACCACTTCCTGGGGACCAGAGATCTGCAGTGTTTGGTTACCTCAATTGACATAGAGTAGCGCTCTCTGTCAGACTAAGGCCCTCATTCTGACCCTGGCGGTCTTTGACCGCCAGGGCGGAGGACCGCGGGAGCACCGCCGACAAGCCGGCGGTGCTCCAATGGGGATTCCGACCGCGGCGGTAAAGCCGCGGTCGGACCGGCACCACTGGCGGGGTCCCGCCAGTGTACCGCGGCCCCATTGAATCCTCCGCGGCGGCGCAGCTTGCTGCACCGCCGCGGGGATTCCGACCCCCCCTACCGCCATCCAGATCCCGGCGGTCGGACCGCCGAGATCCGGATGGCGGTAGGGGGGGTCGCGGGGCCCCTGGGGGCCCCTGCAGTGCCCATGCCACTGGCATGGGCATTGCAGGGGCCCCCGTAAGAGGGCCCCTAAATGTATTTCACTGTCTGCTGCGCAGACAGTGAAATACGCGACGGGTGCAACTGCACCCGTCGCACAGCTTCCACTCCGCCGGCTCGATTCCGAGCCGGCTTCATCGTGGAAGCCTCTTTCCCGCTGGGCTGGCTGGCGGTCTGAAGGAGACCGCCCGCCAGCCCAGCGGGAAAGTCAGAATTACCGCCGCGGTCTTTCGACCGCGGAACGGTAACCTGACGGCGGGACTTTGGCGGGCGGCCTCCGCCGCCCGCCAAGGTCAGAATGAGGGCCTATGTGTCAATAACTGTAGACTTAGCACTACCCCCAGGACTCGTGCGCACCAGCCCTTGTGCCTCTAGGAGACCCTCCTTCCGAAGACCCGACGTGACCAAGCAAATTGAGCAGGCCATTCACATTACCTGACAATAAATGACACAGCAGACACCTCCATTTAATCAAGGTGGTAATCAGGCCAGAATTCCTTGCAATTTCAGCAGCAGACAATAGACTACATCAAGACAAGTGGGAGCAGTTACAACAGAAAGTTAGAGAACTAGAGCGCATACACCACCGCTTGGGTGCCCCTATGATGTGGCGGCAGTTAGAGGTAGCTAGGAAAGACTCGCAAGTTTGGACCTTGAGAAAGCAGAATACTTCATTCTCCTTCTTAAGCACTCCTTTCGCATGGCAGAGTAAATGTGGACGGCTCCTGGTTAAAAGTTTGCATGCTCAGAGACAAGTCACAAGAGCTGAGACTCTGGTGAAAAGCGACAGCTCAGAGGTCGTGAGTGACAACCTCTTTGTTTCCCAGTTCTGGGACTTCTACCAGGAACTTTAGTCAGCTCAGTCCCTATCCTTGGCCAACACAGACAACTACTTCCACAATGCACACACACCGTGACTCACATCAGCAGAATCGGATGAGCCAGACCACCCAATCAGTATAGAGTACTTGATATCGGCCATTGCCTGTCAGAAACCCCTCAAGTCACTGAGACCGGATGGCTTCCTGGTGCTTTTCTATAAGACATTCTGCAATACCCTGGCCCCAATACTGACCTGGCTATTCAGTTCAATCAGTGGTCCTCTTACTATGCCCCCATCCATGATGGAAGCACCCATAGTCATCATTCGCAAGCCTAGTAAAGACAAACAGCAGTAAGGGTGCTACCAACCCACTTCCCTCTCTAACGTCAATGCCAAGCTACTTACTAGCATCTTGGCAGCATGCTTGAACCCGCTTATACCTGGCTTGATAGCCCCGGACCAAGTGGGATGCGTCCCACATTGTCAATGCAGTGACAATATCAAGAGAATCCCCCACATAATTGAGAAGGCCAGGCAGTCCAATTGGGAAATCTTGCTACTGGCCATATATGCCGAAAAGGCATTTGATTGCATCTACTGGCCCAACTCGGTAGCCACACTCGCCCACTTTGGTTTCAGATCACAGTTCTACATCTGAATATTGAGCAATTACGGACACCCAAGAGCGACTTTCAGAGTGAATGGTCACACATCGACCTCCTTTCCCATCTGTGGGGGTACACAACAGGGGTGTTCGCTGTCACCCCTTGTTGTTTGCACCATACATGGAGCCCTTTGTCCACAGATTGCGCGACCACCCGAACAGCCGATTCAGTGGGGCGGACCACACCATCTGCTTTTATGTAGACAACATTATAGTGGCGGACACTGCGTTATTAAACTATCGAAACGTACTCCGACAGGTCACTTATGACCTCGCTCAGTGGTGATTGTACCACCTCTTGTGGCTTGACCGGATTGTTGTGCTCAAAATTACTGTTCTCCCTCAAATTATTTTTCTATTCAAAACCGCTCCGATCGAACCTCCAACCAGAACAATTAAGGGGCATATTTATACTCCGTTTGCGCCGAATTTGCGTCGTTTTTTTTAATGCAAATTTGACGCAAAACTAACTCCATATTTAAACTTTGGAGTTAGACGCGTCTAGCGCCAAAGTTCATGGAGTTAGCGTCATTTTTGGGCGTGAACACCTTCCTTGCGTTAATGATATGCAAGGTAGGCGTTCCCGTCTTAAAAAATGACTCCGATGCATATGCGTGGGATTTATACTCCTGGGCGCCGGATTTTAACGCCTGGGTCAGGGCAGGCGTTAAGGGACCTGTGGGCTCAGAATGAGCCCAGAGGTGCCCCCTCATGCCCCCAGGGACACCTCCTGTCACCCATGCCCACCCCAGGAGGACAACCAAGGATGGAGGGATCCATCCCAGGGAACTTAAGGTAAGTTCAGGTAAGTATTTTTTTTTTTTTTTTTTTGTGGCATAGGGGGGCCTGATTTGTGCCCCCCTACATGCCACTATGCCCAATGACCATGCCCAGGGGACAGAAGTCCCCTGGGCTTGGCCATTGGGCAAGGGGGCATGACTCCTGTCTTTGCTAAGACAGGAGTCATTTCAATGGGGGTTGGGAGTGAAAAAAAAATGGCGCAAATCGGGTTGAGGTGATTTTTTTGCCTCAGCCTGACTTGCACCATTTGTGGACGCCCATACGCCATTTTCCCCCTACGCCGGCGCTGCCTGGTGTACGTGTTTTTTTTTAACGCACACCAGACAGCGCCGGCGGCTAACGCCGGATAACGTCATTGAATAAATACGGCGCCCGCATGGCGCTTCAGAATGGCGTTAGCCGGCGCTAATTTTTTTGACGCAAAACTGCGTTGGCGCAGTTTTGCGTCAAAAAGTATAAATATGGGCCTAAAGCTCTACAACAGGCAATGCTTCAAGTGGGCAGAAAGAGACCCACTAATGAATTGTGAGCAAGGCTATCAGCCTTCCACAGAGGGAGGACAGGGTATCCCAAACATATAAGCCTATTACCAAGCTGCCCAACACCACAGCATAGTAGGGTGGTCCAGGGCGGAATCAAAGAAACACTGGCTCTTCATGGACCGAGCGGTCACAGGTACACACTTGTGGAAGGTTCCATTTGTAAAGAGATCACAACATGCTTTGGGGCCCATACTATTTCCCAGTTACCAAGTCAGTGCTGAAGGCATTGGATAGTGTTGCAGTATGCTAAGGCTTGACCTCATTTCCCTCTCACCTTGCACCTATAATAGGCAATATGGATTTCACACCAGGACTTGATCATGCCACATTCCAATCATGGCAATTAAGTGGATGCCGATCTATAGGCCATCTTTTTGGGGTAGGAAGCATTCTCCTCTTCAATCAACTATGAGAGGACTTCACGATCCCAGACACGGAGCGGCTCCACTTCCTCCCGGTTCAACACTGGACCTCTCACCCTAGCAAAAGATCCCTGACAACCTTTGAGAAGTGGCTCATCATAAAAACCACAGATAAGAGTGTGATCACAGAACTCTATCACATCTTCCACCATGCCTTCCACTGCCTAAAATCCTAGGGCAGAACTCGTCATACCACACACTACATCTTGAGTATGAAGACAACCACTAAGATCATCACCTATTGGTTCCACACGCCTCCCTGCTTGAAGAAATGTTACCCTACATACAGCACAGAATGTTGGCACCAATGTGGGTCACCTGGTACATAACTCACAAACTATGGAAATGCCCTAAACTTACACACTTTTTGGAACTTTTGCTCAATGACATGGACACACACTTATACACACAACTGCCCATATTTCCGGCCTACACAATTTTCTGGCTACCCATCACACTCACCTTGTTGCTGAGATCCCTCAGAGGTAGACATATCGGCTTAGCGTTAGGGGCGGCACACCAAACCATTCTTGCACATTGGGGTACTGCCACAATCCCTACACATCTGGCCTGGCTTCACCCACTATGGCGCATTCTGGGTATGGAAAAGCTGCCACTAGTATTGACTTTCCAAGGGGACTCCTACTGAGTTCTATGGAAACTATATATAACCCTACAGTCCAAGGAGTTCCAAGAACTGAAGTGCCCTAAATACTTGAGATTGCTATGTCTTTCTGACATTGTACCACCTACACCACTAGGTATCAATTCTAAGGCAGAACCTACACCAGATAATTAATATACTGTCACACGGCAGGCACTTGTGAGTACCGCAGGGAGGGATGGGGATGAAAGGGGGGCAGGGAATTCTTATTTATCTTTCTCTGTTTTTTGGACCTTGTCATAAGCTTTGCTATGCTTACTATCTTCCGGTTGATTATTCACAATTATAAAAACAGGTTTGAACTATAAAAATTCAAAGATCAAGTGAGGTAGACCCAAACCAGACAATATTCTCCAGAGTTTGGAACAATTCACCCGAACAAGCATTGGTCCATAAAGTCTAGGTATAAGGTTCCATGTTTGGCAACTGTAAATTTCCAAATAATCAGATTTACGATTAGACACTGCTCTTATGTTCCAAGCCCACCTGAAACACATACTCTGCAAAGCTAAGGATGTTGTTATCTTGGACCCAATTCTCAATTCTATGAATGGTGGCAAAGCCTGATATTTTAACAATTGAATCCAATAAAGATATGAGTCTATGGCACCTAGGGTCCTTCTTATTTTCTGTTTTAAAAATAGGAACAATAAAAGCTGACTGTCAAGAGGCAGGAGTTCCCCCAAGGTTGGCAGCATTAAGGATGTTGGTGATGATGGGGACCCACAGATGGATATTTTCTATATAGAATTCAAACGGCACCCTATCGGGACTTGGTGCTTTCCTTGATGAACTCCCATCAATAGCCACCTCCACCTCTTCTAGGGTGCATCTAATATACAATGGAGGGTGAGGGGCACAATCGCTCCCCACCTTCCCTGAATAATTTGCATAGGAGTAGATTCTACTAAAGTGGTCATATCACTAGTCAGGCGGAATATCAGATTGTAGACCTTCCAAAGATGATGCACAGAGACTTTGTATTCACAATACTCCAGAAACCCGAAGCATCCTTTAGTTTGCAGGCCTGTACTAATTATTCCCATGATTCTCTCTTAAGCTCCTGTTTACTGTCTTTAATGAAATGTTTGTAAACATGTCTAACAGCTGCCACCAGCCTCTTATCTTTCAGTTCGGTCCTAAGGGCTATGCACAATTTTTTATTCACTGCCCCTCAAGCACTATTGAATCAACCAGGAGATACATTCTTCGCAGGTTTCTTTCTGTTACTAATCAGATCCCTTACAGAACTAGTCTGAGTCCCTAAAGCAAGAATAATTTTGGATGCTGAGGAAGCATCCTCCAGTAAAATCTCCATAATTGTGTTGTGGTTGGACCCTACCAAAGAGACCTTTAAAGACGGGACATGTGCCCTACTCCAACTGACCCTGAACCCCTTGTCTTTACTAGCTTTACCATTTGGCCTCACATGCCCACCTGAGGGTAGCTGAAATATTTAAGGCAATCACTATGGTACTGTGATCACTATGCTCATTTTCTGTGACACCCCCAGCCGTGATGAGGTGGCTTATGTCCTTAGTGACAAAAATATAATCAATTCCCAAACCTTGCAAACCAGCTTACAAAAGTAGGCTTCTCCATAAGTAGATCACCAATTGTTTCAATTATATTGATCAGTCTAGCCTAAGGGCTACTTTAAAGAGTCCCCTCAACCGCTACCATCCACAATTTGATCATTGGAATAGTTAGCCCTCAATGAAAAAGGGTTGAATAAAGTTGAGTGGATGCCTAATTTGGCATTAAAATCTCTCCCTACTATGGCTTGGAAGTCATTAAACAAATGAAGAGACATCTGCTTAAGGGTACAGAGGGCAGAAAATAAAACATCAATCTGACAACTTAGCTCATAAACTTGAATATAAAAATGAATTGCAAAAGAAATTACATCTGTCAGAGAGAACTACCCAGACAATTGAAATTCCCTTGTGCCTACAATCCACGTGAATAGCTTTAGCAACTTCTACAATTCCGATTAGAGTCACCAGTTCTCCCCTTGGTTTCCACCCAGGATCCTGAATTGTAGGAACGGAAAAGTTGACAAAGCTGTCCCCCGATATCCATGTTTCCTGCAGCATTACTATATTAAAGTCAGAAATAAATTTAATCCAGTCCTCATCATCCAGCTTGGATTGATATCCTGCAATGTTACAGCACACAAAGTGGAAAGCAGGAGCGACTGTACTTATGTCCTTGGAGGAGGCAGCCCCAGATGCAGAATTAACAGATTTGTGGTCTCTAAAGATCAAAGATCTATCCCCAGCTGGTTTGGCGGAAGTGCCTGAAGATGTAGGTTTGGCAGATTTGGGGCCGTTAAGGAAAAAGATCTATCTCCAACCCAGCTTCTGGCAAACTTACTGAGTCAGTCATTGTCCTACAAGCAGAACACAAAACCTATTACTGGTCACAATAGGAGACCCGCACCTGAACCCCGGGTGAAGGCACCCAGCCCCAAGTCTGGTCAAGGTTGAGGAGTGCAAACCGGACTCCATTCTAGGTTGCTTAGAGGAACCAAGTTGATACCGTTAGCCAGCTGAGTTTGATAATTAAAGGAAAAGATCAGACATAAAGCTAACCCGGAGTAATGACAATTGATGACCATACATTCCCCTTTCAGCTGCTTGGCCATGGGACTGATCCAGCCAGACAAATACAATGTTGTTATACTCTTCTGAGTGGGAATCTGACTTCTGGTTTAGCCAAGAACCTTGTTCTTAAGCTGGGCCATGATCTCCCCTACTGTGAATAAAAAAGGTGCCACAATGGTGGGTACAGCAACATATGGACAACACTTGGGTGGGGGTTTAAACAGGTGAGACTCCTCTTTCTCTCATCAGGTCCAGGCCCTTCTTCTGCCAGAACTGAGCAGGGATCATCCAAAATGTTAGTGTGGTTTCTTCTCCCAGCAGGGGCTGAGGTGGAATTCAGTGGCTACCTGTGCAGGGACCAGATGGTATACAGGGTATCACCCCGGTAGTCTTGGTAGACAAGGGCTCATTCCCCCTTGGGACTGTAAGAATTTGGCCGCCGGCATCACTGGAAGAAGAACTGGCCAACACATCAATGTGTCTGAGTGCTAGTGAAGGTTTGTGCAAATTAATTATATCTGAGACCTTTGCCTCCAGGAAGCAAAATGTATCTTTTGGGGGGGCAAGCTGGCTTTAATAAGCTCTTTGATTTGCACTAAGAGCTAACCTAGGAAAGATTAGGTCAACTCTTTGGGACCCATCCAAGAGGCATAGTTTCCTGCTTGGACCTTGGCAGAAACATCCCATTCAGTGTGTTGGAAAGTCAATTATTGGTAAGGGCAGGTAGGTACCTACATTTAGCAATAAGCCGCAAACCCCCACTGGATCCAATCAAGGTCTCAGTAAATTAATTCTTGCATAACCCTTGGTAACTTTGCCCACAAGCTTTTGGGCTTATCGAAGGAGATAGGTGTGTAAAGCATTTCATCTCAACAAAACAATAAATAAGTAAAACGACACACAATATAAATCCAGTTATAAAAATAGAAAATATTTGTATCCATTAAATGACACCAAAACGACAAAAAAATCCAATGTAAGGAACAAGAGTTATGCATTTCGAAAGATTAAAGGTAAAAAAATGCTTTCCAGGGCCTAAAAACCAAAAGCGCCAATGGAGGACATCAGGTTGCACTCAACTGGGGCAAAGTCAAAGTTTGAGGCCAACCGAGATGGAGCCCTGCTCAGATACACTGAGCAGGAGGCCTCAGTCAAGATTTTACCTTTGGACTTAGGGTCTCATTATAAATTGGCAGTATTATGCACCTCAAGGCAGGACAGTCCCAAGCGGTCATCTGGAGGCACAAACTATCAATCAGATTCCATGTTTCTACTGGACCTATTAGGAGGTTGTACACCGCTAATGTGACCTTCATGGTCTAACCACCACAGAGCACCAGGAAGAAACGAACAGTATAAAAGGAGACACTCACCTCCAGGAAGCCATACACTGTCAGAGCCACCTTGGAACCAGAACTAGACGTCATCCTGCTACTCCTGCTCGCTGAAAGACAATGTAATCATTGCTAACAAGTACAACAACAACTGTAAGTACCCACACCTGTTACATATGTGAAATGTATACATTTGTACAGTTACATAACATACCATAGGAAAGGGGGTGCGAAGACCTGCACTCACACTTAACAGCATAGTGACACACACACTCACATACTGCATCAAGGAGACCCACACATACACATCACGCACACTTCAGCACATGTCAAAACCACACATTTACGCAGAGCAACACTGCACAGACCCAGGCACAGATTACCCTACAACATTCAAACTTGTATCAACAACACAACAACTGCACAAATACATGTCACACACTCACACTCAACACTGGCCAGGGGCTGAACACACATACACACACTGCACATCCATGTGTGATGGAGCACATACAACAACACCATCATACAACCCAGCAATGGGCACACACGCACACCACATCGAACCTATTATGTCATGCACAATACATGCAGACTCAAACAGTCGAAACACACAAAGCAACACATCACAACAAGACCGGCACAGCAGAAATGGGAGCAGCAAAACCATACCTAGAAGGAGATACCAACCAGCTCTCAGGGACACACACCTAAATAGTTACATGCATACAAAAGCAAAGCACTCAAACAACTCAACACACTCCATGTCTGCACTGAGAAAACTTCACAACACACGCCACATGTACATAATAGACACATCGGGGGACAAGGATACACCTTACAGGACCACATCGCACATCACTACAACAAACACATATCACTACAAACACAACACAATACCATGACACCAACTCAGCTACATACACATACCTATCACACAGCACACACCCTACCCCTGGTGGACAACAGCACCGCACACAACCTCACATACTGCTAAAACAATAGATGAAGCAGCACACATAGCAAAATACTAGCACAGAACCAATGTCAGCCAGGAACAGGAATGCAGGACAAAGATTTGACAAAAAACAACAACTGGCTGGCTTCAATATATTTATAGTTCTAAAATGTATGAAAGTCCAAGCCAATTGGCCAGGCCATATTCCACAATATTTGCACCAAAGGCACAAAATGTTGCTCCAACTTGACTCCTGAGTGCCATGTGACTTCCACATGTAGGGGCATAAGGTGGTAGGCAGGCACCTCAGGGAGTATTGGGGGTGAGGGAGGGGAGGGTTTGGACTTGGGAGGGTGGTTTTTATCTTTGGTTTGGAAGGGGGGAACCTTCTTGGGAAGGGTAGACCTCTTCTTGGCGGGGACGGGTATGGGTGCTAGCAGGGAGGTAGGGGAGACCTTTGAGGTAGAAGGGATGGCTTTGGGAAGGGAAACACCTCCTTTGGGGGCATCACAGGGGGAAGAATTGGGAAAAGGTCAAAGTTAGAAAGGAAATTCAATTTAGACACACGTAGACGTCATAAGAAGGGATTTGGGTGTGGAGAGTGAGGGAATGGTTGTTTGACATTTAGGTGTGGATTTCTTGGGTGCATGTTTGTCGGAGGTGTGCTTGTGTGTGTTGGGTGTCTGTTGAGTGGGTGAGTGAGGGCGTTTGAGTGTCTTGTGATGAGTTGGGGTGGAGGTGCTGGAGGATGCCTTAGTGGGTGGTTGCTGTCTGTTGGGGTGGTGACTGGAGGTATGGTGGATGTTCTGGATGTAGGCATGTCAGTGGCTGTGGTGCCTGTGGGTGTGAGGACTGGGGTGGATGTCTAAGGGTCTGCTGGGGTGGCATCTGTAGGTAGGAGAGGTGTGGTTGCTGGATCAGTGAATGTTGGTGAGGTGTCTGCAGGTGTGTCAGGTGTTGTGTCTGTGATGCTGGGGATGGTGGGGGTGTCAGGGCAGGTTGTGACTGTTGCTGTGTCTACAGGTGGATGTTGTTCTGGGCCTTCAAGTGGTGTGTCTTTTGGTGCTTATGTTTGTGTGTGCTTTCCTTGTCTGTTGAATTGGATGCATGAGAGTCTGTTTGTGTGCTTTGGCAGGGTCGGGAAAGGGGGATTGAGACTGAGAAGAGGAAGGTGGAGGGGGACGGTAGACAAGGAGTGACTGGTTGTAATCAGTGTGGAGGCCAGAGCCTGAAAAGATATGTGTAGGCCAGCCATTGAACTGTGAATGCCCTCCAAAAACGCATTTCTTTATTGGACCTGAATTGCCAGTCCCTGGATGGTCTTCACAATGGTGGACTGACACACAGAGATGCTTCTCAGGAGGTCAATGGCCTCCTCACTGAAGGCAGCAGGGGGAACAGGAGCTGAGGCACAGGTACTTGTGGCAAAGGAGAAGCTTCCCCACTCAGCTGTGCCCCATCTCCTTCGCCTGCCGGTGCTGATTCTGAAAATAGATAGTGAAGTAGGTTCATCACATATACATGACATCACTTTCATCACAAATCAGACAGAAATCACATACCATCTTTTCAACTGACCCCCGCAAGAAAGGCAGTAAAGAGACAACATCATGAAACAACACAATACAATGCATGCCCCTCAAATTCACAACTGTCATACACCAGCACAGCAAGCAAACAGAAACCTACAATACCATGAATGAACTAGACCACTCACACTTACCATACCACACATAGGTGACTATTCCACTTAATACAGGTGCACTAATCAGAACAACATAGTCAACCAGTAGACAAGCAATGGATTCCCATTGTAAGGTATTTTAACAAATACACAGACCCAATCCTTACCACACAAATACATTACCCTGATGTCATGTACCAGGCAATAACAGTTGTTGCCAAGTAAAGGCAGGCAACCTTGGTACAAACAAGCCATACCTTCATCATATGACATATCAACATGATTCACCTGCCAAATGTTAGTCATGGAGGTAGTACATATGTCACACACACATGCACCAATTGTGATGTAGCAAGGAGTGACAATGGACACAGGTCCAAGCTAGCTAGGCTAAATGTCTCCAGAAGTCAAACAATAATAGTCATGTAAGGACCACGTAAGCTCACACCATTGTTCCACGCACAATTAAAAGTTTAATGTATTGTGTATGTATCAAATAGACTACTGTACTGAGCAGGAAGGAGGGAAACAGACCTTGCAAACATGGACATGATTAAATCAATTCTTCACAGAATGAGAAGCAACATTACTACACACACATCAGACATGGCAAGCCTGGCATTTGTCTGTGGAGGATTCCCAGAGGCAAAGCATAAGTGATGCTAACATAACTGGTTCAACAACCATGATGTAAGCCAACAATCAGGTCACGCTTATCAGCCTACACACAGGTGTTTATGAACTACCACAACTTCAGCAAGTAAGTTTATTGTCAAACATGAAGTTCCCAAACACCCTGGCCTCATTTTTCATATCCTTCATAGCTACAGCAGGTACACAAGATACATTCTAACAGTGAAGCATGACATTTGTTTTCAAAATACACATGATGTTAACACAGTACTGTCTGGGCCAAAGCTGTGAGTGAACAACCATTGCCTTTGTATCATACCTACAGAAGTATACCATGGACGCAATATGTGACAAGTTTCTGCTATCAGGACATCAGCAAGGCAATCACATTCTTACATCTGATACCAACAAATATATCCTTGTGGAAATGTAGCTTATGCACACTGGTAACCAACATGCACATTGTCAACTCTGATGGGACATCACACATGTTAACTGACATTCCTCACTTACCAAGGGGAATTGCCTTGTAACAGGTGGGAAGATGTTAGCTATGTATGTCATGTGACATGCCTGATGGACACCACTGCATCACATAATGCTGTGACACATCAGTAACCAACAAACAATAGAGATGACTTGCCCCTGCCTGACTTAAATTCACACATAGACATACCCACTTATACATAGCAGAGGACAGAGAGCAAGAACCAACCTACCTTTCTACTGTGACATTAGGGAGGAGTGATCTGTTGTTGGGAACTTACACCCACCAGGGTAGTAAAAGCAGATCCCTGGAACACAAAAGACTCCATCATATTTGCTCCATTCTGTGCTATAGGACTGAGGGGTCCCCATAGTTGACTACCATGTCTCAAAACAAAATAAATGTGGATATATGTTGCCAATTCATGGCTCCTGTACATCAATGTGATCACAGAAGATCTGTGACACATTACACTTACCACATTGCCAGAGCTAACATCCTGTCCCTCACTCAATCACCTGGTAAAGATGAGTTTGGTCTGTACTTATTCCCTTGTGGCTGCTGTGCTGCCCTAAAACGGCTATCCAACTCAGGGTAGGCCCCCGCAAAATAAGGGCCATTAGGGGGGGTCATCGTCTGACGGGCACCCCGTCCTCGTTAGGAGGACAGCCCCAACTGGACCTCTGCGATCTTCCAGGCCCAGCGTTTCAGGTCCTCCCATCTCTTCCGACAGTGAGTGCACCACTGGCTGTGGACCCTCAGGGTCCACACCTTATTGGCGATGGCATGCCACATCCCCTTCTTCTGATGGACGTTGACCTGTATGGATGCCAAAGACAATAAAGAATATAGGGGGTCATTCGATGACCGCCAGGGTGGATGGCCACGGAAGCACCGCCAACAGGCTGGCGGTGCTTCATAGCCGCGGTCGCCCAGCCGGGTCCAGCGGTTTCCTGCCGGATTTCCCCCGGCTGGGAGAATCCTCCATGGCGGCGCTGCATGCAGTGCCGCCATGTGGATTCCGACCCCCTTCCCGCCAGCCTGTTTCTGGCGATTTTTCCCACCAGGAACAGGATGGCGGGAACGGGTGTCCTGGGGCCCCTGGGGGCCCCTGCACTGCCCATGCCACTGGCATGGGCAGTGCAGGGGCCCCCTAACAGGGCCCCAGCATGATTTTCACTGTCTGCATAGCAGACAGTGAAAATCGCGACGGGTGCAACTGCACCCGTCGCACCCCTGCAACACCGCCGGCTCCATTCGGAGCCGGCTTCTGTGTTGCAGGGCCTTTCCCGCTGGGCCGGTGGGCGCTCCCTTGGCGGGCGCCTGCCGGCCCAGCGGGAAAGTCTGAATGGCTCCGCGGTCTTCTGACCGCGGAGCGGTCATTTGACGGGGTAAGTTTGGCGGGTGGCAACCGCCGCCCGCCAAACTTGGAATGACCCCCATAATGTTCACAAGTGCCACACAAGAACAGGCAGAGTTAACTACAAGTCAGTCCAACAACCCAATGACAAACTGCCTTGACCATCCTGTCCATCTATGGCACAGAGCAGACATTGGATAGGAGGACATTACTATTAACACTCCCCACAAGGGTACCCATCACAACCACCAGCTCAGCCTCTGTAAAGACCAGGTACTAGAGGGGTGTGTTTTGTGTGACATGAGCAATCAACATGACATTGACCACGAACACAATATAACATATCACACAAAATGGCAGGTGACAGCTACACCAAATAGCAAACATTGAACGCATACATCCATAAACCCTGATGATCACAAGCTGCATATGGTCCCCACAGGACACAGTCAGGCTACAGACAGGCCCATACTGTGGGGACAGCATACAAGGGAGTCACATGTTGAACACACAAACATGCAAGCCTCTAAATGTGTGCAACTATGCCCATACACATGCACCAACATGCTACATCAGGAAGTGGGGGTCTTTGTGTCAGTCCAAACAATGTGTGCTATACTTCCAAGACATGTGTGCGCACAAAAACTATGGCTAAGAAAGATACATATAGCCTTGCATTTGACATGTCCCATCCACTGGGTCAAATATCATGGAACATCAGTTCACAACACACTGTTTGCAGACGTTTAATGCCCAATAAACTAGGAGCATGCATAGTACGTATCAGCACAGGATTAAGGAGCCAACAGATCAGTGTGATCATGGGACCTGTGAAGGACATGTAACACACATTGTCAGAGTTATTATGAGCACATCCGTCACAGCTCTCCACCATGCCCACAATGCCATGACAATGACAAACACTGGGCATAGGCTGAAATGGATGAACCTTAGTAGTGAGGCATGGTGGTTAACCATCTCAGGCTGTATATGGATGCAGGGTGTGGCTACAGACTCACAACTGCAGTGCAAAAGCTATGCAATAACAGTCCAGTTGACAATATTTACAGAAAGTTTCAATTGAAAGGCAACTTTCTCTGCAGGCAGACCATATAAATCAACACAACTACCATGTCCCATAAGGTTTGATGCATCACAATACTTAATGTATCCCATTGCCAATTCCCAATGGCTGCCAATGTGCAGAGCTTAGGACCATAGAATGTTATTGGCTGGCTTCAGTACAACACTACAACAATGCCAGATGTGGCCACAGATGTATATGCGGATACAGTGAGGGCACAAGTATGGTGAGAAACCAGCAAACAGCATGCAACAACACCTCCTGCTGTCATGGTAGCACATATGTCCACACATCAAGCATATCTGATGATGGGATTCACCTGGTGATGGCTGGCATTACACCTCAACTGGCCATGTGCAACGGTCACAAGGTGGGCCAGGGAACACTCATTGCACACTCTCCAAAATGTCTCAGGACTCTAAACATATCACTTCACATAGGTACATGCCCAGGAGCTCAACCATTTAAGTACACTGATAGCACCTACAGGGCTTTAAGGACACATTCTGATATATTGCTCAGAAGCCTAGGCTACCCAAATCAAAGCTAAGTTGAGCTACAGAAACATAGGTGCACATGGTGCTCTTACCTGCTCCTCTGGTGCACCATAGAGCTGTCCATACAGGAGTAGGTTCCCATCCATCAGCTTCTTCAGCTCTTCTGGTGAGAAGGCAGGGGCCCTATCACCTGTAGGATGTGGCATAACTGCTCCCAGAGGCAGTGCACAGCAGCTCAGGTTTTGGAGATCTTGCTGGCAGCAGTGTCAGGAGACAAGTGAGAGATTAATCAAGAGATGGCGGTCACGTCCACTACGTACACGACCATCACTCCTGACGGACACTGCCATTGGCCCAAGACCACCACAGGCAGAACTGGCAATGTCCGCCGACTTCCACCAGTGGTCACAGTTGTTTCCTATTGTCCAGTGTAGTAGGTCAGGCAGTCACCATTTTGAAGCCTTTCTATGGTCGGAAAAGTTAAATTTATGACAGGTCACAAGGTGGGAAACATTTCTACTGCATAATCTTTAGTACTGGCAATGTCCAAAGATGTATATTTGTCCAGGTTGAAGGAACATGTTGTCATGTTGTCCTGCTAGGTTTCAGAAATCTTTGGCGGCACAGTCACCTTCCTCTCAGCCATGGGCCAAAATGTATTTTGGGCTTTTAATCACAGGCATTGTTTGATGTCAGTATCACATAGTCTAGTTGAGGCATTCATATATATATATATATATATATATATATATATATATCAATTTAGGCTAGGGATGATATGTAAATAATGTGCCACTTTCACCATTGTTATGTGCTGTGTATCATGTTTTCACTTTATCAGACGGCTTGTCACATTTTTTAGGTGACATATGGAGTCACTCACAAGGGACAAAATGAGTGATAGACATACCTTCTTATTTACTCTCACATAGTTATCCTGGCATGAGAAGGGTCAGACAACTTCCTGTGCACACTAGCAGACTTGCAGACCATGGAGGATAGACCTGTCATTCAAATCTACCACCTGGATTGGGCCAGATATGATGCCTGCCATTTGTCAACCAGATAGTATACAACCCATTGTACAAGTTATGTCAGTGCAGCACTTACTGGTTACAGGCTCCTTCCAAAATATAGTGACGCTAACTTCAGGGATGTCCCAGCCTCTGTTCAGTCTGGTCTTGAAGGTTGTACTGTCTGCATTTTTTAAACACCTGAACAGCTACATCCGTTTTCCACAACATGAGGTTTTTGTCCATGTGAATGCTGAGTTTTATGGTTTGGCAAACATCCCACACGTAGTGGGAGCCATTGATGATACCATGTAGCCTTGGTTTCCACACATGGCAATGAAAAGGTCTAATAGAACAGGAAGAACTTCCACTCCATAAATCTTTATCATGCTGAACAGTGCTATCCCACAGCTGATGACATGACAGTACCCAGAGAGGGCCTGGCTGATTGTTAGGTTACATATGTTATGTGTGTTTGTATGCTATGTCTGCTGCCAAATGTGATGATGCCCTGGACTCATATTTGCACTGTCAGGACAGAGATCTGTTCTACACCATAGACCTGTTTGCCATGGTATGTGGGTTCAATGGTGCCATGTGTGATCATGTGTCATTGACACATGTCATCCTGTGAACCTCATTCACTCAGCCTTCACATTGTATTGACAATGATCCTGTTTGACTTGTGTGTAGGTATCATTGTGTTTCCTCATTGCAGGCCACTGAGCATCTGTGTCAACACTGACATAGGTGAATGGCATGCCTAGAAATGCCTGACCATTGAAAGAGGAAGGTTCACTGGCTAGCGATTGTTGTAGTGTACTCTGTATTATGGGGTATGTTGATTTGGTAGGCATGGTATAGGTATGTGATAAGGGATTTAGCTGATGACAATTACCACCAATCTGGGAGCCTATTTAGGAATGACACAGTCTGACATGTCCCTTACTTCAGTTGTCTGTGGGATTTGACTTACTGACATCTAGAAAGAAGCAATAAATGTTTAGACATACTTGACTATGACATCCCTGATATTTGGACAGCCTATGTGCTGCACAGTGTAATATATAGGGATTGGTGATTGCCCACTTGTGTCATTGTGTTGGTGTTGATCCCCGGCATGGTACTACCAGTGACATGTCCTTCCTCACATTTCCTTCTTATGAGTCAATAATGAGCATGAACTATATTTCAGATTAAACTACTCACATAGAGGAAAAATGACTCTCATACTTAGTGTATTAGTTGTGTTTATTTACATGTGCACAGGAGATTAGGATGAACATGATTAAAGGAATAATGTTCAAATAGTGAAGGGATCAGTCATGGTGGATCCTATCATTTGCATAGCTGCCACAACATTTAAAATCACAAGTTCAGTGTCCTACTATCCTGATAAACTGGAAAGTGGTTCTAGAAACGTCAACAGGGTGCATCTGAGGCACAAAAAAGGGAATCTATCAGTTGGGGATTACTTCCTGGCAGTGGTTGTTGTTTTGCCATCTGCACCTCTTGGTTGTTTGGGTGGACGTCCATGCATGCAGGGCGGGGGTTTCTGTACTTCTGCTACAGAGGCAGGGGTGTCTGAGGCATGTCTTTCCCCTGCAGAGCCTCCATTCTGATGGCTGCCACAGATGTTGAAGGGGTTGGTGTAACTTGGCCAATAGAAGGGGTCTGGTGTTGTGGATGTTCCCTGTGCAGGGTGGTGCTGATGTCTCTCAGCAACCCTGCTATGGCATCCAGCTGGGCATTTTGGGCCTTCCACTGTTGCCTGACTCCCTGGTGGTTGTCCCTCTGCAGCTGCGTGGTCTCCCCCATCATGACAAGTACCTGGCCCATCACGCTTTGGGATTGTTGATAGGCTCCCAAGACTTGGGAGATTGTGTCCTGGCCAGAAGTATCCCTACTGGTGCCGGGCACACCATTGTCAGGGATTTAGAGTTGTGACTCCAGTACCTGGACTGGGAGACACATGATGGTTGTTACTGTCTTTGGGACACAGGTTTGGGGGCGACAGGTTGCCTGGTATGTAGATGCAACAGGGCTGGGATGAGTTAAAGTGGGCGTGGTAAGGCTGACAGTTGTCACATGACTAGGTTGCCCAGATGGGCCAGAGCCGTTCTCAACATTTACACATCCAGGAGTGCTCTGCTCACTGAGGGTTTCATCCAGGGGGGAAGTGACTGGTCCCAGTGGCAAGCAGACCTCTTGAAGATGGAAAACAGACAGTTACAAGTTGTTATGACAGTGACACTTGCTTTCAATTATGAAGACCTGACATGTGGGGTACAGACAAATCCTTTTTAAGTCACCTTGTTACAGGATGTCAGAGTATCTTGGCACTTAGATGTCTGTCCGTTGACTCATATCTTGGCAGCAGTGTAGAGGTATATGTTTCATAGTACCTCCCAGTTTTCAATACCTCATTGTTAAGTTAACAGACAGCTGCTCCATGTCATGTGGACACTGAACTGGCCATCAGAATTGGAGTTACCATTCTACTTGGCTGTGTGTGACGAGCAATGCACAGAGTACGGCACGCAGCAAATATGTGTGATCCCACGAGGTGAGTAGTCCAATAGGTGATAGGAGGTAGGAGGGACAGAGTGGCCGAGGACACAGTTGTAGCTGTGTATGTGGGTTGTGTCAGTGGCAGCTGCCCTTGGCATTCCTGTCAATAGCTGTCCTATGGCAATGGCGCATACTGTTGTTATCCCCCTAGGTAAGTACAGTTCTAAAGGTGATGGGAAGTTGGAGGGACAGTTTAGTAGAGGACACAGTAGTAGTTGTGTTAGTGTTCTTGTACTAGTAGATGTCCATAGCATTACTGTTATTACCACAGACTGTACAATTGTGGAGCATTCAGGTGAGTTTACTCCATTGTTTAGTTTACATGCAAAGCAAGTTTTAATGTGGTACACTGCTCTGGTTTTCTTAATGGTACGACAGTGATGCATGACTTGGGGCTCCCCCTCCCTGTGCAGGTTTTCTGGACTCCCGTGAGGACTCTTTGGACTTTTTATCTTTCTCTCCCTGAGCTTTCCCCTAGGAAGGACCCTGTCCTACGTTCTTTTGATCACCCCCTCAGGGTTTGATTGAAACTCTGGTTCTTAACCTTTCATCAGCTGACCCCCCCAGGTCCTTGGGTTTCATCACCTAGAGTCTCCCAGATACTCACGTAATTTCTCTGAGACACAATTAGTCAAGAGGTGTTCTTTCATGATTAAATTGTATAGCCCCTCATAGGTACTTACTTTGTTACCCTCTATCTAGCTCTCTAGTGCCTTTACTGAGGTATCCACAAAGTCAACCCAGGACTGGGTATTGAAGTTCTGGGTGTCCCTAAACTTCGTCCTCCATTGCTTTGAGGTAAGACCAAAGTTCTGGGTGAGACATTTCTTCATGTTGGGATAGGATCAGGAGCCTACCCCTCCTAGATACTGGGATCAGCTCCCGTAAGAGTGAAACCCAGTACCGAGTCCTATCCATCCTCATCTTGAGAGCCCTCTCAAAGGCAGTCAGCCGTCAATGTCATTCCCCTCTTGATAACTGGGAACAATCCCCTTGGGGAGTCTGGGACAAAACCCACCACCCCTGGACACCTCAAAATCCATCTCGCTGCCACCTTTTCTTTGTTATTCTCTTGCCTACTTCTTCTTTTCTGGGGCCAACTTCTCTACTTCTAGTTTCATATAGGCCAGCTGGGCTTCCAGCTGGGCTTCCAGCTGGGCTTCCAGCTGTCTTTCCCTGAGAGGCAGGTTTGCCCCTTTTGAGGTGACCCATATCCCTCATAGGCAGGGCCCTGCTTACTGTGCGGAAGGATGACTCCTCTTCCTCACCATCACTCAGGTGAAGTTCTCCCTTCCCTGAGAGGTTGGACCTGGTATCCTCGCCCACCTCTCTGACTGAAGCCTCCTCTGTGTTTACCTCCTGGGCTTCAGCCCAGGCCCTTAGGGACTTAACCAGCTGAGCCTTCCTAATGTTAGTGGCTGCTGGAATCCCCCTTCCTGTACAAAACTCCCTAAAGTGGACTACAGTGTGTGTGGATAAGGTAGCCAGATCAAGTTCCATGGTACCCCTAGGTTTTGCATCACTTAGAAAAAACTTTGCAAAATTTGAAGCAGGAATTTAGAAAAATCACAAAGATAATTAATTGAAATTAGTCCAAATTAAACATTTAAAACAATGTTTACACTAGGACAATTTAGGGGATTTTTAATTTGCTTCACTTAAAACTATATTATGATTGCAAACACAAGTACTGGATCCCACCACTGTGCACCAAAAATGCTGGAAAGGGGATTATTGGTAAGGGCATGTATGTACCTACACTTAGCAGTAGGCCACAAACCCCCCATTAGGTCCAGTCAGGGTCTCGGTCAATTAATCCTGCTCAACCCTTGGTAGCTTGGCCCACCAGCAGTTAGGATTAACTTAATAAAGCATTTAATATCAATAAAGCAGTAAATAATTAAAACAGAGCACACAATAAAAATCCAACACCGATTTATAGCAATAGAAAATATTTGTATCTTTAAAATGATGCTAAAACAACAAAAATCCAATGTAGAGAACCAGTTATATGAATTGTTAAAGATTAAATGTGAAAAAATGCTTTCTAGCACCTAAAAACCAAAACCGCCAACTGGGGCATCTGGTCGCACTTGACCGGGCCAAAGTCAAAGTTTGAGGCTAACCGCGGTGGAGCCCTTTTCGGCTACACTGAGCGGGAGGCCTCAATCAAAATTTTACCTTCAGATTTAATCACTTTTTGGAGCATTTTCTATAGTCAAAGTGTCTACAAACTTGCTTGAGGTTCCAGAACCTCTGTGCTGCTGCTTGGGCATTCGGACTTCAGTTCCCAGAATGCACCTGGTCAGAATTCTCAAATGGCCACTGGACGCTGGTCAGCTGGGCTCTCCTTGCAGGATGTGATGCAGGGGACTCGAGTTAGCTCCTTTGTACCTGTAGATTACAGGGAGTCCACTCTTAGAGTTGCAAAAGCAAGGCAAAGTCATGTTCCTAACGGAGTCCAAAGTGTGCAGCTGGTGCAGTCCTTCTGAGTGCAGTGTCCAGGTGCGGGCCAGGGGCACAGCAGGACAGTTCTTCTCCAGTATCTTCTTCCAGCAGGGATCTGAATTGTAGGGCAGCTCAGTCATATTTATCCTTGCTCCTGGGGGTGGAAAGCAGAGGGTGCTCCTGTCCAATGGGGTGCAGGCCTACACCCCGTGGGGCTACCACTTCCTGTGAAGTGTAGCAAAAATCAATCCCAGAAAGCAACATTCTTTTAAATCCAACATGAAAGAAATCACTCCTTAAGGGTTATATCTGGCTGAGCCCACCTACTTGTGTGGTCATGTTTCCCTACCACACCTCCTCTAGCCCCTCTCCTAATCTAATCAGTGGGGCTCCTAGCTGTCTGGGAGTGGAGGAATTGGGGTAGGTCCAGTTTCTGTCCCAAGTGGCTTTCCCTCCTTTGAAGAACAGTTTGGCTACTTTTTCCCCATCCTGCTCTGCCATCTGCTGTAGCAGTCCTTCACCCCCGGATGCTTCCTTTGTGTCAGCCCGGGCCGCTTCACACCTTATTAAGGCAGCCTGGCTCACTTTGCCAGAGGCTGAGCAATCAGGAAAGGACACTACAAGGCTGAATTTGGTAACTTTCAGAAAGAGTTCTAAAACTCTTCCCCTATGCTAGTTATACTAAATTCAACATTGCCAAGTTGTTGGATTTATTATAACATTTACTTTGGTACCAAACGTGCTATATTTAGCTCTTCTCTATTGAAAATAAGACTTTATTATTAAAATCAAGTCTCCTATGTTAGGCTATGGGACCCATTGACTACAATGGGAAAAAACGAATCTGGCTGTTTTTCCCTCACCACGGCTTATAAAATATCTTTTATAAAGTCCCTGCTTTTATTTATACTGCACCCAACCCTGGGGCACTTAGGGTAGCCCTAGGGTTATTTATATGTAAAAATAAGGTAGTTTAGGACGTTGGAAGTACTTTTAATTACAAGTTGAATTTGGGGTTAACTTTAATTTAAAAGCTGTCAGCAATGCAGACCTGCCTTTAAAATGACACTGGATACTCCAATAATGCACCTATGAGTGCATTATCTATACTGGGGTCCCTAAACATACATGCCCTACCTTATACTAGGGACTTACAGGTAGGTTGCTAAAGCCAATTATGATAAGGTCTCATTTGCATATACCATTTTACACAGAGCACTGGCCCTGGGACTGGTTAGCAGTGCCCAGGGAACAGTCAGAGTCAGAAACCGAGACAGTCCAAACCAAACGTTTGGGGGACGATCAGGGAAAAAAATATGACTTTCTCACACAGGGCACAAAGTCTCACTCTTACAAGGCCTTTTCAAATGTCGCTTTCTTTTGGTGGGGGCTCTTTCTGCATTGTCTGGCGAGAAGAGCTGCCCCACTGGGCCGGAGCTCTGAGGCTGGTCTTCTGGACCTTCTGAAGCAGGGTCAATGTCCCACCAGAGGCCCTCAACAACTAGGGCTTCCTCAAGATCTGAATAGCCAGTGCAGGTGAGGCGGATTCAATTTGTCATTCTCAGAACTCAAGTTATAGCTGCCTCTCTGCTAAATCTATTTGTTTAGTGACACCCCCCACTGCTATGGCCAGGAAGGACCGCAAATGGTGCTACGGGGACCCCTTGAGAAGCTACAAGTGTCCTTTGCCCTTGGATTCTTCCTTTTCACCATCTTTAAGGGTGGGGGAAATAAGTGGATGGAAACAAGACCCTCTGCTACTTAAGGGTACAAACAAGTAGGCCACCCAGCAGTCAGACAAAGATAAGATTGTGGATATGCATCCAAACTATGACAATCATATAGTGCTGGGGTCGGGTGACAGAGAACAAATAAGAGTCCAGTCTCCCTGCTGAATCAGTTAATCGTCCAATCTACGGCCAAGAGAATGGGTCTGGGAAGGTCTCCCCTTGTTGATGGCTGGCAAAGACGGGCCCGATCATGATCCTGTCTTCACTTGGTTGCACACGTCCCACTGCTCGCTAGTGCAGAATAAGAGCACAAACATCTTAGCCCTGCGCTTCCTCTGCCCAACGGTCACTGGGGATGTAGACCCTGCCAAACATGACGGCAGCAGCTGGGGACAGGGAACTGCTTTGATAAACACACCTGCACTGCAGGATAGTGCTTTATAGTGCAAAAGTCTTAGTCCCATCCTTCCTGGGCTTGATGGTAGCTGGGGGATGTGGTCTCAACCCAGCCAAAAGGACACAAAGTGGTGGCAGTTGCGGGAAGGGAACTTTTTTGATAAACACACTGCATAGTTAAAATACAGAAGTGATTTGAAGTTCTCCACAAATATTCTGCAAGAGGTGATATTCCAAAAAGTAGTTCATATGTATAATTTCATTTCAGTTAGATATGTTATGGTATGTTTTGATATGTTGGGTTTGTTAAACACTCTCTTCTTCCTAGGTTCTCCTGGCAATGAAATGCAGAGATGTCTACAGTCTTTTGAGATTGAATATAGGTGTGAAATGCAGATATAGCTGTGTATTATGCTTCTGAATACTACTGGTCAGAAGCAGCATGTTTATCTACTGGTTATTTCAATACAGATCTTCAGCAGCACAAAGTAGTCGGGCGTTCTGAGCCAGGGCCAAAATCTAAGTAAATATTTTTTTGAACATTTTCAGATGAAAAATTAACGGTGTGAGGTCAATCCTGGACAAAGATGCCATCTCACTGAAGTGCCAGAGATAGCGGAAATGACCTGAGCCACCCCTTGACTTGCCTTGAAAATACAGGAATATCCCCCTGTCCGAGCCCTAGCCCCTCTTCATCCTTTTATTTTTTGCTGAGGGGACAGCAGAAGGTCATGCATTGAAACTACAATAAATAACCATGGTAAAGCTTAATAAGGTAGATGAAAAAAGTTAATTTGACCACAACATTATTGATAAATCTAGAGAGCACCCTATGTATTTAATTGATTACAGTGGAAAATGGTCAGAGATGTGACAAAGAGGAGCAACTGATGAATTTGTTATACACACTGGTTGAATGAGAGGACAGCCTTCCCCAAAAGCAAGGTGTTCATAGGTTTCCTAAATGATAGACTAAGGCCTTTATTAGGTGTTTGGTGGTCCTGAGACCGCCAAACCTGTTCTGATGGTTGGACTGCCGCAATCCTGGTGGTCCGACCACCAGATTATGATCCTGGCAGTCGGAACACCAGGAGACCTCTACTGGGATCACAGATCCTGATGGGTTGCAGGTGGTCAAAGTTGTTGTCACCTACAGTGGTGCCGAGATTGTCACAGCCATGCTGAGCATGACATTTTTTTCCATTAGCCTTTTCAAGGCGGGGTCTCTGCAATGAAAAGGCTGGTGGAGAGACAATGTGGGGGCCCCCCGTCAGCACCCTCGGAATGAGCACTGTCTGATACTGCAAATAGTGCACATTCTGAGGGTGCAGTGTGCGACAGCAGTGGTCTCAGCTCTCTGCGGGACCTAGGGCCAATGCCACTGCACTGTTTCCATGGGCTGACCAGCAGAAACGTCGTAATACCACATTTTCCCCCGGTCAGCCCAGTGGAAACATCATAATACGACGATGGCGAGGCCACTGCCTTGACGGCCGCCTCACCACCGCCATGTTTGATTTGTGGCAGTTGAACCACCCAACTCGTAATGAGACCCTTAATGTTTATTCCAGAGGCCAAGTGAAAAGTATCTGTCACAATAAAAGTGCTGCATTTCAGACATTTTGTATCTACTTCTGGGAATTGTACATCATTTTTTAATGCTATTATAGAACAGAAATCCTCACTGAGGACTATTGTGCTATTCATATATTAGTAAAGGGGAGGGAACATCTTAATACGGTAATAGACTATCTAGCATGAACACAGAAACTCTCTACCAAAAGGTAAACTGAAGTCTTCAATGGCTTGCACAGTCTATAAGTACCAGAAGGGAAACGTTCTTAACTACGCATTGTAAACAACACAGAGGGCTCAGGGAGGGTGTGGGTTGTCAGAATAGTTTAGCTTTATGGGACAGGGGCTGGGGGGGTCAGTATTATTATTTTTTTTAGTCAGTTCAGCAGGGGGTCAGGGTAGTTTAGTTTTTTGGGGCCAGGGGGTAGAGATAGTGTTTTTTAGGGATCGGGGTAGGTGGGAGGTTCGGGGTAGTTTACTTATGGGAAGGGAAGATTTTAGGGCTCAGGGCAGGTGGGGAGTGTAGGGGTAGTTTAGTTTTTAGTTGCAGGGGTGAAGGGTCAGGGTCGGGTTTTTTTAGGGTTCAGGGTGGGTAGGGGTATCGGGGAAGTTTCATTTTATGGGGCATGTGAGAGAACAGGGCTGATTGCAGAGGCCCCCTAACTTTTCCCACCCTTTTTCCACTTTTTGCTGGTGTTTTCCTGACTCTGATGATGCCCTGGGTACTGCTAACCAGTCCCAGAGCCTGTGCTCTGTGTAAAATCAGTATGAAAATTAGGCTAATTATAATTGGCTAAGTCAACCTACCTATAAGTTCCTAGTATATGGTAGGGCATGTAGGTTTAGAGGCCCTAGCATAGGTAGTGCACCCATATGTGCACTGCTGAGGTGCCCAGTGTCATTTTAAAGGCAGGCCTGCCTTGCTGGCTGCTTTTAAATTAAAGTTACATGCAAATTCGACTTTGGAATTAAAAGTAGTCAAAAGTCTTAAACTACCTTATTATTACATATAAGTCACCTCTGAGGTGTGCCCTATTTGTCCCTAGGGCTAGTGCCATGTAACTATAAGCAGGGACCTTATACAAATAGTTTTATAAGCCCTGGTGAGGTAAAACAGCCAACTTTGTTTTTCCCTCATTGTAGTGAATGGCCTCCATAGGCTAGAATGGGGAGACTTTATTTTAATTTTAAAAATCCCCTTAAGTAACAGATACAAGAAGTTTAGTATAAAAATAATTGTTATAATAAATCCGACAACTTCCAGTTGTGGGATTTAATATAACTTGTTCACGTAAAGAGTTTTAAACTTTACCTGAAAAGTTGCCAACTTCAGCCCTGCATTGTTTCTGCTGTTGTGCTCTAATTTGCCAGCCTCTGGCAGCCTAGCCAGGCTGCCTTGATGAGATGTGAAGTGGCCTGGCTCCACACAAAGAGATGTGCCTTGGGGAGGAGATCTCCCCCTCAGCAGATGAGGAAGCAGGAAGGGGGAGGGCTGCCAAACTGGTCTTCAAAGGCAGAGAAGGACATTTGGAGCAACCCAGCAACACCCTCACATCCTGCAAACCCAGACAATTAGGTGCTCCTTGATTAGATTAGGAGAGGGCAGGAGAGGGATGTGTTTAGGATTTTTAGCCACACCAGTGGGTGGGCTCAGCCAGATGTAACCTCCAAAAATCACTTTCAGCCATGATGGAGTTTTGAGGAATGTTGCTCCCTGGGATTGATTTTTGCCACACTTCCCAGGAAGTGGTCATCACAGGGGGAAGGACCCTGCCCCTGATTGGAGAACCAGGACCCCCCTGCATTTCACCCAGGAGCAAGGATAAAACTGGCAGACCTGCACCCACACCTCAGATCCCTATCAGATTCCAACAAGGAAGAACTACAGGAGAAGAAGGACTGCCCTGCTGGACCCCTGACCTGCACCTGGACACTTCACTCTGGAGGACTGCACCAGCTGCACACTTGGGCTTCACCACTAAAGGACTTTACCTGTCTTCTGCTGCTTCAGGAAGGGACTACCTGTTTGCTAGAGGTACAAAGGAGCTGCTCAGAGTCCCCTGCATCAAGTCCTGCAAGCAGAGCCCAGCTGACCAGCGTCCCGTGGCCATTTGAGGATTCTGACCAGGAGCATTCTGGGAATTGTAGTCCCAACTCCTAAGGAGAAACTCAGAGCTTCTGGAACCTTGGATCAAGTTGTGGACACTTCAAGAACACAAAAAGGACCTCTGGAAGAAGAGCCGGAAGGTTTGGAGTCATTTGTAGCAACTCCATAAGTTGAAGAGGTGCATTGTGGGAGTTGTAGTCCCAGACACCAAGAGGCACACCAGAGCCTCTGAACCATTGGCTGGTGCTGTGGACTACTTTCCTGAATCAAACACTTCTGAAAGTAAGTGTGACAGTGTTACCTCGTGGGTGGCCTGAACTCTGGACTTTGTTCTTTCCAGTGTGACCTTTTTCAACCTTTTGAGCGTTAGTTGCTTCTATGAGCTAGAAAGCATTAATTCTTTAAAAATTCATATCTCCGGTTCTCCTAATCCGATTTCATTTGTTTTGGTGTCATTTTAAAGATACAAATATTTCCTATTTTTATTAATTGATTTTGGATTTTTAAACTGCTTCCTGTGTTTTATTTAATTACTGTTTTGTGATATTTGAATTCTTTATGGTTAGTCTCCTAAATTAAGCCTTGTCGCTCGTTGCCAAGCTACCAAGAGTTGAGCTAGGTTTAATTTACTGAGACCTAACTGGACCTAAGTGGAGGTTAGTGGCCTATTGCTAAGGGTAGGTACTTACCTGCCCTTACCAATGACCCATTTTCCAACAGGGCAGGGGTGGGGGGGGCAGGGTAAATTTTTTTAGAGCTCAGGGTGGGTGGGGAGTTTTTAGGGGCGGGGTGGGGGTTGGGATTGTTTTTTTTTTTAGGGTTCCAGGCAGGTGTGGGGGTCGGAGTAGTTTAGTTATTACGGGTGGGGGAGGTTATGGGCCTCAGGGCGGGTGGAGGAGTTTCATGAAAGAACCCTGCATGCCGTTTTGCATGTCATTTCCACACATGCCTTTACTATGCATGCATTTACAACGAAATTCTTTGTAAAGGCATGCATGGAAACAACACAGTCATGGTTCCGACTGCATTTTTAAGGCTTGAGTTGTTCCCGTATGCATGGTTCCATCATACAACCATACCAGAACAATGGACTTTCAACACTCATTAGTGTTCAATTATTTTAGTCAACTCAGAAGACGCATATAGAATCTCTTTGCAGTACATTAATAGGATCTTGCAAGTAATATGTGACCTCATAAAGGAACTTGACCTCTTGCCTCATTCATTTATATGGTCACAGAACTTCTCTGTGACTTGCAATATCTTTATAATGTATGGTGGGTGTATTTTATCTCATATATAATATGTTCAGAGAAAGAATAACATTAATCATGTAATAACTTTAATCTACATAGGATAGTTGTTCACATTATCTCGTGATATTTAGACACACTGAGCTCAAATCTCACAGAAACCTTTAAAAATTAATCTGTATGGCTCTGACCTCTCACATGCACAGTTTTACACCTTTGAAGATTTCACACAAGCTCCCAGTATACCTTGCACCTCTACCTTTCAAAGGTTTTCATACATCCTCTGGAAAAATGTTTCAGAATTTTATTTCATTTATTTCAGCATGTACAAATATTGGTATTTACTCCTGAAAATATTCTGAGTTAGTGACAATGCACTTGAAAACCTGCCTTGTTTCTTCCCCGGTAGAAACCTTTTTTCTATGTGGAGAGCCCCTTCTTCGATGTCCCTGCCAGGTTTGCCCATTTTGTAATTTAAAAAGAAATGTCCATTTAATAAGAAATGAAAGTTTATAGATTGAGCCAATGCCCCTCAAATCTGGACTTGGAATTGTGTAATTTGGACAAACATGAGAAATAGAGTTTTTCTTATTTTACTAAGTTATGAGAGGACTGAGGGGAGTGATAGCTTAATTACACATCTGAGTGGGGAAAGAATCTGATAAGTGAATCTATATGCGCCTCCCTCCACTACCCAAGCTATTAAGGCATCCTGTATAATAGACGTTTTTGACTGGGGGTTGCATGTGTCTTCCCTGAAATATGGGAAGTATGAGGAGAATTTCCCACCCAGCATTTTTTCCACTGGACACCCTGCTCACTGTTGCTCCATGAAACACAGAGGCATCCTGCCACTTGTTTCTCAAAGAAATGTCAGGGTTCGCTCTCTATGAGAGGTCATGCTGTGGGAGAAATGTTTCTTCCATCTTGCTTGTAGCAAGATAGACCCTGGAAGACTTTCCTAACAAGGCAAGTCCCCAAGAACTCAAGAACCTGGTGCATAAGATCAAAGTGATTCATCAGTATCTACAAAATGCACACTGGCCTTTCCAGCCAAACAGGAGCTACTAATCCTCAACTGAAGCATAATTATGAGATGTTTATTAAAACGCCAAGTGGAGGAAATAGCAAAAGTACTGCCTGACCCACTAAGATGAATCCCAGGCACAGCTGAATATCTGATCCACTGTGTAAGCTTCCTCTTCTATGGAGTCCGAGTTCTGATCTGCTCCAATGGCCATGAATAGATTGGTGCAGTAGGTTTAGAAGGCCAAAACATTGGCCATGTACCAAAATTCAAATGAGATTCACATAGTTCATTAGGACCTGTAAGAGAGCATATGTACAACAGCCAATACAATAAAGTGAACCTTTTTAAAGGAATTAGAATCAATTTTCCAATACTGAAAACTAATTAAAAGTTTACATAGAAAACTCTCGCACAATTTAAGTATTAAATAGAGGTCACTAGTGAGAGACAAAGTAGTACAGATGTAGCTGTGAAGTAGATTAAAAGACTAAACAAACACGGATGGCACAACGCAAATGAGGCAGGAAATAACAGAATCCCAGTTTTAGACAGGAGTGCAGCGGCATGAACAAAAAAAAGTATCCACATTTGAAAAACAGTCATGTGTAAACAAATGTAGTTGTGCAGGTACAAATGTATGACATTACAGCACATGCCTTTACCACACATGCCTAAACCAATGGTTCCCAACCTGTGGGCCGGGGACCCCTGGGGGTCTGCAAAGCCTCCTCAGGGGGTCCTCGGCTGCTTAAAACATTTAATAATATTAGGTCCCAGCTATCAGTAATGACTCCTTGGGGGTCCCCGTGTTCCAATAATGATTCAGTGGGGGTCCCTGGGCTCCAGTATTGATAAAATGGGGGTCCACAGAAGTCAAAAGGTTGGGAACCACTGGCCTAAACAACACATCTTTACCATGCACATGGTTTTACCACGCATACCTTTACAACAGATTACAATGCATTTATATTAAATCTACTTTTACTTCGCATACCCTTGTAAAGCATTCTATTACCACACATGCCTTTACAGCACTTAAAAAAATAAATATTGTTAAAAATTGTTTTACATATTTAATGACCCTTTTAAATGTTACATATCAATTCTATTGCAAATTAGTCATATACAACATAAGGTACAGACCAAGATGGTGGTCTACTAGACGTGGGAAGGTCACAATTGTAAGTTTAAAATTACAACCTAAATTATAGGTTTAGTCATGTTTTCAAAGAGAAAATTCAACTTTTTCAGCTGATGTTTTTAACTTAATTTGGGTTCTACCAAAAACCAGTATATAAATGTGTGTCCACTATTTTGTAATCAGTGTGTCATTAACCATTGAGATGACTACATACACTACAGTGAACAGCAACAACTGCTTCAATATATTTGCTTTCACAGTGCCACCTATTGTCAAACGTAAGTACTGTTTCTCACAGTAATGAATAGTGAATTTAAAATAATTTCTACAAATACATTGTAAATATTATTTTCTAGTGTTTTCCAGGACTTTTTCAAATAATAAATGTATCTCAATGCAACAAGAAACCTTTCTTTGAAGACACAAATGCTGAAATATATTCCTAATAGCAATGTAACTTTTTTAGGTCGAGCCTCGACAGCACTTGCATTGTCTCTCGATCTGTTGTATACAGTTTGTGGCTCATTGACTATTCATTGGTTATAATGCTTGTCCCTTAAAATTCCTTGCCTGCAATTGGTTAATGTCCCATCTTTGTCCCTCCTTATTGGCCTTTATTTGCTCCCATGGAGCAGCGCCCAAATTCTCTATGATTCTGCTTTTCTCTTGATCCGTTAGGTTTCAGGGACTTCTTTTTTATTTTTCATGTCCACAAGTTGTCAACAACTTGCCTTGTTATCTGTTTGTTTGTTTCTTTCTTTTCTTACGCTGTCCTCTTTTTATTCCAGCTGTTTCAAGACCAGTTTCAGGTAAGTGAGTTCTAATTTTTGGAGCCCACGCACCTTTTGTTATAGCAGCACGACGCCTGCTTCACGGACTTCGCGCTACTGGCTTCATATTCATGTTTTAGATCTCTCCTGCTCGCTCCTTTCCCACCACCGACACAGGCGGAAGAAGTTGCTATCAAGCAAAGCTGCCCACCAAGAGAGCATGGATCCCCCTCATGCAGGCTCCCTTCCCCCACCACCTTCGTCAGCATCCAGCCATGGCGTTTCCTCAAACACTACGCTTCTCTTGTCCATAAACACAGGGTGTAGCCTTTTTAGTACCCCTGAGACTGAATGCGGGGTGGAGGAGAGGAATGCAGTCTGCTGAAGACCCAGTTTCACTCGTATTTGAGCAAGCTTTAATCAATGTTAACCCTATGTGAGCTATTATTCGTCAGGTTTGAGTTAACTTTGTGTGTATATGTGCCGTCAGGATGTTCCTAACACCTATTAACTGCTTATGTGCTCCTTGAAACCCGCCTCGGGGCTTTCGGGCACTGAGTAGATGCTCTTCTGCCACATCATTGGGAAGCAATATGAGCAGTTTGCCGTTCTCATGTACGGAGACAGTGTGTTGCCATCGGCTTCCATGCTGCAGAACATTACCATACCTAACTCAGAGAACTTGCTGATTAAATGCTGATTGACATATTTCCATTGTTTCAACATTTCCCTAATTGTGAGTAATAAGTACGTTCAACTTCTTTGTCGAGATGTTTTTTTAAACAGCATTGATGGCTGTAAAGTATATTTAACAACACTTCTTGGTTGTCTGCTCACGTGTGAATTTGAGTGTTGACTTTGAAGCTATGGACAAGTTCATACAATGCGTTTTCCGCGGATATAGACTCTATCGGAAATAGGACTCGGACCTGTCTCAGTTCTGTAACTCTTCATATTACTTACCTTCCCACTTGGTGCCTCTATGTTCATGGTGCTTTTAATTTCAAACATATAGGTGGTCATTCCGTCCTCGGCGGTCTTTTCAGTAGACCGCCGAGGGACCGCCGTACGGAAGACCGCCAGTGCTGGCGGTCTTCCGCATGGGCCATTCTGACTGTGGGCAGCGCTCCGCCCGTTTCCGGACGAAGTGCCGCCAACAGCCATACTGGCGGCAGGCGGGGAAGTGGAGGTAGCTCCACCTCCATGCCAACAGAACACCGCCCAGCGAATCACGATCTGTGATTCGCTGTGGCGGTGTTCTGTTGGCGTGGCAGTGTTGGCGGAGCTGCCCCCATGAGTCCCGTTCCCTCCCGGAGGATCACCAGGAACAGGTAAGGTGATCGTCCGCTAGGGAAGGGGGGTGGGTGGATGTTGTGAGTTGTGTGCGTGCATGGGGGTGTGCGTGTGTGTATGTTGAGGGGGCGTGTGAATTTGTGCATGAATGCGGGGGGTGTGTATGTACATGAATGCGTGCATGAATGCGGGGGTGTGTGTGTATGTGCATTAATGCGTGCATGAATGCGGGGGTGTGTGTGTATGTGCATGAATGCGTGCATCAATGCTGGGGGTGTGTGTGTGTGCATGAATGCGTGCATGAATGCGTGCGTGTATGTGTGTGTATATGTTGGGGATCGGGGTGGGGGACGGGGGTCCTGCAACCTTTTGGGGGTGGCAGGGGTGGTGGGGGGGGTAGGGGAGGGAGTCGGGTTGGGGGTGGGGGAGAACCCGATCAGTGCCAGAGAAGGGATTCCCTGGCACTGATAGTGCTTACCGCCATGGATTTCATGGCGGTCCCAAACAGCATGAAATCCATGGCGGTAAGCCGGGGTCAGGATGGTTGGAATACCGCCGGCGGTCGTTACCGCCGTGGCGGTCGGAACGGTGAAGCGGCAGCTGGCCATGGTGGTAACCGCCATGGTCAGAATACATGAAAAAAGACTGCCAGCCTGTTGGCGGTCTTACCACCGCTTCACCGCCGACCGCCACGGTCGGAATGACCACCATAGTTTGAAGCGTTGCTCTGCTTTGCACGTCAAAGTAATGATAAATGCAGAATTTAGCAGAAATTCCCCAGCCGCGCAATAGGTTCTCATTTGATGCTAATATTTTTGACGGGGGAGTTACAAGTTTAAATAAATTGAAGCGGACAGTTTAGTAGGATAACTCTCCCTTTCACCGACCTGACTGGTTGATGCACTGTCTGAGTTTTTAGTTAAAATGGAACGAGTGTGTCCATGGTACTGACGTCTTTCTGGCCAGTAAACCCTTCCACCAGATAACAGCACTATTTCCTACTTACAAGGTGTGTGAAATCGGCAAGCATAAAATTACTGTGAAATGTTAACGTTTCTAAAGCTGTGCGTTTTCTTCCTGAAGACAGACAACTATAAGAAAATGTTTTCCCTGATCTTATAAGTGTTTCTGGTGTGCACGGGCTTGTGTGCTTCCTAAAGCCTCTTGTTCTGCAAATATGCTCAACTAGTTCAATCTGGGGGGCTTTTCTTCCATTTCTCTGCTTGTAGCCAACTAACTCTGATAGGCAATACTGTCACTCTTTTGCAATTACTTTTGATCCATTTCGGTTAGAAATTAAATGTGCTTTGCTGAGTACCGCAAATGATAAAGCAGGTGCTATGTGTCAAGTGTGGTTCCATTATTATGTAGAAAACACTGCAGTAGCATGCTCTAATATTTGCAGTGGCATTTGGTTATACCCAGGTCCACTGGATTTATCTGACAGGAGAGGATTAAATTAGGTGGCAGAGTTTACAAAATTATACAGCAAGAAAAGGCAAATTATGTGGCATATTTTGTAACAGTGTTACTACATTATGTCGTCGATTTCAAGCATGTTAATATTGTTATACCAAAGGTTTCAACCTATTAATATTTCTTTTACAAACAAACACAGCAATAAACTACCGAAAGGTGACCAGTCAACCTTTGGAAAAGGCCGTCCACTGTGTAGCAGCCATGCATTTTTTTAGTACATTTTCTGTTTGCTTGAGAAGTGATGCATTTTTTTCTGGGAAGGTGTTGGCTGGAGAACAGATTCACTATTCCAAACCTGCCCTGTGCCAACTTGGATCAGTTGCTGGACAGTGGCTGGGAAGTAGACTTAACTACTCCTACTCCACACTGTGCCAACTTGGGGATGGTTTTGGGCACTGATAAGGGAGGGGGGGCAGATTTACAATTCCAGTTCCATTCTGTGCCAACTCACAGGAGGTGCTGGACAATGAATGGGGGCAGATTTGCTATTCCTACTCCGCCCTGTGCCAACTCAGGTAAGGAGCTGGATATTGGCTTGTGGGCAAATTTACTATTCCAACTCCCCCCTCTGCCAACTCAGGGAAGGTGCTGGATAATGGGTTAGAGGGGAGATTTACTATTCCTACTGTTCCCTATGCCAACTCGGTGAAGGAGCTGGACAGTGGCTGAGGAGCAGAATTACTATTCCCATTCTGGCCTATTCTTTATTTTAAGAATACAGATCAACATCTAACCATCCTTTATAAAAAAGAAATACCATATTCCATTCTGTGCCAACTCACAGGAGGTGCTGGACAATGAATAGGGGCAGATTTGCTATTCCAACTCCGCCCTGTGCCAACTCAGGTAAGGAGCTGGATATTGACTTGTGGGCAAATTTACTATTCCAACTCCCCCCTCTGCCAACTCAGGGAAGGTGCTGGATAATGGGTTAGAGGGGAGATTTACTATTCCTACTGTGCCCTATGCCAACTCGGGGAAGGAGCTGGACAGTGGCTGAGGAGCAGAATTACTATCCCCTTTCTGGCCTATTCTTTATTTTAAGAATACAGATCAACATCTAACCATCCTTTATAAAAAAAAGAAATACCAGATTTGGAAGAAACTGAATTTTCTGTAGTTTGCCAAATCGATAGGTACATAAGTTCTGCAACTGTTGCATGAACATTAATAACCCTTTTTTACTAACATGTTGCACTGAAAACGCAAATCAATTAGCATAATTGGAAAACAAACATGTAAAATAAATGTTTGCAAGGAGTGTTTTAAATGCATAATGTTTGGGTTTCTAAGACAGCATGAAACAACCTTTTTAAAACATATGAAAAATATTTTATAATTCTTTTTAACACTATTTCAGAATTACATCATTAATAAAAAAATAAATAAAAGATGACCACCAACTTCCTTAGAGGTCCTCAATAACACACTCTCAACTAAAGGCCAAATTCCATCTCATATGATAACCTAAACACATTTAAAAAAAAAAAAAAAAAAATGGTTTCTCCTTAAAGCAGGAAAAAAAAATTCTTTGAAATATCTATGCCCAAACATTTAATTCAGCTAACCTATTTACTTTCAGCAGGGTACTATGAATAAAATAAAAAAAATCCCTTTTCACAGGATAAAGAAAAACTTTTCAACCAATTTAAAAACATGAAATCCCTCCACAAACAAACGTACTGCACATTATATTTTTCTTTCAAAATCAGATCATCAAAATACTTAATCAATTTGAAACATTCATGCACAAAAACGTTTAGATAAGAAACATTTTCATAATATATTTTGTCATTTTTTTCTTTCAGAACAAGAAGATGGAAAATACAAGACAAACTGAGTACATAGAGGCACTAAGCCCCTAAAATATAGTGGGCACTTTTGTTGAAAGTAGAGATCTACTGAGCCCAGGATTCATTGGAGGTATGTGTAGTACTTCTAAATTGTTTCAAGGACAGAGCTGTTACCTTTGGGGATACAGATGAAAGGGCAACGGAGCAGAACCACTCTGCCTCTACAATAGAGTTGAAAGCAAATGAATATGTAAAGCACATGCACTGAGGTGCATTTGTCAATGCTGTGCGGTGGCATGTGCTTCAGGCACTACAGTCAGCCCAGCAGTAGTGTCATAATAGGGTGGTGGGGAGGCCACTGGCTTGGCAACATCCTCCATGCCACCGTATTGGTGGTCCCACAGTCAGACTGCCAACATCATGCTCAGACCCTTAGGGGGTCATTCCAAGCTTGGCGGGCGGCGGTCGCCGCCCGCCAAGCGGGAACCGCCAGAAGACCGTACCGCGGTCATTCTGGGTTTCCCACTGGGCTGGCGGGCGACCGCCAAAAGGCCGCCCGCCAGCCCAGTGGGAAGCACCCCTCCACGAGGAAGCCGGCTCCGAATGGAGCCGGCGGAGTGGACGGTGTGCGACGGGTGCAGTAGCACCCGTCACAAATTTCAGTGTCTGCTAAGCAGACACTGAAATTTAAAGTGGGGCCCTCTTACGGGGGCCCCTGCAGTGCCCATGCCATTGGCATGGGCACTGCAGGGGCCCCCAGGGGCCCCACGACACCCCTCACCGCCATCCTGTTCCTGGCGGTCGAAACCGCCAGAAACAGGATGGCGGTGAGGGGGTCAGAATCCCCATGGCGGCGCAGCAAGCTGCGCCGCCATGGAGGATTCCCCTGGGCAGCGGAAAGTCGGCGGTACACCGCCGACTTTCCGTTTCTGGCCGCGGCTGTACCGCCGCGGTCAGAATGCCCAAAGGAGCACCGCCAGCCTGTTGGCGGTGCTCCCGCGGACCCCGGCCCTGGCGGTATTTACCGCCAGGGTCGGAATCACCCCCTTAGTCTTTTATATTGAAATAAACCAACATGTGTGGAAAAGGTTATAATGTACCTACAATTCTCCTCGAGTTTCAACTGATGATAACCTTTTATCAAATCAAGCTGAGAGAAGACTTTCATGTAATTTAATTGTGTTATCATCATCTTCAAATTATCTTTATTTGATTAATTAAAATCATAAAAGATAGAACATACACAGTACAATAATGTATCATTTTTTAAAAGATTCATTATAAAACTTGTAAGTAAAACAAACTCATAAACTAGTATACAATGCAACTTGTGGTCTATGAACTATGAGCTTGTGGTTATTGCTATGAGCTCACCATCAGGGCTGAAGGCTCTTCCTTAATTGCAAATCCCCAATTAAAACATGTGCCATATTAAAACATACTTTGATATTCAACATCATCTCTGCTAGAAATTGGGTCTCTAGTTGGCAGAGGTATGCACCATGTCCAAGTAGGAACCAAAATCTTAGTCATCGTAAGTCACAACACAACCTAAATTATCCTTTGCACGTTCTCAGGTGGCTTGGCACAGAGCAGGTAGGCTTAACTTAGAAGGCAATGAGTAAAATATGTGTGCAATAACTCATACTGAAACACAATGAAAACACCACATAAAGACGCCACACCAGGTTAGAAAAATAGATTATGATTTTATAAATAAAACAAGACCAAGATGTCAAAAATTCAGTACGTAGATCCTGAGATATGCAATTATAAGGATTTAGGTGAAAATAGTGCCTAGAAGCGCAAAGCTCTAACTGTGGTAATCTGGTTGCGCTGGACCGGGACAAAGTCCCACCTTAAGGCTTACTTTGATGGACTGCTGGGACCCACTTTGGCCCACTGAACACAGTACCTGAAATCCTGGTGTAAGGTCTTCAAGGCTTTGTATTGCGAGGTTTAGCGCCATCTGGCATTGATTCTGAGAAACTGTGCAGTGAGGCTTTGTGGGACTTGGCATTGCCTTGCGTTGATCCTGGGGAGCTGTGCGGCAAGGCTTTGTGGGGCGTGGTGAGTTTTTGCATCAATCTTTGGGAGCTGTGCAGGGAGGCTTTTCAGGGATTGGTGTTGCTGTGCATCGGTTCCTATGGGCTGGCAGCTGAGCGGTGAAGCTTTGAGAGGCTTTGGGTTGCTTGGAGCAGTTCAGATGAACACCACAGAAGGTAGAGCACCTTAGGCCCACTTCCAAAGCAGGGCAGACTCCCAGATTGTAGAGTCCAGATGCAGATGGTTAAAATCCTTGATGTCCTTGACAATCTAACAATCCCTTGGAGATTGATTGTGGTGGGAAGGCAGAGTCCTAGCAGCAGTCAGGGAACAGCAGACAGCAGGGCAGCAAGCATAAAAGTAGTCCTTCCAGAAAAACAGTCCAGTTGAGTCTTTTGAGCAGTCCTTCTGACAGAGTCCAGTTGTAGGTCCATAAGTGTCTGATTTGAGGGTGTCAGAGCCCCAGTACCTATACTCAAACATACCTTTGAAGTGGAGGAGACTTCAAAGTGTGGTTTTGAATTGCACCAGTTCCCCATTAAGCTCAGTCCTGTCTGACAGGAGATCTGTGGGGGGTTATCAGTCCTTTGTTGGGGTCAGGCCACTTCCCTTTGAAGTGCAAATGAGAATCCCTCCACCCTTTCCTGCACAGGAAACCCCAGCAGTATGCAAATGAATGAAGATGCAGTTGAGTGCCCTGTGTTTATGGCTGTCTGGATGGAATGCACAAGGGGAGTTGTCACCCAACATAGACAAGACCTGGATTGGAGACAGGCTGTAAGGCACAAAGAGCAGAAGGATCAGATAAATGCCTACTTTCTAAAAGTGACATTTCTAAATTAGTAATGTAAAATCCAACTTCACCAGTAAGCAGGATTTCGCACTACCATTCCACACTTATCAAAAAATGCAACACCACTCCTTTCAGATCAGCAATTACCACTTAAAAGTATATGAGGGAATTCCCAATGCTGGTTTATGAGAGCAGCAGGTTTAACAATAGTGAAACATGATTTTGGGAGTTTTTCACTACCAGGACATGTAAACTTACATGCACTGCCTTTTATGTACATAGCACCCTGCACTGTAAACTACCTAGGTCCTACCTTAGGAGTGTTGCATACGTAATAAAAGATGAGTTTTATTCAAAGTGGCAGTGAAACTGCATGCACAGGCTCTGCAGTGGTAGGCCTGAAACATGGGTAAAGGGCTACTTATGTAGGTGGCACAATCAGTGCCGCAGACCCACTAGTAGCATTTCATTTAAGGGTCCTGGACACTTGTAGTGCACTTTAATAGGGTCTTACAAGTAAATAAATTGAGCCACGTTTACCATTTTTAGGAAGAGAGCACATGCACCTTAGCACTGGTTAGCAGTGGTAAGGTGCCCAGAGTCCTTAAGCCAACAAATACAAGGACAGGAAAAGAGGAGGAGAAAGGCAAAAAGTTTGGGGTGACCATTCAGAGAGGGCCATTTTCCATCAATCTGTAAATAAAGGAGGGTGTGTCTGGCTTGTTCAAACCCCATCCTTTTCAACAAAGGGATGCTATATATTTGTCTTAACAAAAGATAGAAGTCGCAAAACATACTACATTTCCACACAGATGCATACAGCTTCTTCACTGTCCTTTTTGGTATTACCACTATGGGAGAAACCCATGGTGTTAGGCAAGTAGAACACTCATTGATATCATGTTTAAGTAATGATTCAAATTCCTTTTCAAAAGATTCTTGTAAATGAAATGCAATTTGTATGTGTCTTTGAGCAACAGGACGGACGTCCTCATTCATATGCAATTGTACGTTGGTAGTCTTATGTTTTGCTAACCCATGAAACATAGAAGGGAACTGACTTACTATTTTGTGATGAGCATTCATGTTGTAGTTCACTGGGATCAGTCCAATATTAGCAGCTGTGCCGAAACTGTGTAAATAGGCACTTGACACCATGTCTTAAAGAACATGATTGGGTGCTTACACTTTTGTCTTCTTGTGTGAACCTTGACTTTTCAATAGCATTGATGCAACCCATGAATATAGTTAGTTCTCACTGGCATCAGTCATGGCAAAGGAGACAGTTGATTATATCTCTCCTCAGGCATAGATATTTATTGATACACCACTGTCGATACTGAAAGGTATTGAACAACTGCTTATTTTCAGTGTACCCTTCAGACAATGTTTGAATGACTCTGGTGATTTTTCATGTCAATTTTTCTTTGACTGGTATTCTTCTTCACCTGTGGTAAGTTTAACAACACACATTTTTCTGGGGTAAACTTCAACATTGCACTACCATCTTCTTTACTTTCACCTGATATTGATGATGATTTAGATGACAATGCACTTTATTTGGTGTTGATTTGACTCAAATGGTGTTGCAGGTTGGCCTAGTGGGCATGCGTTGAACGTCACTTCTGGAACATTTGGGCGGCCATTTTGTCTACTTGCTGTGACACACTTTCTTTTTCATTTGCCTTGCAATCTATTACAAATGATTCTCCCTCCCAAAGCTTTTGCATATCTGTCCAATGGTGCGACATTTACCTTCATGTGGAATCAAAAATACTTACCGGAATCACAACTTCCTTTTCTGTGGAGACATCACTTTTGTGTCCATCAGTTTTGTGCTTCTGCTTACTTTTCATTTTCATGACTGACTGACTTTGAGCACCTCTTTCCTCCATGTCAGCAGCTTGTCAATCGACAGCATTGAGAACTCACCCCAGACTAAGGCCCTCATTCTGACCCTGGCGGTCGGTGATAAAGCGGCGGCCAAGCCGCCAACAGGCCGGCGGTCTAAAATATGCAATTCTGACCCTGGCGGGAACCGCCAACACAGCCCGCCAACTTAACACTCCGACCGCCACAGCGGTACAAACAAACAGCGCGGCGGTTCCCGCCAACAGCCCGGCGGCAGACAAAGTACCGCCCACCCTATTACGACCCACCAATCTGCCACCTTTTCCGGGGCGGGAGCACCGCCGATAAGAACACGGCGGAAACAGACTACGAACGGGAAAACGCTCACCTCTACGCACTCCACGCGAGATTCCGGCAGTATGGAGCCAGAGTTGCAGGTCATCCCCGCACTCCTATTCCTGCTCATATACCAGGAGCACGCCCGGCGGCGCGGAAGACATCGGTGAGTACGGCACCTACGACACAGGGGAGGGAAAAGATTACCGGCACACACCCACCCACCCACACCCACTACAACACACACATCAATGCATTCCCACAGATCACTGTCACAACCCACAAACCACCCCCCTCCGAAATAATGCAAAGACCAAAAGAAGAGATCATAAACGGGCAGATATATTGAAATATGTACACCAGTAATCCCAATTAATAAATAAACTATGTACAAAATATATACAGCTACTAAGGGCCTGATTCTAACTTAGGAGGACGGTGTTAAACCGTCCCAAAAGTGGCGGATATACCACCTACCGCATTACGAGTTCCATAGGATATAATGGACTCGTAATACGGTAGGTGGTATATCCGCCACTTTTGGGACGGTTTAACACCGTCCTCCAAAGTTAGAATCAGGCCCTTTTTTGTACCTTGAGTGAGTTTTATGATGTTTGTACCAGGGAGTTTGATAGTTTTAAATATCACTGACATTTTGTATTGCTGATTTATTGTTAAAGAGGTTGTGGCTCCAATAAACATATTATTGAGTGAATGATACTTTCCCATCCAATGCCCCTACATTTCTTGTATTCTGTGCCTACAACATATCCTATTTTTTCTTAAATATATTTTTATTTTATTTTTGCATTACAATAATTAATAAATGAATTACAAATGTAATAACCAGGCATTACTATCTAATACCTGAGTACTAAAACACTTCCACACCCAATATACCATAGCCTTTGCATTCCATGCCTAAAACTTAACCTAAATTTCATTTTAGTTTATTTTACCATTACAAGTAATAATAAATTAAATGTAAAGTTTAATACCTAGGTATTATTATTCAAAACCTGAGTATTAATACACCTCCCCATGTAATACTATCCATTGCATGCCGACATTTAAACATATTATTATAATTTTGGGGAAAATAAATGATAATTTTATGACATAATAAAGGGAATATAAATGTAAAACAAACCCAAGCAATTATTTCTAAAATGTAAAATTACTTACTAATATTTACCATTATGCAACGTAAAGGCATCTATGGCAAAGACCCATGCATGGTAAAAACTGCATAGTAAAGGCAATCTGTGGTAAAGAATACGCGGTAAAGAATGTTCCCCATAGCTGCCAGCGAGGCAGTGTAATGAGTCGTGACTTTGTAGTGGGAAGGGCCTGACTACAACAGTGAGGGCACTTACTTGCATAGGTGCTGGAAGTATGTGTGTGGGATGGTGCTGCAGCAAGCCTAAAAAAAGAATGCTGATATTGTAAAGGTCAGTGATTGAGGATGACTTTAGGAAAGGCAACACACAATAACATTTAAATTCCTATAAATGAACTGTACAAATATTTCAGGAGAAATAAACAGTAATGAATAAATGTAACACTTTTTCTTAATTCTAAAGTGTGATGGAAACAACAATTTTAATAGGATCAATACACTTTACTCAGTGATGTGCAAATTCCATATTCACTAAAACACAATTTCCACAAATTATTGTTTGTGCTCTATATAGTTTTATTAGTAACATTTTATGTCTGTGCAAATTTAGTGATCATTTCAAAAGAAAATATGCTGCCTGTAAACGGTGGTGTGCCACCATACCATGTTTTAATAACATATTTGTGACAGTGTGATTCTAAATGCAATGCACAGCCTAATCACTCTTCTTCTGAATGGTTGAGGCTCATTTGTGACACGTGTTCTCTGTGTAATGCTTGGAATTTTCAGGATCTCTATGAGTTCAGGGATGTAACATTTTTGGCAGCACACCCAGTCTGAAAATTGTTTCAGCACCACTGGATACTAGGGCCGCAGGAGCTCCTACAGCACTGTGCGCTTGCTGTTAGCTCCATCCAATCTTACCAGCTGCAGGAGTCAGACTTTGAGGAACAAAATCCACTGAAGCAGCTGCGGAAAGGCCTCATTGTGCATTCACTCAATGGCCAAATAGTGCTCATGTACACTTTTGTATATGCAGAGTGAGCCGTTCAGCCCTTGCTTCTTTCAGCCAGCAGAGTCAAAAAAGAAGTTATGCCCATGCTGCTGTGTGGCTCCTGAAGACAGGACTGTGTCCAGCCTGATGTTTGTAGGGCACACAGCGGTGGTTAGTAAAAGAGCACAGACTTACTTAGGAGAGATTCCTGTAATTGTAAAAAAAAAAAATTGAGCTTTGATTTTTCATTTTAACTAACTAATCAACTTTGTAGTGTTACAAATCCACAATTCCTCCTTATTAATACTAGAAGTAGACATACGCATTCTTCTGAGACCTGTGGAAACCAGCCAGAATCTGGGAATACAAGATGTTTCTCACCAGAGCGAGAGACTGAGACAGGGCAAACTCAAGTAACTGTTATACACAGTACTGTAGTAGAGGTGGGCGAGCCAAGGAAGAACCAATCCATGGGTCTGTCTTGGCTTTATGAGCCTGTCTTGGCTGTGGAGCATCTGGCATGGAAGTAGTGCAACAAATATTATGTAAAACTATCACAATGCCTTCAAAATTCAAAAACGTATATTTTTTTAACACGTATTTCAGATAAATACATCAGATTATATCACTATAATGAAAATCATGTATTAAAAGTGAGAGGTTTTAAACATGAACTTGAAAAAATAAATGCCCCATCCCTCCACCTCAATGACAAAACCATTCGTGAATTAAGAGGCAAGTCAATTGTTATGTGTAACCTATGTGGGTTATATTTTTATTTTACATGAATCAGAATTATAGTCCAGTAAGTCAAACACAAGAGAGGCTTTCGTATAGCACACATCCTCACCTATTTCAGGTTTTTCTCACATCCAATAATGAAAAATTAGGAGGCATAATAAAATAAAATAATTGCCTAGGATCACACAATTTGGTCATGTGGCCAAACCAGGATTGATCTCTGGTTTTGTGGTTCCATACTAAGTGGTTCCCTTTCCTGCTCCTGTATGACATCAAAGTTTAATGCTTTGTCCTTCATTCTTGGTTTATGACCTTACAGTGTGGGTAGCAGGCAGAACCCATGCAAGCTCATTTTGGGCACAAGGGCTTAAAAAGACATCAAGCTGAACCATAGCCTAGCATCTGGCTCAATCCTTCAGTGACTCACACACCCCTACTTTATACTGGGTATTTTGCCACTGAAACAAGCTTAGATGCTCCTGTCAGTGTGATACCTTTTTTGTATGTGAGGCTATCCTAGCGTACTGCTGACCATATTGTACCTTTGCTGTTTGTAAGGGGAATTTACACTACTGGCAATGTTCCACATTATGAGTGTGTGCTTTTACACACTGGCTTGGACTGCAGCTTGCTGTCCATGTTACGTGTCACGCAAGGGAAGCTTGCATTGTTTTTGGACAGATCAGTATATGTTCTATGGGTGTGAGGGAAGCAAGTACTCCTGCCAGGTACTGCACCTGTTCTACATGTGCAAATCTTGCTATGTGTGCTCTGTCTCGGTTCCTAATCTGAAATGCTGCTTATTTATTGTATTTAAGGAGATGTTCAATAGTGCTCCCTACTTCCACACATGTTCAAGGAAACCTGCAGAGGCCCTGCAGTATCACACGTGTTCAAAGTCTTTGAAGAAAGCTTGAACTGGCTGGCTCTGCAGTACCACACTTGTTCCATTTCTTTGAAGCAAGCTTGCACTGGCCCTGCTGTACCATATTTGCTCCATTTCTTTGAAGGAAGTTTGCACTGTCTACCCCTTGTTCTGTGTCTTTGAAGTAAGCTTGCACTGCTGACACCATAGTATCACACTTGTTCCATGTCTTTGAAGGAAACTTATGTAGGTCCTGCAGCATCACACTTGTTCTATGTCTTTCAGGGAAAATTATGATGCTCTTGGCCAGTGCTGTATGTATTATGTGTGTGAGCCAAGGGCCTGCTGTGCTCCCTGTACTCTATTTCTGTGTGTATTTTGTCTAACCAAAACAATGTTTTAGATGTCTTACCAGCCTCATGTTTAAAAAAAAATAATTCATAATCTTGTTTACAGAAAAAGGGCTTTCTGTAATCCTACTTCAGTTATTCATTAGGTAGAGTGCCAGTCACACATTGATTTAACACTTCAGAACATCATACACACAATCGAGCAGTAGATCAGCTTGTGTTTTAGAAAGCATGCAGGACTTTTTTCCACAGAGATCAGACTCATTGTCTGCAGTGTTGGTCCAAGAAGGGCTTGATAGGAGATTAGATAACCTCAGTGGAAATTCAGGTTTCAGTGTAGCTTACCTAAACATCTCTGAATTCCACTAGTGCCTGATGGACCAGATACTCAGCCTGTGCCTCATATCCCACTATCTGTCCCGACTCTGCTCCTTCCTAGTGAGCAGTGTACCTGTATGAGCAGTGTGCTTGTGTGAGTGTAGGGTAGCCACCCTGATTTATGAGTGCATTGTGACAGGTGTGTCTATGTGAATGCAGGATTAACTTGGTCTTTTGTGAGTGATGGATAGGCGGTCTATGGTTTGAAAGTTCTGCTTATGTGAGTGGGGCAAATGACTGTGTTAGTGCAGTGTGAGGGGTCTTCATTGTGAGTGCAGAAGTGCAAGCGTGGCATCCTTGCATGCTATATTTGTGGGTGTCTGCATCTTGCAAGGGCCAAACCAATTGGCTTTCGTAATGTTTTTATAGTTATTGTTTTTACTTGCAGAAATGCAGTGCAGTGTATGAGGATGGTACCGAGTTTTGATATGACAGATGCAGACATGTCATACGATGTTGAGGTGTGTCAGGGGCAGCTAACAGATTGTGAACGCCAGTGAACAAATCACTTATGAAGGTGTAGGTAGGGCAGAAAAGCATATGCAAATTATGGGTTTACAAATAATGATCGGCTCCAAATTGAGATCAAACATACTACTCAGATCCTAGATGCCTATTGGGGCAGTGTCCTGGTTATCCTGGCTCAATATGTTCTTGATAGAGTAATGTTTACTAGTTGTATCCATTTAAAACTGAGCTCTGTTATAAATATTTCCCATGATAACTTCAGGCAGGATGCTTCTCATCCTGAACCTAAGCTCTGTATGAAACTACTAATATGGTGTTCAAGGCAGACCACAAAGAGCCCCTCACCTCTCCACCTTGCTCAGCCGTCCTACCAGAACATTACAGTGTGCACCCAAACATCTTACAATCACACCTAAAGCACCAAGCATTGCACTTCAGTTCTTAGGCTCCATAAATTCAGTGCCCATCACAAAAGGCTCTCCTAGACACTGTGCACCACTGGCATTCAACCACCACCAAAGCATACTTATATATTCTTTGCTCCCTATTATGTTCATAAACAATGCAAATAAGATTGGTCTAGTCATTATTTATTTATTTCATATTTTTTTCCAAAATAATTACAGAGTAATATTAATTCATGGACAGCTTTGGACCTTATGTACAATGCATGCTCTCAATAAAGGTGATGGCAGTTTGCTTACCTACTTTTACAAATTTCACTGGTATTTTGTGAACTAATCTAATTGGTAAGTTAGCAAAATACCAAATTGTAGTTGGTCATATTTTGATTAACACATGAATATTAATGAGGTAGGTTGTAAATTGTAGCCCACTACTATTCACTGCCATCACAAGGATGGTGGACCACAATGTCTGTACTTGCTTTTAAATAAACCATTTTTAAATGCATCATGTTTTCCATAAAGGAAAACATGATGTATTTCTATTTTCCTTGAAGGAACATAGGATACATTAAAATAAATGTCCACTGCCTACTCCTAAAAAGTTTTTAGTCAACATTAGACGTGTTTTCACTTACTTTGAGGTGTTAGTGTCCACAACTGCAGTTGTCATCCATTTACAAATGCCTTAAGAAATATGCAAAGACGATGAGACATCCCTTCCGCATTGTGATTTGGTATGGACTTGGAAACCTACTTTGCAACTCATGAATGAGTTACGGAATCACAATGTGGGTTTTCTACATAGCCAAAAGGTATTTTGTGTTTGCAAAGTCTTGGGTTTTGCAAATCTGAGCCTTTGCAACTGCAATATAGCTTTGTACATAAAGCCCTTAGTTATGATGGATAGCAATGAGTTTCTATCCATGAGTGAAAAAGTTATGAGGTTATTTAGACCATGGCAGGTGGCCCACCAGGTCTTGGACATGCAGGTATGCAACAAATGCTGTGCAACACTCAAGATGGTAAGTTAGTGGTAAGTAATATTATCTAGAATGAACAAGAATGGAATACATAAATTGGAGCAATCTTTCTGTTATTATAATATTGACTTCATGTTCATTCATAGTTAATGACAGGTTCTTTTAAAATCTCTTAAATTACTTTTACTTATGGTTTGCATTAAGTTGACTTCAAATAAGGCCTTATAGAATATGGAATACTGTTTCAGCTGTCTTGTGTATGCTCTATTGGAGGAATGGCCACTAAATTTAGAGGTAAGAGGGAATATCTGAAGTCTGATGTTTTGACATATTGAAAACCTTAGATGGTAAATGATGAGAACCGTTTCAGGGCTTGTTCTTCTTCACATTTTGATGGAAAGAAACTTGTGGTGAGTATTGTGATCAGCTGTGTTGTACACTGCTGTTCAACATCTTACAAACACAAGAAAAAAGACATAACCATCATCCATAATATGTAGGAATGCATTATGAATTGGGAGTGTAGCTGTTCAGTGCTGCATGTTGGTCAAAATCCTGACTGCAAAGAACTTAGTAGGTTTTCTTACATGTGAGACAGAAGGTGGAGGGGCACATAGGGATTTGTCTGAAGTTTTGAAGGCCTTTTGGATATAAATTACACTTTTATTATGGGTGTGATCTGACTGCTGTGAGAAATTGTGATGTTTTTGCATGGTGGGAGTAACCTCTGTTCAAGCAACAGCCACAATCCCTGGCAGGGCGAACCCCAAAATGTCACTAAATTAACCCATGCTTATCCCTGGGTCGCCTGGTGCAAAAGGCAGTCAGGATTAACTTAGAGGAAATGTGTAAAGTATTGGTGCAGCACACCAACAGTAATAAAGTGAAAACACAACACAAGCAAAATCCCACACTGATTTAGAAAAATAAAGTACAAATGATAAGGTATTTAACGCCAAAACAATAAACATCTATTCAGTAGTACTGGAGATATGATTTTGTAAGTTTTTTAATAAAAGCTAGCAACTAAAAGATAAAAGGACCAACTGCGAACCTCTACTCTTGTGACAACAGGTCAAAGTTAAAAATATGGGCAACCACAATGAAGCGTGGGTCAGATACAAGAAGTGGATTAGGCCTGGTCAATGCTTACCTTCAGACATAGAAGGAATTCTGTAGAAAGTGTTTTGAGAATGTAAAGTTAAGCAGGGCACGGCTTCAGGAAATGTCCAAGGAGTGAGCATTGCCATCGGGGATCTGCGTCATGAAGTCGCGAGGAAGATTTCCACATTAGGACGTAGTTATTTCTTTTTAAGTTGAACATCTTCAGCATGATTAGTTGACGAGAGGTCCAGGAGGCCGGATTCCTCTTTGGGAAGGACTGCCAATAAGGATTTGATGCTGCAAAGAAGAACCTTATGGGAACTGCTGCAAAATCAGATCAAACAGCTTATTCACCTTGGGCAGATAAACAAGCAGGTTGGTCCTGGTGTTCTTTCTATTCTGCGACCAGTTCATAGCCAACAATGTTCTAAGTCCAAAGTTTTGGACCATTTAGCAGCATCACCAAGGTTCCAGGCCTGGCATGGCACCCCTGTGGTAGGGGGATGAGGGGGGGGGTTTGACTTCACTTAGGCTGGGAACAGGTGTTGGTTCAAGATAGTGGGAGCCTGTTATGGCCCCTGTGTCTCTGAGCAGGAGACTACCCCTTGGAGTCACTCTGGTAGTCCTATGTTCAGGTGAAGATGCAGGGCTCAAGTAGCACAGCATGCTTATCAGGGTTTCATGGCAGGCTCCAGGCAGAAAAGCAGTCCTTCCAGGTTAGGCAAAGCAGTTTTTTGGAGTGCACAAGACTGGCCACAACAGCAGACAGTCCTCTGAGAGTTGTTCAGCAGGTCTAGAACGTGAACTGAAGAGTGGGCCTGAGGGCCCTACTTTTATACCTGGCACGTTCTTTGAATTAGGAAAAGTTTCTAGAGGTTTTGTCTTTAAAGTGCTTGGAATTTCCTGACTCCTCTGTCCAAGTTTCATGCTGGTGGACAATGCAGTTATGCAAGTTTTTTGTGTAAAGGCAGAGCACAGCTTATTCAGTTGCAAGTGGAGCTATGCCCAGGACTGCCCCCATCCTGCCAGCAGACAGGCACACCTAATCCCTCTATTGTGTGACTGAAGGAATTCACAAAGTCTAACTGCCAACCACACCCAGTCAGGTGACCTAGAACAGGCTGCAGGCACCACATGGCAAAGGGAGGAAAGTTCCAACTTTCTAAAAGTGGCACTTTCAAAATTCTAACCTAAAATGTAGCTTTACCATTAAAGAGGATTTCAGAGACACCCAACATGAACTGCCTATCAGTCCCCAATCAAATGTTACCACTTGTTAAATGTAATAAGACAACCCAAGTTTACCTTATTTATGGAAAAACACATTTTGGAGCTTTTCACTACCAGGACATGTAATTCTTAAAAGTACATTTCCGACATTTTAATTTCTACACTCTCTGTCCTTTAAGCTACCTAGGGCCAACCTTAGGGGTGGCTAATTTGCAATAAAATGGGAGTTTAAGGCTTCACTTTGGGATACATTGAATCAGTGGTTAAAAACTGTATTCAGGCTGCAGCGGCTGGTCTGGGAAACGTTTTAAGGGGCTACTTAAGTGGGTGGCACAATAAATGCTGCAGGTCTACTAGTAGCAGTTGATTTATTGATTCTGGATATATGCTTTTCAAATCTACAGGAGACTTATTAGTAGGAGTGGGTAAAAAATGCAGCTCTATCAGTGGATTTTGTGAAGGTTTGCCCACTCCATGCTCTGCTTGGAGCTACGGCAAGACTCTGCTAACAGCTGCATGGAAGAGTTTTCTCTCACACGTGGTTCACAAATGTTAGCAAATTTGCATCCCCTAGCACTTTTTCTGGGTGCTAGGATACATCCCAATGAGATTTCTCAAGGTGGGCGGCAGCAGCATGTCGAGAAGTTTTGAGGGTGAGAAAGCTGCTGCTCGCGTAGACAATCTTCTGGAATGCCAGAAAGAAGCAGCGCCCTCTGATGTGCCTCTCCAGCACAAACATTTAGCATGAGCAGTGCAACATGCCTGAATTCTGCCCACTCACGTAACTCCAAAGAAACTCGCAGAATTTATTATGTAACTCCACATAATTCCACGGAGTGAAACTCGACAAGTTTCACCCAGGCCTACTTATATGTAAATTAAAAAAGCTAATCAGGTAAAAGCCAATGTTACCATGTTCAGGGGAGTGAGCACAAGCAATTAAGCACTGGTTAGCATTGGACAGACTCCTAGGGCCAACAAAAATAATTCCACAAACAAAATGGAGCAAAAAAGGCAAAAACATTGGGCGAAGACCACCGTAGCAATGAAAGGCCTAACAACTGGATTTAAAAGTCAAGTGGACTGAACCTTCTTCAACTAATGCATTGATAATTCTGAGAAGTAGGATTCAAACTCCTGGACAATGCCCTGAGCTGCAAGAATGAATAAATGAGAAACGAAAAAGCTAGAATAGTTAGCATCCATGAATGTTTGAAAGGGCACAACACAAACAGTTAGTTAAAGTAATTGAAATGGAGGGGTTGGTGATGCAGGTCCATGAGGACAAGAACATTTTTTAGGATCTCTTACACATCATAGATCTCCATGACCTTTGAGTAAGGAGAAGGAAAAGTGTAAATCCCAGATAAAACCAAAAAATGGTTTCTCCTAGAAACACCTCTTCTTGCTCCTGTAATTGAAGCCCTCACATCCTATAGACAGACCTCCCTAATCGAGAAAAATATTGCTTGAACAAAAACCCATCCTCCTCTTAAAGGTTGCAAAAATATACCATAAGCATTTTCCTTCTGTAGTTACAGGAACATTTATACTCTGAGCCAGTTTGAGAGAAATCTGGGACACACAAAAGCTTAAAGATTTTGATCAGGACTAAGAATAATTACATAATAAGTATTTTACCCCTATCTTCTCCACATCCTCCATCGCAAAATTTGGGTCCTCCTTAGTAGAAGATGTGATTTGAGGTGTCAGCTATTAGTGGTGTGCATTGGTGTCATTTATTTGGTGCAGAGATGTGCTCCAAACTTGATGCAGAAACATGCAGCACCATCCTACATGTTAAGCTGTATTCAAATGAAGCTTGAAAAATAATTTTTCATGCTGCTTGTACAGTTGAGTGTAAATTGTAGTCTACAAAGTAGCTCAGCCATACATTTGTGAGCAGCCTTTAAATGTTTTTCATTTTGAGATAATTATAGATAATCTTTATTCTCTGTCGGAGCATGTTACAGTAGAGCTAGCATATCTGAAAAGAGAAGGAACACCCTCTAGTGTGTGAATTCTTAGAAGAGGAAATAATTAAGAGATGAACCATTTTGAAACTGAGTTACAGTTGGACTTTCAATAGCCATAAGGTAGGTCCTGTGTCATAGATTGCATAGTGTGTGATGCAGAAATGTGTGTAAGAGATTTCTTCCCTTGCTACTGGCAATCATTATTGGGCTTTTTGGTAGTGCTCCACATGTCTAGTTTAAGGACTTGCCTCACTGCTATGTTCTACATTAATTGTGGATTATAAGTGCAGTCTTTGCTCCAAACACATGTGGGGATTCTATATGGCAATTACCAGCTATGCCGCACCACCAGCACCTCTTGGCAGCCTGTCGAAAGCATGTGATTGTCATCACCATTGTTTGACTAGCCACTGCATTGTGTGATGCAGCTGCGGGATGGTATGACCCAGGGCTTGCACTCAAGACTTCATGCCTCCCAGTCCTGTTTCCTGGATTCTGCTTTGTACGCCTTCCTATTAGCTGGCAAACCATGATGGTTTACACTTTGCATACTGGCATAGGCATGATACTTTGTGTACCTGAGTATCAATGACTTTTATTGTGACATTCGATTTTGAGCTCTGACAGGTGTACTGCTGTCATACATATTTAATACTTGCCTTTGACATTACCAGTCACTTGATGGATTTCTGTGAAAAGTATACATTTTTACTGTGGTGTAAATTCGATATATGTTGTGCTGCTGCAAACACAGTAACCATGTGCATGTTTGTTGCCTGATCTGCTTAATCATTTATTTTTCAATATCCAATATAAGGTAGGTCAGCCTTTTACTGTAGTACACTTGAAAATATGTGAGCAGACATTTCTGCATTTGCAGCCAGTTACCGTGCCTGGGAGATCAGTTCATTGCATGGTATAGATCACATGAGGATTACCACTAATCCCAAATATATCAAGGGACCAAATAACAATCTCTACAGTCTATCATGTTTTGGACAAATTCATAACTCCTCTTCAGAAACCACCATGATATCAGCTTTGTTCCAACAAGTCATGGTACGTTCGTTGTTGGATAAATCCAGCGCGGATTCTAGAGATATGAAGATCCATTAACTGACCTATTCTACTGATTGAAGTTTTAGAAAAGTAATGAAATCTTAGTCTTGAACCCTGCTGAGTTAGGTTTCAGTTCCAACTGCAGCACGGAAATAGATCAAGTAGCAGCCCCTTAGATGGTTACCAGATTCTATTGGCTTGTGCTGGTGTTGCTGGTGTTGCAACACTGATATTGTTCTAACTGTTAGCAGATATTGGCACCACAGACCATCTAAATTGATGTGCTGTCTGTAGCAGATGAAAGTTACTTCCCAGGCACTCAAGTGAATTACCTTAATTTTGATTTATACGCCACAGTCACCCTTCCTCCTAAAGAGTCAGATCTCCCCCTCCTGAAGTGTGGATTCTAACATAACTCACCACTGAGTATCACATTATCCAACACATTTGTGCACTGTCTTATGGCACTGCTTAGCTTGCTTCACTAGAATTTTGATTTTGATGCATGTGCAGATGACACATTTTGGCACATCTATATGATGCCTCAAATATGGCATCCTCAAATTGGCAAGCCTGTTTAACAGAGGTAGTAAACTGAATGACAATCAATACACTAAAAGTAAGTTCTCACAAGATAGAAGTGGTTTTAATGAGAGGACACTACGCCCCCTCATTTTGGTCTTGTCCTTGTGAACCATCAAGCACAGAAGTGTATGCATACTAATAGACATTGTCAGAGACATAGACATTATATTTGAGTCAGGTCTAATCTTTACTTTACAGTTAATTGGGTTGGTCTGTGGTAGACCTAACACCCTTGTTGGTAGTACTCAAAACGTTTTGCCTTCAACGCTCCTGCTTGCTGAAATTATTTTTGTTGGCTTTAAGACCCTGTGTGCTTTACAACTGCTAACCAGTGCTAACATGATAAAACACGTTTTCCTCACATTTCGGTGACAGAAAGTTCTGGAATCTGAGAGGAGCCACAAATTTCCTTCCACCCAGCGTTCCCCCAAGTCTCCCGATAAAAATGATACCTCACTTGTGTGGGTAGGCCTAGAGCCTGTGACAGGAAATGCCCAAAAACACAACGTGGACACATCACTTTTTAAAAAAAAGAAAACAGAGGTGTTTTTTGCAAAGTGTCTACCTGTAGATTTTGGCCTCTAGCTCAGCCGGCACCTAGGGAAACCTACCAAACCTGTGCATTTTTTAAAACTAGAGACCTAGGGGAATCTAATATGGGGTGACTTGTGGGGCTGTGACCAGGTTCTGTTACCCAGAATCCTTTGCAAAACCTCAAAATTTGGCTAACAAAACACGTTTTCCTCACATTTCGGTGACAGAAAGTTCTGGAATCTGAGAGGAGCCACAAATGTCCTTTCACCCAGCGTTCCCCCAAGTCTCCCGATAAAAATGATACCTCACTTGTGTGGGTAGGCCTAGCGCCCGTGACAGGAAACGCCCCAAAACACAACATGGACACATCACATTTTTTTAAAGAAAACAGAGGTGTTTTTTGCAAAGTGCTTACCTGTAGATTTTGGCCTCTAGCTCAGCCGGCACCTAGGGAAACCTACCAAACCTGTGCATTTTTTAAAACTAAAGACCTAAGGGAATGCAAGATGGGGTGACTTGTGGGGCTCTGACCAGGTTCTGTTACTCAGAATCCTTTGCAAACCTCAAAATGTGGCTAAAAAAACAAGTTTTCCTCACATTTCGGTGACAGAAAGTTCTGGAATCTGAGAGGAGCCGCAAATTTCCTTCCACCCAGCGTTCCCCCAAGTCTCCAGATAAAAATGATACCTCACTTGTGTGGGTAGGCCTAGCACCCATGACAGGAAACACCCCAAAACACAACGTGGACACATCACATTTTTTGAAAGAAAACAGAGGTGTTTTTTGCAAAGTGCCTATTTGTAGATTTTGGCCTCTAGCTCAGCCGGCACCTAGGGAAACCTACCAAACCTGTGCATTATTGAAAACTAGAGACCTAGGGGAATCCAAGATGGGGGACTTGTGGGGCTCTGACCAGGTTCTGTTACTCAGAATCCTTTGCAAACCTCAAAATTTGGCCAAAAAAACATGTTTTCCTCACATTTCGGTGACAGAAAGTTCTGGAATCTGAGAGGAGCCACAAATTTCCTTCCACCCAGCGTTCCCCCATATCTCCTGATAAAAATGATACCTCACTTGTGTGGGTAGGCCTGGCGCCCGTGACAGGAAATGCCACAAAACACAACGTGGACACATCAATTTTTTTTAAAGAAAACAGTGGTCTTTTTTGCAAAGTGCCTACCTGTAGATTTTGGCCTCTAGCTCAGCCGGCACCTAGGGAAACCTACCAAACCTGTGCATTTTTTAAAACTAGAGACCTAGGGGAATCCAAGATGGGGTGACTTGTGGGGCTCTGACCAGGTTCTGTTACCCAGAATCCTTTGCAAACCTCAAAATCTGGCTAAAAAAACACATTTTCCTCACATTTCGGTGACAGAAAGTTCTGGAATCTGAGAGAAGGCACAAATTTCCTTCCACCCAGCGGTCCCCCATGTCTCCCGATAAAAATGATGCCTCACTTGTGTGGGTAGGCCTAGCGCCCATGACAGGAAATGCCCCAAAACACAACGTGGACACATCCCATTTTTTGAAAGAAAACAGAGGTCTTTTTTACAGAGTGCCTACCTGTAGATTTTGGCCTCTAGCTTAGCCGGCAACTAGGGAAACCTACCAAACCTGTGCATTTTTGAAAACTAGAGACCTAGGGGAATCTAAGATGGCGTGACTTGTGGGGCTCTGACCAGGTTCTGTTACCCAGAATCCTTTGCAAACGTCAAAATTTGGCAAAAAAAACACGTTTTCCTCACATTTCGGTGACAGAAAGTTCTGGAATCTGAGAGGAGCCACAAATTTCCTTCCACCCAGCGTTCCCCCAAGTCTCCCGATAAAAATTATACCTCACTTGTGTGGGTAGGCCTAGCACCCGTGACAGGAAACACCCCAAAACACCACGTGGACACATCACATTTTTTTAAAGATTACAGAGGTGTTTTTTGCAAAGTGCTTACCTGTAGATTTTGGCCTCTAGCTCAGCCGGCACCTAGGGAAACCTACCAAACCTGTGCATTTGTTAAAACTAAAGACCTAAGGGAATGCAAGATGGGGTGACTTGTGGGGCTCTGACCAGGTTCTGTTACTCAGAATCCTTTGCAAACCTCAAAATGAGGCTAAAAAAAACAGTTTTCCTCACATTTCGGTGACAGAAAGTTCTGGAATCTGAGAGGAGCCACAAATTTCCTTCCACCCAGCGTTCCCCCAAGACTCCAGATAAAAATGACACCTCACTTGTGTGGGTAGGCCTAGCACCCGTGACAGGAAACACCCCAAAACACAACGTGGACACATCACATTTTTTTAAAGAAAACAGAGGTGTTTTTTGCAAAGTGCCTATTTGTAGATTTTGGCCTCTAGCTCAGCCGGCACCTAGGGAAACCTACCAAACCTGTGCATTTTTGAAAACTAGAGACCTAGGGGAATCCAAGATGTGGGACTTGTGGGGCTCTGACCAGGTTCTGTTACCCAGGATCCTTTGCAAACCTCAAAATTTGGCTAAAAAAACACGTTTTCCTCACATTTCTGTGACAGAAAGTTCTGGAATCTGAGAGGAGCCACAAATTTCCTTCCACCCAGCGTTCCCTCATATCTCCTGATAAAAATGATACCTCACTTGTGTGGGTAGGCCTGGCGCCCGTGACAGGAAATGCCACAAAACACAACGTGGACACATCACATTTTTTGAAAGAAAACAGAGGTGTTTTTTGCAAAGTGCCTACCTGTAGATTTTGGCCTCTAGCTCAGCCGGCACCTAGGGAAACCTACCAAACCTGTGCATTTTTTAAAACTAGAGACCTAGGGGAATCCAAGATGGGGTGACTTGTGGGGCTCTGACCAGGTTCTGTTACCCAGAATCCTTTGCAAACCTCAAAATCTGGCTAAAAAAAACAAATTTTCCTCACATTTCGGTGACAGAAAGTTCTGGAATCTGAGAGGAGGCACAAATTTCCTTCCACCCAGCGGTCCCCCATGTCTCCCGATAAAAATGATATCTCACTTGTGTGGGTAGGCCTAGCGCCCATGACAGGAAATGCCCCAAAACACAACGTGGACACATCCCATTTTTTGAAAGAAAACAGAAGTCTTTTTTACAGAGTGCCTACCTGTAGATTTTGGCCTCTAGCTCAGCCGGCAACTAGGGAAACCTACCAAACCTGTGCATTTTTGAAAACTAGAGACCTAGGGGAATCTAAGATGGGGTGACTTGTGGGGCTCTGACCAGGTTCTGTTGCCCAGAATCCTTTGCAAATGTCAAAATTTGGCTAGAAAAACACGTTTTCCTCACATTTCGGTGACAGAAAGTTCTGGAATCTGAGAGGAGCCACAAATTTCCTTCCACCCAGCGTTCCCCCAAGTCTCCCGATAAAAATGATACCTCACTTCTGTGGGTAGGCCTAGCGCCCGTGACAGGAAACACCCCAAAACACAACGTGGACACATCACATTTTTTTAAAGAAAACAGAGGTGTTTTTTGCAAAGTGCCTATCTGTAGATTTTGGCCTCTAGCTCAGCCGGCACCTAGGGAAACATACCAAACCTGTGCATTTTTGAAAACTAGAGACCTAGGGGAATCCAAGATGGGGTGACTTGTGGGGCTCTGACCAGGTTCTGTTACCCAGAATCCTTTGCAAACCTCAAAATTTGGCTAAAAAAACACGTTTTCCTCACATTTCGGTGACAGAAAGTTCTGCAATCTGAGAGGAGCCACAAATTTCCTTCCACCCAGCGTTCCCCCAAGTCTCCCGATAAAAATGATACCTCACTTGTGTGGGTAGGCCTAGCGCCCCCGTTACAGGAAATGCCCCAAAACACAAGGTGGACACATCACATTTTTTGAAAGAAAACAGAGGTGTTTTTTGCAAAGTTCCTCCCTGTAGATTTTGGCCTCTATCTCAGCTGGCACCTAAGGAAACCTACCAAAGCTGTGCATTTTTTACAACTAGAGACCTAGGGGAATCCAAGATGGGATGACTTGTGGGGCTCTGACCAGGTTCTGTTACCCAGAATCCTTTGCAAACCTCAAAATCTGGCTAAAAAAACACGTTTTTCTCACATTTCGGTGACAGAAAGTTCTGGAATCTGAGAAGAGCCACAAATTTCCTTCCACCCAGCGTTCCCCCATATCTCCCGATAAAAATGATACCTCACTTGTGTGGGTAGGCCTGGCGCCCATGACAGGAAATACCACAAAACACAACGTGGACACATCACATTTTTTGAAAGAAAACAGAGGTCTTTTTTGCAAAGTGCCTACCTGTAGATTTTGGCCTCTAGCTCAGCCGGCACCAAGGGAAACCTACCAAACCTGTGCATTTTTTAAAACTAGAGACCTAGGGGAATCCAAGATGGGGTGACTTGTGGGGCTCTGACCAGGTTCTGTTACCCAGAATACTTTGCAAACCTCAAAATCTGGCTAAAAAAACACATTTTCCTCACATTTCGGTGACACAAAGTTCTGGAATCTGAGAGGAGGCACAAATTTCCTTCCACCCAGCGGTCCCCCATGTCTCCCGATAAAAATGATACCTCACTTGTGTGGGTAGGCCTGGCGTCTATGACAGGAAATGCCCCAAAACACAACGTGGACACATCCCATTTTTTAAAAGAAAATAGAGGTCTTTTTTACAAAGTGCCTACCTGTAGATTTTGGCCTCTAGCTCAGCCGGCAACTAGGGAAACCTACCAAACCCGTGCATTTTTGAAAACTAGAGACCTAGGGGAATCTAAGATGGGGTGACTTGTGGGGCTCTGACCAGGGTCTGTTACCCAGAATCCTTTGCAAACCTCAAAATCTGGCTAAAAAAAAACAAATTTTCCTCACATTTCGGTGACAGAAAGTTCTGGAATCTGAGAGGAGGCACAAATTTCCTTCCTCCCAGCGGTCCCCCATGTCTCCCGATAAAAATGATATCTCACTTGTGTGGGTAGGCCTAGCGCCCATGACAGGAAATGCCCCAAAACACAACGTGGACACATCCCATTTTTTGAAAGAAAACAGAAGTCTTTTTTATAGAGTGCCTACCTGTAGATTTTGGCCTCTAGCTCAGCCGGCAACTAGGGAAACCTACCAAACCTGTGCATTTTTGAAAACTAGAGACCTAGGGGAATCTAAGATGGGGTGACTTGTGGGGCTCTGACCAGGTTCTGTTGCCCAGAATCCTTTGCAAACGTCAAAATTTGGCTAGAAAAACACATTTTCCTCACATTTCGGTGACAGAAAGTTCTGGAATCTGAGAGGAGCCACAAATTTCCTTCCACCCAGCGTTCCCCCAAGTCTCCCGATAAAAATGATACCTCACTTCTGTGGGTAGGCCTAGCGCCCGTGACAGGAAACACCCCAAAACACAACGTGGACACATCACATTTTTTTAAAGAAAACAGAGGTGTTTTTTGCAAAGTGCCTATCTGTAGATTTTGGCCTCTAGCTCAGCCGGCACCTAGGGAAACATACCAAACCTGTGCATTTTTGAAAACTAGAGACCTAGGGGAATCCAAGATGGGGTGACTTGTGGGGCTCTGACCAGGTTCTGTTACCCAGAATCCTTTGCAAACCTCAACATTTGGCTAAAAAAACACGTTTTCCTCACATTTCGGTGACAGAAAGTTCTGCAATCTGAGAGGAGCCACAAATTTCCTTCCACCCAGCGTTCCCCCAAGTCTCCCGATAAAAATGATACCTCACTTGTGTGGGTAGGCCTAGCGCCCCCGTTACAGGAAATGCCCCAAAACACAAGGTGGACACATCACATTTTTTGAAAGAAAACAGAGGTGTTTTTTGCAAAGTTCCTCCCTGTAGATTTTGGCCTCTATCTCAGCTGGCACCTAAGGAAACCTACCAAAGCTGTGCATTTTTTACAACTAGAGACGTAGGGGAATCCAAGATGGGATGACTTGTGGGGCTCTGACCAGGTTCTGTTACCCAGAATCCTTTGCAAACCTCAAAATCTGGCTAAAAAAACACGTTTTTCTCACATTTCGGTGACAGAAAGTTCTGGAATCTGAGAAGAGCCACAAATTTCCTTCCACCCAGCGTTCCCCCATATCTCCCGATAAAAATGATACCTCACTTGTGTGGGTAGGCCTGGCGCCCATGACAGGAAATACCACAAAACACAACGTGGACACATCACATTTTTTGAAAGAAAACAGAGGTCTTTTTTGCAAAGTGCCTACCTGTAGATTTTGGCCTCTAGCTCAGCCGGCACCAAGGGAAACCTACCAAACCTGTGCATTTTTTAAAACTAGAGACCTAGGGGAATCCAAGATGGGGTGACTTGTGGGGCTCTGACCAGGTTCTGTTACCCAGAATCCTTTGCAAACCTCAAAATCTGGCTAAAAAAACACATTTTCCTCACATTTCGGTGACACAAAGTTCTGGAATCTGAGAGGAGGCACAAATTTCCTTCCACCCAGCGGTCCCCCATGTCTCCCGATAAAAATGATACCTCACTTGTGTGGATAGGCCTGGCGTCTATGACAGGAAATGCCCCAAAACACAACGTGGACACATCCCATTTTTTGAAAGAAAACAGAAGTCTTTTTTACAGAGTGCCTACCTGTAGATTTTGGCCTCTAGCTCAGCCGGCAACTAGGGAAACCTACCAAACCTGTGCATTTTTTAAAACTAGAGACCTAGGGGAATCTAAGATGGGGTGACTTGTGGGGCTCTGACCAGGTTCTGTTGCCCAGAATCCTTTGCAAACGTCAAAATTTGGCTAGAAAAACACGTTTTCCTCACATTTCGGTGACAGAAAGTTCTGGAATCTGAGAGGAGCCACAAATTTCCTTCCACCCAGCGTTCCCCCAAGTCTCCCGATAAAAATGATACCTCACTTCTGTGGGTAGGCCTAGCGCCCGTGACAGGAAACACCCCAAAACACAACGTGGACACATCACATTTTTTTAAAGAAAACAGAGGTGTTTTTTGCAAAGTGCCTATCTGTAGATTTTGGCCTCTAGCTCAGCCGGCACCTAGGGAAACATACCAAACCTGTGCATTTTTGAAAACTAGAGACCTAGGGGAATCCAAGATGGGGTGACTTGTGGGGCTCTGACCAGGTTCTGTTACCCAGAATCCTTTGCAAACCTCAAAATTTGGCTAAAAAAACACGTTTTCCTCACATTTCGGTGACAGAAAGTTCTGCAATCTGAGAGGAGCCACAAATTTCCTTCCACCCAGCGTTCCCCCAAGTCTCCCGATAAAAATGATACCTCACTTGTGTGGGTAGGCCTAGCGCCCCCGTTACAGGAAATGCCCCAAAACACAAGGTGGACACATCACATTTTTTGAAAGAAAACAGAGGTGTTTTTTGCAAAGTTCCTCCCTGTAGATTTTGGCCTCTATCTCAGCTGGCACCTAAGGAAACCTACCAAAGCTGTGCATTTTTTACAACTACAGGGAGTGCAGAATTATTAGGCAAATGAGTATTTTGACCACATCATCCTCTTTATGCATGTTGTCTTACTCCAAGCTGTATAGGCTCGAAAGCCTACTACCAATTAAGCATATTAGGTGATGTGCATCTGTGTAATGAGAAGGGGTGTGGTCTAATGACATCAACACCCTATATCAGGTGAGCATAATTATTAGGCAACTTCCTTTCCTTTGGCAAAATGGGTCAAAAGAAGGACTTGACAGGCTCAGAAAAGTCAAAAATAGTGAGATATCTTGCAGAGGGATGCAGCACTCTTAAAATTGCAAAGCTTCTGAAGCGTGATCATCGAACAATCAAGCGTTTCATTCAAAATAGTCAACAGGGTCGCAAGAAGCGTGTGGAAAAACCAAGGCGCAAAATAACTGCCCATGAACTGAGAAAAGTCAAGCGTGCAGCTGCCACGATGCCACTTGCCACCAGTTTGGCCATATTTCAGAGCTGCAACATCACTGGAGTGCCCAAAAGCACAAGGTGTGCAATACTCAGAGACATGGCCAAGGTAAGAAAGGCTGAAAGACGACCACCACTGAACAAGACACACAAGCTGAAACGTCAAGACTGGGCCAAGAAATATCTCAAGACTGATTTTTCTAAGGTTTTATGGACTGATGAAATGAGAGTGAGTCTTGATGGGCCAGATGGATGGGCCCGTGGCTGGATTGGTAAAGGGCAGAGAGCTCCAGTCCGACTCAGACGCCAGCAAGGTGGAGGTGGAGTACTGGTTTGGGCTGGTATCATCAAAGATGAGCTTGTGGGGCCTTTTCGGGTTGAGGATGGAGTCAAGCTCAACTCCCAGTCCTACTGCCAGTTCCTGGAAGACACCTTCTTCAAGCAGTGGTACAGGAAGAAGTCTGCATCCTTCAAGAAAAACATGGTTTTCATGCAGGACAATGCTCCATCACACGCGTCCAAGTACTCCACAGCGTGGCTGGCAAGAAAGGGTACAAAAGAAGGAAATCTAATGACATGGCCTCCTTGTTCACCTGATCTGAACCCCATTGAGAACCTGTGGTCCATCATCAAATGTGAGATTTACAAGGAGGGAAAACAGTACACCTCTCTGAACAGTGTCTGGGAGGCTGTGGTTGCTGCTGCACGCAATGTTGATGGTGAACAGATCAAAACACTGACAGAATCCATGGATGGCAGGCTTTTGAGTGTCCTTGCAAAGAAAGGTGGCTATATTGGTCACTGATTTGTTTTTGTTTTGTTTTTGAATGTCAGAAATGTATATTTGTGAATGTTGAGATGTTATATTGGTTTCACTGGTAATAATAAATAATTGAAATGGGTATATATTTTTTTTTGTTAAGTTGCCTAATAATTATGCACAGTAATAGTCACCTGCACACACAGATATCCCTCTAGCATAGCTAAAACTAAAAACAAACTAAAAACTACTTCCAAAAATATTCAGCTTTGATATTAATTAGTTTTTTGGGTTCATTGAGAACATGGTTGTTGTTCAATAATAAAATTAATCCTCAAAAATACAACTTGCCTAATAATTCTGCACTCCCTGTAGAGACCTAGGGGAATCCAAGATGGGATGACTTGTGGGGCTCTGACCAGGTTCTGTTACCCAGAATCCTTTGCAAACCTCAAAATCTGGCTAAAAAAACATGTTTTTCTCACATTTCGGTGACAGAAAGTTCTGGAATCTGAGAAGAGCCACAAATTTCCTTCCACCCAGCGTTCCCCCATATCTCCCGATAAAAATGATACCTCACTTGTGTGGGTAGGCCTGGCGCCCATGACAGGAAATACCACAAAACACAACGTGGACACATCACATTTTTTGAAAGAAAACAGAGGTCTTTTTTGCAAAGTGCCTACCTGTAGATTTTGGCCTCTAGCTCAGCCGGCACCAAGGGAAACCTACCAAACCTGTGCATTTTTTAAAACTAGAGACCTAGGGGAATCCAAGATGGGGTGACTTGTGGGGCTCTGACCAGGTTCTGTTACCCAGAATCCTTTGCAAACCTCAAAATCTGGCTAAAAAAACACGTTTTCCTCACATTTCGGTGACAGAAAGTTCTGGAATCTGAGAGGAGCCACAAATTTCCTTCCACCCAGCGTTCCCCCAAGTCTCCAGATAAAAATGATACCTCACTTGTGTGGGTAGGCCTAGCGCCCGTGACAGGAAACGCCCCAAAACACAACGTGGACACATCACATTTTTTTAAAGAAAATAGAGGTGTTTTTTGCAAAGTGCCTAAGCGTAGATTTTGTCCTCTAGCTCAGCCAGCACCTAGGGAAACCTACCAAACCTGTGCATTTTTTAAAACTAGAGACCTAGGGGAATCCAAGATGGGGTGACTTGTGGGGCTCTGACCAGGTTCTGTTACCCAGAATACTTTGCAAACCTCAAAATCTGGCTAAAAAAACACATTTTCCTCACATTTCGGTGACAGAAAGTTCTGGAATCTGAGAGGAGGCACAAATTTCCTTCCACCCAGCGGTCCCCCATGTCTCCCGATAAAAATGATACCTCACTTGTGTGGGTAGGCCTGGCGTCTATGACAGGAAATGCCCCAAAACACAACGTGGACACATCCCATTTTTTAAAAGAAAATAGAGGTCTTTTTTACAAAGTGCCTACCTGTAGATTTTGGCATCTAGCTCAGCCGGCAACTAGGGAAACCTACCAAACCCGTGCATTTTTTAAAACTAGAGACCTAGGGGAATCTAAGATGGGGTGACTTGTGGGGCTCTGACCAGGTTCTGTTACCCAGAATCCTATGCAAACGTCAAAATTTGGCTAAAAAAACACGTTTTCCTCACATTTCGGTGACAGAAAGTTCTGGAATCTGAGAGGAGCCACAAATTGCCTTCCACCCAGCGTTACCCCAAGTCTCCCGATAAAAATGATACCTCACTTGTGTGGGTAGGCCTAGCGCCCCTGACAGGAAACACCCCAAAACACAATGTGGACACATCACATTTTTTAAAAGAAAACAGAGGTGTTTTTTGCAAAGTGCCTATCTGTAGATTTTGGCCTCTAGCTCAGCCGGCAACTAGGGAAACCTACCAAACCTGTGCATTTTTTAAAACTAGAGACCTAGGGGAATCTAAGATGGGGTGACTTGTGGGGCTCTGACCAGGTTCTGTTACCCAGAATCCTTTGCAAACGTCAAAATTTGGCTAAAAAAACACGTTTTCCTCACATTTCGGTGACAGAAAGTTCTGGAATCTGAGAGGAGCCACAAATTTCCTTCCTCCCAGCGTTCCCCCAAGTCTCCCGATAAAAATGATACCTCACTTGTGTGGGTAGGCCTAGCACCCGTGACAGGAAACACCCCAAAACACAACGTGGACACATCACATTTTTTTAAAGAAAACAGAGGTGTTTTTTGCAAAGTGCTTACCTGTAGATTTTGGCCTCTAGCTCAGCCGGCACCTAGGGAAACCTACCAAACCTGTGCATTTTTTAAAACTAGAGACCTAAGGGAATCCAAGATGGGGTGACTTGTGGGGCTCTGACCAGGTTCTGTTACTCAGAATCCTTTGCAAACCTCAAAATCTGGCTAAAAAAACATGTTTTTCTCACATTTCGGTGACAGAAAGTTCTGGAATCTGAGAAGAGCCACAAATTTCCTTCCACCCAGCGTTCCCCCATATCTCCCGATAAAAATGATACCTCACTTGTGTGGGTAGGCCTGGCGCCCATGACAGGAAATACCACAAAACACAACGTGGACACATCACATTTTTTGAAAGAAAACAGAGGTCTTTTTTGCAAAGTGCCTACCTGTAGATTTTGGCCTCTAGCTCAGCCGGCACCAAGGGAAACCTACCAAACCTGTGCATTTTTTAAAACTAGAGACCTAGGGGAATCCAAGATGGGGTGACTTGTGGGGCTCTGACCAGGTTCTGTTACCCAGAATCCTTTGCAAACCTCAAAATCTGGCTAAAAAAACACATTTTCCTCACATTTCGGTGACAGAAAGTTCTGGAATCTGAGAGGAGCCACAAATTTCCTTCCACCCAGCGTTCCCCCAAGTCTCCAGATAAAAATGATACCTCACTTGTGTGGGTAGGCCTAGCGCCCGTGACAGGAAACGCCCCAAAACACAACGTGGACACATCACATTTTTTTAAAGAAAATAGAGGTGTTTTTTGCAAAGTGCCTAAGCGTAGATTTTGTCCTCTAGCTCAGCCAGCACCTAGGGAAACCTACCAAACCTGTGCATTTTTTAAAACTAGAGACCTAGGGGAATCCAAGATGGGGTGACTTGTGGGGCTCTGACCAGGTTCTGTTACCCAGAATACTTTGCAAACCTCAAAATCTGGCTAAAAAAACACATTTTCCTCACATTTCGGTGACAGAAAGTTCTGGAATCTGAGAGGAGGCACAAATTTCCTTCCACCCAGCGGTCCCCCATGTCTCCCGATAAAAATGATACCTCACTTGTGTGGGTAGGCCTGGCGTCTATGACAGGAAATGCCCCAAAACACAACGTGGACACATCCCATTTTTTAAAAGAAAATAGAGGTCTTTTTTACAAAGTGCCTACCTGTAGATTTTGGCATCTAGCTCAGCCGGCAACTAGGGAAACCTACCAAACCCGTGCATTTTTTAAAACTAGAGACGTAGGGGAATCTAAGATGGGGTGACTTGTGGGGCTCTGACCAGGTTCTGTTACCCAGAATCCTATGCAAACGTCAAAATTTGGCTAAAAAAACACGTTTTCCTCACATTTCGGTGACAGAAAGTTCTGGAATCTGAGAGGAGCCACAAATTGCCTTCCACCCAGCGTTACCCCAAGTCTCCCGATAAAAATGATACCTCACTTGTGTGGGTAGGCCTAGCGCCCCTGACAGGAAACACCCCAAAACACAATGTGGACACATCACATTTTTTAAAAGAAAACAGAGGTGTTTTTTGCAAAGTGCCTATCTGTAGATTTTGGCCTCTAGCTCAGCCGGCAACTAGGGAAACCTACCAAACCTGTGCATTTTTTAAAACTAGAGACCTAGGGGAATCTAAGATGGGGTGACTTGTGGGGCTCTGACCAGGTTCTGTTACCCAGAATCCTTTGCAAACCTCAAAATCTGGCTAAAAAAACATGTTTTTCTCACATTTCGGTGACAGAAAGTTCTGGAATCTGAGAAGAGCCACAAATTTCCTTCCACCCAGCGTTCCCCCATATCTCCCGATAAAAATGATACCTCACTTGTGTGGGTAGGCCTGGCGCCCATGACAGGAAATACCACAAAACACAACGTGGACACATCACATTTTTTGAAAGAAAACAGAGGTCTTTTTTGCAAAGTGCCTACCTGTAGATTTTGGCCTCTAGCTCAGCCGGCACCAAGGGAAACCTACCAAACCTGTGCATTTTTTAAAACTAGAGACCTAGGGGAATCCAAGATGGGGTGACTTGTGGGGCTCTGACCAGGTTCTGTTACCCAGAATCCTTTGCAAACCTCAAAATCTGGCTAAAAAAACACGTTTTCCTCACATTTCGGTGACAGAAAGTTCTGGAATCTGAGAGGAGCCACAAATTTCCTTCCACCCAGCGTTCCCCCAAGTCTCCAGATAAAAATGATACCTCACTTGTGTGGGTAGGCCTAGCGCCCGTGACAGGAAACGCCCCAAAACACAACGTGGACACATCACATTTTTTTAAAGAAAATAGAGGTGTTTTTTGCAAAGTGCCTAAGCGTAGATTTTGTCCTCTAGCTCAGCCAGCACCTAGGGAAACCTACCAAACCTGTGCATTTTTTAAAACTAGAGACCTAGGGGAATCCAAGATGGGGTGACTTGTGGGGCTCTGACCAGGTTCTGTTACCCAGAATACTTTGCAAACCTCAAAATCTGGCTAAAAAAACACATTTTCCTCACATTTCGGTGACAGAAAGTTCTGGAATCTGAGAGGAGGCACAAATTTCCTTCCACCCAGCGGTCCCCCATGTCTCCCGATAAAAATGATACCTCACTTGTGTGGGTAGGCCTGGCGTCTATGACAGGAAATGCCCCAAAACACAACGTGGACACATCCCATTTTTTAAAAGAAAATAGAGGTCTTTTTTACAAAGTGCCTACCTGTAGATTTTGGCATCTAGCTCAGCCGGCAACTAGGGAAACCTACCAAACCCGTGCATTTTTTAAAACTAGAGACCTAGGGGAATCTAAGATGGGGTGACTTGTGGGGCTCTGACCAGGTTCTGTTACCCAGAATCCTATGCAAACGTCAAAATTTGGCTAAAAAAACACGTTTTCCTCACATTTCGGTGACAGAAAGTTCTGGAATCTGAGAGGAGCCACAAATTGCCTTCCACCCAGCGTTACCCCAAGTCTCCCGATAAAAATGATACCTCACTTGTGTGGGTAGGCCTAGCGCCCCTGACAGGAAACACCCCAAAACACAATGTGGACACATCACATTTTTTAAAAGAAAACAGAGGTGTTTTTTGCAAAGTGCCTATCTGTAGATTTTGGCCTCTAGCTCAGCCGGCAACTAGGGAAACCTACCAAACCTGTGCATTTTTTAAAACTAGAGACCTAGGGGAATCTAAGATGGGGTGACTTGTGGGGCTCTGACCAGGTTCTGTTACCCAGAATCCTTTGCAAACGTCAAAATTTGGCTAAAAAAACACGTTTTCCTCACATTTCGGTGACAGAAAGTTCTGGAATCTGAGAGGAGCCACAAATTTCCTTCCTCCCAGCGTTCCCCCAAGTCTCCCGATAAAAATGATACCTCACTTGTGTGGGTAGGCCTAGCACCCGTGACAGGAAACACCCCAAAACACAACGTGGACACATCACATTTTTTTAAAGAAAACAGAGGTGTTTTTTGCAAAGTGCTTACCTGTAGATTTTGGCCTCTAGCTCAGCCGGCACCTAGGGAAACCTACCAAACCTGTGCATTTTTTAAAACTAGAGACCTAAGGGAATCCAAGATGGGGTGACTTGTGGGGCTCTGACCAGGTTCTGTTACTCAGAATCCTTTGCAAACCTCAAAATCTGGCTAAAAAAACATGTTTTTCTCACATTTCGGTGACAGAAAGTTCTGGAATCTGAGAAGAGCCACAAATTTCCTTCCACCCAGCGTTCCCCCATATCTCCCGATAAAAATGATACCTCACTTGTGTGGGTAGGCCTGGCGCCCATGACAGGAAATACCACAAAACACAACGTGGACACATCACATTTTTTGAAAGAAAACAGAGGTCTTTTTTGCAAAGTGCCTACCTGTAGATTTTGGCCTCTAGCTCAGCCGGCACCAAGGGAAACCTACCAAACCTGTGCATTTTTTAAAACTAGAGACCTAGGGGAATCCAAGATGGGGTGACTTGTGGGGCTCTGACCAGGTTCTGTTACCCAGAATCCTTTGCAAACCTCAAAATCTGGCTAAAAAAAACACATTTTCCTCACATTTCGGTGACAGAAAGTTCTGGAATCTGAGAGGAGCCACAAATTTCCTTCCACCCAGCGTTCCCCCAAGTCTCCAGATAAAAATGATACCTCACTTGTGTGGGTAGGCCTAGCGCCCGTGACAGGAAACGCCCCAAAACACAACGTGGACACATCACATTTTTTTAAAGAAAATAGAGGTGTTTTTTGCAAAGTGCCTAAGCGTAGATTTTGTCCTCTAGCTCAGCCAGCACCTAGGGAAACCTACCAAACCTGTGCATTTTTTAAAACTAGAGACCTAGGGGAATCCAAGATGGGGTGACTTGTGGGGCTCTGACCAGGTTCTGTTACCCAGAATACTTTGCAAACCTCAAAATCTGGCTAAAAAAACACATTTTCCTCACATTTCGGTGACAGAAAGTTCTGGAATCTGAGAGGAGGCACAAATTTCCTTCCACCCAGCGGTCCCCCATGTCTCCCGATAAAAATGATACCTCACTTGTGTGGGTAGGCCTGGCGTCTATGACAGGAAATGCCCCAAAACACAACGTGGACACATCCCATTTTTTAAAAGAAAATAGAGGTCTTTTTTACAAAGTGCCTACCTGTAGATTTTGGCATCTAGCTCAGCCGGCAACTAGGGAAACCTACCAAACCCGTGCATTTTTTAAAACTAGAGACGTAGGGGAATCTAAGATGGGGTGACTTGTGGGGCTCTGACCAGGTTCTGTTACCCAGAATCCTATGCAAACGTCAAAATTTGGCTAAAAAAACACGTTTTCCTCACATTTCGGTGACAGAAAGTTCTGGAATCTGAGAGGAGCCACAAATTGCCTTCCACCCAGCGTTACCCCAAGTCTCCCGATAAAAATGATACCTCACTTGTGTGGGTAGGCCTAGCGCCCCTGACAGGAAACACCCCAAAACACAATGTGGACACATCACATTTTTTAAAAGAAAACAGAGGTGTTTTTTGCAAAGTGCCTATCTGTAGATTTTGGCCTCTAGCTCAGCCGGCAACTAGGGAAACCTACCAAACCTGTGCATTTTTTAAAACTAGAGACCTAGGGGAATCTAAGATGGGGTGACTTGTGGGGCTCTGACCAGGTTCTGTTACCCAGAATCCTTTGCAAACGTCAGTATTTGGCTAAAAAAACACGTTTTCCTCACATTTCGGTGACAGAAAGTTCTGGAATCTGAGAGGAGCCACAAATTTCCTTCCTCCCAGCGTTCCCCCAAGTCTCCCGATAAAAATGATACCTAACTTGTGTGGGTAGGCCTAGCACCCGTGACAGGAAACACCCCAAAACACAACGTGGACACATCACATTTTTTTAAAGAAAACAGAGGTGTTTTTTGCAAAGTGCTTACCTGTAGATTTTGGCCTCTAGCTCAGCCGGCACCTAGGGAAACCTACCAAACCTGTGCATTTTTTAAAACTAGAGACCTAAGGGAATCCAAGATGGGGTGACTTGTGGGGCTCTGACCAGGTTCTGTTACTCAGAATCCTTTGCAAACCTCAAAATGTGGCTAACAAAACAAGTTTTCCTCACATTTCGGTGTCAGAAAGTTCTGGAATCTGAGAGGAGCCACAAATTTCCTTCCACCCAGCGTTCCCCCAAGTCTCCCGATAAAAATGATACCTCACTTGTGTGGGTAGGCCTAGCGCCCGTGACAGGAAACACCCCAAAACACAACGTGGACACATCACATTTTTTTAAAGAAAACAGACGTGTTTTTTGCAAAGTGCCTATCTGTAGATTTTGGCCTCTAGCTCAGCCGGCGCCTAGGGAAACATACCAAACCTGTGCATTTTTGAAAACTAGAGACCTAGGGGAATCCAAGATGGGGTGACTTGTGAGGCTCTGACCAGGTTCTGTTACCCAGAATCCTTTGCAAACCTCAAAATTTGCCTAAAAAAACACGTTTTCCTCACATTTCGGTGACAGAAAGTTCTGCAATCTGAGAGGAGCCACAAATTTCCTTCCACCCAGCGTTCCCCCAAGTCTCCCGATAAAAATGATACCTCACTTGTGTGGGTAGGCCTAGCGCCCCCGTGACAGGAAATGCCCCAAAACACAACGTGGACACATCACATTTTTTGAAAGAAAACAGAGGTGTTTTTTGCAAAGTGCCTCCCTGTAGATTTTGGCCTCTAGCTCAGCCGGCACCTAGGGAAACCTACCAAACCTGTGCATTTTTTAAAACTAGAGACCTAAGGGAATCCAAGATGGGGTGACTTGTGGGGCTCTGACCAGGTTCTGTTACCCAGAATCCTATGCAAACGTCAAAATTTGGCTAAAAAAACACGTTTTCCTCACATTTCGGTGACAGAAAGTTCTGGAATCTGAGAGGAGCCACAAATTTCCTTCCACCCAGCGTTACCCCAAGTCTCCCGATAAAAATGATACCTCACTTGTGTGGGTAGGCCTAGAGCCCGTGACAGGAAACACCCCAAAACACAACGTGGACACATCACATTTTTTTAAAGAAAACAGAGGTGTTTTTTGCAAAGTGCCTATCTGTAGATTTTGGCCTCTAGCTCAGCCGGCACCTAGGGAAACCTACCAAACCTGTGCATTTTGGAAACTAGAGACCTAGGGGAATCCAAGATGGGGTGACTTGTGGGGCTCTGACCAGGTTCTGTTACCCAGAATCCTTTGCAAACCTCAACATTTGGCTAAAAATACACGTTTTCCTCACATTTCGGTGACAGAAAGTTCAGGAATCTGAGAGGAGCCACAAATTTCCTTCCACCCAGCGTTCCCCCAAGTCTCCAGATAAAAATGATACCTCACTTGTGTGGGTAGGCCTAGCGCCCGTGACAGGAAACGCCCCAAAACACAACGTGGACACATCACATTTTTTAAAAGAAAATAGAGGTGTTTTTTGCAAAGTGCCTAAGCGTAGATTTTGTCCTCTAGCTCAGCCAGCACCTAGGGAAACCTACCAAACCTGTGCATTTTTTAAAACTAGAGACCTAGGGGAATCCAAGATGGGGTGACTTGTGGGGCTCTGACCAGGTTCTGTTACCCAGAATACTTTGCAAACCTCAAAATCTGGCTAAAAAAACACATTTTCCTCACATTTCGGTGACAGAAAGTTCTGGAATCTGAGAGGAGGCACAAATTTCCTTCCACCCAGCGGTCCCCCATGTCTCCCGATAAAAATGATACCTCACTTGTGTGGGTAGGCCTGGCGTCTATGACAGGAAATGCCCCAAAACACAACGTGGACACATCCCATTTTTTAAAAGAAAATAGAGGTCTTTTTTACAAAGTGCCTACCTGTAGATTTTGGCCTCTAGCTCAGCCGGCAACTAGGGAAACCTACCAAACCCGTGCATTTTTTAAAACTAGAGACCTAGGGGAATCTAAGATGGGGTGACTTGTGGGGCTCTGACCAGGTTCTGTTACCCAGAATCCTATGCAAACGTCAAAATTTGGCTAAAAAAACACGTTTTCCTCACATTTCGGTGACAGAAAGTTCTGGAATCTGAGAGGAGCCACAAATTTCCTTCCACCCAGCGTTACCCCAAGTCTCCCGATAAAAATGATACCTCACTTGTGTGGGTAGGCCTAGCGCCCGTGACAGGAAACACCCCAAAACACAATGTGGACACATCACATTTTTTAAAAGAAAACAGAGGTGTTTTTTGCAAAGTGCCTATCTGTAGATTTTGGCCTCTAGCTCAGCCGGCAACTAGGGAAACCTACCAAACCTGTGCATTTTTGAAAACTAGAGACCTAGGGGAATCTAAGATGGGGTGACTTGTGGGGCTCTGACCAGGTTCTGTTACCCAGAATCCTTTGCAAACGTCAAAATTTGGCTAAAAAAACACGTTTTCCTCACATTTCGGTGACAGAAAGTTCTGGAATCTGAGAGGAGCCACAAATTTCCTTCCTCCCAGCGTTCCCCCAAGTCTCCCGATAAAAATGATACCTCACTTGTGTGGGTAGGCCTAGCACCCGTGACAGGAAACACCCCAAAACACAACGTGGACACATCACATTTTTTTAAAGAAAACAGAGGTGTTTTTTGCAAAGTGCTTACCTGTAGATTTTGGCCTCTAGCTCAGCCGGCACCTAGGGAAACCTACCAAACCTGTGCATTTTTTAAAACTAGAGACCTAAGGGAATCCAAGATGGGGTGACTTGTGGGGCTCTGACCAGGTTCTGTTACTCAGAATCCTTTGCAAACCTCAAAATGTGGCTAACAAAACAAGTTTTCCTCACATTTCGGTGTCAGAAAGTTCTGGAATCTGAGAGGAGCCACAAATTTCCTTCCACCCAGCGTTCCCCCAAGTCTCCCGATAAAAATGATACCTCACTTGTGTGGGTAGGCCTAGCGCCCGTGACAGGAAACACCCCAAAACACAACGTGGACACATCACATTTTTTTAAAGAAAACAGACGTGTTTTTTGCAAAGTGCCTATCTGTAGATTTTGGCCTCTAGCTCAGCCGGCACCTAGGGAAACATACCAAACCTGTGCATTTTTGAAAACTAGAGACCTAGGGGAATCCAAGATGGGGTGACTTGCGGGGCTCGGACCAGGTTCTGTTACCCAGAATCCTTTGCAAACCTCAAAATTTGGCTAAAAAAACACGTTTTCCTCACATTTCGGTGACAGAGAGTTCTGCAATCTGAGAGGAGCCACAAATTTCCTTCCACCCAGCGTTCCCCCAAGTCTCCCGATAAAAATGATACCTCACTTGTGTGGGTAGGCCTAGCGCCCCCGTGACAGGAAATGCCCCAAAACACAACGTGGACACATCACATTTTTTGAAAGAAAACAGAGGTGTTTTTTGCAAAGTGCCTCCCTGTAGATTTTGGCCTCTATCTCAGCTGGCACCTAAGGAAACCTACCAAAGCTGTGCATTTTTTACAACTAGAGACCTAGGGGAATCCAAGATGGGATGACTTGTGGGGCTCTGACCAGGTTCTGTTACCCAGAATCCTTTGCAAACCTCAAAATCTGGCTAAAAAAACACGTTTTTCTCACATTTCGGTGACAGAAAGTTCTGGAATCTGAGAGGAGCCACAAATTTCCTTCCACCCAGCGTTCCCCCATATCTCCCGATAAAAATGATACCTCACTTGTGTGGGTAGGCCTGGCGCCCGTGACAGGAAATGCCACAAAACACAACGTGGACACATCACATTTTTTGAAAGAAAACAGAGGTCTTTTTTGCAAAGTGCCTACCTGTAGATTTTGGCCTCTAGCTCAGCCGGCACCAAGGGAAACGTACCAAACCTGTGCATTTTTTAAAACTAGAGACCTAGGGGAATCCAAGATGGGGTGACTTGTGGGGCTCTGACCAGGTTCTGTTACCCAGAATCCTTTGCAAACCTCAAAATCTGGCTAAAAAAACACATTTTCCTCACATTTCGGTGACAGAAAGTTCTGGAATCTGAGAGGAGCCACAAATTTCCTTCCACCCAGCGTTCCCCCAAGTCTCCAGATAAAAATGATACCTCACTTGTGTGGGAAGGCCTGGCGTCTATGACAGGAAATGCCTCAAAACACAACGTGGACACATCCCATTTTTTAAAAGAAAATAGAGGTCTTTTTTACAAAGTGCCTACCTGTAGATTTTGGCCTCTATCTCAGCCGGCAACTAGGGAAACCTACCAAACCCGTGCATTTTGGAAAACTAGAGACTTAGGGGAATCTAAGATGGGGTGACTTGTGGGGCTCTGACCAGGTTCTGTTACCCACAATCCTATGCAAACGTCAAAATTTGGCTAAAAAAACACGTTTTCCTCACATTTCGGTGACAGAAAGTTCTGGAATCTGAGAGGAGCCACAAATTTCCTTCCACCCAGCGTTACCCCAAGTCTCCCGATAAAAATGATACCTCACTTGTGTGGGTAGGCCTAGCGCCCGTGACAGGAAACACCCCAAAACACAACGTGGACACATCACATTTTTTTAAAGAAAACAGAGGTGTTTTTTGCAAAGTGCCTATTTGTAGATTTTGGCCTCTAGCTCAGCCGGCACCTAGGGAAACCTACCAAACCTGTGCATTTTGGAAACTAGAGACCTAGGGGAATGCAAGATGGGGTGACTTGTGGGGCTCTGACCAGGTTCTGTTACCCAGAATCCTTTGCAAACCTCAAAATTTGGCTACTAAAACACATTTTCCTCACATTTCGGTGACAGAAAGTTCTGGAATCTGAGAGGAGCCACAAATTTCCTTCCACCCAGCGTTCCCCCATATCTCCCGATAAAAATGATACCTCACTTGTGTGGGTAGGCCTGGCGCCCGTGACAGGAAATGCCACAAAACACAACGTGGACACATCACATTTTCTGAAAGAAAACAGAGGTCTTTTTTGCAAAGTGCCTACCTGTAGATTTTGGCCTCTAGCTCAACCGGCACCTAGGGAAACCTACCAAACCTGTGCATTTTTGAAAACTAGAGACCTAGGGGAATCTAAGATGGGGTGACTTGTGGGGCTCTGACCAGGTTCTGTTACCCAGAATCCTTTGCAAACATCAAAATTTGGCAAAAAAAACACGTTTTTCTCACATTTCGGTGACAGAAAGTTCTGGAATCTGAGATGAGCAACAAATTTCCTTCCAACCAGCGTTCACCCAAGTCTCCCGATAAAAATGATACCTCATTTGTGTGGGTAGGCCTAGCGCCCGTGACAGGAAACACCCCAAAACACAACGTGGACACATCACATTTTTTTAAAGAAAACAGAGGTGTTTTTTGCAGAGTGCCTATCTGTAGATTTTGGCCTCTAGCTCAGCCGGCACCTAGGGTACCTACCAAACCTGTGCATTTTTGAAAACTAGAGACCTAGGGGAATCCAAGATGGGGTGACTTGTGGGGCTCTGACCAGGTTCTGTTACCCAGAATCCTTTGCAAACCTCAAAATTTGGCTACAAAAACACGTTTTCCTCACATTTCGGTGACAGAAAGTTCTGGAATCTGAGAGGAGCTACAAATTTCCTTCCACCCAGCGTTCCCCCAAGTCTCCAGATAAAAATGATACCTCACTTGTGTGGGTAGGCCTAGCGCCCGTGACAGGAAACGCCCCAAAACACAACGTGGACACATCACATTTTTTAAAAGAAAATAGAGGTGTTTTTTGCAAAGTGCCTAAGCGTAGATTTTGTCCTCTAGCTCAGCCAGCACCTAGGGAAACCTACCAAACCTGTGCATTTTTTAAAACTAGAGACCTAGGGGAATCCAAGATGGGGTGACTTGTGGGGCTCTGACCAGGTTCTGTTACCCAGAATACTTTGCAAACCTCAAAATCTGGCTAAAAAAACACATTTTCCTCACATTTCGGTGACAGAAAGTTCTGGAATCTGAGAGGAGGCACAAATTTCCTTCCACCCAGCGGTCCCCCATGTCTCCCGATAAAAATGATACCTCACTTGTGTGGGTAGGCCTGGCGTCTATGACAGGAAATGCCCCAAAACACAACGTGGACACATCCCATTTTTTAAAAGAAAATAGAGGTCTTTTTTACAAAGTGCCTACCTGTAGATTTTGGCCTCTAGCTCAGCCGGCAACTAGGGAAACCTACCAAACCCGTGCATTTTTTAAAACTAGAGACCTAGGGGAATCTAAGATGGGGTGACTTGTGGGGCTCTGACCAGGTTCTGTTACCCAGAATCCTATGCAAACGTCAAAATTTGGCTAAAAAAACACGTTTTCCTCACATTTCGGTGACAGAAAGTTCTGGAATCTGAGAGGAGCCACAAATTTCCTTCCACCCAGCGTTACCCCAAGTCTCCCGATAAAAATGATACCTCACTTGTGTGGGTAGGCCTAGCGCCCGTGACAGGAAACACCCCAAAACACAATGTGGACACATCACATTTTTTAAAAGAAAACAGAGGTGTTTTTTGCAAAGTGCCTATCTGTAGATTTTGGCCTCTAGCTCAGCCGGCAACTAGGGAAACCTACCAAACCTGTGCATTTTTGAAAACTAGAGACCTAGGGGAATCTAAGATGGGGTGACTTGTGGGGCTCTGACCAGGTTCTGTTACCCAGAATCCTTTGCAAACGTCAAAATTTGGCTAAAAAAACACGTTTTCCTCACATTTCGGTGACAGAAAGTTCTGGAATCTGAGAGGAGCCACAAATTTCCTTCCTCCCAGCGTTCCCCCAAGTCTCCCGATAAAAATGATACCTCACTTGTGTGGGTAGGCCTAGCACCCGTGACAGGAAACACCCCAAAACACAACGTGGACACATCACATTTTTTTAAAGAAAACAGAGGTGTTTTTTGCAAAGTGCTTACCTGTAGATTTTGGCCTCTAGCTCAGCCGGCACCTAGGGAAACCTACCAAACCTGTGCATTTTTTAAAACTAGAGACCTAAGGGAATCCAAGATGGGGTGACTTGTGGGGCTCTGACCAGGTTCTGTTACTCAGAATCCTTTGCAAACCTCAAAATGTGGCTAACAAAACAAGTTTTCCTCACATTTCGGTGTCAGAAAGTTCTGGAATCTGAGAGGAGCCACAAATTTCCTTCCACCCAGCGTTCCCCCAAGTCTCCCGATAAAAATGATACCTCACTTGTGTGGGTAGGCCTAGCGCCCGTGACAGGAAACACCCCAAAACACAACGTGGACACATCACATTTTTTTAAAGAAAACAGACGTGTTTTTTGCAAAGTGCCTATCTGTAGATTTTGGCCTCTAGCTCAGCCGGCACCTAGGGAAACATACCAAACCTGTGCATTTTTGAAAACTAGAGACCTAGGGGAATCCAAGATGGGGTGACTTGCGGGGCTCGGACCAGGTTCTGTTACCCAGAATCCTTTGCAAACCTCAAAATTTGGCTAAAAAAACACGTTTTCCTCACATTTCGGTGACAGAAAGTTCTGCAATCTGAGAGGAGCCACAAATTTCCTTCCACCCAGCGTTCCCCCAAGTCTCCCGATAAAAATGATACCTCACTTGTGTGGGTAGGCCTAGCGCCCCCGTGACAGGAAATGCCCCAAAACACAACGTGGACACATCACATTTTTTGAAAGAAAACAGAGGTGTTTTTTGCAAAGTGCCTCCCTGTAGATTTTGGCCTCTATCTCAGCTGGCACCTAAGGAAACCTACCAAAGCTGTGCATTTTTTACAACTAGAGACCTAGGGGAATCCAAGATGGGATGACTTGTGGGGCTCTGACCAGGTTCTGTTACCCAGAATCCTTTGCAAACCTCAAAATCTGGCTAAAAAAACACGTTTTTCTCACATTTCGGTGACAGAAAGTTCTGGAATCTGAGAGGAGCCACAAATTTCCTTCCACCCAGCGTTCCCCCATATCTCCCGATAAAAATGATACCTCACTTGTGTGGGTAGGCCTGGCGCCCGTGACAGGAAATGCCACAAAACACAACGTGGACACATCACATTTTTTGAAAGAAAACAGAGGTCTTTTTTGCAAAGTGCCTACCTGTAGATTTTGGCCTCTAGCTCAGCCGGCACCAAGGGAAACGTACCAAACCTGTGCATTTTTTAAAACTAGAGACCTAGGGGAATCCAAGATGGGGTGACTTGTGGGGCTCTGACCAGGTTCTGTTACCCAGAATCCTTTGCAAACCTCAAAATCTGGCTAAAAAAACAAATTTTCCTCATATTTCGGTGACAGAAAGTTCTGGAATCTGAGAGGAGCCACAAATTTCCTTCCACCCAGCGTTCCCCCAAGTCTCCAGATAAAAATGATACCTCACTTGTGTGGGAAGGCCTGGCGTCTATGACAGGAAATGCCTCAAAACACAACGTGGACACATCCCATTTTTTAAAAGAAAATAGAGGTCTTTTTTACAAAGTGCCTACCTGTAGATTTTGGCCTCTATCTCAGCCGGCAACTAGGGAAACCTACCAAACCCGTGCATTTTGGAAAACTAGAGACTTAGGGGAATCTAAGATGGGGTGACTTGTGGGGCTCTGACCAGGTTCTGTTACCCACAATCCTATGCAAACGTCAAAATTTGGCTAAAAAAACACGTTTTCCTCACATTTCGGTGACAGAAAGTTCTGGAATCTGAGAGGAGCCACAAATTTCCTTCCACCCAGCGTTACCCCAAGTCTCCCGATAAAAATGATACCTTACTTGTGTGGGTAGGCCTAGCGCCCGTGACAGGAAACACCCCAAAACACAACGTGGACACATCACATTTTTTTAAAGAAAACAGAGGTGTTTTTTGCAAAGTGCCTATTTGTAGATTTTGGCCTCTAGCTCAGCCGGCACCTAGGGAAACCTACCAAACCTGTGCATTTTGGAAACTAGAGACCTAGGGGAATGCAAGATGGGGTGACTTGTGGGGCTCTGACCAGGTTCTGTTACCCAGAATCCTTTGCAAACCTCAAAATTTGGCTACTAAAACACATTTTCCTCACATTTCGGTGACAGAAAGTTCTGGAATCTGAGAGGAGCCACAAATTTCCTTCCAGCCAGCGTTCCCCCATATCTCCTGATAAAAATGATACCTCACTTGTGTGGGTAGGCCTGGCGCCCGTGACAGGAAATGCCACAAAACACAACGTGGACACATCACATTTTCTGAAAGAAAACAGAGGTCTTTTTTGCAAAGTGCCTACCTGTAGATTTTGGCCTCTAGCTCAACCGGCACCTAGGGAAACCTACCAAACCTGTGCATTTTTGAAAACTAGAGACCTAGGGGAATCTAAGATGGGGTGACTTGTGGGGCTCTGACCAGGTTCTGTTACCCAGAATCCTTTGCAAACATCAAAATTTGGCAAAAAAAACACGTTTTTCTCACATTTCGGTGACAGAAAGTTCTGGAATCTGAGATGAGCAACAAATTTCCTTCCAACCAGCGTTCACCCAAGTCTCCCGATAAAAATGATACCTCACTTGTGTGGGTAGGCCTAGCGCCCGTGACAGGAAACACCCCAAAACACAACGTGGACACATCACATTTTTTTAAAGAAAACAGAGGTGTTTTTTGCAGAGTGCCTATCTGTAGATTTTGGCCTCTAGCTCAGCCGGCACCTAGGGTACCTACCAAACCTGTGCATTTTTGAAAACTAGAGACCTAGGGGAATCCAAGATGGGGTGACTTGTGGGGCTCTGACCAGGTTCTGTTACCCAGAATCCTTTGCAAACCTCAAAATTTGGCTACAAAAACACGTTTTCCTCACATTTCGGTGACAGAAAGTTCTGGAATCTGAGAGGAGCTACAAATTTCCTTCCACCCAGCGTTCCCCCAAGTCTCCTGATAAAAATGATACCTCACTTGTGTGGGTAGGCCTGGCGCCCGTGACAGGAAATGCCACAAAACACAACGTGGACACATCACATTTTTTTAAAGAAAACAGAGGTCTTTTTTGCAAAGTGCCTATCTGTAGATATTGGCCTCTAGCTCAGCCGGCACCTAGGGAAACCTACCAAACCTGTGCATTTTTGAAAACTAGAGACCAGGGGAATCTAAGATGGGGTAACTTGTGGGGCTCTGACCAGGTTCTGTTACCCAGAATCCTTTGCAAACGTCAAGATTTGGCTAAAAAAACAAATTTTTCTCACATTTCGGTGACAGAAAGTTCTGGAATCTGAGAGGAGGTACAAATTTCCTTCCACCCAGCGTTCCCCCAAGTCTCCTGATAAAAATGATACCTCACTTGTGTGGGTAGGCCTGGCGCCCGTGACAGGAAATGCCACAAAACACAACGTGGACACATCACATTTTTTTAAAGAAAACAGAGGTCTTTTTTGCAAAGTGCCTATCTGTAGATATTGGCCTCTAGCTCAGCCGGCACCTAGGGAAACCTACCAAACCTGTGCATTTTTTAAAACTAGAGACCTAGGGGAATCTAAGATGGGGTAACTTGTGGGGCTCTGACCAGGTTCTGTTACCCAGAATCCTTTGCAAACGTCAAGATTTGCCTAAAAAAACAAATTTTTCTCACATTTCGGTGACAGAAAGTTCTGGAATCTGAGAGGAGCCACAAATTTCCTTCCAACCAGCATTCACCCAAGTCTCCCGATAAAAATGATACCTCACTTGTGTGGGTAGGCCTAGCGCCCGTGACAGGAAACACCCCAAAACACAACGTGGACACATCACATTTTTTTAAAGAAAACAGAGGTGTTTTTTGCAGAGTGCCTATCTGTAGATTTTGGCCTCTAGCTCAGCCGGCACCTAGGGTACCTACCAAACCTGTGCATTTTTGAAAACTAGAGACCTAGGGGAATCCAAGATGGGGTGACTTGTGGGGCTCTGACCAGGTTCTGTTACCCAGAATCCTTTGCAAACCTCAAAATTTGGCTACAAAAACACGTTTTCCTCACATTTCGCTGACAGAAAGTTCTGGAATCTGAGAGGAGCTACAAATTTCCTTCCACCCAGCGTTCCCCCAAGTCTCCTGATAAAAATGATACCTCACTTGTGTGGGTAGGCCTGGCGCCCGTGACAGGAAATGCCACAAAACACAACGTGGACACATCACATTTTTTTAAAGAAAACAGAGGTCTTTTTTGCAAAGTGCCTATCTGTAGATATTGGCCTCTAGCTCAGCCGGCACCTAGGGAAACCTACCAAACCTGTGCATTTTTGAAAACTAGAGACCAGGGGAATCTAAGATGGGGTAACTTGTGGGGCTCTGACCAGGTTCTGTTACCCAGAATCCTTTGCAAACGTCAAGATTTGGCTAAAAAAACACATTTTTCTCACATTTCGGTGACAGAAAGTTCTGGAATCTGAGAGGAGGTACAAATTTCCTTCCACCCAGCGTTCCCCCAAGTCTCCTGATAAAAATGATACCTCACTTGTGTGGGTAGGCCTGGCGCCCGTGACAGGAAATGCCACAAAACACAACGTGGACACATCACATTTTTTTAAAGAAAACAGAGGTCTTTTTTGCAAAGTGCCTATCTGTAGATATTGGCCTCTAGCTCAGCCGGCACCTAGGGAAACCTACCAAACCTGTGCATTTTTTAAAACTAGAGACCTAGGGGAATCTAAGATGGGGTAACTTGTGGGGCTCTGACCAGGTTCTGTTACCCAGAATCCTTTGCAAACGTCAAGATTTGGCTAAAAAAACACATTTTTCTCACATTTCGGTGACAGAAAGTTCTGGAATCTGAGAGGAGCCACAAATTTCCTTCCAACCAGCATTCACCCAAGTCTCCCGATAAAAATGATACCTCACTTGTGTGGGTAGGCCTAGCGCCCGTGACAGGAAACACCCCAAAACACAACATGGACACATCACATTTTTTTAAAGAAAACAGAGGTGTTTTTTGCAGAATGCCTATCTGTAGATTTTGGCCTCTAGCTCAGCCGGCACCTAGGGAAACCTACCAAACCTGTGCATTTTTGAAAACTAGAGACCTAGGGGAATCTAACATGGGGTGACTTGGGGGGCTCTGACCAGGTTCTGTTACCCAGAATCCTTTGCAAACCTCAAAATTTGGCTTAAAAAAACACGTTTTCCTCACATTTCGGTGACAGAAAGTTCTGGAATCTGAGAGGAGCCACAAATTTCCTTCCACCCAGCGTTCCCCCAAGTCTCCAGATAAAAATGATACCTTACTTGTGTGGGTAGGCCTAGCACCCGTGACAGGAAACACCCCAAAGCACAACGTGGACACATCACATTTTTTGAAAGAAAACAGAGGTTTTTTTGCAAAGTGCCTATTTGTAGATTTTGGCCTCTAGCTCAGCCGGCACCTAGGGAAACCTACCAAACCTGTGCATTTTTGAAAACTAGAGACTTAGGGGAATCCAAGATGGGGGACTTGAGGGGCTCTGACCAGGTTCTGTTACCCAGAATCCTTTGCAAACCTCAAAATTTGGCTAAAAAAACACGTTTTCCTCACATTTCGGTGACAGAAAGTTATGGAATCTGAGAGGAGCCACAAATTTCCTTCCACCCAGCGTTCCCCCATATCTCCCGATAAAAATTATACCTCACTTGTGTGGGTAGGCCTGGCGCCCGTGACAGGAAATGCCACAAAACACAACGTGGACACATCACATTTTTTGAAAGAAAACAGAGGTGTTTTTTGCAAAGTGCCTACCTGTAGATTTTGGCCTCTAGCTCATCCAGCACCTAGGGAAACCTACCAAACCTGTGCATTTTTTTAAACTAGAGACCTAGGGGAATCCAAGATGGGGTGACTTGTGGGGCTCTGACCAGGTTCTGTTACCCAGAATCCTTTGCAAACCTCAAAATATGGCTAAAAAAACACATTTTACTCACATTTCGGTGACAGAAAGTTCTAGAATCTGAGAGGAGGCACAAATTTCCTTCCACCCAGCGTTCCCCCATGTCTCCCGATAAAAATGATACCTCACTTGTGTGGGTAGGCCTAGCGCCCGTGACAGGAAACACCCCATAACACAACGTGGACACATCAAATTTTTTTAAAGAAAACAGAGGTGTTTTTTGCAAAGTGCCTATCTGTAGATTTTGGCCTCTAGCTCAGCCGGCACCTAGGGAAACCTACCAAACCTGTGCATTTTGGAAACTAGCGACCTAGGGGAATCCAAGATGGGGTGACTTGTGGGGCTCTGACCAGGTTCTGTTACCCAGAATCCTTTGCAAACCTCAAAATTTGGCTAAAAAAACAAGTTTTCCTCACATTTCGGTGACAGAAAGTTCTGGAATCTGAGAGGAGCCACAAATTTCCTTCCACCCAGCGTTCCCACAAGTCTCCAGATAAAAATTATACCTCACTTGTGTGGGTAGGCCTAGCACCCGTGACAGGAAACACCCCAAAGCACAACATGGACACATCACATTTTTTGAAAGAAAACAGAGGTGTTTTTTGCAAAGTGCCTATTTGTAGATTTTGGCCTCTAGCTCAGCCGGCACCTAGGGAAACCTACCAAACCTGTGCATTTTTGAAAACTAGAGACCTAGGGGAATCCAATATGGGGGACTTGTGGGGCACTGACCAGGTTCTGTTACCCAGAATCCTTTGCAAACCACAAAATTTGGCTAAAAAAACACGTTTTCCTCACATTTCGGTGACAGAAAGTTCTGGAATCTGAGAGGAGCCACAAATTTCCTTCCACCCAGCGTTCCCCCATGTCTCCCGATAAAAATGATACCTCACTTGTGTGGGTAGGCCTGGCGCCCGTGACAGGAAATGCCACAAAACACAACGTGGACACATCACATTTTCTGAAAGAAAACAGAGGTGTTTTTTGCAGAGTGCCTATCTGTAGATTTTGGCCTCTAGCTCAGCCGGCACCTAGGGAAACCTACCAAACCTGTGCATTTTGGAAACTAGCGACCTAGGGGAATCCAAGATGGGGTGACTTGTGGCGCTCTGACCAGGTTCTGTTACCCAGAATCCTTTGCAAACCTCAAAATTTGGCTAAAAAAACAAGTTTTCCTCACATTTCGGTGACAGAAAGTTCTGGAATCTGAGATGAGCAACAAATTTCCTTCCAACCAGCGTTCACCCAAGTCTCCCGATAAAAATGATACCTCACTTGTGTGGTGGGCCTAGCGCCCGTGACAGGAAACACCCCAAAACACAACGTGGACACATCACATTTTTTTAAAGAAAACAGAGGTGTTTTTTGCAGAGTGCCTATCTGTAGATTTTGGCCTCTAGCTCAGCCGGCACCTAAGGAAACCTACCAAACCTGTGCATTTTTTAAAACTAGAGACCTAGGGGAATCCAAGATGGGGTGACTTGTGGGGCTCTGACCAGGTTCTGTTACCCAGAATCCTTTGCAAACCTCAAAATTTGGCTACAAAAACACGTTTTCCTCACATTTCGGTGACAGAAAGTTCTGGAATCTGAGAGGAGCTACAAATTTCCTTCCACCCAGCGTTCCCCCAAGTCTCCTGATAAAAATGATACCTCACTTGTGTGGGTAGGCCTGGCGCCCGTGACAGGAAATGCCACAAAACACAACGTGGACACATCACATTTTTTTAAAGAAAACAGAGGTCTTTTTTGCAAAGTGCCTATCTGTAGATTTTGGCCTCTAGCTCAGCCGGCACCTAGGGAAACCTACCAAACCTGTGCATTTTTTAAAACTAGAGACCTAGGGGAATCTAAGATGGGGTAACTTGTGGGGCTCTGACCAGGTTCTGTTACCCAGAATCCTTTGCAAACGTCAAAATTTGGCTAAAAAAACAAGTTTTTCTCACATTTCGGTGACAGAAAGTTCTGGAATCTGAGAGGAGCCACAAATTTCTTCCAACCAGCGTTCACCCAAGTCTCCCGATAAAAATGATACCTCACTTGTGTGGGTAGGCCTAGCGCCCGTGACAGGAAACACCCCAAAACACAACGTGGACACATCACATTTTTTTAAAGAAAACAGAGGTGTTTTTTGCAGAGTGCCTATCTGTAGATTTTGGCCTCTAGCTCAGCCGGCACCTAGGGAAACCTACCAAACCTGTGCATTATTTAAAACTAGAGACCTAGGGGAATCTAAGATGGGGTGACTTGTGGGGCTCTGACCAGGTTCTGTTACCCAGAATCCTTTGCAAACCTCAAAATTTGGCTAAAAAAACACGTTTTCCTCACATTTCGGTGACAGAAAGTTCTGGAATCTGAGAGGAGCCACAAATTTCCTTCCACCCAGCGTTCCCCCAAGTCTCCAGATAAAAATGATACCTCACTTGTGTGGGTAGGCCTAGCACCCGTGACAGGAAACACCCCAAAGCACAACGTGGACACATCACATTTTTTGAAAGAAAACAGAGGTTTTTTTGCAAAGTGCCTATTTATAGATTTTGGCCTCTAGCTCAGCCGGCACCTAGGGAAACCTACCAAACCTGTGCATTTTCGAAAACTAGAGACTTAGGGGAATCCAAGATGGAGGACTTGAGGGGCTCTGACCAGGTTCTGTTACCCAAAATCCTTTGCAACCCTCAAAATTTGGCTAAAAAAACACGTTTTCCTCACATTTCGGTGACAGAAAGTTCTGGAATCTGAGAGGAGCCACAAATTTCCTTCCACCCAGCGTTCCCCCATATCTCCCGATAAAAATGATACCTCACTTGAGTGGGTAGGCCTGACGCCCGTGACAGGAAATGCCACAAAACACAACGTGGACACATCACATTTTTTGAAAGAAAACAGAGGTGTTTTTTGCAAAGTGCCTACCTGTAGATTTTGGCCTCTAGCTCATCCAGCACCTAGGGAAACCTACCAAACCTGTGCATTGTTTTAAACTAGAGACCTAGGGGAATCCAAGATGGGGTGACTTGTGGGGCTCTGACCAGGTTCTGTTACCCAGAATCCTTTGCAAACCTCAAAATATGGCTAAAAAAACACATTTTCCTCACATTTCGGTGACAGAAAGTTCTGGAATCTGAGAGGAGCCACAAATTTCCTTCCACCCAGCGTTCCCCCACGTCTCCCGATAAAAATGATACCTCACTTGTGTGGGTAGGCCTAGCGCCCGTGACAGGAAACACCCCATAACACAACGTGGACACATCACATTTTTTTAAAGAAAACAGAGGTGTTTTTTGCAAAGTGCCTATCTATAGATTTTGGCCTCTAGCTCAGCCGGCACCTAGGAAAACCTACCAAACCTGTGCATTTTTTTAAACTAGAGACCTAGGGGAATCTAAGATGGGGTGACTTGTGGGGCTCTGACCAGGTTCTGTTACCCAGAATCCTTTGCAAACCTCAAAACTTGGCTAAAAAAACACGTTTTCCTCACATTTCGGTGACAGAAAGTTCTGGAATCTGAGAGGAGCCACAAATTTCCTTCCACCCAGCGTTCCCTCATATCTCCCGATAAAAATGATACCTCACTTGTGTGGGTAGGCCTGGTGCCCGTGACAGGAAATGCCACAAAACACAACGTGGACACATCACATTTTTTGAAAGAAAACAGAAGTGTTTTTTGCAAAGTGCCTACCTGTAGATTTTGGCCTCTAGCTCATCCAGCACCTAGGGAAACCTACCAAACCTGTGCATTTTTTTAAACTAGAGACCTAGGGGAATCCAAGATGGGGTGGCTTGTGGGGCTCTGACCAGGTTCTGTTACCCAGAATCCTTTGCAAACCTCAAAATATGGCTAAAAAAACACATTTTCCTCACATTTCGGTGACAGAAAGTTCTGGAATCTGAGAGGAGCCACAAATTTCCTTCCACCCAGCGTTCCCCCAAGTCTCCAGATAAAAATTATACCTCACTTGTGTGGGTAGGCCTAGGACCCGTGACAGGAAACACCCCAAAGCACAACGTGGACACATCACATTTTTTGAAAGAAAATAGAGGTGTTTTTTGCAAAGTGCCTATTTGTAGATTTTGGCCTCTAGCTCAGCCGGCACCTAGGGAAACCTACCAAACCTGTGCATTTTTGAAAACTAGAGACCTAGGGGAATCCAAGATGGGGGACTTGTGGGGCTCTGACCAGGTTCTGTTATCCAGAATCCTTTGCAAACCTCAAAATTTGGCTAAAAAAACACGTTTTCCTCACATTTCGGTGACAGAAAGTTCTGGAATCTGAGAGGAGCCACAAATTTCCTTCCACCCAGCGTTCCCCCATGACTCCCGATAAAAATGATACCTCACTTGTGTGGGTAGGCCTGGCGCCCGTGACAGGAAATGCCACAAAACACAACGTGGACACATCACATTTTCTGAAAGAAAACAGAGGTGTTTTTTGCAGAGTGCCTATCTGTAGATTTTGGCCTCTAGCTCAGCCGGCACCTAGGGAAACCTACCAAACCTGTGCATTTTTTAAAACTAGAGACCTAGGGGAATCTAAGATGGGGTGACTTGTGGGGCTCTGACCAGGTTCTGTTACCCAGAATCCTTTGCAAACCTCAAAACTTGGCTAATAAAACACGTTTTCCTCACATTTCGGTGACAGAAAGTTCTGGAATCTGAGAGGAGCCACAAATTTCCTTCCACCCAGCGTTCCCCCATATCTCCCGATAAAAATGATACCTCACTTGTGTGGGTAGGCCTGGTGCCCGTGACAGGAAATGCCACTAAACACAACGTGGACACATCACATTTTTTTAAAGAAAACAGAAGTGTTTTTTGCAAAGTGCCTATCTGTAGATTTTGGCCTCTAGCTCATCCAGCACCTAGGGAAACCTACAAAACCTGTGCATTTTTGAAAACTAGAGACCTAGGGGAATCTAAGATGGGGTGACTTGTGGGGCTCTGACCAGGTTCTGTTACCCAGAATCCTTTGCAAACCTCAAAATATGGCTACAAAAACACATTTTCCTCACATTTCGGTGACAGAAAGTTCTGGAATCTGAGAGGAGGCACAAATTTCCTTCCACCCAGCGTTCCCCCATGTCTCCCGATAAAAATGATACCTCACTTGTGTGGGTAGGCCTAGCGCCCGTGACAGGAAACACCCCATAACACAACGTGGACACATCACATTTTTTTAAAGAAAACAGAGGTGTTTTTTGCAAAGTGCCTATCTGTAGATTTTGGCCTCTAGCTCAGCCGGCACCTAGGGAAACCTACCAAACCTGTGCATTTTGGAAACTAGCGACCTAGGGGAATCCAAGATGGGGTGACTTGTGGGGCTCTGACCAGGTTCTGTTACCCAGAATCCATTGCAAACCTCAAAATTTGGCTAAAAAAACACGTTTTCCTCACATTTCGGTGACAGAAAGTTCTGGAATCTGAGAGGAGCCACAAATTTCCTTCCACCCAGCGTTCCCCCAAGTCTCCAGATAAAAATTATACCTCACTTGTGTGGGTAGGCCTAGGACCCGTGACAGGAAACACCCCAAAGAACAATGTGGACACATCACATTTTTTGAAAGAAAACAGAGGTGTTTTTTGCAAAGTGCCTATTTGTAGATTTTGGCCTCTAGCTCAGCCGGCACCTAGGGAAACCTACCAAACCTGTGCATTTTTGAAAACTAGAGACCTAGGGGAATCCAAGATGGGGGACTTGTGGGGCTCTGGCCAGGTTCTGTTACCCAGAATCCTTTGCAAACCTCAAAATTTGGCTAAAAAAACACGTTTTCCTCACATTTCGGTGACAGAATGTTCTGGAATCTGAGAGGAGCCACAAATTTCCTTCCCCCCAGCGTTCCCCCATGTCTCCCGATAAAAATGATACCTCACTTGTGTGGGTAGGCCTTGCGCCCGTGACAGGAAATGCCACAAAACACAACGTGGACACATCACATTTTCTGAAAGAAAACAGAGGTGTTTTTTGCAGAGTGCCTATCTGTAGATTTTGGCCTCTAGCTCATCCAGCACCTAGGGAAACCTACCAAACCTGTGCATTGTTTTAAACTAGAGACCTAGGGGAATCCAAGATGGGGTGACTTGTGGGGCTCTGACCAGGTTCTGTTACCCAGAATCCTTTGCAAACCTCAAACTTTGGCTAAAAAAACACGTTTTCCTCACATTTCGGTGACAGAAAGTTCTGGAATCTGAGAGGAGCCACAAATTTCCTTCCACCCAGCGTTTCCCCAAGTCTCCCGATAAAAATGATACCTCACTTGTGTGGGTAGGCCTGGCGCCCGTGACAGGAAATGCCACAAAACACAACATGGACACATCACATTTTTTGAAAGAAAGCAGAGGTCTTTTTTGCAAAGTGCCTATCTGCAGATTTTGGCCTCTGGCTCAGCCGGCACCTAGGGAAACCTACTAAACCTGTGCATTTTTGAAAACTAGAGACATAGGGGAATCTAAGATGGGGTGACTTGTGGGGCTCTGACCAGGTTCTGTTACCCAGAATCCTTTGCAAACATCAAAATTTGGCTAAAAAAACACGTTTTTCTCAAATTTCGGTGACAGAAAGTTGTGGAATCTGAGAGGAGCCACAAATTTCCTTCCAACCAGCGTTCACCCAAGTCTCCCGATAAAAATGATACCTCACTTGTGTGGGTAGGCCTTGCGCCCGTGAAAGGAAACACCCCAAAACACAACGTGGACACATCACATTTTTTTAAAGAAAACAGAGGTGTTTTTTGCAAAGTGCCTATCTGTAGATTTTGGCCTCTAGCTCAGCCGGCACCTAGGGAAACATACCAAACCTGTGCATTTTTTAAAACTAGAGACCTAGGGGAATCCAAGATGGGGTGACTTGTGGGGCTCTGACCAGGTTCTGTTACCCAGAATCCTTTGCAAACATCAAAATTTGGCTAAAAAACACGTTTTCCTCACATTTCAGTGACAGAAAGTTCTGGAATCTGAGAGGAGCCACAAATTTCCTTCCACCCAGCGTTCCCCCAAGTCTCCAGATAAAAATTATACCTCACTTGTGTGGGTAGGCCTAGCACCCGTGACAGGAAACACCCCAAAGCACAACGTGGACACATCACATTTTTTAAAAGAAAACAGAGGTGTTTTTTACAAAGTGCCTATTTGTAGATTTTGGCCTCTAGCTCAGCCGGCACCTAGGGAAACCAACCAAACCTGTGCATTTTTGAAAACTAGAGACCTAGGGGAATCCAAGATGGGGGACTTGAGGGGCTCTGACCAGGTTCTGTTACCCAGAATCCTTTGCAAACCTCAAAACTTGGCTAAAAAAACACGTTTTCCTCACATTTCGGTGACAGAAAGTTCTGGAATCTGAGAGGAGCCACAAATTTCCTTCCACCCAGCGTTCCCCCATATCTCCCGATAAAAATGATACCTCACTTGTGTGGGTAGGCCTGGTGCCCGTGACAGGAAATGCCACAAAACACAACGTGGACACATCACATTTTTTGAAAGAAAACAGAGGTGTTTTTTGCAAAGTGCCTACCTGTGGCACCTAGGGAAACCTACCAAACCTGTGCATTTTTTTAAACTAGAGACTTAGGGGAATCCAAGATTGGGTGACTTGTGGGGCTCTGACCAGGTTCTGTTACCCAGAATCCTTTGCAAACCTCAAAATATGGCTAAAAAAACACATTTTCCTCACATTTCGGTGACAGAAAGTTCTGGAATCTGAGAGGAGCCACAAATTTCCTTCCACCCAGCGTTCCCCCATATCTCCCGATAAAAATGATACCTCACTTGTGTGGGTAGGCCTGGTGCCCGTGACAGGAAATGCCACAAAACACAACGTGGACACATCACATTTTTTGAAAGAAAACAGAGGTGTTTTTTGCAAAGTGCCTACCTGTAGATTTTGGCCTCTAGCTCAGCCGGCACCTAGGGAAACCTACCAAACCTGTTCATTTTTTAAAACTAGAGACCTAGGGGAATCCAAGATGGGTGACTTGTGGGGCTCTGGCCAGGTTCTGTTACCCAGAATCCTTTGTAAACGTCAAAATTTGGCTAAAAAAACACATTTTCCTCACATTTCGGTGACAGAAAGTTCTGGAATCTGAGAGGAGCCACAAATTTCCTTCCACCCAGCGTTCCCCCAAGTCTCCCGATAAAAATGATACCTCACTTGTGTGGGTAGGCCTAGCGCCCGTAACAGGAAACACCCCAAAACACAATGTGGACACATCACATTTTTTTAAAGAAAACAGAGGTGTTTTTTGCAAAGTGCCTATCTGTAGATTTTGGCCTCTAGCTCAGCCGGCACCTAGGGAAACATACCAAACCTGTGCATTTTTGAAAACTAGAGACCTAGGGGAATCCAAGATGGGGTGACTTGTGGGGCTCTGACCAGGTTCTGTTACCCAGAATCCTTTGCAAACCTCAAAATTTGGCTAAAAAAACAAGTTTTCCTCACATTTCGGTGACAGAAAGTTCTGGAATCTGAGAGGAGCCACAAATTTCCTTCCACCCAGCGTTCCCCCAAGTCTCCCGATAAAAATGATACCTCACTTGTGTTGGTAGGCCTAGCGCCCGTGACAGGAAATGCCCCAAAACACAATGTGGACACATCACATTTTTTTAAAGAAAACAGAGGTGGTTTTTGCAAAGTGCCTACCTGTAGATTTTGGCCTCTAGCTCAGCCGGCACCTAAGGAAACCTACCAAACCTGTGCATTTTTTTAAACTAGAGACCTAGGGGAATCCAATATGGGGTGACTTGTGGGGCTCTGACCAGGTTCTGTTACCCAGAATCCTTTGCAAACCTCAAAATTTGGCTAAAAAAACACGTTCTCCTCACATTTCGGTGACAGAAAGTTCTGGAATCTGAGAGGAGCCACAAATTTCCTTCCACCCAGCGTTCCCCCAAGTCTCCCGATAAAAATGATACCTCACTTGTGTGGGTAGGCCTAGCGCCCGTGACAGGAAACACCCCAAAACACAACGTGGACACATCACATTTTTTTAAAGAAAACAGACGTGTTTTTTGCAAAGTGCCTATCTGTAGATTTTGGCCTCTAGCTCAGCCGGCACCTAGGGAAACATACCAAACCTGTGCATTTTTGAAAACTAGAGACCTAGGGGAATCCAAGATGGGGTGACTTGTGGGGCTCTGACCAGGTTCTGTTACCCAGAATCCTTTGCAAACCTCAAAATCTGGCTAACAAAACACATTTTCCTCACATTTTGGTGACAGAAAGTTCTGGAATCTGAGAGGAAGCACAAATTTCCTTCCACCCAGCGGTCCCCCATGTCTCCCGATAAAAATGATACCTCACTTTTGTGGGTAGGCCTAGCGCCCATGACAGGAAATGCCCCAAAACACAACGTGGACACATCCCATTTTTTGAAAGAAAACAGAGGTCTTTTTTACAAAGTGCCTACCTGTAGATTTTGGCCTCTAGCTCAGCCGGCAACTACGGAAACCTACCAAACCTGTGCATTTTTGAAAACTAGAGACCTAGGGGAATCTAAGATGGGGTGACTTGTGGGGCTCTGACCAGGTTCTGTTACCCAGAATCCTTTGCAAACCTCAAAACTTGGCTAAAAAAACACGTTTTCCTCACATTTCGGTAACAGAAAGTTCTGGAATCTGAGAGGAGCCACAAATTTCCTTCCACCCAGCGTTCCCCCAAGTCTCCCGATAAAAATGATACCTCACTTCTGTGGGTAGGCCTAGCGCCCGTGACAGGAAACACCCCAAAACACAATGTGGACACATCACATTTTTTTAAAGAAAACAGAGGTGTTTTTTGCAAAGTGCCTATTTGTAGATTTTGGCCTCTAGCTCAGCCGGCACCTAGGGAAACCTACCAAACCTGTGCATTTTTGAAAACTAGAGACCTAGGGGAATCCAAGATGGGGGACTTGAGGGGCTCTGACCAGGTTCTGTTACCCAGAATCCTTTGCAAACCTCAAAACTTGGCTAAAAAAACACGTTTTCCTCACATTTCGGTGACAGAAAGTTCTGGAATCTGAGAGGAGCCACAAATTTCCTTCCACCCAGCGTTCCCCCATATCTCCTGATAAAAATGATACCTCACTTGTGTGGGTAGGCCTGGTGCCCGTGACAGGAAATGCCACAAAACACAACGTGGACACATCACATTTTTTGAAAGAAAACAGAGGTGTTTTTTGCAAAGTGCCTACCTGTGGCACCTAGGGAAACCTACCAAACCTGTGCATTTTTTTAAACTAGAGACTTAGGGGAATCCAAGATGGGGTGACTTGTGGGACTCTGACCAGGTTCTGTTACCCAGAATCCTTTGCAAACCTCAAAATATGGCTAAAAAACACATTTTCCTCACATTTCGGTGACAGAAAGTTCTGGAATCTGAGAGGAGGCACAAATTTCCTTCCACCCAGCGGTCCCCCATGTCTCCCGATAAAAATGATACCTCACTTGTGTGGGTAGGCCTGGTGCCCGTGACAGGAAATGCCACAAAACACAACGTGGACACATCACATTTTTTGAAAGAAAACAGAGGTGTTTTTTGCAAAGTGCCTACCTGTAGATTTTGGCCTCTAGCTCTACCGGCACCTAGGGAAACCTACCAAAACTGTTCATTTTTTAAAACTAGAGACCTAGGGGAATCCAAGATGGGTGACTTGTGGGGCTCTGACCAGGTTCTGTTACCCAGAATCCTTTGCAAACGTCAAAATTTGGCTAAAAAAACACGTTTTCCTCACATTTCGGTGACAGAAAGTTCTGGAATCTGAGAGGAGCCACAAATTTCCTTCCACCCAGCGTTCCCCCAAGTCTCCCGATAAAAATGATACCTCACTTGTGTGGGTAGGCCTAGCGCCCGTGACAGGAAACACCCCAAAACACAACGTGGACACATCACATTTTTTTAAAGAAAACAGAGGTGTTTTTTGCAAAGTGCCTATCTGTAGATTTTGGCCTCTAGCTCAGCCGGCACCTAGGGAAACATACCAAACCTGTGCATTTTTGAAAACTAGAGACCTAGGGGAATCCAAGATGGGGTGACTTGTGGGGCTCTGACCAGGTTCTGTTACCCAGAATCCTTTGCAAACCTCAAAATTTGGCTAAAAAAACAAGTTTTCCTTTCATTTCGGTGACAGAAAGTTCTGGAATCTGAGAGGAGCCACAAATTTCCTTCCACCCAGCGTTCCCCCAAGTCTCCCGATAAAAATGATACCTCACTTGTGTGGGTAGGCCTAGCGCCCGTGACAGGAAATGCCACAAAACACAACGTGGACACATCACATTTTTTGAAAGAAAACAGAGGTGTTTTTTGCAAAGTGCCTACCTGTAGATTTTGGCCACTAGCTCAGCCGGCACCTAAGGAAACCTACCAAAGCTGTGCATTTTTTTAAACTAGAGACCTAGGGGAATCCAATATGGGGTGACTTGTGGGGCTCTGACCAGGTTCTGTTACCCAGAATCCTTTGCAAACCTCAAAATTTGGCTAAAAAAACACGTTCTCCTCACATTTCGGTGACAGAAAGTTCTGGAATCTGAGAGGAGCTACAAATTTCCTTCCACCCAGCGTTCCCCCAAGTCTCCCGATAAAAATGATACCTCACTTGTGTGGGTAGGCCTAGCGCCCGTGACAGGAAACACCCCAAAACACAACATGGACACATCACATTTTTTTAAAGAAAACAGAGGTGTTTTTTGAAAAGTGCCTATCTGTAGATTTTGGCCTCTAGCTCAGCCGGCACCTAGGGAAACCTACCAAACCTGTGCATTTTTTAAAACTAGAGACCTAGGGGAATCTAAGATGGGGTGACTTGAGGGGCTCTGACCAGGTTCTGTTACCCAGAATCGTTTGCAAACGTCAAAATTTGGCTGAAAAAACAAGTTTTTCTCACATTTCGTGACAGAAAGTTCTGGAATCTGAGAGGAGCCACAAATTTCCTTCCAACCAGCGTTCACCCAAGTCTCCCGATAAAAATGATACCTCACTTGTGTGGGTAGGCCTAGCGCCCGTGACAGGAAACACCCCAAAACACAACGTGGACACATCACATTTTTTGAAAGAAAACAGAGGTTTTTTTGCAAAGTGCCTATCTGTAGATTTTGGCCTCTAGCTCAGCCAGCACCCAGGGAAGCCTACCAAACCTGTGCATTTTTGAAAACTAGAGACCTAGGGGAATCCAAGATGGGGTGACTTGTGGGGCTCTGACCAGGTTCTGTTACCCAGAATCCTTTGCAAACCTCAATATTTGGCTAAAAAAGCACATTTTCCTCACATTTCGGTGACAGAAAGTTCTGGAATCTGAGAGGAGCCACAAATTTCCTTCCACCCAGCGTTCCCCCATATCTCCCGATAAAAATGATACCTCACTTGTGTGGGAAGGCCTGGCGCCCGTGACAGGAAATGCCACAAAACACAATGTGGACACATCACATTTTTTGAAAGATAATAGCGGTCTTTTTTGCAAAGTGCCTACCTGTAGATTTTGGCCTCTAGCTCAGCCGGCACCTAGGGAAACCTACCAAACCTGTGCATTTTTTAAAACTAGAGACCTAGGGGAATCCAAGATGGGGTGACTTGTGGGGCTCTGACCAGGTTCTGTTACCCAGAATCCTTTGCAAACCTCAAAATCTGGCTAACAAAACACATTTTCCTCACATTTTGGTGACAGAAAGTTCTGGAATCTGAGAGGAGGCACAAATTTCCTTCCACCCATCGGTCCCCCATGTCTCCCGATAAAAATGATACCTCACTTGTGTGGGTAGGCCTAGCGCCCGTGACAGGAAACACCCCAAAACACAACGTGGACACATCACATTTTTTTAAAGAAAACAGACGTGTTTTTTGCAAAGTGCCTATCTGTAGATTTTGGCCTCTAGCTCAGCCGGCACCTAGGGAAACATACCAAACCTGTGCATTTTTGAAAACTAGAGACCTAGGGGAATCCAAGATGGGGTGACTTGTGGGGCTCTGACCAGGTTCTGTTACCCAGAATCCTTTGCAAACCTCAAAATCTGGCTAACAAAACACATTTTCCTCACATTTTGGTGACAGAAAGTTCTGGAATCTGAGAGGAAGCACAAATTTCCTTCCACCCAGCGGTCCCCCATGTCTCCCGATAAAAATGATACCTCACTTTTGTGGGTAGGCCTAGCGCCCATGACAGGAAATGCCCCAAAACACAACGTGGACACATCCCATTTTTTGAAAGAAAACAGAGGTCTTTTTTACAAAGTGCCTACCTGTAGATTTTGGCCTCTAGCTCAGCCGGCAACTACGGAAACCTACCAAACCTGTGCATTTTTGAAAACTAGAGACCTAGGGGAATCTAAGATGGGGTGACTTGTGGGGCTCTGACCAGGTTCTGTTACCCAGAATCCTTTGCAAACCTCAAAACTTGGCTAAAAAAACAAGTTTTCCTCACATTTCGGTGACAGAAAGTTCTGGAATCTGAGAGGAGCCACAAATTTCCTTCCACCCAGCGTTCCCCCAAGTCTCCCGATAAAAATGATACCTCACTTGTGTGGGTAGGCCTAGCGCCCGTGACAGGAAACACCCCAAAACACAATGTGGACACATCACATTTTTTTAAAGAAAACAGAGGTGTTTTTTGCAAAGTGCCTATCTGTAGATTTTGGCCTCTAGCTCAGCCAGCACCTAGGGAAACATACCAAACCTGTGCATTTTTGAAAAAACTAGAGACCTAGGGGAATCCAAGATGGGGTGACTTGTGGGGCTCTGACCAGGTTCTGTTACCCAGAATCCTTTGCAAACCTCAAAATTTGGCTAAAAAAACAAGTTTTCCCCACATTTCGGTGACAGAAAGTTCTGGAATCTGAGAGGAGCCACAAATTTCCTTCCACCCAGCGTTCCCCCATATCTCCCGATAAAAATGATACCTCACTTGTGTGGGTAGGCCTGGCGCCCCTGACAGGAAATGCCACAAAACACAACGTGGACACATCACATTTTTTGAAAGAAAATAGAGGTCTTTTTTGCAAAGTGCCTACCTGTAGATTTTGGCCTCTAGCTCAGCCGGCACCTAGGGAAACCTACCAAACCTGTGCATTTTTTAAAACAAGAGACCTAGGGGAATCCAAGATGGGGTGACTTGTGGGGCTCTGACCAGGTTCTGTTACCCAGAATCCTTTGCAAACCTCAAAATCTGGCTAACAAAACACATTTTCCTCACATTTTAGTGACAGAAAGTTCTGGAATCTGAGAGGAGGCACAATTTTCCTTCCACCCAGCGGTCCCCCATGTCTCCCGATAAAAATGATACCTCACTTTTGTGGGTAGGCCTAGCGCCCATGACAGGAAATACCCCAAAACACAACGTGGACACATCCCATTTTTTGAAAGAAAACAGAGGTGTTTTTTACAAAGTGCCTACCTGTAGATTTTGGCCTCTAGCTCAGCCGGCAACTAGGGAAACCTACCAAACCTGTGCATTTTTGAAAACTAGAGACCTAGGGGAATCTAAGATGGGGTGACTTGTGGGGCTCTGACCAGGTTCTGTTACCCAGAATCCTTTGCAAACCTCAAAACTTGGCTAAAAAAACACGTTTTCCTCACATTTCGGTAACAGAAAGTTCTGGAATCTGAGAGGAGCCACAAATTTCCTTCCACCCAGCGTTCCCCCAAGTCTCCCGATAAAAATTATACCTCACTTGTGTGGGTAGGCCTAGCGCCCGTGACAGGAAACACCCCAAAACACAATGTGGACACATCACATTTTTTTAAAGAAAACAGAGGTGTTTTTTGCAAAGTGCCTATTTGTAGATTTTGGCCTCTAGCTCAGCCGGCACCTAGGGAAACCTACCAAACCTGTGCATTTTTGAAAACTAGAGACCTAGGGGAATCCAAGATGGGGGACTTGAGGGGCTCTGACCAGGTTCTGTTACCCAGAATCCTTTGCAAACCTCAAAACTTGGCTAAAAAAACACGTTTTCCTCACATTTCGGTGACAGAAAGTTCTGGAATCTGAGAGGAGCCACAAATTTCCTTCCACCCAGCGTTCCCCCATATCTCCTGATAAAAATGATACCTCACTTGTGTGGGTAGGCCTGGTGCCCGTGACAGGAAATGCCACAAAACACAATGTGGACACATCACATTTTTTTAAAGAAAACAGAGGTGTTTTTTGCAAAGTGCCTACCTGTGGCACCTAGGGAAACCTACCAAACCTGTGCATTTTTTTAAACTAGAGACTTAGGGGAATCCAAGATGGGGTGACTTGTGGGACTCTGACCAGGTTCTGTTACCCAGAATCCTTTGCAAACCTCAAAATATGGCTAAAAAACACATTTTCCTCACATTTCGGTGACAGAAAGTTCTGGAATCTGAGAGGAGGCACAAATTTCCTTCCACCCAGCGGTCCCCCATGTCTCCCGATAAAAATGATACCTCACTTGTGTGGGTAGGCCTGGTGCCCGTGACAGGAAATGCCACAAAACACAACGTGGACACATCACATTTTTTGAAAGAAAACAGAGGTGTTTTTTGCAAAGTGCCTACCTGTAGATTTTGGCCTCTAGCTCAGCTGGCACCTAGGGAAACCTACCAAACCTGTGCATTTTTGAAAACTAGAGACCTAGGGGAATCTAAGATGGGGTGACTTGTGGGGCTCTGACCAGGTTCTGTTACCCAGAATCCTTTGCAAACCTCAAAACTTGGCTAAAAAAACACGTTTTCCTCACATTTCGGTGACAGAAAGTTCTGGAATCTGAGAGGAGCCACAAATTTCCTTCCACCCAGCGTTCCCCGATATCTCCCGATAAAAATGATACCTCACTTGTGTGGGTAGGCCTGGTGCCCGTGACAGGAAATGCCACTAAACACAACGTGGACACATCACATTTTTTGAAAGAAAACAGAAGTGTTTTTTGAAAAGTGCCTATCTGTAGATTTTGGCCTCTAGCTCATCCAGCACCTAGGGAAACCTACAAAACCTGTGCATTTTTGAAAACTAGAGACCTAGGGGAATCCAAGATGGGGTGACTTGTGGGGCTCTGACCAGGTTCTGTTACCCAGAATCCTTTGCAAACCTCAAAATATGGCTAAAAAAACACATTTTCCTCACATTTCGGTGACAGAAAGTTCTGGAATCTGAGAGGAGCCACAAATTTCCTTCCACCCAGCGTTCCCCCAAGTCTCCCGATAAAAATGATACCTCACTTGTGTGGGTAGGCCTAGCGCCCGTGACAGGAAACACCCCAAAACACAATGTGGACACATCACATTTTTTTAAAGAAAACAGAGGTGTTTTTTGCAAAGTGCCTATCTGTAGATTTTGGCCTCTAGCTCAGCCGGCACCTAGGGAAACATACCAAACCTGTGCATTTTTGAAAACTAGAGACCTAGGGGAATCCAAGATGGGGTGACTTGTGGGGCTCTGACCAGGTTCTGTTACCCAGAATCCTTTGCAAACCTCAAAATTTGGCTAAAAAAACAAGTTTTCCTCACATTTAGGTGACAGAAAGTTCTGGAATCTGAGAGGAGCCACAAATTTCCTTCCACCCAGCGTTCCCCCAAGTCTCCCGATAAAAATGATACCTCACTTGTGTTGGTAGGCCTAGCGCCCGTGACAGGAAATGCCCCAAAACACAATGTGGACACATCACATTTTTTTAAAGAAAACAGAGGTGGTTTTTGCAAAGTGCCTACCTGTAGATTTTGGCCTCTAGCTCAGCCGGCACCTAAGGAAACCTACCAAACCTGTGCATTTTTTTAAACTAGAGACCTAGGGGAATCCAATATGGGGTGACTTGTGGGGCTCTGACCAGGTTCTGTTACCCAGAATCCTTTGCAAACCTCAAAATTTGGCTAAAAAAACACGTTCTCCTCACATTTCGGTGACAGAAAGTTCTGGAATCTGAGAGGAGCCACAAATTTCCTTCCACCCAGCGTTCCCCCAAGTCTCCCGATAAAAATGATACCTCACTTGTGTGGGTAGGCCTAGCGCCCGTGACAGGAAACACCCCAAAACACAACGTGGACACATCACATTTTTTTAAAGAAAACAGACGTGTTTTTTGCAAAGTGCCTATCTGTAGATTTTGGCCTCTAGCTCAGCCGGCACCTAGGGAAACATACCAAACCTGTGCATTTTTGAAAACTAGAGACCTAGGGGAATCCAAGATGGGGTGACTTGTGGGGCTCTGACCAGGTTCTGTTACCCAGAATCCTTTGCAAACCTCAAAATCTGGCTAACAAAACACATTTTCCTCACATTTTGGTGACAGAAAGTTCTGGAATCTGAGAGGAAGCACAAATTTCCTTCCACCCAGCGGTCCCCCATGTCTCCCGATAAAAATGATACCTCACTTTTGTGGGTAGGCCTAGCGCCCATGACAGGAAATGCCCCAAAACACAACGTGGACACATCCCATTTTTTGAAAGAAAACAGAGGTCTTTTTTACAAAGTGCCTACCTGTAGATTTTGGCCTCTAGCTCAGCCGGCAACTACGGAAACCTACCAAACCTGTGCATTTTTGAAAACTAGAGACCTAGGGGAATCTAAGATGGGGTGACTTGTGGGGCTCTGACCAGGTTCTGTTACCCAGAATCCTTTGCAAACCTCAAAACTTGGCTAAAAAAACACGTTTTCCTCACATTTCGGTAACAGAAAGTTCTGGAATCTGAGAGGAGCCACAAATTTCCTTCCACCCAGCGTTCCCCCAAGTCTCCCGATAAAAATGATACCTCACTTCTGTGGGTAGGCCTAGCGCCCGTGACAGGAAACACCCCAAAACACAATGTGGACACATCACATTTTTTTAAAGAAAACAGAGGTGTTTTTTGCAAAGTGCCTATTTGTAGATTTTGGCCTCTAGCTCAGCCGGCACCTAGGGAAACCTACCAAACCTGTGCATTTTTGAAAACTAGAGACCTAGGGGAATCCAAGATGGGGGACTTGAGGGGCTCTGACCAGGTTCTGTTACCCAGAATCCTTTGCAAACCTCAAAACTTGGCTAAAAAAACACGTTTTCCTCACATTTCGGTGACAGAAAGTTCTGGAATCTGAGAGGAGCCACAAATTTCCTTCCACCCAGCGTTCCCCCATATCTCCTGATAAAAATGATACCTCACTTGTGTGGGTAGGCCTGGTGCCCGTGACAGGAAATGCCACAAAACACAACGTGGACACATCACATTTTTTGAAAGAAAACAGAGGTGTTTTTTGCAAAGTGCCTACCTGTGGCACCTAGGGAAACCTACCAAACCTGTGCATTTTTTTAAACTAGAGACTTAGGGGAATCCAAGATGGGGTGACTTGTGGGACTCTGACCAGGTTCTGTTACCCAGAATCCTTTGCAAACCTCAAAATATGGCTAAAAAACACATTTTCCTCACATTTCGGTGACAGAAAGTTCTGGAATCTGAGAGGAGGCACAAATTTCCTTCCACCCAGCGGTCCCCCATGTCTCCCGATAAAAATGATACCTCACTTGTGTGGGTAGGCCTGGTGCCCGTGACAGGAAATGCCACAAAACACAACGTGGACACATCACATTTTTTGAAAGAAAACAGAGGTGTTTTTTGCAAAGTGCCTACCTGTAGATTTTGGCCTCTAGCTCTGCCGGCACCTAGGGAAACCTACCAAAACTGTTCATTTTTTAAAACTAGAGACCTAGGGGAATCCAAGATGGGTGACTTGTGGGGCTCTGACCAGGTTCTGTTACCCAGAATCCTTTGCAAACGTCAAAATTTGGCTAAAAAAACACGTTTTCCTCACATTTCGGTGACAGAAAGTTCTGGAATCTGAGAGGAGCCACAAATTTCCTTCCACCCAGCGTTCCCCCAAGTCTCCCGATAAAAATGATACCTCACTTGTGTGGGTAGGCCTAGCGCCCGTGACAGGAAACACCCCAAAACACAACGTGGACACATCACATTTTTTTAAAGAAAACAGAGGTGTTTTTTGCAAAGTGCCTATCTGTAGATTTTGGCCTCTAGCTCAGCCGGCACCTAGGGAAACATACCAAACCTGTGCATTTTTGAAAACTAGAGACCTAGGGGAATCCAAGATGGGGTGACTTGTGGGGCTCTGACCAGGTTCTGTTACCCAGAATCCTTTGCAAACCTCAAAATTTGGCTAAAAAAACAAGTTTTCCTCACATTTCGGTGACAGAAAGTTCTGGAATCTGAGAGGAGCCACAAATTTCCTTCCACCCAGCGTTCCCCCAAGTCTCCCGATAAAAATGATACCTCACTTGTGTGGGTATGCCTAGCGCCCGTGACAGGAAATGCCACAAAACACAACGTGGACACATCACATTTTTTGAAAGAAAACAGAGGTGTTTTTTGCAAAGTGCCTACCTGTAGATTTTGGCCACTAGCTCAGCCGGCACCTAAGGAAACCTACCAAAGCTGTGCATTTTTTTAAACTAGAGACCTAGGGGAATCCAATATGGGGTGACTTGTGGGGCTCTGACCAGGTTCTGTTACCCAGAATCCTTTGCAAACCTCAAAATTTGGCTAAAAAAACACGTTCTCCTCACATTTCGGTGACAGAAAGTTCTGGAATCTGAGAGGAGCCACAAATTTCCTTCCACCCAGCGTTCCCCCAAGTCTCCCGATAAAAATGATACCTCACTTGTGTGGGTAGGCCTAGCGCCCGTGACAGGAAACACCCCAAAACACAACATGGACACATCACATTTTTTTAAAGAAAACAGAGGTGTTTTTTGAAAAGTGCCTATCTGTAGATTTTGGCCTCTAGCTCAGCCGGCACCTAGGGAAACCTACCAAACCTGTGCATTTTTTAAAACTAGAGACCTAGGGGAATCTAAGATGGGGTGACTTGAGGGGCTCTGACCAGGTTCTGTTACCCAGAATCGTTTGCAAACGTCAAAATTTGGCTGAAAAAACAAGTTTTTCTCACATTTCGGTGACAGAAAGTTCTGGAATCTGAGAGGAGCCACAAATTTCCTTCCAACCAGCGTTCACCCAAGTCTCCCGATAAAAATGATACCTCACTTGTGTGGGTAGGCCTAGCGCCCGTGACAGGAAACACCCCAAAACACAACGTGGACACATCACATTTTTTTAAAGAAAAAAGAGGTGTTTTTTGCAAAGTGCCTATCTGTAGATTTTGGCCTCTAGCTCAGCCAGCACCCAGGGAAGCCTACCAAACCTGTGCATTTTTGAAAACTAGAGACCTAGGGGAATCCAAGATGGGGTGACTTGTGGGGCTCTGACCAGGTTCTGTTACCCAGAATCCTTTGCAAACCTCAATATTTGGCTAAAAAAGCACATTTTCCTCACATTTCGGTGACAGAAAGTTCTGGAATCTGAGAGGAGCCACAAATTTCCTTCCACCCAGCGTTCCCCCATATCTCCCGATAAAAATGATACCTCACTTGTGTGGGAAGGCCTGGCGCCCGTGACAGGAAATGCCACAAAACACAATGTGGACACATCACATTTTTTGAAAGATAATAGCGGTCTTTTTTGCAAAGTGCCTACCTGTAGATTTTGGCCTCTAGCTCAGCCGGCACCTAGGGAAACCTACGAAACCTGTGCATTTTTTAAAACTAGAGACCTAGGGGAATCCAAGATGGGGTGACTTGTGGGGCTCTGACCAGGTTCTGTTACCCAGAATCCTTTGCAAACCTCAAAATCTGGCTAACAAAACACATTTTCCTCACATTTTGGTGACAGAAAGTTCTGGAATCTGAGAGGAGGCACAAATTTCCTTCCACCCATCGGTCCCCCATGTCTCCCGATAAAAATGATACCTCACTTGTGTGGGTAGGCCTAGCGCCCGTGACAGGAAACACCCCAAAACACAACGTGGACACATCACATTTTTTTAAAGAAAACAGACGTGTTTTTTGCAAAGTGCCTATCTGTAGATTTTGGCCTCTAGCTCAGCCGGCACCTAGGGAAACATACCAAACCTGTGCATTTTTGAAAACTAGAGACCTAGGGGAATCCAAGATGGGGTGACTTGTGGGGCTCTGACCAGGTTCTGTTACCCAGAATCCTTTGCAAACCTCAAAATCTGGCTAACAAAACACATTTTCCTCACATTTTGGTGACAGAAAGTTCTGGAATCTGAGAGGAAGCACAAATTTCCTTCCACCCAGCGGTCCCCCATGTCTCCCGATAAAAATGATACCTCACTTTTGTGGGTAGGCCTAGCGCCCATGACAGGAAATGCCCCAAAACACAACGTGGACACATCCCATTTTTTGAAAGAAAACAGAGGTCTTTTTTACAAAGTGCCTACCTGTAGATTTTGGCCTCTAGCTCAGCCGGCAACTACGGAAACCTACCAAACCTGTGCATTTTGAAAACTAGAGACCTAGGGGAATCTAAGATGGGGTGACTTGTGGGGCTCTGACCAGGTTCTGTTACCCAGAATCCTTTGCAAACCTCAAAACTTGGCTAAAAAAACAAGTTTTCCTCACATTTCGGTGACAGAAAGTTCTGGAATCTGAGAGGAGCCACAAATTTCCTTCCACCCAGCGTTCCCCCAAGTCTCCCGATAAAAATGATACCTCACTTGTGTGGGTAGGCCTAGCGCCCGTGACAGGAAACACCCCAAAACACAATGTGGACACATCACATTTTTTTAAAGAAAACAGAGGTGTTTTTTGCAAAGTGCCTATCTGTAGATTTTGGCCTCTAGCTCAGCCAGCACCTAGGGAAACATACCAAACCTGTGCATTTTTGAAAAAACTAGAGACCTAGGGGAATCCAAGATGGGGTGACTTGTGGGGCTCTGACCAGGTTCTGTTACCCAGAATCCTTTGCAAACCTCAAAATTTGGCTAAAAAAACAAGTTTTCCCCACATTTCGGTGACAGAAAGTTCTGGAATCTGAGAGGAGCCACAAATTTCCTTCCACCCAGCGTTCCCCCATATCTCCCGATAAAAATGATACCTCACTTGTGTGGGTAGGCCTGGCGCCCCTGACAGGAAATGCCACAAAACACAACGTGGACACATCACATTTTTTGAAAGAAAATAGAGGTCTTTTTTGCAAAGTGCCTACCTGTAGATTTTGGCCTCTAGCTCAGCCGGCACCTAGGGAAACCTACCAAACCTGTGCATTTTTTAAAACAAGAGACCTAGGGGAATCCAAGATGGGGTGACTTGTGGGGCTCTGACCAGGTTCTGTTACCCAGAATCCTTTGCAAACCTCAAAATCTGGCTAACAAAACACATTTTCCTCACATTTTGGTGACAGAAAGTTCTGGAATCTGAGAGGAGGCACAAATTTCCTTCCACCCAGCGGTCCCCCATGTCTCCCGATAAAAATGATACCTCACTTTTGTGGGTAGGCCTAGCGCCCATGACAGGAAATACCCCAAAACACAACGTGGACACATCCCATTTTTTGAAAGAAAACAGAGGTGTTTTTTACAAAGTGCCTACCTGTAGATTTTGGCCTCTAGCTCAGCCGGCAACTAGGGAAACCTACCAAACCTGTGCATTTTTTAAAACTAGAGACCTAGGGGAATCTAAGATGGGGTGACTTGTGGGGCTCTGACCAGGTTCTGTTACCCAGAATCCTTTGCAAACCTCAAAACTTGGCTAAAAAAACACGTTTTCCTCACATTTCGGTAACAGAAAGTTCTGGAATCTGAGAGGAGCCACAAATTTCCTTCCACCCAGCGTTCCCCCAAGTCTCCCGATAAAAATTATACCTCACTTGTGTGGGTAGGCCTAGCGCCCGTGACAGGAAACACCCCAAAACACAATGTGGACACATCACATTTTTTTAAAGAAAACAGAGGTGTTTTTTGCAAAGTGCCTATTTGTAGATTTTGGCCTCTAGCTCAGCCGGCACCTAGGGAAACCTACCAAACCTGTGCATTTTTGAAAACTAGAGACCTAGGGGAATCCAAGATGGGGGACTTGAGGGGCTCTGACCAGGTTCTGTTACCCAGAATCCTTTGCAAACCTCAAAACTTGGCTAAAAAAACACGTTTTCCTCACATTTCGGTGACAGAAAGTTCTGGAATCTGAGAGGAGCCACAAATTTCCTTCCACCCAGCGTTCCCCCATATCTCCTGATAAAAATGATACCTCACTTGTGTGGGTAGGCCTGGTGCCCGTGACAGGAAATGCCACAAAACACAACGTGGACACATCACATTTTTTTAAAGAAAACAGAGGTGTTTTTTGCAAAGTGCCTACCTGTGGCACCTAGGGAAACCTACCAAACCTGTGCATTTTTTTAAACTAGAGACTTAGGGGAATCCAAGATGGGGTGACTTGTGGGACTCTGACCAGGTTCTGTTACCCAGAATCCTTTGCAAACCTCAAAATATGGCTAAAAAACACATTTTCCTCACATTTCGGTGACAGAAAGTTCTGGAATCTGAGAGGAGGCACAAATTTCCTTCCACCCAGCGGTCCCCCATGTCTCCCGATAAAAATGATACCTCACTTGTGTGGGTAGGCCCTGGTGCCCGTGACAGGAAATGCCACAAAACACAACGTGGACACATCACATTTTTTGAAAGAAAACAGAGGTGTTTTTTGCAAAGTGCCTACCTGTAGATTTTGGCCTCTAGCTCAGCTGGCACCTAGGGAAACCTACCAAACCTGTGCATTTTTGAAAACTAGAGACCTAGGGGAATCTAAGATGGGGTGACTTGTGGGGCTCTGACCAGGTTCTGTTACCCAGAATCCTTTGCAAACCTCAAAACTTGGCTAAAAAAACACGTTTTCCTCACATTTCGGTGACAGAAAGTTCTGGAATCTGAGAGGAGCCACAAATTTCCTTCCACCCAGCGTTCCCCGATATCTCCCGATAAAAATGATACCTCACTTGTGTGGGTAGGCCTGGTGCCCGTGACAGGAAATGCCACTAAACACAACGTGGACACATCACATTTTTTGAAAGAAAACAGAAGTGTTTTTTGAAAAGTGCCTATCTGTAGATTTTGGCCTCTAGCTCATCCAGCACCTAGGGAAACCTACAAAACCTGTGCATTTTTGAAAACTAGAGACCTAGGGGAATCCAAGATGGGGTGACTTGTGGGGCTCTGACCAGGTTCTGTTACCCAGAATCCTTTGCAAACCTCAAAATATGGCTAAAAAAACACATTTTCCTCACATTTCGGTGACAGAAAGTTCTGGAATCTGAGAGGAGGTACAAATTTCCTTCCACCCAGCGTTCCCCCATGTCTCCCGATAAAAATGATACCTCACTTGTGTGGGTAGGCCTAGCGCCCGTGACAGGAAACAGCCCATAACACAACGTGGACACATCACATTTTTTTAAAGAAAACAGAGGTGTTTTTTGCAAAGTGCCTATCTGTAGATTTTGGCCTCTAGCTCAGCCGGCACCTAGGGAAACCTACCAAACCTGTGCATTTTGGAAACTAGCGACCTAGGGGAATCCAAGATGGGGTGACTTGTGGGGATCTGACCAGGTTCTGTTACCCAGAATCCATTGCAAACCTCAAAATTTGGCTAAAAAAACACGTTTTCCTCACATTTCGGTGACAGAAAGTTCTGGAATCTGAGAGGAGCCACAAATTTCCTTCCACACAGCGTTCCCCCAAGTCTCCAGATAAAAATTATACCTCACTTGTGTGGGTAGGCCTAGGACCCGTGACAGGAAACACCCCAAAGAACAATGTGGACACATCACATTTTTTGAAAGAAAACAGAGGTGTTTTTTGCAAAGTGCCTATTTGTAGATTTTGGCCTCTAGCTCAGCCGGCACCTAGGGAAACCTACCAAACCTGTGCATTTTTGAAAACTAGAGACCTAGGGGAATCCAAGATGGGGGACTTGTGGGGCTCTGGCCAGGTTCTGTTACCCAGACTCCTTTGCAAACATCAAAATTTGGCTAAAAAAACACGTTTTCCTCACATTTCGGTGACAGAAAGTTCTGGAATCTGAGAGGAGCCACAAATTTCCTTCCACCCAGCGTTCCCCCATGTCTCCCGATAAAAATGATACCTCACTTGTGTGGGTAGGCCTTGCGCCCGTGACAGGAAATGCCACAAAACACAACGTGGACACATCACATTTTTTGAAAGAAAATAGAGGTCTTTTTTGCAAAGTGCCTACCTGTAGATTTTGGCCTCTAGCTCAGCCGGCACCTAGGGAAACCTACCAAACCTGTGCATTTTTGAAAACTAGAGACCTAGGGTAATCCAAGATGGGGTGACTTGTGGGGCTCTGAACAGGTTCTGTTACCCAGAATCCTTTGCAAACCTCAAACTTTGGCTAAAAAAACAAGTTTTCCTCACATTTCGGTGACAGAAAGTTCTGGAATCTGAGAGGAGCCACAAATTTCCTTCCACCCAGCGTTCCCCCAAGTCTCCCGATAAAAATGATACCTCACTTGTGTGGGTAGGTCTGGCGCCCGTGACAGGAAATGCCACAAAACACAACGTGGACACATCACATTTTTTGAAAGAAAGCAGAGGTCTTTTTTGCAAAGTGCCTATCTGCAGATTTTGGCCTCTGGCTCAGCCGGCACCTAGGCAAACCTACTAAACCTGTGCATTTTTGAAAACTAGAGACCTAGGGGAATCTAAGATGGGGTGACTTGTGGGGCTCTGACCAGGTTCTGTTACCCAGAATCCTTTGCAAACGTCAAAATTTGGCTAAAAAAACACGTTTTTCTCAAATTTCGGTGACAGAAAGTTCTGGAATCTGAGAGGAGCCACAAATTTCCTTCCAACCAGCGTTCACCCAAGTCTCCCGATAAAAATGATACCTCACTTGTGTGGGTAGGCCTTGCGCCCGTGAAAGGAAACACCCCAAAACACAACGTGGACACATCACATTTTTTTAAAGAAAACAGAGGTGTTTTTTGCAAAGTGCCTATCTGTAGATTTTGGCCTCTAGCTCAGCCGGCACCTAGGGAAACATACCAAACCTGTGCATTTTTTAAAACTAGAGACCTAGGGGAATCCAAGATTGGGTGACTTGTGGGGCTCTGACCAGGTTCTGTTACCCAGAATCCTTTGCAAACATCAAAATTTGGCTAAAAAAACACGTTCTCCTCACATTTTGGTGACAGAAAGTTCTGGAATCTGAGAGGAGCCACAAATTTCCTTCCACCCAGCGTTCCCTCAAGTCTCCCGATAAAAATGATACCTCACTTGTGTGGGTAGGCCTAGCGCCCGTGACAGGAAACACCCCAAAACACAACGTGGACACATCACATTTTTTTAAAGAAAACAGACGTGTTTTTTGCAAAGTGCCTATCTGTAGATTTTGGCCTCTAGCTCAGCCGGCACCTAGGGAAACATACCAAACCTGTGCATTTTTGAAAACTAGAGACCTAGGGGAATCCAAGATGGGGTGACTTGTGGGGCTCTGACCAGGTTCTGTTACCCAGAATCCTTTGCAAACCTCAAAATCTGGCTAACAAAACACATTTTCCTCACATTTTGGTGACAGAAAGATCTGGAATCTGAGAGGAAGCACAAATTTCCTTCCACCCAGCGGTCCCCCATGTCTCCCGATAAAAATGATACCTCACTTTTGTGGGTATGCCTAGCGCGCATGACAGGAAATGCCCCAAAACACAACGTGGACACATCCCATTTTTTGAAAGAAAACAGAGGTCTTTTTTACAAAGTGCCTACCTGTAGATTTTGGCCTCTAGCTCAGCCGGCAACTAGGGAAACCTACCAAACCTGTGCATTTTTGAAAACTAGAGACCTAGGGGAATCTAAGATGGGGTGACTTGTGGGGCTCTGACCAGGTTCTGTTACCCAGAATCCTTTGCAAACCTCAAAACTTGGCTAAAAAAACACGTTTTCCTCACATTTCGGTGACAGAAAGTTCTGGAATCTGAGAGGAGCCACAAATTTCCTTCCACCCAGCGTTCCCCCAAGTCTCCCGATAAAAATGATACCTCACTTGTGTGGGTAGGCCTAGCGCCCGTGACAGGAAACACCCCAAAACACAATGTGGACACATCACATTTTTTTAAAGAAAACAGAGGTGTTTTTTGCAAAGTGCCTATCTGTAGATTTTGGCCTCTAGCTCAGCCAGCACCTAGGGAAACATACCAAACCTGTGCATTTTTGAAAACTAGAGACCTAGGGGAATCCAAGATGGGGTGACTTGTGGGGCTCTGACCAGGTTCTGTTACCCAGAATCCTTTGCAAACCTCAAAATTTGGCTAAAAAAACAAGTTTTCCTCATATTTCGGTGACAGAAAGTTCTGGAATCTGAGAGGAGCCACAAATTTCCTTCCACCCAGCGTTCCCCCATATCTCCCGATAAAAATGATACCTCACTTCTGTGGGTAGGCCTGGCGCCCCTGACAGGAAATGCCACAAAACACAACGTGGACACATCACATTTTTTGAAAGAAAATAGAGGTCTTTTTTGCAAAGTGCCTACCTGTAGATTTTGGCCTCTAGCTCAGCCGGCACCTAGGGAAACCTACCAAACCTGTGCATTTTTTAAAACTAGAGACCTAGGGGAATCCAAGATGGGGTGACTTGTGGGGCTCTGACCAGGTTCTGTTACCCAGAATCCTTTGCAAACCTCAAAATCTGGCTAACAAAACACATTTTCCTCACATTTTGGTGACAGAAAGTTCTGGAATCTGAGAGGAGGCACAAATTTCCTTCCACCCAGCGGTCCCCCATGTCTCCCGATAAAAATGATACCTCACTTTTGTGGGTAGGCCTAGCGCCCATGACAGGAAATACCCCAAAACACAACGTGGACACATCCCATTTTTTGAAAGAAAACAGAGGTGTTTTTTACAAAGTGCCTACCTGTAGATTTTGGCCTCTAGCTCAGCCGGCAACTAGGGAAACCTACCAAACCTGTGCATTTTTGAAAACTAGAGACCTAGGGGAATCTAAGATGGGGTGACTTGTGGGGCTCTGACCAGGTTCTGTTACCCAGAATCCTTTGCAAACCTCAAAACTTGGCTAAAAAAACACGTTTTCCTCACATTTCGGTAACAGAAAGTTCTGGAATCTGAGAGGAGCCACAAATTTCCTTCCACCCAGCGTTCCCCCAAGTCTCCCGATAAAAATTATACCTCACTTGTGTGGGTAGGCCTAGCGCCCGTGACAGGAAACACCCCAAAACACAATGTGGACACATCACATTTTTTTAAAGAAAACAGAGGTGTTTTTTGCAAAGTGCCTATTTGTAGATTTTGGCCTCTAGCTCAGCCGGCACCTAGGGAAACCTACCAAACCTGTGCATTTTTGAAAACTAGAGACCTAGGGGAATCCAAGATGGGGGACTTGAGGGGCTCTGACCAGGTTCTGTTACCCAGAATCCTTTGCAAACCTCAAAACTTGGCTAAAAAAACACGTTTTCCTCACATTTCGGTGACAGAAAGTTCTGGAATCTGAGAGGAGCCACAAATTTCCTTCCACCCAGCGTTCCCCCATATCTCCTGATAAAAATGATACCTCACTTGTGTGGGTAGGCCTGGTGCCCGTGACAGGAAATGCCACAAAACACAACGTGGACACATCACATTTTTTTAAAGAAAACAGAGGTGTTTTTTGCAAAGTGCCTACCTGTGGCACCTAGGGAAACCTACCAAACCTGTGCATTTTTTTAAACTAGAGACTTAGGGGAATCCAAGATGGGGTGACTTGTGGGACTCTGACCAGGTTCTGTTACCCAGAATCCTTTGCAAACCTCAAAATATGGCTAAAAAACAAATTTTCCTCACATTTCGGTGACAGAAAGTTCTGGAATCTGAGAGGAGGCACAAATTTCCTTCCACCCAGCGGACCCCCATGTCTCCCGATAAAAATGATACCTCACTTGTGTGGGTAGGCCTGGCGTCTATGACAGGAAATGCCCCAAAACACAACGTGGACACATCCCATTTTTTAAAAGAAAATAGAGGTCTTTTTTACAAAGAGCCTACCTGTAGATTTTGGCCTCTAGCTCAGCCGGCAACTAGGGAAACCTACCAAACCCGTGCATTTTTGAAAACTAGAGACCTAGGGGAATCTAAGATGGGGTGACTTGTGGGGCTCTGACCAGGTTCTGTTACCCAGAATCCTATGCAAACGTCAAAATTTGGCTAAAAAAACACGTTTTCCTCACATTTCGGTGACAGAAAGTTCTGGAATCTGAGAGGAGCCACAAATTTCCTTCCACCCAGCGTTACCCCAAGTCTCCCGATAAAAATGATACCTCACTTGTGTGGGTAGGCCTAGAGCCCGTGACAGGAAACACCCCAAAACACAACGTGGACACATCACATTTTTTTTAAAGAAAACAGAGGTGTTTTTTGCAAAGTGCCTATCTGTAGATTTTGGCCTCTAGCTCAGCCGGCACCTAGGGAAACCTACCAAACCTGTGCATTTTGGAAACTAGAGACCTAGGGGAATCCAAGATGGGGTGACTTGTGGGGCTCTGACCAGGTTCTGTTACCCAGAATCCTTTGCAAACCTCAAAATGTGGCTAAAAATACACGTTTTCCTCACATTTCGGTGACAGAAAGTTCTGGAATCTGAGAGGAGCCACAAATTTCCTTCCACCCAGCGTTCCCCCAAGTCTCCAGATAAAAATGATACCTCACTTGTGTGGGTAGGCCTAGCGCCCGTGACAGGAAACGCCCCAAAACACAACGTGGACACATCACATTTTTTTAAAGAAAATAGAGGTGTTTTTTGCAAAGTGCCTAAGCGTAGATTTTGTCCTCTAGCTCAGCCAGCACCTAGGGAAACCTACCAAACCTGTGCATTTTTTAAAACTAGAGACCTAGGGGAATCCAAGATGGGGTGACTTGTGGGGCTCTGACCAGGTTCTGTTACCCAGAATACTTTGCAAACCTCAAAATCTGGCTAAAAAAACACATTTTCCTCACATTTCGGTGACAGAAAGTTCTGGAATCTGAGAGGAGGCACAAATTTCCTTCCACCCAGCGGTCCCCCATGTCTCCCGATAAAAATGATACCTCACTTGTGTGGGTAGGCCTGGCGTCTATGACAGGAAATGCCCCAAAACACAACGTGGACACATCCCATTTTTTAAAAGAAAATAGAGGTCTTTTTTACAAAGTGCCTACCTGTAGATTTTGGCCTCTAGCTCAGCCGGCAACTAGGGAAACCTACCAAACCCGTGCATTTTTTAAAACTAGAGACCTAGGGGAATCTAAGATGGGGTGACTTGTGGGGCTCTGACCAGGTTCTGTTACCCAGAATCCTATGCAAACGTCAAAATTTGGCTAAAAAAACACGTTTTCCTCACATTTCGGTGACAGAAAGTTCTGGAATCTGAGAGGAGCCACAAATTTCCTTCCACCCAGCGTTACCCCAAGTCTCCCGATAAAAATGATACCTCACTTGTGTGGGTAGGCCTAGCGCCCGTGACAGGAAACACCCCAAAACACAATGTGGACACATCACATTTTTTAAAAGAAAACAGAGGTGTTTTTTGCAAAGTGCCTATCTGTAGATTTTGGCCTCTAGCTCAGCCGGCAACTAGGGAAACCTACCAAACCTGTGCATTTTTGAAAACTAGAGACCTAGGGGAATCTAAGATGGGGTGACTTGTGGGGCTCTAACCAGGTTCTGTTACCCAGAATCCTTTGCAAACGTCAAAATTTGGCTAAAAAAACACGTTTTCCTCACATTTCGGTGACAGAAAGTTCTGGAATCTGAGAGGAGCCACAAATTTCCTTCCTCCCAGCGTTCCCCCAAGTCTCCCGATAAAAATGATACCTCACTTGTGTGGGTAGGCCTAGCACCCGTGACAGGAAACACCCCAAAACACAACGTGGACACATCACATTTTTTTAAAGAAAACAGAGGTGTTTTTTGCAAAGTGCTTACCTGTAGATTTTGGCCTCTAGCTCAGCCGGCACCTAGGGAAACCTACCAAACCTGTGCATTTTTTAAAACTAGAGACCTAAGGGAATCCAAGATGGGGTGACTTGTGGGGCTCTGACCAGGTTCTGTTACTCAGAATCCTTTGCAAACCTCAAAATGTGGCTAACAAAACAAGTTTTCCTCACATTTCGGTGTCAGAAAGTTCTGGAATCTGAGAGGAGCCACAAATTTCCTTCCACCCAGCGTTCCCCCAAGTCTCCCGATAAAAATGATACCTCACTTGTGTGGGTAGGCCTAGCGCCCGTGACAGGAAACACCCCAAAACACAACGTGGACACATCACATTTTTTTAAAGAAAACAGACGTGTTTTTTGCAAAGTGCCTATCTGTAGATTTTGGCCTCTAGCTCAGCCGGCACCTAGGGAAACATACCAAACCTGTGCATTTTTGAAAACTAGAGACCTAGGGGAATCCAAGATGGGGTGACTTGTGAGGCTCTGACCAGGTTCTGTTACCCAGAATCCTTTGCAAACCTCAAAATTTGCCTAAAAAAACACGTTTTCCTCATATTTCGGTGACAGAAAGTTCTGCAATCTTAGAGGAGCCACAAATTTCCTTCCACCCAGCGTTCCCCCAAGTCTCCCGATAAAAATGATACCTCACTTGTGTGGGTAGGCCTAGCGCCCCCGTGACAGGAAATGCCCCAAAACACAACGTGGACACATCACATTTTTTGAAAGAAAACAGAGGTGTTTTTTGCAAAGTGCCTCCCTGTAGATTTTGGCCTCTAGCTCAGCCGGCACCTAGGGAAACCTACCAAACCTGTGCATTTTTTAAAACTAGAGACCTAAGGGAATCCAAGATGGGGTGACTTGTGGGGCTCTGACCAGGTTCTGTTACCCAGAATCCTATGCAAACGTCAAAATTTGGCTAAAAAAACACGTTTTCCTCACATTTCGGTGACAGAAAGTTCTGGAATCTGAGAGGAGCCACAAATTTCCTTCCACCCAGCGTTACCCCAAGTCTCCCGATAAAAATGATACCTCACTTGTGTGGGTAGGCCTAGAGCCCGTGACAGGAAACACCCCAAAACACAACGTGGACACATCACATTTTTTTAAAGAAAACAGAGGTGTTTTTTGCAAAGTGCCTATCTGTAGATTTTGGCCTCTAGCTCAGCCGGCACCTAGGGAAACCTACCAAACCTGTGCATTTTGGAAACTAGAGACCTAGGGGAATCCAAGATGGGGTGACTTGTGGGGCTCTGACCAGGTTCTGTTACCCAGAATCCTTTGCAAACCTCAAAATTTGGCTAAAAATACACGTTTTCCTCACATTTCGGTGACAGAAAGTTCTGGAATCTGAGAGGAGCCACAAATTTCCTTCCACCCAGCGTTCCCCCAAGTCTCCAGATAAAAATGATACCTCACTTGTGTGGGTAGGCCTAGCGCCCGTGACAGGAAACGCCCCAAAACACAACGTGGACACATCACATTTTTTAAAAGAAAATAGAGGTGTTTTTTGCAAAGTGCCTAAGCGTAGATTTTGTCCTCTAGCTCAGCCAGCACCTAGGGAAACCTACCAAACCTGTGCATTTTTTAAAACTAGAGACCTAGGGGAATCCAAGATGGGGTGACTTGTGGGGCTCTGACCAGGTTCTGTTACCCAGAATACTTTGCAAACCTCAAAATCTGGCTAAAAAAACACATTTTCCTCACATTTCGGTGACAGAAAGTTCTGGAATCTGAGAGGAGGCACAAATTTCCTTCCACCCAGCGGTCCCCCATGTCTCCCGATAAAAATGATACCTCACTTGTGTGGGTAGGCCTGGCGTCTATGACAGGAAATGCCCCAAAACACAACGTGGACACATCCCATTTTTTAAAAGAAAATAGAGGTCTTTTTTACAAAGTGCCTACCTGTAGACTTTGGCCTCTAGCTCAGCCGGCAACTAGGGAAACCTACCAAACCCGTGCATTTTTTAAAACTAGAGACCTAGGGGAATTTAAGATGGGGTGACTTGTGGGGCTCTGACCAGGTTCTGTTACCCAGAATCCTTTGCAAACGTCAAAATTTGGCTAAAAAAACACGTTTTCCTCACATTTCGGTGACAGAAAGTTCTGGAATCTGAGAGGAGCCACAAATTTCCTTCCTCCCAGCGTTCCCCCAAGTCTCCCGATAAAAATGATACCTCACTTGTGTGGGTAGGCCTAGCACCCGTGACAGGAAACACCCCAAAACACAACGTGGACACATCACATTTTTTTAAAGAAAACAGAGGTGTTTTTTGCAAAGTGCTTACCTGTAGATTTTGGCCTCTAGCTCAGCCGGCACCTAGGGAAACCTACCAAACCTGTGCATTTTTTAAAACTAGAGACCTAAGGGAATCCAAGATGGGGTGACTTGTGGGGCTCTGACCAGGTTCTGTTACTCAGAATCCTTTGCAAACCTCAAAATGTGGCTAACAAAACAAGTTTTCCTCACATTTCGGTGTCAGAAAGTTCTGGAATCTGAGAGGAGCCACAAATTTCCTTCCACCCAGCGTTCCCCCAAGTCTCCCGATAAAAATGATACCTCACTTGTGTGGGTAGGCCTAGCGCCCGTGACAGGAAACACCCCAAAACACAACGTGGACACATCACATTTTTTTAAAGAAAACAGACGTGTTTTTTGCAAAGTGCCTATCTGTAGATTTTGGCCTCTAGCTCAGCCGGCACCTAGGGAAACATACCAAACCTGTGCATTTTTGAAAACTAGAGACCTAGGGGAATCCAAGATGGGGTGACTTGCGGGGCTCGGACCAGGTTCTGTTACCCAGAATCCTTTGCAAACCTCAAAATTTGGCTAAAAAAACACGTTTTCCTCACATTTCGGTGACAGAAAGTTCTGCAATCTGAGAGGAGCCACAAATTTCCTTCCACCCAGCGTTCCCCCAAGTCTCCCGATAAAAATGATACCTCACTTGTGTGGGTAGGCCTAGCGCCCCCGTGACAGGAAATGCCCCAAAACACAACGTGGACACATCACATTTTTTGAAAGAAAACAGAGGTGTTTTTTGCAAAGTGCCTCCCTGTAGATTTTGGCCTCTATCTCAGCTGGCACCTAAGGAAACCTACCAAAGCTGTGCATTTTTTACAACTAGAGACCTAGGGGAATCCAAGATGGGATGACTTGTGGGGCTCTGACCAGGTTCTGTTACCCAGAATCCTTTGCAAACCTCAAAATCTGGCTAAAGAAACACGTTTTTCTCACATTTCGGTGACAGAAAGTTCTGGAATCTGAGAGGAGCCACAAATTTCCTTCCACCCAGCGTTCCCCCATATCTCCCGATAAAAATGATACCTCACTTGTGTGGGTAGGCCTGGCGCCCGTGACAGGAAATGCCACAAAACACAACGTGGACACATCACATTTTTTGAAAGAAAACAGAGGTCTTTTTTGCAAAGTGCCTACCTGTAGATTTTGGCCTCTAGCTCAGCCGGCACCAAGGGAAACGTACCAAACCTGTGCATTTTTTAAAACTAGAGACCTAGGGGAATCCAAGATGGGGTGACTTGTGGGGCTCTGACCAGGTTCTGTTACCCAGAATCCTTTGCAAACCTCAAAATCTGGCTAAAAAAACACATTTTCCTCACATTTCGGTGACAGAAAGTTCTGGAATCTGAGAGGAGCCACAAATTTCCTTCCACCCAGCGTTCCCCCAAGTCTCCAGATAAAAATGATACCTCACTTGTGTGGGAAGGCCTGGCGTCTATGACAGGAAATGCCTCAAAACACAACGTGGACACATCCCATTTTTTAAAAGAAAATAGAGGTCTTTTTTACAAAGTGCCTACCTGTAGATTTTGGCCTCTATCTCAGCCGGCAACTAGGGAAACCTACCAAACCCGTGCATTTTGGAAAACTAGAGACTTAGGGGAATCTAAGATGGGGTGACTTGTGGGGCTCTGACCAGGTTCTGTTACCCACAATCCTATGCAAACGTCAAAATTTGGCTAAAAAAACACGTTTTCCTCACATTTCGGTGACAGAAAGTTCTGGAATCTGAGAGGAGCCACAAATTTCCTTCCACCCAGCGTTACCCCAAGTCTCCCGATAAAAATGATACCTCACTTGTGTGGGTAGGCCTAGCGCCCGTGACAGGAAACACCCCAAAACACAACGTGGACACATCACATTTTTTAAAAGAAAACAGAGGTGTTTTTTGCAAAGTGCCTATTTGTAGATTTTGGCCTCTAGCTCAGCCGGCACCTAGGGAAACCTACCAAACCTGTGCATTTTGGAAACTAGAGACCTAGGGGAATGCAAGATGGGGTGACTTGTGGGGCTCTGACCAGGTTCTGTTACCCAGAATCCTTTGCAAACCTCAAAATTTGGCTACTAAAACACATTTTCCTCACATTTCGGTGACAGAAAGTTCTGGAATCTGAGAGGAGCCACAAATTTCCTTCCACCCAGCGTTCCCCCATATCTCCCGATAAAAATGATACCTCACTTGTGTGGGTAGGCCTGGCGCCCGTGACAGGAAATGCCACAAAACACAACGTGGACACATCACATTTTCTGAAAGAAAACAGAGGTCTTTTTTGCAAAGTGCCTACCTGTAGATTTTGGCCTCTAGCTCAACCGGCACCTAGGGAAACCTACCAAACCTGTGCATTTTTGAAAACTAGAGACCTAGGGGAATCTAAGATGGGGTGACTTGTGGGGCTCTGACCAGGTTCTGTTACCCAGAATCCTTTGCAAACATCAAAATTTGGCAAAAAAAAACACGTTTTTCTCACATTTCGGTGACAGAAAGTTCTGGAATCTGAGATGAGCAACAAATTTCCTTCCAACCAGCGTTCACCCAAGTCTCCCGATAAAAATGATACCTCACTTGTGTGGGTAGGCCTAGCGCCCGTGACAGGAAACACCCCAAAACACAACGTGGACACATCACATTTTTTTAAAGAAAACAGAGGTGTTTTTTGCAGAGTGCCTATCTGTAGATTTTGGCCTCTAGCTCAGCCGGCACCTAGGGTACCTACCAAACCTGTGAATTTTTGAAAACTAGAGACCTAGGGGAATCCAAGATGGGGTGACTTGTGGGGCTCTGACCAGGTTCTGTTACCCAGAATCCTTTGCAAACCTCAAAATTTGGCTACAAAAACACGTTTTCCTCACATTTCGGTGACAGAAAGTTCTGGAATCTGAGAGGAGCTACAAATTTCCTTCCACCCAGCGTTCCCCAAGTCTCCAGATAAAAATGATACCTCACTTGTGTGGGTAGGCCTAGCGCCCGTGACAGGAAACGCCCCAAAACACAACGTGGACACATCACATTTTTTAAAAGAAAATAGAGGTGTTTTTTGCAAAGTGCCTAAGCGTAGATTTTGTCCTCTAGCTCAGCCAGCACCTAGGGAAACCTACCAAACCTGTGCATTTTTTAAAACTAGAGACCTAGGGGAATCCAAGATGGGGTGACTTGTGGGGCTCTGACCAGGTTCTGTTACCCAGAATACTTTGCAAACCTCAAAATCTGGCTAAAAAAACACATTTTCCTCACATTTCGGTGACAGAAAGTTCTGGAATCTGAGAGGAGGCACAAATTTCCTTCCACCCAGCGGTCCCCCATGTCTCCCGATAAAAATGATACCTCACTTGTGTGGGTAGGCCTGGCGTCTATGACAGGAAATGCCCCAAAACACAACGTGGACACATCCCATTTTTTAAAAGAAAATAGAGGTGTTTTTTACAAAGTGCCTACCTGTAGATTTTGGCCTCTAGCTCAGCCGGCAACTAGGGAAACCTACCAAACCCGTGCATTTTTTAAAACTAGAGACCTAGGGGAATCTAAGATGGGGTGACTTGTGGGGCTCTGACTAGGTTCTGTTACCCAGAATCCTATGCAAACGTCAAAATTTGGCTAAAAAAACACGTTTTCCTCACATTTCGGTGACAGAAAGTTCTGGAATCTGAGAGGAGCCACAAATTTCCTTCCACCCAGCGTTACCCCAAGTCTCCCGATAAAAATGATACCTCACTTGTGTGGGTAGGCCTAGCGCCCGTGACAGGAAACTCCCCAAAACACAATGTGGACACATCACATTTTTTAAAAGAAAACAGAGGTGTTTTTTGCAAAGTGCCTATCTGTAGATTTTGGCCTCTAGCTCAGCCGGCAACTAGGGAAACCTACCAAACCTGTGCATTTTTGAAAACTAGAGACCTAGGGGAATCTAAGATGGGGTGACTTGTGGGGCTCTGACCAGGTTCTGTTACCCAGAATCCTTTGCAAACGTCAAAATTTGGCTAAAAAAACACGTTTTCCTCACATTTCGGTGACAGAAAGTTCTGGAATCTGAGAGGAGCCACAAATTTCCTTCCTCCCAGCGTTCCCCCAAGTCTCCCGATAAAAATGATACCTCACTTGTGTGGGTAGGCCTAGCACCCGTGACAGGAAACACCCCAAAACACAACGTGGACACATCACATTTTTTTAAAGAAAACAGAGGTGTTTTTTGCAAAGTGCTTACCTGTAGATTTTGGCCTCTAGCTCAGCCGGCACCTAGGGAAACCTACCAAACCTGTGCATTTTTTAAAACTAGAGACCTAAGGGAATCCAAGATGGGGTGACTTGTGGGGCTCTGACCAGGTTCTGTTACTCAGAATCCTTTGCAAACCTCAAAATGTGGCTAACAAAACAAGTTTTCCTCACATTTCGGTGTCAGAAAGTTCTGGAATCTGAGAGGAGCCACAAATTTCCTTCCACCCAGCGTTCCCCCAAGTCTCCCGATAAAAATGATACCTCACTTGTGTGGGTAGGCCTAGCGCCCGTGACAGGAAACACCCCAAAACACAACGTGGACACATCACATTTTTTTAAAGAAAACAGACGTGTTTTTTGCAAAGTGCCTATCTGTAGATTTTGGCCTCTAGCTCAGCCGGCACCTAGGGAAACATACCAAACCTGTGCATTTTTGAAAACTAGAGACCTAGGGGAATCCAAGATGGGGTGACTTGCGGGGCTCGGACCAGGTTCTGTTACCCAGAATCCTTTGCAAACCTCAAAATTTGGCTAAAAAAACACGTTTTCCTCACATTTCGGTGACAGAAAGTTCTGCAATCTGAGAGGAGCCACAAATTTCCTTCCACCCAGCGTTCCCCCAAGTCTCCCGATAAAAATGATACCTCACTTGTGTGGGTAGGCCTAGCGCCCCCGTGACAGGAAATGCCCCAAAACACAACGTGGACACATCACATTTTTTGAAAGAAAACAGAGGTGTTTTTTGCAAAGTGCCTCCCTGTAGATTTTGGCCTCTATCTCAGCTGGCACCTAAGGAAACCTACCAAAGCTGTGCATTATTTACAATTAGAGACCTAGGGGAATCCAAGATGGGATGACTTGTGGGGCTCTGACCAGGTTCTGTTACCCAGAATCCTTTGCAAACCTCAAAATCTGGCTAAAAAAACACGTTTTTCTCACATTTCGGTGACAGAAAGTTCTGGAATCTGAGAGGAGCCACAAATTTCCTTCCACCCAGCGTTCCCCCATATCTCCCGATAAAAATGATACCTCACTTGTGTGGGTAGGCCTGGCGCCCGTGACAGGAAATGCCACAAAACACAACGTGGACACATCACATTTTTTGAAAGAAAACAGAGGTCTTTTTTCCAAAGTGCCTACCTGTAGATTTTGGCCTCTAGCTCAGCCGGCACCAAGGGAAACGTACCAAACCTGTGCATTTTTTAAAACTAGAGACCTAGGGGAATCCAAGATGGGGTGACTTGTGGGGCTCTGACCAGGTTCTGTTACCCAGAATCCTTTGCAAACCTCAAAATCTGGCTAAAAAAACACATTTTCCTCACATTTCGGTGACAGAAAGTTCTGGAATCTGAGAGGAGCCACAAATTTCCTTCCACCCAGCATTCCCCCAAGTCTCCAGATAAAAATGATACCTCACTTGTGTGGGAAGGCCTGGCGTCTATGACAGGAAATGCCTCAAAACACAACGTGGACACATCCCATTTTTTAAAAGAAAACAGAGGTCTTTTTTACAAAGTGCCTACCTGTAGATTTTGGCCTCTATCTCAGCCGGCAACTAGGGAAACCTACCAAACCCGTGCATTTTGGAAAACTAGAGACTTAGGGGAATCTAAGATGGGGTGACTTGTGGGGCTCTGACCAGGTTCTGTTACCCACAATCCTATGCAAACGTCAAAATTTGGCTAAAAAAACACGTTTTCCTCACATTTCGGTGACAGAAAGTTCTGGAATCTGAGAGGAGCCACAAATTTCCTTCCACCCAGCGTTACCCCAAGTCTCCCGATAAAAATGATACCTCACTTGTGTGGGTAGGCCTAGCGCCCGTGACAGGAAACACCCCAAAACACAACGTGGACACATCACATTTTTTTAAAGAAAACAGAGGTGTTTTTTGCAAAGTGCCTATTTGTAGATTTTGGCCTCTAGCTCAGCCGGCACCTAGGGAAACCTACCAAACCTGTGCATTTTGGAAACTAGAGACCTAGGGGAATGCAAGATGGGGTGACTTGTGGGGCTCTGACCAGGTTCTGTTACCCAGAATCCTTTGCAAACCTCAAAATTTGGCTACTAAAACACATTTTCCTCACATTTCGGTGACAGAAAGTTCTGGAATCTGAGAGGAGCCACAAATTTCCTTCCACCCAGCGTTCCCCCATATCTCCCGATAAAAATGATACCTCACTTGTGTGGGTAGGCCTGGCGCCCGTGACAGGAAATGCCACAAAACACAACGTGGACACATCACATTTTCTGAAAGAAAACAGAGGTCTTTTTTGCAAAGTGCCTACCTGTAGATTTTGGCCTCTAGCTCAACCGGCACCTAGGGAAACCTACCAAACCTGTGCATTTTTTAAAACTAGAGACCTAGGGGAATCTAAGATGGGGTGACTTGTGGGGCTCTGACCAGGTTCTGTTACCCAGAATCCTTTGCAAACATCAAAATTTGGCAAAAAAAACACGTTTTTCTCACATTTCGGTGACAGAAAGTTCTGGAATCTGAGATGAGCAACAAATTTCCTTCCAACCAGCGTTCACCCAAGTCTCCCGATAAAAATGATACCTCACTTGTGTGGGTAGGCCTAGCGCCCGTGACAGGAAACACCCCAAAACACAACGTGGACACATCACATTTTTTTAAAGAAAACAGAGGTGTTTTTTGCAGAGTGCCTATCTGTAGATTTTGGCCTCTAGCTCAGCCGGCACCTAGGGTACCTACCAAACCTGTGCATTTTTGAAAACTAGAGACCTAGGGGAATCCAAGATGGGGTGACTTGTGGGGCTCTGACCAGGTTCTGTTACCCAGAATCCTTTGCAAACCTCAAAATTTGGCTACAAAAACACGTTTTCCTCACATTTCGGTGACAGAAAGTTCTGGAATCTGAGAGGAGCTACAAATTTCCTTCCACCCAGCGTTCCCCCAAGTCTCCTGATAAAAATGATACCTCACTTGTGTGGGTAGGCCTGGCGCCCGTGACAGGAAATGCCACAAAACACAACGTGGACACATCACATTTTTTTAAAGAAAACAGAGGTCTTTTTTGCAAAGTGCCTATCTGTAGATATTGGCCTCTAGCTCAGCCGGCACCTAGGGAAACCTACCAAACCTGTGCATTTTTGAAAACTAGAGACCAGGGGAATCTAAGATGGGGTAACTTGTGGGGCTCTGACCAGGTTCTGTTACCCAGAATCCTTTGCAAACGTCAAGATTTGGCTAAAAAAACACATTTTTCTCACATTTCGGTGACAGAAAGTTCTGGAATCTGAGAGGAGGTACAAATTTCCTTCCACCCAGCGTTCCCCCAAGTCTCCTGATAAAAATGATACCTCACTTGTGTGGGTAGGCCTGGCGCCCGTGACAGGAAATGCCACAAAACACAACGTGGACACATCAAATTTTTTTAAAGAAAACAGAGGTCTTTTTTGCAAAGTGCCTATCTGTAGATATTGGCCTCTAGCTCAGCCGGCACCTAGGGAAACCTACCAAACCTGTGCATTTTTTAAAACTAGAGACCTAGGGGAATCTAAGATGGGGTAACTTGTGGGGCTCTGACCAGGTTCTGTTACCCAGAATCCTTTGCAAACGTCAAGATTTGGCTAAAAAAACACATTTTTCTCACATTTCGGTGACAGAAAGTTCTGGAATCTGAGAGGAGCCACAAATTTCCTTCCAACCAGCATTCACCCAAGTCTCCCGATAAAAATGATACCTCACTTGTGTGGGTAGGCCTAGCGCCCGTGACAGGAAACACCCCAAAACACAACGTGGACACATCACATTTTTTTAAAGAAAACAGAGGTGTTTTTTGCAGAATGCCTATCTGTAGATTTTGGCCTCTAGCTCAGCCGGCACCTAGGGAAACCTACCAAACCTGTGCATTTTTGAAAACTAGAGACCTAGGGGAATCTAAGATGGGGTGACTTGGGGGGCTCTGACCAGGTTCTGTTACCCAGAATCCTTTGCAAACCTCAAAATTTGGCTTAAAAAAACACGTTTTCCTCACATTTCGGTGACAGAAAGTTCTGGAATCTGAGAGGAGCCACAAATTTCCTTCCACCCAGCGTTCCCCCAAGTCTCCAGATAAAAATGATACCTCACTTGTGTGGGTAGGCCTAGCACCCGTGACAGGAAACACCCCAAAGCACAACGTGGACTCATCACATTTTTTGAAAGAAAACAGAGGTTTTTTTGCAAAGTGCCTATTTGTAGATTTTGGCCTCTAGCTCAGCCGGCACCTAGGGAAACCTACCAAACCTGTGCATTTTTGAAAACTAGAGACTTAGGGGAATCCAAGATGGGGGACTTGAGGGGCTCTGACCAGGTTCTGTTACCCAGAATCCTTTGCAAACCTCAAAATTTGGCTAAAAAAACACGTTTTCCTCACATTTCGGTGACAGAAAGTTATGGAATCTGAGAGGAGCCACAAATTTCCTTCCACCCAGCGTTCCCCCATATCTCCCGATAAAAATGATACCTCACTTGTGTGGGTAGGCCTGGCGCCCGTGACAGGAAATGCCACAAAACACAACGTGGACACATCACATTTTTTGAAAGAAAACAGAGGTGTTTTTTGCAAAGTGCCTACCTGTAGATTTTGGCCTCTAGCTCATCCAGCACCTAGGGAAACCTACCAAACCTGTGCATTTTTTTAAACTAGAGACCTAGGGGAATCCAAGATGGGGTGACTTGTGGGGCTCTGACCAGGTTCTGTTACCCAGAATCCTTTGCAAACCTCAAAATATGGCTAAAAAAACACATTTTACTCACATTTCGGTGACAGAAAGTTCTAGAATCTGAGAGGAGGCACAAATTTCCTTCCACCCAGCGTTCCCCCATGTCTCCCGATAAAAATGATACCTCACTTGTGTGGGTAGGCCTAGCGCCCGTGACAGGAAACACCCCATAACACAACGTGGACACATCAAATTTTTTTAAAGAAAACAGAGGTGTTTTTTGCAAAGTGCCTATCTGTAGATTTTGGCCTCTAGCTCAGCCGGCACCTAGGGAAACCTACCAAACCTGTGCATTTTGGAAACTAGCGACCTAGGGGAATCCAAGATGGGGTGACTTGTGGGGCTCTAACCAGGTTCTGTTACCCAGAATCCTTTGCAAACCTCAAAATTTGGCTAAAAAAACAAGTTTTCCTCACATTTCGGTGACAGAAAGTTCTGGAATCTGAGAGGAGCCACAAATTTCCTTCCACCCAGCGTTCCCACAAGTCTCCAGATAAAAATTATACCTCACTTGTGTGGGTAGGCCTAGCACCCGTGACAGGAAGCACCCCAAAGCACAACATGGACACATCACATTTTTTTAAAGAAAACAGAGGTGTTTTTTGCAAAGTGCCTATTTGTAGATTTTGGCCTCTAGCTCAGCCGGCACCTAGGGAAACCTACCAAACCTGTGCATTTTTGAAAACTAGAGACCTAGGGGAATCCAATATGGGGGACTTATGGGGCACTGACCAGGTTCTGTTACCCAGAATCCTTTGCAAACCACAAAATTTGGCTAAAAAAACAAGTTTTCCTCACATTTCGGTGACAGAAAGTTCTGGAATCTGAGATGAGCAACAAATTTCCTTCCAACCAGCGTTCACCCAAGTCTCCCGATAAAAATGATACCTCACTTGTGTGGTGGGCCTAGCGCCCGTGACAGGAAACACCCCAAAACACAACGTGGACACATCACATTTTTTTAAAGAAAACAGAGGTGTTTTTTGCAGAGTGCCTATCTGTAGATTTTGGCCTCTAGCTCAGCCGGCACCTAAGGAAACCTACCAAACCTGTGCATTTTTTAAAACTAGAGACCTAGGGGAATCCAAGATGGGGTGACTTGTGGGGCTCTGACCAGGTTCTGTTACCCAGAATCCTTTGCAAACCTCAAAATTTGGCTACAAAAACACGTTTTCCTCACATTTCGGTGACAGAAAGTTCTGGAATCTTAGAGGAGCTACAAATTTCCTTCCACCCAGCGTTCCCCCAAGTCTCCTGATAAAAATGATACCTCACTTGTGTGGGTAGGCCTGGCGCCCGTGACAGGAAATGCCACAAAACACAACGTGGACACATCACATTTTTTTAAAGAAAACAGAGGTCTTTTTTGCAAAGTGCCTATCTGTAGATTTTGGCCTCTAGCTCAGCCGGCACCTAGGGAAACCTACCAAACCTGTGCATTTTTTAAAACTAGAGACCTAGGGGAATCTAAGATGGGGTAACTTGTGGGGCTCTGACCAGGTTCTGTTACCCAGAATCCTTTGCAAACGTCAAAATTTGGCTAAAAAAACACGTTTTTCTCACATTTCGGTGACAGAAAGTTCTGGAATCTGAGAGGAGCCACAAATTTCTTCCAACCAGCGTTCACCCAAGTCTCCCGATAAAAATGATACCTTACTTGTGTGGGTAGGCCTAGCGCCCGTGACAGGAAACACCCCAAAACACAACGTGGACACATCACATTTTTTTAAAGAAAACAGAGGTGTTTTTTGCAGAGTGCCTATCTGTAGATTTTGGCCTCTAGCTCAGCCGGCACCTAGGGAAACCTATCAAACCTGTGCATTATTTAAAACTAGAGACCTAGGGGAATCTAGGATGGGGTGACTTGTGGGGCTCTGACCAGGTTCTGTTACCCAGAATCCTTTGCAAACCTCAAAATTTGGCTAAAAAAACACGTTTTCCTCACATTTCGGTGACAGAAAGTTCTGGAATCTGAGAGGAGCCACAAATTTCCTTCCACCCAGCGTTCCCCCAAGTCTCCAGATAAAAATGATACCTCACTTGTGTGGGTAGGCCTAGCACCCGTGACAGGAAACACCCCAAAGCACAACGTGGACACATCACATTTTTTTAAAGAAAACAGAGGTTTTTTTGCAAAGTGCCTATTTATAGATTTTGGCCTCTAGCTCAGCCGGCACCTAGGGAAACCTACCAAACCTGTGCATTTTCGAAAACTAGAGACTTAGGGGAATCCAAGATGGAGGACTTGAGGGGCTCTGACCAGGTTCTGTTACCCAAAATCCTTTGCAACCCTCAAAATTTGGCTAAAAAAACACGTTTTCCTCACATTTCGGTGACAGAAAGTTCTGGAATCTGAGAGGAGCCACAAATTTCCTTCCACCCAGCGTTCCCCCATATCTCCCGATAAAAATGATACCTCACTTGTGTGGGTAGGCCTGGCGCCCGTGACAGGAAATGCCACAAAACACAACGTGGACACATCACATTTTTAGAAAGAAAACAGAGGTGTTTTTTGCAAAGTGCCTACCTGTAGATTTTGGCCTCTAGCTCATCCAGCACCTAGGGAAACCTACCAAACCTGTGCATTGTTTTAAACTAGAGACCTAGGGGAATCCAAGATGGGGTGACTTGTGGGGCTCTGACCAGGTTCTGTTACCCAGAATCCTTTGCAAACCTCAAAATATGGCTAAAAAAACACATTTTCCTCACATTTCGGTGACAGAAAGTTCTGGAATCTGAGAGGAGGCACAAATTTCCTTCCACCCAGCGTTCGCCCATGTCTCCCGATAAAAATGATACCTCACTTGTGTGGGTAGGCCTAGCGCCCGTGACAGGAAATACCCCATAACACAACGTGGACACATCACATTTTTTTAAAGAAAACAGAGGTGTTTTTTGCAAAGTGCCTATCTATAGATTTTGGCCTCTAGCTCAGCCGGCACCTAGGGAAACCTACCAAACCTGTGCATTTTTTTAAACTAGAGACCTAGGGGAATCTAAGATGGGGTGACTTGTGGGGCTCTGACCAGGTTCTGTTACCCAGAATCCTTTGCAAACCTCAAAACTTGGCTAAAAAAACACGTTTTCCTCACATTTCGGTGACAGAAAGTTCTGGAATCTGAGAGGAGCCACAAATTTCCTTCCACCCAGCGTTCCCTCATATCTCCCGATAAAAATGATACCTCACTTGTGTGGGTAGGCCTGGTGCCCGTGACAGGAAATGCCACAAAACACAACGTGGACACATCACATTTTTTGAAAGAAAACAGAAGTGTTTTTTGCAAAGTGCCTACCTGTAGATTTTGGCCTCTAGCTCATCCAGCACCTAGGGAAACCTACCAAACCTGTGCATTTTTTTAAACTAGAGACCTAGGGGAATCCAAGATGGGGTGACTTGTGGGGCTCTGACCAGGTTCTGTTACCCAGAATCCATTGCAAACCTCAAAATTTGGCTAAAAAAACACGTTTTCCTCACATTTCGGTGACAGAAAGTTCTGGAATCTGAGAGGAGCCACAAATTTCCTTCCACCCAGCGTTCCCCCAAGTCTCCAGATAAAAATTATACCTCACTTGTGTGGGTAGGCCTAGGACCCGTGACAGGAAACACCCCAAAGAACAATGTGGACACATCACATTTTTTGAAAGAAAACAGAGGTGTTTTTTGCAAAGTGCCTATTTGTAGATTTTGGCCTCTAGCTCAGCCGGCACCTAGGGAAACCTACCAAACCTGTGCATTTTTGAAAACTAGAGACCTAGGGGAATCCAAGATGGGGGACTTGTGGGGCTCTGGCCAGGTTCTGTTACCCAGAATCCTTTGCAAACCTCAAAATTTGGCTAAAAAAACACGTTTTCCTCACATTTCGGTGACAGAATGTTCTGGAATCTGAGAGGAGCCACAAATTTCCTTCCACCCAGCGTTCCCCCATGTCTCCCGATAAAAATGATACCTCACTTGTGTGGGTAGGCCTTGCGCCCGTGACAGGAAATGCCACAAAACACAACGTGGACACATCACATTTTCTGAAAGAAAACAGAGGTGTTTTTTGCAGAGTGCCTATCTGTAGATTTTGGCCTCTAGCTCAGCCGGCACCTAGGGAAACCTACCAAACCTGTGCATTTTTGAAAACTAGAGACCTAGGGTAATCCAAGATGGGGTGACTTGTGGGGCTCTGACCAGGTTCTGTTACCCAGAATCCTTTGCAAACCTCAAACTTTGGCTAAAAAAACACGTTTTCCTCACATTTTGGTGACAGAAAGTTCTGGAATCTGAGAGGAGCCACAAATTTCCTTCCACCCAGCGTTTCCCCAAGTCTCCCGATAAAAATGATACCTCACTTGTGTGGGTAGGCCTGGCGCCCGTGACAGGAAATGCCACAAAACACAACGTGGACACATCACATTTTTTTAAAGAAAGCAGAGGACTTTTTTGCAAAGTGCCTATCTGCAGATTTTGGCCTCTGGCTCAGCCGGCACCTAGGGAAACCTACTAAACCTGTGCATTTTTGAAAACTAGAGACATAGGGGAATCTAAGATGGGGTGACTTGTGGGGCTCTGACCAGGTTCTGTTACCCAGAATCCTTTGCAAACATCAAAATTTGGCTAAAAAAACACGTTTTTCTCAAATTTCGGTGACAGAAAGTTGTGGAATCTGAGAGGAGCCACAAATTTCCTTCCAACCAGCGTTCACCCAAGTCTCCCGATAAAAATGATACCTCACTTGTGTGGGTAGGCCTTGCGCCCGTGAAAGGAAACACCCCAAAACACAACGTGGACACATCACATTTTTTTAAAGAAAACAGAGGTGTTTTTTGCAAAGTGCCTATCTGTAGATTTTGGCCTCTAGCTCAGCCGGCACCTAGGGAAACATACCAAACCTGTGCATTTTTTAAAACTAGAGACCTAGGGGAATCCAAGATGGGGTGACTTGTGGGGCTCTGACCAGGTTCTGTTACCCAGAATCCTTTGCAAACATCAAAATTTGGCTAAAAAACACGTTTTCCTCACATTTCAGTGACAGAAAGTTCTGGAATCTGAGAGGAGCCACAAATTTCCTTCCACCCAGCGTTACCCCAAGTCTCCAGATAAAAATGATACCTCACTTGTGTGGGTAGGCCTAGCACCCGTGACAGGAAACACCCCAAAGCACAACGTGGACACATCACATTTTTTAAAAGAAAACAGAGGTGTTTTTTACAAAGTGCCTATTTGTAGATTTTGGCCTCTAGCTCAGCCGGCACCTAGGGAAACCAACCAAACCTGTGCATTTTTGAAAACTAGAGACCTAGGGGAATCCAAGATGGGGGACTTGAGGGGCTCTGACCAGGTTCTGTTACCCAGAATCCTTTGCAAACCTCAAAACTTGGCTAAAAAAACACGTTTTCCTCACATTTCGGTGACAGAAAGTTCTGGAATCTGAGAGGAGCCACAAATTTCCTTCCACCCAACGTTCCCCCATATCTCCCGATAAAAATGATACCTCACTTGTGTGGGTAGGCCTGGTGCCCGTGACAGGAAATGCCACAAAACACAACGTGGACACATCACATTTTTTGAAAGAAAACAGAGGTGTTTTTTGCAAAGTGCCTACCTGTGGCACCTAGGGAAACCTACCAAACCTGTGCATTTTTTTAAACTAGAGACTTAGGGGAATCCAAGATTGGGTGACTTGTGGGGCTCTGACCAGGTTCTGTTACCCAGAATCCTTTGCAAACCTCAAAATATGGCTAAAAAAACACATTTTCCTCACATTTCGGTGACAGAAAGTTCTGGAATCTGAGAGGAGCCACAAATTTCCTTCCACCCAGCGTTCCCCCATATCTCCCGATAAAAATGATACCTCACTTGTGTGGGTAGGCCTGGTGCCCGTGACAGGAAATGCCACAAAACACAACGTGGACACATCACATTTTTTGAAAGAAAACAGAGGTGTTTTTTGCAAAGTGCCTACCTGTAGATTTTGGCCTCTAGCTCAGCCGGCACCTAGGGAAACATACCAAACCTGTTCATTTTTTAAAACTAGAGACCATTTTGGAATCCAAGATGGGTGACTTGTGGGGCTCTGGCCAGGTTCTGTTACCCAGAATCCTTTGTAAACGTCAAAATTTGGCTAAAAAAACACATTTTCCTCACATTTCGGTGACAGAAAGTTCTGGAATCTGAGAGGAGCCACAAATTTCCTTCCACCCAGCGTTCCCCCAAGTCTCCCGATAAAAATGATACCTCACTTGTGTGGGTAGGCCTAGCGCCCGTGACAGGAAACACCCCAAAACACAATGTGGACACATCACATTTTTTTAAAGAAAACAGAGGTGTTTTTTGCAAAGTGCCTATCTGTAGATTTTGGCCTCTAGCTCAGCCGGCACCTAGGGAAACATACCAAACCTGTGCATTTTTGAAAACTAGAGACCTAGGAGAATCCAAGATGGGGTGACTTGTGGGGCTCTGACCAGGTTCTGTTACCCAGAATCCTTTGCAAACCTCAAAATTTGGCTAAAAAAACAAGTTTTCCTCACATTTCGGTGACAGAAAGTTCTGGAATCTGAGAGGAGCCACAAATTTCCTTCCACCCAGCGTTCCCCCAAGTCTCCCGATAAAAATGATACCTCACTTGTGTTGGTAGGCCTAGCGCCCGTGACAGGAAATGCCCCAAAACACAATGTGGACACATCACATTTTTTTAAAGAAAACAGAGGTGGTTTTTGCAAAGTGCCTACCTGTAGATTTTGGCCTCTAGCTCAGCCGGCACCTAAGGAAACCTACTAAACCTGTGCATTTTTTTAAACTAGAGACCTAGGGGAATCCAATATGGGGTGACTTGTGGGGCTCTGACCAGGTTCTGTTACCCAGAATCCTTTGCAAACCTCAAAATTTGGCTAAAAAAACACGTTCTCCTCACATTTCGGTGACAGAAAGTTCTGGAATCTGAGAGGAGCCACAAATTTCCTTCCACCCAGCGTTCCCCCAAGTCTCCCGATAAAAATGATACCTCACTTGTGTGGGTAGGCCTGGTGCCCGTGACAGGAAATGCCACAAAACACAACGTGGACACATCACATTTTTTGAAAGAAAACAGAGGTGTTTTTTGCAAAGTGCCTACCTGTGGCACCTAGGGAAACCTACCAAACCTGTGCATTTTTTTAAACTAGAGACTTAGGGGAATCCAAGATTGGGTGACTTGTGGGGCTCTGACCAGGTTCTGTTACCCAGAATCCTTTGCAAACCTCAAAATATGGCTAAAAAAACACATTTTCCTCACATTTCGGTGACAGAAAGTTCTGGAATCTGAGAGGAGCCACAAATTTCCTTCCACCCAGCGTTCCCCCATATCTCCCGATAAAAATGATACCTCACTTGTGTGGGTAGGCCTGGTGCCCGTGACAGGAAATGCCACAAAACACAACGTGGACACATCACATTTTTTGAAAGAAAACAGAGGTGTTTTTTGCAAAGTGCCTACCTGTAGATTTTGGCCTCTAGCTCAGCCGGCACCTAGGGAAACCTACCAAACCTGTTCATTTTTTAAAACTAGAGACCATTTTGGAATCCAAGATGGGTGACTTGTGGGGCTCTGGCCAGGTTCTGTTACCCAGAATCCTTTGTAAACGTCAAAATTTGGCTAAAAAAACACATTTTCCTCACATTTCGGTGACAGAAAGTTCTGGAATCTGAGAGGAGCCACAAATTTCCTTCCACCCAGCGTTCCCCCAAGTCTCCCGATAAAAATGATACCTCACTTGTGTGGGTAGGCCTAGCGCCCGTGACAGGAAACACCCCAAAACACAATGTGGACACATCACATTTTTTTAAAGAAAACAGAGGTGTTTTTTGCAAAGTGCCTATCTGTAGATTTTGGCCTCTAGCTCAGCCGGCACCTAGGGAAACATACCAAACCTGTGCATTTTTGAAAACTAGAGACCTAGGGGAATCCAAGATGGGGTGACTTGTGGGGCTCTGACCAGGTTCTGTTACCCAGAATCCTTTGCAAACCTCAAAATTTGGCTAAAAAAACAAGTTTTCCTCACATTTCGGTGACAGAAAGTTCTGGAATCTGAGAGGAGCCACAAATTTCCTTCCACCCAGAGTTCCCCCAAGTCTCCCGATAAAAATGATACCTCACTTGTGTTGGTAGGCCTAGCGCCCGTGACAGGAAATGCCCCAAAACACAATGTGGACACATCACATTTTTTTAAAGAAAACAGAGGTGGTTTTTGCAAAGTGCCTACCTGTAGATTTTGGCCTCTAGCTCAGCCGGCACCTAAGGAAACCTACCAAACCTGTGCATTTTTTTAAACTAGAGACCTAGGGGAATCCAATATGGGGTGACTTGTGGGGCTCTGACCAGGTTCTGTTACCCAGAATCCTTTGCAAACCTCAAAATTTGGCTAAAAAAACACGTTCTCCTCACATTTCGGTGACAGAAAGTTCTGGAATCTGAGAGGAGCCACAAATTTCCTTCCACCCAGCGTTCCCCCAAGTCTCCCGATAAAAATGATACCTCACTTGTGTGGGTAGGCCTAGCGCCCGTGACAGGAAACACCCCAAAACACAACGTGGACACATCACATTTTTTTAAAGAAAACAGACGTGTTTTTTGCAAAGTGCCTATCTGTAGATTTTGGCCTCTAGCTCAGCCGGCACCTAGGGAAACATACCAAACCTGTGCATTTTTGAAAACTAGAGACCTAGGGGAATCCAAGATGGGGTGACTTGTGGGGCTCTGACCAGGTTCTGTTACCCAGAATCCTTTGCAAACCTCAAAATCTGGCTAACAAAACACATTTTCCTCACATTTTGGTGACAGAAAGTTCTGGAATCTGAGAGGAAGCACAAATTTCCTTCCACCCAGCGGTCCCCCATGTCTCCCGATAAAAATGATACCTCACTTTTGTGGGTAGGCCTAGCGCCCATGACAGGAAATGCCCCAAAACACAACGTGGACACATCCCATTTTTTGAAAGAAAACAGAGGTCTTTTTTACAAAGTGCCTACCTGTAGATTTTGGCCTCTAGCTCAGCCGGCAACTACGGAAACCCACCAAACCTGTGCATTTTTGAAAACTAGAGACCTAGGGGAATCTAAGATGGGGTGACTTGTGGGGCTCTGACCAGGTTCTGTTACCCAGAATCCTTTGCAAACCTCAAAACTTGGCTAAAAAAACACGTTTTCCTCACATTTCGGTGACAGAAAGTTCTGGAATCTGAGAGGAGCCACAAATTTCCTTCCACCCAGCGTTCCCCCAAGTCTCCCGATAAAAATGATACCTCACTTGTGTGGGTAGGCCTAGCGCCCGTGACAGGAAACACCCCAAAACACAATGTGGACACATCACATTTTTTTAAAGAAAACAGAGGTGTTTTTTGCAAAGTGCCTACCTGTAGATTTTGGCCTCTAGCTCAGCCGGCACCTAGGGAAACCTACCAAACCTGTTCATTTTTTAAAACTAGAGACCATTTTGGAATCCAAGATGGGTGACTTGTGGGGCTCTGGCCAGGTTCTGTTACCCAGAATCCTTTGTAAACGTCAAAATTTGGCTAAAAAAACACATTTTCCTCACATTTCGGTGACAGAAAGTTCTGGAATCTGAGAGGAGCCACAAATTTCCTTCCACCCAGCGTTCCCCCAAGTCTCCCGATAAAAATGATACCTCACTTGTGTGGGTAGGCCTAGCGCCCGTGACAGGAAACACCCCAAAACACAATGTGGACACATCACATTTTTTTAAAGAAAACAGAGGTGTTTTTTGCAAAGTGCCTATCTGTAGATTTTGGCCTCTAGCTCAGCCGGCACCTAGGGAAACATACCAAACCTGTGCATTTTTGAAAACTAGAGACCTAGGGGAATCCAAGATGGGGTGACTTGTGGGGCTCTGACCAGGTTCTGTTACCCAGAATCCTTTGCAAACCTCAAAATTTGGCTAAAAAAACAAGTTTTCCTCACATTTCGGTGACAGAAAGTTCTGGAATCTGAGAGGAGCCACAAATTTCCTTCCACCCAGCGTTCCCCCAAGTCTCCCGATAAAAATGATACCTCACTTGTGTTGGTAGGCCTAGCGCCCGTGACAGGAAATGCCCCAAAACACAATGTGGACACATCACATTTTTTTAAAGAAAACAGAGGTGGTTTTTGCAAAGTGCCTACCTGTAGATTTTGGCCTCTAGCTCAGCCGGCACCTAAGGAAACCTACCAAACCTGTGCATTTTTTTAAACTAGAGACCTAGGGGAATCCAATATGGGGTGACTTGTGGGGCTCTGACCAGGTTCTGTTACCCAGAATCCTTTGCAAACCTCAAAATTTGGCTAAAAAAACACGTTCTCCTCACATTTCGGTGACAGAAAGTTCTGGAATCTGAGAGGAGCCACAAATTTCCTTCCACCCAGCGTTCCCCCAAGTCTCCCGATAAAAATGATACCTCACTTGTGTGGGTAGGCCTAGCGCCCGTGACAGGAAACACCCCAAAACACAACGTGGACACATCACATTTTTTTAAAGAAAACAGACGTGTTTTTTGCAAAGTGCCTATCTGTAGATTTTGGCCTCTAGCTCAGCCGGCACCTAGGGAAACATACCAAACCTGTGCATTTTTGAAAACTAGAGACCTAGGGGAATCCAAGATGGGGTGACTTGTGGGGCTCTGACCAGGTTCTGTTACCCAGAATCCTTTGCAAACCTCAAAATCTGGCTAACAAAACACATTTTCCTCACATTTTGGTGACAGAAAGTTCTGGAATCTGAGAGGAAGCACAAATTTCCTTCCACCCAGCGGTCCCCCATGTCTCCCGATAAAAATGATACCTCACTTTTGTGGGTAGGCCTAGCGCCCATGACAGGAAATGCCCCAAAACACAACGTGGACACATCCCATTTTTTGAAAGAAAACAGAGGTCTTTTTTACAAAGTGCCTACCTGTAGATTTTGGCCTCTAGCTCAGCCGGCAACTACGGAAACCCACCAAACCTGTGCATTTTTGAAAACTAGAGACCTAGGGGAATCTAAGATGGGGTGACTTGTGGGGCTCTGACCAGGTTCTGTTACCCAGAATCCTTTGCAAACCTCAAAACTTGGCTAAAAAAACACGTTTTCCTCACATTTCGGTGACAGAAAGTTCTGGAATCTGAGAGGAGCCACAAATTTCCTTCCACCCAGCGTTCCCCCAAGTCTCCCGATAAAAATGATACCTCACTTGTGTGGGTAGGCCTAGCGCCCGTGACAGGAAACACCCCAAAACACAATGTGGACACATCACATTTTTTTAAAGAAAACAGAGGTGTTTTTTGCAAAGTGCCTATCTGTAGATTTTGGCCTCTAGCTCAGCCAGCACCTAGGGAAACATACCAAACCTGTGCATTTTTGAAAACTAGAGACGTAGGGGAATCCAAGATGGGGTGACTTGTGGGGCTCTGACCAGGTTCTGTTACCCAGAATCCTTTGCAAACCTCAAAATTTGGCTAAAAAAACAAGTTTTCCTCACATTTCGGTGACAGAAAGTTCTGGAATCTGAGAGGAGCCACAAATTTCCTTCCACCCAGCGTTCCCCCATATCTCCCGATAAAAATGATACCTCACTTGTGTGGGTAGGCCTGGCGCCCCTGACAGGAAATGCCACAAAACACAACGTGGACACATCACATTTTTTGAAAGAAAATAGAGGTCTTTTTTGCAAAGTGCCTACCTGTAGATTTTGGCCTCTAGCTCAGCCGGCACCTAGGGAAACCTACCAAACCTGTGCATTTTTTAAAACTAGAGACCTAGGGGAATCCAAGATGGGGTGACTTGTGGGGCTCTGACCAGGTTCTGTTACCCAGAATCCTTTGCAAACCTCAAAATCTGGCTAACAAAACACATTTTCCTCAAATTTTGGTGACAGAAAGTTCTGGAATCTGAGAGGAGGCACAAATTTCCTTCCACCCAGCGGTCCCCCATGTCTCCCGATAAAAATGATACCTCACTTTTGTGGGTAGGCCTAGCGCCCATGACAGGAAATACCCCAAAACACAACGTGGACACATCCCATTTTTTGAAAGAAAACAGAGGTGTTTTTTACAAAGTGCCTACCTGTAGATTTTGGCCTCTAGCTCAGCCGGCAACTAGGGAAACCTACCAAACCTGTGCATTTTTGAAAACTAGAGACCTAGGGGAATCTAAGATGGGGTGACTTGTGGGGCTCTGACCAGGTTCTGTTACCCAGAATCCTTTGCAAACCTCAAAACTTGGCTAAAAAAACATGTTTTCCTCACATTTCGGTAACAGAAAGTTCTGGAATCTGAGAGGAGCCACAAATTTCCTTCCACCCAGCGTTCCCCCAAGTCTCCACATAAAAATTATACCTCACTTGTGTGGGTAGGCCTAGCGCCCGTGACAGGAAACACCACAAAACACAATGTGGACACATCACATTTTTTTAAAGAAAACAGAGGTGTTTTTTGCAAAGTGCCTATTTGTAGATTTTGGCCTCTAGCTCAGCCGGCACCTAGGGAAACCTACCAAACCTGTGCATTTTTGAAAACTAGAGACCTAGGGGAATCCAAGATGGGGGACTTGAGGGGCTCTGACCAGGTTCTGTTACCCAGAATCCTTTGCAAACCTCAAAACTTGGCTAAAAAAACACGTTTTCCTCACATTTCGGTGACAGAAAGTTCTGGAATCTGAGAGGAGCCACAAATTTCCTTCCACCCAGCGTTCCCCCATATCTCCTGATAAAAATGATACCTCACTTGTGTGGGTAGGCCTGGTGCCCGTGACAGGAAATGCCACAAAACACAACGTGGACACATCACATTTTTTGAAAGAAAACAGAGGTGTTTTTTGCAAAGTGCCTACCTGTGGCACCTAGGGAAACCTACCAAACCTGTGCATTTTTTTAAACTAGAGACTTAGGGGAATCCAAGATGGGGTGACTTGTGGGACTCTGACCAGGTTCTGTTACCCAGAATCCTTTGCAAACCTCAAAATATGGCTAAAAAACACATTTTCCTCACATTTCGGTGACAGAAAGTTCTGGAATCTGAGAGGAGGCACAAATTTCCTTCCACCCAGCGGTCCCCCATGTCTCCCGATAAAAATGATACCTCACTTGTGTGGGTAGGCCTGGTGCCCGTGACAGGAAATGCCACAAAACACAACGTGGACACATCACATTTTTTGAAAGAAAACAGAGGTGTTTTTTGCAAAGTGCCTACCTGTAGATTTTGGCCTCTAGCTCTGCCGGCACCTAGGGAAACCTACCAAAACTGTTCATTTTTTAAAACTAGAGACCTAGGGGAATCCAAGATGGGTGACTTGTGGGGCTCTGACCAGGTTCTGTTACCCAGAATCCTTTGCAAACGTCAAAATTTGGCTAAAAAAACACGTTTTCCTCACATTTCGGTGACAGAAAGTTCTGGAATCTGAGAGGAGCCACAAATTTCCTTCCACCCAGCGTTCCCCCAAGTCTCCCGATAAAAATGATACCTCACTTGTGTGGGTAGGCCTAGCGCCCGTGACAGGAAACACCCCAAAACACAACGTGGACACATCACATTTTTTTAAAGAAAACAGAGGTGTTTTTTGCAAAGTGCCTATCTGTAGATTTTGGCCTCTAGCTCAGCCGGCACCTAGGGAAACATACCAAACCTGTGCATTTTTGAAAACTAGAGACCTAGGGGAATCCAAGATGGGGTGACTTGTGGGGCTCTGACCAGGTTCTGTTACCCAGAATCCTTTGCAAACCTCAAAATTTGGCTAAAAAAACAAGTTTTCCTCACATTTCGGTGACAGAAAGTTCTGGAATCTGAGAGGAGCCACAAATTTCCTTCCACCCAGCGTTCCCCCAAGTCTCCCGATAAAAATTATACCTCACTTGTGTGGGTAGGCCTAGCGCCCGTGACAGGAAATGCCACAAAACACAACGTGGACACATCACATTTTTTGAAAGAAAACAGAGGTGTTTTTTGCAAAGTGCCTACCTGTAGATTTTGGCCACTAGCTCAGCCGGCACCTAAGGAAACCTACCAAAGCTGTGCATTTTTTTAAACTAGAGACCTAGGGGAATCCAATATGGGGTGACTTGTGGGGCTCTGACCAGGTTCTGTTACCCAGAATCCTTTGCAAACCTCAAAATTTGGCTAAAAAAACACGTTCTCCTCACATTTCGGTGACAGAAAGTTCTGGAATCTGAGAGGAGCCACAAATTTCCTTCCACCCAGCGTTCCCCCAAGTCTCCCGATAAAAATGATACCTCACTTGTGTGGGTAGGCCTAGCGCCCGTGACAGGAAACACCCCAAAACACAACATGGACACATCACATTTTTTTAAAGAAAACAGAGGTGTTTTTTGAAAAGTGCCTATCTGTAGATTTTGGCCTCTAGCTCAGCCGGCACCTAGGGAAACCTACCAAACCTGTGCATTTTTGAAAACTAGAGACCTAGGGGAATCTAAGATGGGGTGACTTGAGGGGCTCTGACCAGGTTCTGTTACCCAGAATCGTTTGCAAACGTCAAAATTTGGCTGAAAAAACAAGTTTTTCTCACATTTCGGTGACAGAAAGTTCTGGAATCTGAGAGGAGCCACAAATTTCCTTCCAACCAGCGTTCACCCAAGTCTCCCGATAAAAATGATACCTCACTTGTGTGGGTAGGCCTAGCGCCCGTGACAGGAAACACCCCAAAACACAACGTGGACACATCACATTTTTTTAAAGAAAACAGAGGTGTTTTTTGCAAAGTGCCTATCTGTAGATTTTGGCCTCTAGCTCAGCCAGCACCCAGGGAAGCCTACCAAACCTGTGCATTTTTGAAAACTAGAGACCTAGGGGAATCCAAGATGGGGTGACTTGTGGGGCTCTGACCAGGTTCTGTTACCCAGAATCCTTTGCAAACCTCAAAATTTGGCTAAAAAAACAAGTTTTCCTCACATTTCGGTGACAGAAAGTTCTGGAATCTGAGAGGAGCCACAAATTTCCTTCCACCCAGCGTTCCCCCATATCTCCCGATAAAAATGATACCTCACTTGTGTGGGTAGGCCTGGCGCCCCTGACAGGAAATGCCACAAAACACAACGTGGACACATCACATTTTTTGAAAGAAAATAGAGGTCTTTTTTGCAAAGTGCCTACCTGTAGATTTTGGCCTCTAGCTCAGCCGGCACCTAGGGAAACCTACCAAACCTGTGCATTTTTTAAAACTAGAGACCTAGGGGAATCCAAGATGGGGTGACTTGTGGGGCTCTGACCAGGTTCTGTTACCCAGAATCCTTTGCAAACCTCAAAATCTGGCTAACAAAACACATTTTCCTCACATTTTGGTAACAGAAAGTTCTGGAATCTGAGAGGAGCCACAAATTTCCTTCCACCCAGCGTTCCCCCAAGTCTCCCGATAAAAATTATACCTCACTTGTGTGGGTAGGCCTAGCGCCCGTGACAGGAAACACCCCAAAACACAATGTGGACACATCACATTTTTTTAAAGAAAACAGAGGTGTTTTTTGCAAAGTGCCTATTTGTAGATTTTGGCCTCTAGCTCAGCCGGCACCTAGGGAAACCTACCAAACCTGTGCATTTTTGAAAACTAGAGACCTAGGGGAATCCAAGATGGGGGACTTGAGGGGCTCTGACCAGGTTCTGTTACCCAGAATCCTTTGCAAACCTCAAAACTTGGCTAAAAAAACACGTTTTCCTCACATTTCGGTGACAGAAAGTTCTGGAATCTGAGAGGAGCCACAAATTTCCTTCCACCCAGCGTTCCCCCATATCTCCTGATAAAAATGATACCTCACTTGTGTGGGTAGGCCTGGTGCCCGTGACAGGAAATGCCACAAAACACAACGTGGACACATAACATTTTTTGAAAGAAAACAGAGGTGTTTTTTGCAAAGTGCCTACCTGTAGATTTTGGCCTCTAGCTCATCCAGCACCTAGGGAAACCTACCAAACCTGTGCATTTTTTTAAACTAGAGACCTAGGGGAATCCAAGATGGGGTGGCTTGTGGGGCTCTGACCAGGTTCTGTTATCCAGAATCCTTTGCAAACCTCAAAATATGGCTAAAAAAACACATTTTCCTCATATTTCGGTGACAGAAAGTTCTGGAATCGGAGAGGAGGCACAAATTTCCTTCCACCCAGCGTTCCCCCATGTCTCCCGATAAAAATGATACCTCACTTGTGTGGGTAGGCCTAGCGCCCGTGACAGGAAACACCCCATAACACAACGTGGACACATCACATTTTTTTAAAGAAAACAGAGGTGTTTTTTGCAAAGTGCCTATCTGTAGATTTTGGCCTCTAGCTCAGCCGGCACCTAGGGAAACCTACCAAACCTGTGCATTTTGGAAACTAGCGACCTAGGGGAATCCAAGATGGGGTGACTTGTGGGGCTCTGACCAGGTTCTGTTACCCAGAATCCTTTGCAAACCTCAAAATTTGGCTAAAAAAACACGTTTTCCTCACATTTCGGTGACAGAAAGTTCTGGAATCTGAGAGGAGCCACAAATTTCCTTCCACCCAGCGTTCCCCCAAGTCTCCAGATAAAAATTATACCTCACTTGTGTGGGTAGGCTTAGGACCCGTGACAGGAAACACCCCAAAGCACAACGTGGACACATCAAATTTTTTGAAAGAAAACAGAGGTGTTTTTTGCAAAGTGCCTATTTGTAGATTTTGGCCTCTAGCTCAGCCGGCACCTAGGGAAACCTACCAAACCTGTGCATTTTTGAAAACTAGAGACCTAGGGGAATCCAAGATGGGGGACTTGTGGGGCTCTGACCAGGTTCTGTTACCCAGAATCCTTTGCAAACCTCAAAATTTGGCTAAAAAAACACGTTTTCCTCACATTTCGGTGACAGAAAGTTCTGGAATCTGAGAGGAGCCACAAATTTCCTTCCACCCAGCGTTCCCCCATGTCTCCCGATAAAAATGATACCTCACTTGTGTGGGTAGGCCTGGCGCCCGTGACAGGAAATGCCACAAAACACAACGTGGACACATCACATTTTCTGAAAGAAAACAGAGGTGTTTTTTGCAGAGTGCCTATCTGTAGATTTTGGCCTCTAGCTCAGCTGGCACCTAGGGAAACCTACCAAACCTGTGCATTTTTGAAAACTAGAGACCTAGGGGAATCTAAGATGGGGTGACTTGTGGGGCTCTGACCAGGTTCTGTTACCCAGAATCCTTTGCAAACCTCAAAACTTGGCTAAAAAAACACGTTTTCCTCACATTTCGGTGACAGAAAGTTCTGGAATCTGAGAGGAGCCACAAATTTCCTTCCACCCAGCGTTCCCCGATATCTCCCGATAAAAATGATACCTCACTTGTGTGGGTAGGCCTGGTGCCCGTGACAGGAAATGCCACTAAACACAACGTGGACACATCACATTTTTTGAAAGAAAACAGAAGTGTTTTTTGAAAAGTGCCTATCTGTAGATTTTGGCCTCTAGCTCATCCAGCACCTAGGGAAACCTACAAAACCTGTGCATTTTTTAAAACTAGAGACCTAGGGGAATCCAAGATGGGGTGACTTGTGGGGCTCTGACCAGGTTCTGTTACCCAGAATCCTTTGCAAACCTCAAAATATGGCTAAAAAAACACATTTTCCTCACATTTCGGTGACAGAAAGTTCTGGAATCTGAGAGGAGGTACAAATTTCCTTCCACCCAGCGTTCCCCCATGTCTCCCGATAAAAATGATACCTCACTTGTGTGGGTAGGCATAGCGCCCGTGACAGGAAACAGCCCATAACACAACGTGGACACATCACATTTTTTTAAAGAAAACAGAGGTGTTTTTTGCAAAGTGCCTATCTGTAGATTTTGGCCTCTAGCTCAGCCGGCACCTAGTGAAACCTACCAAACCTGTGCATTTTGGAAACTAGCGACCTAGGGGAATCCAAGATGGGGTGACTTGTGGGGATCTGACCAGGTTCTGTTACCCAGAATCCATTGCAAACCTCAAAATTTGGCTAAAAAAACACGTTTTCCTCACATTTCGGTGACAGAAAGTTCTGGAATCTGAGAGGAGCCACAAATTTCCTTCCACCCAGCGTTCCCCCAAGTCTCCAGATAAAAATTATACCTCACTTGTGTGGGTAGGCCTAGGACCCGTGACAGGAAACACCCCAAAGAACAATGTGGACACATCACATTTTTTGAAAGAAAACAGAGGTGTTTTTTGCAAAGTGCCTATTTGTAGATTTTGGCCTCTAGCTCAGCCGGCACCTAGGGAAACCTACCAAACCTGTGCATTTTTGAAAACTAGAGATCTAGGGGAATCCAAGATGGGGGACTTGTGGGGCTCTGGCCAGGTTCTGTTACCCAGAATCCTTTGCAAACCTCAAAATTTGGCTAAAAAAACACGTTTTCCTCACATTTCGGTGACAGAAAGTTCTGGAATCTGAGAGGAGCCACAAATTTCCTTCCACCCAGCGTTCCCCCATGTCTCCCGATAAAAATGATACCTCACTTGTGTGGGTAGGCCTTGCGCCCGTGACAGGAAATGCCACAAAACACAACGTGGACACATCACATTTTCTGAAAGAAAACAGAGGTGTTTTTTGCAGAGTGCCTATCTGTAGATTTTGGCCTCTAGCTCAGCTGGCACCTAGGGAAACCTACCAAACCTGTGCATTTTTGAAAACTAGAGACCTAGGGTAATCCAAGATGGGGTGACTTGTGGGGCTCTGACCAGGTTCTGTTACCCAGAATCCTTTGCAAACCTCAAACTTTGGCTAAAAAAACAAGTTTTCCTCACATTTCGGTGACAGAAAGTTCTGGAATCTGAGAGGAGCCACAAATTTCCTTCCACCCAGCGTTCCCCCAAGTCTCCCGATAAAAATGATACCTCACTTGTGTGGGTAGGTCTGGCGCCCGTGACAGGAAATGCCACAAAACACAACGTGGACACATCACATTTTTTGAAAGAAAGCAGAGGTCTTTTTTGCAAAGTGCCTATCTGCAGATTTTGGCCTCTGGCTCAGCCGGCACCTAGGCAAACCTACTAAACCTGTGCATTTTTGAAAACTAGAGACCTAGGGGAATCTAAGATGGGGTGACTTGTGGGGCTCTGACCAGGTTCTGTTACCCAGAATCCTTTGAAAACTTCAAAATTTGGCTAAAAAAACACGTTTTTCTCAAATTTCAGTGACAGAAAGTTCTGGAATCTGAGAGGAGCCACAAATTTCCTTCCAACCAGCGTTCACCCAAGTCTCCCGATAAAAATGATACCTCACTTGTGTGGGTAGGCCTTGCGCCCGTGAAAGGAAACACCCCAAAACACAACGTGGACACATCACATTTTTTTAAAGAAAACAGAGGTGTTTTTTGCAAAGTGCCTATCTGTAGATTTTGGCCTCTAGCTCAGCTGGCACCTAGGGAAACATACCAAACCTGTGCATTTTTTAAAACTAGAGACCTAGGGGAATCCAAGATTGGGTGACTTGTGGGGCTCTGACCAGGTTCTGTTACCCAGAATCCTTTGCAAACCTCAAAATTGGGCTAAAAAAACACGTTCTCCTCACATTTCGGTGACAGAAAGTTCTGGAATCTGAGAGGAGCCACAAATTTCCTTCCACCCAGCGTTCCCCCAAGTCTCCCGATAAAAATGATACCTCACTTGTGTGGGTAGGCCTAGCGCCCGTGACAGGAAACACCCCAAAACACAACGTGGACACATCACATTTTTTTAAAGAAAACAGACGTGTTTTTTGCAAAGTGCCTATCTGTAGATTTTGGCCTCTAGCTCAGCCGGCACCTAGGGAAACATACCAAACCTGTGCATTTTTGAAAACTAGAGACCTAGGGGAATCCAAGATGGGGTGACTTGTGGGGCGCTGACCAGGTTCTGTTACCCAGAATCCTTTGCAAACCTCAAAATCTGGCTAACAAAACACATTTTCCTCACATTTTGGTGACAGAAAGATCTGGAATCTGAGAGGAAGCACAAATTTCCTTCCACCCAGCGGTCCCCCATGTCTCCCGATAAAAATGATACCTCACTTTTGTGGGTATGCCTAGCGCCCATGACAGGAAATGCCCCAAAACACAACGTGGACACATCCCATTTTTTGAAAGAAAACAGAGGTCTTTTTTACAAAGTGCCTACCTGTAGATTTTGGCCTCTAGCTCAGCCGGCAACTAGGGAAACCTACCAAACCTGTGCATTTTTGAAAACTAGAGACCTAGGGGAATCTAAGATGGGGTGACTTGTGGGGCTCTGACCAGGTTCTGTTACCCAGAATCCTTTGCAAACCTCAAAACTTGGCTAAAAAAACACATTTTCCTCACATTTCGGTGACAGAAAGTTCTGGAATCTGAGAGGAGCCACAAATTTCCTTCCACCCAGCGTTCCCCCACGTCTCCCGATAAAAATGATACCTCACTTGTGTGGGTAGGCCTAGCGCCCGTGACAGGAAACACCCCAAAACACAATGTGGACACATCACATTTTTTTAAAGAAAACAGAGGTGTTTTTTGCAAAGTGCCTATCTGTAGATTTTGGCCTCTAGCTCAGCCAGCACCTAGGGAAACATACCAAACCTGTGCATTTTTGAAAACTAGAGACCTAGGGGAATCCAAGATGGGGTGACTTGTGGGGCTCTGACCAGGTTCTGTTACCCAGAATCCTTTGCAAACCTCAAAATTTGGCTAAAAAAACAAGTTTTCCTCACATTTCGGTGACAGAAAGTTCTGGAATCTGAGAGGAGCCACAAATTTCCTTCCACCCAGCGTTCCCCCATATCTCCCGATAAAAATGATACCTCACTTGTGTGGGTAGGCCTAGCGCCCGTGACAGGAAACACCCCAAAACACAACGTGGACACATCACATTTTTTTAAAGAAAACAGACGTGTTTTTTGCAAAGTGCCTATCTGTAGATTTTGGCCTCTAGCTCAGCCGGGCACCTAGGGAAACATACCAAACCTGTGCATTTTTGAAAACTAGAGACCTAGGGGAATCCAAGATGGGGTGACTTGTGGGGCGCTGACCAGGTTCTGTTACCCAGAATCCTTTGCAAACCTCAAAATCTGGCTAACAAAACACATTTTCCTCACATTTTGGTGACAGAAAGATCTGGAATCTGAGAGGAAGCACAAATTTCCTTCCACCCAGCGGTCCCCCATGTCTCCCGATAAAAATGATACCTCACTTTTGTGGGTATGCCTAGCGCCCATGACAGGAAATGCCCCAAAACACAACGTGGACACATCCCATTTTTTGAAAGAAAACAGAGGTCTTTTTTACAAAGTGCCTACCTGTAGATTTTGGCCTCTAGCTCAGCCGGCAACTAGGGAAACCTACCAAACCTGTGCATTTTTGAAAACTAGAGACCTAGGGGAATCTAAGATGGGGTGACTTGTGGGGCTCTGACCAGGTTCTGTTACCCAGAATCCTTTGCAAACCTCAAAACTTGGCTAAAAAAACACATTTTCCTCACATTTCGGTGACAGAAAGTTCTGGAATCTGAGAGGAGCCACAAATTTCCTTCCACCCAGCGTTCCCCCACGTCTCCCGATAAAAATGATACCTCACTTGTGTGGGTAGGCCTAGCGCCCGTGACAGGAAACACCCCAAAACACAATGTGGACACATCACATTTTTTTAAAGAAAACAGAGGTGTTTTTTGCAAAGTGCCTATCTGTAGATTTTGGCCTCTAGCTCAGCCAGCACCTAGGGAAACATACCAAACCTGTGCATTTTTGAAAACTAGAGACCTAGGGGAATCCAAGATGGGGTGACTTGTGGGGCTCTGACCAGGTTCTGTTACCCAGAATCCTTTGCAAACCTCAAAATTTGGCTAAAAAAACAAGTTTTCCTCACATTTCGGTGACAGAAAGTTCTGGAATCTGAGAGGAGCCACAAATTTCCTTCCACCCAGCGTTCCCCCAAGTCTCCCGATAAAAATGATACCTCACTTGTGTGGGTAGGTCTGGCGCCCGTGACAGGAAATGCCACAAAACACAACGTGGACACATCACATTTTTTGAAAGAAAGCAGAGGTCTTTTTTGCAAAGTGCCTATCTGCAGATTTTGGCCTCTGGCTCAGCCGGCACCTAGGCAAACCTACTAAACCTGTGCATTTTTGAAAACTAGAGACCTAGGGGAATCTAAGATGGGGTGACTTGTGGGGCTCTGACCAGGTTCTGTTACCCAGAATCCTTTGAAAACTTCAAAATTTGGCTAAAAAAACACGTTTTTCTCAAATTTCAGTGACAGAAAGTTCTGGAATCTGAGAGGAGCCACAAATTTCCTTCCAACCAGCGTTCACCCAAGTCTCCCGATAAAAATGATACCTCACTTGTGTGGGTAGGCCTTGCGCCCGTGAAAGGAAACACCCCAAAACACAACGTGGACACATCACATTTTTTTAAAGAAAACAGAGGTGTTTTTTGCAAAGTGCCTATCTGTAGATTTTGGCCTCTAGCTCAGCTGGCACCTAGGGAAACATACCAAACCTGTGCATTTTTTAAAACTAGAGACCTAGGGGAATCCAAGATTGGGTGACTTGTGGGGCTCTGACCAGGTTCTGTTACCCAGAATCCTTTGCAAACCTCAAAATTGGGCTAAAAAAACACGTTCTCCTCACATTTCGGTGACAGAAAGTTCTGGAATCTGAGAGGAGCCACAAATTTCCTTCCACCCAGCGTTCCCCCAAGTCTCCCGATAAAAATGATACCTCACTTGTGTGGGTAGGCCTAGCGCCCGTGACAGGAAACACCCCAAAACACAACGTGGACACATCACATTTTTTTAAAGAAAACAGACGTGTTTTTTGCAAAGTGCCTATCTGTAGATTTTGGCCTCTAGCTCAGCCGGCACCTAGGGAAACATACCAAACCTGTGCATTTTTGAAAACTAGAGACCTAGGGGAATCCAAGATGGGGTGACTTGTGGGGCGCTGACCAGGTTCTGTTACCCAGAATCCTTTGCAAACCTCAAAATCTGGCTAACAAAACACATTTTCCTCACATTTTGGTGACAGAAAGATCTGGAATCTGAGAGGAAGCACAAATTTCCTTCCACCCAGCGGTCCCCCATGTCTCCCGATAAAAATGATACCTCACTTTTGTGGGTATGCCTAGCGCCCATGACAGGAAATGCCCCAAAACACAACGTGGACACATCCCATTTTTTGAAAGAAAACAGAGGTCTTTTTTACAAAGTGCCTACCTGTAGATTTTGGCCTCTAGCTCAGCCGGCAACTAGGGAAACCTACCAAACCTGTGCATTTTTGAAAACTAGAGACCTAGGGGAATCTAAGATGGGGTGACTTGTGGGGCTCTGACCAGGTTCTGTTACCCAGAATCCTTTGCAAACCTCAAAACTTGGCTAAAAAAACACATTTTCCTCACATTTCGGTGACAGAAAGTTCTGGAATCTGAGAGGAGCCACAAATTTCCTTCCACCCAGCGTTCCCCCACGTCTCCCGATAAAAATGATACCTCACTTGTGTGGGTAGGCCTAGCGCCCGTGACAGGAAACACCCCAAAACACAATGTGGACACATCACATTTTTTTAAAGAAAACAGAGGTGTTTTTTGCAAAGTGCCTATCTGTAGATTTTGGCCTCTAGCTCAGCCAGCACCTAGGGAAACATACCAAACCTGTGCATTTTTGAAAACTAGAGACCTAGGGGAATCCAAGATGGGGTGACTTGTGGGGCTCTGACCAGGTTCTGTTACCCAGAATCCTTTGCAAACCTCAAAATTTGGCTAAAAAAACAAGTTTTCCTCACATTTCGGTGACAGAAAGTTCTGGAATCTGAGAGGAGCCACAAATTTCCTTCCACCCAGCGTTCCCCCATATCTCCCGATAAAAATGATACCTCACTTGTGTGGGTAGGCCTGGCGCCCCTGACAGGAAATGCCACAAAACACAACGTGGACACATCACATTTTTTGAAAGAAAATAGAGGTCTTTTTTGCAAAGTGCCTACCTGTAGATTTTGGCCTCTAGCTCAGCCGGCACCTAGGGAAACCTACCAAACCTGTGCATTTTTTAAAACTAGAGACCTAGGGGAATCCAAGATGGGGTGACTTGTGGGGCTCTGACCAGGTTCTGTTACCCAGAATCCTTTGCAAACCTCAAAATCTGGCTAACAAAACACATTTTCCTCACATTTTGGTAACAGAAAGTTCTGGAATCTGAGAGGAGCCACAAATTTCCTTCCACCCAGCGTTCCCCCAAGTCTCCCGATAAAAATTATACCTCACTTGTGTGGGTAGGCCTAGCGCCCGTGACAGGAAACACCCCAAAACACAATGTGGACACATCACATTTTTTTAAAGAAAACAGAGGTGTTTTTTGCAAAGTGCCTATTTGTAGATTTTGGCCTCTAGCTCAGCCGGCACCTAGGGAAACCTACCAAACCTGTGCATTTTTGAAAACTAGAGACCTAGGGGAATCCAAGATGGGGGACTTGAGGGGCTCTGACCAGGTTCTGTTACCCAGAATCCTTTGCAAACCTCAAAACTTGGCTAAAAAAACACGTTTTCCTCACATTTCGGTGACAGAAAGTTCTGGAATCTGAGAGGAGCCACAAATTTCCTTCCACCCAGCGTTCCCCCATATCTCCTGATAAAAATGATACCTCACTTGTGTGGGTAGGCCTGGTGCCCGTGACAGGAAATGCCACAAAACACAACGTGGACACATCACATTTTTTGAAAGAAAACAGAGGTGTTTTTTGCAAAGTGCCTACCTGTGGCACTTAGGGAAACCTACCAAACCTGTGCATTTTTTTAAACTAGAGACTTAGGGGAATCCAAGATGGGGTGACTTGTGGGACTCTGACCAGGTTCTGTTACCCAGAATCCTTTGCAAACCTCAAAATATGGCTAAAAAACACATTTTCCTCACATTTCGGTGACAGAAAGTTCTGGAATCTGAGAGGAGGCACAAATTTCCTTCCACCCAGCGGTCCCCCATGTCTCCCGATAAAAATGATACCTCACTTGTGTGGGTAGGCCTGGTGCCCGTGACAGGAAATGCCACAAAACACAACGTGGACACATCACATTTTTTGAAAGAAAACAGAGGTGTTTTTTGCAAAGTGCCTACCTGTAGATTTTGGCCTCTAGCTCTGCCGGCACCTAGGGAAACCTACCAAAACTGTTCATTTTTTAAAACTAGAGACCTAGGGGAATCCAAGATGGGTGACTTGTGGGGCTCTGACCAGGTTCTGTTACCCAGAATCCTTTGCAAACGTCAAAATTTGGCTAAAAAAACACGTTTTCCTCACATTTCGGTGACAGAAAGTTCTGGAATCTGAGAGGAGCCACAAATTTCCTTCCACCCAGCGTTCCCCCAAGTCTCCCGATAAAAATGATACCTCACTTGTGTGGGTAGGCCTAGCGCCCGTGACAGGAAACACCCCAAAACACAACGTGGACACATCACATTTTTTTAAAGAAAACAGAGGTGTTTTTTGCAAAGTGCCTATCTGTAGATTTTGGCCTCTAGCTCAGCCGGCACCTAGGGAAACATACCAAACCTGTGCATTTTTGAAAACTAGAGACCTAGGGGAATCCAAGATGGGGTGACTTGTGGGGCTCTGACCAGGTTCTGTTACCCAGAATCCTTTGCAAACCTCAAAATTTGGCTAAAAAAACAAGTTTTCCACACATTTCGGTGACAGAAAGTTCTGGAATCTGAGAGGAGCCACAAATTTCCTTCCACCCAGCGTTCCCCCAAGTCTCCCGATAAAAATGATACCTCACTTGTGTGGGTAGGCCTAGCGCCCGTGACAGGAAATGCCACAAAACACAACGTGGACACATCACATTTTTTGAAAGAAAACAGAGGTGTTTTTTGCAAAGTGCCTACCTGTAGATTTTGGCCACTAGCTCAGCCGGCACCTAAGGAAACCTACCAAAGCTGTGCATTTTTTTAAACTAGAGACCTAGGGGAATCCAATATGGGGTGACTTTTGGGGCTCTGACCAGGTTCTGTTACCCAGAATCCTTTGCAAACCTCAAAATTTGGCTAAAAAAAACGTTCTCCTCACATTTCGGTGACAGAAAGTTCTGGAATCTGAGAGGAGCCACAAATTTCCTTCCACCCAGCGTTCCCCCAAGTCTCCCGATAAAAATGATACCTCACTTGTGTGGGTAGGCCTAGCGCCCGTGACAGGAAACACCCCAAAACACAACATGGACACATCACATTTTTTTAAAGAAAACAGAGGTGTTTTTTGAAAAGTGCCTATCTGTAGATTTTGGCCTCTAGCTCAGCCGGCACCTAGGGAAACCTACCAAACCTGTGCATTTTTGAAAACTAGAGACCTAGGGGAATCTAAGATGGGGTGACTTGAGGGGCTCTGACCAGGTTCTGTTACCCAGAATCGTTTGCAAACGTCAAAATTTGGCTGAAAAAACAAGTTTTTCTCACATTTCGGTGACAGAAAGTTCTGGAATCTGAGAGGAGCCACAAATTTCCTTCCAACCAGCGTTCACCCAAGTCTCCCGATAAAAATGATACCTCACTTGTGTGGGTAGGCCTAGCGCCCGTGACAGGAAACACCCCAAAACACAACGTGGACACATCACATTTTTTTAAAGAAAACAGAGGTGTTTTTTGCAAAGTGCCTATCTGTAGATTTTGGCCTCTAGCTCAGCCAGCACCTAGGGAAGCCTACCAAACCTGTGCATTTTTGAAAACTAGAGACCTAGGGGAATCCAAGATGGGGTGACTTGTGGGCTCTGACCAGGTTCTGTTACCCAGAATCCTTTGCAAACCTCAATATTTGGCTAAAAAAGCACATTTTCCTCACATTTCGGTGACAGAAAGTTCTGGAATCTGAGAGGAGCCACAAATTTCCTTCCACCCAGCGTTCCCCCATATCTCCCGATAAAAATGATACCTCACTTGTGTGTGAAGGCCTGGCGCCCGTGACAGGAAATGCCACAAAACACAATGTGGACACATCACATTTTCTGAAAGAAAATAGCGGTTTTTTTGCAAAGTGCCTACCTGTAGATTTTGGCCTCTAGCTCAGCCGGCACCTAGGGAAACCTACCAAACCTGTGCATTTTTTAAAACTAGAGACCTAGGGGAATCCAAGATGGGGTGACTTGTGGGGCTCTGACCAGGTTCTGTTACCCAGAATCCTTTGCAAACCTCAAAATCTGGCTAACAAAACACATTTTCCTCACATTTTGGTGACAGAAAGTTCTGGAATCTGAGAGGAGGCACAAATTTCCTTCCACCCATCGGTCCCCCATGTCTCCCGATAAAAATGATACCTCACTTTTGTGGGTAGGCCTAGCGCCCATGACAGGAAATGCCCCAAAACACAACGTGGACACATCCCATTTTTTGAAAGAAAACAGAGGTCTTTTTTACAAAGTGCCTACCTGTAGATTTTGGCCTCTAGCTCAGCCGGCAACTAGGGAAACCTACCAAACCTGTGCATTTTTTAAAACTAGAGACCTAGGGGAATCTAAGATGGGGTGACTTGTGGGGCTCTGACCAGGTTCTGTTACCCAGAATCCTTTGCAAACCTCAAAACTTGGCTAAAAAAACACGTTTTCCTCACATTTCGGTGACAGAAAGTTCTGGAATCTGAGAGGAGCCACAAATTTCCTTCCACCCAGCGTTCCCCCAAGTCTCCAGATAAAAATTATACCTCACTTGTGTGGGTAGGCCTAGGACCCATGACAGGAAACACCCCAAAGAACAATGTGGACACATCACATTTTTTGAAAGAAAACAGAGGTGTTTTTTGCAAAGTGCCTATTTGTAGATTTTGGCCTCTAGCTCAGCCGGCACCTAGGGAAACCTACCAAACCTGTGCATTTTTGAAAACTAGAGACCTAGGGGAATCCAAGATGGGGGACTTGTGGGGCTCTGACCAGGTTCTGTTACCCAGAATCCTTTGCAAACCTCAAAATTTGGCTAAAAAAACAAGTTTTCCACACATTTCGGTGACAGAAAGTTCTGGAATCTGAGAGGAGCCACAAATTTCCTTCCACCCAGCGTTCCCCCAAGTCTCCCGATAAAAATGATACCTCACTTGTGTGGGTAGGCCTAGCGCCCGTGACAGGAAATGCCACAAAACACAACGTGGACACATCACATTTTTTGAAAGAAAACAGAGGTGTTTTTTGCAAAGTGCCTACCTGTAGATTTTGGCCACTAGCTCAGCCGGCACCTAAGGAAACCTACCAAAGCTGTGCATTTTTTTAAACTAGAGACCTAGGGGAATCCAATATGGGGTGACTTTTGGGGCTCTGACCAGGTTCTGTTACCCAGAATCCTTTGCAAACCTCAAAATTTGGCTAAAAAAACACGTTCTCCTCACATTTCGGTGACAGAAAGTTCTGGAATCTGAGAGGAGCCACAAATTTCCTTCCACCCAGCGTTCCCCCAAGTCTCCCGATAAAAATGATACCTCACTTGTGTGGGTAGGCCTAGCGCCCGTGACAGGAAACACCCCAAAACACAACATGGACACATCACATTTTTTTAAAGAAAACAGAGGTGTTTTTTGAAAAGTGCCTATCTGTAGATTTTGGCCTCTAGCTCAGCCGGCACCTAGGGAAACCTACCAAACCTGTGCATTTTTGAAAACTAGAGACCTAGGGGAATCTAAGATGGGGTGACTTGAGGGGCTCTGACCAGGTTCTGTTACCCAGAATCGTTTGCAAACGTCAAAATTTGGCTGAAAAAACAAGTTTTTCTCACATTTCGGTGACAGAAAGTTCTGGAATCTGAGAGGAGCCACAAATTTCCTTCCAACCAGCGTTCACCCAAGTCTCCCGATAAAAATGATACCTCACTTGTGTGGGTAGGCCTAGCGCCCGTGACAGGAAACACCCCAAAACACAACGTGGACACATCACATTTTTTTAAAGAAAACAGAGGTGTTTTTTGCAAAGTGCCTATCTGTAGATTTTGGCCTCTAGCTCAGCCAGCACCTAGGGAAGCCTACCAAACCTGTGCATTTTTGAAAACTAGAGACCTAGGGGAATCCAAGATGGGGTGACTTGTGGGGCTCTGACCAGGTTCTGTTACCCAGAATCCTTTGCAAACCTCAATATTTGGCTAAAAAAGCACATTTTCCTCACATTTCGGTGACAGAAAGTTCTGGAATCTGAGAGGAGCCACAAATTTCCTTCCACCCAGCGTTCCCCCATATCTCCCGATAAAAATGATACCTCACTTGTGTGGGAAGGCCTGGCGCCCGTGACAGGAAATGCCACAAAACACAATGTGGACACATCACATTTTCTGAAAGAAAATAGCGGTCTTTTTTGCAAAGTGCCTACCTGTAGATTTTGGCCTCTAGCTCAGCCGGCACCTAGGGAAACCTACCAAACCTGTGCATTTTTTAAAACTAGAGACCTAGGGGAATCCAAGATGGGGTGACTTGTGGGGCTCTGACCAGGTTCTGTTACCCAGAATCCTTTGCAAACCTCAAAATCTGGCTAACAAAACACATTTTCCTCACATTTTGGTGACAGAAAGTTCTGGAATCTGAGAGGAGGCACAAATTTCCTTCCACCCATCGGTCCCCCATGTCTCCCGATAAAAATGATACCTCACTTTTGTGGGTAGGCCTAGCGCCCATGACAGGAAATGCCCCAAAACACAACGTGGACACATCCCATTTTTTGAAAGAAAACAGAGGTCTTTTTTACAAAGTGCCTACCTGTAGATTTTGGCCTCTAGCTCAGCCGGCAACTAGGGAAACCTACCAAACCTGTGCATTTTTTAAAACTAGAGACCTAGGGGAATCTAAGATGGGGTGACTTGTGGGGCTCTGACCAGGTTCTGTTACCCAGAATCCTTTGCAAACCTCAAAACTTGGCTAAAAAAACACGTTTTCCTCACATTTCGGTGACAGAAAGTTCTGGAATCTGAGAGGAGCCACAAATTTCCTTCCACCCAGCGTTCCCTCATATCTCCCGATAAAAATGATACCTCACTTGTGTGGGTAGGCCTGGTGCCCGTGACAGGAAATGCCACAAAACACAACGTGGACACATCACATTTTTTGAAAGAAAACAGAAGTGTTTTTTGCAAAGTGCCTACCTGTAGATTTTGGCCTCTAGCTCATCCAGCACCTAGGGAAACCTACCAAACCTGTGCATTTTTTTAAACTAGAGACCTAGGGGAATCCAAGATGGGGTGGCTTGTGGGGCTCTGACCAGGTTCTGTTACCCAGAATCCTTTGCAAACCTCAAAATATGGCTAAAAAAACACATTTTCCTCATATTTCGGTGACAGAAAGTTCTGGAATCTGAGAGGAGGCACAAATTTCCTTCCACCCAGCGTTCCCCCATGTCTCCCGATAAAAATGATACCTCACTTGTGTGGGTAGGCCTAGCGCCCGTGACAGGAAACACCCCATAACACAACGTGGACACATCACATTTTTTTAAAGAAAACAGAGGTGTTTTTTGCAAAGTGCCTATCTGTAGATTTTGGCCTCTAGCTCAGCCGGCACCTAGGGAAACCTACCAAACCTGTGCATTTTGGAAACTAGCGACCTAGGGGAATCCAAGATGGGGTGACTTGTGGGGCTCTGACCAGGTTCTGTTACCCAGAATCCTTTGCAAACCTCAAAATTTGGCTAAAAAAACAAGTTTTCCTCACATTTCGGTGACAGAAAGTTCTGGAATCTGAGAGGAGCCACAAATTTCCTTCCACCCAGCGTTCCCCCAAGTCTCCAGATAAAAATTATACCTCACTTGTGTGGGTAGGCCTAGGACCCGTGACAGGAAACACCCCAAAGAACAATGTGGACACATCACATTTTTTGAAAGAAAACAGAGGTGTTTTTTGCAAAGTGCCTATTTGTAGATTTTGGCCTCTAGCTCAGCCGGCACCTAGGGAAACCTACCAAACCTGTGCATTTTTGAAAACTAGAGACCTAGGGGAATCCAAGATGGGGGACTTGTGGGGCTCTGGCCAGGTTCTGTTACCCAGAATCCTTTGCAAACCTCAAAATTTGGCTAAAAAAACACGTTTTCCTCACATTTCGGTGACAGAAAGTTCTGGAATCTGAGTGGAGCCACAAATTTCCTTCCACCCAGCGTTCCCCCATGTCTCCCGATAAAAATGATACCTCACTTGTGTGGGTAGGCCTTGCGCCCGTGACAGGAAATGCCACAAAACACAACGTGGACACATCACATTTTCTGAAAGAAAACAGAGGTGTTTTTTGCAGAGTGCCTATCTGTAGATTTTGGCCTCTAGCTCAGCTGGCACCTAGGGAAACCTACCAAACCTGTGCATTTTTGAAAACTAGAGACCTAGGGTAATCCAAGATGGGGTGACTTGTGGGGCTCTGACCAGGTTCTGTTACCCAGAATCCTTTGCAAACCTCAAACTTTGACTAAAAAAACAAGTTTTCCTCACATTTCGGTGACAGAAAGTTCTGGAATCTGAGAGGAGCCACAAATTTCCTTCCACCCAGCGTTCCCCCAAATCTCCCGATAAAAATGATACCTCACTTGTGTGGGTAGGTCTGGCGCCCGTGACAGGAAATGCCACAAAACACAACGTGGACACATCACATTTTTTGAAAGAAAGCAGAGGTCTTTTTTGCAAAGTGCCTATCTGCAGATTTTGGCCTCTGGCTCAGCCGGCACCTAGGCAAACCTACTAAACCTGTGCATTTTTGAAAACTAGAGACCTAGGGGAATCTAAGATGGGGTGACTTGTGGGGCTCTGACCAGGTTCTGTTACCCAGAATCCTTTGCAAACGTCAAAATTTGGCTAAAAAAACACGTTTTTCTCAAATTTCGGTGACAGAAAGTTCTGGAATCTGAGAGGAGCCACAAATTTCCTTCCAACCAGCGTTCACCCAAGTCTCCCGATAAAAATGATACCTCACTTGTGTGGGTAGGCCTTGCGCCCGTGAAAGGAAACACCCCAAAACACAACGTGGACACATCACATTTTTTTAAAGAAAACAGAGGTGTTTTTTGCAAAGTGCCTATCTGTAGATTTTGGCCTCTAGCTCAGCCGGCACCTAGGGAAACATACCAAACCTGTGCATTTTTTAAAACTAGAGACCTAGGGGAATCCAAGATTGGGTGACTTGTGGGGCTCTGACCAGGTTCTGTTACCCAGAATCCTTTGCAAACATCAAAATTTGGCTAAAAAACACGTTTTCCTCACATTTCAGTGACAGAATGTTCTGTAATCTGAGAGGAGCCACAAATTTCCTTCCACCCAGCGTTCCCCCAAGTCTCCAGATAAAAATTATACCTCACTTGTGTGGGTAGGCCTAGCACCCGTGACAGGAAACACCCCAAAGCACAACTTGGACACATCACATTTTTTGAAAGAAAACAGAGGTGTTTTTTGCAAAGTGCCTATTTGTAGATTTTGGCCTCTAGCTCAGCCGGCACCTAGGGAAACCTACCAAACCTGTGCATTTTTGAAAACTAGAGACCTAGGGGAAACCAAGATGGGGGACTTGAGGGGCTCTGACCAGGTTCTGTTACCCAGAATCCTTTGCAAACCTCAAAACTTGGCTAAGAAAACACGTTTCCCTCACATTTCGGTGACAGAAAGTTCTGGAATCTGAGAGGAGCCACAAATTTCCTTCCACCCAGCGTTCCCCCATATCTCCCGATAAAAATGATACCTCACTTGTGTGGGTAGGCCTGGTGCCCGTGACAGGAAATGCCACAAAACACAACGTGGACACATCACATTTTTTTAAAGAAAACAGAGGTGTTTTTTGCAAAGTGCCTACCTGTGGCACCTAGGGAAACCTACCAAACCTGTGCATTTTTTTAAACTAGAGACTTAGGGGAATCCAAGATGGGGTGACTTGTGGGGCTCTGACCAGGTTCTGTTACCCAGAATCCTTTGCAAACCTCAAAATTTGGCTAAAAAAACACGTTTTCCTCACATTTCGGTGACAGAAAGTTCTGGAATCTGAGTGGAGCCACAAATTTCCTTCCACCCAGCGTTCCCCCATGTCTCCCGATAAAAATGATACCTCACTTGTGTGGGTAGGCCTTGCGCCCGTGACAGGAAATGCCACAAAACACAACGTGGACACATCACATTTTCTGAAAGAAAACAGAGGTGTTTTTTGCAGAGTGCCTATCTGTAGATTTTGGCCTCTAGCTCAGCTGGCACCTAGGGAAACCTACCAAACCTGTGCATTTTTGAAAACTAGAGACCTAGGGTAATCCAAGATGGGGTGACTTGTGGGGCTCTGACCAGGTTCTGTTACCCAGAATCCTTTGCAAACCTCAAACTTTTACTAAAAAAACAAGTTTTCCTCACATTTCGGTGACAGAAAGTTCTGGAATCTGAGAGGAGCCACAAATTTCCTTCCACCCAGCGTTCCCCCAAATCTCCCGATAAAAATGATACCTCACTTGTGTGGGTAGGTCTGGCGCCCGTGACAGGAAATGCCACAAAACACAACGTGGACACATCACATTTTTTGAAAGAAAGCAGAGGTCTTTTTTGCAAAGTGCCTATCTGCAGATTTTGGCCTCTGGCTCAGCCGGCACCTAGGCAAACCTACTAAACCTGTGCATTTTTGAAAACTAGAGACCTAGGGGAATCTAAGATGGGGTGACTTGTGGGGCTCTGACCAGGTTCTGTTACCCAGAATCCTTTGCAAACGTCAAAATTTGGCTAAAAAAACACGTTTTTCTCAAATTTCGGTGACAGAAAGTTCTGGAATCTGAGAGGAGCCACAAATTTCCTTCCAACCAGCGTTCACCCAAGTCTCCCGATAAAAATGATACCTCACTTGTGTGGGTAGGCCTTGCGCCCGTGAAAGGAAACACCCCAAAACACAACGTGGACACATCACATTTTTTTAAAGAAAACAGAGGTGTTTTTTGCAAAGTGCCTATCTGTAGATTTTGGCCTCTAGCTCAGCCGGCACCTAGGGAAACATACCAAACCTGTGCATTTTTTAAAACTAGAGACCTAGGGGAATCCAAGATTGGGTGACTTGTGGGGCTCTGACCAGGTTCTGTTACCCAGAATCCTTTGCAAACATCAAAATTTGGCTAAAAAACACGTTTTTCCTCACATTTCAGTGACAGAATGTTCTGGAATCTGAGAGGAGCCACAAATTTCCTTCCACCCAGCGTTCCCCCAAGTCTCCAGATAAAAATTATACCTCACTTGTGTGGGTAGGCCTAGCACCCGTGACAGGAAACACCCCAAAGCACAACTTGGACACATCACATTTTTTGAAAGAAAACAGAGGTGTTTTTTGCAAAGTGCCTATTTGTAGATTTTGGCCTCTAGCTCAGCCGGCACCTAGGGAAACCTACCAAACCTGTGCATTTTTGAAAACTAGAGACCTAGGGGAAACCAAGATGGGGGACTTGAGGGGCTCTGACCAGGTTCTGTTACCCAGAATCCTTTGCAAACCTCAAAACTTGGCTAAGAAAACACGTTTCCCTCACATTTCGGTGACAGAAAGTTCTGGAATCTGAGAGGAGCCACAAATTTCCTTCCACCCAGCGTTCCCCCATATCTCCCGATAAAAATGATACCTCACTTGTGTGGGTAGGCCTGGTGCCCGTGACAGGAAATGCCACAAAACACAACGTGGACACATCACATTTTTTGAAAGAAAACAGAGGTGTTTTTTGCAAAGTGCCTACCTGTGGCACCTAGGGAAACCTACCAAACCTGTGCATTTTTTTAAACTAGAGACTTAGGGGAATCCAAGATGGGGTGACTTGTGGGGCTCTGACCAGGTTCTGTTACCCAGAATCCTTTGCAAACCTCAAAATATGGCTAAAAAAACACATTTTCCTCACATTTCGGTGACAGAAAGTTCTGGAATCTGGGAGGAGCCACAAATTTCCTTCCACCCAGCGTTCCCCCATATCTCCCGATAAAAATGATACCTCACTTGTGTGGGTAGGCCTGGTGCCCGTGACAGGAAATGCCACAAAACACAACGTGGACACATCACATTTTTTGAAAGAAAACAGAGGTGTTTTTTGCAAAGTGCCTACCTGTAGATTTTGGCCTCTAGCTCAGCCGGCACCTAGGGAAACCTACCAAACCTGTTCATTTTTTAAAACTAGAGACCTAGGGGAATCCAAGATTGGTGACTGGCCAGGTTCTGTTACCCAGAATCCTTTGTAAACGTCAAAATTTGGCTAAAAAAACACATTTTCCTCACATTTCGGTGACAGAAAGTTCTGGAATCTGAGAGGAGCCACAAATTTCCTTCCACCCAGCGTTCCCCCAAGTCTCCCGATAAAAATGATACCTCACTTGTGTGGGTAGGCCTAGCGCCCGTGACAGGAAACACCCCAAAACACAATGTGGACACATCACATTTTTTTAAAGAAAACTGAGGTGTTTTTTGCAAAGTGCCTATCTGTAGATTTTGGCCTCTAGCTCAGCCGGCACCTAGGGAAACATACCAAACCTGTGCATTTTTTAAAACTAGAGACCTAGGGGAATCCAAGATGGGGTGACTTGTGGGGCTCTGACCAGGTTCTGTTACCCAGAATCCTTTGCAAACCTCAAAATTTGGCTAAAAAAACAAGTTTTCCTCACATTTCGGTGACAGAAAGTTCTGGAATCTGAGAGGAGCCACAAATTTCCTTCCACCCAGCGTTCCCCCAAGTCTCCCGATAAAAATGATACCTCACTTGTGTTGGTAGGCCTAGCGCCCGTGACAGGAAATGCCCCAAAACACAACGTGGACACATCACATTTTTTTAAAGAAAACAGAGGTGTTTTTTGCAAAGTGCCTATCTGTAGATTTTGGCCTCTAGCTCAGCCGGCACCTAAGGAAACCTACCAAACCTGTGCATTTTTTTAAACTAGAGACCTAGGGGAATCCAATATGGAGTGACTTGTGGGGCTCTGACCAGGTTCTGTTACCCAGAATCCTTTGCAAACCTCAAAATTTGGCTAAAAAAACACGTTCTCCTCACATTTCGGTGACAGAAAGTTCTGGAATCTGAGAGGAGCCACAAATTTCCTTCCACCCAGCGTTCCCCCAAGTCTCCCGATAACAATGATACCTCACTTGTGTGGGTAGGCCTAGCGCCCATGACAGGAAACACCCCAAAACACAACATGGACACATCACATTTTTTTAAAGAAAACAGAGGTGTTTTTTGAAAAGTGCCTATCTGTAGATTTTGGCCTCTAGCTCAGCCGGCACCTAGGGAAACCTACCAAACCTGTGCATTTTTGAAAACTAGAGACCTAGGGGAATCTAAGATGGGGTGACTTGAGGGGCTCTGACCAGGTTCTGTTACCCAGAATCGTTTGCAAACGTCAAAATTTGGCTAAAAAAACAAGTTTTTCTCACATTTCGGTGACAGAAAGTTCTGGAATCTGAGAGGAGCCACAAATTTCCTTCCAACCAGCGTTCACCCAAGTCTCCCGATAAAAATGATACCTCACTTGTGTGGGTAGGCCTAGCGCCCGTGACAGGAAACACCCCAAAACACAACGTGGACACATCACATTTTTTTTAAAGAAAACAGAGGTGTTTTTTGCAAAGTGCCTATCTGTAGATTTTGGCCTCTAGCTCAGCCAGCACCTAGGGAAGCCTACCAAACCTGTGCATTTTTGAAAACTAGAGACCTAGGGGAATCCAAGATGGGGTGACTTGTGGGGCTCTGACCAGGTTCTGTTACCCAGAATCCTTTGCAAACCTCAATATTTGGCTAAAAAAACACATTTTCCTCACATTTCGGTGACAGAAAGTTCTGGAATCTGAGAGGAGCCACAAATTTCCTTCCACCCAGCGTTCCCCCATATCTCCCAATAAAAATGATACCTCACTTGTGTGGGTAGGCCTGGCGCCCCTGACAGGAAATGCCACAAAACACAACGTGGACACATCACATTTTTTGAAAGAAAATAGAGGTCTTTTTTGCAAAGTGCCTACCTGTAGATTTTGGCCTCTAGCTCAGCCGGCACCTAGGGAAACCTACCAAACCTGTGCATTTTTTAAAACTAGAGACCTAGGGGAATCCAAGATGGGGTGACTTGTGGGGCTCTGACCAGGTTCTGTTACCCAGAATCCTTTGCAAACCTCAAAATCTGGCTAACAAAACACATTTTCCTCACATTTTGGTGACAGAAAGTTCTGGAATCTGAGAGGAGGCACAAATTTCCTTCCACCCAGCGGTCCCCCATGTCTCCCGATAAAAATGATACCTCACTTTTGTGGGTAGGCCTAGCGCCCATGACAGGAAATGCCCCAAAACACAACGTGGACACATCCCATTTTTTGAAAGAAAACAGAGGTCTTTTTTACAAAGTGCCTACCTGTAGATTTTGGCCTCTAGCTCAGCCGGCAACTAGGGAAACCTACCAAACCTGTGCATTTTTGAAAACTATAGACCTAGGGGAATCTAAGATGGGGTGACTTGTGGGGCTCTGACCAGGTTCTGTTACCCAGAATCCTTTGCAAACCTCAAAACTTGGCTAAAAAAAACACGTTTTCCTCACATTTCGGTGACAGAAAGTTCTGGAATCTGAGAGGAGCCACAAATTTCCTTCCATCCAGCGTTCCCCCAAGTCTCCCGATAAAAATGATACCGCACTTGTGTGGGTAGGCCTAGCGCCCGTGACAGGAAACACCCCAAAACACAATGTGGACACATCGCATTTTTTTAAAGAAAACAGAGGTGTTTTTTGCAAAGTGCCTACCTGTAGATTTTGGCCTCTAGCTCAGCCGGCACCTAGGGAAACCTACCAAACCTGTGCATTTTTTAAAACTAGAGACCTAGGGGAATCCAAGATGGGGTGACTTGTGGGGCTCTGACCAGGTTCTGTTACCCAGAATCCTTTGCAAACCTCAAAATCTGGCTAACAAAACACATTTTCCTCACATTTTGGTGACAGAAAGTTCTGGAATCTGAGAGGAGGCACAAATTTCCTTCCACCCAGCGGTCCCCCATGTCTCCCGATAAAAATGATACCTCACTTTTGTGGGTAGGCCTAGCGCCCATGACAGGAAATGCCCCAAAACACAACGTGGACACATCCCATTTTTTGAAAGAAAACAGAGGTCTTTTTTACAAAGTGCCTACCTGTAGATTTTGGCCTCTAGCTCAGCCGGCAACTAGGGAAACCTACCAAACCTGTGCATTTTTGAAAACTAGAGACCTAGGGGAATCTAAGATGGGGTGACTTGTGGGGCTCTGACCAGGTTCTGTTACCCAGAATCCTTTGCAAACCTCAAAACTTGGCTAAAAAAACACGTTTTCCTCACATTTCGGTGACAGAAAGTTCTGGAATCTGAGAGGAGCCACAAATTTCCTTCCACCCAGCGTTCCCCCATATCTCCCGATAAAAATGATACCTCCCTTGTGAGGGTAGGCCTGGCGCCCCTGACAGGAAATGCCACAAAACACAACGTGGACACATCACATTTTTTGAAAGAAAATAGAGGTCTTTTTTGCAAAGTGCCTACCTGTAGATTTTGGCCTCTAGCTCAGCCGGCACCTAGGGAAACCTACCAAACCTGTGCATTTTTTAAAACTAGAGACCTAGGGGAATCCAAGATGGGGTGACTTGTGGGGCTCTGACCAGGTTCTGTTACCCAGAATCCTTTGCAAACCTCAAAATCTGGCTAACAAAACACATTTTCCTCACATTTTGGTGACAGAAAGTTCTGGAATCTGAGAGGAGGCACAAATTTCCTTCCACCCAGCGGTCCCCCATGTCTCCCGAGAAAAATGATACCTCACTTTTGTGGGTAGGCCTAGCGCCCATGACAGGAAATGCCCCAAAACACAACGTGGACACATCCCATTTTTTGAAAGAAAACAGAGGTCTTTTTTACAAAGTGCCTACCTGTAGATTTTGGCCTCTAGCTCAGCCGGCAACTAGGGAAACCTACCAAACCTGTGCATTTTTGAAAACTAGAGACCTAGGGGAATCTAAGATGGGGTGACTTGTGGGGCTCTGACCAGGTTCTGTTACCCAGAATCCTTTGCAAACCTCAAAACTTGGCTAAAAAAACACGTTTTCCTCACATTTCGGTGACAGAAAGTTCTGGAATCTGAGAGGAGCCACAAATTTCCTTCCACCCAGCGTTCCCCCATATCTCCCGATAAAAATGATACCTCACTTGTGTGGGTAGGCCTGGTGCCCGTGACAGGAAATGCCACAAAACACAACGTGGACACATCACATTTTTTGAAAGAAAACAGAGGTGTTTTTTGCAAAGTGCCTACCTGTGGCACCTAGGGAAACCTACCAAACCTGTGCATTTTTTGAAACTAGAGACTTAGGGGAATCCAAGATGGGGTGACTTGTGGGGCTCTGACCAGGTTCTGTTACCCAGAATCCTTTGCAAACCTCAAAATATGGCTAAAAAAACACATTTTCCTCACATTTCGGTGACAGAAAGTTCTGGAATCTGAGAGGAGGCACAAATTTTCTTCCACCCAGCGGTCCCCCATGTCTCCCGATAAAAATGATACCTCACTTGTGTTGGTACGCCTAGCGCCCATGACAGGAAATGCCCCAAAACACAACGTGGACACATCCCATTTTTTGAAAGAAAACAGAGGTCTTTTTTACAAAGTGCCTACCTGTAGATTTTGGCCTCTAGCTCAGCCGGCACCTAGGGAAACCTACCAAACCTGTGCATTTTTGAAAACTAGAGACCTAGGGGAATCTAAGATGGTGTGACTTGTGGGGCTCTGACCAGATTCTGTTACCCAGAATCCTTTGCAAACGTCAAAATGTGGCTAAAAAAACACGTTTTCCTCACATTTTGGTGACAGAAAGATCTGGAATCTGAGAGGAGCCACAAATTTCCTTCCACCCAGCGTTCCCCCATATCTTCCGATAAAAATGATACCTCACTTGTGTAGGTAGGCCTGGTGCCCGTGACAGGAAATGCCACAAAACACAACGTGGACACATCACATTTTTTGAAAGAAAACAGAGGTGTTTTTTGCAAAGTGCCTACCTGTTGATTTTGGCATCTAGCTCAGCCGGCACCTAGGGAAACCTACCAAACCTGTGCATTTTTTAAAACTAGAGACCTAGGGGAATCCAATATGGGGTGACTTGTGGGGCTCTGACCAGGTTCTGTTACCCAGAATCCTTTGCAAACCTCAAAATTTGGCTAAAAAAACACGTTTTCCTCACATTTCGGTGACAGAAAGTTCTGGAATCTGAGAGGAGCCACAAATTTCCTTCCAACCAGCGTTCACCCAAGTCTCCCGATAAAAATGATACCTCAATTGTGTGGGTAGGCCTAGCGCCCGTGACAGGAAACACCCCAAAACACAACGTGGACACTTCACATTTTTTTAAAGAAAACAGAGTTTTTTTTTGCAAAGTGCCTATCTGTAGATTTTGGCCTCTAGCTCAGGCAGCACCTAGGGAAGCCTACCAAACCTGTGCATTTTTGAAAACTAGAGACCTAGGGGAATCCAAGATGGGGTGACTTGTGGGGCTCTGACCAGGTTCTGTTACCCAGAATCCTTTGCAAACCTCAATATTTGGCTAAAAAAACAGATTTTCCTCACATTTAGGTGACAGAAAGTTCTGGAATCTGAGAGGAGCCACAAATTTCCGTCCACCCAGCGTTCCCCCAAGTCTCCAGATGAAAATGATACCTCACTTGTGTGGGTAGGCCTAGCACCCGTGACAGGAAACACCCCAAAGCACAACGTGGACACATCACATTTTTTTAAAGAAAACAGAGGTGTTTTTTGCAAAGTGCCTATTTGTAGATTTTGGCCTCTAGCTCAGCCGGAACCTAGGGAAACCTACCCAACCTGTGCATTTTTGAAAACTAGAGACCTAGGGGAATCCAAGATGGGGGACTTGAGGGGCTCTGACCAGGTTCTGTTACCCAGAATCCTTTGCAAACCTCAAAATTTGGCTAAAAAAACAAGTTTTCCTCACATTTCGGTGACAGAAAGTTCTGGAATCTGAGAGGAGCCACAAATTTCCTTCCACCCAGCGTTCCCACATATCTCCCGATAAAAATGATACCTCACTTGTGTGGGTAGGCCTGCCGCCCGTGACAGGAAATGCCACAAAACACAACGTGGACACATCACATTTTTTGAAAGAAAATAGAGGTCTTTTTTGCAAAGTGCCTACCTGTAGATTTTGGCCTCTAGCTCAGCCGGCACCTAGGGAAACCTACCAAACCTGTGAATTTTTTTAAACTGGAGACCTAGGGGAATCCAAGATGGGGTGACTTGTGGGGCTCTGACCAGGTTCTGTTACCCAGAATTCTTTGCAAACCTCAAAATCTGGCTAAAAAAACACATTTTCCTCACATTTCGGTGACAGAAAGTTCTGGAATCTGAGAGGAGGCACAAATTTCCTTCCACCCAGCGGTCCCCCATGTCTCCCGATAAAAATGATACCTCACTTTTGTGGGTAGGCCTAGCGCCCATTACAGGAAATGCCCCAAAACACAACGTGGACACATTCCATTTTTTGAAAGAAAACAGAGGTCTTTTTTACAAAGTGCCTACCAGTAGATTTTGGCCTCTAGCTCAGCCGGCAACTAGGGAAACCTACCAAACCTGTGCATTTTTGAAAACTAGAGACCTAGGGGAATCTAAGATGGGGTGACTTGTGGGGCCCTAACCAGGTTCTGTTACCCAGAATCCTTTGCAAATGTCAAAATTTGGCTAAAAAAACACGTTTTCCTCACATTTCGGTGACAGAAAGTTCTGGAATCTGAGAGGAGCCACAAATTTCCTTCCACCCAGCGTTCCCCCAAGTCTCCCAATAAAAATGATACCTCACTTGTGTGGGTAGGCCTTGCGCCCGAGACAGGAAACACCCCAAAACACAACGTGGACACATCACATTTTTTTAAAGAAAACATAGGTGTTTTTTGCAAAGTGCCTATCTGTAGATTTTGGCCTCTAGCTCAGCCGGCACCTAGGGAAACATACCAAACCTGTGCATTTTTGAAAACTAAAGACCTAGGGGAATCCAAGATGGGGTGACTTGTGGGGCTCTGACCAGGTTCTGTTACCCAGAATCCTTTGCAAACCTCAAAATTTGGCTAAAAAACACATTTCCCTCACATTTCAGTGACAGAAAGTTCTGGAATCTGAGAGGAGCCACAAATTTCCTTCCACCCAGCGTTCCCCCAAGTCTCCCGATAAAAATGATACCTCACTTGTGTGGGTAGGCCTAGCGCCCGTGACAGGAAATGCCCCAAAGCACAACCTGGACACATCACATTTTTTGAAAGAAAACAGAGGTGTTTTTCGCAAAGTGCCTACCTGTAGATTTTGGCCTCTAGCTCAGCCGGCACCTAAGGAAACCTACCAAACCTGTGCATTTTTTAAAACTAGAGACCTAGGGGAATCCAATATGGGGTGACTTGTGGGGCTCTGACCAGGTTCTGTTACCCAGAATCCTTTGCAAACCTCAATATTTGGCTAAAAAAACACGTATTCCTCACATTTCGGTGACAGAAAGTTCTGGAATCTGAGAGGAGCCACAAATTTCCTTCCACCCAAGGTTCCCCCAAGTCTCCCGATAAAAATGATACCTCACTTGTGTGGGTAGGCCTAGCGCCCGTGACAGGAAACACCCCAAAACACAACGTGGACACATCACATTTTTTTAAAGAAAACAGAGGTGTTTTTTGCAAAGTGCCTATCTGTAGATTTTGGCCTCTAGCTCAGCCGGCACCTAGGGAAACCTACCAAACCTGTGCATTTTTTAAAACTAGAGACCTAGGGGAATCCAAGATGGGGTGACTTGTGGGGCTCTGACCAGGTTCAGTTACCCAGAATCCTTTGCAAACCTCAAAATCTGGCTAAAAAAACACATTTTCCTCACATTTCGGTGACAGAAAGTTCTGGAATCTGAGAGGAGGCACAAATTTCCTTCCACCCAGCGGTCCCCCATGTCTCCCGATAAAAATGATACCTCACTTGTGTGGGTAGGCCTAGCGCCCATGACAGGAAATGCCCCAAAACACAACGTGGACTCATCCCATTTTTTGAAAGAAAACAGAGGTCTTTTTTACAAAGTGCCTACCTGTAGATTTTGGCCTCTAGCTCAGCCGGCAACTAGGGAAACCTACCAAACCTGTGCATTTTTGAAAACTAGAGACCTAGGGGAATCTAAGATGGGGTGACTTGTGGGGCTCTGACCAGGTTCTGTTACCCAGAATCCTTTGCAAACGTCAAAATTTGGCTAAAAAAACACGTTTTCCTCACATTTCGGTGACAGAAAGTTCTGGAATCTGAGAGGAGCCACAAATTTCCTTCCACCCAGCGTTCCCCCAAGTCTCCCGATAAAAATGATACCTCACTTGTGTGGGTAGGCCTTGCGCCTGTGACAGGAAACACCCCAAAACACAACCTGGACACATCACATTTTTTGAAAGAAAACAGAGGTGTTTTTCGCAAAGTGCCTACCTGTAGATTTTGGCCTCTAGCTCAGCCGGCACCTAAGGAAACCTACCAAACCTGTGCATTTTTTAAAACTAGAGACCTAGGGGAATCCAATATGGGGTGACTTGTGGGGCTTTGACCAGGTTCTGTTACCCAGAATCCTTTGCAAACCTCAATATTTGGCTAAAAAAACACGTATTCCTCACATTTCGGTGACAGAAAGTTCTGGAATCTGAGAGGAGCCACAAATTTCCTTCCACCCAAGGTTCCCCCAAGTCTCCCGATAAAAATGATACCTCACTTGTGTGGGTAGGCCTAGCGCCCGTGACAGGAAACACCCCAAAACACAACGTGGACACATCACATTTTTTTAAAGAAAACAGAGGTGTTTTTTGCAAAGTGCCTATCTGTAGATTTTGGCCTCTAGCTCAGCCGGCACCTAGGGAAACCTACCAAACCTGTGCATTTTTTAAAACTAGAGACCTAGGGGAATCCAAGATGGGGTGACTTGTGGGGCTCTGACCAGGTTCAGTTACCCAGAATCCTTTGCAAACCTCAAAATCTGGCTAAAAAAACACATTTTCCTCACATTTCGGTGACAGAAAGTTCTGGAATCTGAGAGGAGGCACAAATTTCCTTCCACCCAGCGGTCCCCCATGTCTCCCGATAAAAATGATACCTCACTTGTGTGGGTAGGCCTAGCGCCCATGACAGGAAATGCCCCAAAACACAACGTGGACACATCCCATTTTTTGAAAGAAAACAGAGGTCTTTTTTACAAAGTGCCTACCTGTAGATTTTGGCCTCTAGCTCAGCCGGCAACTAGGGAAACCTACCAAACCTGTGCATTTTTGAAAACTAGAGACCTAGGGGAATCTAAGATGGGGTGACTTGTGGGGCTCTGACCAGGTTCTGTTACCCAGAATCCTTTGCAAACATCAAAATTTGGCTAAAAAAACACGTTTTCCTCACATTTCGGTGACAGAAAGTTCTGGAATCTGAGAGGAGCCACAAATTTCCTTCCACCCAGCGTTCCCCCAAGTCTCCCGATAAAAATGATACCTCACTTGTGTGGGTAGGCCTTGCGCCTGTGACAGGAAACACCCCAAAACACAACGTGGACACATCACATTTTTTTAAAGAAAACAGAGGTGTTTTTTGCAAAGTGCCTATCTGTAGATTTTGGCCTCTAGCTCAGCCGGCACCTAGGGAAACATACCATACCTGTGCATTTTTTAAAACTAGAGACCTAGGGGAATCCAAGATGGGGTGACTTGTGGAGCTCTGACCAGGTTCTGTTACCCAGAATCCTTTGCAAACCTCAAAATTTGGCTAAAAAACACATTTTCCTCACATTTCAGTGACAGAAAGTTCTGGAATCTGAGAGGAGCCACAAATTTCCTTCCACCCAGCGTTCCCCCAAGTCTCCCGATAAAAATGATACCTCACTTGTGTGGGTAGGCCTAGCGCCCGTGACAGGAAATGCCCCAAAGCACAACCTGGACACATCACATTTTTTGAAAGAAAACAGAGGTGTTTTTTGCAAAGTGCCTACCTGTAGATTTTGGCCTCTAGCTCAGCCGGCACCTAAGGAAACCTACCAAACCTGTGCATTTTTTAAAACTAGAGACCTAGGGGAATCGAATATGGGGTGACTTGTGGGGCTCTGACCAGGTTCTGTTACCCAGAATCCTTTGCAAACCTCAATATTTGGCTAAAAAAACACGTTTTCCTCACATTTCGGTGACAGAAAGTTCTGGAATCTGAGAGGAGCCACACATTTCCTTCCACCCAGCGTTCCCCCAAGTCTCCCGATAAAAATGATACCTCACTTGTGTGGGTAGGCCTAGCGCCCGTGACAGGAAACACCCCAAAACACAACGTGGACACATCACATTTTTTTAAAGAAAACAGAGGTGTTTTTTGCAAAGTGCCTATCTGTAGATTTTGGCCTCTAGCTCAGCCGGCACCTAGGGAAACCTACCAAACCTGTGCATTTTTTAAAACTAGAGACCTAGGGGAATCCAAGATGGGGTGACTTGTGGGGCTCTGACCAGGTTCAGTTACCCAGAATCCTTTGCAAACCTCAAAATCTGGCTAAAAAAAACACATTTTCCTCACATTTCGGTGACAGAAAGTTCTGGAATCTGAGAGGAGGCACAAATTTCCTTCCACCCAGCGGTCCCCCATGTCTCCCGATAAAAATGATACCTCACTTGTGTGGGTAGGCCTAGCGCCCATGACAGGAAATGCCCCAAAACACAACGTGGACACATCCCATTTTTTGAAAGAAAACAGAGGTCTTTTTTACAAAGTGCCTACCTGTAGATTTTGGCCTCTAGCTCAGCCGGCAACTAGGGAAACCTACCAAACCTGTGCATTTTTGAAAACTAGAGACCTAGGGGAATCTAAGATGGGGTGACTTGTGGGGCTCTGACCAGGTTCTGTTACCCAGAATCCTTTGCAAAGGTCAAATTTTGGCTAAAAAAACACGTTTTCCTCACATTTCGGTGACAGAAAGTTCTGGAATCTGAGAGGAGCCACAAATTTCCTTCCACCCAGCGTTCCCCCAAGTCTCCCGATAAAAACGATACCTCACTTGTGTGGGTAGGCCTTGCGCCCGTGACAGGAAACACCCCAAAACACAACGTGGACTCATCACATTTTTTTAAAGAAAACATAGGTGTTTTTTGCAAAGTGCCTATCTGTAGATTTTGGCCTCTAGCTCAGCCGGCACCTAGGGAAACATACCAAACCTGTGCATTTTTGAAAACTAGAGACCTAGGGGAATCCAAGATGGGGTGACTTGTGGGGCTCTGACCAGGTTCTGTTACCCAGAATCCTTTGCAAACCTCAAAATTTGGCTAAAAAACACGTTTTCCTCACATTTCAGTGACAGAAAGTTCTGGAATCTGAGAGGAGCCACAAATTTCCTTCCACCCAGCGTTCCCCCAAGTCTCCCGATAAAAATGATACCTCACTTGTGTGGGTAGGCCTAGCGCCCGTGACAGGAAATGCCCCAAAACACAACGTGGACACATCACATTTTTTTAAAGAAAACAGAGGTGTTTTTTGCAAAGTGCCTACCTGTAGATTTTGGTCTCTAGCTCAGCCGGCACCTAAGGAAACCTACCAAACCTGTGCATTTTTTAAAACTAGAGACCTAGGGGAATCCAATATGGGGTGACTTGTGGGGCTCTGACCAGGTTCTGTTATCCAGAATCCTTTGCAAACCTCATAGTTTGGCTAAAAAAACACGTTTCCCTCACATTTCGGTGACAGAAAGTTCTGGAATCTGAGAGGAGCCACAAATTTCCTTCCACCCAGCGGTCCCCCATGTCTCCCGATAAAAATGATACCTCACTTGTCTGGGTAGGCCTAGCGCCCATGACAGGAAATGCCCCAAAACACAACGTGGACACATCCCATTTTTTGAAAGAAAACAGAGGTCTTTTTTACAAAGTGCCTACCTGCAGATTTTGGCCTCTAGCTCAGCCGGCAACTAGGGAAACCTACCAAACCTGTGCATTTTTTAAAACTAGAGACCTAGGGGAATCTAAGATGGGGTGACTTGTGGGGCTCTGACCAGGTTCTGTTACCCAGAATCCTTTGCAAACGTCAAAATTTGGCTAAAAAAACACGTTTTCCTCACATTTCGGTGACAGAAAGTTCTGGAATCTGAGAGGAGCCACAAATTTCCTTCCACCCAGCGTTCCCACAAGTCTCCCGATAAAAATGATACCTCACTTGTGTGGGTAGGCCTTGCGCCTGTGACAGGAAACACCCCAAAACACAACGTGGACAAATCACATTTTTTTAAAGAAAACAGAGGTGTTTTTTGCAAAGTGCCTATCTGTAGATTTTGGCCTCTAGCTCAGCCGGCACCTAGGGAAACATACCAAACCTGTGCATTTTTGAAAACTAGAGACCTAGGGGAATCCAATATGGGGTGACTTGTGGGGCTCTGACCAGGTTCTGTTACCCAGAATCCTTTGCAAACCTCAAAATTTGGCTAAAAAAACACGTTTTCCTCACATTTCGGTGACAGAAAGTTCTGGAATCTGAGAGGAGCCACAAATTTCCTTCCACCCAGCGTTCCCCCAAGTCTCCCGATAAAAATGATACCTCACTTGTGTGGGTAGGCCTAGCGCCCGTGACAGGAAACACCCCAAAACACAACGTGGACACATCACATTTTTTTAAAGAAAACAGAGGTGTTTTTTGCAAAGTGCCTATCTGTAGATTTTGGCCTCTAGCTCAGCCGGCACCTAGGGAAACCTACCAAACCTGTGCATTTTTTAAAACTAGAGACCTAGGGGAATCCAAGATGGGGTGACTTGTGGGGCTCTGACCAGGTTCAGTTACCCAGAATCCTTTGCAAACCTCAAAATCTGGCTAAAAAAACACATTTTCCTCACATTTCGGTGACAGAAAGTTCTGGAATCTGAGAGGAGGCACAAATTTCCTTCCACCCAGCGGTCCCCCATGTCTCCCGATAAAAATGATACCTCACTTGTGTGGGTAGGCCTAGCGCCCATGACAGGAAATGCCCCAAAACACAACGTGGACACATCCCATTTTTTGAAAGAAAACAGAGGTCTTTTTTACAAAGTGCCTACCTGTAGATTTTGGCCTCTAGCTCAGCCGGCAACTAGGGAAACCTACCAAACCTGTGCATTTTTGAAAACTAGAGACCTAGGGGAATCTAAGATGGGGTGACTTGTGGGGCTCTGACCAGGTTCTGTTACCCAGAATCCTTTGCAAACGTCAAAATTTGGCTAAAAAAACACGTTTTCCTCACATTTCGGTGACAGAAAGTTCTGGAATCTGAGAGGAGCCACAAATTTCCTTCCACCCAGCGTTCCCCCAAGTCTCCCGATAAAAATGATACCTCACTTGTGTGGGTAGGCCTTGCGCCTGTGACAGGAAACACCCCAAAACACAACCTGGACACATCACATTTTTTTAAAGAAAACAGAGGTGTTTTTCGCAAAGTGCCTACCTGTAGTGTGGGTAGGCCTAGCGCCCATGACAGGAAATGCCCCAAAACACAACGTGGACACATCCCATTTTTTGAAAGAAAACAGAGGTCTTTTTTACAAAGTGCCTACCTGTAGATTTTGGCCTCTAGCTCAGCCGGCACCTAAGGAAACCTACCAAACCTGTGCATTTTTTAAAACTAGAGACCTAGGGGAATCCAATATGGGGTGACTTGTGGGGCTCTGACCAGGTTCTGTTACCCAGAATCCTTTGCAAACCTCAATATTTGGCTAAAAAAACACGTATTCCTCACATTTCGGTGACAGAAAGTTCTGGAATCTGAGAGGAGCCACAAATTTCCTTCCACCCAAGGTTCCCCCAAGTCTCCCGATAAAAATGATACCTCACTTGTGTGGGTAGGCCTAGCGCCCGTGACAGGAAACACCCCAAAACACAACGTGGACACATCACATTTTTTTAAAGAAAACAGAGGTGTTTTTTGCAAAGTGCCTATCTGTAGATTTTGGCCTCTAGCTCAGCCGGCACCTAGGGAAACCTACCAAACCTGTGCATTTTTTAAAACTAGAGACCTAGGGGAATCCAAGATGGGGTGACTTGTGGGGCTCTGACCAGGTTCAGTTACCCAGAATCCTTTGCAAACCTCAAAATCTGGCTAAAAAAACACATTTTCCTCACATTTCGGTGACAGAAAGTTCTGGAATCTGAGAGGAGGCACAAATTTCCTTCCACCCAGCGGTCCCCCATGTCTCCCGATAAAAATGATACCTCACTTGTGTGGGTAGGCCTAGCGCCCATGACAGGAAATGCCCCAAAACACAACGTGGACACATCCCATTTTTTGAAAGAAAACAGAGGTCTTTTTTACAAAGTGCCTACCTGTAGATTTTGGCCTCTAGCTCAGCCGGCAACTAGGGAAACCTACCAAACCTGTGCATTTTTGAAAACTAGAGACCTAGGGGAATCTAAGATGGGGTGACTTGTGGGGCTCTGACCAGGTTCTGTTACCCAGAATCCTTTGCAAAGGTCAAAATTTGGCTAAAAAAACACGTTTTCCTCACATTTCGGTGACAGAAAGTTCTGGAATCTGAGAGGAGCCACAAATTTCCTTCCACCCAGCGTTACCCCAAGTCTCCCGATAAAAATGATACCTCACTTGTGTGGGTAGGCCTTGCGCCCGTGACAGGAAACACCCCAAAACACAACGTGGACACATCACATTTTTTTAAAGAAAACATAGGTGTTTTTTGCAAAGTGCCTATCTGTAGATTTTGGCCTCTAGCTCAGCCGGCACCTAGGGAAACATACCAAACCTGTGCATTTTTGAAAACTAGAGACATAGGGGAATCCAAGATGGGGTGACTTGTGGGGCTCTGACCAGGTTCTGTTACCCAGAATCCTTTGCAAACCTCAAAATTTGGCTAAAAAACACGTTTTCCTCACATTTCAGTGACAGAAAGTTCTGGAATCTGAGAGGAGCCACAAATTTCCTTCCACCCAGCGTTCCCCCAAGTCTCCCGATAAAAATGATACCTCACTTGTGTGGGTAGGCCTAGCGCCCGTGACAGGAAATGCCCCAAAACACAACGTGGACACATCACATTTTTTTAAAGAAAACAGAGGTGTTTTTTGCAAAGTGCCTACCTGTAGATTTTGGTCTCTAGCTCAGCCGGCACCTAAGGAAACCTACCAAACCTGTGCATTTTTTAAAACTAGAGACCTAGGGGAATCCAATATGGGGTGACTTGTGGGGCTCTGACCAGGTTCTGTTATCCAGAATCCTTTGCAAACCTCATAGTTTGGCTAAAAAAACATGTTTCCCTCACATTTCGGTGACAGAAAGTTCTGGAATCTGAGAGGAGCCACAAATTTCCTTCCACCCAGCGTTCCCCCAAGTCTCCCGATAAAAATGATACCTCACTTGTGTGGGTAGGCCTAGCGCCCGTGACAGGAAACACCCCAAAACACAACGTGGACACATCACATTTTTTTAAAGAAAACAGAGGTGTTTTTTGCAAAGTGCCTATCTGTAGATTTTGGCCTCTAGCTCAGCCAGCACCTAGGGAAGCATACCAAACCTGTGCATTTTTGAAAACTAGAGACCTAGGGGAATCCAAGATGGGGTGACTTGTGGGGCTCTGACCAGGTTCTGTTACCCAGAATCCTTTGCAAACCTCAATATTTGGCTAAAAAAACAGATTTTCCTCACATTTCGGTGACAGAAAGTTCTGGAATCTGAGAGGAGCCACAAATTTCCTTCCACCCAGCGTTCCCACATATCTCCCGATAAAAATAATACCTCACTTGTGTGGGTAGGCCTGCCGCCAGTGACAGGAAATGCCACAAAACACAACGTGGACACATCACATTTTTTTAAAGAAAACAGAGGTGTTTTTTGCAAAGTGCCTATCTGTAGATTTTGGCCTCTAGCTCAGCCGGCACCTAGGGAAACCTACCAAACCTGTGCATTTTTTAAAACTAGAGACCTAGGGGAATCCAAGATGGGGTGACTTGTGGGGCTCTGACCAGGTTCAGTTACCCAGAATCCTTTGCAAACCTCAAAATCTGGCTAAAAAAACACATTTTCCTCACATTTCGGTGACAGAAAGTTCTGGAATCTGAGAGGAGGCACAAATTTCCTTCCACCCAGCGGTCCCCTATGTCTCCCGATAAAAATGATACCTCACTTGTGTGGGTAGGCCTAGCGCCCATGACAGGAAATGCCCCAAAACACAACGTGGACACATCCCATTTTTTGAAAGAAAACAGAGGTCTTTTTTACAAAGTGCCTACCTGTAGATTTTGGCCTCTAGCTCAGCCTGCAACTAGGGAAACCTACCAAACCTGTGCATTTTTGAAAACTAGAGACCTAGGGGAATCTAAGATGGGGTGACTTGTGGGGCTCTGACCAGGTTCTGTTACCCAGAATCCTTTGCAAACGTCAAAATTTGGCTAAAAAAACATGTTTTCCTCACATTTCGGTGACAGAAAGTTCTGGAATCTGAGAGGAGCCACAAATTTCCTTCCACCCAGCGTTCCCCCAAGTCTCCCGATAAAAATGATACCTCACTTGTGTGGGTAGGCCTTGCGCCTGTGACAGGAAACACCCCAAAACACAACGTGGACACATCACATTTTTTTAAAGAAAACAGAGGTGTTTTTTGCAAAGTGCCTATCTGTAGATTTTGGCCTCTAGCTCAGCCGGCACCTAGGGAAACATACCAAACCTGTGCATTTTTGAAAACTAGAGACCTAGGGGAATCCAAGATGGGGTGACTTGTGGAGCTCTGACCAGGTTCTGTTACCCAGAATCCTTTGGAAACCTCAAAATTTGGCTAAAAAACACATTTTCCTCACATTTCAGTGACAGAAAGTTCTGGAATCTGAGAGGAGCCACAAATTTCCTTCCACCCAGCGTTCCCCCAAGTCTCCCGATAAAAATGATACCTCACTTGTGTGGGTAGGCCTAGCGCCCGTGACAGGAAATGCCCCAAAGCACAACCTGGACACATCACATTTTTTGAAAGAAAACAGAGGTGTTTTTTGCAAAGTGCCTACCTGTAGATTTTGGCCTCTAGCTCAGCCGGCACCTAAGGAAACCTACCAAACCTGTGCATTTTTGAAAAATAGAGACCTAGGGGAATCCAAGATGGGGTGACTTGTGGGGCTCTGACCAGGTTCTGTTACCCAGAATCCTTTGCAAACCTCAATATTTGGCTAAAAAAACACGTTTTCCTCACATTTCGGTGACAGAAAGTTCTGGAATCTGAGAGGAGCCACAAATTTCCTTCCACCCAGCGTTCCCCCAAGTCTCCCGATAAAAATGATACCTCACTTGTGTGGGTAGGCCTAGCGCCCGTGACAGGAAACACCCCAAAACACAACGTGGACACTTCACATTTTTTTAAAGAAAACAGAGGTTTTTTTTGCAAAGTGCCTATCTGTAGATTTTGGCCTCTAGCTCAGGCAGCACCTAGGGAAGCCTACCAAACCTGTGCATTTTTGAAAACTAGAGACCTAGGGGAATCCAAGATGGGGTGACTTGTGGGGCTCTGACCAGGTTCTGTTACCCAGAATCCTTTGCAAACCTCAATATTTGGCTAAAAAAACAGATTTTCCTCACATTTAGGTGACAGAAAGTTCTGGAATCTGAGAGGAGCCACAAATTTCCGTCCACCCAGCGTTCCCCCAAGTCTCCAGATGAAAATGATACCTCACTTGTGTGGGTAGGCCTAGCACCCGTGACAGGAAACACCCCAAAGCACAACGTGGACACATCACATTTTTTTAAAGAAAACAGAGGTGTTTTTTGCAAAGTGCCTATTTGTAGATTTTGGCCTCTAGCTCAGCCGGAACCTAGGGAAACCTACCCAACCTGTGCATTTTTGAAAACTAGAGACCTAGGGGAATCCAAGATGGGGGACTTGAGGGGCTCTGACCAGGTTCTGTTACCCAGAATCCTTTGCAAACCTCAAAATTTGGCTAAAAAAACAAGTTTTCCTCACATTTCGGTGACAGAAAGTTCTGGAATCTGAGAGGAGCCACAAATTTCCTTCCACCCAGCGTTCCCACATATCTCCCGATAAAAATGATACCTCACTTGTGTGGGTAGGCCTGCCGCCCGTGACAGGAAATGCCACAAAACACAACGTGGACACATCACATTTTTTGAAAGAAAATAGAGGTCTTTTTTGCAAAGTGCCTACCTGTAGATTTTGGCCTCTAGCTCAGCCGGCACCTAGGGAAACCTACCAAACCTGTGAATTTTTTTAAACTGGAGACCTAGGGGAATCCAAGATGGGGTGACTTGTGGGGCTCTGACCAGGTTCTGTTACCCAGAATTCTTTGCAAACCTCAAAATCTGGCTAAAAAAACACATTTTCCTCACATTTCGGTGACAGAAAGTTCTGGAATCTGAGAGGAGGCACAAATTTCCTTCCACCCAGCGGTCCCCCATGTCTCCCGATAAAAATGATACCTCACTTTTGTGGGTAGGCCTAGCGCCCATTACAGGAAATGCCCCAAAACACAACGTGGACACATTCCATTTTTTGAAAGAAAACAGAGGTCTTTTTTACAAAGTGCCTACCAGTAGATTTTGGCCTCTAGCTCAGCCGGCAACTAGGGAAACCTACCAAACCTGTGCATTTTTGAAAACTAGAGACCTAGGGGAATCTAAGATGGGGTGACTTGTGGGGCTCTAACCAGGTTCTGTTACCCAGAATCCTTTGCAAATGTCAAAATTTGGCTAAAAAAACACGTTTTCCTCACATTTCGGTGACAGAAAGTTCTGGAATCTGAGAGGAGCCACAAATTTCCTTCCACCCAGCGTTCCCCCAAGTCTCCCAATAAAAATGATACCTCACTTGTGTGGGTAGGCCTTGCGCCCGAGACAGGAAACACCCCAAAACACAACGTGGACACATCACATTTTTTTAAAGAAAACATAGGTGTTTTTTGCAAAGTGCCTATCTGTAGATTTTGGCCTCTAGCTCAGCCGGCACCTAGGGAAACATACCAAACCTGTGCATTTTTGAAAACTAAAGACCTAGGGGAATCCAAGATGGGGTGACTTGTGGGGCTCTGACCAGGTTCTGTTACCCAGAATCCTTTGCAAACCTCAAAATTTGGCTAAAAAACACATTTTCCTCACATTTCAGTGACAGAAAGTTCTGGAATCTGAGAGGAGCCACAAATTTCCTTCCACCCAGCGTTCCCCCAAGTCTCCCGATAAAAATGATACCTCACTTGTGTGGGTAGGCCTAGCGCCCGTGACAGGAAATGCCCCAAAGCACAACCTGGACACATCACATTTTTTGAAAGAAAACAGAGGTGTTTTTTGCAAAGTGCCTACCTGTAGATTTTGGCCTCTAGCTCAGCCGGCACCTAAGGAAACCTACCAAACCTGTGCATTTTTTAAAACTAGAGACCTAGGGGAATCCAATATGGGGTGACTTGTGGGGCTCTGACCAGGTTCTGTTACCCAGAATCCTTTGCAAACCTCAATATTTGGCTAAAAAAACACGTATTCCTCACATTTCGGTGACAGAAAGTTCTGGAATCTGAGAGGAGCCACAAATTTCCTTCCACCCAAGGTTCCCCCAAGTCTCCCGATAAAAATGATACCTCACTTGTGTGGGTAGGCCTAGCGCCCGTGACAGGAAACACCCCAAAACACAACGTGGACACATCACATTTTTTTAAAGAAAACAGAGGTGTTTTTTGCAAAGTGCCTATCTGTAGATTTTGGCCTCTAGCTCAGCCGGCACCTAGGGAAACCTACCAAACCTGTGCATTTTTTAAAACTAGAGACCTAGGGGAATCCAAGATGGGGTGACTTGTGGGGCTCTGACCAGGTTCAGTTACCCAGAATCCTTTGCAAACCTCAAAATCTGGCTAAAAAAACACATTTTCCTCACATTTCGGTGACAGAAAGTTCTGGAATCTGAGAGGAGGCACAAATTTCCTTCCACCCAGCGGTCCCCCATGTCTCCCGATAAAAATGATACCTCACTTGTGTGGGTAGGCCTAGCGCCCATGACAGGAAATGCCCCAAAACACAACGTGGACACATCCCATTTTTTGAAAGAAAACAGAGGTCTTTTTTACAAAGTGCCTACCTGTAGATTTTGGCCTCTAGCTCAGCCGGCAACTAGGGAAACCTACCAAACCTGTGCATTTTTGAAAACTAGAGACCTAGGGGAATCTAAGATGGGGTGACTTGTGGGGCTCTGACCAGGTTCTGTTACCCAGAATCCTTTGCAAACGTCAAAATTTGGCTAAAAAAACACGTTTTCCTCACATTTCGGTGACAGAAAGTTCTGGAATCTGAGAGGAGCCACAAATTTCCTTCCACCCAGCGTTCCCCCAAGTCTCCCGATAAAAATGATACCTCACTTGTGTGGGTAGGCCTTGCGCCTGTGACAGGAAACACCCCAAAACACAACCTGGACACATCACATTTTTTTAAAGAAAACAGAGGTGTTTTTCGCAAAGTGCCTACCTGTAGATTTTGGCCTCTAGCTCAGCCGGCACCTAAGGAAACCTACCAAACCTGTGCATTTTTTAAAACTAGAGACCTAGGGGAATCCAATATGGGGTGACTTGTGGGGCTCTGACCAGGTTCTGTTACCCAGAATCCTTTGCAAACCTCAATATTTGGCTAAAAAAACACGTATTCCTCACATTTCGGTGACAGAAAGTTCTGGAATCTGAGAGGAGCCACAAATTTCCTTCCACCCAAGGTTCCCCCAAGTCTCCCGATAAAAATGATACCTCACTTGTGTGGGTAGGCCTAGCGCCCGTGACAGGAAACACCCCAAAACACAACGTGGACACATCACATTTTTTTAAAGAAAACAGAGGTGTTTTTTGCAAAGTGCCTATCTGTAGATTTTGGCCTCTAGCTCAGCCGGCACCTAGGGAAACCTACCAAACCTGTGCATTTTTTAAAACTAGAGACCTAGGGGAATCCAAGATGGGGTGACTTGTGGGGCTCTGACCAGGTTCAGTTACCCAGAATCCTTTGCAAACCTCAAAATCTGGCTAAAAAAACACATTTTCCTCACATTTCGGTGACAGAAAGTTCTGGAATCTGAGAGGAGGCACAAATTTCCTTCCACCCAGCGGTCCCCCATGTCTCCCGATAAAAATGATACCTCACTTGTGTGGGTAGGCCTAGCGCCCATGACAGGAAATGCCCCAAAACACAACGTGGACACATCCCATTTTTTGAAAGAAAACAGAGGTCTTTTTTACAAAGTGCCTACCTGTAGATTTTGGCCTCTAGCTCAGCCGGCAACTAGGGAAACCTACCAAACCTGTGCATTTTTGAAAACTAGAGACCTAGGGGAATCTAAGATGGGGTGACTTGTGGGGCTCTGACCAGGTTCTGTTACCCAGAATCCTTTGCAAACGTCAAAATTTGGCTAAAAAAACACGTTTTCCTCACATTTCGGTGACAGAAAGTTCTGGAATCTGAGAGGAGCCACAAATTTCCTTCCACCCAGCGTTCCCCCAAGTCTCCCGATAAAAATGATACCTCACTTGTGTGGGTAGGCCTTGCGCCTGTGACAGGAAACACCCCAAAACACAACGTGGACACATCACATTTTTTTAAAGAAAACAGAGGTGTTTTTTGCAAAGTGCCTATCTGTAGATTTTGGCCTCTAGCTCAGCCGGCACCTAGGGAAACATACCATACCTGTGCATTTTTGAAAACTAGAGACCTAGGGGAATCCAAGATGGGGTGACTTGTGGAGCTCTGACCAGGTTCTGTTACCCAGAATCCTTTGCAAACCTCAAAATTTGGCTAAAAAACACATTTTCCTCACATTTCAGTGACAGAAAGTTCTGGAATCTGAGAGGAGCCACAAATTTCCTTCCACCCAGCGTTCCCCCAAGTCTCCCGATAAAAATGATACCTCACTTGTGTGGGTAGGCCTAGCGCCCGTGACAGGAAATGCCCCAAAGCACAACCTGGACACATCACATTTTTTTAAAGAAAACAGAGGTGTTTTTTGCAAAGTGCCTATCTGTAGATTTTGGCCTCTAGCTCAGCCGGCACCTAGGGAAACCTACCAAACCTGTGCATTTTTTAAAACTAGAGACCTTGGGGAATCCAAGATGGGGTGACTTGTGGGGCTCTGACCAGGTTCAGTTACCCAGAATCCTTTGCAAACCTCAAAATCTGGCTAAAAAAACACATTTTCCTCACATTTCGGTGACAGAAAGTTCTGGAATCTGAGAGGAGGCACAAATTTCCTTCCACCCAGCGGTCCCCCATGTCTCCCGATAAAAATGATACCTCACTTGTGTGGGTAGGCCTAGCGCCCATGACAGGAAATGCCCCAAAACACAACGTGGACACATCCCATTTTTTGAAAGAAAACAGAGGTCTTTTTTACAAAGTGCCTACCTGTAGATTTTGGCCTCTAGCTCAGCCGGCAACTAGGGAAACCTACCAAACCTGTGCATTTTTTAAAACTAGAGACCTAGGGGAATCTAAGATGGGGTGACTTGTGGGGCTCTGACCAGGTTCTGTTACCCAGAATCCTTTGCAAAGGTCAAATTTTGGCTAAAAAAACACGTTTTCCTCACATTTCGGTGACAGAAAGTTCTGGAATCTGAGAGGAGCCACAAATTTCCTTCCACCCAGCGTTCCCCCAAGTCTCCCGATAAAAACGATACCTCACTTGTGTGGGTAGGCCTTGCGCACGTGACAGGAAACACCCCAAAACACAACGTGGACACATCACATTTTTTTAAAGAAAACATAGGTGTTTTTTGCAAAGTGCCTATCTGTAGATTTTGGCCTCTAGCTCAGCCGGCACCTAGGGAAACATACCAAACCTGTGCATTTTTGAAAACTAGAGACCTAGGGGAATCCAAGATGGGGTGACTTGTGGGGCTCTGACCAGGTTCTGTTACCCAGAATCCTTTGCAAACCTCAAAATTTGGCTAAAAAACAAGTTTTCCTCACATTTCAGTGACAGAAAGTTCTGGAATCTGAGAGGAGCCACAAATTTCCTTCCACCCAGCGTTCCCCCAAGTCTCCCGATAAAAATGATACCTCACTTGTGTGGGTAGGCCTAGCGCCCGTGACAGGAAATGCCCCAAAACACAACGTGGACACATCACATTTTTTTAAAGAAAACAGAGGTGTTTTTTGCAAAGTGCCTACCTGGAGATTTTGGTCTCTAGCTCAGCCGGCACCTAAGGAAACCTACCAAACCTGTGCATTTTTTAAAACTAGAGACCTAGGGGAATCCAATATGGGGTGACTTGTGGGGCTCTGACCAGGTTCTGTTATCCAGAATCCTTTGCAAACCTCATAGTTTGGCTAAAAAAACACGTTTCCCTCACATTTCGGTGACAGAAAGTTCTGGAATCTGAGAGGAGCCACAAATTTCCTTCCACCCAGCGGTCCCCCATGTCTCCCGATAAAAATGATACCTCACTTGTCTGGGTAGGCCTAGCGCCCATGACAGGAAATGCCCCAAAACACAACGTGGACACATCCCATTTTTTGAAAGAAAACAGAGGTCTTTTTTACAAAGTGCCTACCTGCAGATTTTGGCCTCTAGCTCAGCCGGCAACTAGGGAAACCTACCAAACCTGTGCATTTTTTAAAACTAGAGACCTAGGGGAATCTAAGATGGGGTGACTTGTGGGGCTCTGACCAGGTTCTGTTACCCAGAATCCTTTGCAAACGTCAAAATTTGGCTAAAGAAACACGTTTTCCTCACATTTCGGTGACAGAAAGTTCTGGAATCTGAGAGGAGCCACAAATTTCCTTCCACCCAGCGTTCCCACAAGTCTCCCGATAAAAATGATACCTCACTTGTGTGGGTAGGCCTTGCGCCTGTGACAGGAAACACCCCAAAACACAACGTGGACACATCACATTTTTTTAAAGAAAACAGAGGTGTTTTTTGCAAAGTGCCTATCTGTAGATTTTGGCCTCTAGCTCAGCCGGCACCTAGGGAAACATACCAAACCTGTGCATTTTTGAAAACTAGAGACCTAGGGGAATCCAATATGGGGTGACTTGTGGGGCTCTGACCAGGTTCTGTTACCCAGAATCCTTTGCAAACCTCAATATTTGGCTAAAAAAACACGTTTTCCTCACATTTCGGTGACAGAAAGTTCTGGAATCTGAGAGGAGCCACAAATTTCCTTCCACCCAGCGTTCCCCCAAGTCTCCCGATAAAAATGATACCTCACTTGTGTGGGTAGGCCTAGCGCCCGTGACAGGAAACACCCCAAAACACAACGTGGACACATCACATTTTTTTAAAGAAAACAGAGGTGTTTTTTGCAAAGTGCCTATCTGTAGATTTTGGCCTCTAGCTCAGCCGGCACCTAGGGAAACCTACCAAACCTGTGCATTTTTTAAAACTAGAGACCTAGGGGAATCCAATATGGGGTGACTTGTGGGGCTCTGACCAGGTTCTGTTATCCAGAATCCTTTGCAAACCTCATAGTTTGGCTAAAAAAACATGTTTCCCTCACATTTCGGTGACAGAAAGTTCTGGAATCTGAGAGGAGGCACAAATTTCCTTCCACCCAGCGGTCCCCCATGTCTCCCGATAAAAATGATACCTCACTTGTGTGGGTAGGCCTAGCGCCCATGACAGGAAATGCCCCAAAACACAACGTGGACACATCCCATTTTTTGAAAGAAAACAGAGGTCTTTTTTACAAAGTGCCTACCTGTAGATTTTGGCCTCTAGCTCAGCCGGCAACTAGGGAAACCTACCAAACCTGTGCATTTTTGAAAACTAGAGACCTAGGGGAATCTAAGATGGGGTGACTTGTGGGGCTCTGACCAGGTTCTGTTACCCAGAATCCTTTGCAAACGTCAAAATTTGGCTAAAAAAACACGTTTTCCTCACATTTCGGTGACAGAAAGTTCTGGAATCTGAGAGGAGCCACAAATTTCCTTCCACCCAGCGTTCCCCCACGTCTCCCGATAAAAATGATACCTCACTTGTGTGGGTAGGCCTTGCGCCTGTGACAGGAAACACCCCAAAACACAACCTGGACACATCACATTTTTTTAAAGAAAACAGAGGTGTTTTTCGCAAAGTGCCTACCTGTAGATTTTGGCCTCTAGCTCAGCCGGCACCTAAGGAAACCTACCAAACCTGTGCATTTTTTAAAACTAGAGACCTAGGGGAATCCAATATGGGGTGACTTGTGGGGCTCTGACCAGGTTCTGTTACCCAGAATCCTTTGCAAACCTCAATATTTGGCTAAAAAAACACGTATTCCTCACATTTCGGTGACAGAAAGTTCTGGAATCTGAGAGGAGCCACAAATTTCCTTCCACCCAAGGTTCCCCCAAGTCTCCCGATAAAAATGATACCTCACTTGTGTGGGTAGGCCTAGCGCCCGTGACAGGAAACACCCCAAAACACAACGTGGACACATCACATTTTTTTAAAGAAAACAGAGGTGTTTTTTGCAAAGTGCCTATCTGTAGATTTTGGCCTCTAGCTCAGCCGGCACCTAGGGAAACCTACCAAACCTGTGCATTTTTTAAAACTAGAGACCTAGGGGAATCCAAGATGGGGTGACTTGTGGGGCTCTGACCAGGTTCAGTTACCCAGAATCCTTTGCAAACCTCAAAATCTGGCTAAAAAAACACATTTTCCTCACATTTCGGTGACAGAAAGTTCTGGAATCTGAGAGGAGGCACAAATTTCCTTCCACCCAGCGGTCCCCCATGTATCCCGATAAAAATGATACCTCACTTGTGTGGGTAGGCCTAGCGCCCATGACAGGAAATGCCCCAAAACACAACGTGGACACATCCCATTTTTTGAAAGAAAACAGAGGTCTTTTTTACAAAGTGCCTACCTGTAGATTTTGGCCTCTAGCTCAGCCGGCAACTAGGGAAACCTACCAAACCTGTGCATTTTTGAAAACTAGAGACCTAGGGGAATCTAAGATGGGGTGACTTGTGGGGCTCTGACCAGGTTCTGTTACCCAGAATCCTTTGCAAAGGTCAAAATTTGGCTAAAAAAACACGTTTTCCTCACATTTCGGTGACAGAAAGTTCTGGAATCTGAGAGGAGCCACAAATTTCCTTCCACCCAGCGTTACCCCAAGTCTCCCGATAAAAATGATACCTCACTTGTGTGGGTAGGCCTTGCGCCCGTGACAGGAAACACCCCAAAACACAACGTGGACTCATCACATTTTTTTAAAGAAAACATAGGTGTTTTTTGCAAAGTGCCTATCTGTAGATTTTGGCCTCTAGCTCAGCCGGCACCTAGGGAAACATACCAAACCTGTGCATTTTTGAAAACTAGAGACCTAGGGGAATCCAAGATGGGGTGACTTGTGGGGCTCTGACCAGGTTCTGTTACCCAGAATCCTTTGCAAACCTCAAAATTTGGCTAAAAAACACGTTTTCCTCACATTTCAGTGACAGAAAGTTCTGGAATCTGAGAGGAGCCACAAATTTCCTTCCACCCAGCGTTCCCCCAAGTCTCCCGATAAAAATGATACCTCACTTGTGTGGGTAGGCCTAGCGCCCGTGACAGGAAATGCCCCAAAACACAACGTGGACACATCACATTTTTTTAAAGAAAACAGAGGTGTTTTTTGCAAAGTGCCTACCTGTAGATTTTGGTCTCTAGCTCAGCCGGCACCTAAGGAAACCTACCAAACCTGTGCATTTTTTAAAACTAGAGACCTAGGGGAATCCAATATGGGGTGACTTGTGGGGCTCTGACCAGGTTCTGTTATCCAGAATCCTTTGCAAACCTCATAGTTTGGCTAAAAAAACATGTTTCCCTCACATTTCGGTGACAGAAAGTTCTGGAATCTGAGAGGAGCCACAAATTTCCTTCCACCCAGCGTTCCCCCAAGTCTCCCGATAAAAATGATACCTCACTTGTGTGGGTAGGCCTAGCGCCCGTGACAGGAAACACCCCAAAACACAACGTGGACACATCACATTTTTTTAAAGAAAACAGAGGTGTTTTTTGCAAAGTGCCTATCTGTAGATTTTGGCCTCTAGCTCAGCCGGCACCTAGGGAAACATACCAAACCTGTGCATTTTTGAAAACTAGAGACCTAGGGGAATCCAATATGGGGTGACTTGTGGGGCTCTGACCAGGTTCTGTTACCCAGAATCCTTTGCAAACCTCAATATTTGGCTAAAAAAACACGTTTTCCTCACATTTCGGTGACAGAAAGTTCTGGAATCTGAGAGGAGCCACAAATTTCCTTCCACCCAGCGTTCCCCCAAGTCTCCCGATAAAAATGATACCTCACTTGTGTGGGTAGGCCTAGCGCCCGTGACAGGAAACACCCCAAAACACAACGTGGACACATCACATTTTTTTAAAGAAAACAGAGGTGTTTTTTGCAAAGTGCCTATCTGTAGATTTTGGCCTCTAGCTCAGCCGGCACCTAGGGAAACCTACCAAACCTGTGCATTTTTTTAAACTAGAGACCTAGGGGAATCCAAGATGGGGTGACTTGTGGGGCTCTGACCAGGTTCAGTTACCCAGAATCCTTTGCAAACCTCAAAATCTGGCTAAAAAAACACATTTTCCTCACATTTCGGTGACAGAAAGTTCTGGAATCTGAGAGGAGGCACAAATTTCCTTCCACCCAGCGGTCCCCCATGTCTCCCGATAAAAATGATACCTCACTTGTGTGGGTAGGCCTAGCGCCCATGACAGGAAATGCCCCAAAACACAACGTGGACACATCCCATTTTTTGAAAGAAAACAGAGGTCTTTTTTACAAAGTGCCTACCTGTAGATTTTGGCCTCTAGCTCAGCCGGCAACTAGGGAAACCTACCAAACCTGTGCATTTTTGAAAACTAGAGACCTAGGGGAATCTAAGATGGGGTGACTTGTGGGGCTCTGACCAGGTTCTGTTACCCAGAATCCTTTGCAAACGTCAAAATTTGGCTAAAAAAACACGTTTTCCTCACATTTCGGTGACAGAAAGTTCTGGAATCTGAGAGGAGCCACAAATTTCCTTCCACCCAGCGTTCCCCCAAGTCTCCCGATAAAAATGATACCTCACTTGTGTGGGTAGGCCTTGCGCCTGTGACAGGAAACACCCCAAAACACAACCTGGACACATCACATTTTTTTAAAGAAAACAGAGGTGTTTTTCGCAAAGTGCCTACCTGTAGATTTTGGCCTCTAGCTCAGCCGGCACCTAAGGAAACCTACCAAACCTGTGCATTTTTTAAAACTAGAGACCTAGGGGAATCCAATATGGGGTGACTTGTGGGGCTCTGACCAGGTTCTGTTACCCAGAATCCTTTGCAAACCTCAATATTTGGCAAAAAAAACACGTATTCCTCACATTTCGGTGACAGAAAGTTCTGGAATCTGAGAGGAGCCACACATTTCCTTCCACCCAAGGTTCCCCCAAGTCTCCCGATAAAAATGATACCTCACTTGTGTGGGTAGGCCTAGCGCCCGTGACAGGAAACACCCCAAAACACAACGTGGACACATCACATTTTTTTAAAGAAAACAGAGGTGTTTTTTGCAAAGTGCCTATCTGTAGATTTTGGCCTCTAGCTCAGCCGGCACCTAGGGAAACCTACCAAACCTGTGCATTTTTTAAAACTAGAGACCTAGGGGAATCCAAGATGGGGTGACTTGTGGGGCTCTGACCAGGTTCAGTTACCCAGAATCCTTTGCAAACCTCAAAATCTGGCTAAAAAAACACATTTTCCTCACATTTCGGTGACAGAAAGTTCTGGAATCTGAGAGGAGGCACAAATTTCCTTCCACCCAGCGGTCCCCCATGTCTCCCGATAAAAATGATACCTCACTTGTGTGGGTAGGCCTAGCGCCCATGACAGGAAATGCCCCAAAACACAACGTGGACACATCCCATTTTTTGAAAGAAAACAGAGGTCTTTTTTACAAAGTGCCTACCTGTAGATTTTGGCCTCTAGCTCAGCCGGCAACTAGGGAAACCTACCAAACCTGTGCATTTTTGAAAACTAGAGACCTAGGGGAATCTAAGATGGGGTGACTTGTGGGGCTCTGACCAGGTTCTGTTACCCAGAATCCTTTGCAAAGGTCAAAATTTGGCTAAAAAAACACGTTTTCCTCACATTTCGGTGACAGAAAGTTCTGGAATCTGAGAGGAGCCACAAATTTCCTTCCACCCAGCGTTACCCCAAGTCTCCCGATAAAAATGATACCTCACTTGTGTGGGTAGGCCTTGCGCCCGTGACAGGAAACACCCCAAAACACAACGTGGACTCATCACATTTTTTTAAAGAAAACATAGGTGTTTTTTGCAAAGTGCCTATCTGTAGATTTTGGCCTCTAGCTCAGCCGGCACCTAGGGAAACATACCAAACCTGTGCATTTTTGAAAACTAGAGACCTAGGGGAATCCAAGATGGGGTGACTTGTGGGGCTCTGACCAGGTTCTGTTACCCAGAATCCTTTGCAAACCTCAAAATTTGGCTAAAAAACACGTTTTCCTCACATTTCAGTGACAGAAAGTTCTGGAATCTGAGAGGAGCCACAAATTTCCTTCCACCCAGCGTTCCCCCAAGTCTCCCGATAAAAATGATACCTCACTTGTGTGGGTAGGCCTAGCGCCCGTGACAGGAAATGCCCCAAAACACAACGTGGACACATCACATTTTTTTAAAGAAAACAGAGGTGTTTTTTGCAAAGTGCCTACCTGTAGATTTTGGTCTCTAGCTCAGCCGGCACCTAAGGAAACCTACCAAACCTGTGCATTTTTTAAAACTAGAGACCTAGGGGAATCCAATATGGGGTGACTTGTGGGGCTCTGACCAGGTTCTGTTATCCAGAATCCTTTGCAAACCTCATAGTTTGGCTAAAAAAACATGTTTCCCTCACATTTCGGTGACAGAAAGTTCTGGAATCTGAGAGGAGCCACAAATTTCCTTCCACCCAGCGTTCCCCCAAGTCTCCCGATAAAAATGATACCTCACTTGTGTGGGTAGGCCTAGCGCCCGTGACAGGAAACACCCCAAAACACAACGTGGACACATCACATTTTTTTAAAGAAAACAGAGGTGTTTTTTGCAAAGTGCCTATCTGTAGATTTTGGCCTCTAGCTCAGCCAGCACCTAGGGAAGCATACCAAACCTGTGCATTTTTGAAAACTAGAGACCTAGGGGAATCCAAGATGGGGTGACTTGTGGGGCTCTGACCAGGTTCTGTTACCCAGAATCCTTTGCAAACCTCAATATTTGGCTAAAAAAACAGATTTTCCTCACATTTCGGTGACAGAAAGTTCTGGAATCTGAGAGGAGCCACAAATTTCCTTCCACCCAGCGTTCCCACATATCTCCCGATAAAAATGATACCTCACTTGTGTGGGTAGGCCTGCCGCCAGTGACAGGAAATGCCACAAAACACAACGTGGACACATCACATTTTTTTAAAGAAAACAGAGGTGTTTTTTGCAAAGTGCCTATCTGTAGATTTTGGCCTCTAGCTCAGCCGGCACCTAGGGAAACCTACCAAACCTGTGCATTTTTTAAAACTAGAGACCTAGGGGAATCCAAGATGGGGTGACTTGTGGGGCTCTGACCAGGTTCAGTTACCCAGAATCCTTTGCAAACCTCAAAATCTGGCTAAAAAAACACATTTTCCTCACATTTCGGTGACAGAAAGTTCTGGAATCTGAGAGGAGGCACAAATTTCCTTCCACCCAGCGGTCCCCCATGTCTCCCGATAAAAATGATACCTCACTTGTGTGGGTAGGCCTAGCGCCCATGACAGGAAATGCCCCAAAACACAACGTGGACACATCCCATTTTTTGAAAGAAAACAGAGGTCTTTTTTACAAAGTGCCTACCTGTAGATTTTGGCCTCTAGCTCAGCCGACAACTAGGGAAACCTACCAAACCTGTGCATTTTTGAAAACTAGAGACCTAGGGGAATCTAAGATGGGGTGACTTGTGGGGCTCCGATCAGGTTCTGTTACCCAGAATCCTTTGCAAAGGTCAAATTTTGGCTAAAAAAACACGTTTTCCTCACATTTCGGTGACAGAAAGTTCTGGAATCTGAGAGGAGCCACAAATTTCCTTCCACCCAGCGTTCCCCCAAGTCTCCCGATAAAAATGATACCTCACTTGTGTGGGTAGGCCTTGCGCCCGTGACAGGAAACACCCCAAAACACAACGTGGACACATCACATTTTTTTAAAGAAAACATAGGTGTTTTTTGCAAAGTGCCTATCTGTAGATTTTGGCCTCTAGCTCAGCCGGCACCTAGGGAAACATACCAAACCTGTGCATTTTTGAAAACTAGAGACCTAGGGGAATCCAAGATGGGGTGACTTGTGGGGCTCTGACCAGGTTCTGTTACCCAGAATCCTTTGCAAACCTCAAAATTTGGCTAAAAAAACACGTTTTCCTCACATTTCAGTGACAGAAAGTTCTGGAATCTGAGAGGAGCCACAAATTTCCTTCCACCCAGCGTTCCCCCAAGTCTCCCGATAAAAATGATACCTCACTTGTGTGGGTAGGCTTAGCGCCCGTGACAGGAAACACCCCAAAACACAACGTGGACACATCACATTTTTTTAAAGAAAACAGAGGTGTTTTTTGCAAAGTGCCTATCTGTAGATTTTGGCCTCTAGCTCAGCCGGCACCTAGGGAAACCTACCAAACCTGTGGATTTTTTAAAACTAGAGACCTAGGGGAATCCAAGATGGGGTGACTTGTGGGGCTCTGACCAGGTTCAGTTACCCAGAATCCTTTGCAAACCTCAAAATCTGGCTAAAAAAACACATTTTCCTCACATTTCGGTGACAGAAAGTTCTGGAATCTGAGAGGAGGCACAAATTTCCTTCCACCCAGCGGTCCCCCATGTCTCCCGATAAAAATGATACCTCACTTGTGTGGGTAGGCCTAGCGCCCATGACAGGAAATGCCCCAAAACACAACGTGGACACATCCCATTTTTTGAAAGAAAACAGAGGTCTTTTTTACAAAGTGCCTACCTGTAGATTTTGGCCTCTAGCTCAGCCGGCAACTAGGGAAACCTACCAAACCTGTGCATTTTTGAAAACTAGAGACCTAGGGGAATCTAAGATGGGGTGACTTGTGGGGCTCTGACCAGGTTCTGTTACCCATAATCCTTTGCAAAGGTCAAAATTTGGCTAAAAAAACACGTTTTCCTCACATTTCGGTGACAGAAAGTTCTGGAATCTGAGAGGAGCCACAAATTTCCTTCCACCCAGCGTTCCCCCAAGTCTCCCGATAAAAATGATACCTCACTTGTGTGGGTAGGCCTTGCGCCCGTGACAGGAAACACCCCAAAACACAACGTGGACAAATCACATTTTTTTAAAGAAAACATAGGTGTTTTTTGCAAAGTGCCTATCTGTAGATTTTGGCCTCTAGCTCAGCCGGCACCTAGGGAAACATACCAAACCTGTGCATTTTTGAAAACTAGAGACCTAGGGGAATCCAAGATGGGGTGACTTGTGGGGCTCTGACCAGGTTCTGTTACCCAGAATCCTTTGCAAACCTCAAAATTTGGCTAAAAAACACGTTTTCCTCACAGTTCAGTGACAGAAAGTTCTGGAATCTGAGAGGAGCCACAAATTTCCTTCCACCCAGCGTTCCCCCAAGTCTCCCGATAAAAATGATACCTCACTTGTGTGGGTAGGCCTAGCGCCCGTGACAGGAAATGCCCCAAAACACAACGTGGACACATCACATTTTTTTAAAGAAAACAGAGGTGTTTTTTGCAAAGTGCCTACCTGTAGATTTTGGTCTCTAGCTCAGCCGGCACCTAAGGAAACCTACCAAACCTGTGCATTTTTTAAAACTAGAGACCTAGGGGAATCAAATATGGGGTGACTTGTGGGGCTCTGACCAGGTTCTGTTATCCAGAATCCTTTGCAAACCTCATAGTTTGGCTAAAAAAACACGTTTCCCTCACATTTCGGTGACAGAAAGTTCTGGAATCTGAGAGGAGCCACAAATTTCCTTCTACCCAGCGTTCCCCCAAGTCTCCCGATAAAAATGATACCTCACTTGTGTGGGTAGGCCTAGCGCCCGTGACAGGAAACACCCCAAAACACAACGTGGACACATCACATTTTTTTAAAGAAAACAGAGGTGTTTTTTGCAAAGTGCCTATCTGTAGATTTTAGCCTCTAGCTCAGCCAGCACCTAGGGAAGCATACCAAACCTGTGCATTTTTGAAAACTAGAGACCTAGGGGAATCCAAGATGGGGTGACTTGTGGGGCTCTGACCAGGTTCTGTTACCCAGAATCCTTTGCAAACCTCAATATTTGGCTAAAAAAACAGATTTTCCTCACATTTCGGTGACAGAAAGTTCTGGAATCTGAGAGGAGCCACAAATTTCCTTCCACCCAGCGTTCCCACATATCTCCCGATAAAAATGATACCTCACTTGTGTGGGTAGGCCTGCCGCCAGTGACAGGAAATGCCACAAAACACAACGTGGACACATCACATTTTTTGAAAGAAAATAGAGGTCTTTTTTGCAAAGTGCCTACCTGTAGATTTTGGCCTCTAGCTCAGCCGGCACCTAGGGAAACCTACAAAACCTGTGAATTTTTTTAAACTAGAGACCTAGGGGAATCCAAGATGGGGTGACTTGTGGGGCTCTGACCAAGTTCTGTTACCCAGAATCCTTTGCAAACCTCAAAATTTGGCTAAAAAACACGTTTTCCTCACATTTCAGTGACAGAAAGTTCTGGAATCTGAGAGGAGCCACAAATTTCCTTCCACCCAGCGTTCCCCCAAGTCTCCCGATAAAAATGATACCTCACTTGAGTGGGTAGGCCTAGCGCCCGTGACAGGAAATGCCCCAAAGCACAACCTGGACACATCACATTTTTTGAAAGAAAACAGAGGTGTTTTTTGCAAAGTGCCTACCTGTAGATTTTGGCCTCTAGCTCAGCCGGCACCTAAGGAAACCTACCAAACCTGTGCATTTTTTAAAACTAGAGACCTAGGGGAATCCAAGATGGGGTGACTTGTGGGGCTCTGACCAGGTTCTGTTACCCAGAATCCTTTGCAAACCTCAATATTTGGCTAAAAAAACACGTTTTCCTCACATTTCGGTGACAGAAAGTTCTGGAATCTGAGAGGAGCCACAAATTTCCTTCCACCCAGCGTTCCCCCAAGTCTCCCGATAAAAATGATACCTCACTTGTGTGGGTAGGCCTAGCGCCCGTGACAGGAAACACCCCAAAACACAACGTGGACACATCACATTTTTTTTAAGAAAACAGAGGTGTTTTTTGCAAAGTGCCTATCTGTAGATTTTGGCCTCTAGCTCAGCCGGCACCTAGGGAAACCTACCAAACCTGTGCATTTTTTAAAACTAGAGACCTAGGGGAATCCAAGATGGGGTGACTTGTGGGGCTCTGACCAGGTTCAGTTACCCAGAATCCTTTGCAAACCTCAAAATCTGGCTAAAAAAACACATTTTCCTCACATTTCGGTGACAGAAAGTTCTGGAATCTGAGAGGAGGCACAAATTTCCTTCCACCCAGCGGTCCCCCATGTCTCCCGATAAAAATGATACCTCACTTGTGTGGGTAGGCCTAGCGCCCATGACAGGAAATGCCCCAAAACACAACGTGGACACATCCCATTTTTTGAAAGAAAACAGAGGTGTTTTTTACAAAGTGCCTACCTGTAGGTTTTGGCCTCTAGCTCAGCCGGCACCTAGGGAAACCTACCAAACCTGTGCATTTTTGAAAACTAGAGACCTAGGGGAATCTAAGATGGGGTGACTTGTGGGGCTCTGACCAGGTTCTGTTACCCAGAATCCTTTGCAAAGGTCAAATTTTGGCTAAAAAAACACGTTTTCCTCACATTTCGGTGACAGAAAGTTCTGGAATCTGAGAGGAGCCACAAATTTCCTTCCACCCAGCGTTCCCCCAAGTCTCCCGATAAAAATGATACCTCACTTGTGTGGGTAGGCCTTGCGCCCGTGACAGGAAACACCCCAAAACACAACGTGGACACATCACATTTTTTTAAAGAAAACATAGGTGTTTTTTGCAAAGTGCCTATCTGTAGATTTTGGCCTCTAGCTCAGCCGGCACCTAGGGAAACATACCAAACCTGTGCATTTTTGAAAACTAGAGACCTAGGGGAATCCAAGATGGGGTGACTTGTGGGGCTCTGACCAGGTTCTGTTACCCAGAATCCTTTGCAAACCTCAAAATTTGGCTAAAAAACACGTTTTCCTCACATTTCAGTGACAGAAAGTTCTGGAATCTGAGAGGAGCCACAAATTTCCTTCCACCCAGCGTTCCCCTAAGTCTCCCGATAAAAATGATACCTCACTTGTGTGGGTAGGCCTAGCGCCCGTGACAGGAAACACCCCAAAACACAACGTGGACACATCACATTTTTTTAAAGAAAACAGAGGTGTTTTTTGCAAAGTGCCTATCTGTAGATTTTGGCCTCTAGCTCAGCCGGCACCTAGGGAAACCTACCAAACCTGTGCATTTTTTAAAACTAGAGACCTAGGGGAATCCAAGATGGGGTGACTTGTGGGGCTCTGACCAGGTTCAGTTACCCAGAATCCTTTGCACACCTCAAAATCTGGCTAAAAAAACACATTTTCCTCACATTTCGGTGACAGAAAGTTCTGGAATCTGAGAGGAGGCACAAATTTCCTTCCACCCAGCGGTCCCCCATGTCTCCCGATAAAAATGATACCTCACTTGTGTGGGTAGGCCTAGCGCCCATGACAGGAAATGCCCCAAAACACAACGTGGACACATCCCATTTTTTGAAAGAAAACAGAGGTCTTTTTTACAAAGTGCCTACCTGTAGATTTTGGCCTCTAGCTCAGCCGGCAACTAGGGAAACCTACCAAACCTGTGCATTTTTGAAAACTAGAGACCTAGGGGAATCTAAGATGGGGTGACTTGTGGGGCTCTGACCAGGTTCTGTTACCCAGAATCCTTTGCAAAGGTCAAAATTTGGCTAAAAAAACACGTTTTCCTCACATTTCGGTGACAGAAAGTTCTGGAATCTGAGAGGAGCCACAAATTTCCTTCCACCCAACGTTCCCCCAAGTCTCCCGATAAAAATGATACCTCACTTGTGTGGGTAGGCCTTGCGCCCGTGACAGGAAACACCCCAAAACACAACGTGGACACATCACATTTTTTTAAAGAAAACATAGGTGTTTTTTGCAAAGTGCCTATCTGTAGATTTTGGCCTCTAGCTCAGCCGGCACCTAGGGAAACATACCAAACCTGTGCATTTTTGAAAACTAGAGACCTAGGGGAATCCAAGATGGGGTGACTTGTGGGGCTCTGACCAGGTTCTGTTACCCAGAATCCTTTGCAAACCTCAAAATTTGGCTAAAAAACACGTTTTCCTCACATTTCAGTGACAGAAAGTTCTGGAATCTGAGAGGAGCCACAAATTTCCTTCCACCCAGCGTTCCCCCAAGTCTCCCGATAAAAATGATACCTCACTTGTGTGGGTAGGCCTAGCGCCCGTGACAGGAAATGCCCCAAAACACAACGTGGACACATCACATTTTTTTAAAGAAAACAGAGGTGTTTTTTGCAAAGTGCCTACCTGTAGATTTTGGTCTCTAGCTCAGCCGGCACCTAAGGAAACCTACCAAACCTGTGCATTTTTTAAAACTAGAGACCTAGGGGAATCCAATATGGGGTGACTTGTGGGGCTCTGACCAGGTTCTGTTATCCAGAATCCTTTGCAAACCTCATAGTTTGGCTAAAAAAACACGTTTCCCTCACATTTCGGTGACAGAAAGTTCAGGAATCTGAGAGGAGCCACAAATTTCCTTCCACCCAGCGTTCCCCCAAGTCTCCCGATAAAAATGATACCTCACTTGTGTGGGTAGGCCTAGCGCCCGTGACAGGAAACACCCCAAAACACAACGTGGACACATCACATTTTTTTAAAGAAAACAGAGGTGTTTTTTGCAAAGTGCCTATCTGTAGATTTTGGCCTCTAGCTCAGCCAGCACCTAGGGAAGCATACCAAACCTGTGCATTTTTGAAAACTAGAGACCTAGGGGAATCCAAGATGGGGTGACTTGTGGGGCTCTGACCAGGTTCTGTTACCCAGAATCCTTTGCAAACCTCAATATTTGGCTAAAAAAACAGATTTTCCTCACATTTCGGTGACAGAAAGTTCTGGAATCTGAGAGGAGCCACAAATTTCCTTCCACCCAGCGTTCCCACATATCTCCCGATAAAAATGATACCTCACTTGTGTGGGTAGGCCTGCCGCCAGTGACAGGAAATGCCACAAAACACAACGTGGACATATCACATTTTTTGAAAGAAAATAGAGGTCTTTTTTGCAAAGTGCCTACCTGTAGATTTTGGCCTCTAGCTCAGCCGGCACCTAGGGAAACCTACAAAACCTGTGAATTTTTTTAAACTAGAGACCTAGGGGAATCCAAGATGGGGTGACTTGTGGGGCTCTGACCAGGTTCTGTTACCCAGAATCCTTTGCAAACCTCAAAATTTGGCTAAAAAACACGTTTTCCTCACATTTCAGTGACAGAAAGTTCTGGAATCTGAGAGGAGCCACAAATTTCCTTCCACCCAGCGTTCCCCCAAGTCTCCCGATAAAAATGATACCTCACTTGTGTGGGTAGGCCTAGCGCCCGTGACAGGAAATGCCCCAAAGCACAACCTGGACACATCACATTTTTTGAAAGAAAACAGAGGTGTTTTTTGCAAAGTGCCTACCTGTAGATTTTGGCCTCTAGCTCAGCCGGCACCTAAGGAAACCTACCAAACCTGTGCATTTTTGAAAACTAGAGACCTAGGGGAATCCAAGATGGGGTGACTTGTGGGGCTCTGACCAGGTTCTGTTACCCAGAATCCTTTGCAAACCTCAATATTTGGCTAAAAAAACACGTTTTCCTCACATTTCGGTGACAGAAAGTTCTGGAATCTGAGAGGAGCCACAAATTTCCTTCCACCCAGCGTTCCCCCAAGTCTCCCGATAAAAATGATACCTCACTTGTGTGGGTAGGCCTAGCGCCCGTGACAGGAAACACCCCAAAACACAACGTGGACACATCACATTTTTTTAAAGAAAACAGAGGTGTTTTTTGCAAAGTGCCTATCTGTAGATTTTGGCCTCTAGCTCAGCCGGCACCTAGGGAAACCTACCAAACCTGTGCATTTTTTAAAACTAGAGACCTAGGGGAATCCAAGATGGGGTGACTTGTGGGGCTCTGACCAGGTTCAGTTACCCAGAATCCTTTGCAAACCTCAAAATCTGGCTAAAAAAACACATTTTCCTCACATTTCGGTGACAGAAAGTTCTGGAATCTGAGAGGAGGCACAAATTTCCTTCCACCCAGCGGTCCCCCATGTCTCCCGATAAAAATGATACCTCACTTGTGTGGGTAGGCCTAGCGCCCATGACAGGAAATGCCCCAAAACACAACGTGGACACATCCCATTTTTTGAAAGAAAACAGAGGTGTTTTTTACAAAGTGCCTACCTGTAGATTTTGGCCTCTAGCTCAGCCGGCAACTAGGGAAACCTACCAAACCTGTGCATTTTTGAAAACTAGAGACCTAGGGGAATCTAAGATGGGGTGACTTGTGGGGCTCTGACCAGGTTCTGTTACCCAGAATCCATTGCAAAGGTCAAATTTTGGCTATAAAAACACGTTTTCCTCACATTTCGGTGACAGAAAGTTCTGGAATCTGAGAGGAGCCACAAATTTCCTTCCACCCAGCGTTCCCCCAAGTCTCCCGATAAAAATGATACCTCACTTGTGTGGGTAGGCCTTGCGCCCGTGACAGGAAACACCCCAAAACACAACGTGGACACATCACATTTTTTTAAAGAAAACATAGGTGTTTTTTGCAAAGTGCCTATCTGTAGATTTTGGCCTCTAGCTCAGCCGGCACCTAGGGAAACATACCAAACCTGTGCATTTTTGAAAACTAGAGACCTAGGGGAATCCAAGATGGGGTGACATGTGGGGCTCTGACCAGGTTCTGTTACCCAGAATCCTTTGCAAACCTCAAAATTTGGCTAAAAAACACGTTTTCCTCACATTTCAGTGACAGAAAGTTCTGGAATCTGAGAGGAGCCACAAATTTCCTTCCACCCAGCGTTCCCCCAAGTCTCCCGATAAAAATGATACCTCACTTGTGTGGGTAGGCCTAGCGCCCGTGACAGGAAACACCCCAAAACACAACGTGGACACATCACATTTTTTTAAAGAAAACAGAGGTGTTTTTTGCAAAGTGCCTATCTGTAGATTTTGGCCTCTAGCTCAGCCGGCACCTAGGGAAACCTACCAAACCTGTGCATTTTTTAAAACTAGAGACCTAGGGGAATCCAAGATGGGGTGACTTGTGGGGCTCTGACCAGGTTCAGTTACCCAGAATCCTTTGCAAACCTCAAAATCTGGCTAAAAAAACACATTTTCCTCACATTTCGGTGACAGAAAGTTCTGGAATCTGAGAGGAGGCACAAATTTCCTTCCACCCAGCGGTCCCCCATGTCTCCCGATAAAAATGATACCTCACTTGTGTGGGTAGGCCTAGCGCCCATGACAGGAAATGCCCCAAAACACAACGTGGACACATCCCATTTTTTGAAAGAAAACAGAGGTCTTTTTTACAAAGTGCCTACCTGTAGATTTTGGCCTCTAGCTCAGCCGGCACCTAGGGAAACCTACCAAACCTGTGCATTTTTTAAAACTAGAGACCTAGGGGAATCCAAGATGGGGTGACTTGTGGGGCTCTGACCAGGTTCAGTTACCCAGAATCCTTTGCAAACCTCAAAATCTGGCTAAAAAAACACATTTTCCTCACATTTCGGTGACAGAAAGTTCTGGAATCTGAGAGGAGGCACAAATTTCCTTCCACCCAGCGGTCCCCCATGTCTCCCGATAAAAATGATACCTCACTTGTGTGGGTAGGCCTAGCGCCCATGACAGGAAATGCCCCAAAACACAACGTGGACACATCCCATTTTTTGAAAGAAAACAGAGGTGTTTTTTACAAAGTGCCTACCTGTAGATTTTGGCCTCTAGCTCAGCCGGCAACTAGGGAAACCTACCAAACCTGTGCATTTTTGAAAACTAGAGACCTAGGGGAATCTAAGATGGGGTGACTTGTGGGGCTCTGACCAGGTTCTGTTACCCAGAATCCATTGCAAAGGTCAAATTTTGGCTATAAAAACACGTTTTCCTCACATTTCGGTGACAGAAAGTTCTGGAATCTGAGAGGAGCCACAAATTTCCTTCCACCCAGCGTTCCCCCAAGTCTCCCGATAAAAATGATACCTCACTTGTGTGGGTAGGCCTTGCGCCCGTGACAGGAAACACCCCAAAACACAACGTGGACACATCACATTTTTTTAAAGAAAACATAGGTGTTTTTTGCAAAGTGCCTATCTGTAGATTTTGGCCTCTAGCTCAGCCGGCACCTAGGGAAACATACCAAACCTGTGCATTTTTGAAAACTAGAGACCTAGGGGAATCCAAGATGGGGTGACTTGTGGGGCTCTGACCAGGTTCTGTTACCCAGAATCCTTTGCAAACCTCAAAATTTGGCTAAAAAACACGTTTTCCTCACATTTCAGTGACAGAAAGTTCTGGAATCTGAGAGGAGCCACAAATTTCCTTCCACCCAGCGTTCCCCCAAGTCTCCCGATAAAAATGATACCTCACTTGTGTGGGTAGGCCTAGCGCCCGTGACAGGAAATGCCCCAAAACACAACGTGGACACATCACATTTTTTTAAAGAAAACAGAGGTGTTTTTTGCAAAGTGCCTACCTGTAGATTTTGGTCTCTAGCTCAGCCGGCACCTAAGGAAACCTACCAAACCTGTGCATTTTTTAAAACTAGAGACCTAGGGGAATCCAATATGGGGTGACTTGTGGGGCTCTGACCAGGTTCTGGTATCCAGAATCCTTTGCAAACCTCATAGTTTGGCTAAAAAAACACGTTTCCCTCACATTTCGGTGACAGAAAGTTCTGGAATCTGAGAGGAGCCACAAATTTCCTTCCACCCAGCGTTCCCCCAAGTCTCCCGATAAAAATGATACCTCACTTGTGTGGGTAGGCCTAGCGCCCGTGACAGGAAACACCCCAAAACACAACGTGGACACATCACATTTTTTTAAAGAAAACAGAGGTGTTTTTTGCAAAGTGCCTATCTGTAGATTTTGGCCTCTAGCTCAGCCAGCACCTAGGGAAGCATACCAAACCTGTGCATTTTTGAAAACTAGAGACCTAGGGGAATCCAAGATGGGGTGACTTGTGGGGCTCTGACCAGGTTCTGTTACCCAGAATCCTTTGCAAACCTCAATATTTGGCTAAAAAAACAGATTTTCCTCACATTTCGGTGACAGAAAGTTCTGGAATCTGAGAGGAGCCACAAATTTCCTTCCACCCAGCGTTCCCACATATCTCCCGATAAAAATGATACCTCACTTGTGTGGGTAGGCCTGCCGCCAGTAACAGGAAATGCCACAAAACACAACGTGGACACATCACATTTTTTGAAACAAAATAGAGGTCTTTTTTGCAAAGTGCCTACCTGTAGATTTTGGCCTTTAGCTCAGCCGGCACCTAGGGAAACCTACAAAACCTGTGAATTTTTTTAAACTAGAGACCTAGGGGAATCCAAGATGGGGTGACTTGTGGGGCTCTGACCAGGTTCTGTTACCCAGAATTCTTTGCAAACCTCAAAATCTGGCTAAAAAAACACATTTTCCTCACATTTCGGTGACAGAAAGCTCTGGAATCTGAGAGGAGGCACAAATTTCCTTCCACCCAGCGGTCCCCCATGTCTCCCGATAAAAATGATACCTCACTTTTGTGGGTAGGCCTAGCGCCCATTACAGGAAATGCCCCAAAACACAACGTGGACACATTCCATTTTTTGAAAGAAAACAGAGGTCTTTTTTACAAAGTGCCTACCAGTAGATTTTGGCCTCTAGCTCAGCCGGCAACTAAGGAAACCTACCAAACCTGTGCATTTTTGAAAACTAGAGACCTAGGGGAATCTAAGATGGGGTGACTTGTGGGGCTCTAACCAGGTTCTGTTACCCAGAATCCTTTGCAAATGTCAAAATTTGGCTAAAAAAACACGTTTTCCTCACATTTCGGTGACAGAAAGGTCTGGAATCTGAGAGGAGCCACAAATTTCCTTCCACCCAGCGTTAACCCAAGTCTCCCGATAAAAATGATACCTCACTTGTTTGGGTAGGCCTTGCGCCCGAGACAGGAAACACCCCAAAACACAACGTGGACACATCACATTTTTTTAAAGAAAACATAGGTGTTTTTTGCAAAGTGCCTATCTGTAGATTTTGGCCTCTAGCTCAGCCGGCACCTAGGGAAACATACCAAACCTGTGCATTTTTGAAAACTAAAGACCTAGGGGAATCCAAGATGGGGTGACTTGTGGGGCTCTGACCAGGTTCTGTTACCCAGAATCCTTTGCAAACCTCAAAATTTGGCTAAAAAACACATTTTCCTCACATTTCAGTGACAGAAAGTTCTGGAATCTGAGAGGAGCCACAAATTTCCTTCCACCCAGCGTTCCCCCAAGTCTCCCGATAAAAATGATACCTCACTTGTGTGGGTAGACCTAGCGCCCGTGACAGGAAATGCCCCAAAGCACAACCTGGACACATCACATTTTTTGAAAGAAAACAGAGGTGTTTTTTGCAAAGTGCCTACCTGTAGATTTTGGCCTCTAGCTCAGCCGGCACCTAAGGAAACCTACCAAACCTGTGCATTTTTTAAAACTAGAGACCTAGGGGAATCCAATATGGGGTGACTTGTGGGGCTCTGACCAGGTTCTGTTACCCAGAATCCTTTGCAAACCTCAATATTTGGCTAAAAAAACACGTATTCCTCACATTTCGGTGACAGAAAGTTCTGGAATCTGAGAGGAGCCACAAATTTCCTTCCACCCAAGGTTCCCCCAAGTCTCCCGATAAAAATGATACCTCACTTGTGTGGGTAGGCCTAGCGCCCGTGACAGGAAACACCCCAAAACACAACGTGGACACATCACATTTTTTTAAAGAAAACAGAGGTGTTTTTTGCAAAGTGCCTATCTGTAGATTTTGGCCTCTAGCTCAGCCGGCACCTAGGGAAACCTACCAAACCTGTGCATTTTTTAAAACTAGAGACCTAGGGGAATCCAAGATGGGGTGACTTGTGGGGCTCTGACCAGGTTCAGTTACCCAGAATCCTTTGCAAACCTCAAAATCTGGCTAAAAAAACACATTTTCCTCACATTTCGGTGACAGAAAGTTCTGGAATCTGAGAGGAGGCACAAATTTCCTTCCACCCAGCGGTCCCCCATGTCTCCCGATAAAAATGATACCTCACTTGTGTGGGTAGGCCTAGCGCCCATGACAGGAAATGCCCCAAAACACAACGTGGACACATCCCATTTTTTGAAAGAAAACAGAGGTCTTTTTTACAAAGTGCCTACCTGTAGATTTTGGCCTCTAGCTCAGCCGGCAACTAGGGAAACCTACCAAACCTGTGCATTTTTGAAAACTAGAGACCTAGGGGAATCTAAGATGGGGTGACTTGTGGGGCTCTGACCAGGTTCTGTTACCCAGAATCCTTTGCAAACCTCAATATTTGGCTAAAAAAACAGATTTTCCTCACATTTCGGTGACAGAAAGTTCTGGAATCTGAGAGGAGCCACAAATTTCCTTCCACCCAGCGTTCCCACATATCTCCCGATAAAAATGATACCTCACTTGTGTGGGTAGGCCTGCCGCCAGTGACAGGAAATGCCACAAAACACAACGTGGACACATCACATTTTTTGAAAGAAAATAGAGGTCTTTTTTGCAAAGTGCCTACCTGTAGATTTTGGCCTCTAGCTCAGCCGGCACCTAGGGAAACCTACAAAACCTGTGAATTTTTTTAAACTAGAGACCTAGGGGAATCCAAGATGGGGTGACTTGTGGGGCTCTGACCAGGTTCTGTTACCCAGAATCCTTTGCAAACCTCAAAATTTGGCTAAAAAACACGTTTTCCTCACATTTCAGTGACAGAAAGTTCTGGAATCTGAGAGGAGCCACAAATTTCCTTCCACCCAGCGTTCCCCCAAGTCTCCCGATAAAAATGATACCTCACTTGTGTGGGTAGGCCTAGCGCCCGTGACAGGAAATGCCCCAAAGCACAACCTGGAAACATCACATTTTTTGAAAGAAAACAGAGGTGTTTTTTGCAAAGTGCCTACCTGTAGATTTTGGCCTCTAGCTCAGCCGGCACCTAAGGAAACCTACCAAACCTGTGCATTTTTGAAAACTAGAGACCTAGGGGAATCCAAGATGGGGTGACTTGTGGGGCTCTGACCAGGTTCTGTTACCCAGAATCCTTTGCAAACCTCAATATTTGGCTAAAAAAACACGTTTTCCTCACATTTCGGTGACAGAAAGTTCTGGAATCTGAGAGGAGCCACAAATTTCCTTCCACCCAGCGTTCCCCCAAGTCTCCCGATAAAAATGATACCTCACTTGTGTGGGTAGGCCTAGCGCCCGTGACAGGAAACACCCCAAAACACAACGTGGACACATCACATTTTTTTAAAGAAAACAGAGGTGTTTTTTGCAAAGTGCCTATCTGTAGATTTTGGCCTCTAGCTCAGCCGGCACCTAGGGAAACCTACCAAACCTGTGCATTTTTTAAAACTAGAGACCTAGGGGAATCCAAGATGGGGTGACTTGTGGGGCTCTGACCAGGTTCAGTTACCCAGAATCCTTTGCAAACCTCAAAATCTGGCTAAAAAAACACATTTTCCTCACATTTCGGTGACAGAAAGTTCTGGAATCTGAGAGGAGGCACAAATTTCCTTCCACCCAGCGGTCCCCCATGTCTCCCGATAAAAATGATACCTCACTTGTGTGGGTAGGCCTAGCGCCCATGACAGGAAATGCCCCAAAACACAACGTGGACACATCCCATTTTTTGAAAGAAAACAGAGGTGTTTTTTACAAAGTGCCTACCTGTAGATTTTGGCCTCTAGCTCAGCCGGCAACTAGGGAAACCTACCAAACCTGTGCATTTTTGAAAACTAGAGACCTAGGGGAATCTAAGATGGGGTGACTTGTGGGGCTCTGACCAGGTTCTGTTACCCAGAATCCTTTGCAAAGGTCAAATTTTGGCTAAAAAAACACGTTTTCCTCACATTTCGGTGACAGAAAGTTCTGGAATCTGAGAGGAGCCACAAATTTCCTTCCACCCAGCGTTCCCCCAAGTCTCCCGATAAAAATGATACCTCACTTGTGTGGGTAGGCCTTGCGCCCGTGACAGGAAACACCCCAAAACACAACGTGGACACATCACATTTTTTTAAAGAAAACATAGGTGTTTTTTGCAAAGTGCCTATCTGTAGATTTTGGCCTCTAGCTCAGCCGGCACCTAGGGAAACATACCAAACCTGTGCATTTTTGAAAACTAGAGACCTAGGGGAATCCAATATGGGGTGACATGTGGGGCTCTGACCAGGTTCTGTTACCCAGAATCCTTTGCAAACCTCAAAATTTGGCTAAAAAACACGTTTTCCTCACATTTCAGTGACAGAAAGTTCTGGAATCTGAGAGGAGCCACAAATTTCCTTCCACCCAGCGTTCCCCCAAGTCTCCCGATAAAAATGATACCTCACTTGTGTGGGTAGGCCTAGCGCCCGTGACAGGAAACACCCCAAAACACAACGTGGACACATCACATTTTTTTAAAGAAAACAGAGGTGTTTTTTGCAAAGTGCCTATCTGTAGATTTTGGCCTCTAGCTCAGCCGGCACCTAGGGAAACCTACCAAACCTGTGCATTTTTTAAAACTAGAGACCTAGGGGAATCCAAGATGGGGTGACTTGTGGGGCTCTGACCAGGTTCAGTTACCCAGAATCCTTTGCAAACCTCAAAATCTGGCTAAAAAAACACATTTTCCTCACATTTCGGTGACAGAAAGTTCTGGAATCTGAGAGGAGGCACAAATTTCCTTCCACCCAGCGGTCCCCCATGTCTCCCGATAAAAATGATACCTCACTTGTGTGGGTAGGCCTAGCGCCCATGACAGGAAATGCCCCAAAACACAACGTGGACACATCCCATTTTTTGAAAGAAAACAGAGGTCTTTTTTACAAAGTGCCTACCTGTAGATTTTGGCCTCTAGCTCAGCCGGCAACTAGGGAAACCTACCAAACCTGTGCATTTTTTAAAACTAGAGACCTAGGGGAATCTAAGATGGGGTGACTTGTGGGGCTCTGACCAGGTTCTGTTACCCAGAATCCTTTGCAAAGGTCAAAATTTGGCTAAAAAAACACGTTTTCCTCACATTTCGGTGACAGAAAGTTCTGGAATCTGAGAGGAGCCACAAATTTCCTTCCACCCAGCGTTCCCCCAAGTCTCCCGATAAAAATGATACCTCACTTGTGTGGGTAGGCCTTGCGCCCGTGACAGGAAACACCCCAAAACACAACGTGGACACATCACATTTTTTTAAAGAAAACATAGGTGTTTTTTGCAAAGTGCCTATCTGTAGATTTTGGCCTCTAGCTCAGCCGGCACCTAGGGAAACATACCAAACCTGTGCATTTTTGAAAACTAGAGACCTAGGGGAATCCAAGATGGGGTGACTTGTGGGGCTCTGACCAGGTTCTGTTACCCAGAATCCTTTGCAAACCTCAAAATTTGGCTAAAAAACACGTTTTCCTCACATTTCAGTGACAGAAAGTTCTGGAATCTGAGAGGAGCCACAAATTTCCTTCCACCCAGCGTTCCCCCAAGTCTCCCGATAAAAATGATACCTCACTTGTGTGGGTAGGCCTAGCGCCCGTGACAGGAAATGCCCCAAAACACAACGTGGACACATCACATTTTTTTAAAGAAAACAGAGGTGTTTTTTGCAAAGTGCCTACCTGTAGATTTTGGTCTCTAGCTCAGCCGGCACCTAAGGAAACCTACCAAACCTGTGCATTTTTTAAAACTAGAGACCTAGGGGAATCCAATATGGGGTGACTTGTGGGGCTCTGACCAGGTTCTGTTATCCAGAATCCTTTGCAAACCTCATAGTTTGGCTAAAAAAACACGTTTCCCTCACATTTCGGTGACAGAAAGTTCTGGAATCTGAGAGGAGCCACAAATTTCCTTCCACCCAGCGTTCCCCCAAGTCTCCCGATAAAAATGATACCTCACTTGTGTGGGTAGGCCTAGCGCCCGTGACAGGAAACACCCCAAAACACAACGTGGACACATCACATTTTTTTAAAGAAAACAGAGGTGTTTTTTGCAAAGTGCCTATCTGTAGATTTTGGCCTCTAGCTCAGCCAGCACCTAGGGAAGCATACCAAACCTGTGCATTTTTGAAAACTAGAGACCTAGGGGAATCCAAGATGGGGTGACTTGTGGGGCTCTGACCAGGTTCTGTTACCCAGAATCCTTTGCAAACCTCAATATTTGGCTGAAAAAACAGATTTTCCTCACATTTCGGTGACAGAAAGTTCTGGAATCTGAGAGGAGCCACAAATTTCCTTCCACCCAGCGTTCCCACATATCTCCCGATAAAAATGATACCTCACTTGTGTGGGTAGGCCTGCCGCCAGTAACAGGAAATGCCACAAAACACAACGTGGACACATCACATTTTTTTAAACAAAATAGAGGTCTTTTTTGCAAAGTGCCTACCTGTAGATTTTGGCCTTTAGCTCAGCCGGCACCTAGGGAAACCTACAAAACCTGTGAATTTTTTTAAACTAGAGACCTAGGGGAATCCAAGATGGGGTGACTTGTGGGGCTCTGACCAGGTTCTGTTACCCAGAATTCTTTGCAAACCTCAAAATCTGGCTAAAAAAACACATTTTCCTCACATTTCGGTGACAGAAAGCTCTGGAATCTGAGAGGAGGCACAAATTTCCTTCCACCCAGCGGTCCCCCATGTCTCCCGATAAAAATGATACCTCACTTTTGTGGGTAGGCCTAGCGCCCATTACAGGAAATGCCCCAAAACACAACGTGGACACATTCCATTTTTTGAAAGAAAACAGAGGTCTTTTTTACAAAGTGCCTACCAGTAGATTTTGGCCTCTAGCTCAGCCGGCAACTAAGGAAACCTACCAAACCTGTGCATTTTTGAAAACTAGAGACCTAGGGGAATCTAAGATGGGGTGACTTGTGGGGCTCTAACCAGGTTCTGTTACCCAGAATCCTTTGCAAATGTCAAAATTTGGCTAAAAAAACACGTTTTCCTCACATTTCGGTGACAGAAAGGTCTGGAATCTGAGAGGAGCCACAAATTTCCTTCCACCCAGCGTTCCCCCAAGTCTCCCGATAAAAATGATACCTCACTTGTGTGGGTAGGCCTAGCGCCCATGACAGGAAATGCCCCAAAACACAACGTGGACACATCCCATTTTTTGAAAGAAAACAGAGGTGTTTTTTACAAAGTGCCTACCTGTAGATTTTGGCCTCTAGCTCAGCCGGCAACTAGGGAAACCTACCAAACCTGTGCATTTTTGAAAACTAGAGACCTAGGGGAATCTAAGATGGGGTGACTTGTGGGGCTCTGACCAGGTTCTGTTACCCAGAATCCTTTGCAAAGGTCAAATTTTGGCTAAAAAAACACGTTTTCCTCACATTTCGGTGACAGAAAGTTCTGGAATCTGAGAGGAGCCACAAATTTCCTTCCACCCAGCGTTCCCCCAAGTCTCCCGATAAAAATGATACCTCACTTGTGTGGGTAGGCCTTGCGCCCGTGACAGGAAACACCCCAAAACACAACGTGGACACATCACATTTTTTTAAAGAAAACATAGGTGTTTTTTGCAAAGTGCCTATCTGTAGATTTTGGCCTCTAGCTCAGCCGGCACCTAGGGAAACATACCAAACCTGTGCATTTTTGAAAACTAGAGACCTAGGGGAATCCAATATGGGGTGACATGTGGGGCTCTGACCAGGTTCTGTTACCCAGAATCCTTTGCAAACCTCAAAATTTGGCTAAAAAACACGTTTTCCTCACATTTCAGTGACAGAAAGTTCTGGAATCTGAGAGGAGCCACAAATTTCCTTCCACCCAGCGTTCCCCCAAGTCTCCCGATAAAAATGATACCTCACTTGTGTGGGTAGGCCTAGCGCCCGTGACAGGAAACACCCCAAAACACAACGTGGACACATCACATTTTTTTAAAGAAAACAGAGGTGTTTTTTGCAAAGTGCCTATCTGTAGATTTTGGCCTCTAGCTCAGCCGGCACCTAGGGAAACCTACCAAACCTGTGCATTTTTTAAAACTAGAGACCTAGGGGAATCCAAGATGGGGTGACTTGTGGGGCTCTGACCAGGTTCAGTTACCCAGAATCCTTTGCAAACCTCAAAATCTGGCTAAAAAAACACATTTTCCTCACATTTCGGTGACAGAAAGTTCTGGAATCTGAGAGGAGGCACAAATTTCCTTCCACCCAGCGGTCCCCCATGTCTCCCGATAAAAATGATACCTCACTTGTGTGGGTAGGCCTAGCGCCCATGACAGGAAATGCCCCAAAACACAACGTGGACACATCCCATTTTTTGAAAGAAAACAGAGGTCTTTTTTACAAAGTGCCTACCTGTAGATTTTGGCCTCTAGCTCAGCCGGCAACTAGGGAAACCTACCAAACCTGTGCATTTTTTAAAACTAGAGACCTAGGGGAATCTAAGATGGGGTGACTTGTGGGGCTCTGACCAGGTTCTGTTACCCAGAATCCTTTGCAAAGGTCAAAATTTGGCTAAAAAAACACGTTTTCCTCACATTTCGGTGACAGAAAGTTCTGGAATCTGAGAGGAGCCACAAATTTCCTTCCACCCAGCGTTCCCCCAAGTCTCCCGATAAAAATGATACCTCACTTGTGTGGGTAGGCCTTGCGCCCGTGACAGGAAACACCCCAAAACACAACGTGGACACATCACATTTTTTTAAAGAAAACATAGGTGTTTTTTGCAAAGTGCCTATCTGTAGATTTTGGCCTCTAGCTCAGCCGGCACCTAGGGAAACATACCAAACCTGTGCATTTTTGAAAACTAGAGACCTAGGGGAATCCAAGATGGGGTGACTTGTGGGGCTCTGACCAGGTTCTGTTACCCAGAATCCTTTGCAAACCTCAAAATTTGGCTAAAAAACACGTTTTCCTCACATTTCAGTGACAGAAAGTTCTGGAATCTGAGAGGAGCCACAAATTTCCTTCCACCCAGCGTTCCCCCAAGTCTCCCGATAAAAATGATACCTCACTTGTGTGGGTAGGCCTAGCGCCCGTGACAGGAAATGCCCCAAAACACAACGTGGACACATCACATTTTTTTAAAGAAAACAGAGGTGTTTTTTGCAAAGTGCCTACCTGTAGATTTTGGTCTCTAGCTCAGCCGGCACCTAAGGAAACCTACCAAACCTGTGCATTTTTTAAAACTAGAGACCTAGGGGAATCCAATATGGGGTGACTTGTGGGGCTCTGACCAGGTTCTGTTATCCAGAATCCTTTGCAAACCTCATAGTTTGGCTAAAAAAACACGTTTCCCTCACATTTCGGTGACAGAAAGTTCTGGAATCTGAGAGGAGCCACAAATTTCCTTCCACCCAGCGTTCCCCCAAGTCTCCCGATAAAAATGATACCTCACTTGTGTGGGTAGGCCTAGCGCCCGTGACAGGAAACACCCCAAAACACAACGTGGACACATCACATTTTTTTAAAGAAAACAGAGGTGTTTTTTGCAAAGTGCCTATCTGTAGATTTTGGCCTCTAGCTCAGCCAGCACCTAGGGAAGCATACCAAACCTGTGCATTTTTGAAAACTAGAGACCTAGGGGAATCCAAGATGGGGTGACTTGTGGGGCTCTGACCAGGTTCTGTTACCCAGAATCCTTTGCAAACCTCAATATTTGGCTGAAAAAACAGATTTTCCTCACATTTCGGTGACAGAAAGTTCTGGAATCTGAGAGGAGCCACAAATTTCCTTCCACCCAGCGTTCCCACATATCTCCCGATAAAAATGATACCTCACTTGTGTGGGTAGGCCTGCCGCCAGTAACAGGAAATGCCACAAAACACAACGTGGACACATCACATTTTTTTAAACAAAATAGAGGTCTTTTTTGCAAAGTGCCTACCTGTAGATTTTGGCCTTTAGCTCAGCCGGCACCTAGGGAAACCTACAAAACCTGTGAATTTTTTTAAACTAGAGACCTAGGGGAATCCAAGATGGGGTGACTTGTGGGGCTCTGACCAGGTTCTGTTACCCAGAATTCTTTGCAAACCTCAAAATCTGGCTAAAAAAACACATTTTCCTCACATTTCGGTGACAGAAAGCTCTGGAATCTGAGAGGAGGCACAAATTTCCTTCCACCCAGCGGTCCCCCATGTCTCCCGATAAAAATGATACCTCACTTTTGTGGGTAGGCCTAGCGCCCATTACAGGAAATGCCCCAAAACACAACGTGGACACATTCCATTTTTTGAAAGAAAACAGAGGTCTTTTTTACAAAGTGCCTACCAGTAGATTTTGGCCTCTAGCTCAGCCGGCAACTAAGGAAACCTACCAAACCTGTGCATTTTTGAAAACTAGAGACCTAGGGGAATCTAAGATGGGGTGACTTGTGGGGCTCTAACCAGGTTCTGTTACCCAGAATCCTTTGCAAATGTCAAAATTTGGCTAAAAAAACACGTTTTCCTCACATTTCGGTGACAGAAAGGTCTGGAATCTGAGAGGAGCCACAAATTTCCTTCCACCCAGCGTTACCCCAAGTCTCCCGATAAAAATGATACCTCACTTGTTTGGGTAGGCCTTGCGCCCGAGACAGGAAACACCCCAAAACACAACGTGGACACATCACATTTTTTGAAAGAAAACAGAGGTGTTTTTTGCAAAGTGCCTACCTGTAGATTTTGGCCTCTAGCTCAGCCGGCACCTAAGGAAACCTACCAAACCTGTGCATTTTTTAAAACTAGAGACCTAGGGGAATCCAATATGGGGTGACTTGTGGGGCTCTGACCAGGTTCTGTTACCCAGAATCCTTTGCAAACCTCAATATTTGGCTAAAAAAACACGTATTCCTCACATTTCGGTGACAGAAAGTTCTGGAATCTGAGAGGAGCCACAAATTTCCTTCCACCCAAGGTTCCCCCAAGTCTCCCGATAAAAATGATACCTCACTTGTGTGGGTAGGCCTAGCGCCCGTGACAGGAAACACCCCAAAACACAACGTGGACACATCACATTTTTTTAAAGAAAACAGAGGTGTTTTTTGCAAAGTGCCTATCTGTAGATTTTGGCCTCTAGCTCAGCCGGCACCTAGGGAAACCTACCAAACCTGTGCATTTTTTAAAACTAGAGACCTAGGGGAATCCAAGATGGGGTGACTTGTGGGGCTCTGACCAGGTTCAGTTACCCAGAATCCTTTGCAAACCTCAAAATCTGGCTAAAAAAACACATTTTCCTCACATTTCGGTGACAGAAAGTTCTGGAATCTGAGAGGAGGCACAAATTTCCTTCCACCCAGCGGTCCCCCATGTCTCCCGATAAAAATGATACCTCACTTGTGTGGGTAGGCCTAGCGCCCATGACAGGAAATGCCCCAAAACACAACGTGGACACATCCCATTTTTTGAAAGAAAACAGAGGTCTTTTTTACAAAGTGCCTACCTGTAGATTTTGGCCTCTAGCTCAGCCGGCAACTAGGGAAACCTACCAAACCTGTGCATTTTTGAAAACTAGAGACCTAGGGGAATCTAAGATGGGGTGACTTGTGGGGCTCTGACCAGGTTCTGTTACCCAGAATCCTTTGCAAACCTCAATATTTGGCTAAAAAAACAGATTTTCCTCACATTTCGGTGACAGAAAGTTCTGGAATCTGAGAGGAGCCACAAATTTCCTTCCACCCAGCGTTCCCACATATCTCCCGATAAAAATGATACCTCACTTGTGTGGGTAGGCCTGCCGCCAGTGACAGGAAATGCCACAAAACACAACGTGGACACATCACATTTTTTGAAAGAAAATAGAGGTCTTTTTTGCAAAGTGCCTACCTGTAGATTTTGGCCTCTAGCTCAGCCGGCACCTAGGGAAACCTACAAAACCTGTGAATTTTTTTAAACTAGAGACCTAGGGGAATCCAAGATGGGGTGACTTGTGGGGCTCTGACCAGGTTCTGTTACCCAGAATCCTTTGCAAACCTCAAAATTTGGCTAAAAAACACGTTTTCCTCACATTTCAGTGACAGAAAGTTCTGGAATCTGAGAGGAGCCACAAATTTCCTTCCACCCAGCGTTCCCCCAAGTCTCCCGATAAAAATGATACCTCACTTGTGTGGGTAGGCCTAGCGCCCGTGACAGGAAATGCCCCAAAGCACAACCTGGACACATCACATTTTTTGAAAGAAAACAGAGGTGTTTTTTGCAAAGTGCCTACCTGTAGATTTTGGCCTCTAGCTCAGCCGGCACCTAAGGAAACCTACCAAACCTGTGCATTTTTGAAAACTAGAGACCTAGGGGAATCCAAGATGGGGTGACTTGTGGGGCTCTGACCAGGTTCTGTTACCCAGAATCCTTTGCAAACCTCAATATTTGGCTAAAAAAACACGTTTTCCTCACATTTCGGTGACAGAAAGTTCTGGAATCTGAGAGGAGCCACAAATTTCCTTCCACCCAGCGTTCCCCCAAGTCTCCCGATAAAAATGATACCTCACTTGTGTGGGTAGGCCTAGCGCCCGTGACAGGAAACACCCCAAAACACAACGTGGACACATCACATTTTTTTAAAGAAAACAGAGGTGTTTTTTGCAAAGTGCCTATCTGTAGATTTTGGCCTCTAGCTCAGCCGGCACCTAGGGAAACCTACCAAACCTGTGCATTTTTTAAAACTAGAGACCTAGGGGAATCCAAGATGGGGTGACTTGTGGGGCTCTGACCAGGTTCAGTTACCCAGAATCCTTTGCAAACCTCAAAATCTGGCTAAAAAAACACATTTTCCTCACATTTCGGTGACAGAAAGTTCTGGAATCTGAGAGGAGGCACAAATTTCCTTCCACCCAGCGGTCCCCCATGTCTCCCGATAAAAATGATACCTCACTTGTGTGGGTAGGCCTAGCGCCCATGACAGGAAATGCCCCAAAACACAACGTGGACACATCCCATTTTTTGAAAGAAAACAGAGGTGTTTTTTACAAAGTGCCTACCTGTAGATTTTGGCCTCTAGCTCAGCCGGCAACTAGGGAAACCTACCAAACCTGTGCATTTTTGAAAACTAGAGACCTAGGGGAATCTAAGATGGGGTGACTTGTGGGGCTCTGACCAGGTTCTGTTACCCAGAATCCTTTGCAAAGGTCAAATTTTGGCTAAAAAAACACGTTTTCCTCACATTTCGGTGACAGAAAGTTCTGGAATCTGAGAGGAGCCACAAATTTCCTTCCACCCAGCGTTCCCCCAAGTCTCCCGATAAAAATGATACCTCACTTGTGTGGGTAGGCCTTGCGCCCGTGACAGGAAACACCCCAAAACACAACGTGGACACATCACATTTTTTTAAAGAAAACATAGGTGTTTTTTGCAAAGTGCCTATCTGTAGATTTTGGCCTCTAGCTCAGCCGGCACCTAGGGAAACATACCAAACCTGTGCATTTTTGAAAACTAGAGACCTAGGGGAATCCAAGATGGGGTGACATGTGGGGCTCTGACCAGGTTCTGTTACCCAGAATCCTTTGCAAACCTCAAAATTTGGCTAAAAAACACGTTTTCCTCACATTTCAGTGACAGAAAGTTCTGGAATCTGAGAGGAGCCACAAATTTCCTTCCACCCAGCGTTCCCCCAAGTCTCCCGATAAAAATGATACCTCACTTGTGTGGGTAGGCCTAGCGCCCGTGACAGGAAACACCCCAAAACACAACGTGGACACATCACATTTTTTTAAAGAAAACAGAGGTGTTTTTTGCAAAGTGCCTATCTGTAGATTTTGGCCTCTAGCTCAGCCGGCACCTAGGGAAACCTACCAAACCTGTGCATTTTTTAAAACTAGAGACCTAGGGGAATCCAAGATGGGGTGACTTGTGGGGCTCTGACCAGGTTCAGTTACCCAGAATCCTTTGCAAACCTCAAAATCTGGCTAAAAAAACACATTTTCCTCACATTTCGGTGACAGAAAGTTCTGGAATCTGAGAGGAGGCACAAATTTCCTTCCACCCAGCGGTCCCCCATGTCTCCCGATAAAAATGATACCTCACTTGTGTGGGTAGGCCTAGCGCCCATGACAGGAAATGCCCCAAAACACAACGTGGACACATCCCATTTTTTGAAAGAAAACAGAGGTCTTTTTTACAAAGTGCCTACCTGTAGATTTTGGCCTCTAGCTCAGCCGGCAACTAGGGAAACCTACCAAACCTGTGCATTTTTTAAAACTAGAGACCTAGGGGAATCTAAGATGGGGTGACTTGTGGGGCTCTGACCAGGTTCTGTTACCCAGAATCCTTTGCAAAGGTCAAAATTTGGCTAAAAAAACACGTTTTCCTCACATTTCGGTGACAGAAAGTTCTGGAATCTGAGAGGAGCCACAAATTTCCTTCCACCCAGCGTTCCCCCAAGTCTCCCGATAAAAATGATACCTCACTTGTGTGGGTAGGCCTTGCGCCCGTGACAGGAAACACCCCAAAACACAACGTGGACACATCACATTTTTTTAAAGAAAACATAGGTGTTTTTTGCAAAGTGCCTATCTGTAGATTTTGGCCTCTAGCTCAGCCGGCACCTAGGGAAACATACCAAACCTGTGCATTTTTGAAAACTAGAGACCTAGGGGAATCCAAGATGGGGTGACTTGTGGGGCTCTGACCAGGTTCTGTTACCCAGAATCCTTTGCAAACCTCAATATTTGGCTAAAAAAACACGTTTTCCTCACATTTCGGTGACAGAAAGTTCTGGAATCTGAGAGGAGCCACAAATGTCCTTCCACCCAGCGTTCCCCCAAGTCTCCCGATAAAAATGATACCGCACTTGTGTGGGTAGGCCTAGCGCCCGTGACAGGAAACACCCCAAAACACAACGTGGACGCATCACATTTTTTTAAAGAAAACAGAGGTGTTTTTTGCAAAGTGCCTATCTGTAGATTTTGGCCTCTAGCTCAGCCGGCACCTAGGGAAACCTACCAAACCTGTGCATTTTTTAAAACTAGAGACCTAGGGGAATCCAAGATGGGGTGACTTGTGGGGCTCTGACCAGGTTCAGTTACCCAGAATCCTTTGCAAACCTCAAAATCTGGCTAAAAAAACACATTTTCCTCACATTTCGGTGACAGAAAGTTCTGGAATCTGAGAGGAGGCACAAATTTCCTTCCACCCAGCGGTCCCCCATGTCTCCCGATAAAAATGATACCTCACTTGTGTGGGTAGGCCTAGCGCCCATGACAGGAAATGCCCCAAAACACAACGTGGACACATCCCATTTTTTGAAAGAAAACAGAGGTGTTTTTTACAAAGTGCCTACCTGTAGATTTTGGCCTCTAGCTCAGCCGGCAACTAGGGAAACCTACCAAACCTGTGCATTTTTGAAAACTAGAGACCTAGGGGAATCTAAGATGGGGTGACTTGTGGGGCTCTGACCAGGTTCTGTTACCCAGAATCCTTTGCAAAGGTCAAATTTTGGCTAAAAAAACACGTTTTCCTCACATTTCGGTGACAGAAAGTTCTGGAATCTGAGAGGAGCCACAAATTTCCTTCCACCCAGCGTTCCCCCAAGTCTCCCGATAAAAATGATACCTCACTTGTGTGGGTAGGCCTTGCGCCCGTGACAGGAAACACCCCAAAACACAACGTGGACACATCACATTTTTTTAAAGAAAACATAGGTGTTTTTTGCAAAGTGCCTATCTGTAGATTTTGGCCTCTAGCTCAGCCGGCACCTAGGGAAACATACCAAACCTGTGCATTTTTGAAAACTAGAGACCTAGGGGAATCCAAGATGGGGTGACATGTGGGGCTCTGACCAGGTTCTGTTACCCAGAATCCTTTGCAAACCTCAAAATTTGGCTAAAAAACACGTTTTCCTCACATTTCAGTGACAGAAAGTTCTGGAATCTGAGAGGAGCCACAAATTTCCTTCCACCCAGCGTTCCCCCAAGTCTCCCGATAAAAATGATACCTCACTTGTGTGGGTAGGCCTAGCGCCCGTGACAGGAAACACCCCAAAACACAACGTGGACACATCACATTTTTTTAAAGAAAACAGAGGTGTTTTTTGCAAAGTGCCTATCTGTAGATTTTGGCCTCTAGCTCAGCCGGCACCTAGGGAAACCTACCAAACCTGTGCATTTTTTAAAACTAGAGACCTAGGGGAATCCAAGATGGGGTGACTTGTGGGGCTCTGACCAGGTTCAGTTACCCAGAATCCTTTGCAAACCTCAAAATCTGGCTAAAAAAACACATTTTCCTCACATTTCGGTGACAGAAAGTTCTGGAATCTGAGAGGAGGCACAAATTTCCTTCCACCCAGCGGTCCCCCATGTCTCCCGATAAAAATGATACCTCACTTGTGTGGGTAGGCCTAGCGCCCATGACAGGAAATGCCCCAAAACACAACGTGGACACATCCCATTTTTTGAAAGAAAACAGAGGTCTTTTTTACAAAGTGCCTACCTGTAGATTTTGGCCTCTAGCTCAGCCGGCAACTAGGGAAACCTACCAAACCTGTGCATTTTTTAAAACTAGAGACCTAGGGGAATCTAAGATGGGGTGACTTGTGGGGCTCTGACCAGGTTCTGTTACCCAGAATCCTTTGCAAAGGTCAAAATTTGGCTAAAAAAACACGTTTTCCTCACATTTCGGTGACAGAAAGTTCTGGAATCTGAGAGGAGCCACAAATTTCCTTCCACCCAGCGTTCCCCCAAGTCTCCCGATAAAAATGATACCTCACTTGTGTGGGTAGGCCTTGCGCCCGTGACAGGAAACACCCCAAAACACAACGTGGACACATCACATTTTTTTAAAGAAAACATAGGTGTTTTTTGCAAAGTGCCTATCTGTAGATTTTGGCCTCTAGCTCAGCCGGCACCTAGGGAAACATACCAAACCTGTGCATTTTTGAAAACTAGAGACCTAGGGGAATCCAAGATGGGGTGACTTGTGGGGCTCTGACCAGGTTCTGTTACCCAGAATCCTTTGCAAACCTCAAAATTTGGCTAAAAAACACGTTTTCCTCACATTTCAGTGACAGAAAGTTCTGGAATCTGAGAGGAGCCACAAATTTCCTTCCACCCAGCGTTCCCCCAAGTCTCCCGATAAAAATGATACCTCACTTGTGTGGGTAGGCCTAGCGCCCGTGACAGGAAATGCCCCAAAACACAACGTGGACACATCACATTTTTTTAAAGAAAACAGAGGTGTTTTTTGCAAAGTGCCTACCTGTAGATTTTGGTCTCTAGCTCAGCCGGCACCTAAGGAAACCTACCAAACCTGTGCATTTTTTAAAACTAGAGACCTAGGGGAATCCAATATGGGGTGACTTGTGGGGCTCTGACCAGGTTCTGTTATCCAGAATCCTTTGCAAACCTCATAGTTTGGCTAAAAAAACACGTTTCCCTCACATTTCGGTGACAGAAAGTTCTGGAATCTGAGAGGAGCCACAAATTTCCTTCCACCCAGCGTTCCCCCAAGTCTCCCGATAAAAATGATACCTCACTTGTGTGGGTAGGCCTAGCGCCCGTGACAGGAAACACCCCAAAACACAACGTGGACACATCACATTTTTTTAAAGAAAACAGAGGTGTTTTTTGCAAAGTGCCTATCTGTAGATTTTGGCCTCTAGCTCAGCCAGCACCTAGGGAAGCATACCAAACCTGTGCATTTTTGAAAACTAGAGACCTAGGGGAATCCAAGATGGGGTGACTTGTGGGGCTCTGACCAGGTTCTGTTACCCAGAATCCTTTGCAAACCTCAATATTTGGCTGAAAAAACAGATTTTCCTCACATTTCGGTGACAGAAAGTTCTGGAATCTGAGAGGAGCCACAAATTTCCTTCCACCCAGCGTTCCCACATATCTCCCGATAAAAATGATACCTCACTTGTGTGGGTAGGCCTGCCGCCAGTAACAGGAAATGCCACAAAACACAACGTGGACACATCACATTTTTTTAAACAAAATAGAGGTCTTTTTTGCAAAGTGCCTACCTGTAGATTTTGGCCTTTAGCTCAGCCGGCACCTAGGGAAACCTACAAAACCTGTGAATTTTTTTAAACTAGAGACCTAGGGGAATCCAAGATGGGGTGACTTGTGGGGCTCTGACCAGGTTCTGTTACCCAGAATTCTTTGCAAACCTCAAAATCTGGCTAAAAAAACACATTTTCCTCACATTTCGGTGACAGAAAGCTCTGGAATCTGAGAGGAGGCACAAATTTCCTTCCACCCAGCGGTCCCCCATGTCTCCCGATAAAAATGATACCTCACTTTTGTGGGTAGGCCTAGCGCCCATTACAGGAAATGCCCCAAAACACAACGTGGACACATTCCATTTTTTGAAAGAAAACAGAGGTCTTTTTTACAAAGTGCCTACCAGTAGATTTTGGCCTCTAGCTCAGCCGGCAACTAAGGAAACCTACCAAACCTGTGCATTTTTGAAAACTAGAGACCTAGGGGAATCTAAGATGGGGTGACTTGTGGGGCTCTAACCAGGTTCTGTTACCCAGAATCCTTTGCAAATGTCAAAATTTGGCTAAAAAAACACGTTTTCCTCACATTTCGGTGACAGAAAGGTCTGGAATCTGAGAGGAGCCACAAATTTCCTTCCACCCAGCGTTACCCCAAGTCTCCCGATAAAAATGATACCTCACTTGTTTGGGTAGGCCTTGCGCCCGAGACAGGAAACACCCCAAAACACAACGTGGACACATCACATTTTTTTAAAGAAAACAGAGGTGTTTTTTGCAAAGTGCCTATCTGTAGATTTTGGCCTCTAGCTCAGCTGGCACCTAGGGAAACATACCAAACCTGTGCATTTTTGAAAACTAAAGACCTAGGGGAATCCAAGATGGGGTGACTTGTGGGGCTCTGACCAGGTTCTGTTACCCAGAATCCTTTGCAAACCTCAAAATTTGGCTAAAAAACACATTTTCCTCACATTTCAGTGACAGAAAGTTCTGGAATCTGAGAGGAGCCACAAATGTCCTTCCACCCAGCGTTCCCCCAAGTCTCCCGATAAAAATGATACCTCACTTGTGTGGGTAGACCTAGCGCCCGTGACAGGAAATGCCCCAAAGCACAACCTGGACACATCACATTTTTTGAAAGAAAACAGAGGTGTTTTTTGCAAAGTGCCTACCTGTAGATTTTGGCCTCTAGCTCAGCCGGCACCTAAGGAAACCTACCAAACCTGTGCATTTTTTAAAACTAGAGACCTAGGGGAATCCAATATGGGGTGACTTGTGGGGCTCTGACCAGGTTCTGTTACCCAGAATCCTTTGCAAACCTCAATATTTGGCTAAAAAAACACGTATTCCTCACATTTCGGTGACAGAAAGTTCTGGAATCTGAGAGGAGCCACAAATTTCCTTCCACCCAAGGTTCCCCCAAGTCTCCCGATAAAAATGATACCTCACTTGTGTGGGTAGGCCTAGCGCCCGTGACAGGAAACACCCCAAAACACAACGTGGACACATCACATTTTTTTAAAGAAAACAGAGGTGTTTTTTGCAAAGTGCCTATCTGTAGATTTTGGCCTCTAGCTCAGCCGGCACCTAGGGAAACCTACCAAACCTGTGCATTTTTTAAAACTAGAGACCTAGGGGAATCCAAGATGGGGTGACTTGTGGGGCTCTGACCAGGTTCAGTTACCCAGAATCCTTTGCATACCTCAAAATCTGGCTAAAAAAACACATTTTCCTCACATTTCGGTGACAGAAAGTTCTGGAATCTGAGAGGAGGCACAAATTTCCTTCCAACCAGCGGTCCCCCATGTCTCCCGATAAAAATGATACCTCACTTGTGTGGGTAGGCCTAGCGCCCATGACAGGAAATGCCCCAAAACACAACGTGGACACATCCCATTTTTTGAAAGAAAACAGAGGTCTTTTTTACAAAGTGCCTACCTGTAGATTTTGGCCTCTAGCTCAGCCGGCAACTAGGGAAACCTACCAAACCTGTGCATTTTTGAAAACTAGAGACCTAGGGGAATCTAAGATGGGGTGACTTGTGGGGCTCTGACCAGGTTCTGTTACCCAGAATCCTTTGCAAACGTCAAAATTTGGCTAAAAAAACACGTTTTCCTCACATTTCGGTGACAGAAAGATCTGGAATCTGAGAGGAGCCACAAATTTCCTTCCACCCAGCGTTCCCCCAAGTCTCCCGATAAAAATGATACCTCACTTGTGTGGGTAGGCCTAGCGCCCGTGACAGGAAACACCCCAAAACACAACGTGGACACATCACATTTTTTTAAAGAAAACAGAGGTGTTTTTTGCAAAGTGCCTATCTGTAGATTTTGGCCTCTAGCTCAGCCAGCACCTAGGGAAGCATACCAAACCTGTGCATTTTTGAAAACTAGAGACCTAGGGGAATCCAAAATGGGGTGACTTGTGGGGCTCTGACCAGGTTCTGTTACCCAGAATCCTTTGCAAACCTCAATATTTGGCTAAAAAAACAGATTTTCCTCACATTTCGGTGACAGAAAGTTCTGGAATCTGAGAGGAGCCACAAATTTCCGTCCACCCAGCGTTCCCCCAAGTCTCCAGATGAAAATGATACCTCACTTGTGTGGGTAGGCCTAGCACCCGTGACAGGAAACACCCCAAAGCACAACGTGGACACATCACATTTTTTTAAAGAAAACAGAGGTGTTTTTTGCAAAGTGCCTATTTGTAGATTTTGGCCTCTAGCTCAGCCGGAACCTAGGGAAACCTACCAAACCTGTGCATTTTTGAAAACTAGAGACCTAGGGGAATCCAAGATGGGGGACTTGAGGGGCTCTGACCAGGTTCTGTTACCCAGAATCCTTTGCAATCCTCAAAATTTGGCCTAAAAAACACATTTTCCTCACATTTCGGTGACAGAAAGTTCTGGAATCTGAGAGGAGCCACAAATTTCCTTCCACCCAGCGTTCCCACATATCTCCCGATAAAAATGATACCTCACTTGTGTGGGTAGGCCTGGCGCCCGTGACAGGAAATGCCACAAAACACAACGTGGACGCATCACATTTTTTGAAAGAAAATAGAGGTCTTTTTTGCAAAGTGCCTACCTGTAGATTTTGGCCTCTAGCTCAGCCGGCACCTAGGGAAACCTACCAAACCTGTGCATTTTTTAAAACTAGAGACCTAGGGGAATCCAAGATGGGGTGACTTGTGGGGCTCTGACCAGGTTCTGTTACCCAGAATCCTTTGCAAACCTCAAAATCTGGCTAAAAAAACACATTTTCCTCACATTTCGGTGACAGAAAGTTCTGGAATCTGAGAGGAGGCACAAATTTCCTTCCACCCAGCGGTCCCCCATGTCTCCCGATAAAAATGATACCTCACTTGTGTGGGTAGGCCTAGCGCCCATGACAGGAAATGCCCCAAAACACAACGTGGACACATCCCATTTTTTGAAAGAAAACAGAGGTCTTTTTTACAAAGTGCCTACCTGTAGATTTTGGCCTCTAGCTCAGCCGGCAACTAGGGAAACCTACCAAACCTGTGCATTTTTGAAAACTAGAGACCTAGGGGAATCTAAGATGGGGTGACTTGTGGGGCTCTGACCAGGTTCTGTTACCCAGAATCCTTTGCAAACGTCAAAATTTGGCTAAAAAAACACGTTTTCCTCACATTTCGGTGACAGAAAGTTCTGGAATCTGAGAGGAGCCACAAATTTCCTTCCACCCAGCGTTCCCCCAAGTCTCCCGATAAAAATGATACCTCACTTGTGTGGGTAGGCCTTGCGCCCGTGACAGGAAACACCCCAAAACACAATGTGGACACATCACATTTTTTTAAAGAAAACAGAGGTGTTTTTTGCAAAGTGCCTATCTGTAGATTTTGGCCTCTAGCTCAGCCGGCAACTAGGGAAACCTACCAAACCTGTGCATTTTTGGTAACTAGAGACCTAGGGGAATCCAAGATGGGGGACTTGAGGGGCTCTGACCAGGTTCTGTTACCCAGAATCCTTTGCAAACGTCAAAATTTGGCTAAAAAAACACATTTTCCTCACATTTCGGTGACAGAAAGTTCTGGAATCTGAGAGGAGCCACAAATTTCCTTCCACCCAGCGTTCCCACATATCTCCCGATAAAAATGATACCTCACTTGTGTGGGTAGGCCTGGCGCCCGTGACAGGAAATGCCACAAAACACAACGTGGACGCATCACATTTTTTGAAAGAAAATAGAGGTCTTTTTTGCAAAGTGCCTACCTGTAGATTTTGGCCTCTAGCTCAGCCGGCAACTAGGGAAACCTACCAAACCTGTGCATTTTTTAAAACTAGAGACCTAGGGGAATCCAAGATGGGGTGACTTGTGGGGCTCTGACCAGGTTCTGTTACCCAGAATCCTTTGCAAACCTCAAAACCAGGCTAAAAAAACACATTTTCCTCACATTTCGGTGACAGAAAGTTCTGGAATCTGAGAGGAGGCACAAATTTCCTTCCACCCAGCGGTCCCCCATGTCTCCCGATAAAAATGATACCTCACTTGTGTGGGTAGGCCTAGCGCCCATGACAGGAAATGCCCCAAAACACAACGTGGACACATCCCATTTTTTGAAAGAAAACAGAGGTCTTTTTTACAAAGTGCCTACCTGTAGATTTTGGCCTCTAGCTCAGCCGGCAACTAGGGAAACCTACCAAACCTGTGCATTTTTGAAAACTAGAGACCTAGGGGAATCTAAGATGGGGTGACTTGTGGGGCTCTGACCAGGTTCTGTTACCCAGAATCCTTTGCAAACGTCAAAATTTGGCTAAAAAAACACGTTTTCCTCACATTTCGGTGACAGAAAGTTCTGGAATCTGAGAGGAGCCACAAATTTCCTTCCACCCAGCGTTCCCCCAAGTCTCCCGATAAAAATGATACCTCACTTGTGTGGGTAGGCCTTGCGCCCGTGACAGGAAACACCCCAAAACACAACGTGGACACATCACATTTTTTTAAAGAAAACAGAGGTGTTTTTTGCAAAGTGCCTATCTGTAGATTTTGGCCTCTAGCTCAGCCGGCAACTAGGGAAACCTACCAAACCTGTGCATTTTTGAAAACTAGAGACCTAGGGGAATCTAAGATGGGGTGACTTGTGGGGCTCTGACCAGGTTCTGTTACCCAGAATCCTTTGCAAACGTCAAAATTTGGCTAAAAAAACACGTTTTCCTCACATTTCGGTGACAGAAAGTTCTGGAATCTGAGAGGAGCCACAAATTTCCTTCCACCCAGCGTTCCCCCAAGTCTCCCGATAAAAATGATACCTCACTTGTGTGGGTAGGCCTTGCGCCTGTGACAGGAAACACCCCAAAACACAACGTGGACACATCACATTTTTTTAAAGAAAACAGAGGTGTTTTTTGCAAAGTGCCTATCTGTAGATTTTGGCCTCTAGCTCAGCCGGCACCTAGGGAAACATACCAAACCTGTGCATTTTTTAAAACTAGAGACCTAGGGGAATCCAAGATGGGGTGACTTGTGGAGCTCTGACCAGGTTCTGTTACCCAGAATCCTTTGCAAACCTCAAAATTTGGCTAAAAAACACATTTTCCTCACATTTCAGTGACAGAAAGTTCTGGAATCTGAGAGGAGCCACAAATTTCCTTCCACCCAGCGTTCCCCCAAGTCTCCCGATAAAAATGATACCTCACTTGTGTGGGTAGGCCTAGCGCCCGTGACAGGAAATGCCCCAAAGCACAACATGGACACATCACATTTTTTGAAAGAAAACAGAGGTGTTTTTTGCAAAGTGCCTACCTGTAGATTTTGGCCTCTAGCTCAGCCGGCACCTAAGGAAACCTACCAAACCTGTGCATTTTTTAAAACTAGAGACCTAGGGGAATCCAATATGGGGTGACTTGTGGGGCTCTGACCAGGTTCTGTTACCCAGAATCCTTTGCAAAGGTCAAAATGTGGCTAAAAAAACACGTTTTCCTCACATTTCGGTGACAGAAAGTTCTGGAATCTGAGAGGAGCCACAAATTTCCTTCCACCCAGCGTTCCCCCAAGTCTCCCGATAAAAATGATACCTCACTTGTGTGGGTAGGCCTTGCGCCCGTGACAGGAAACACCCCAAAACACAACGTGGACACATCACATTTTTTTAAAGAAAACAGAGGTGTTTTTTGCAAAGTGCCTATCTGTAGATTTTGGCCTCTAGCTCAGCCGGCACCTAGGGAAACATACCAAACCTGTGCATTTTTGAAAACTAGAGACCTAGGGGAATCCAAGATGGGGTGACTTGTGGGGCTCTGACCAGGTTCTGTTACCCAGAATCCTTTGCAAACCTCAAAATTTGGCTAAAAAACACGTTTTCCTCACATTTCAGTGACAGAAAGTTCTGGAATCTGAGAGGAGCCACAAATTTCCTTCCACCCAGCGTTCCCCCAAGTCTCCCGATAAAAATGATACCTCACTTGTGTGGGTAGGCCTAGCGCCCGTGACAGGAAATGCCCCAAAACACAACGTGGACACATCACATTTTTTTAAAGAAAACAGAGGTGTTTTTTGCAAAGTGCCTACCTGTAGATTTTGGTCTCTAGCTCAGCCGGCACCTAAGGAAACCTACCAAACCTGTGCATTTTTTAAAACTAGAGACCTAGGGAATCCAATATGGGGTGACTTGTGGGGCTCTGACCAGGTTCTGTTATCCAGAATCCTTTGCAAACCTCATAGTTTGGCTAAAAAAACACGTTTCCCTCACATTTCGGTGACAGAAAGTTCTGGAATCTGAGAGGAGCCACAAATTTTCTTCCACCCAGCGTTCCCCCAAGTCTCCCGATAAAAATGATACCTCACTTGTGTGGGTAGGCCTAGCGCCCGTGACAGGAAACACCCCAAAACACAACGTGGACACTTCACATTTTTTTAAAGAAAACAGAGGTGTTTTTTGCAAAGTGCCTATCTGTAGATTTTGGCCTCCAGCTCAGCCAGCACCTAGGGAAGCATACCAAACCTGTGCATTTTTGAAAACTAGAGACCTAGGGGAATCCAAGATGGGGTGACTTGTGGGGCTCTGACCAGGTTCTGTTACCCAGAATCCTTTGCAAACCTCAATATTTGGCTAAAAAAACAGATTTCCTCACATTTCGGTGACAGAAAGTTCTGAAATCTGAGAGGAGCCACAAATTTCCGTCCACCCAGCGTTCCCCCAAGTCTCCAGATGAAAATGATACCTCACTTGTGTGGGTAGGCCTAGCACCCGTGACAGGAAACACCCCAAAGCACAACGTGGACACATCACATTTTTTTAAAGAAAACAGAGGTGTTTTTTGCAAAGTGCCTATTTGTAGATTTTGGCCTCTAGCTCAGCCGGAACCTAGGGAAACCTACCAAACCTGTGCATTTTTTAAAACTAGAGACCTAGGGGAATCCAAGATGGGGGACTTGTGGGGCTCTGACCAGGTTCTGTTACCCAGAATCCTTTGCAAACCTCATAATTTGGCTAAAAAAACACGTTTCCCTCACATTTCGGTGACAGAAAGTTCTGGAATCTGAGAGGAGCCACAAATTTCCTTCCACCCAGCGTTCCCCCAAGTCTCCCGATAAAAATGATACCTCACTTGTGTGGGTAGGCCTAGCGCCCGTGACAGGAAACACCCCAAAACACAACGTGGACACATCACATTTTTTTAAAGAAAACAGAGGTGTTTTTTGCAAAGTGCCTATCTGTAGATTTTGGCCTCTAGCTCAGCCAGCACCTAGGGAAGCATACCAAACCTGTGCATTTTTGAAAACTAGAGACCTAGGGGAATCCAAGATGGGGTGACTTGTGGGGCTCTGACCAGGTTCTGTTACCCAGAATCCTTTGCAAACCTCAATATTTGGCTAAAAAAACAGATTTTCCTCACATTTCGGTGACAGAAAGTTCTGGAATCTGAGAGGAGCCACAAATTTCCGTCCACCCAGCGTTCCCCCAAGTCTCCAGATGAAAATGATACCTCACTTGTGTGGGTAGGCCTAGCACCCGTGACAGGAAACACCCCAAAGCACAACGTGGACACATCACATTTTTTTAAAGAAAACAGAGGTGTTTTTTGCAAAGTGCCTATTTGTAGATTTTGGCCTCTAGCTCAGCCGGAACCTAGGGAAACCTACCAAACCTGTGCATTTTTGAAAACTAGAGACCTAGGGGAATCCAAGATGGGGGACTTGAGGGGCTCTGACCAGGTTCTGTTACCCAGAATCCTTTGCAAACCTCAAAATTTGGCTAAAAAAACACATTTTCCTCACATTTCGGTGACAGAAAGTTCTGGAATCTGAGAGGAGCCACAAATTTCCTTCCACCCAGCGTTCCCACATATCTCCCGATAAAAATGATACCTCACTTGTGTGGGTAGGCCTGGCGCCCGTGACAGGAAATGCCACAAAACACAACGTGGACGCATCACATTTTTTGAAAGAAAATAGAGGTCTTTTTTGCAAAGTGCCTACCTGTAGATTTTGGCCTCTAGCTCAGCCGGCACCTAGGGAAACCTACCAAACCTGTGCATTTTTTAAAACTAGAGACCTAGGGGAATCCAAGATGGGGTGACTTGTGGGGCTCTGACCAGGTTCTGTTACCCAGAATCCTTTGCAAACCTCAAAATCTGGCTAAAAAAACACATTTTCCTCACATTTCGGTGACAGAAAGTTCTGGAATCTGAGAGGAGGCACAAATTTCCTTCCACCCAGCGGTCCCCCATGTCTCCCGATAAAAATGATACCTCACTTGTGTGGGTAGGCCTAGCGCCCATGACAGGAAATGCCCCAAAACACAACGTGGACACATCCCATTTTTTGAAAGAAAACAGAGGTCTTTTTTACAAAGTGCCTACCTGTAGATTTTGGCCTCTAGCTCAGCCGGCAACTAGGGAAACCTACCAAACCTGTGCATTTTTGAAAACTAGAGACCTAGGGGAATCTAAGATGGGGTGACTTGTGGGGCTCTGACCAGGTTCTGTTACCCAGAATCCTTTGCAAACGTCAAAATTTGGCTAAAAAAACACGTTTTCCTCACATTTCGGTGACAGAAAGTTCTGGAATCTGAGAGGAGCCACAAATTTCCTTCCACCCAGCGTTCCCCCAAGTCTCCCGATAAAAATGATACCTCACTTGTGTGGGTAGGCCTTGCGCCCGTGACAGGAAACACCCCAAAACACAACGTGGACACATCACATTTTTTTAAAGAAAACAGAGGTGTTTTTTGCAAAGTGCCTATCTGTAGATTTTGGCCTCTAGCTCAGCCGGCAACTAGGGAAACCTACCAAACCTGTGCATTTTTGAAAACTAGAGACCTAGGGGAATCCAAGATGGGGGACTTGAGGGGCTCTGACCAGGTTCTGTTACCCAGAATCCTTTGCAAACGTCAAAATTTGGCTAAAAAAACACATTTTCCTCACATTTCGGTGACAGAAAGTTCTGGAATCTGAGAGGAGCCACAAATTTCCTTCCACCCAGCGTTCCCACATATCTCCCGATAAAAATGATACCTCACTTGTGTGGGTAGGCCTGGCGCCCGTGACAGGAAATGCCACAAAACACAACGTGGACGCATCACATTTTTTGAAAGAAAATAGAGGTCTTTTTTGCAAAGTGCCTACCTGTAGATTTTGGCCTCTAGCTCAGCCGGCACCTAGGGAAACCTACCAAACCTGTGCATTTTTTAAAACTAGAGACCTAGGGGAATCCAAGATGGGGTGACTTGTGGGGCTCTGACCAGGTTCTGTTACCCAGAATCCTTTGCAAACCTCAAAACCAGGCTAAAAAAACACATTTTCCTCACATTTCGGTGACAGAAAGTTCTGGAATCTGAGAGGAGGCACAAATTTCCTTCCACCCAGCGGTCCCCCATGTCTCCCGATAAAAATGATACCTCACTTGTGTGGGTAGGCCTAGCGCCCATGACAGGAAATGCCCCAAAACACAACGTGGACACATCCCATTTTTTGAAAGAAAACAGAGGTCTTTTTTACAAAGTGCCTACCTGTAGATTTTGGCCTCTAGCTCAGCCGGCAACTAGGGAAACCTACCAAACCTGTGCATTTTTGAAAACTAGAGACCTAGGGGAATCTAAGATGGGGTGACTTGTGGGGCTCTGACCAGGTTCTGTTACCCAGAATCCTTTGCAAACGTCAAAATTTGGCTAAAAAAACACGTTTTCCTCACATTTCGGTGACAGAAAGTTCTGGAATCTGAGAGGAGCCACAAATTTCCTTCCACCCAGCGTTCCCCCAAGTCTCCCGATAAAAATGATACCTCACTTGTGTGGGTAGGCCTTGCGCCCGTGACAGGAAACACCCCAAAACACAACGTGGACACATCACATTTTTTTAAAGAAAACAGAGGTGTTTTTTGCAAAGTGCCTATCTGTAGATTTTGGCCTCTAGCTCAGCCGGCAACTAGGGAAACCTACCAAACCTGTGCATTTTTGAAAACTAGAGACCTAGGGGAATCTAAGATGGGGTGACTTGTGGGGCTCTGACCAGGTTCTGTTACCCAGAATCCTTTGCAAACGTCAAAATTTGGCTAAAAAAACACGTTTTCCTCACATTTCGGTGACAGAAAGTTCTGGAATCTGAGAGGAGCCACAAATTTCCTTCCACCCAGCGTTCCCCCAAGTCTCCCGATAAAAATGATACCTCACTTGTGTGGGTAGGCCTTGCGCCTGTGACAGGAAACACCCCAAAACACAACGTGGACACATCACATTTTTTTAAAGAAAACAGTGGTGTTTTTTGCAAAGTGCCTATCTGTAGATTTTGGCCTCTAGCTCAGCCGGCACCTAGGGAAACATACCAAACCTGTGCATTTTTTAAAACTAGAGACCTAGGGGAATCCAAGATGGGGTGACTTGTGGAGCTCTGACCAGGTTCTGTTACCCAGAATCCTTTGCAAACCTCAAAATTTGGCTAAAAAACACATTTTCCTCACATTTCAGTGACAGAAAGTTCTGGAATCTGAGAGGAGCCACAAATTTCCTTCCACCCAGCGTTCCCCCAAGTCTCCCGATAAAAATGATACCTCACTTGTGTGGGTAGGCCTAGCGCCCGTGACAGGAAATGCCCCAAAGCACAACATGGACACATCACATTTTTTGAAAGAAAACAGAGGTGTTTTTTGCAAAGTGCCTACCTGTAGATTTTGGCCTCTAGCTCAGCCGGCACCTAAGGAAACCTACCAAACCTGTGCATTTTTTAAAACTAGAGACCTAGGGGAATCCAATATGGGGTGACTTGTGGGGCTCTGACCAGGTTCTGTTACCCAGAATCCTTTGCAAAGGTCAAAATGTGGCTAAAAAAACACGTTTTCCTCACATTTCGGTGACAGAAAGTTCTGGAATCTGAGAGGAGCCACAAATTTCCTTCCACCCAGCGTTCCCCCAAGTCTCCCGATAAAAATGATACCTCACTTGTGTGGGTAGGCCTTGCGCCCGTGACAGGAAACACCCCAAAACACAACGTGGACACATCACATTTTTTTAAAGAAAACAGAGGTGTTTTTTGCAAAGTGCCTATCTGTAGATTTTGGCCTCTAGCTCAGCCGGCACCTAGGGAAACATACCAAACCTGTGCATTTTTGAAAACTAGAGACCTAGGGGAATCCAAGATGGGGTGACTTGTGGGGCTCTGACCAGGTTCTGTTACCCAGAATCCTTTGCAAACCTCAAAATTTGGCTAAAAAACACGTTTTCCTCACATTTCAGTGACAGAAAGTTCTGGAATCTGAGAGGAGCCACAAATTTCCTTCCACCCAGCGTTCCCCCAAGTCTCCCGATAAAAATGATACCTCACTTGTGTGGGTAGGCCTAGCGCCCGTTGACAGGAAATGCCCCAAAACACAACGTGGACACATCACATTTTTTTAAAGAAAACAGAGGTGTTTTTTGCAAAGTGCCTACCTGTAGATTTTGGTCTCTAGCTCAGCCGGCACCTAAGGAAACCTACCAAACCTGTGCATTTTTTAAAACTAGAGACCTAGGGAATCCAATATGGGGTGACTTGTGGGGCTCTGACCAGGTTCTGTTATCCAGAATCCTTTGCAAACCTCATAGTTTGGCTAAAAAAACACGTTTCCCTCACATTTCGGTGACAGAAAGTTCTGGAATCTGAGAGGAGCCACAAATTTTCTTCCACCCAGCGTTCCCCCAAGTCTCCCGATAAAAATGATACCTCACTTGTGTGGGTAGGCCTAGCGCCCGTGACAGGAAACACCCCAAAACACAACGTGGACACATCACATTTTTTTAAAGAAAACAGAGGTGTTTTTTGCAAAGTGCCTATCTGTAGATTTTGGCCTCCAGCTCAGCCAGCACCTAGGGAAGCATACCAAACCTGTGCATTTTTGAAAACTAGAGACCTAGGGGAATCCAAGATGGGGTGACTTGTGGGGCTCTGACCAGGTTCTGTTACCCAGAATCCTTTGCAAACCTCAATATTTGGCTAAAAAAACAGATTTCCTCACATTTCGGTGACAGAAAGTTCTGAAATCTGAGAGGAGCCACAAATTTCCGTCCACCCAGCGTTCCCCCAAGTCTCCAGATGAAAATGATACCTCACTTGTGTGGGTAGGCCTAGCACCCGTGACAGGAAACACCCCAAAGCACAACGTGGACACATCACATTTTTTTAAAGAAAACAGAGGTGTTTTTTGCAAAGTGCCTATTTGTAGATTTTGGCCTCTAGCTCAGCCGGAACCTAGGGAAACCTACCAAACCTGTGCATTTTTTAAAACTAGAGACCTAGGGGAATCCAAGATGGGGGACTTGTGGGGCTCTGACCAGGTTCTGTTACCCAGAATCCTTTGCAAACCTCATAATTTGGCTAAAAAAACACGTTTCCCTCACATTTCGGTGACAGAAAGTTCTGGAATCTGAGAGGAGCCACAAATTTCCTTCCACCCAGCGTTCCCCCAAGTCTCCCGATAAAAATGATACCTCACTTGTGTGGGTAGGCCTAGCGCCCGTGACAGGAAACACCCCAAAACACAACGTGGACACATCACATTTTTTTAAAGAAAACAGAGGTGTTTTTTGCAAAGTGCCTATCTGTAGATTTTGGCCTCTAGCTCAGCCAGCACCTAGGGAAGCATACCAAACCTGTGCATTTTTGAAAACTAGAGACCTAGGGGAATCCAAGATGGGGTGACTTGTGGGGCTCTGACCAGGTTCTGTTACCCAGAATCCTTTGCAAACCTCAATATTTGGCTAAAAAAACAGATTTTCCTCACATTTCGGTGACAGAAAGTTCTGGAATCTGAGAGGAGCCACAAATTTCCGTCCACCCAGCGTTCCCCCAAGTCTCCAGATGAAAATGATACCTCACTTGTGTGGGTAGGCCTAGCACCCGTGACAGGAAACACCCCAAAGCACAACGTGGACACATCACATTTTTTTAAAGAAAACAGAGGTGTTTTTTGCAAAGTGCCTATTTGTAGATTTTGGCCTCTAGCTCAGCCGGAACCTAGGGAAACCTACCAAACCTGTGCATTTTTGAAAACTAGAGACCTAGGGGAATCCAAGATGGGGGACTTGAGGGGCTCTGACCAGGTTCTGTTACCCAGAATCCTTTGCAAACCTCAAAATTTGGCTAAAAAAACACATTTTCCTCACATTTCGGTGACAGAAAGTTCTGGAATCTGAGAGGAGCCACAAATTTCCTTCCACCCAGCGTTCCCACATATCTCCCGATAAAAATGATACCTCACTTGTGTGGGTAGGCCTGGCGCCCGTGACAGGAAATGCCACAAAACACAACGTGGACGCATCACATTTTTTGAAAGAAAATAGAGGTCTTTTTTGCAAAGTGCCTACCTGTAGATTTTGGCCTCTAGCTCAGCCGGCACCTAGGGAAACCTACCAAACCTGTGCATTTTTTAAAACTAGAGACCTAGGGGAATCCAAGATGGGGTGACTTGTGGGGCTCTGACCAGGTTCTGTTACCCAGAATCCTTTGCAAACCTCAAAATCTGGCTAAAAAAACACATTTTCCTCACATTTCGGTGACAGAAAGTTCTGGAATCTGAGAGGAGGCACAAATTTCCTTCCACCCAGCGGTCCCCCATGTCTCCCGATAAAAATGATACCTCACTTGTGTGGGTAGGCCTAGCGCCCATGACAGGAAATGCCCCAAAACACAACGTGGACACATCCCATTTTTTGAAAGAAAACAGAGGTCTTTTTTACAAAGTGCCTACCTGTAGATTTTGGCCTCTAGCTCAGCCGGCAACTAGGGAAACCTACCAAACCTGTGCATTTTTGAAAACTAGAGACCTAGGGGAATCTAAGATGGGGTGACTTGTGGGGCTCTGACCAGGTTCTGTTACCCAGAATCCTTTGCAAACGTCAAAATTTGGCTAAAAAAACACGTTTTCCTCACATTTCGGTGACAGAAAGTTCTGGAATCTGAGAGGAGCCACAAATTTCCTTCCACCCAGCGTTCCCCCAAGTCTCCCGATAAAAATGATACCTCACTTGTGTGGGTAGGCCTAGCGCCCGTGACAGGAGATGCCCCAAAGCACAACCTGGACACATCACATTTTTTGAAAGAAAACAGAGGTGTTTTTTGCAAAGTGCCTACCTGTAGATTTTGGCCTCTAGCTCAGCCGGCACCTAAGGAAACCTACCAAACCTGTGCATTTTTAAAACTAGAGACCTAGGGGAATCCAATATGGGGTGACTTGTGGGGCTCTGACCAGGTTCTGTTACCCAGAATCCTTTGCAAACCTCAATATTTGGCTAAAAAAACACGTTTTCCTCACATTTCGGTGACAGAAAGTTCTGGAATCTGAGAGGAGCCACAAATTTCCTTCCACCCAGCGTTCCCCCAAGTCTCCCGATAAAAATTATACCTCACTTGTGTGGGTAGGCCTAGCGCCCGTGACAGGAAACACCCCAAAACACAACGTGGACGCATCACATTTTTTTAAAGAAAACAGAGGTGTTTTTTGCAAAGTGCCTATCTGTAGATTTTGGCCTCTAGCTCAGCCGGCACCTAGGGAAACCTACCAAACCTGTGCATTTTTTAAAACTAGAGACCTAGGGGAATACAAGATGGGGTGACTTGTGGGGCTCTGACCAGGTTCAGTTACCCAGAATCCTTTGCAAACCTCAAAATCTGGCTAAAAAAACACATTTTCCTCACATTTCGGTGACAGAAAGTTCTGGAATCTGAGAGGAGGCACAAATTTCCTTCCACCCAGCGGTCCCCCATGTCTCCCGATAAAAATGATACCTCACTTGTGTGGGTAGGCCTAGCGCCCATGACAGGAAATGCGACAAAACACAACGTGGAAACATCCCATTTTTTGAAAGAAAACAGAGGTCTTTTTTACAAAGTGCCTACCTGTAGATTTTGGCCTCTAGCTCAGCCGGCAACTTGGGATACCTACCAAACCTGTGCATTTTTGAAAACTAGAGACCTAGGGGAATCTAAGATGGGGTGACTTGTGGGGCTCTGACCAGGTTCTGTTACCCAGAATCCTTTGCAAACGTCAAAATTTGGCTAAAAAAACAACTTTTCCTCACATTTCGGTGACAGAAAGTTCTGGAATCTGAGAGGAGCCACAAATTTCCTTCCACCCAGCGTTCCCCCAAGTCTCCCGATAAAAATGATACCTCACTTGTGTGGGTAGGCCTTGCGACCGTGACAGGAAACACCCCAAAACACAACGTGGACACATCAAATTTTTTTAAAGAAAACATAGGTGTTTTTTGCAAAGTGCCTACCTGTAGATTTTGGTCTCTAGCTCAGCCGGCACCTAAGGACACCTACCAAACCTGTGCATTTTTTAAAACTAGAGACCTAGGGGAATCCAATATGGGGTGACTTGTGGGGCTCTGACCAGGTTCTGTTACCCAGAATCCTTTGCAAACCTCATATTTTGGCTAAAAAAACACATTTCCCCTCACATTTCGGTGACAGAAAGTTCTGGAATCTGAGAGGAGCCACAAATTTCCTTCCACCCAGCGTTCCCCCAAGTCTCCCGATAAAAATGATACCTCACTTGTGTGGGTAGGCCTTGCGCCTGTGACAGGAAACACCCCAAAACAAAACGTGGACACATCACATTTTTTTAAAGAAAACAGAGGTGTTTTTTGCAAAGTGCCTATCTGTAGATTTTGGCCTCTAGCTCAGCCGGCACCTAGGGAAACATACCAAACCTGTGCATTTTTGAAAACTAGAGACCTAGGGGAATCCAAGATGGGGTGACTTGTGGAGCTCTGACCAGGTTCTGTTACCCAGAATCCTTTGCAAACCTCAAAATTTGGCTAAAAAACACATTTTCCTCACATTTCAGTGACAGAAAGTTCTGGAATCTGAGAGGAGCCACAAATTTCCTTCCACCCAGCGTTCGCCCAAGTCTCCCGATAAAAATGATACCTCACTTGTGTGGGTAGGCCTAGCGCCCGTGACAGGAAATGCCCCAAAGCACAACATGGACACATCACATTTTTTGAAAGAAAACAGAGGTGTTTTTTGCAAAGTGCCTACCTGTAGATTTTGGCCTCTAGCTCAGCCGGCACCTAAGGAAACCTACCAAACCTGTGCATTTTTTAAAACTAGAGACCTAGGGGAATCCAATATGGGGTGACTTGTGGGGCTCTGACCAGGTTCTGTTACCCAGAATCCTTTGCAAAGGTCAAAATGTGGCTAAAAAAACACGTTTTCCTCACATTTCGGTGACAGAAAGTTCTGGAATCTGAGAGGAGCCACAAATTTCCTTCCACTTCCACCCAGCGTTCCCCCAAGTCTCCCGATAAAAATGATACCTCACTTGTGTGGGTAGGCCTTGCGCCCGTGACAGGAAACACCCCAAAACACAACGTGGACACATCACATTTTTTTAAAGAAAACAGAGGTGTTTTTTGCAAAGTGCCTATCTGTAGATTTTGGCCTCTAGCTCAGCCGGCACCTAGGGAAACATACCAAACCTGTGCATTTTTTAAAACTAGAGACCTAGGGGAATCCAAGATGGGGTGACTTGTGGGGCTCTGACCAGGTTCTGTTACCCAGAATCCTTTGCAAACCTCAAAATTTGTCTAAAAAACACGTTTCCTCACATTTCAGTGACAGAAAGTTCTGGAATCTGAGAGGAGCCACAAATTTCCTTCCACCCAGCGTTCCCCCAAGTCTCCCGATAAAAATGATACCTCACTTGTGTGGGTAGGCCTAGCGCCCGTGACAGGAAATGCCCCAAAACACAACGTGGACACATCACATTTTTTTAAAGAAAACAGAGGTGTTTTTGCAAAGTGCCTACCTGTAGATTTTGGTCTCTAGCTCAGCCGGCACCTAAGGAAACCTACCAAACCTGTGCATTTTTTAAAACTAGAGACCTAGGGAATCCAATATGGGGTGACTTGTGGGGCCTCTGACCAGGTTCTGTTATCCAGAATCCTTTGCAAACCTCATAGTTTGGCTAAAAAAACACGTTTCCCCCTCACATTCGGTGACAGAAAGTTCTGGAATCTGAGAGGAGCCACAAATTTTCTTCCACCCAGCGTTCCCCCAAGTCTCCCGATAAAATGATACCTCACTTGTGTGGGTAGGCCTAGCGCCCGTGACAGGAAACACCCCAAAACACAACGTGGACACATCACATTTTTTTTAAAGAAAACAGAGGTGTTTTTTGCAAAGTGCCTATCTGTAGATTTTGGCCTCCAGCTCAGCCAGCACCTAGGGAAGCATACCAAACCTGTGCATTTTTGAAAACTAGAGACCTAGGGGAATCCAAAATGGGGTGACTTGTGGGCTCTGACCAGGTTCTGTTACCCAGAATCCTTTGCAAACCTCAATATTTGGCTAAAAAAAACAGATTTTCCTCACATTTCGGTGACAGAAAGTTCTGAATCTGAGAGGAGCCACAAATTTCCGTCCACCCAGCGTTCCCCAAGTCTCCAGATGAAAATGATACCTCACTTGTGTGGGTAGGCCTAGCACCCGTGACAGGAAACACCCCAAAGCACAACGTGGACACATCACATTTTTTTAAAGAAAACAGAGGTGTTTTTTGCAAGTGCCTATTTGTAGATTTTGGCCTCTAGCTCAGCCGGAACCTAGGGAAACCTACCAAACCTGTGCATTTTTGAAACTAGAGACCTAGGGGAATCCAAGATGGGGGACTTGAGGGGCTCTGACCAGGTTCTGTTACCCAGAATCCTTTGCAAACCTCAATATTTGGCTAAAAAACAGATTTTCCTCACATTTCGGTGACAGAAAGTTCTGGAATCTGAGAGGAGCCACAAATTTCCGTCCACCCAGCGTTCCCCCAAGTCTCCAGATGAAAATGATACCTCACTTGTGTGGGTAGGCCTAGCACCCGTGACAGGAAACACCCCAAAGCACAACGTGGACACATCACATTTTTTTAAAGAAAACAGAGTGTTTTTTGCAAAGTGCCTACCTGTAGATTTTGGCCTCTAGCTCAGCCGGCACCTAAGGAAACCTACCAACCTGTGCATTTTTTAAAACTAGAGACCTAGGGGAATCCAATATGGGGTGACTTGTGGGGCTCTGACCAGGTTCTGTTACCCAGAATCCTTTGCAAAGGTCAAAATGTGGCTAAAAAAACACGTTTTCCTCACATTTCGGTGACAGAAAGTTCTGGAATCTGAGAGGAGCCACAAATTTCCTTCCACCCAGCGTTCCCCCAAGTCTCCCGATAAAAATGATACCTCACTTGTGTGGGTAGGCCTTGCGCCCGTGACAGGAAACACCCCAAAACACAACGTGGACACATCACATTTTTTAAAGAAAAACAGAGGTGTTTTTTTGCAAAGTGCCTATCTGTAGATTTTGGCCTCTAGCTCAGCCGGCACCTAGGGAAACATACCAAACCTGTGCATTTTTGAAAACTAGAGACCTAGGGAATCCAAGATGGGGTGACTTGTGGGGCTCTGACCAGGTTCTGTTACCCAGAATCCTTTGCAAACCTCAAAATTTGGCTAAAAAACACGTTTTCTCACATTTCAGTGACAGAAAGTTCTGGAATCTGAGAGGAGCCACAAATTTCCTTCCACCCAGCGTTCCCCCAAGTCTCCCGATAAAAATGATACCTCACTTGTGTGGGTAGGCCTAGCGCCCGTGACAGGAAATGCCCCAAAACACAACGTGGACACATCACATTTTTTTAAAGAAAACAGAGGTGTTTTTTGCAAAGTGCCTACCTGTAGATTTTGGTCTCTAGCTCAGCCGGCACCTAAGGAAACCTACCAAACCTGTGCATTTTTTAAAACTAGAGACCTAGGGAATCCAATATGGGGTGACTTGTGGGGCTCTGACCAGGTTCTGTTATCCAGAATCCTTTGCAAACCTCATAGTTTGGCTAAAAAAACACGTTTCCCTCACATTTCGGTGACAGAAAGTTCTGGAATCTGAGAGGAGCCACAAATTTTCTTCCACCCAGCGTTCCCCCAAGTCTCCCGATAAAAATGATACCTCACTTGTGTGGGTAGGCCTAGCGCCCGTGACAGGAAACACCCCAAAACACAACGTGGACACATCACATTTTTTTAAAGAAAACAGAGGTGTTTTTTGCAAAGTGCCTATCTGTAGATTTTGGCCTCCAGCTCAGCCAGCACCTAGGGAAGCATACCAAACCTATGCATTTTTGAAAACTAGAGACCTAGGGGAATCCAAGATGGGGTGACTTGTGGGGCTCTGACCAGGTTCTGTTACCCAGAATCCTTTGCAAACCTCAATATTTGGCTAAAAAAACAGATTTCCTCACATTTCGGTGACAGAAAGTTCTGAAATCTGAGAGGAGCCACAAATTTCCGTCCACCCAGCGTTCCCCCAAGTCTCCAGATGAAAATGATACCTCACTTGTGTGGGTAGGCCTAGCACCCGTGACAGGAAACACCCCAAAGCACAACGTGGACACATCACATTTTTTTAAAGAAAACAGAGGTGTTTTTTGCAAAGTGCCTATTTGTAGATTTTGGCCTCTAGCTCAGCCGGAACCTAGGGAAACCTACCAAACCTGTGCATTTTTTAAAACTAGAGACCTAGGGGAATCCAAGATGGGGGACTTGTGGGGCTCTGACCAGGTTCTGTTACCCAGAATCCTTTGCAAACCTCATAATTTGGCTAATAAAACACGTTTCCCTCACATTTCGGTGACAGAAAGTTCTGGAATCTGAGAGGAGCCACAAATTTCCTTCCACCCAGCGTTCCCCCAAGTCTCCCGATAAAAATGATACCTCACTTGTGTGGGTAGGCCTAGCGCCCGTGACAGGAAACACCCCAAAACACAACGTGGACACATCACATTTTTTTAAAGAAAACAGAGGTGTTTTTTGCAAAGTGCCTATCTGTAGATTTTGGCCTCTAGCTCAGCCAGCACCTAGGGAAGCATACCAAACCTGTGCATTTTTGAAAACTAGAGACCTAGGGGAATCCAAAATGGGGTGACTTGTGGGGCTCTGACCAGGTTCTGTTACCCAGAATCCTTTGCAAACCTCAATATTTGGCTAAAAAAACAGATTTTCCTCACATTTCGGTGACAGAAAGTTCTGGAATCTGAGAGGAGCCACAAATTTCCGTCCACCCAGCGTTCCCCCAAGTCTCCAGATGAAAATGATACCTCACTTGTGTGGGTAGGCCTAGCACCCGTGACAGGAAACACCCCAAAGCACAACGTGGACACATCACATTTTTTTAAAGAAAACAGAGGTGTTTTTTGCAAAGTGCCTATTTGTAGATTTTGGCCTCTAGCTCAGCCGGAACCTAGGGAAACCTACCAAACCTGTGCATTTTTGAAAACTAGAGACCTAGGGGAATCCAAGATGGGGGACTTGAGGGGCTCTGACCAGGTTCTGTTACCCAGAATCCTTTGCAAACCTCAAAATTTGGCTAAAAAAACAAATTTTCCTCACATTTCGGTGACAGAAAGTTCTGGAATCTGAGAGGAGCCACAAATTTCCTTCCACCCAGCGTTCCCACATATCTCCCGATAAAAATGATACCTCACTTGTGTGGGTAGGCCTGGCGCCCGTGACAGGAAATGCCACAAAACACAACGTGGACGCATCACATTTTTTGAAAGAAAATAGAGGTCTTTTTTGCAAAGTGCCTACCTGTAGATTTTGGCCTCTAGCTCAGCCGGCACCTAGGGAAACCTACCAAACCTGTGCATTTTTTAAAACTAGAGACCTAGGGGAATCCAAGATGGGGTGACTTGTGGGGCTCTGACCAGGTTCTGTTACCCAGAATCCTTTGCAAACCTCAAAATCTGGCTAAAAAAACACATTTTCCTCACATTTCGGTGACAGAAAGTTCTGGAATCTGAGAGGAGGCACAAATTTCCTTCCACCCAGCGGTCCCCCATGTCTCCCGATAAAAATGATACCTCACTTGTGTGGGTAGGCCTAGCGCCCATGACAGGAAATGCCCCAAAACACAACGTGGACACATCCCATTTTTTGAAAGAAAACAGAGGTCTTTTTTACAAAGTGCCTACCTGTAGATTTTGGCCTCTAGCTCAGCCGGCAACTAGGGAAACCTACCAAACCTGTGCATTTTTGAAAACTAGAGACCTAGGGGAATCTAAGATGGGGTGACTTGTGGGGCTCTGACCAGGTTCTGTTACCCAGAATCCTTTGCAAACGTCAAAATTTGGCTAAAAAAACACGTTTTCCTCACATTTCGGTGACAGAAAGTTCTGGAATCTGAGAGGAGCCACAAATTTCCTTCCACCCAGCGTTCCCCCAAGTCTCCCGATAAAAATGATACCTCACTTGTGTGGGTAGGCCTTGCGCCCGTGACAGGAAACACCCCAAAACACAACGTGGACACATCACATTTTTTTAAAGAAAACAGAGGTGTTTTTTGCAAAGTGCCTATCTGTAGATTTTGGCCTCTAGCTCAGCCGGCAACTAGGGAAACCTACCAAACCTGTGCATTTTTGAAAACTAGAGACCTAGGGGAATCTAAGATGGGGTGACTTGTGGGGCTCTGACCAGGTTCTGTTACCCAGAATCCTTTGCAAACCTCAAAATTTGGCTAAAAAACACGTTTTCCTCACATTTCAGTGACAGAAAGTTCTGGAATCTGAGAGGAGCCACAAATTTCCTTCCACCCAGCGTTCCCCCAAGTCTCCCGATAAAAATGATACCTCACTTGTGTGGGTAGGCCTAGCGCCCGTGACAGGAAATGCCCCAAAACACAACGTGGACACATCACATTTTTTTAAAGAAAACAGAGGTGTTTTTTGCAAAGTGCCTACCTGTAGATTTTGGTCTCTAGCTCAGCCGGCACCTAAGGAAACCTACCAAACCTGTGCATTTTTTAAAACTAGAGACCTAGGGAATCCAATATGGGGTGACTTGTGGGGCTCTGACCAGGTTCTGTTATCCAGAATCCTTTGCAAACCTCATAGTTTGGCTAAAAAAACACGTTTCCCTCACATTTCGGTGACAGAAAGTTCTGGAATCTGAGAGGAGCCACAAATTTTCTTCCACCCAGCGTTCCCCCAAGTCTCCCGATAAAAATGATACCTCACTTGTGTGGGTAGGCCTAGCGCCCGTGACAGGAAACACCCCAAAACACAACGTGGACACATCACATTTTTTTAAAGAAAACAGAGGTGTTTTTTGCAAAGTGCCTATCTGTAGATTTTGGCCTCCAGCTCAGCCAGCACCTAGGGAAGCATACCAAACCTGTGCATTTTTGAAAACTAGAGACCTAGGGGAATCCAAGATGGGGTGACTTGTGGGGCTCTGACCAGGTTCTGTTACCCAGAATCCTTTGCAAACCTCAATATTTGGCTAAAAAAACAGATTTCCTCACATTTCGGTGACAGAAAGTTCTGAAATCTGAGAGGAGCCACAAATTTCCGTCCACCCAGCGTTCCCCCAAGTCTCCAGATGAAAATGATACCTCACTTGTGTGGGTAGGCCTAGCACCCGTGACAGGAAACACCCCAAAGCACAACGTGGACACATCACATTTTTTTAAAGAAAACAGAGGTGTTTTTTGCAAAGTGCCTATTTGTAGATTTTGGCCTCTAGCTCAGCCGGAACCTAGGGAAACCTACCAAACCTGTGCATTTTTTAAAACTAGAGACCTAGGGGAATCCAAGATGGGGGACTTGTGGGGCTCTGACCAGGTTCTGTTACCCAGAATCCTTTGCAAACCTCATAATTTGGCTAAAAAAACACGTTTCCCTCACATTTCGGTGACAGAAAGTTCTGGAATCTGAGAGGAGCCACAAATTTCCTTCCACCCAGCGTTCCCCCAAGTCTCCCGATAAAAATGATACCTCACTTGTGTGGGTAGGCCTAGCGCCCGTGACAGGAAACACCCCAAAACACAACGTGGACACATCACATTTTTTTAAAGAAAACAGAGGTGTTTTTTGCAAAGTGCCTATCTGTAGATTTTGGCCTCTAGCTCAGCCAGCACCTAGGGAAGCATACCAAACCTGTGCATTTTTGAAAACTAGAGACCTAGGGGAATCCAAGATGGGGTGACTTGTGGGGCTCTGACCAGGTTCTGTTACCCAGAATCCTTTGCAAACCTCAATATTTGGCTAAAAAAACAGATTTTCCTCACATTTCGGTGACAGAAAGTTCTGGAATCTGAGAGGAGCCACAAATTTCCGTCCACCCAGCGTTCCCCCAAGTCTCCAGATGAAAATGATACCTCACTTGTGTGGGTAGGCCTAGCACCCGTGACAGGAAACACCCCAAAGCACAACGTGGACACATCACATTTTTTTAAAGAAAACAGAGGTGTTTTTTGCAAAGTGCCTATTTGTAGATTTTGGCCTCTAGCTCAGCCGGAACCTAGGGAAACCTACCAAACCTGTGCATTTTTGAAAACTAGAGACCTAGGGGAATCCAAGATGGGGGACTTGAGGGGCTCTGACCAGGTTCTGTTACCCAGAATCCTTTGCAAACCTCAAAATTTGGCTAAAAAAACACATTTTCCTCACATTTCGGTGACAGAAAGTTCTGGAATCTGAGAGGAGCCACAAATTTCCTTCCACCCAGCGTTCCCACATATCTCCCGATAAAAATGATACCTCACTTGTGTGGGTAGGCCTGGCGCCCGTGACAGGAAATGCCACAAAACACAACGTGGACGCATCACATTTTTTGAAAGAAAATAGAGGTCTTTTTTGCAAAGTGCCTACCTGTAGATTTTGGCCTCTAGCTCAGCCGGCACCTAGGGAAACCTACCAAACCTGTGCATTTTTTAAAACTAGAGACCTAGGGGAATCCAAGATGGGGTGACTTGTGGGGCTCTGACCAGGTTCTGTTACCCAGAATCCTTTGCAAACCTCAAAATCTGGCTAAAAAAACACATTTTCCTCACATTTCGGTGACAGAAAGTTCTGGAATCTGAGAGGAGGCACAAATTTCCTTCCACCCAGCGGTCCCCCATGTCTCCCGATAAAAATGATACCTCACTTGTGTGGGTAGGCCTAGCGCCCATGACAGGAAATGCCCCAAAACACAACGTGGACACATCCCATTTTTTGAAAGAAAACAGAGGTCTTTTTTACAAAGTGCCTACCTGTAGATTTTGGCCTCTAGCTCAGCCGGCAACTAGGGAAACCTACCAAACCTGTGCATTTTTGAAAACTAGAGACCTAGGGGAATCTAAGATGGGGTGACTTGTGGGGCTCTGACCAGGTTCTGTTACCCAGAATCCTTTGCAAACGTCAAAATTTGGCTAAAAAAACACGTTTTCCTCACATTTCGGTGACAGAAAGTTCTGGAATCTGAGAGGAGCCACAAATTTCCTTCCACCCAGCGTTCCCCCAAGTCTCCCGATAAAAATGATACCTCACTTGTGTGGGTAGGCCTAGCGCCCGTGACAGGAGATGCCCCAAAGCACAACCTGGACACATCACATTTTTTGAAAGAAAACAGAGGTGTTTTTTGCAAAGTGCCTACCTGTAGATTTTGGCCTCTAGCTCAGCCGGCACCTAAGGAAACCTACCAAACCTGTGCATTTTTTAAAACTAGAGACCTAGGGGAATCCAATATGGGGTGACTTGTGGGGCTCTGACCAGGTTCTGTTACCCAGAATCCTTTGCAAACCTCAATATTTGGCTAAAAAAACACGTTTTCCTCACATTTCGGTGACAGAAAGTTCTGGAATCTGAGAGGAGCCACAAATTTCCTTCCACCCAGCGTTCCCCCAAGTCTCCCGATAAAAATTATACCTCACTTGTGTGGGTAGGCCTAGCGCCCGTGACAGGAAACACCCCAAAACACAACGTGGACGCATCACATTTTTTTAAAGAAAACAGAGGTGTTTTTTGCAAAGTGCCTATCTGTAGATTTTGGCCTCTAGCTCAGCCGGCACCTAGGGAAACCTACCAAACCTGTGCATTTTTTAAAACTAGAGACCTAGGGGAATACAAGATGGGGTGACTTGTGGGGCTCTGACCAGGTTCAGTTACCCAGAATCCTTTGCAAACCTCAAAATCTGGCTAAAAAAACACATTTTCCTCACATTTCGGTGACAGAAAGTTCTGGAATCTGAGAGGAGGCACAAATTTCCTTCCACCCAGCGGTCCCCCATGTCTCCCGATAAAAATGATACCTCACTTGTGTGGGTAGGCCTAGCGCCCATGACAGGAAATGCGACAAAACACAACGTGGAAACATCCCATTTTTTGAAAGAAAACAGAGGTCTTTTTTACAAAGTGCCTACCTGTAGATTTTGGCCTCTAGCTCAGCCGGCAACTTGGGATACCTACCAAACCTGTGCATTTTTGAAAACTAGAGACCTAGGGGAATCTAAGATGGGGTGACTTGTGGGGCTCTGACCAGGTTCTGTTACCCAGAATCCTTTGCAAACGTCAAAATTTGGCTAAAAAAACAACTTTTCCTCACATTTCGGTGACAGAAAGTTCTGGAATCTGAGAGGAGCCACAAATTTCCTTCCACCCAGCGTTCCCCCAAGTCTCCCGATAAAAATGATACCTCACTTGTGTGGGTAGGCCTTGCGACCGTGACAGGAAACACCCCAAAACACAACGTGGACACATCAAATTTTTTTAAAGAAAACATAGGTGTTTTTTGCAAAGTGCCTACCTGTAGATTTTGGTCTCTAGCTCAGCCGGCACCTAAGGACACCTACCAAACCTGTGCATTTTTTAAAACTAGAGACCTAGGGGAATCCAATATGGGGTGACTTGTGGGGCTCTGACCAGGTTCTGTTACCCAGAATCCTTTGCAAACCTCATATTTTGGCTAAAAAAACACATTTCCCCTCACATTTCGGTGACAGAAAGTTCTGGAATCTGAGAGGAGCCACAAATTTCCTTCCACCCAGCGTTCCCCCAAGTCTCCCGATAAAAATGATACCTCACTTGTGTGGGTAGGCCTTGCGCCTGTGACAGGAAACACCCCAAAACAAAACGTGGACACATCACATTTTTTTAAAGAAAACAGAGGTGTTTTTTGCAAAGTGCCTATCTGTAGATTTTGGCCTCTAGCTCAGCCGGCACCTAGGGAAACATACCAAACCTGTGTGGATTTTTGAAAACTAGAGACCTAGGGGAATCCAAGATGGGGTGACTTGTGGAGCTCTGACCAGGTTCTGTTACCCAGAATCCTTTGCAAACCTCAAAATTTGGCTAAAAAACACATTTTCCTCACATTTCAGTGACAGAAAGTTCTGGAATCTGAGAGGAGCCACAAATTTCCTTCCACCCAGCGTTCCCCCAAGTCTCCCGATAAAAATGATACCTCACTTGTGTGGGTAGGCCTAGCGCCCGTGACAGGAAATGCCCCAAAGCACAACATGGACACATCACATTTTTTGAAAGAAAACAGAGGTGTTTTTTGCAAAGTGCCTACCTGTAGATTTTGGCCTCTAGCTCAGCCGGCACCTAAGGAAACCTACCAAACCTGTGCATTTTTTAAAACTAGAGACCTAGGGGAATCCAATATGGGGTGACTTGTGGGGCTCTGACCAGGTTCTGTTACCCAGAATCCTTTGCAAAGGTCAAAATGTGGCTAAAAAAACACGTTTTCCTCACATTTCGGTGACAGAAAGTTCTGGAATCTGAGAGGAGCCACAAATTTCCTTCCACCCAGCGTTCCCCCAAGTCTCCCGATAAAAATGATACCTCACTTGTGTGGGTAGGCCTTGCGCCCGTGACAGGAAACACCCCAAAACACAACGTGGACACATCACATTTTTTTAAAGAAAACAGAGGTGTTTTTTGCAAAGTGCCTATCTGTAGATTTTGGCCTCTAGCTCAGCCGGCACCTAGGGAAACATACCAAACCTGTGCATTTTTTAAAACTAGAGACCTAGGGGAATCCAAGATGGGGTGACTTGTGGGGCTCTGACCAGGTTCTGTTACCCAGAATCCTTTGCAAACCTCAAAATTTGTCTAAAAAACACGTTTTCCTCACATTTCAGTGACAGAAAGTTCTGGAATCTGAGAGGAGCCACAAATTTCCTTCCACCCAGCGTTCCCCCAAGTCTCCCGATAAAAATGATACCTCACTTGTGTGGGTAGGCCTAGCGCCCGTGACAGGAAATGCCCCAAAACACAACGTGGACACATCACATTTTTTTAAAGAAAACAGAGGTGTTTTTTGCAAAGTGCCTACCTGTAGATTTTGGTCTCTAGCTCAGCCGGCACCTAAGGAAACCTACCAAACCTGTGCATTTTTTAAAACTAGAGACCTAGGGAATCCAATATGGGGTGACTTGTGGGGCTCTGACCAGGTTCTGTTATCCAGAATCCTTTGCAAACCTCATAGTTTGGCTAAAAAAACACGTTTCCCTCACATTTCGGTGACAGAAAGTTCTGGAATCTGAGAGGAGCCACAAATTTTCTTCCACCCAGCGTTCCCCCAAGTCTCCCGATAAAAATGATACCTCACTTGTGTGGGTAGGCCTAGCGCCCGTGACAGGAAACACCCCAAAACACAACGTGGACACATCACATTTTTTTAAAGAAAACAGAGGTGTTTTTTGCAAAGTGCCTATCTGTAGATTTTGGCCTCCAGCTCAGCCAGCACCTAGGGAAGCATACCAAACCTGTGCATTTTTGAAAACTAGAGACCTAGGGGAATCCAAAATGGGGTGACTTGTGGGGCTCTGACCAGGTTCTGTTACCCAGAATCCTTTGCAAACCTCAATATTTGGCTAAAAAAACAGATTTTCCTCACATTTCGGTGACAGAAAGTTCTGGAATCTGAGAGGAGCCACAAATTTCCGTCCACCCAGCGTTCCCCCAAGTCTCCAGATGAAAATGATACCTCACTTGTGTGGGTAGGCCTAGCACCCGTGACAGGAAACACCCCAAAGCACAACGTGGACACATCACATTTTTTTAAAGAAAACAGAGGTGTTTTTTGCAAAGTGCCTATTTGTAGATTTTGGCCTCTAGCTCAGCCGGAACCTAGGGAAACCTACCAAACCTGTGCATTTTTGAAAACTAGAGACCTAGGGGAATCCAAGATGGGGGACTTGAGGGGCTCTGACCATGTTCTGTTACCCAGAATCCTTTGCAAACCTCAATATTTGGCTAAAAAAACAGATTTTCCTCACATTTCGGTGACAGAAAGTTCTGGAATCTGAGAGGAGCCACAAATTTCCGTCCACCCAGCGTTCCCCCAAGTCTCCAGATGAAAATGATACCTCACTTGTGTGGGTAGGCCTAGCACCCGTGACAGGAAACACCCCAAAGCACAACGTGGACACATCACATTTTTTTAAAGAAAACAGAGGTGTTTTTTGCAAAGTGCCTACCTGTAGATTTTGGCCTCTAGCTCAGCCGGCACCTAAGGAAACCTACCAAACCTGTGCATTTTTTAAAACTAGAGACCTAGGGGAATCCAATATGGGGTGACTTGTGGGGCTCTGACCAGGTTCTGTTACCCAGAATCCTTTGCAAAGGTCAAAATGTGGCTAAAAAAACACGTTTTCCTCACATTTCGGTGACAGAAAGTTCTGGAATCTGAGAGGAGCCACAAATTTCCTTCCACCCAGCGTTCCCCCAAGTCTCCCGATAAAAATGATACCTCACTTGTGTGGGTAGGCCTTGCGCCCGTGACAGGAAACACCCCAAAACACAACGTGGACACATCACATTTTTTTAAAGAAAACAGAGGTGTTTTTTGCAAAGTGCCTATCTGTAGATTTTGGCCTCTAGCTCAGCCGGCACCTAGGGAAACATACCAAACCTGTGCATTTTTGAAAACTAGAGACCTAGGGGAATCCAAGATGGGGTGACTTGTGGGGCTCTGACCAGGTTCTGTTACCCAGAATCCTTTGCAAACCTCAAAATTTGGCTAAAAAACACGTTTTCTCACATTTCAGTGACAGAAAGTTCTGGAATCTGAGAGGAGCCACAAATTTCCTTCCACCCAGCGTTCCCCCAAGTCTCCCGATAAAAATGATACCTCACTTGTGTGGGTAGGCCTAGCGCCCGTGACAGGAAATGCCCCAAAACACAACGTGGACACATCACATTTTTTTAAAGAAAACAGAGGTGTTTTTTGCAAAGTGCCTACCTGTAGATTTTGGTCTCTAGCTCAGCCGGCACCTAAGGAAACCTACCAAACCTGTGCATTTTTTAAAACTAGAGACCTAGGGAATCCAATATGGGGTGACTTGTGGGGCTCTGACCAGGTTCTGTTATCCAGAATCCTTTGCAAACCTCATAGTTTGGCTAAAAAAACACGTTTCCCTCACATTTCGGTGACAGAAAGTTCTGGAATCTGAGAGGAGCCACAAATTTTCTTCCACCCAGCGTTCCCCCAAGTCTCCCGATAAAAATGATACCTCACTTGTGTGGGTAGGCCTAGCGCCCGTGACAGGAAACACCCCAAAACACAACGTGGACACATCACATTTTTTTAAAGAAAACAGAGGTGTTTTTTGCAAAGTGCCTATCTGTAGATTTTGGCCTCCAGCTCAGCCAGCACCTAGGGAAGCATACCAAACCTATGCATTTTTGAAAACTAGAGACCTAGGGGAATCCAAGATGGGGTGACTTGTGGGGCTCTGACCAGGTTCTGTTACCCAGAATCCTTTGCAAACCTCAATATTTGGCTAAAAAAACAGATTTCCTCACATTTCGGTGACAGAAAGTTCTGAAATCTGAGAGGAGCCACAAATTTCCGTCCACCCAGCGTTCCCCCAAGTCTCCAGATGAAAATGATACCTCACTTGTGTGGGTAGGCCTAGCACCCGTGACAGGAAACACCCCAAAGCACAACGTGGACACATCACATTTTTTTAAAGAAAACAGAGGTGTTTTTTGCAAAGTGCCTATTTGTAGATTTTGGCCTCTAGCTCAGCCGGAACCTAGGGAAACCTACCAAACCTGTGCATTTTTTAAAACTAGAGACCTAGGGGAATCCAAGATGGGGGACTTGTGGGGCTCTGACCAGGTTCTGTTACCCAGAATCCTTTGCAAACCTCATAATTTGGCTAATAAAACACGTTTCCCTCACATTTCGGTGACAGAAAGTTCTGGAATCTGAGAGGAGCCACAAATTTCCTTCCACCCAGCGTTCCCCCAAGTCTCCCGATAAAAATGATACCTCACTTGTGTGGGTAGGCCTAGCGCCCGTGACAGGAAACACCCCAAAACACAACGTGGACACATCACATTTTTTTAAAGAAAACAGAGGTGTTTTTTGCAAAGTGCCTATCTGTAGATTTTGGCCTCTAGCTCAGCCAGCACCTAGGGAAGCATACCAAACCTGTGCATTTTTGAAAACTAGAGACCTAGGGGAATCCAAAATGGGGTGACTTGTGGGGCTCTGACCAGGTTCTGTTACCCAGAATCCTTTGCAAACCTCAATATTTGGCTAAAAAAACAGATTTTCCTCACATTTCGGTGACAGAAAGTTCTGGAATCTGAGAGGAGCCACAAATTTCCGTCCACCCAGCGTTCCCCCAAGTCTCCAGATGAAAATGATACCTCACTTGTGTGGGTAGGCCTAGCACCCGTGACAGGAAACACCCCAAAGCACAACGTGGACACATCACATTTTTTTAAAGAAAACAGAGGTGTTTTTTGCAAAGTGCCTATTTGTAGATTTTGGCCTCTAGCTCAGCCGGAACCTAGGGAAACCTACCAAACCTGTGCATTTTTGAAAACTAGAGACCTAGGGGAATCCAAGATGGGGGACTTGAGGGGCTCTGACCAGGTTCTGTTACCCAGAATCCTTTGCAAACCTCAAAATTTGGCTAAAAAAACAAATTTTCCTCACATTTCGGTGACAGAAAGTTCTGGAATCTGAGAGGAGCCACAAATTTCCTTCCACCCAGCGTTCCCACATATCTCCCGATAAAAATGATACCTCACTTGTGTGGGTAGGCCTGGCGCCCGTGACAGGAAATGCCACAAAACACAACGTGGACGCATCACATTTTTTGAAAGAAAATAGAGGTCTTTTTTGCAAAGTGCCTACCTGTAGATTTTGGCCTCTAGCTCAGCCGGCACCTAGGGAAACCTACCAAACCTGTGCATTTTTTAAAACTAGAGACCTAGGGGAATCCAAGATGGGGTGACTTGTGGGGCTCTGACCAGGTTCTGTTACCCAGAATCCTTTGCAAACCTCAAAATCTGGCTAAAAAAACACATTTTCCTCACATTTCGGTGACAGAAAGTTCTGGAATCTGAGAGGAGGCACAAATTTCCTTCCACCCAGCGGTCCCCCATGTCTCCCGATAAAAATGATACCTCACTTGTGTGGGTAGGCCTAGCGCCCATGACAGGAAATGCCCCAAAACACAACGTGGACACATCCCATTTTTTGAAAGAAAACAGAGGTCTTTTTTACAAAGTGCCTACCTGTAGATTTTGGCCTCTAGCTCAGCCGGCAACTAGGGAAACCTACCAAACCTGTGCATTTTTGAAAACTAGAGACCTAGGGGAATCTAAGATGGGGTGACTTGTGGGGCTCTGACCAGGTTCTGTTACCCAGAATCCTTTGCAAACGTCAAAATTTGGCTAAAAAAACACGTTTTCCTCACATTTCGGTGACAGAAAGTTCTGGAATCTGAGAGGAGCCACAAATTTCCTTCCACCCAGCGTTCCCCCAAGTCTCCCGATAAAAATGATACCTCACTTGTGTGGGTAGGCCTTGCGCCCGTGACAGGAAACACCCCAAAACACAACGTGGACACATCACATTTTTTTAAAGAAAACAGAGGTGTTTTTTGCAAAGTGCCTATCTGTAGATTTTGGCCTCTAGCTCAGCCGGCAACTAGGGAAACCTACCAAACCTGTGCATTTTTGAAAACTAGAGACCTAGGGGAATCTAAGATGGGGTGACTTGTGGGGCTCTGACCAGGTTCTGTTACCCAGAATCCTTTGCAAACGTCAAAATTTGGCTAAAAAAACACGTTTTCCTCACATTTCGGTGACAGAAAGTTCTGGAATCTGAGAGGAGCCACAAATTTCCTTCCACCCAGCGTTCCCCCAAGTCTCCCGATAAAAATGATACCTCACTTGTGTGGGTAGGCCTTGCGCCTGTGACAGGAAACACCCCAAAACACAACGTGGACACATCACATTTTTTTAAAGAAAACAGAGGTGTTTTTTGCAAAGTGCCTATCTGTAGATTTTGGCCTCTAGCTCAGCCGGCACCTAGGGAAACATACCAAACCTGTGCATTTTTTAAAACTAGAGACCTAGGGGAATCCAAGATGGGGTGACTTGTGGAGCTCTGACCAGGTTCTGTTACCCAGAATCCTTTGCAAACCTCAAAATTTGGCTAAAAAACACATTTTCCTCACATTTCAGTGACAGAAAGTTCTGGAATCTGAGAGGAGCCACAAATTTCCTTCCACCCAGCGTTCCCCCAAGTCTCCCGATAAAAATGATACCTCACTTGTGTGGGTAGGCCTAGCGCCCGTGACAGGAAATGCCCCAAACCACAACATGGACACATCACATTTTTTGAAAGAAAACAGAGGTGTTTTTTGCAAAGTGCCTACCTGTAGATTTTGGCCTCTAGCTCAGCCGGCACCTAAGGAAACCTACCAAACCTGTGCATTTTTTAAAACTAGAGACCTAGGGGAATCCAATATGGGGTGACTTGTGGGGCTCTGACCAGGTTCTGTTACCCAGAATCCTTTGCAAAGGTCAAAATGTGGCTAAAAAAACACGTTTTCCTCACATTTCGGTGACAGAAAGTTCTGGAATCTGAGAGGAGCCACAAATTTCCTTCCACCCAGCGTTCCCCCAAGTCTCCCGATAAAAATGATACCTCACTTGTGTGGGTAGGCCTTGCGCCCGTGACCACGAAACACCCCAAAACACAACGTGGACACATCACATTTTTTTAAAGAAAACAGAGGTGTTTTTTGCAAAGTGCCTATCTGTAGATTTTGGCCTCTAGCTCAGCCGGCACCTAGGGAAACATACCAAACCTGTGCATTTTTGAAAACTAGAGACCTAGGGGAATCCAAGATGGGGTGACTTGTGGGGCTCTGACCAGGTTCTGTTACCCAGAATCCTTTGCAAACCTCAAAATTTGGCTAAAAAACACGTTTTCCTCACATTTCAGTGACAGAAAGTTCTGGAATCTGAGAGGAGCCACAAATTTCCTTCCACCCAGCGTTCCCCCAAGTCTCCCGATAAAAATGATACCTCACTTGTGTGGGTAGGCCTAGCGCCCGTGACAGGAAATGCCCCAAAACACAACGTGGACACATCACATTTTTTTAAAGAAAACAGAGGTGTTTTTTGCAAAGTGCCTACCTGTAGATTTTGGTCTCTAGCTCAGCCGGCACCTAAGGAAACCTACCAAACCTGTGCATTTTTTAAAACTAGAGACCTAGGGAATCCAATATGGGGTGACTTGTGGGGCTCTGACCAGGTTCTGTTATCCAGAATCCTTTGCAAACCTCATAGTTTGGCTAAAAAAACACGTTTCCCTCACATTTCGGTGACAGAAAGTTCTGGAATCTGAGAGGAGCCACAAATTTTCTTCCACCCAGCGTTCCCCCAAGTCTCCCGATAAAAATGATACCTCACTTGTGTGGGTAGGCCTAGCGCCCGTGACAGGAAACACCCCAAAACACAACGTGGACACATCAAATTTTTTTAAAGAAAACAGAGGTGTTTTTTGCAAAGTGCCTATCTGTAGATTTTGGCCTCCAGCTCAGCCAGCACCTAGGGAAGCATACCAAACCTGTGCATTTTTGAAAACTAGAGACCTAGGGGAATCCAAGATGGGGTGACTTGTGGGGCTCTGACCAGGTTCTGTTACCCAGAATCCTTTGCAAACCTCAATATTTGGCTAAAAAAACAGATTTCCTCACATTTCGGTGACAGAAAGTTCTGAAATCTGAGAGGAGCCACAAATTTCCGTCCACCCAGCGTTCCCCCAAGTCTCCAGATGAAAATGATACCTCACTTGTGTGGGTAGGCCTAGCACCCGTGACAGGAAACACCCCAAAGCACAACGTGGACACATCACATTTTTTTAAAGAAAACAGAGGTGTTTTTTGCAAAGTGCCTATTTGTAGATTTTGGCCTCTAGCTCAGCCGGAACCTAGGGAAACCTACCAAACCTGTGCATTTTTTAAAACTAGAGACCTAGGGGAATCCAAGATGGGGGACTTGTGGGGCTCTGACCAGGTTCTGTTACCCAGAATCCTTTGCAAACCTCATAATTTGGCTAAAAAAACACGTTTCCCTCACATTTCGGTGACAGAAAGTTCTGGAATCTGAGAGGAGCCACAAATTTCCTTCCACCCAGCGTTCCCCCAAGTCTCCCGATAAAAATGATACCTCACTTGTGTGGGTAGGCCTAGCGCCCGTGACAGGAAACACCCCAAAACACAACGTGGACACATCACATTTTTTTAAAGAAAACAGAGGTGTTTTTTGCAAAGTGCCTATCTGTAGATTTTGGCCTCTAGCTCAGCCAGCACCTAGGGAAGCATACCAAACCTGTGCATTTTCGAAAACTAGAGACCTAGGGGAATCCAAGATGGGGTGACTTGTGGGGCTCTGACCAGGTTCTGTTACCCAGAATCCTTTGCAAACCTCAATATTTGGCTAAAAAAACAGATTTTCCTCACATTTCGGTGACAGAAAGTTCTGGAATCTGAGAGGAGCCACAAATTTCCGTCCACCCAGCGTTCCCCCAAGTCTCCAGATGAAAATGATACCTCACTTGTGTGGGTAGGCCTAGCACCCGTGACAGGAAACACCCCAAAGCACAACGTGGACACATCACATTTTTTTAAAGAAAACAGAGGTGTTTTTTGCAAAGTGCCTATTTGTAGATTTTGGCCTCTAGCTCAGCCGGAACCTAGGGAAACCTACCAAACCTGTGCATTTTTGAAAACTAGAGACCTAGGGGAATCCAAGATGGGGGACTTGAGGGGCTCTGACCAGGTTCTGTTACCCAGAATCCTTTGCAAACCTCAAAATTTGGCTAAAAAAACACATTTTCCTCACATTTCGGTGACAGAAAGTTCTGGAATCTGAGAGGAGCCACAAATTTCCTTCCACCCAGCGTTCCCACATATCTCCCGATAAAAATGATACCTCACTTGTGTGGGTAGGCCTGGCGCCCGTGACAGGAAATGCCACAAAACACAACGTGGACGCATCACATTTTTTGAAAGAAAATAGAGGTCTTTTTTGCAAAGTGCCTACCTGTAGATTTTGGCCTCTAGCTCAGCCGGCACCTAGGGAAACCTACCAAACCTGTGCATTTTTTAAAACTAGAGACCTAGGGGAATCCAAGATGGGGTGACTTGTGGGGCTCTGACCAGGTTCTGTTACCCAGAATCCTTTGCAAACCTCAAAATCTGGCTAAAAAAACACATTTTCCTCACATTTCGGTGACAGAAAGTTCTGGAATCTGAGAGGAGGCACAAATTTCCTTCCACCCAGCGGTCCCCCATGTCTCCCGATAAAAATGATACCTCACTTGTGTGGGTAGGCCTAGCGCCCATGACAGGAAATGCCCCAAAACACAACGTGGACACATCCCATTTTTTTAAAGAAAACAGAGGTCTTTTTTACAAAGTGCCTACCTGTAGATTTTGGCCTCTAGCTCAGCCGGCAACTAGGGAAACCTACCAAACCTGTGCATTTTTGAAAACTAGAGACCTAGGGGAATCTAAGATGGGGTGACTTGTGGGGCTCTGACCAGGTTCTGTTACCCAGAATCCTTTGCAAACGTCAAAATTTGGCTAAAAAAACACGTTTTCCTCACATTTCGGTGACAGAAAGTTCTGGAATCTGAGAGGAGCCACAAATTTCCTTCCACCCAGCGTTCCCCCAAGTCTCCCGATAAAAATGATACCTCACTTGTGTGGGTAGGCCTTGCGCCTGTGACAGGAAACACCCCAAAACACAACGTGGACACATCACATTTTTTTAAAGAAAACAGAGGTGTTTTTTGCAAAGTGCCTATCTGTAGATTTTGGCCTCTAGCTCAGCCGGCACCTAGGGAAACATACCAAACCTGTGCATTTTTTTAAACTAGAGACCTAGGGGAATCCAAGATGGGGTGACTTGTGGGGCTCTGACCAGGTTCTGTTACCCAGAATCCTTTGCAAACCTCAAAATTTGGCTAAAATACACATTTTCCTCACATTTCAGTGACAGAAAGTTCTGGAATCTGAGAGGAGCCACAAATTTTCTTCCACCCAGCGTTCCCCCAAGTCTCCCGATAAAAATGATACCTCACTTGTGTGGGTAGGCCTAGCGCCCGTGACAGGAAATGCCCCAAAGCACAACCTGGACACATCACATTTTTTGAAAGAAAACAGAGGTGTTTTTTGCAAAGTGCCTACCTGTAGATTTTGGCCTCTATCTCAGCCGGCACCTAAGGAAACCTACCAAACTTGTGCATTTTTTAAAACTAGAGACCTAGGGGAATCCAATATGGGGTGACTTGTGGGGCTCTGACCAGGTTCTGTTACCCAGAATCCTTTGCAAACCTCAATATTTGGCTAAAAAAACACGTTTTCCTCACATTTCGGTGACAGAAAGTTCTGGAATCTGAGAGGAGCCACAAATGTCCTTCCACCCAGCGTTCCCCCAAGTCTCCCGATAAAAATGATACCGCACTTGTGTGGGTAGGCCTAGCTCCCGTGACAGGAAACACCCCAAAACACAACGTGGACGCATCACATTTTTTTAAAGAAAACAGAGGTGTTTTTTGCAAAGTGCCTATCTGTAGATTTTGGCCTCTAGCTCAGCCGGCACCTAGGGAAACCTACCAAACCTGTGCATTTTTTAAAACTAGAGACCTAGGGGAATCCAAGATGGGGTGACTTGTGGGGCTCTGACCAGGTTCAGTTACCCAGAATCCTTTGCAAACCTCAAAATCTGGCTAAAAAAACACATTTTCCTCACATTTCGGTGACAGAAAGTTCCGGAATCTGAGAGGAGGCACAAATTTCCTTCCACCCAGCGGTCCCCCATGTCTCCCGATAAAAATGATACCTCACTTGTGTGGGTAGGCCTAGCGCCCATGACAGGAAATGCCCCAAACACAACGTGGAAACATCCCATTTTTTGAAAGAAAACAGAGGTCTTTTTTACAAAGTGACTACCTGTAGATTTTGGCCTCTAGCTCAGCCGGCAACTAGGGAAACCTACCAAACCTGTGCATTTTTGAAAACTAGAGACCTAGGGGAATCTAAGATGGGGTGACTTGTGGGGCTCTGACCAGGTTCTGTGACCCAGAATCCTTTGCAAACGTCAAAATTTGGCTAAAAAAACACGTTTTCCTCACATTTCGGTGACAGAAAGTTCTGGAATCTGAGAGGAGCCACAAATTTCCTTCCAACCAGCGTTCCCCCAAGTCTCCCGATAAAAATGATACCTCACTTGTGTGGGTAGGCCTAGCGCCCGTGACAGGAGATGCCCCAAAGCACAACCTGGACACATCACATTTTTTGAAAGAAAACAGAGGTGTTTTTTGCAAAGTGCCTACCTGTAGATTTTGGCCTCTAGCTCAGCCGGCACCTAAGGAAACCTACCAAACCTGTGCATTTTTTAAAACTAGAGACCTAGGGGAATCCAATATGGGGTGACTTGTGGGGCTCTGACCAGGTTCTGTTACCCAGAATCCTTTGCAAACCTCAATATTTGGCTAAAAAAACACGTTTTCCTCACATTTCGGTGACAGAAAGTTCTGGAATCTGAGAGGAGCCACAAATTTCCTTCCACCCAGCGTTCCCCCAAGTCTCCCGATAAAAATTATACCTCACTTGTGTGGGTAGGCCTAGCGCCCGTGACAGGAAACACCCCAAAACACAACGTGGACGCATCACATTTTTTTAAAGAAAACAGAGGTGTTTTTTGCAAAGTGCCTATCTGTAGATTTTGGCCTCTAGCTCAGCCGGCACCTAGGGAAACCTACCAAACCTGTGCATTTTTTAAAACTAGAGACCTAGGGGAATACAAGATGGGGTGACTTGTGGGGCTCTGACCAGGTTCAGTTACCCAGAATCCTTTGCAAACCTCAAAATCTGGCTAAAAAAACACATTTTCCTCACATTTCGGTGACAGAAAGTTCTGGAATCTGAGAGGAGGCACAAATTTCCTTCCACCCAGCGGTCCCCCATGTCTCCCGATAAAAATGATACCTCACTTGTGTAGGTAGGCCTAGCGCCCATGACAGGAAATGCGACAAAACACAACGTGGAAACATCCCATTTTTTGAAAGAAAACAGAGGTCTTTTTTACAAAGTGCCTACCTGTAGATTTTGGCCTCTAGCTCAGCCGGCAACTAGGGATACCTACCAAACCTGTGCATTTTTGAAAACTAGAGACCTAGGGGAATCTAAGATGGGGTGACTTGTGGGGCTCTGACCAGGTTCTGTTACCCAGAATCCTTTGCAAACGTCAAAATTTGGCTAAAAAAACACCTTTTCCTCACATTTCGGTGACAGAAAGTTCTGGAATCTGAGAGGAGCCACAAATTTCCTTCCACCCAGCGTTCCCCCAAGTCTCCCGATAAAAATGATACCTCACTTGTGTGGGTAGGCCTTGCGACCGTGACAGGAAACACCCCAAAACACAACGTGGACACATCACATTTTTTTAAAGAAAACATAGGTGTTTTTTGCAAAGTGCCTACCTGTAGATTTTGGTCTCTAGCTCAGCCGGCACCTAAGGACACCTACCAAACCTGTGCATTTTTTAAAACTAGAGACCTAGGGGAATCCAATATGGGGTGACTTGTGGGGCTCTGACCAGGTTCTGTTACCCAGAATCCTTTGCAAACCTCATATTTTGGCTAAAAAAACACGTTTCCCCTCACATTTCGGTGACAGAAAGTTCTGGAATCTGAGAGGAGCCACAAATTTCCTTCCACCCAGCGTTCCCCCAAGTCTCCCGATAAAAATGATACCTCACTTGTGTGGGTAGGCCTAGCGCCCGTGACAGGAAACACCCCAAAACACAACGTGGACACATCACATTTTTTTAAAGAAAACAGAGGTGTTTTTTGCAAAGTGCCTATCTGTAGATTTTGGCCTCTAGCTCAGCCAGCACCTAGGGAATCATAACAAACCTGTGCATTGTTGAAAACTAGAGACCTAGGGGAATCCAAGATGGGGTGACTTGTGGGGCTCTGACCAGGTTTTGTTACCCAGAATCCTTTGCAAACCTTAAAATTTGGCTAAAAAAACACGTTTTCCTCACATTTCGGTGACAGAAAGTTCTGGAATCTGAGAGGAGCCACAAATTTCCTTCCACCCAGCGTTCCCCCAAGTCTCCCGATAAAAATGATACCTCACTTGTGTGGGTAGGCCTAGCGCCGTGACAGGAAATGCCCCAAAACACAACGTGGACACATCCCATTTTTTGAAAGAAAACAGAGGTCTTTTTTACAAAGTGCCTACCTGTAGATTTTGGCCTCTAGCTCAGCCGGCAACTAGGGAAACCTACCAAACCTGTGCATTTTTGAAAACTAGAGCCCTAGGGGAATCTAAGATGGGGTGACTTGTGGGGCTCTGACCAGGTTCTGTTACCCAGAATCCTTTGCAAACGTCAAAATTTGGCTAAAAAAACACGTTTTCCTCACATTTCGGTGACAGAAAGTTCTGGAATCTGAGAGGAGCCACAAATTTCCTTCCACCCAGCGTTCCCCCAAGTCTCCCGATAAAAATGATACCTCACTTGTGTGGGTAGGCCTTGCGCCTGTGACAGGAAACACCCCAAAACACAACGTGGACACATCACATTTTTTTAAAGAAAACAGAGGTGTTTTTTGCAAAGTGCCTATCTGTAGATTTTGGCCTCTAGCTCAGCCGGCACCTAGGGAAACATACCAAACCTGTGCATTTTTTTAAACTAGAGACCTAGGGGAATCCAAGATGGGGTGACTTGTGGGGCTCTGACCAGGTTCTGTTACCCAGAATCCTTTGCAAACCTCAAAATTTGGCTAAAATACACATTTTCCTCACATTTCAGTGACAGAAAGTTCTGGAATCTGAGAGGAGCCACAAATTTTCTTCCACCCAGCGTTCCCCCAAGTCTCCCGATAAAAATGATACCTCACTTGTGTGGGTAGGCCTAGCGCCCGTGACAGGAAATGCCCCAAAGCACAACCTGGACACATCACATTTTTTGAAAGAAAACAGAGGTGTTTTTTGCAAAGTGCCTACCTGTAGATTTTGGCCTCTATCTCAGCCGGCACCTAAGGAAACCTACCAAACTTGTGCATTTTTTAAAACTAGAGACCTAGGGGAATCCAATATGGGGTGACTTGTGGGGCTCTGACCAGGTTCTGTTACCCAGAATCCTTTGCAAACCTCAATATTTGGCTAAAAAAACACGTTTTCCTCACATTTCGGTGACAGAAAGTTCTGGAATCTGAGAGGAGCCACAAATGTCCTTCCACCCAGCGTTCCCCCAAGTCTCCCGATAAAAATGATACCGCACTTGTGTGGGTAGGCCTAGCTCCCGTGACAGGAAACACCCCAAAACACAACGTGGACGCATCACATTTTTTTAAAGAAAACAGAGGTGTTTTTTGCAAAGTGCCTATCTGTAGATTTTGGCCTCTAGCTCAGCCGGCACCTAGGGAAACCTACCAAACCTGTGCATTTTTTAAAACTAGAGACCTAGGGGAATCCAAGATGGGGTGACTTGTGGGGCTCTGACCAGGTTCAGTTACCCAGAATCCTTTGCAAACCTCAAAATCTGGCTAAAAAAACACATTTTCCTCACATTTCGGTGACAGAAAGTTCTGGAATCTGAGAGGAGGCACAAATTTCCTTCCACCCAGCGGTCCCCCATGTCTCCCGATAAAAATGATACCTCACTTGTGTGGGTAGGCCTAGCGCCCATGACAGGAAATGCCCCAAAACACAACGTGGAAACATCCCATTTTTTGAAAGAAAACAGAGGTCTTTTTTACAAAGTGACTACCTGTAGATTTTGGCCTCTAGCTCAGCCGGCAACTAGGGAAACCTACCAAACCTGTGCATTTTTGAAAACTAGAGACCTAGGGGAATCTAAGATGGGGTGACTTGTGGGGCTCTGACCAGGTTCTGTGACCCAGAATCCTTTGCAAACGTCAAAATTTGGCTAAAAAAACACGTTTTCCTCACATTTCGGTGACAGAAAGTTCTGGAATCTGAGAGGAGCCACAAATTTCCTTCCAACCAGCGTTCCCCCAAGTCTCCCGATAAAAATGATACCTCACTTGTGTGGGTAGGCCTAGCGCCCGTGACAGGAGATGCCCCAAAGCACAACCTGGACACATCACATTTTTTGAAAGAAAACAGAGGTGTTTTTTGCAAAGTGCCTACCTGTAGATTTTGGCCTCTAGCTCAGCCGGCACCTAAGGAAACCTACCAAACCTGTGCATTTTTTAAAACTAGAGACCTAGGGGAATCCAATATGGGGTGACTTGTGGGGCTCTGACCAGGTTCTGTTACCCAGAATCCTTTGCAAACCTCAATATTTGGCTAAAAAAACACGTTTTCCTCACATTTCGGTGACAGAAAGTTCTGGAATCTGAGAGGAGCCACAAATTTCCTTCCACCCAGCGTTCCCCCAAGTCTCCCGATAAAAATTATACCTCACTTGTGTGGGTAGGCCTAGCGCCCGTGACAGGAAACACCCCAAAACACAACGTGGACGCATCACATTTTTTTAAAGAAAACAGAGGTGTTTTTTGCAAAGTGCCTATCTGTAGATTTTGGCCTCTAGCTCAGCCGGCACCTAGGGAAACCTACCAAACCTGTGCATTTTTTAAAACTAGAGACCTAGGGGAATACAAGATGGGGTGACTTGTGGGGCTCTGACCAGGTTCAGTTACCCAGAATCCTTTGCAAACCTCAAAATCTGGCTAAAAAAACACATTTTCCTCACATTTCGGTGACAGAAAGTTCTGGAATCTGAGAGGAGGCACAAATTTCCTTCCACCCAGCGGTCCCCCATGTCTCCCGATAAAAATGATACCTCACTTGTGTAGGTAGGCCTAGCGCCCATGACAGGAAATGCGACAAAACACAACGTGGAAACATCCCATTTTTTGAAAGAAAACAGAGGTCTTTTTTACAAAGTGCCTACCTGTAGATTTTGGCCTCTAGCTCAGCCGGCAACTAGGGATACCTACCAAACCTGTGCATTTTTGAAAACTAGAGACCTAGGGGAATCTAAGATGGGGTGACTTGTGGGGCTCTGACCAGGTTCTGTTACCCAGAATCCTTTGCAAACGTCAAAATTTGGCTAAAAAAACACCTTTTCCTCACATTTCGGTGACAGAAAGTTCTGGAATCTGAGAGGAGCCACAAATTTCCTTCCACCCAGCGTTCCCCCAAGTCTCCCGATAAAAATGATACCTCACTTGTGTGGGTAGGCCTTGCGACCGTGACAGGAAACACCCCAAAACACAACGTGGACACATCACATTTTTTTAAAGAAAACATAGGTGTTTTTTGCAAAGTGCCTACCTGTAGATTTTGGTCTCTAGCTCAGCCGGCACCTAAGGACACCTACCAAACCTGTGCATTTTTTAAAACTAGAGACCTAGGGGAATCCAATATGGGGTGACTTGTGGGGCTCTGACCAGGTTCTGTTACCCAGAATCCTTTGCAAACCTCATATTTTGGCTAAAAAAACACGTTTCCCCTCACATTTCGGTGACAGAAAGTTCTGGAATCTGAGAGGAGCCACAAATTTCCTTCCACCCAGCGTTCCCCCAAGTCTCCCGATAAAAATGATACCTCACTTGTGTGGGTAGGCCTAGCGCCCGTGACAGGAAACACCCCAAAACACAACGTGGACACATCACATTTTTTTAAAGAAAACAGAGGTGTTTTTTGCAAAGTGCCTATCTGTAGATTTTGGCCTCTAGCTCAGCCAGCACCTAGGGAATCATAACAAACCTGTGCATTGTTGAAAACTAGAGACCTAGGGGAATCCAAGATGGGGTGACTTGTGGGGCTCTGACCAGGTTTTGTTACCCAGAATCCTTTGCAAACCTTAAAATTTGGCTAAAAAAACACGTTTTCCTCACATTTCGGTGACAGAAAGTTCTGGAATCTGAGAGGAGCCACAAATTTCCTTCCACCCAGCGTTCCCCCAAGTCTCCCGATAAAAATGATACCTCACTTGTGTGGGTAGGCCTAGCGCCGTGACAGGAAATGCCCCAAAACACAACGTGGACACATCCCATTTTTTGAAAGAAAACAGAGGTCTTTTTTACAAAGTGCCTACCTGTAGATTTTGGCCTCTAGCTCAGCCGGCAACTAGGGAAACCTACCAAACCTGTGCATTTTTGAAAACTAGAGCCCTAGGGGAATCTAAGATGGGGTGACTTGTGGGGCTCTGACCAGGTTCTGTTACCCAGAATCCTTTGCAAACGTCAAAATTTGGCTAAAAAAACACGTTTTCCTCACATTTCGGTGACAGAAAGTTCTGGAATCTGAGAGGAGCCACAAATTTCCTTCCACCCAGCGTTCCCCCAAGTCTCCCGATAAAAATGATACCTCACTTGTGTGGGTAGGCCTTGCGCCCGTGACAGGAAACACCCCAAAACACAACGTGGACACATCACATTTTTTTAAAGAAAACAGAGGTGTTTTTTGCAAAGTGCCTATCTGTAGATTTTAGCCTCTAGCTCAGCCAGCACCTAGGGAAACATACCAAACCTGTGCATTTTTTAAAACTAGAGACCTAGGGGAATCGAAGATGGGGTGACTTGTGGGGCTCTGACCAGGTTCTGTTACCCAGAATCCTTTGCAAACCTCAAAATTTGGCTAAAAAACACATTTTCCTCACATTTCAGTGACAGAAAGTTCTGGAATCTGAGAGGAGCCACAAATTTTCTTCCACCCAGCGTTCCCCCAAGTCTCCCGATAAAAATGATACCTCACTTGTGTGGGTAGGCCTAGCGCCCGTGACAGGAAATGCCCCAAAGCACAACCTGGACACATCACATTTTTTGAAAGAAAACAGAGGTGTTTTTTGCAAAGTGCCTACCTGTAGATTTTGGCCTCTAGCTCAGCCGGCACCTAAGGAAACCTACCAAACTTGTGCATTTTTTAAAACTAGAGACCTAGGGGAATCCAATATGGGGTGACTTGTGGGGCTCTGACCAGGTTCTGTTACCCAGAATCCTTTGCAAACCTCAATATTTGGCTAAAAAAACACGTTTTCCTCACATTTCGGTGACAGAAAGTTCTGGAATCTGAGAGGAGCCACAAATTTCCTTCCACCCAGCGTTCCCCCAAGTCTCCCGATAAAAATGATACCTCACTTGTGTGGGTAGGCCTAGCGCCCGTGACAGGAAACACCCCAAAACACAACTTGGACGCGTCACATTTTTTTAAAGAAAACAGAGGTATTTTTTGCAAAGTGCCTATCTGTAGATTTTGGCCTCTAGCTCAGCCGGCACCTAGGGAAACCTACCAAACCTGTGCATTTTTTAAAACTAGAGACCTAGGGGAATCCAAGATGGGGTGACTTGTGGGGCTCTGACCAGGTTCAGTTACCCAGAATCCTTTGCAAACCTCAAAATCTGGCTAAAAAAACACATTTTCCTCACATTTCGGTGACAGAAAGTTCTGGAATCTGAGAGGAGGCACAAATTTCCTTCCACCCAGCGGTCCCCCATGTCTCCCGATAAAAATGATACCTCACTTGTGTGGGTAGGCCTAGCGCCCATGACAGGAAATGCCCCAAAACACAACGTGGAAACATCCCATTTTTTGAAAGAAAACAGAGGTCTTTTTTACAAAGTGCCTACCTGTAGATTTTGGCCTCTAGCTCAGCCGGCAACTAGGGAAACCTACCAAACCTGTGCATTTTTGAAAACTAGAGACCTAGGGGAATCTAAGATGGGGTGACTTGTGGGGCTCTGACCAGGTTCTGTTACCCAGAATCCTTTGCAAACGTCAAAATTTGGCTAAAAAAACACGTTTTCCTCACATTTCGGTGACAGAAAGTTCTGGAATCTGAGAGGAGCCACAAATTTCCTTCCACCCAGCGTTCCCCCAAGTCTCCCGCTAAAAATGATACCTCACTTGTGTGGGTAGGCCTAGCGCCCGTGACAGGAAATGCCCCAAAGCACAACCTGGACACATCACATTTTTTGAAAGAAAACAGAGGTGTTTTTTGCAAAGTGCCTACCTGTAGATTTTGGCCTCTAGCTCAGCCGGCACCTAAGGAAACCTACCAAACTTGTGCATTTTTTAAAACTAGAGACCTAGGGGAATCCAATATGGGGTGACTTGTGGGGCTCTGACCAGGTTCTGTTACCCAGAATCCTTTGCAAACCTCAATATTTGGCTAAAAAAACACGTTTTCCTCACATTTCGGTGACAGAAAGTTCTGGAATCTGATAGGAGCCACAAATTTCCTTCCACCCAGCGTTCCCCCAAGTCTCCCGATAAAAATGATACCTCACTTGTGTGGGTAGGCCTAGCGCCCATGACAGGAAACACCCCAAAACACAACGTGGACGCATCACATTTTTTTAAAGAAAACAGAGGTGTTTTTTGCAAAGTGCCTATCTGTAGATTTTGGCCTCTAGCTCAGCCGGCACCTAGGGAAACCTACCAAACCTGTGCATTTTTTAAAACTAGAGACCTAGGGGAATCCAAGATGGGGTGACTTGTGGGGCTCTGACCAGGTTCAGTTACCCAGAATCCTTTGCAAACCTCAAAATCTGGCTAAAAAAACACATTTTCCTCACATTTCGGTGACAGAAAGTTCTGGAATCTGAGAGGAGGCACAAATTTCCTTCCACCCAGCGGTCCCCCATGTCTCCCGATAAAAATGATACCTCACTTGTGTGGGTAGGCCTAGCGCCCATGACAGGAAATGCCCCAAAACACAACGTGGAAACATCCCATTTTTTGAAAGAAAACAGAGGTCTTTTTTACAAAGTGCCTACCTGTAGATTTTGGCCTCTAGCTCAGCCGGCAACTAGGGAAACCTACCAAACCTGTGCATTTTTGAAAACTAGAGACCTAGGGGAATCTAAGATGGGGTGACTTGTGGGGCTCTGACCAGGTTCTGTTACCCAGAATCCTTTGCAAACGTCAAAATTTGGCTAAAAAAACACGTTTTCCTCACATTTCGGTGACAGAAAGTTCTGGAATCTGAGAGGAGCCACAAATTTCCTTCCACCCAGCGTTCCCCCAAGTCTCCCGATAAAAATGATACCTCACTTGTGTGGGTAGGCCTTGCGACCGTGACAGGAAACACCCCAAAACACAACGTGGACACATCACATTTTTTTAAAGAAAACAGAGGTGTTTTTTGCAAAGTGCCTATCTGTAGATTTTGGCCTCTAGCTCAGCCGGCACCTAGGGAAACATACCAAACCTGTGCATTTTTGAAAACTAGAGACCTAGGGGAATCCAAGATTGGGTGACTTGTGGGGCTCTGACCAGGTTCTGTTACCCAGAATCCTTTGCAAACATCAACATTTGGCTAAAAAACACGTTTTCCTCACATTTCAGTGACAGAAAGTTCTGGAATCTGAGAGGAGCCACAAATTTCCTTCCACCCAGCGTTCCCCCATGTCTCCCGATAAAAATGATACCTCACTTGTGTGGGTAGGCCTTTTGCCCGTGACAGGAAATGCCCCAAAACACAACGTGGACACATTACATTTTTTTAAAGAAAACATAGGTGTTTTTTGCAAAGTGCCTACCTGTAGATTTTGGTCTCTAGCTCAGCCGGCACCTAAGGAAACCTACCAAACCTGTGCATTTTTTAAAACTAGAGACCTAGGGGAATCCAATATGGGGTGACTTGTGGGGCTCTGACCAGGTTCTGTTACCCAGAATCCTTTGCAAACCATATATTTTGGCTAAAAAAACACGTTTCCCCTCACATTTCGGTGACAGAAAGTTCTGGAATCTGAGAGGAGCCACAAATTTCCTTCCACCCAGCGTTCCCCCAAGTCTCCCGATAAAAATGATACCTCACTTGTGTGGGTAGGCCTAGCGCCCGTGACAGGAAACACCCCAAAACACAACGTGGACACATCACATTTTTTTAAAGAAAACAGAGGTGTTTTTTGCAAAGTGCCTATCTGTAGATTTTGGCCTCTAGCTCAGCCAGCACCTAGGGAATCATACCAAACCTGTGCATTGTTGAAAACTAGAGACCTAGGGGAATCCAAGATGGGGTGACTTGTGGGGCTCTGACCAGGTTCTGTTACCCAGAATTCTTTGCAAACCTCAATATTTGGCTAAAAAAACAGATTTTCCTCACATTTCGGTGACAGAAAGTTCTGGTATCTGAGAGGAGCCACAAATTTCCGTCCACCCAGCGTTCCCCCAAGTCTCCAGATGAAAATGATACCTCACTTGTGTGGGTAGGCCTAGCACCCGTGACAGGAAACACCCCAAAGCACAACGTGGACACATCACATTTTTTTAAAGAAAACAGAGGTGTTTTTTGCAAAGTGCCTATTTGTAGATTTTGGCCTCTAGCTCAGCCGGAACCTAGGGAAACCTACCAAACCTGTGCATTTTTGAAAACTAGAGACCTAGGGGAATCCAAGATGGGGGACTTGAGGGGCTCTGACCAGGTTCTGATACCCAGAATCCTTTGCAAACCTCAAAATTTGGCTAAAAAAACACGTTTTCCTCACATTTCGGTGACAGAAAGTTCTGGAATCTGAGAGGAGCCACAAATTTCCTTCCACCCAGCATTCCCACATATCTCCCGATAAAAATGATACCTCACTTGTGTGGGTAGGCCTGGCGCCCGTGACAGGAAATGCCACAAAACACAACGTGGACACATCACATTTTTTGAAAGAAAATAGAGGTCTTTTTTGCAAAGTGCCTACCTGTAGATTTTGGCCTCTAGCTCAGCCGGCACCTAGGGAAACCTACCAAACCTGTGCATTTTTTAAAACTAGAGACCTAGGGGAATCCAAGATGGTGTGACTTGTGGGGCTCTGACCAGGTTCTGTTACCCAGAATCCTTTGCAAACCTCAAAATCTGGCTAAAAAAACACATTTTCCTCACATTTTGGTGACAGAAAGTTCTGGAATCTGAGAGGAGGCACAAATTTCCTTCCACCCAGCGGTCCCCCATGTCTCCCGATAAAAATGATACCTCACTTTTGTGGGTAGGCCTAGCGCCCATGACAGGAAATGCCCCAAAACACAACGTGGACACATCCCATTTTTTGAAAGAAAACAGAGGTCTTTTTTACAAAGTGCCTACCTGTAGATTTTGGCCTCTAGCTCAGCCGGCAACTAGGGAAACCTACCAAACCTGTGCATTTTTTAAAACTAGAGACCTAGGGGAATCCAAGATGGTGTGACTTGTGGGGCTCTGACCAGGTTCTGTTACCCAGAATCCTTTGCAAACCTCAAAATCTGGCTAAAAAAACACATTTTCCTCACATTTTGGTGACAGAAAGTTCTGGAATCTGAGAGGAGGCACAAATTTCCTTCCACCCAGCGGTCCCCCATGTCTCCCGATAAAAATGATACCTCACTTTTGTGGGTAGGCCTAGCGCCCATGACAGGAAATGCCCCAAAACACAACGTGGACACATCCCATTTTTTGAAAGAAAACAGAGGTCTTTTTTACAAAGTGCCTACCTGTAGATTTTGGCCTCTAGCTCAGCCGGAACCTAGGGAAACCTACCAAACCTGTGCATTTTTGAAAACTAGAGACCTAGGGGAATCCAAGATGGGGGACTTGAGGGGCTCTGACCAGGTTCTGTTACCCAGAATCCTTTGCAAACCTCAAAATTTGGCTAAAAAAACACGTTTTCCTCACATTTCGGTGACAGAAAGTTCTGGAATCTGAGAGGAGCCACAAATTTCCTTCCACCCAGCGTTCCCACATATCTCCCGATAAAAATGATACCTCACTTGTGTGGGCAGGCCTGGTGCCCGTGACAGGAAATGCCACAAAACACAACGTGGACACATCACATTTTTTGAAAGAAAATAGAGGTCTTTTTTGCAAAGTGCCTACCTGAAGATTTTGGCCTGTAGCTCAGCCGGCACCTAGGGAAACCTACCAAACCTGTGCATTTTTTAAAACTAGAGACCTAGGGGAATCCAAGATGGGGTGACTTGTGGGGCTCTGACCAGGTTCTGTTACCCAGAATCCTTTGCAAACCTCAAAATCTGGCTAAAAAAACACATTTTCCTCACATTTCGGTGACAGAAAGTTCTGGAATCTGAGAGGAGGCACAAATTTCCTTCCACCCAGCGGTCCCCCATGTCTCCCGATAAAAATGATACCTCACTTTTGTGGGTAGGCCTAGCGCCCATGACAGGAAATGCCCCAAAACACAACGTGGACACATCCCATTTTTTGAAAGAAAACAGAGGTCTTTTTTACAAAGTGCCTACCTGTAGATTTTGGCCTCTAGCTCAGCCGGCAACTAGGGAAACCTACCAAACCTGTGCATTTTTTAAAACTAGAGACCTAGGGGAATCTAAGATGGGGTGTCTTGTGGGGTTCTAACCAGGTTCTGTTACCCAGAATCCTTTGCAAACGTCAAAATTTGGCTAAAAAAACACGTTTTCCTCACATTTCGGTGACAGAAAGTTCTGGAATCTGAGAGGAGCCACAAATTTCCTTCCACCCAGCGTTCCCCCAAGTCTCCCGATAAAAATGATACCTCACTTGTGTGGGTAGGCCTTGCGCCCGAGACAGGAAACACCCCAAAACACAACGTGGACACATCACATTTTTTTAAAGAAAACATAGGTGTTTTTTGCAAAGTGCCTATCTGTAGATTTTGGCCTCTAGCTCAGCCGGCACCTAGGGAAACATACCAAACCTGTGCATTTTTGAAAACTAAAGACCTAGGGGAATCCAAGATGGGGTGACTTGTGGGGCTCTGACCAGGTTCTGTTACCCAGAATCCTTTGCAAACCTCAAAATTTGGCTAAAAAACACATTTTCCTCACATTTCAGTGACAGAAAGTTCTGGAATCTGAGAGGAGCCACAAATTTCCTTCCACCCAGCGTTCCCCCAAGTCTCCCGATAAAAATGATACCTCACTTGTGTGGGTAGGCCTAGCGCCCGTGACAGGAAATGCCCCAAAGCACAACCTGGACACATCACATTTTTTGAAAGAAAACAGAGGTGTTTTTTGCAAAGTGCCTACCTGTAGATTTTGGCCTCTAGCTCAGCCGGCACCTAAGGAAACCTACCAAACCTGTGCATTTTTTAAAACTAGAGACCTAGGGGAATCCAATATGGGGTGACTTGTGGGGCTCTGACCAGGTTCTGTTACCCCGAATCCTTTGCAAACCTCAATATTTGGCTAAAAAAACACGTTTTCCTCACATTTCGGTGACAGAAAGTTCTGGAATCTGAGAGGAGCCACAAATTTCCTTCCACCCAGCGTTCCCCCAAGTCTCCCGATAAAAATGATACCTCACTTGTGTGGGTAGGCCTAGCGCCCGTGACAGGAAACACCCCAAAACACAACGTGGACACATTACATTTTTTTAAAGAAAACATAGGTGTTTTTTGCAAAGTGCCTACCTGTAGATTTTGGTCTCTAGCTCAGCCGGCACCTAAGGAAACCTACCAAACCTGTGCATTTTTTAAAACTAGAGACCTAGGGGAATCCAATATGGGGTGACTTGTGGGGCTCTGACCAGGTTCTGTTACCCAGAATCCTTTGCAAACCTCATATTTTGGCTAAAAAAACACGTTTCCCCTCACATTTCGGTGACAGAAAGTTCTGGAATCTGAGAGGAGCCACAAATTTCCTTCCACCCAGCGTTCCCCCAAGTCTCCCGATAAAAATGATACCTCACTTGTGTGGGTAGGCCTAGCGCCCGTGACAGGAAACACCCCAAAACACAACGTGGACACATCACATTTTTTTAAAGAAAACAGAGGTGTTTTTTGCAAAGTGCCTATCTGTAGATTTTGGCCTCTAGCTCAGCCAGCACCTAGGGAATCATACCAAACCTGTGCATTGTTGAAAACTAGAGACCTAGGGGAATCCAAGATGGGGTGACTTGTGGGGCTCTGACCAGGTTCTGTTACCCAGAATTCTTTGCAAACCTCAATATTTGGCTAAAAAAACAGATTTTCCTCACATTTCGGTGACAGAAAGTTCTGGTATCTGAGAGGAGCCACAAATTTCCGTCCACCCAGCGTTCCCCCAAGTCTCCAGATGAAAATGATACCTCACTTGTGTGGGTAGGCCTAGCACCCGTGACAGGAAACACCCCAAAGCACAACGTGGACACATCACATTTTTTTAAAGAAAACAGAGGTGTTTTTTGCAAAGTGCCTATTTGTAGATTTTGGCCTCTAGCTCAGCCGGAACCTAGGGAAACCTACCAAACCTGTGCATTTTTGAAAACTAGAGACCTAGGGGAATCCAAGATGGGGGACTTGAGGGGCTCTGACCAGGTTCTGATACCCAGAATCCTTTGCAAACCTCAAAATTTGGCTAAAAAAACACGTTTTCCTCACATTTCGGTGACAGAAAGTTCTGGAATCTGAGAGGAGCCACAAATTTCCTTCCACCCAGCATTCCCACATATCTCCCGATAAAAATGATACCTCACTTGTGTGGGTAGGCCTGGCGCCCGTGACAGGAAATGCCACAAAACACAACGTGGACACATCACATTTTTTGAAAGAAAATAGAGGTCTTTTTTGCAAAGTGCCTACCTGTAGATTTTGGCCTCTAGCTCAGCCGGCACCTAGGGAAACCTACCAAACCTGTGCATTTTTTAAAACTAGAGACCTAGGGGAATCCAAGATGGTGTGACTTGTGGGGCTCTGACCAGGTTCTGTTACCCAGAATCCTTTGCAAACCTCAAAATCTGGCTAAAAAAACACATTTTCCTCACATTTTGGTGACAGAAAGTTCTGGAATCTGAGAGGAGGCACAAATTTCCTTCCACCCAGCGGTCCCCCATGTCTCCCGATAAAAATGATACCTCACTTTTGTGGGTAGGCCTAGCGCCCATGACAGGAAATGCCCCAAAACACAACGTGGACACATCCCATTTTTTGAAAGAAAACAGAGGTCTTTTTTACAAAGTGCCTACCTGTAGATTTTGGCCTCTAGCTCAGCCGGCAACTAGGGAAACCTACCAAACCTGTGCATTTTTTAAAACTAGAGACCTAGGGGAATCCAAGATGGTGTGACTTGTGGGGCTCTGACCAGGTTCTGTTACCCAGAATCCTTTGCAAACCTCAAAATCTGGCTAAAAAAACACATTTTCCTCACATTTTGGTGACAGAAAGTTCTGGAATCTGAGAGGAGGCACAAATTTCCTTCCACCCAGCGGTCCCCCATGTCTCCCGATAAAAATGATACCTCACTTTTGTGGGTAGGCCTAGCGCCCATGACAGGAAATGCCCCAAAACACAACGTGGACACATCCCATTTTTTGAAAGAAAACAGAGGTCTTTTTTACAAAGTGCCTACCTGTAGATTTTGGCCTCTAGCTCAGCGGGAACCTAGGGAAACCTACCAAACCTGTGCATTTTTGAAAACTAGAGACCTAGGGGAATCCAAGATGGGGGACTTGAGGGGCTCTGACCAGGTTCTGTTACCCAGAATCCTTTGCAAACCTCAAAATTTGGCTAAAAAAACACGTTTTCCTCACATTTCGGTGACAGAAAGTTCTGGAATCTGAGAGGAGCCACAAATTTCCTTCCACCCAGCGTTCCCACATATCTCCCGATAAAAATGATACCTCACTTGTGTGGGCAGGCCTGGTGCCCGTGACAGGAAATGCCACAAAACACAACGTGGACACATCACATTTTTTGAAAGAAAATAGAGGTCTTTTTTGCAAAGTGCCTACCTGAAGATTTTGGCCTGTAGCTCAGCCGGCACCTAGGGAAACCTACCAAACCTGTGCATTTTTTAAAACTAGAGACCTAGGGGAATCCAAGATGGGGTGACTTGTGGGGCTCTGACCAGGTTCTGTTACCCAGAATCCTTTGCAAACCTCAAAATCTGGCTAAAAAAACACATTTTCCTCACATTTCGGTGACAGAAAGTTCTGGAATCTGAGAGGAGGCACAAATTTCCTTCCACCCAGCGGTCCCCCATGTCTCCCGATAAAAATGATACCTCACTTTTGTGGGTAGGCCTAGCGCCCATGACAGGAAATGCCCCAAAACACAACGTGGACACATCCCATTTTTTGAAAGAAAACAGAGGTCTTTTTTACAAAGTGCCTACCTGTAGATTTTGGCCTCTAGCTCAGCCGGCAACTAGGGAAACCTACCAAACCTGTGCATTTTTTAAAACTAGAGACCTAGGGGAATCTAAGATGGGGTGTCTTGTGGGGTTCTAACCAGGTTCTGTTACCCAGAATCCTTTGCAAACGTCAAAATTTGGCTAAAAAAACACGTTTTCCTCACATTTCGGTGACAGAAAGTTCTGGAATCTGAGAGGAGCCACAAATTTCCTTCCACCCAGCGTTCCCCCAAGTCTCCCGATAAAAATGATACCTCACTTGTGTGGGTAGGCCTTGCGCCCGAGACAGGAAACACCCCAAAACACAACGTGGACACATCACATTTTTTTAAAGAAAACATAGGTGTTTTTTGCAAAGTGCCTATCTGTAGATTTTGGCCTCTAGCTCAGCCGGCACCTAGGGAAACATACCAAACCTGTGCATTTTTGAAAACTAAAGACCTAGGGGAATCCAAGATGGGGTGACTTGTGGGGCTCTGACCAGGTTCTGTTACCCAGAATCCTTTGCAAACCTCAAAATTTGGCTAAAAAACACATTTTCCTCACATTTCAGTGACAGAAAGTTCTGGAATCTGAGAGGAGCCACAAATTTCCTTCCACCCAGCGTTCCCCCAAGTCTCCCGATAAAAATGATACCTCACTTGTGTGGGTAGGCCTAGCGCCCGTGACAGGAAATGCCCCAAAGCACAACCTGGACACATCACATTTTTTTAAAGAAAACAGAGGTGTTTTTTGCAAAGTGCCTACCTGTAGATTTTGGCCTCTAGCTCAGCCGGCACCTAAGGAAACCTACCAAACCTGTGCATTTTTTAAAACTAGAGACCTAGGGGAATCCAATATGGGGTGACTTGTGGGGCTCTGACCAGGTTCTGTTACCCCGAATCCTTTGCAAACCTCAATATTTGGCTAAAAAAACACGTTTTCCTCACATTTCGGTGACAGAAAGTTCTGGAATCTGAGAGGAGCCACAAATTTCCTTCCACCCAGCGTTCCCCCAAGTCTCCCGATAAAAATGATACCTCACTTGTGTGGGTAGGCCTAGCGCCCGTGACAGGAAACACCCCAAAACACAACGTGGACACATCACATTTTTTTAAAGAAAACAGAGGTGTTTTTTGCAAAGTGCCTATCTGCAGATTTTGGCCTCTAGCTCAGCTGGCACCTAGGGAAACCTACCAAACCTGTGCATTTTTTAAAACTAGAGACCTAGGGGAATCCAAGATGGGGTGACTTGTGGGGCTCTGACCAGGTTCAGTTACCCAGAATCCTTTGCAAACCTCAAAATCTGGCTAAAAAAACACATTTTCCTCACATTTCGGTGACAGAAAGTTCTGGAATCTGAGAGGAGGCACAAATTTCCTTCCACCCAGCGGTCCCCCATGTCTCCCGATAAAAATGATACCTCACTTGTGTGGGTAGGCCTAGCGCCCATGACAGGAAATGCCCCAAAACACAACGTGGACACATCCCATTTTTTGAAAGAAAACAGAGGTCTTTTTTACAAAGTGCCTACCTGTAGATTTTGGCCTCTAGCTCAGCCGGCAACTAGGGAAACCTACCAAACCTGTGCATTTTTTAAAACTAGAGACCTAGGGGAATCTAAGATGGGGTGACTTGTGGGGCTCTGACCAGGTTCTGTTACCCAGAATCCTTTGCAAAAGTCCAAATTTGGCTAAAAAAACACGTTTTCCTCACATTTCGGTGACAGAAATTTCTGGAATCTGAGAGGAGCCACAAATTTCCTTCCACCCAGCGTTCCCCTAAGTCTCCCGATAAAAATGATACCTCACTTGTGTGGGTAGCCCTTGCGCCCGTGACAGGAAACACCCCAAAACACAACGTGGACACATCACATTTTTTTAAAGAAAACAGAGGTGTTTTTTGCAAAGTGCCTATCTGTAGATTTTGGCCTCTAGCTCAGCCGGCACCTAGGGAAACATACCAAACCTGTGCATTTTTTAAAACTAGAGACCTAGGGGAATCCAAGATGGGTTGACTTGTGGGGCTCTGACCAGGTTCTGTTACATAGAATCCTTTGCAAACATCAAAATTTGGCTAAAAAACACGTTTTCCTCACATTTCAGTGACAGAAAGTTCTGGAATCTGAGAGGAGCCACAAATTTCCTTCCACCCAGCGTTCCCCCAAGTCTCCCGATAAAAATGATACCTCACTTGTGTGGGTAGGCCTAGCGCCCGTGACAGGAAATGCCCCAAAACACAACGTGGACACATCACATTTTTTGAAAGAAAACAGAGGTGTTTTTTGCAAAGTGCCTACCTGTAGATTTTGGTCTCTAGCTCAGCCGGCACCTAAGGAAACCTACCAAACCTGTGCATTTTTTAAAACTAGAGACCTAGGGGAATCTAATATTGGGTGACTTGTGGGGCTCTGACCAGGTTCTGTTACCCAGAATCCTTTGCAAACCTCATAATTTGGCTAAAAAAACACGTTTCCCTCACATTTCGGTGACAGAAAGTTCTGGAATCTGAGAGGAGCCACAAATTTCCTTCCACCCAGCGTTCCCCCACGTCTCCCGATAAAAATGATACCTCACTTGTGTGGGTAGGCCTTTTGCCCGTGACAGGAAATGCCCCAAAACACAACGTGGACACATTACATTTTTTTAAAGAAAACATAGGTGTTTTTTGCAAAGTGCCTACCTGTAGATTTTGGTCTTTAGCTCAGCCGGCACCTAAGGAAACCTACCAAACCTGTGCATTTTTTAAAACTAGAGACCTAGGGGAATCCAATATGGGGTGACTTGTGGGGCTCTGACCAGGTTCTGTTACCCAGAATCCTTTGCAAACCTCATATTTTGGCTAAAAAAACACGTTTCCCCTCACATTTCGGTGACAGAAAGTTCTGGAATCTGAGAGGAGCCACAAATTTCCTTCCACCCAGCGTTCCCCCAAGTCTCCCGATAAAAATGATACCTCACTTGTGTGGGTAGGCCTAGCGCCCGTGACAGGAAACACCCCAAAACACAACGTGGACACATCACATTTTTTTAAAGAAAACAGAGGTGTTTTTTGCAAAGTGCCTATCTGTAGATTTTGGCCTCTAGCTCAGCCGGCACCTAGGGAATCATAACAAACCTGTGCATTGTTGAAAACTAGAGACCTAGGGGAATCCAAGATGGGGTGACTTGTGGGGCTCTGACCAGGTTTTGTTACCCAGAATCCTTTGCAAACCTTAAAATTTGGCTAAAAAAACACGTTTTCCTCACATTTCGGTGACAGAAAGTTCTGGAATCTGAGAGGAGCCACAAATTTCCTTCCACCCAGCGTTCCCCCAAGTCTCCCGATAAAAATGATACCTCACTTGTGTGGGTAGGCCTAGCGCCCGTGACAGGAAATGCCCCAAAACACAACGTGGACACATCCCATTTTTTGAAAGAAAACAGAGGTCTTTTTTACAAAGTGCCTACCTGTAGATTTTGGCCTCTAGCTCAGCCGGCAACTAGGGAAACCTACCAAACCTGTGCATTTTTGAAAACTAGAGACCTAGGGGAATCTAAGATGCGGTGACTTGTGGGGCTCTGACCAGGTTCTGTTACCCAGAATCCTTTGCAAACGTCAAAATTTGGCTAAAAAAACACGTTTTCCTCACATTTCGGTGACAGAAAGTTCTGGAATCTGAGAGGAGCCACAAATTTCCTTCCACCCAGCGTTCCCCCAAGTCTCCCGATAAAAATGATACCTCACTTGTGTGGGTAGGCCTTGCGCCCGTGACAGGAAACACCCCAAAACACAACGTGGACACATCACATTTTTTTAAAGAAAACAGAGGTGTTTTTTGCAAAGTGCCTATCTATAGATTTTAGCCTCTAGCTCAGCCAGCACCTAGGGAAACATACCAAACCTGTGCATTTTTTAAAACTAGAGAGCTAGGGGAATCGAAGATGGGGTGACTTGTGGGGCTCTGACCAGGTTCTGTTACCCAGAATCCTTTGCAAACCCCAAAATTTGGCTAAAAAACACATTTTCCTCACATTTCAGTGACAGAAAGTTCTGGAATCTGAGAGGAGCCACAAATTTTCTTCCACCCAGCGTTCCCCCAAGTCTCCCGATAAAAATGATACCTCACTTGTGTGGGTAGGCCTAGCGCCCGTGACAGGAAATGCCCCAAAGCACAACCTGGACACATCACATTTTTTTAAAGAAAACAGAGGTGTTTTTTGCAAAGTGCCTACCTGTAGATTTTGGCCTCTAGCTCAGCCGGCACCTAAGGAAACCTACCAAACTTGTGCATTTTTTAAAACTAGAGACCTAGGGGAATCCAATATGGGGTGACTTGTGGGGCTCTGACCAGGTTCTGTTACCCAGAATCCTTTGCAAACCTCAATATTTGGCTAAAAAAACACGTTTTCCTCACATTTCGGTGACAGAAAGTTCTGGAATCTGAGAGGAGCCACAAATTTCCTTCCACCCAGCGTTCCCCCAAGTCTCCCGATAAAAATGATACCTCACTTGTGTGGGTAGGCCTAGCGCCCGTGACAGGAAACACCCCAAAACACAACGTGGACGCATCACATTTTTTTAAAGAAAACAGAGGTATTTTTTGCAAAGTGCCTATCTGTAGATTTTGGCCTCTAGCTCAGCCGGCACCTAGGGAAACCTACCAAACCTGTGCATTTTTTAAAACTAGAGACCTAGGGGAATCCAAGATGGGGTGACTTGTGGGGCTCTGACCAGGTTCAGTTACCCAGAATCCTTTGCAAACCTCAAAATCTGGCTAAAAAAACACATTTTCCTCACATTTCGGTGACAGAAAGTTCTGGAATCTGAGAGGAGGCACAAATTTCCTTCCACCCAGCGGTCCCCCATGTCTCCCGATAAAAATGATACCTCACTTGTGTGGGTAGGCCTAGCGCCCATGACAGGAAATGCCCCAAAACACAACGTGGAAACATCCCATTTTTTGAAAGAAAACAGAGGTCTTTTTTACAAAGTGCCTACCTGTAGATTTTGGCCTCTAGCTCAGCCTGCAACTAGGGAAACCTACCAAACCTGTGCATTTTTGAAAACTAGAGACCTAGGGGAATCTAAGATGGGGTGACTTGTGGGGCTCTGACCAGGTTCTGTTACCCAGAATCCTTTGCAAACGTCAAAATTTGGCTAAAAAAACACGTTTTCCTCACATTTCGGTGACAGAAAGTTCTGGAATCTGAGAGGAGCCACAAATTTCCTTCCAACCAGCAGTCACCCAAGTCTCCCGATAAAAATGATACCTCACTTGTGTGGGTAGGCCTTGCGCCCGTGACAGGAAACACCCCAAAACACAACGTGGACACATCACATTTTTTTAAAGAAAACAGAGGTGTTTTTTGCAAAGTGCCTATCTGTAGATTTTGGTCTCTAGCTCAGCCGGCACCTAGGGAAACATACCAAACCTGTGCATTTTTGAAAACTAGAGACCTAGGGGAATCCAAGATGGGGTGACTTTTGGGGCTCTGACCAGGTTCTGTTACCCAGAATCCTTTGCAAACCTCAAAATTTGGCTAAAAAACACGTTTTCCTCACATTTCAGTGACAGAAAGTTCTGGAATCTGAGAGGAGGCACAAATTTCCTTCCACCCAGCGGTCCCCCATGTCTCCCGATAAAAATGATACCTCACTTGTGTGGGTAGGCCTAGCGCCCATGACAGGAAATGCCCCAAAACACAACGTGGACACATCCCATTTTTTGAAAGAAAACAGAGGTCTTTTTTACAAAGTGCCTACCTGTAGAATTTGGCCTCTAGCTCAGCCGGCAACTAGGGAAACCTACCAAACCTGTGCATTTTTGAAAACTAGAGACCTAGGGGAATCTAAGATGGGGTGACTTGTGGGTCTCTGACCAGGTTCTGTTACCCAGAATCCTTTGCAAACGTCAAAATTTGGCTAAAAAAACACGTTTTCCTCACATTTCGGTGACAGAAAGTTCTGGAATCTGAGAGGAGCCACAAATTTCCTTCCACCCAGCGTTCCCCCAAGTCTCCCGATAAAAATGATACCTCACTTGTGTGGGTAGGCCTTGCGCCCGTGACAGGAAACACCCCAAAACACAACGTGGACACATCACATTTTTTTAAAGAAAACAGAGGTGTTTTTTGCAAAGTGCCTACCTGTAGATTTTGGCCTCTAGCTCAGCCGGCACCTAAGGAAACCTACCAAACCTGTGCATTTTTTAAAACTAGAGACCTAATGGAATCCAATATGGGGTGACTTGTGGGGCTCTGACCAGGTTCTGTTACCCAGAATCCTTTGCAAACCTCAAAATTTGGCTAAAAAAACACGTTTTCCTCACATTTCGGTGACAGAAAGTTCTGGAATCTGAGAGGAGCCACAAATTTCCTTCCACCCAGCGTTCCCCCAAGTCTCCCGATAAAAATGATACCTCACTTGTGTGGGTAGGCCTAGCGCCCGTGACAGGAAACACCCCAAAACAGAACGTGGACACATCAAATTTTTTTAAAGAAAACAGAGGTGTATTTTGCAAAGTGCCTATCTGTAGATTTTGGCCTCTAGCTCAGCCGGCACCTAGGGAAACCTACCAAACCTGTGCATTTTTGAAAACTAGAGACCTAGGGGAATCTAAGATGGGGTGACTTGTGGGGCTCTGACCAGGTTCTGTTACCCAGAATCCTTTGCAAACCTCAAAATTTGGCTAAAAAAACACGTTTTCCTCACATTTTTGTGATAGAAAGTTCTGGAATCTGAGAGGAGCCACAAATTTCCTTCCACCCAGCGTTCCCCCAAGTCTCCCGATAAAAATGATACATCACTTGTGTGGGTAGGCCTAGGGCCCGTGACAGGAAACACCCCAAAACACAACGTGGACACATCACATTTTTTTAAAGAAAACAGAGGTGTTTTTTGCAAAGTGCCTATCTGTAGATTTTGGCCTCTAGCTCAGCCGGCACCTAGGGAAGCCTACCAAACCTGTGCATTTTTGAAAACTAGAGACCTAGGGGAATCCAATATGGGGTGACTTGTGGGGCTCTGACCAGGTTCTGTTACCCAGAATCCTTTGCAAACCTCAATATTTGGCTAAAAAAACACGTTTTCCTCACATTTCGGTGACAGAAAGTTCTGGAATCTGAGAGGAGCCACAAATTTCCTTCCACCCAGCGTTCCCCCAAGTCTCCCGATAAAAATGATACCTCACTTGTGTGGGTAGGCCTAGCGCCCGTGACAGGAAACACCCCAAAACACAACGTGGACACATCACATTTTTTTAAAGAAAACAGAGGTGTTTTTTGCAAAGTGCCTATCTGTAGATTTTGGCCTCTAGCTCAGCCGGCACCTAGGGAAACCTACAAAACCTGTGCATTTTTGAAAACTAGAGACCTAGGGGAATCTAAGATGGGGTGACTTGTGGGGCTCTGACCAGGTTCTGTTACCCAGAATCCTTTGCAAACGTCAAAATTTGGCTAAAAAAACACGTTTCCCTCACATTTCGGTGACAGAAAGTTCTGGAATCTGAGAGGAGCCACAAATTTCCTTCCACCCAGCGTTCCCCCAAGTCTCCCGATAAAAATGATACCTCACTTGTGTGGGTAGGCCTAGCGCCCGTGACAGGAAACACCCCAAAACACAACGTGGACACATCACATTTTTTAAAAGAAAACAGAGGTGTTTTTTGCAAAGTGCCTATCTGTAGATTTTGGCCTCTAGCTCAGCCGGCACCTAGGGAAACCTACCAAACCTGTGCATTTTTGAAAACTAGAGACCTAGGGGAATCTAAGATGGGGTGACTTGTGGGGCTCTGACCAGGTTCTGTTACCCAGAATCCTTTGCAAACGTCAAAATTTGGCTAAAAAAACACGTTTCCCTCACATTTCGGTGACAGAAAGTTCTGGAATCTGAGAGGAGCCACAAATTTCCTTCCACCCAGCGTTCCCCCAAGTCTACCGATAAAAATGATACCTCACTTGTGTGGGTAGGCCTAGCGCCCGTGACAGGAAACACCCCAAAACACAACGTGGACACATCACATTTTTTAAAAGAAAACAGAGGTGTTTTTTGCAAAGTGCCTATCTGTAGATTTTGGCCTCTAGCTCAGCCGGCACCTAGGGAAGCCTACCAAACCTGTGCATTTTTGAAAACTAGAGACCTAGGGGAATCCAATATGGGGTGACTTGTGGGGCTCTGACCAGGTTCTGTTACCCAGAATCCTTTGCAAACCTCATAATTTGGCTAAAAAAACACGTTTCCCTCACATTTCGGTGACAGAAAGTTCTGGAATCTGAGAGGAGCCACAAATTTCCTTCCACCCAGCGTTCCCCCAAGTCTCCCGATAAAAATGATACCTCACTTGTGTGGGTAGGCCTAGCGCCCGTGACAGGAAACACCCCAAAACACAACGTGGAAACATCACATTCTTTGAAAGAAAACAGAGGTGTTTTTTGCAAAGTGCCTACCTGTAGATTTTGGCCTCTAGCTCAGCCGGCACCTAAGGAAACCTACCAAACCTGTGCATTTTTTAAAACTAGAGACCTAGGGGAATACAATATGGGGTGACTTGTGGGGCTCTGACCAGGTCCTGTTACCCAGAATCCTTTGCAAACCTCAAAATTTGGCTAAAAAAACACGTTTTCCTCACATTTCGGTGACAGAAAGTTCTGGAATCTGAGAGGAGCCACAAATTTCCTTCCACCCAGCGTTCCCCCAAGTCTCCCGATAAAAATGATACCTCACTTGTGTGGGTAGGCCTAGCGCCCGTGACAGGATATGCCCCAAAACACAACGTGGACACATCAAATTTTTTGAAAGAAAACAGAGGTGTTTTTTGCAAAGTGCCTACCTGTAGATTTTGGCCTCTTGCTCAGCCGGCACCTAAGGAAACCTACAAACCTGTGCATTTGTTAAAACTAGAGACCTAGGGGAATCCAATATGGGGTGACTTGTGGGGCTCTGACCAGGTTCTGTTACCCAGAATCCTTTGCAAACCTCAAAATTTGGCTAAAAAACACGTTTTCCTCACATTTCGGTGACAGAAAGTTCTGGAATCTGAGAGGAGCCACAAATTTCCTTCCACCCAACATTCCCCCAAGTCTCCCGATAAAAATGATACCTCACTTGTGTGGGTAGGCCTAGCGCCTGTGACAGGAAACACCCCAAAACACAACGTGGACACATCACATTTTTTTGAAGAAAACAGAGGTGTTTTTTGCAAAGTGCCTATCTGTAGATTTTGGCTTCTAGCTCAGCCGGCACCTAGGGAAACCGACCAAACCTGTGCATTTTTGAAAACTAGAGACCTAGGGGAATCCAAGATGGGGTGACTTGTGGGGCTCTGACCAGGTTCTGTTACCCAGAATCCTTTGCAAACCTCAAAATTTGGCTAAAAAAACACGTTTTCCTCACATTTCGGTGACAGAAAGTTCTGGAATCTGAGAGGAGCCACAAATTTCCTTCCACCCAGCGTTCCCCCAAGTCTCCCGATAAAAATGATACCTCACTTGTGTGGGTAGGCCTAGCGCCCGTGACAGGAAACACCCCAAAACACAACGTGGACACATCACATTTTTTAAAAGAAAACAGAGGTGTTTTTTGCAAAGTGCCTATCTGTAGATTTTGGCTTCTAGCTCAGCCGGCACCTAGGGAAACCGACCAAACCTGTGCATTTTTGAAAACTAGAGACCTAGGGGAATCCAAGATGGGGTGACTTGTGGGGCTCTGACCAGGTTCTGTTACCCAGAATCCTTTGCAAACCTCAAAATTTGGCTAAAAAAACACGTTTTCCTCACATTTCGGTGACAGAAAGTTCTGGAATCTGAGAGGAGCCACAAATTTCCTTCCACCCAGCGTTCCCCCAAGTCTCCCGATAAAAATGATACCTCACTTGTGTGGGTAGGCCTAGCGCCCGTGACAGGAAATGCCCCAAAACACAACGTGGACACATCCCATTTTTTGAAAGAAAACAGAGGTCTTTTTTACAAAGTGCCTACCTGTAGATTTTGGCCTCTAGCTCAGCCGGCAACTAGGGAAACCTACCAAACCTGTGCATTTTTTAAAACTAGAGACCTAGGGGAATCTAAGATGGGGTGACTTGTGGGGCTCTGACCAGGTTCTGTTACCCAGAATCCTTTGCAAACGTCAAAATTTGGCTAAAAAAACACGTTTTCCTCACATTTCGGTGACAGAAAGTTCTGGAATCTGAGAGGAGCCACAAATTTCCTTCCACCCAGCGTTCCCCCAAGTCTCCCGATAAAAATGATACCTCACTTGTGTGGGTAGGCCTTGCGCCCGTGACAGGAAACACCCCAAAACACAACGTGGACACATCACATTTTTTTAAAGAAAACAGAGGTGTTTTTTGCAAAGTGCCTATCTATAGATTTTAGCCTCTAGCTCAGCCAGCACCTAGGGAAACATACCAAACCTGTGCATTTTTTAAAACTAGAGAGCTAGGGGAATCGAAGATGGGGTGACTTGTGGGGCTCTGACCAGGTTCTGTTACCCAGAATCCTTTGCAAACCTCAAAATTTGGCTAAAAAACACATTTTCCTCACATTTCAGTGACAGAAAGTTCTGGAATCTGAGAGGAGCCACAAATTTTCTTCCACCCAGCGTTCCCCCAAGTCTCCCGATAAAAATGATACCTCACTTGTGTGGGTAGGCCTAGCGCCCGTGACAGGAAATGCCCCAAAGCACAACCTGGACACATCACATTTTGTGAAAGAAAACAGAGGTCTTTTTTGCAAAGTGCCTACCTGTAGATTTTGGCCTCTAGCTCAGCCGGCACCTAAGGAAACCTACCAAACTTGTGCATTTTTTAAAACTAGAGACCTAGGGGAATCCAATATGGGGTGACTTGTGGGGCTCTGACCAGGTTCTGTTACCCAGAATCCTTTGCAAACCTCAATATTTGGCTAAAAAAACACGTTTTCCTCACATTTCGGTGACAGAAAGTTCTGGAATCTGAGAGGAGCCACAAATTTCCTTCCACCCAGCGTTCCCCCAAGTCTCCCGATAAAAATGATACCTCACTTGTGTGGGTAGGCCTAGCGCCCGTGACAGGAAACACCCCAAAACACAACGTGGACGCATCACATTTTTTTAAAGAAAACAGAGGTATTTTTTGCAAAGTGCCTATCTGTAGATTTTGGCCTCTAGCTCAGCCGGCACCTAGGGAAACCTACCAAACCTGTGCATTTTTTAAAACTAGAGACCTAGGGGAATCCAAGATGGGGTGACTTGTGGGGCTCTGACCAGGTTCAGTTACCCAGAATCCTTTGCAAACCTCAAAATCTGGCTAAAAAAACACATTTTCCTCACATTTCGGTGACAGAAAGTTCTGGAATCTGAGAGGAGGCACAAATTTCCTTCCACCCAGCGGTCCCCCATGTCTCCCGATAAAAATGATACCTCACTTGTGTGGGTAGGCCTAGCGCCCATGACAGGAAATGCCCCAAAACACAACGTGGAAACATCCCATTTTTTGAAAGAAAACAGAGGTCTTTTTTACAAAGTGCCTACCTGTAGATTTTGGCCTCTAGCTCAGCCTGCAACTAGGGAAACCTACCAAACCTGTGCATTTTTGAAAACTAGAGACCTAGGGGAATCTAAGATGGGGTGACTTGTGGGGCTCTGACCAGGTTCTGTTACCCAGAATCCTTTGCAAACGTCAAAATTTGGCTAAAAAAACACGTTTTCCTCACATTTCGGTGACAGAAAGTTCTGGAATCTGAGAGGAGCCACAAATTTCCTTCCAACCAGCAGTCACCCAAGTCTCCCGATAAAAATGATACCTCACTTGTGTGGGTAGGCCTTGCGCCCGTGACAGGAAACACCCCAAAACACAACGTGGACACATCACATTTTTTTAAAGAAAACAGAGGTGTTTTTTGCAAAGTGCCTATCTGTAGATTTTGGTCTCTAGCTCAGCCGGCACCTAGGGAAACATACCAAACCTGTGCATTTTTGAAAACTAGAGACCTAGGGGAATCCAAGATGGGGTGACTTTTGGGGCTCTGACCAGGTTATGTTACCCAGAATCCTTTGCAAACCTCAAAATTTGGCTAAAAAACACGTTTTCCTCACATTTCAGTGACAGAAAGTTCTGGAATCTGAGAGGAGGCACAAATTTCCTTCCACCCAGCGGTCCCCCATGTCTCCCGATAAAAATGATACCTCACTTGTGTGGGTAGGCCTAGCGCCCATGACAGGAAATGCCCCAAAACACAACGTGGACACATCCCATTTTTTGAAAGAAAACAGAGGTCTTTTTTACAAAGTGCCTACCTGTAGAATTTGGCCTCTAGCTCAGCCGGCAACTAGGGAAACCTACCAAACCTGTGCATTTTTGAAAACTAGAGACCTAGGGGAATCTAAGATGGGGTGACTTGTGGGTCTCTGACCAGGTTCTGTTACCCAGAATCCTTTGCAAACGTCAAAATTTGGCTAAAAAAACACGTTTTCCTCACATTTCGGTGACAGAAAGTTCTGGAATCTGAGAGGAGCCACAAATTTCCTTCCACCCAGCGTTCCCCCAAGTCTCCCGATAAAAATGATACCTCACTTGTGTGGGTAGGCCTTGCGCCCGTGACAGGAAACACCCCAAAACACAACGTGGACACATCACATTTTTTTAAAGAAAACAGAGGTGTTTTTTGCAAAGTGCCTATCTGTAGATTTTGGACTCTAGCTCAGCCAGCACCTAGGGAAGCCTACCAAACCTGTGCATTTTTTAAAACTAGAGACCTAGGGGAATCCAAGATGGGGTGACTTGTGGGGCTCTGACCAGGTTCTGTTACCCAGAATCCTTTGCAAACCTCAAAATCTGGCTAAAAAAATACATTTTCCTCACATTTCGGTGACAGAAAGTTCTGGAATCTGAGAGGAGGCACAAATTTCCTTCCACCCAGCGGTCCCCCATGTCTCCCGATAAAAATGATACCTCACTTGTGTGGGTAGGCCTAGCGCCCATGACAGGAAATGCCCCAAAACACAACGTGGACACATCCCATTTTTTGAAAGAAAACAGAGGTCTTTTTTACAAAGTGCCTACCTGTAGAATTTGGCCTCTAGCTCAGCCGGCAACTAGGGAAACCTACCAAACCTGTGCATTTTTGAAAACTAGAGACCTAGGGGAATCTAAGATGGGGTGACTTGTGGGTCTCTGACCAGGTTCTGTTACCCAGAATCCTTTGCAAACGTCATAATTTGGCTAAAAAAACACGTTTTCCTCACATTTCGGTGACAGAAAGTTCTGGAATCTGAGAGGAGCCACAAATTTCCTTCCACCCAGCATTCCCCCAAGTCTCCCGATAAAAATGATACCTCACTTGTGTGGGTAGGCCTTGCGCCCGTGACAGGAAACACCCCAAAACACAACGTGGACACATCACATTTTTTTAAAGAAAACAGAGGTGTTTTTTGCAAAGTGCCTATCTGTAGATTTTGGTCTCTAGCTCAGCCGGCACCTAGGGAAACATACCAAACCTGTGCATTTTTGAAAACTAGAGACCTAGGGGAATCCAAGATGGGGTGACTTTTGGGGCTCTGACCAGGTTCTGTTACCCAGAATCCTTTGCAAACCTCAAAATTTGGCTAAAAAACACGTTTTCCTCACATTTCAGTGACAGAAAGTTCTGGAATCTGAGAGGAGCCACAAATTTCCTTCCACCCAGCGTTCCCCCAAGTCTCCCGATAAAAATGATACCTCACTTGTGTGGGTAGGCCTAGCGCCCGTGACAGGAAATGCCCCAAAACACAACGTGGACACATCACATTTTTTTAAAGAAAACAGAGGTGTTTTTTGCAAAGTGCCTACCTGTAGATTTTGGTCTCTAGCTCAGCCGGCACCTAAAGAAACCTACCAAACCTGTGCATTTTTTAAAACTAGAGACCTAGGGGAATCCAATATGGGGTGACTTGTGGGGCTCTGACCAGGTTCTGTTACCCAGAATCCTTTGCAAACCTCATAATTTGGCTAAAAAAACACGTTTCCCTCACATTTCGGTGACAGAAAGTTCTGGAATCTGAGAGGAGCCACAAATTTCCTTCCACCCAGCGTTCCCCCAAGTCTCCCGATAAAAATGATACCTCACTTGTGTGGGTAGGCCTAGCGCCCGTGACAGGAAACACCCCAAAACACAACGTGGACACATCACATTTTTTAAAAGAAAACAGAGGTGTTTTTTGCAAAGTGCCTATCTGTAGATTTTGGCCTCTAGCTCAGCCGGCACCTAGGGAAGCCTACCAAACCTGTGCATTTTTGAAAACTAGAGACCTAGGGGAATCCAATATGGGGTGACTTGTGGGGCTCTGACCAGGTTCTGTTACCCAGAATCCTTTGCAAACCTCAATATTTGGCTAAAAAAACACGTTTTCCTCACATTTCGGTGACAGAAAGTTCTGGAATCTGAGAGGAGCCACAAATTTCCTTCCACCCAGCGTTCCCCCAAGTCTTCCGATAAAAATGATACCTCACTTGTGTGGGTAGGCCTAGCGCCCGTGACAGGAAATGCCCCAAAACACAACGTGGACACATCACATTTTTTTAAAGAAAACAGAGGTGTTTTTTGCAAAGTGCCTACCTGTAGATTTTGGCCTCTAGCTCAGCCGGCACCTAAGGAAACCTACCAAACCTGTGCATTTTTTAAAACTAGAGACCTAATGGAATCCAATATGGGGTGACTTGTGGGGCTCTGACCAGGTTCTGTTACCCAGAATCCTTTGCAAACCTCAAAATTTGGCTAAAAAAACACGTTTTCCTCACATTTCGGTGACAGAAAGTTCTGGAATCTGAGAGGAGCCACAAATTTCCTTCCACCCAGCGTTCCCCCAAGTCTCCCGATAAAAATGATACCTCACTTGTGTGGGTAGGCCTAGCGCCCGTGACAGGAAACACCCCAAAACAGAACGTGGACACATCAAATTTTTTTAAAGAAAACAGAGGTGTATTTTGCAAAGTGCCTATCTGTAGATTTTGGCCTCTAGCTCAGCCGGCACCTAGGGAAACCTAACAAACCTGTGCATTTTTGAAAACTAGAGACCTAGGGGAATCTAAGATGGGGTGACTTGTGGGGCTCTGACCAGGTTCTGTTACCCAGAATCCTTTGCAAACCTCAAAATTTGGCTAAAAAAACACGTTTTCCTCACATTTTTGTGATAGAAAGTTCTGGAATCTGAGAGGAGCCACAAATTTCCTTCCACCCAGCGTTCCCCCAAGTCTCCCGATAAAAATGATACATCACTTGTGTGGGTAGGCCTAGCGCCCGTGACAGGAAACACCCCAAAACACAACGTGGACACATCACATTTTTTTAAAGAAAACAGAGGTGTTTTTTGCAAAGTGCCTATCTGTAGATTTTGGCCTCTAGCTCAGCCGGCACCTAGGGAAACCTACCAAACCTGTGCATTTTTGAAAACTAGAGACCTAGGGGAATCTAAGATGGGGTGACTTGTGGGGCTCTGACCAGGTTCTGTTACCCAGAATCCTTTGCAAACGTCAAAATTTGGCTAAAAAAACACGTTTCCCTCACATTTCGGTGACAGAAAGTTCTGGAATCTGAGAGGAGCCACAAATTTCCTTCCACCCAGCGTTCCCCCAAGTCTCCCGATAAAAATGATACCTCACTTGTGTGGGTAGGCCTAGCGCCCGTGACAGGAAACACCCCAAAACACAACGTGGACACATCACATTTTTTAAAGGAAAACAGAGGTGTTTTTTGCAAAGTGCCTATCTGTAGATTTTGGCCTCTAGCTCAGCCGGCACCTAGGGAAGCCTACCAAACCTGTGCATTTTTGAAAACTAGAGACCTAGGGGAATCCAATATGGGGTGACTTGTGGGGCTCTGACCAGGTTCTGTTACCCAGAATCCTTTGCAAACCTCAATATTTGGCTAAAAAAACACGTTTTCCTCACATTTCGGTGACAGAAAGTTCTGGAATCTGAGAGGAGCCACAAATTTCCTTCCACCCAGCGTTCCCCCAAGTCTTCCGATAAAAATGATACCTCCCTTGTGTGGGTAGGCCTAGCGCTTGTGACAGGAAATGCCCCAAAACACAACGTGGACACATCACATTCTTTGAAAGAAAACAGAGGTGTTTTTTGCAAAGTGCCTACCTGTAGATTTTGGCCTCTAGCTCAGCCGGCACCTAAGGAAACCTACCAAATCTGTGCATTTTTTAAAACTAGAGACCTAGGGGAATCCAATATGGGGTGACTTGTGGGGCTCTGACCAGGTCCTGTTACCCAGAATCCTTTGCAAACCTCAAAATTTGGCTAAAAAAACACGTTTTCCTCAAATTTCGGTGACAGAAAGTTCTGGAATCTGAGAGGAGCCACAAATTTCCTTCCACCCAGCGTTCCCCCAAGTCTCCCGATAAAAATGATACCTCACTTGTGTGGGTAGGCCTAGCGCCCGTGACAGGAAACACCCCAAAACACAACGTGGACACATCAATTTTTTTTAAAGAAAACAGAGGTGTATTTTGCAAAGTGCCTATCTGTAGATTTTGGCCTCTAGCTCAGCCGGCAGCTAGGGAAACCTACCAAACCTGTGCATTTTTGAAAACTAGAGACCTAGGGGAATCTAAGATGGGGTGACTTGTGGGGCTCTGACCAGGTTCTGTTACCCAGAATCCTTTGCAAACCTCAAAATTTAGCTAAAAAAACACGTTTTCCTCACATTTCGGTGATAGAAAGTTCTGGAATCTGAGAGGAGCCACAAATTTCCTTCCACCCAGCGTTCCCCCAAGTCTCCCGATAAAAATGATACCTCACTTGTGTGGGTAGGCCTAGCGCCCGTGACAGGAAACACCCCAAAACACAACGTGGACACATCACATTTTTTTAAAGAAAACAGAGGTGTTTTTTGCAAAGTGCCTATCTGTAGATTTTGGCCTCTAGCTCAGCCGGCACCTAGGGAAACCTACCAAACCTGTGCATTTTTGAAAACTAGAGACCTAGGGGAATCTAAGATGGGGTGACTTGTGGGGCTCTGACCAGGTTCTGTTACCCAGAATCCTTTGCAAACCTCAAAATTTGGCTAAAAAAACACGTTTTCCTCACATTTCGGTGACAGAAAGTTCTGGAATCTGAGAGGAGCCACAAATTTCCTTCCACCCAGCGTTCCCCCAAGTCTCCCGATAAAAATGATACCTCACTTGTTTGGGTAGGCATAGCGCCCGTGACAGGAAACACCCCAAAACACAACGTGGAAACATCAAATATTTTTAAAGAAAACAGAGGTGTATTTTGCAAAGTACCTATCTGTAGATTTTGGCCTCTAGCTCAGCCGGCACCTAGGGAAACCTACCAAACCTGTGCATTTTTGAAAACTAGAGACCTAGGGGAATCTAAGATGGGGTGACTTGTGGGGCTCTGACCAGGTTCTGTTACCCAGAATCCTTTGCAAACCTCAAAATTTGGCTAAAAAAACACGTTTTCCTCACATTTCGGTGATAGAAAGTTCTGGAATCTGAGAGGAGCCACAAATTTCCTTCCACCCAGCGTTCCCCCAAGTCTCCCGATAAAAATGATACCTCACTTGTGTGGGTAGGCCTAGCGCCCGTGACAGGAAATGCCCCAAAACACAACGTGGACACATCAAATTTTTTGAAAGAAAACAGAGGTGTTTTTTGCAAAGTGCCTACCTGTAGATTTTGGCCTCTTGCTCAGCCGGCACCTAAGGAAACCTACAAACCTGTGCATTTGTTAAAACTAGAGACCTAGGGGAATCCAATATGGGGTGACTTGTGGGGCTCTGACCAGGTTCTGTTACCCAGAATCCTTTGCAAACCTCAAAAATTTGGCTAAAAAACACGTTTTCCTCACATTTCGGTGACAGAAAGTTCTGGAATCTGAGAGGAGCCACAAATTTCCTTCCACCCAACATTCCCCCAAGTCTCCCGATAAAAATGATACCTCACTTGTGTGGGTAGGCCTAGCGCCTGTGACAGGAAACACCCCAAAACACAACGTGGACACATCACATTTTTTTGAAGAAAACAGAGGTGTTTTTTGCAAAGTGCCTATCTGTAGATTTTGGCTTCTAGCTCAGCCGGCACCTAGGGAAACCGACCAAACCTGTGCATTTTTGAAAACTAGAGACCTAGGGGAATCCAAGATGGGGTGACTTGTGGGGCTCTGACCAGGTTCTGTTACCCAGAATCCTTTGCAAACCTCAAAATTTGGCTAAAAAAACACGTTTTCCTCACATTTCGGTGACAGAAAGTTCTGGAATCTGAGAGGAGGCACAAATTTCCTTCCACCCAGCGTTCCCCCAAGTCTCCCGATAAAAATGATACCTCACTTGTGTGGGTAGGCCTAGCGCCCGTGACAGGAAACATCCCAAAACACAACGTGGACACATCACATTTTTTAAAAGAAAACAGAGGTGTTTTTTGCAAAGTGCCTATCTGTAGATTTTGGCTTCTAGCTCAGCCGGCACCTAGGGAAACCGACCAAACCTGTGCATTTTTGAAAACTAGAGACCTAGGGGAATCCAAGATGGGGTGACTTGTGGGGCTCTGACCAGGTTCTGTTACCCAGAATCCTTTGCAAACCTCAAAATTTGGCTAAAAAAACACGTTTTCCTCACATTTCGGTGACAGAAAGTTCTGGAATCTGAGAGGAGCCACAAATTTCCTTCCACCCAGCGTTCCCCCAAGTCTCCCGATAAAAATGATACCTCACTTGTGTGGGTAGGCCTAGCGCCCGTGACAGGAAATGCCCCAAAACACAACGTGGACACATCCCATTTTTTGAAAGAAAACAGAGGTCTTTTTTACAAAGTGCCTACCTGTAGATTTTGGCCTCTAGCTCAGCCGGCAACTAGGGAAACCTACCAAACCTGTGCATTTTTGAAAACTAGAGACCTAGGGGAATCTAAGATGGGGTGACTTGTGGGGCTCTGACCAGGTTCTGTTACCCAGAATCCTTTGCAAACGTCAAAATTTGGCTAAAAAACACGTTTTCCTCACATTTCGGTGACAGAAAGTTCTGGAATCTGAGAGGAGCCACAAATTTCCTTCCACCCAGCGTTCCCCCAAGTCTCCCGATAAAAATGATACCTCACTTGTGTGGGTAGGCCTTGCGCCCGTGACAGGAAACACCCCAAAACACAACGTGGACACATCACATTTTTTTTAAGAAAACAGAGGTGTTTTTTGCAAAGTGCCTATCTATAGATTTTAGCCTCTAGCTCAGCCAGCACCTAGGGAAACATACCAAACCTGTGCATTTTTTAAAACTAGAGAGCTAGGGGAATCGAAGATGGGGTGACTTGTGGGGCTCTGACCAGGTTCTGTTACCCAGAATCCTTTGCAAACCTCAAAATTTGGCTAAAAAACACATTTTCCTCACATTTCAGTGACAGAAAGTTCTGGAATCTGAGAGGAGCCACAAATTTTCTTCCACCCAGCGTTCCCCCAAGTCTCCCGATAAAAATGATACCTCACTTGTGTGGGTAGGCCTAGCGCCCGTGACAGGAAATGCCCCAAAGCACAACCTGGACACATCACATTTTTTGAAAGAAAACAGAGGTGTTTTTTGCAAAGTGCCTACCTGTAGATTTTGGCCTCTAGCTCAGCCGGCACCTAAGGAAACCTACCAAACTTGTGCATTTTTTAAAACTAGAGACCTAGGGGAATCCAATATGGGGTGACTTGTGGGGCTCTGACCAGGTTCTGTTACCCAGAATCCTTTGCAAACCTCAATATTTGGCTAAAAAAACACGTTTTCCTCACATTTCGGTGACAGAAAGTTCTGGAATCTGAGAGGAGCCACAAATTTCCTTCCACGCAGCGTTCCCCCAAGTCTCCCGATAAAAATGATACCTCACTTGTGTGGGTAGGCCTAGCGCCCGTGACAGGAAACACCCCAAAACACAACGTGGACGCATCACATTTTTTTAAAGAAAACAGAGGTATTTTTTGCAAAGTGCCTATCTGTAGATTTTGGCCTCTAGCTCAGCCGGCACCTAGGGAAACCTACCAAACCTGTGCATTTTTTAAAACTAGAGACCTAGGGGAATCCAAGATGGGGTGACTTGTGGGGCTCTGACCAGGTTCAGTTACCCAGAATCCTTTGCAAACCTCAAAATCTGGCTAAAAAAACACATTTTCCTCACATTTCGGTGACAGAAAGTTCTGGAATCTGAGAGGAGGCACAAATTTCCTTCCACCCAGCGGTCCCCCATGTCTCCCGATAAAAATGATACCTCACTTGTGTGGGTAGGCCTAGCGCCCATGACAGGAAATGCCCCAAAACACAACGTGGAAACATCCCATTTTTTGAAAGAAAACAGAGGTCTTTTTTAAAAAGTGCCTACCTGTAGATTTTGGCCTCTAGCTCAGCCTGCAACTAGGGAAACCTACCAAACCTGTGCATTTTTGAAAACTAGAGACCTAGGGGAATCTAAGATGGGGTGACTTGTGGGGCTCTGACCAGGTTCTGTTACCCAGAATCCTTTGCAAACGTCAAAATTTGGCTAAAAAAACACGTTTTCCTCACATTTCGGTGACAGAAAGTTCTGGAATCTGAGAGGAGCCACAAATTTCCTTCCAACCAGCAGTCACCCAAGTCTCCCGATAAAAATGATACCTCACTTGTGTGGGTAGGCCTTGCGCCCGTGACAGGAAACACCCCAAAACACAACGTGGACACATCACATTTTTTTAAAGAAAACAGAGGTGTTTTTTGCAAAGTGCCTATCTGTAGATTTTGGTCTCTAGCTCAGCCGGCACCTAGGGAAACATACCAAACCTGTGCATTTTTGAAAACTAGAGACCTAGGGGAATCCAAGATGGGGTGACTTTTGGGGCTCTGACCAGGTTCTGTTACCCAGAATCCTTTGCAAACCTCAAAATTTGGCTAAAAAACACGTTTTCCTCACATTTCAGTGACAGAAAGTTCTGGAATCTGAGAGGAGGCACAAATTTCCTTCCACCCAGCGGTCCCCCATGTCTCCCGATAAAAATGATACCTCACTTGTGTGGGTAGGCCTAGCGCCCATGACAGGAAATGCCCCAAAACACAACGTGGACACATCCCGTTTTTTGAAAGAAAACAGAGGTCTTTTTTACAAAGTGCCTACCTGTAGAATTTGGCCTCTAGCTCAGCCGGCAACTAGGGAAACCTACCAAACCTGTGCATTTTTGAAAACTAGAGACCTAGGGGAATCTAAGATGGGGTGACTTGTGGGTCTCTGACCAGGTTCTGTTACCCAGAATCCTTTGCAAACGTCATAATTTGTCTAAAAAATCACGTTTTCCTCACATTTCGGTGACAGAAAGTTCTGGAATCTGAGAGGAGCCACAAATTTCCTTCCACCCAGCGTTCCCCCAAGTCTCCCGATAAAAATGATACCTCACTTGTGTGGGTAGGCCTTGCGCCCGTGACAGGAAACACCCCAAAACACAACGTGGACACATCACATTTTTTTAAAGAAAACAGAGGTGTTTTTTGCAAAGTGCCTATCTGTAGATTTTGGTCTCTAGCTCAGCCGGCACCTAGGGAAACATACCAAACCTGTGCATTTTTGAAAACTAGAGACCTAGGGGAATCCAAGATGGGGTGACTTTTGGGGCTCTGACCAGGTTCTGTTACCCAGAATCCTTTGCAAACCTCAAAATTTGGCTAAAAAACACGTTTTCCTCACATTTCAGTGACAGAAAGTTCTGGAATCTGAGAGGAGCCACAAATTTCCTTCCACCCAGCGTTCCCCCAAGTCTCCCGATAAAAATGATACCTCACTTGTGTGGGTAGGCCTAGCGCCCGTGACAGGAAATGCCCCAAAACACAACGTGGACACATCACATTTTTTTAAAGAAAACAGAGGTGTTTTTTGCAAAGTGCCTACCTGTAGATTTTGGTCTCTAGCTCAGCCGGCACCTAAAGAAACCTACCAAACCTGTGCATTTTTTAAAACTAGAGACCTAGGGGAATCCAATAAGGGGTGACTTGTGGGGCTCTGACCAGGTTCTGTTACCCAGAATCCTTTGCAAACCTCATAATTTGGCTAAAAAAACACGTTTCCCTCACATTTCGGTGACAGAAAGTTCTGGAATCTGAGAGGAGCCACAAATTTCCTTCCACCCAGCGTTCCCCCAAGTCTCCCGATAAAAATGATACCTCACTTGTGTGGGTCGGCCTAGCGCCCGTGACAGGAAACACCCCAAAACACAACGTGGACACATCACATTTTTTAAAAGAAAACAGAGGTGTTTTTTGCAAAGTGCCTATCTGTAGATTTTGGCCTCTAGCTCAGCCGGCACCTAGGGAAGCCTACCAAACCTGTGCATTTTTGAAAACTAGAGACCTAGGGGAATCCAATATGGGGTGACTTGTGGGGCTCTGACCAGGTTCTGTTACCCAGAATCCTTTGCAAACCTCAATATTTGGCTAAAAAAACACGTTTTCCTCACATTTCGGTGACAGAAAGTTCTGGAATCTGAGAGGAGCCACAAATTTCCTTCCACCCAGCGTTCCCCCAAGTCTTCCGATAAAAATGATACCTCACTTGTGTGGGTAGGCCTAGCGCCCGTGACAGGAAATGCCCCAAAACACAACGTGGACACATCACATTTTTTTAAAGAAAACAGAGGTGTTTTTTGCAAAGTGCCTACCTGTAGATTTTGGCCTCTAGCTCAGCCGGCACCTAAGGAAACCTACCAAACCTGTGCATTTTTTAAAACTAGAGACCTAATGGAATCCAATATGGGGTGACTTGTGGGGCTCTGACCAGGTTCTGTTACCCAGAATCCTTTGCAAACCTCAAAATTTGGCTAAAAAAACACGTTTTCCTCACATTTCGGTGACAGAAAGTTCTGGAATCTGAGAGGAGCCACAAATTTCCTTCCACCCAGCGTTCCCCCAAGTCTCCCGATAAAAATGATACCTCACTTGTGTGGGTAGGCCTAGCGCCCGTGACAGGAAACACCCCAAAACAGAACGTGGACACATCAAATTTTTTTAAAGAAAACAGAGGTGTATTTTGCAAAGTGCCTATCTGTAGATTTTGGCCTCTAGCTCAGCCGGCACCTAGGGAAACCTACCAAACCTGTGCATTTTTGAAAACTAGAGACCTAGGGGAATCTAAGATGGGGTGACTTGTGGGGCTCTGACCAGGTTCTGTTACCCAGAATCCTTTGCAAACCTCAAAATTTGGCTAAAAAAACACGTTTTCCTCACATTTTTGTGATAGAAAGTTCTGGAATCTGAGAGGAGCCACAAATTTCCTTCCACCCAGCGTTCCCCCAAGTCTCCCGATAAAAATGATACATCACTTGTGTGGGTAGGCCTAGCGCCCGTGACAGGAAACACCCCAAAACACAACGTGGACACATCACATTTTTTTAAAGAAAACAGAGGTGTTTTTTGCAAAGTGCCTATCTGTAGATTTTGGCCTCTAGCTCAGCCGGCACCTAGGGAAACCTACCAAACCTGTGCATTTTTGAAAACTAGAGACCTAGGGGAATCTAAGATGGGGTGACTTGTGGGGCTCTGACCAGGTTCTGTTACCCAGAATCCTTTGCAAACGTCAAAATTTGGCTAAAAAAACACGTTTCCCTCACATTTCGGTGACAGAAAGTTCTGGAATCTGAGAGGAGCCACAAATTTCCTTCCACCCAGCGTTCCCCCAAGTCTCCCGATAAAAATGATACCTCACTTGTGTGGGTAGGCCTAGCGCCCGTGACAGGAAACACCCCAAAACACAACGTGGACACATCACATTTTTTAAAAGAAAACAGAGGTGTTTTTTGCAAAGTGCCTATCTGTAGATTTTGGCCTCTAGCTCAGCCGGCACCTAGGGAAGCCTACCAAACCTGTGCATTTTTGAAAACTAGAGACCTAGGGGAATCCAATATGGGGTGACTTGTGGGGCTCTGACCAGGTTCTGTTACCCAGAATCCTTTGCAAACCTCAATATTTGGCTAAAAAAACACGTTTTCCTCACATTTCGGTGACAGAAAGTTCTGGAATCTGAGAGGAGCCACAAATTTCCTTCCACCCAGCGTTCCCCCAAGTCTTCCGATAAAAATGATACCTCCCTTGTGTGGGTAGGCCTAGCGCTTGTGACAGGAAATGCCCCAAAACACAACGTGGACACATCACATTCTTTGAAAGAAAACAGAGGTGTTTTTTGCAAAGTGCCTACCTGTAGATTTTGGCCTCTAGCTCAGCCGGCACCTAAGGAAACCTACCAAACCTGTGCATTTTTTTAAACTAGAGACCTAGGGGAATCCAATATGGGGTGACTTGTGGGGCTCTGACCAGGTCCTGTTACCCAGAATCCTTTGCAAACCTCAAAATTTGGCTAAAAAAACACGTTTTCCTCACATTTCGGTGACAGAAAGTTCTGGAATCTGAGAGGAGCCACAAATTTCCTTCCACCCAGCGTTCCCCCAAGTCTCCCGATAAAAATGATACCTCACTTGTGTGGGTAGGCCTAGCGCCCGTGACAGGAAACACCCCAAAACACAACGTGGACACAACAATTTTTTTTAAAGAAAACAGAGGTGTATTTTGCAAAGTGCCTATCTGTAGATTTTGGCCTCTAGCTCAGCCGGCACCTAGGGAAACCTACCAAACCTGTGCATTTTTGAAAACTAGAGACCTAGGGGAATCTAAGATGGGGTGACTTGTGGGGCTCTGACCAGGTTCTGTTACCCAGAATCCTTTGCAAACCTCAAAATTTAGCTAAAAAAACACGTTTTCCTCACATTTTGGTGATAGAAAGTTCTGGAATCTGAGAGGAGCCACAAATTTCCTTCCACCCAGCGTTCCCCCAAGTCTCCCGATAAAAATGATACCTCACTTGTGTGGGTAGGCCTAGCGCCCGTGACAGGAAACACCCCAAAACACAACGTGGACACATCACATTTTTTTAAAGAAAACAGAGGTGTTTTTTGCAAAGTGCCTATCTGTAGATTTTGGCCTCTAGCTCAGCCGGCACCTAGGGAAACCTACCAAACCTGTGCATTTTTGAAAACTAGAGACCTAGGGGAATCTAAGATGGGGTGACTTGTGGGGCTCTGACCAGGTTCTGTTACCCAGAATCCTTTGCAAACCTTAAAATTTGGCTAAAAAAACACGTTTTTCTTACATTTCGGTGACAGAAAGTTCTGGAATCTGAGAGGAGCCACAAATTTCCTTCCACCCAACATTCCCCCAAGTCTCCCGATAAAAATGATACCTCACTTGTGTGGGTAGGCCTAGCGCCCGTGACAGGAAATGCCCCAAAACACAACGTGGACACATCAAATTTTTTGAAAGAAAACAGAGGTGTTTTTTGCAAAGTGCCTACCTGTAGATTTTGGCCTCTTGCTCAGCCGGCACCTAAGGAAACCTTCAAACCTGTGCATTTGTTATAACTAGAGACCTAGGGGAATCCAATATGGGGTGACTTGTGGGGCTCTGACCAGGTTCTGTTACCCAGAATCCTTTGCAAACCTCATAATTTGGCGAAAAAAACACGTTTCCCTCACATTTCGGTGACAGAAAGTTCTGGAATATGAGAGGAGCCACAAATTTCCTTCCACCCAGCATTCCCCCAAGTCTCCCGATAAAAATGATACCTCACTTGTGTGGGTAGGCCTAGCGCCCGTGACAGGAAACACCCCAAAACACAACGTGGACACATCACATTTTTTAAAAGAAAACAGAGGTGTTTTTTGCAAAGTGCCTATCTGTAGATTTTGGCCTCTAGCTCAGCCGGCACCTAGGGAAGCCTACCAAACCTGTGCATTTTTGAAAACTAGAGACCTAGGGGAATCCAATATGGGGTGACTTGTGGGGCTCTGACCAGGTTCTGTTACCCAGAATCCTTTGCAAACCTCAATATTTGGCTAAAAAAACACGTTTTCCTCACATTTCGGTGACAGAAAGTTCTGGAATCTGAGAGGAGCCACAAATTTCCTTCCACCCAGCGTTCCCCCAAGTCTTCCGATAAAAATTATACCTCACTTGTGTGGGTAGGCCTAGCGCCCGTGACAGGAAATGCCCCAAAACACAACGTGGACACATCACATTTTTTGAAAGAATACAGAGGTGTTTTTTGCAAAGTGCCTACCTGTAGATTTTGGCCTCTAGCTCAGCCGGCACCTAAGGAAACCTACCAAACCTGTGCATTTTTTAAAACTAGAGACCTAGGGGAATCCAATATGGGGTGACTTGTGGGGCTCTGACCAGGTTCTGTTACCCAGAATCCTTTGCAAACCTCAAAATTAGGCTAAAAAAACACGTTTTCCTCACATTTCGGTGACAGAAAGTTCTGGAATCTGAGAGGAGCCACAAATTTCCTTCCACCCAGCGTTCCCCCAAGTCTCCCGATAAAAATGATACCTCACTTGTTTGGGTAGGCATAGCGCCCGTGACAGGAAACACCCCAAAACACAACGTGGAAACATCAAATATTTTTAAAGAAAACAGAGGTGTATTTTGCAAAGTGCCTATCTGTAGATTTTGGCCTCTAGCTCAGCCGGCACCTAGGGAAACCTACCAAACCTGTGCATTTTTGAAAACTAGAGACCTAGGGGAATCTAAGATGGGGTGACTTGTGGGGCTCTGACCAGGTTCTGTTACCCAGAATCCTTTGCAAACCTCAAAATTTGGCTAAAAAAACACGTTTTCCTCACATTTCGGTGATAGAAAGTTCTGGAATCTGAGAGGAGCCACAAATTTCCTTCCACCCAGCGTTCCCCCAAGTCTCCCGATAAAAATGATACCTCACTTGTGTGGGTAGGCCTAGCGCCCGTGACAGGAAATGCCCCAAAACACAACGTGGACACATCAAATTTTTTGAAAGAAAACAGAGGTGTTTTTTGCAAAGTGCCTACCTGTAGATTTTGGCCTCTTGCTCAGCCGGCACCTAAGGAAACCTACAAACCTGTGCATTTGTTAAAACTAGAGACCTAGAGGAATCCAATATGGGGTGACTTGTGGGGCTCTGACCAGGTTCTGTTACCCAGAATCCTTTGCAAACCTCAAAATTTGGCTAAAAAACACGTTTTCCTCACATTTCGGTGACAGAAAGTTCTGGAATCTGAGAGGAGCCACAAATTTCCTTCCACCCAACATTCCCCCAAGTCTCCCGATAAAAATGATACCTCACTTGTGTGGGTAGGCCTAGCGCCTGTGACAGGAAACACCCCAAAACACAACGTGGACACATCACATTTTTTTGAAGAAAACAGAGGTGTTTTTTGCAAAGTGCCTATCTGTAGATTTTGGCTTCTAGCTCAGCCGGCACCTAGGGAAACCGACCAAACCTGTGCATTTTTGAAAACTAGAGACCTAGGGGAATCCAAGATGGGGTGACTTGTGGGGCTCTGACCAGGTTCTGTTACCCAGAATCCTTTGCAAACCTCAGAATTTGGCTAAAAAAACACGTTTTCCTCACATTTCGGTGACAGAAAGTTCTGGAATCTGAGAGGAGCCACAAATTTCCTTCCACCCAGCGTTCCCCCAAGTCTCCCGATAAAAATGATACCTCACTTGTGTGGGTAGGCCTAGCGCCCGTGACAGGAAACACCCCAAAACACAACGTGGACACATCACATTTTTTAAAAGAAAACAGAGGTGTTTTTTGCAAAGTGCCTATCTGTAGATTTTGGCTTCTAGCTCAGCCGGCACCTAGGGAAACTGACCAAACCTGTGCATTTTTGAAAACTAGAGACCTAGGGGAATCCAAGATGGGGTGACTTGTGGGGCTCTGACCAGGTTCTGTTACCCAGAATCCTTTGCAAACCTCAAAATTTGGCTAAAAAAACACGTTTTCCTCACATTTCGGTGACAGAAAGTTCTGGAATCTGAGAGGAGGCACAAATTTCCTTCCACCCAGCGGTCCCCCATGTCTCCCGATAAAAATGATACCTCACTTGTGTGGGTAGGCCTAGCGCCCATGACAGGAAATGCCCCAAAACACAACATGGACACATCCCATTTTTTGAAAGAAAACAGAGGTCTTTTTTACAAAGTGCCTATCTGTAGATTTTGGCCTCTAGCTCAGCCGGCACTTAGGGAAACCTACCAAACCTGTGCATTTTTGAAAACTAGAGACCTAGGGGAATCTAAGATGGGGTGACTTGTGGGGCTCTGACCAGGTTCTGTTACCCAGAATTCTTTGCAAACGTCAAAATTTGGCTAAAAAAACACGTTTTTCTCACATTTCGGTGACAGAAAGTTCTGGAATCTGAGAGGAGCCACAAATTTCCTTCCAACCAGCGTTCACCCAAGTCTCCCGATAAAAATGATACCTCACTTGTGTGGGTAGGCCTAGCGCCCGTGACAGGAAACACCCCAAAACACAACGTGGACACATCACATTTTTTTTATGAAAACAGAGGTGTTTTTTGCAAAGTGCCAATCTGTAGATTTTGGCCTCTAGCTCAGCCGGCACCTAGGGAAGCCTACCAAACCTGTGCATTTTTGAAAACTAGAGACCTAGGGGAATCCAATATGGGGTGACTTGTGGGGCTCTGACCAGGTTCTGTTACCCAGAATCCTTTGCAAACCTCAAAATTTGGCTAAGAAAACACGTTTTCCTAAAATTTCGGTGACAGAAAGTTCTGGAATCTGAGAGGATCCACAAATTCCCTTCCACCCAGCGTTCCCCCAAGTCTCCCGATAAAAATGATACCTCACTTGTGTGGGTAGGCCTAGCGCCCGTGACAGGAAATGCCCCAAAACACAACGTGGACACATCAAATTTTTTGAAAGAAAACAGAGGTGTTTTTTGAAAAGTGCCTACCTGTAGATTTTGGCCTCTTGCTCAGCCGGCACCTAAGGAAACCTACAAACCTGTGCATTTGTTAAAACTAGAGACCTAGGGGAATCCAATATGGGGTGACTTGTGGGGCTCTGACCAGGTTCTGTTACCCAGAATCCTTTGCAAACCTCAAAATTTGGCTAAAAAACACGTTTTCCTCACATTTCGGTGACAGAAAGTTCTGGAATCTGAGAGGAGCCACAAATTTCCTTCCACCCAACATTCCCCCAAGTCTCCCGATAAAAATGATACCTCACTTGTGTGGGTAGGCCTAGCGCCTGTGACAGGAAACACCCCAAAACACAACGTGGACACATCACATTTTTTTAAAGAAAACAGAGGTGTTTTTTGCAAAGTGCTATCTGTAGATTTTGGCTTCTAGCTCAGCCGGCACCTAGGGAAACCGACCAAACCTGTGCATTTTTGAAAACTAGAGACCTAGGGGAATCCAAGATGGGGTGACTTGTGGGGCTCTGACCAGGTTCTGTTACCCAGAATCCTTTGCAAACCTCAAAATTTGGCTAAAAAAAAAAAACACATTTTCCTCACATTTCGGTGACAGAAAGTTCTGGAATCTGAGAGGAGCCACAAATTTCCTTCCACCCAGCGTTCCCCCAAGTCTCCCAATAAAAATGATACCTCACTTGTGTGGGTAGGCCTAGCGCCCGTGACAGGAAACACCCCAAAACACAACGTGGACACATCACATATTTTTAAAGAAAACAGAGGTGTTTTTTGCAAAGTGCCTATCTGTAGATTTTGGCCTCTAGCTCAGCCGGCAACTAGGGAAACCTACCAAACCTGTGCATTTTTTTAAACTAGAGACCTAGGGGAATCCAAGATGGGGTGACTTGTGGGGCTCTGACCAGGTTCTGTTCCCCAGAATCCTTTGCAAACCTCAAAATCTGGTTAAAAAAAACACATTTTCCTCACATTTCGGTGACAGAAAGTTCTGGAATCTGAGAGGAGGCACAAATTTCCTTCCACCCAGCGGTCCCCCATGTCTCCCGATAAAAATGATACCTCACTTGTGTGGGTAGGCCTAGCGCCCGTGACAGGAAACACCCCAAAACACAACGTGGACACATCACATTTTTTGAAAGAAAACAGAGGTCTTTTTTACAAAGTGCCTACCTGTAGATTTTGGCCTCTAGCTCAGCCGGCAACTAGGGAAACCTACCAAACCTGTGCATTTTTTAAAACTAGAGACCTAGGGGAATCTAAGATGGGGTGACTTGTGGGGCTCTGACCAGGTTCTGTTACCCAGAATCCTTTGCAAACGTCAAAATTTGGCTAAAAAAACACGTTTTTCTCACATTTCGGTGACAGAAAGTTCTGGAATCTGAGAGGAGCCACAAATTTCCTTCCAACCAGCGTTCACCCAAGTCTCCCGATAAAAATGATACCTCACTTGTGTGGGTAGGCCTAGCGCCCGTGACAGGAAACACCCCAAAACACAACGTGGACACATCAAATTTTTTTAATGAAAACAGAGGTGTTTTTTGCAAAGTGCCTATCTGTAGATTTTGGCCTCTAGCTCAGCCGGCACCTAGGGAAGCCTACCAAACCTGTGCATTTTTTAAAACTAGAGACCTAGGGGAATCCAATATGGGGTGACTTGTGGGGCTCTGACCAGGTTCTGTTACCCAGAATCCTTTGCAAACGTCAAAATTTGGCTAAGAAAACACGTTTTCCTCACATTTCGGTGACAGAAAGTTCTGGAATCTGAGAGGATCCACAAATTTCCTTCCACCCAGCGTTCCCCCAAGTCTCTCGATAAAAATGATACCTCACTTGTGTGGGTAGGCATAGCGCCTGTGACAGGAAATGCCCCAAAACACAACGTGGACACATCAAATTTTTTAAAAGAAAACAGAGGTGTTTTTTGCAAAGTGCCTATCTGTAGATTTTGGCTTCTAGCTCAGCCGGCACCTAGGGAAACCGACCAAACCTGTGCATTTTTTAAAACTAGAGACCTAGGGGAATCCAAGATGGGGTGACTTGTGGGGCTCTGACCAGGTTCTGTTACCCAGAATCCTTTGCAAACCTCAAAATTTGGCTAAAAAAAAAACACGTTTTCCAAACATTTCGGTGACAGAAAGTTCTGGAATCTGAGAGGAGCCACAAATTTCCTTCCACCCAGCGTTCCCCCAAGTCTCCCGATAAAAATGATACCTCACTTGTGTGGGTAGGCCTAGCGCCCGTGACAGGAAACACCCCAAAACACAACGTGGACACATCACATATTTTTAAAGAAAACAGAGGTGTTTTTTGCAAAGTGCCTATCTGTAGATTTTGGCCTCTAGCTCAGCCGGCAACTAGGGAAACCTACCAAACCTGTGCATTTTTTAAAACTAGAGACCTAGGGGAATCCAAGATGGGGTGACTTGTGGGGCTCTGACCAGGTTCTGTTACCCAGAATCCTTTGCAAACCTCAAAATCTGGCTAAAAAAACAAATTTTCCTCACATTTCGGTGACAGAAAGTTCTGGAATCTGAGAGGAGGCACAAATTTCCTTCCACCCAGCGGTCCCCCATGTCTCCCGCTAAAAATGATACCTCACTTGTGTGGGTAGGCCTAGCGCCCATGACAGGAAATGCCCCAAAACACAACGTGGACACATCCCATTTTTTGAAAGAAAACAGAGGTCTTTTTTACAAAGTGCCTACCTGTAGATTTTGGCCTCTAGCTCAGCCGGCAACTAGGGAAACCTACCAAACCTGTGCATTTTTTAAAACTAGAGACCTAGGGGAATCTAAGATGGGGTGACTTGTGGGGCTCTGACCAGGTTCTGTTACCCAGAATCCTTTGCAAACGTCAAAATTTGGCTAAAAAAACACGTTTTCCTCACATTTCGGTGACAGAAAGTTCTGGAATCTGAGAGGAGGCACAAATTTCCTTCCACCCAGCGGTCCCCCATGTCTCCCGCTAAAAATGATACCTCACTTGTGTGGGTAGGCCTTGCGCCCGTGACAGGAAACACCCCAAAACACAACGTGGACACATCACATTTTTTTAAAGAAAACAGAGGTGTTTTTTGCAAAGTGCCTATCTGTAGATTTTGGCCTCTAGCTCAGCCGGCACCTAAGGAAACCTACCAAACCTGTGCATTTTTTAAAACTAGAGACCTAGGGGAATCCAATATGGGGTGATTTGTGGGGCTCTGACCAGGTTCTGTTACCCAGAATCCTTTGCAAACCTCAAAATTTGGCTAAAAAAACACGTTTTCCTCACATTTCGGTGACAGAAAGTTCTGGAATCTGAGAGGAGCCACAAATTTCCTTCCACCCAGCGTTCCCCAAAGTCTCCCGATAAAAATGATACCTCACTTGTGTGGGTAGGCCTAGCGCCCGTGACAGGAAACACCCCAAAACACAACGTGGACACATCACATTTTTTTAAAGAAAACAGAGGTGTTTTTTGCAAAGTGCCTATCTGTAGATTTTGGCCTCTAGCTCAGCCGTCACCTAGGGAAACCTACCAAAGCTGTGCATTTTTTAAAACTAGAGACCTAGGGGAATCTAAGATGGGGTGACTTGTGGGGCTCTGACCAGGTTCTGTTACCCAGAATCCTTTGCAAACGTCAAAATTTGGCTAAAAAAACACGTTTTTCTCACATTTCGGTGACAGAAAGTTCTGGAATCTGAGAGGAGCCACAAATTTCCTTCCACCCAGCGTTCCCCCGAGTCTCCTGATAAAAATGATACCTTACTTGTGTGGGTAGGCCTAGCGCCCGTGACAGGAAATGCCCCAAAACACAACGTGGACACATCAAATTTTTTGAAAGAAAACAGAGGTGTTTTTTGCAAAGTGCCTACCTGTAGATTTTGGCCTCTAGCTCAGCCGGCACCTAAGGAAACCTACAAACCTGTGCATTTGTTAAAACTAGAGACCTAGGGGAATCCAATATGGGGTGACTTGTGGGGCTCTGACCAGGTTCTGTTACCCAGAATCCTTTGCAAACCTCAAAATTTGGCTAAAAAACACGTTTTCCTCACATTTCGGTGACAGAAAGTTCTGGAATCTGAGAGGAGCCACAAATTTCCTTCCACCCTACATTCCCCCAAGTCTCCCGATAAAAATGATACCTCACTTGTGTGGGTAGGCCTAGTGCCTGTGACAGGAAACACCCCAAAACACAACGTGGACACATCACATTTTTTTAAAGAAAACAGAGGTGTTTTTTGCAAAGTGCCTATCTGTAGATTTTGGCTTCTAGCTCAGCCGGCACCTAGGGAAACCTACCAAACCTGTGCATTTTTGAAAACTAGAGACCTAGGGGAATCCAAGATGGGGTGACTTGTGGGGCTCTGACAAGGTTCTGTTACCCAGAATCCTTTGCAAACCTCAAAATTTGGCTAAAAAAACACGTTTCCTCATATTTCGGTGACAGAAAGTTCTGGAATCTGAGAGGAGCCACAAATTTCCTTCCACCCAGCGTTCCCCCAAGTCTCCCGATAAAAATGATACCTCACTTGTGTGGGTAGGCCTAGCGCCCGTGACAGGAAACACCCCAAAACACAACGTGGACACTTCACATATTTTTAAAGAAAACAGAGGTGTTTTTTGCAAAGTGCCTATCTGTAGATTTTGGCCTCTAGCTCAGCCGGCACCTAGGGAAACCTACCAAACCTGTGCATTTTTTAAAACTAGAGACCTAGGGGAATCCAAGATGGGTTGACTTGTGGGGCTCTGACCAGGTTCTGTTACCCTTAATCATTTGCAAACTTCAAAATCTGGCTAAAAAAACACATTTTCCTCACATTTCGGTGACAGAAAGTTCTGGAATCTGAGAGGAGGCACAAATTTCCTTCCACCCAGCGTTCCCCCATGTCTCCCGATAAAAATGATACCTTACTTGTGTGGGTAGGCCTAGCGCCCATGACAGGAAATGCCCCAAAACACAACGTGGACACATCCCATTTTTTGAAAGAAAACAGCGGTCTTTTTTACAAAGTGGCTACCTGTAGATTTTGGCCTCTAGCTCAGCCGGCAACTAGGGAAACCTACCAAACCTGTTCATTTTTTAAAACTAGAGACCTAGGGGAATCTAAGATGGGGTGACTTGTGGGGCTCTGACCAGGTTCTGTTACCCAGAATCCTTTGCAAACCTCAAAATTTGGCTAAAAAAACACGTTTTCCTCACATTTCGGTGACAGAAAGTTCTGGAATCTGAGAGGAGCCACAAATTTCCTTCCACCCAGCGTTCCCCCAAGTCTCCCGATAAAAATGATACCTCACCTGTGTGGGTAGGCCTTGCGCCCGTGACAGGAAACACCCCAAAACACAACGTGGACACATCACATTTTTTTTAAAGAAAACAGAGGTGTTTTTTGCAAAGTGCCTATCTGTAGATTTTGGCCTCTAGCTCAGCCGGCACCTAGGGAAACATACCAAGCCTGTGCATTTTGAAAACTAAAGACCTAGGGGAATCCAAGATGGGGTGACTTGTGGGGCTCTGACCAGGTTCTGTTACCCAGAATCCTTTGCAAACCTCAAAATTTGGCTAAAAAAACACGTTTTCCTCACATTTCGGTGACAGAAAGTTCTGGAATCTGAGAGGAGCCACAAATTTCCTTCCACCCAGCGTTCCCCGAAGTCTCCCGCTAAAAATGATACCTCACTTGTGTGGGTAGGCCTAGCGCCCGTGACAGGAAACACCCCAAAACACAACGTGGACACATCACATATTTTTAAAGAAAACAGAGGTGTTTTTTGCAAAGTGCCTATCTGTAGATTTTGGCCTCTAGCTCAGCCGGCAACTAGGGAAACCTACCAAACCTGTGCATTTTTTAAAACTAGAGACCTAGGGGAATCCAAGATGGGGTGACTTGTGGGGCTCTGACCAGGTTCTGTTACCCAGAATCCTTTGCAAACCTCAAAATCTGGCTAAAAAAACACATTTTCCTCACATTTCGGTGACAGAAAGTTCTGGAATCTGAGAGGAGGCACAAATTTCCTTCCACCCAGCGGTCCCCCATGTCTCCCGATAAAAATGATACCTCACTTGTGTGGGTAGGCCTAGCGCCCATGACAGGAAATGCCCCAAAACACAACGTGGACACATCCCATTTTTTGAAAGAAAACAGAGGTCTTTTTTACAAAGTGCCTACCTGTAGATTTTGGCCTCTAGCTCAGCCGGCAACTAGGGAAACCTACCAAACCTGTGCATTTTTTAAAACTAGAGACCTAGGGGAATCTAAGATGGGGTGACTTGTGGGGCTCTGACCAGGTTCTGTTACCCAGAATCCTTTGCAAACGTCAAAATTTGGCTAAAAAAACACGTTTTCCTCACATTTCGGTGACAGAAAGTTCTGGAATCTGAGAGGAGCCACAAATTTCCTTCCACCCAGCGATCCCCCAAGTCTCCCAATAAAAATGATACCTCACTTGTGTGGGTAGGCCTTGCGCCCGTGACAGGAAACACCCCAAAACACAACGTGGACACATCACATTTTTTTAAAGAAAACAGAGGTGTTTTTTGCAAAGTGCCTATCTGTAGATTTTGGCCTCTAGCTCAGCCGGCACCTAGGGAAACATACCAAACCTGTGCATTTTTGAAAACTAAAGACCTAGGGGAATCCAAGATGGGGTGGCTTGTGGGGCTCTGACCAGGTTCTGTTACCCAGAATCCTTTGCAAACCTCAAAATTGGATAAAAAACACGTTTTCCTCACATTTCGGTGACAGAAAGTTCTGGAATCTGAGAGGAGCCACAAATTTCCTTCCACCCAGCGTTCCCCGAAGTCTCCCGATAAAAATGATACCTCACTTGTGTGGGTAGGCCTAGCGCCCGTGACAGGAAATGCCCCAAAACACAACGTGGACACATCACATTTTTTTAAAGAAAACAGAGGTGTTTTTTGCAAAGTGCCTACCTGTAGATTTTGGCCTCTAGCTCAGCCGGCACCTAAAGAAACCTACCAAACCTGTGCATTTTTTTAAAACTAGAGACCTAGGGGAATCCAATATGGGGTGATTTGTGGGGCTCTGACCAGGTTCTGTTACCCAGAATCCTTTGCAAACCTCAAAATTTGGCTAAAAAAACACGTTTTCCTCACATTTCGGTGACAGAAAGTTCTGGAATCTGAGAGGAGCCACAAATTTCCTTCCACCCAGCGTTCCCCCAAGTCTCCCGATAAAAATGATACCTCACTTGTGTGGGTAGGCCTAGCGCCCGTGACAGGAAACACCCCAAAACACAACGTGGACACATCACATTTTTTTAAAGAAAACAGAGGTGTTTTTTGCAAAGTGCCTATCTGTAGATTTTGGCCTCTAGCACAGCCGTCACCTAGGGAAACCTACCAAAGCTGTGCATTTTTGAAAACTAGAGACCTAGGGGAATCTAAGATGGGGTGACTTGTGGGGCTCTGACCAGGTTCTGTTACCCAGAATCCTTTGCAAACGTCAAAATTTGGCTAAAAAAACACGTTTTTCTCACATTTCGGTGACAGAAAGTTCTGGAATCTGAGAGGAGCCACAAATTTCCTTCCAACCAGCGTTCATCCAAGTCTCCCGATAAAAATGATACCTCACTTGTGTGGGTAGGCCTAGCGCCCGTGACAGGAAACACCCCAAAACACAACGTGAACACATCACATTTTTTTAAAGAAAACAGAGGTGTTTTTTGCAAAGTGCCTATCTGTAGATTTTGGCCTCTAGCTCAGCCGGCACCTAGGGAAGCCTACCAACTCTGTGCATTTTTGAAAACTAGAGACCTAGGGGAATCCAATATGGGGTGACTTGTGGGGCTCTGACCAGGTTCTGTTACCCAGAATCCTTTGCAAACCTCAAAATTTAGCTAAAAAAACACGTTTTCCTCAAATTTCGGTGACAGAAAGTTCTGGAATCTGAGAGGAGCCACAAATTTCCTTCCACCCAGCGTTCCCCCGAGTCTCCCGATAAAAATGATACCTTACTTGTGTGGGTAGGCCTAGCGCCCGTTACAGGAAATGCCCCAAAACACAACGTGGACACATCACATTTTTTTAAAGAAAACAGAGGTGTTTTTTGCAAAGTGCCTACCTGTAGATTTTGGCCTCTAGCTCAGCCGGCACCTAAGGAAACCTACAAACCTGTGCATTTGTTAAAACTAGAGACCTAGGGGAATCCAATATGGGGTGACTTGTGGGGCTCTGACCAGGTTCTGTTACCCAGAATCCTTTGCAAACCTCAAAATTTGGCTAAAAAACACGTTTTCCTCACATTTCGGTGACAGAAAGTTCTGGAATCTGAGAGGAGCCACAAATTTCCTTCCACCCTACATTCCCCCAAGTCTCCCGATAAAAATGATACCTCACTTGTGTGGGTAGGCCTAGTGCCTGTGACAGGAAATGCCCCAAAACACAACGTGGACACATCACATTTTTTTAAAGAAAACAGAGGTGTTTTTTGCAAAGTGCCTATCTGTAGATTTTGGCTTCTAGCTCAGCCGGCACCTAGGGAAACCTACCAAACCTGTGCATTTTTGAAAACTAGAGACCTAGGGGAATCCAAGATGGGGTGACTTGTGGGGCTCTGACAAGGTTCTGTTACCCAGAATCCTTTGCAAACCTCAAAATTTGGCTAAAAAAACACGTTTCCTCATATTTCAGTGACAGAAAGTTCTGGAATCTGAGAGGAGCCACAAATTTCCTTCCACCCAGCGTTCCCCCAAGTCTCCCGATAAAAATGATACCTCACTTGTGTGGGTAGGCCTAGCGCCCGTGACAGGAAACACCCCAAAACACAACGTGGACACTTCACATATTTTTAAAGAAAACAGAGGTGTTTTTTGCAAAGTGCCTATCTGTAGATTTTGGCCTATAGCTCAGCCGGCACCTAGGGAAACCTACCAAACCTGTGCATTTTTTAAAACTAGAGACCTAGGGGAATCCAAGATGGGGTGACTTGTGGGGCTCTGACCAGGTTCTGTTACCCTTAATCATTTGCAAACCTCAAAATCTGGCTAAAAAAACACATTTTCCTCACATTTCGGTGACAGAAAGTTCTGGAATCTGAGAGGAGGCACAAATTTCCTTCCACCCAGCGGTCCCCCATGTCTCCCGATAAAAATGATACTTTACTTGTGTGGGTAGGCCTAGCGCCCATGACAGGAAATGCCCCAAAACACAACGTGGACACATCCCATTTTTTGAAAGAAAACAGCGGTCTTTTTTACAAAGTGCCTACCTGTAGATTTTGGCCTCTAGCTCAGCCGGCAACTAGGGAAACCTACCAAACCTGTTCATTTTTTAAAACTAGAGACCTAGGGGAATCTAAGATGGTGTGACTTGTGGGGCTCTGACCAGGTTCTGTTACCCAGAATCCTTTGCAAACGTCAAAATTTGGCTAAATAAACACGTTTTCCTCACATTTCGGTGACTGAAAGTTCTGGAATCTGAGAGGAGCCACAAATTTCCTTCCACCCAGCGTTCCCCCAAGTCTCCCGATAAAAATGATACCTCACCTGTGTGGGTAGGCCTTGCGCCCGTGACAGGAAACACCCCAAAACACAACGTGGACACATCACATTTTTTTTAAAGAAAACAGAGGTGTTTTTTGCAAAGTGCCTATCTGTAGATTTTGGCCTCTAGCTCAGCCGGCACCTAGGGAAACATACCAAGCCTGTGCATTTTTGAAAACTAAAGACCTAGGGGAATCCAAGATGGGGTGACTTGTGGGGCTCTGACCAGGTTCTGTTACCCAGAATCCTTTGCAAACCTCAAAATTTGGCTAAAAAAACACGTTTTCCTCACATTTCGGTGACAGAAAGTTCTGGAATCTGAGAGGAGCCACAAATTTCCTTCCACCCAGCGTTCCCCCAAGTCTCCCGATAAAAATGATACCTCACTTGTGTGGGTAGGCCTAGCGCCCGTGACAGGAAACACCCCAAAACACAACGTGGACACATCAATTTTTTTTAAAGAAAACAGAGCTGTATTTTGCAAAGTGCCTATCTGTAGATTTTGGCCTCTAGCTCAGCCGGCACCTAGGGAAGCCTACCAAACCTGTGCATTTTTGAAAACTAGAGACCTAGGGGAATCCAATATGGGGTGACTTGTGGGGCTCTGACCAGGTTCTGTTACCCAGAATCCTTTGCAAACCTCAAAATCTGGCTAAAAAAACACGTTTTCCTCACATTTCGGTGACAGAAAGCTCTGGAATCTGAGAGGAGCCATAAATTTCCTTCCACCCAGCGTTCCCCCAAGTCTCCCGATAAAAATGATACCTCACTTGTGTGGGTAGGCCTAGCGCCCATGACAGGAAATGCCCCCAAAACACAACGTGGACACATCCCATTTTTTGAAAGAAAACAGAGGTCTTTTTTACAAAGTGCCTACCTGTAGATTTTGGCCTCTAGCTCAGCCGGCAACTAGGGAAACCTACCAAACCTGTGCATTTTTTTAAACTAGAGACCTAGGGGAATCTAAGATGGGGTGACTTGTGGGGCTCTGACCAGGTTCTGTTACCCAGAATCCTTTGCAAACCTCAAAATTTGGCTAAAAAAACACGTTTTCCTCACATTTCGGTGACAGAAAGCTCTGGAATCTGAGAGGAGCCATAAATTTCCTTCCACCCAGCGGTCCCCCATGTCTCCCGATAAAAATGATACCTTACTTGTGTGGGTAGGCCTAGCGCCCATGACAGGAAATGCCCCCAAAACACAACGTGGACACATCCCATTTTTTGAAAGAAAACAGAGGTCTTTTTTACAAAGTGCCTACCTGTAGATTTTGGCCTCTAGCTCAGCCGGCAACTAGGGAAACCTACCAAACCTGTGCATTTTTTAAAACTAGAGACCTAGGGGAATCTAAGATGGGGTGACTTGTGGGGCTCTGACCAGGTTCTGTTACCCAGAATCCTTTGCAAACCTCAAAATTTGGCTAAAAAAACACGTTTTCCTCACATTTCGGTGACAGAAAGTTCTGGAATCTGAGAGGAGCCACAAATTTCCTTCCACCCAGCTTTCCCCCAAGTCTCCCGATAAAAATTATACCTCACTTGTGTGGGTAGGCCTAGCGCCCGTGACAGGAAATGCCCCAAAACACAACGTGGACACATCAATTTTTTTTAAAGAAAACAGGGGTGTATTTTGCAAAGTGCCTATCTGTAGATTTTGGCCTCTAGCTCAGCCGGCACCTAGGGACACCTACCAAACCTGTGCATTTTTTAAAACTAGAGACCTAGGGAAATCCAAGATGGGGTGACTTGTGGGGCTCTGACCAGGGTCTGTTACCCAGAATCCTTTGCAAACCTCAAAATCTGGCTAAAAAAACACATTTTCCTCACATTTCGGTCACAGAAAGTTCTGGAATCTGAGAGGAGGCACAAATTTCCTTCCACCCAGCGGTCCCCCATGTCTCCCGATAACAATTATACCTTACTTGTGTGGGTAGGCCTAGCGCCCATGACAGGAAATGCCCCAAAACACAACGTGGACACATCCCATTTTTTGAAAGAAAACAGAGGTCTTTTTTACAAAGTGCCTACCTGTAGATTTTGGCCTCTAGCTCAGCCGGCAACTAGGGAAACCTACCAAACCTGTGCATTTTTTAAAACTAGAGACCTAGGGGAATCTAAGATGGGGTGACTTGTGGGGCTCTGACCAGGTTCTGTTACCCAGAATCCTTTGCAAACCTCAAAATTTGGCTAAAAAAACACGTTTTCCTCACATTTCGGTGACAGAAAGCTCTGGAATCTGAGAGGAGCCATAAATTTCCTTCCACCCAGCGTTCCCCCAAGTCTCCCGATAAAAATGATACCTCACTTGTGTGGGTAGGCCTAGCGCCCATGACAGGAAATGCCCCCAAAACACAACGTGGACACATCCCATTTTTTGAAAGAAAACAGAGGTCTTTTTTACAAAGTGCCTACCTGTAGATTTTGGCCTCTAGCTCAGCCGGCAACTAGGGAAACCTACCAAACCTGTGCATTTTTTAAAACTAGAGACCTAGGGGAATCTAAGATGGGGTGACTTGTGGGGCTCTGACCAGGTTCTGTTACCCAGAATCCTTTGCAAACCTCAAAATTTGGCTAAAAAAACACGTTTTCCTCACATTTCGGTGACAGAAAGTTCTGGAATCTGAGAGGAGCCACAAATTTCCCTCCACCCAGCTTTCCCCCAAGTCTCCCGATAAAAATTATACCTCACTTGTGTGGGTAGGCCTAGCGCCCGTGACAGGAAATGCCCCAAAACACAACGTGGACACATCAATTTTTTGAAAGAAAACAGAGGTCTTTTTTACAAAGTGCCTACCTGTAGATTTTGGCCTCTAGCTCAGCCGGCAACTAGGGAAACCTACCAAACCTGTGCATTTTTTAAAACTAGAGACCTAGGGGAATCTAAGATGGGGTGACTTGTGGGGCTCTGACCAGGTTCTGTTACCCAGAATCCTTTGCAAACCTAAAAATTTGGCTAAAAAAACACGTTTTCCTCACATTTCGGTGACAGAAAGTTCTGGAATCTGAGAGGAGCCACAAATTTCCTTCCACCCAGCTTTCCCCCAAGTCTCCCGATAAAAATTATACCTCACTTGTGTGGGTAGGCCTAGCGCCCGTGACAGGAAATGCCCCCAAACACAACGTGGACACATCAATTTTTTTTAAAGAAAACAGGGGTGTATTTTGCAAAGTGCCTATCTGTAGATTTTGGCCTCTAGCTCAGCCGGCACCTAGGGACACCTACCAAACCTGTGCATTTTTTAAAACTAGAGACCTAGGGGAATCCAATATGGGGTGACTTGAGGGGCTCTGACCAGGTTCTGTTACCCTTAATCCTTTGCAAACCTCAAAATCTGGCTAAAAAAACACATTTTCCTCACATTTCGGTGACAGAAAGTTCTGGAATCTGAGAGGAGGCACAAATTTCCTTCCACCCAGCGGTCCCCCATGTCTCCTGATAAAAATGATACCTTACTTGTGTGGGTAGGCCTAGCGCCCATGACAGGAAATGCCCCAAAACACAACGTGGACACATCCCATTTTTTGAAAGAAAACAGAGGTCTTTTTTACAAAGTGCCTACCTGTAGATTTTGGAGTCTAGCTCAGCCGGCAACTAGGGAAACCTACCAAACCTGTCCATTTTTTAAAACTAGAGACCTAGGGGAATCTTAGATGGGGTGACTTGTGGGGCTCTGACCAGGTTCTGTTACCCAGAATCCTTTGCAAACCTCATAATTTGGCTAAAAAAACACGTTTCCCTCACATTTCGGTGACAGAAAGTTCTGGAATCTGAGAGGAGCCACAAATTTCCTTCCACCCCGCGTTCCCCCAAGTCTCCCGATAAAAATGATACCTCACTTGTGTGGGTAGGCCTAGCGCCCGTGACAGGAAATGCCCCAAAACACAACGTGGACACATCACATTTTTTGAAAGAAAACAGAGGTGTTTTTTGCAAAGTGACTACCTGTAGATTTTGGCCTCTAGCTCAGCCGGCACCTAAGGAAACCTACCAAACCTGTGCATTTTTTAAAACTAGAGACCTAGGGGAATCCAATATGGGGTGATTTGTGGGGCTCTGACCAGGTTCTGTTACCCAGAATCCTTTGCAAACCTCAAAATTTGGCTAAAAAAACACGTTTTCCTCACATTTCGGTGACAGAAAGTTCTGGAATCTGAGAGGAGCCACAAATTTCCTTCTACCCAGCGTTCCCCCAAGTCTCCCGATAAAAATAATACCTCACTTGTGTGGGTAGGCCTTGCGCCCGTGACAGGAAACACCCCAAAACACAACGTGGACACATCACATTTTTTTAAAGAAAACAGAGGTGTTTTTTGCAAAGTGCCTATCTGTAGATTTTGGCCTCTAGCTCAGCCGTCACCTAGGGAAACCTACCAAAGCTGTGCATTTTTGAAAACTAGAGACCTAGGGGAATCTAAGATGGGGTGACTTGTGGGGCTCTGACCAGGTTCTGTTACCCAGAATCCTTTGCAAATGTCAAAATTTGGCTAAAAAAACACGTTTTTCTCACATTTCGGTGACAGAAAGTTCTGGAATCTGAGAGGAGCCACAAATTTCCTTTCACCCAGCGTTCCCCCAAGTCTCCCGATAAAAATGATACCTCACTTGTGTGGGTAGGCCTTGCGCCCGTGACAGGAAATGCCCCAAAACACAACGTGGACACATCACATTTTTTTAAAGAAAACAGAGGTGTTTTTAGCAAAGTGCCTACCTGTAGATTTTGGCCTCTAGCTCAGCCGGCACCTAAGGAAACCTACAAACCTGTGCATTTGTTAAAACTAGAGACCTAGGGGAATCTAAGATGGGGTGACTTGTGGGGCTCTGACCAGGTTCTGTTACCCAGAATCCTTTGCAAACCTCAAAATTGGATTAAAAACACGTTTTCCTCACATTTCGGTGACAGAAAGTTCTGGAATCTGAGAGGAGCCACAAATTTCCTTCCACCCTACATTCCCCCAAGTCTCCCGATAAAAATGATACCTCACTTGTGTGGGTAGGCCTAGCGCCTGTGACAGGAAACACCCCAAAACACAACGTGGACACATCACATTTTTTTAAAGAAAACAGAGGTGTTTTTTGCAAAGTGACTATCTGTAGATTTTGGCTTCTAGCTCAGCCGGCACCTAGGGAAACCTACCAAACCTGTGCATTTTTGAAAACTAGAGACCTAGGGGAATCCAAGATGGGGTGACTTGTGGGGCTCTGACCAGGTTGTGTTACCCAGAATCCTTTGCAAACCTCAAAATTTGGCTAAAAAAACACGTTTTCCTCACATTTCGGTGACAGAAAGTTCTGGAATCTGAGAGGAGCCACAAATTTCCTTCCACCCAGCGTTCCCCCAAGTCTCCCGATAAAAATGATACCTCACTTGTGTGGGTAGGCCTAGCGCCCGTGACAGGAAACACCCCAAAACACAACGTGGACACATCACATATTTTTAAAGAAAACAGAGGTGTTTTCTGCAAAGTGCCTATCTGTAGATTTTGGCCTCTAGCTCAGCCGGCAACTAGGGAAACCTACCAAACCTGTGCATTTTTTAAAACTAGAGACCTAGGGGAATCCAAGATGGGGTGACTTGTGGGGCTCTGACCAGGTTCTGTTACCCAGAATCCTTTGCAAACCTCAAAATCAGGCTAAAAAAACACATTTTCCTCACATTTCGGTGACAGAAAGTTCTGGAATCTGAGAGGAGGCACAAATTTCCTTCCACCCAGCGGTCCCCCATGTCTCCCGATAAAAATGATACCTCACTTGTGTGGGTAGGCCTAGCGCCCATGACAGGAAATGCCCCAAAACACAACGTGGACACATCCCATTTTTTGAAAGAAAACAGAGGTCTTTTTCACAAAGTGCCTACCTGTAGATTTTGGCCTCTAGCTCAGCCGGCAACTAGGGAAACCTACCAAACCTGTGCATTTTTTTAAACTAGAGACCTAGGGGAATCTAAGATGGGGTGACTTGTGGGGCTCTGACCAGGTTCTGTTACCCAGAATCCTTTGCAAACGTCAAAATCAGGCTAAAAAAACACATTTTCCTCACATTTCGGTGACAGAAAGTTCTGGAATCTGAGAGGAGCCACAAATTTCCTTCCACCCAGCGATCCCCCAAGTCTTCCAATAAAAATGATACCTCACTTGTGTGGGTAGGCCTTGCGCCCGTGACAGGAAACACCCCAAAACACAACATGGACACATCACATTTTTTGAAAGAAAACAGAGGTGTTTTTTGCAAAGTGACTACCTGTAGATTTTGGCCTCTAGCTCAGCCGGCAACTAGGGAAACCTACCAAACCTGTGCATTTTTAAAAACTAGAGACCTAGGGGAATCCAATATGGGGTGACTTGTGGGGCTCTGACCAGGTTCTGTTACCCAGAATCCTTTGCAAACCTCAAAATTGGATAAAAAACACGTTTTCCTCACATTTCGGTGACAGAAAGTTCTGGAATCTGAGAGGAGCCACAAATTTCCTTCCACCCAGCGTTCCCCCAAGTCTCCCGATAAAAATGATACCTCACTTGTGTGGGTAGGCCTAGCGCCCGTGACAGGAAACACCCCAAAACACAACGTGGACACATCACATTTTTTTAAAGAAAACAGAGGTGTTTTTTGCAAAGTGCCTATCTGTAGATTTTGGCCTCTAGCTCAGCCGTCACCTAGGGAAACCTACCAAAGCTGTGCATTTTTGAAAACTAGAGACCTAGGGGAATCTAAGATGGGGTGACTTGTGGGGCTCTGACCAGGTTCTGTTACCCAGAATCCTTTGCAAATGTCAAAATTTGGCTAAAAAAATACGTTTTTCTCACATTTCGGTGACAGAAAGTTCTGGAATTTGAGAGGAGCCACAAATTTCCTTCCACCCAGCGTTCCCCCAAGTCTCCCGATAAAAATGATACCTCACTTGTGTTGGTAGGCCTTGCGCCCGTGACAGGAAATGCCCCAAAACACAACGTGGACACATCACATTTTTTGAAAGAAAACAGAGGTGTTTTTTGCAAAGTGCCTACCTGTAGATTTTGGCCTCTAGCTCAGCCGGCACCTAAGGAAACCTACAACCCTATGCATTTGTTAAAACTAGAGACCTAGGGGAATCCAATATGGGGTGACTTGTGGGGCTCTGACCAGGTTCTGTTACCCAGAATCCTTTGCAAACCTCAAAATTTGGCTAAAAAACACGTTTTCCTCACATTTCGGTGACAGAAAGTTCTGGAATCTGAGAGGAGCCACAAATTTCCTTCCACCCTACATTCCCCCAAGTCTGCCGATAAAAATGATACCTCACTTGTGTGGGTAGGCCTAGCGCCTGTGACAGGAAACACCCCAAAACACAACGTGGACACATCACATTTTTTTTAAAGAAAACAGAGGTGTTTTTTGCAAAGTGCCTATCTGTAGATTTTGGCTTCTAGCTCAGCCGGCACCTAGGGAAACCTACCAAACCTGTGCATTTTTTAAAACTAGAGACCTAGGGGAATCCAAGATGGGGTGACTTGTGGGGCTCTGACCAGGTTCTGTTACCCAGAATCCTTTGCAAACCTCAAAATTTGGCTAAAAAAACACGTTTTCCTCACATTTCGGTGACAGAAAGTTCTGGAATCTGAGAGGAGCCACAAATTTCCTTCCACCCAGCGTTCCCCCAAGTCTCTCGATAAAAATGATACCTCACTTGTGTGGGTAGGCCTAGCGCCCGTGACAGGAAACACCCCAAAACACAACGTGGACACATCACATATTTTTAAAGAAAACAGAGGTGTTTTTTGCAAAGTGCCTATCTGTAGATTTTGGCCTCTAGCTCAGCCGGCAACTAGGGAAACCTACCAAACCTGTGCATTTTTTAAAACTAGAGACCTAGGGGAATCCAAGATGGGGTGACTTGTGGGGCTCTGACCAGGTTCTGTTACCCAGAATCCTTTGCAAACCTCAAAATCTGGCTAAAAAAACACATTTTCCTCACATTTCGGTGACAGAAAGTTCTGGAATCTGAGAGGAGGCACAAATTTCCTTCCACCCAGCGGTCCCCCATGTCTCCCGATAAAAATGATACCTCACTTGTGTGGGTAGGCCTAGCGCCCATGACAGGAAATGCCCCAAAACACAACGTGGACACATCCCATTTTTTGAAAGAAAACAGAGGTCTTTTTTACAAAGTGCCTACCTGTAGATTTTGGCCTCTAGCTCAGCCGGCAACTAGGGAAACCTACCAAACCTGTGCATTTTTTAAAACTAGAGACCTAGGGGAATCTAAGATGGGGTGACTTGTGGGGCTCTGACCAGGTTCTGTTACCCAGAATCCTTTGCAAACGTCAAAATTTGGCTAAAAAAACACGTTTTCCTCACATTTCGGTGACAGAAAGTTCTGGAATCTGAGAGGAGCCACAAATTTCCTTCCACCCAGCGATCCCCCAAGTCTCCCAATAAAAATGATACCTCACTTGTGTGGGTAGGCCTTGCGTCCGTGACAGGAAACACCCCAAAACACAACGTGGACACATCACATTTTTTTAAAGAAAACAGAGGTGTTTTTTGCAAAGTGCCTATCTGTAGATTTTGGCCTCTAGCTCAGCCGGCACCTAGGGAAACATACCAAACCTGTGCATTTTTGAAAACTAAAGACCTAGGGGAATCCAAGATGGGGTGACTTGTGGGGCTCTGACCAGGTTCTGTTACCCAGAATCCTTTGCAAACCTCAAAATTGGATAAAAAACACGTTTTCCTCACATTTCGGTGACAGAAAGTTCTGGAATCTGAGAGGAGCCACAAATTTCCTTCCACCCAGCGTTCCCCCAAGTCTCCCGATAAAAATGATACCTCACTTGAGTGGGTAGGCCTAGCGCCCGTGACAGGAAATGCCCCAAAACACAACGTGGACACATCACATTTTTTGAAAGAAAACAGAGGTGTTTTTTGCAAAGTGACTACCTGTAGATTTTGGCCTCTAGCTCAGCCGGCACCTAGGGAAACCTACCAAAGCTGTGCATTTTTAAAAACTAGAGACCTAGGGGAATCTAAGATGGGGTGACTTGTGGGGCTCTGACCAGGTTCTGTTACCCAGAATCCTTTGCAAATGTCAAAATTTGGCTAAAAAAACACGTTTTTCTCACATTTCGGTGACAGAAAGTTCTGGAATCTGAGAGGAGCCACAAATTTCCTTCCACCCAGCGTTCCCCCAAGTCTCCCGATAAAAATGATACCTTACTTGTGTGGATAGGCCTTGCGCCCGTGACAGGAAATGCCCCAAAACACAACGTGGACACATCACATTTTTTTAAAGAAAACAGAGGTGTTTTTTGCAAAGTGCCTACCTGTAGATTTTGGCCTCTAGCTCAGCCGGCACCTAAGGAAACCTACAAACCTGTGCATTTGTTAAAACTAGAGACCTAGGGGAATCCAATATGGGGTGACTTGTGGGGCTCTGACCAGGTTCTGTGACCCAGAATCCTTTGCAAACCTCAAAATTTGGCTAAAAAACACGTTTTCCTCACATTTCGGTGACAGAAAGTTCTGGAATCTGAGAGGAGCCACAAATTTCCTTCCACCCTACATTCCCCCAAGTCTGCCGATAAAAATTATACCTCACTTGTGTGGGTAGGCCTAGCGCCTGTGACAGGAAACACCCCAAAACACAACGTGGACACATCACATTTTTTAAAGAAAACAGAGGTGTTTTTTGCAAAGTGCCTATCTGTAGATTTTGGCTTCTAGCTCAGCCGGCACCTAGGGAAACCTACCAAACCTGTGCATTTTTGAAAACTAGAGACCTAGGGGAATCCAAGATGGGGTGACTTGTGGGGCTCTGACCAGGTTCTGTTACCCAGAATCCTTTGCAAACCTCAAAATTTGGCTAAAAAAACATGTTTTCCTCACATTTCGGTGACAGAAAGTTCTGGAATCTGAGAGGAGCCACAAATTTCCTTCCACCCAGCGTTCCCCCAAGTCTCCCGATAAAAATGATACCTCACTTGTGTGGGTAGGCCTAGCGCCCGTGACAGGAAACACCCCAAAACACAACGTGGACACATCACATATTTTTAAAGAAAACAGAGGTGTTTTTTGCAAAGTGCCTATCTGTAGATTTTGGCCTCTAGCTCAGCCGGCAACTAGGGAAACCTACCAAACCTGTGCATTTTTTAAAACTAGAGACCTAGGGGAATCCAAGATGGGGTGACTTGTGGGGCTCTGACCAGGTTCTGTTACCCAGAATCCTTTGCAAACCTCAAAATCTAGCTAAAAAAACACATTTTCCTCACATTTCGGTGACAGAAAGTTCTGGAATCTGAGAGGAGGCACAAATTTCCTTCCACCCAGCGGTCCCCCATGTCTCCCGATAAAAATGATACCTCACTTGTGTGGGTAGGCCTAGCGCCCATGACAGGAAATGCCCCAAAACACAACGTGGACACATCCCATTTTTTGAAAGAAAACAGAGGTCTTTTTTACAAAGTGCCTACCTGTAGATTTTGGCCTCTAGCTCAGCCGGCAACTAGGGAAACCTACCAAACCTGTGCATTTTTTAAAACTAGAGACCTAGGGGAATCTAAGATGGGGTGACTTGTGGGGCTCTGACCAGGTTCTGTTACCCAGAATCCTTTGCAAACGTCAAAATTTGGCTAAAAAAACAAGTTTTCCTCACATTTCGGTGACAGAAAGTTCTGGAATCTGAGAGGAGCCACAAATTTCCTTCCACCCAGCGATCCCCCAAGTCTCCCGATAAAAATTATACCTCACTTGTGTAGGTAGGCCTAGCGCCCGTGACAGGAAATGCCCCAAAACACAACGTGGACACATCACATTTTTTTAAAGAAAACAGAGGTGTTTTTTGCAAAGTGACTACCTGTAGATTTTGGCCTCTAGCTCAGCCGGCACCTAAGGAAACCTAACAAACCTGTGCATTTTTTAAAACTAGAGACCTAGGGGAATCCAAGATGGGGTGACTTGTGGGGCTCTGACCAGGTTCTGTTTCCCAGAATCCTTTGCAAACCTCAAAATTGGATAAAAAACACGTTTTCCTCACATTTCGGTGACAGAAAGTTCTGGAATCTGAGAGGAGCCACAAATTTCCTTCCACCCAGCGTTCCCCCAAGTCTCCCGATAAAAATGATACCTCACTTGTGTGGGTAGGCCTAGCGCCCGTGACAGGAAATGCCCCAAAACACAACGTGGACACATCACATTTTTTGAAAGAAAACAGGTGTTTTTTGCAAAGTGACTACCTGTAGATTTTGGCCTCTAGCTCAGCCGGCACCTAAGGAAACCTACCAAACCTGTGCATTTTTTAAAACTAGAGACCTAGGGGAATCCAATATGGGGTGATTTGTGGGGCTCTGACCAGGTTCTGTTACCCAGAATCCTTTGCAAACCTCAAAATTTGGCTAAAAAAACACGTTTTCCTCACATTTCGGTGACAGAAAGTTCTGGAATCTGAGAGGAGCCACAAATTTCCTTCCACCCAGCGGTCCCCCATGTCTCCCGATAAAAATGATACCTCACTTGTGTGGGTAGGCCTAGCGCCCATGACAGGAAATGCCCCAAAACACAACGTGGACACATCCCATTTTTTGAAAGAAAACAGAGGTCTTTTTTACAAAGTGCCTACCTGTAGATTTTGGCCTCTAGCTCAGCCGGCAACTAGGGAAACCTACCAAACCTGTGCATTTTTTTAAACTAGAGACCTAGGGGAATCTAAGATGGGGTGACTTGTGGGGCTTTGACCAGGTTCTGTTACCCAGAATCCTTTTCAAACGTCAAAAGTTGGCTAAAAAAACACGTTTTCCTCACATTTCGGTGACAGAAAGTTCTGGAATCTGAGAGGAGCCACAAATTTCCTTCCACCCAGCGATCCCCCAAGTCTCCCAATAAAAATGATACCTCACTTGTGTGGGTAGGCCTTGCGCCCGTGACAGGAAACACCCCAAAACACAACGTGGACACATCACATTTTTTTAAAGAAAACAGAGGTGTTTTTTGCAAAGTGCCTATCTGTAGATTTTGGCCTCTAGCTCAGCCGGCACCTAGGGAAACATACCAAACCTGTGCATTTTTGAAAACTAAAGACCTAGGGGAATCCAAGATGGGGTGACTTGTGGGGCTCTGACCAGGTTCTGTTACCCAGAATCCTTTGCAAACCTCAAAATTGGATAAAAAACACGTTTTCCTCACATTTCGGTGACAGAAAGTTCTGGAATCTGAGAGGAGCCACAAATTTCCTTCCACCCAGCGTTCCCCCAAGTCTCCCGATAAAAATGATACCTCACTTGTGTGGGTAGGCCTAGCGCCCGTGACAGGAAATGCCCCAAAACACAACGTGGACACATCACATTTTTTGAAAGAAAACAGAGGTGTTTTTTGCAAAGTGACTACCTGTAGATTTTGGCCTCTAGCTCAGCCGGCACCTAAGGAAACCTACCAAACCTGTGCATTTTTTAAAACTAGAGACCTAGGGGAATCCAATATGGGGTGATTTGTGGGGCTCTGACCAGGTTCTGTTACCCAGAATCCTTTGCAAACCTCAAAATTTGGCTAAAAAAACACGTTTTCCTCACATTTCGGTGACAGAAAGTTCTGGAATCTGAGAGGAGCCACAAATTTCCTTCCACCCAGCGTTCCCCCAAGTCTCCCGATAAAAATGATACCTCACTTGTGTGGGTAGGCCTAGCGCCCGTGACAGGAAACACCCCAAAACACAACGTGGACACATCACATTTTTTTAAAGAAAACAGAGGTGTTTTTTGCAAAGTGCCTATCTGTAGATTTTGGCCTCTAGCTCAGCCGTCACCTAGGGAAACCTACCAAAGCTGTGCATTTTTGAAAACTAGAGACCTAGGGGAATCTAAGATGGGGTGACTTGTGGGGCTCTGACCAGGTTCTGTTACCCAGAATCCTTTGCAAATGTCAAAATTTGGCTAAAAAAATACGTTTTTCTCACATTTCGGTGACAGAAAGTTCTGGAATCTGAGAGGAGCCACAAATTTCCTTCCACCCAGCGTTCCCCCAAGTCTCCCGATAAAAATGATACCTCACTTGTGTTGGTAGGCCTTGCGCCCGTGACAGGAAATGCCCCAAAACACAACGTGGACACATCACATTTTTTGAAAGAAAACAGAGGTGTTTTTTGCAAAGTGCCTACCTGTAGATTTTGGCCTCTAGCTCAGCCGGCACCTAAGGAAACCTACAACCCTATGCATTTGTTAAAACTAGAGACCTAGGGGAATCCAATATGGGGTGACTTGTGGGGCTCTGACCAGGTTCTGTTACCCAGAATCCTTTGCAAACCTCAAAATTTGGCTAAAAAACACGTTTTCCTCACATTTCGGTGACAGAAAGTTCTGGAATCTGAGAGGAGCCACAAATTTCCTTCCACCCTACATTCCCCCAAGTCTGCCGATAAAAATGATACCTCACTTGTGTGGGTAGGCCTAGCGCCTGTGACAGGAAACACCCCAAAACACAACGTGGACACATCACATTTTTTTTAAAGAAAACAGAGGTGTTTTTTGCAAAGTGCCTATCTGTAGATTTTGGCTTCTAGCTCAGCCGGCACCTAGGGAAACCTACCAAACCTGTGCATTTTTGAAAACTAGAGACCTAGGGGAATCCAAGATGGGGTGACTTGTGGGGCTCTGACCAGGTTCTGTTACCCAGAATCCTTTGCAAACCTCAAAATTTGGCTAAAAAACACGTTTTCCTCACATTTCGGTGACAGAAAGTTCTGGAATCTGAGAGGAGCCACAAATTTCCTTCCACCCAGCGTTCCCCCAAGTCTCTCGATAAAAATGATACCTCACTTGTGTGGGTAGGCCTAGCGCCCGTGACAGGAAACACCCCAAAACACAACGTGGACACATCACATATTTTTAAAGAAAACAGAGGTGTTTTTTGCAAAGTGCCTATCTGTAGATTTTGGCCTCTAGCTCAGCCGGCAACTAGGGAAACCTACCAAACCTGTGCATTTTTTAAAACTAGAGACCTAGGGGAATCCAAGATGGGGTGACTTGTGGGGCTCTGACCAGGTTCTGTTACCCAGAATCCTTTGCAAACCTCAAAATCTAGCTAAAAAAACACATTTTCCTCACATTTCGGTGACAGAAAGTTCTGGAATCTGAGAGGAGGCACAAATTTCCTTCCACCCAGCGGTCCCCCATGTCTCCCGATAAAAATGATACCTCACTTGTGTGGGTAGGCCTAGCGCCCATGACAGGAAATGCCCCAAAACACAACGTGGACACATCCCATTTTTTGAAAGAAAACAGAGGTCTTTTTTACAAAGTGCCTACCTGTAGATTTTGGCCTCTAGCTCAGCCGGCAACTAGGGAAACCTACCAAACCTGTGCATTTTTTAAAACTAGAGACCTAGGGGAATCTAAGATGGGGTGACTTGTGGGGCTCTGACCAGGTTCTGTTACCCAGAATCCTTTGCAAACGTCAAAATTTGGCTAAAAAAACAAGTTTTCCTCACATTTCGGTGACAGAAAGTTCTGGAATCTGAGAGGAGCCACAAATTTCCTTCCACCCAGCGATCCCCCAAGTCTCCCGATAAAAATTATACCTCACTTGTGTAGGTAGGCCTAGCGCCCGTGACAGGAAATGCCCCAAAACACAACGTGGACACATCACATTTTTTTAAAGAAAACAGAGGTGTTTTTTGCAAAGTGACTACCTGTAGATTTTGGCCTCTAGCTCAGCCGGCACCTAAGGAAACCTAACAAACCTGTGCATTTTTTAAAACTAGAGACCTAGGGGAATCCAAGATGGGGTGACTTGTGGGGCTCTGACCAGGTTCTGTTTCCCAGAATCCTTTGCAAACCTCAAAATTGGATAAAAAACACGTTTTCCTCACATTTCGGTGACAGAAAGTTCTGGAATCTGAGAGGAGCCACAAATTTCCTTCCACCCAGCGTTCCCCCAAGTCTCCCGATAAAAATGATACCTCACTTGTGTGGGTAGGCCTAGCGCCCGTGACAGGAAATGCCCCAAAACACAACGTGGACACATCACATTTTTTGAAAGAAAACAGGTGTTTTTTGCAAAGTGACTACCTGTAGATTTTGGCCTCTAGCTCAGCCGGCACCTAAGGAAACCTACCAAACCTGTGCATTTTTTAAAACTAGAGACCTAGGGGAATCCAATATGGGGTGATTTGTGGGGCTCTGACCAGGTTCTGTTACCCAGAATCCTTTGCAAACCTCAAAATTTGGCTAAAAAAACACGTTTTCCTCACATTTCGGTGACAGAAAGTTCTGGAATCTGAGAGGAGCCACAAATTTCCTTCCACCCAGCGGTCCCCCATGTCTCCCGATAAAAATGATACCTCACTTGTGTGGGTAGGCCTAGCGCCCATGACAGGAAATGCCCCAAAACACAACGTGGACACATCCCATTTTTTGAAAGAAAACAGAGGTCTTTTTTACAAAGTGCCTACCTGTAGATTTTGGCCTCTAGCTCAGCCGGCAACTAGGGAAACCTACCAAACCTGTGCATTTTTTTAAACTAGAGACCTAGGGGAATCTAAGATGGGGTGACTTGTGGGGCTTTGACCAGGTTCTGTTACCCAGAATCCTTTTCAAACGTCAAAAGTTGGCTAAAAAAACACGTTTTCCTCACATTTCGGTGACAGAAAGTTCTGGAATCTGAGAGGAGCCACAAATTTCCTTCCACCCAGCGATCCCCCAAGTCTCCCAATAAAAATGATACCTCACTTGTGTGGGTAGGCCTTGCGCCCGTGACAGGAAACACCCCAAAACACAACGTGGACACATCACATTTTTTTAAAGAAAACAGAGGTGTTTTTTGCAAAGTGCCTATCTGTAGATTTTGGCCTCTAGCTCAGCCGGCACCTAGGGAAACATACCAAACCTGTGCATTTTTGAAAACTAAAGACCTAGGGGAATCCAAGATGGGGTGACTTGTGGGGCTCTGACCAGGTTCTGTTACCCAGAATCCTTTGCAAACCTCAAAATTGGATAAAAAACACGTTTTCCTCACATTTCGGTGACAGAAAGTTCTGGAATCTGAGAGGAGCCACAAATTTCCTTCCACCCAGCGTTCCCCCAAGTCTCCCGATAAAAATGATACCTCACTTGTGTGGGTAGGCCTAGCGCCCGTGACAGGAAATGCCCCAAAACACAACGTGGACACATCACATTTTTTGAAAGAAAACAGAGGTGTTTTTTGCAAAGTGACTACCTGTAGATTTTGGCCTCTAGCTCAGCCGGCACCTAAGGAAACCTACCAAACCTGTGCATTTTTTAAAACTAGAGACCTAGGGGAATCCAATATGGGGTGATTTGTGGGGCTCTGACCAGGTTCTGTTACCCAGAATCCTTTGCAAACCTCAAAATTTGGCTAAAAAAACACGTTTTCCTCACATTTCGGTGACAGAAAGTTCTGGAATCTGAGAGGAGCCACAAATTTCCTTCCACCCAGCGTTCCCCCAAGTCTCCCGATAAAAATGATACCTCACTTGTGTGGGTAGGCCTAGCGCCCGTGACAGGAAACACCCCAAAACACAACGTGGACACATCACATTTTTTTAAAGAAAACAGAGGTGTTTTTTGCAAAGTGCCTATCTGTAGATTTTGGCCTCTAGCTCAGCCGTCACCTAGGGAAACCTACCAAAGCTGTGCATTTTTGAAAACTAGAGACCTAGGGGAATCTAAGATGGGGTGACTTGTGGGGCTCTGACCAGGTTCTGTTACCCAGAATCCTTTGCAAATGTCAAAATTTGGCTAAAAAAATACGTTTTTCTCACATTTCGGTGACAGAAAGTTCTGGAATCTGAGAGGAGCCACAAATTTCCTTCCACCCAGCGTTCCCCCAAGTCTCCCGATAAAAATGATACCTCACTTGTGTTGGTAGGCCTTGCGCCCGTGACAGGAAATGCCCCAAAACACAACGTGGACACATCACATTTTTTGAAAGAAAACAGAGGTGTTTTTTGCAAAGTGCCTACCTGTAGATTTTGGCCTCTAGCTCAGCCGGCACCTAAGGAAACCTACAACCCTATGCATTTGTTAAAACTAGAGACCTAGGGGAATCCAATATGGGGTGACTTGTGGGGCTCTGACCAGGTTCTGTTACCCAGAATCCTTTGCAAACCTCAAAATTTGGCTAAAAAACACGTTTTCCTCACATTTCGGTGACAGAAAGTTCTGGAATCTGAGAGGAGCCACAAATTTCCTTCCACCCTACATTCCCCCAAGTCTGCCGATAAAAATGATACCTCACTTGTGTGGGTAGGCCTAGCGCCTGTGACAGGAAACACCCCAAAACACAACGTGGACACATCACATTTTTTTTAAAGAAAACAGAGGTGTTTTTTGCAAAGTGCCTATCTGTAGATTTTGGCTTCTAGCTCAGCCGGCACCTAGGGAAACCTACCAAACCTGTGCATTTTTGAAAACTAGAGACCTAGGGGAATCCAAGATGGGGTGACTTGTGGGGCTCTGACCAGGTTCTGTTACCCAGAATCCTTTGCAAACCTCAAAATTTGGCTAAAAAACACGTTTTCCTCACATTTCGGTGACAGAAAGTTCTGGAATCTGAGAGGAGCCACAAATTTCCTTCCACCCAGCGTTCCCCCAAGTCTCTCGATAAAAATGATACCTCACTTGTGTGGGTAGGCCTAGCGCCCGTGACAGGAAACACCCCAAAACACAACGTGGACACATCACATATTTTTAAAGAAAACAGAGGTGTTTTTTGCAAAGTGCCTATCTGTAGATTTTGGCCTCTAGCTCAGCCGGCAACTAGGGAAACCTACCAAACCTGTGCATTTTTTAAAACTAGAGACCTAGGGGAATCCAAGATGGGGTGACTTGTGGGGCTCTGACCAGGTTCTGTTACCCAGAATCCTTTGCAAACCTAAAAATCTGGCTAAAAAAACACATTTTCCTCACATTTCGGTGACAGAAAGTTCTGGAATCTGAGAGGAGGCACAAATTTCCTTCCACCCAGCGGTCCCCCATGTCTCCCGATAAAAATGATACCTCACTTGTGTGGGTAGGCCTAGCGCCCATGACAGGAAATGCCCCAAAACACAACGTGGACACATCCCATTTTTTGAAAGAAAACAGAGGTCTTTTTTACAAAGTGCCTACCTGTAGATTTTGGCCTCTAGCTCAGCCGGCAACTAGGGAAACCTACCAAACCTGTGCATTTTTTAAAACTAGAGACCTAGGGGAATCTAAGATGGGGTGACTTGTGGGGCTCTGACCAGGTTCTGTTACCCAGAATCCTTTGCAAACGTCAAAATTTGGCTAAAAAAACACGTTTTCCTCACATTTCGGTGACAGAAAGTTCTGGAATCTGAGAGGAGCCACAAATTTCCTTCCACCCAGCGATCCCCCAAGTCTCCCAATAAAAATGATACCTCACTTGTGTGGGTAGGCCTTGCGTCCGTGACAGGAAACACCCCAAAACACAACGTGGACACATCACATTTTTTTAAAGAAAACAGAGGTGTTTTTTGCAAAGTGCCTATCTGTAGATTTTGGCCTCTAGCTCAGCCGGCACCTAGGGAAACATACCAAACCTGTGCATTTTTGAAAACTAAAGACCTAGGGGAATCCAAGATGGGGTGACTTGTGGGGCTCTGACCAGGTTCTGTTACCCAGAATCCTTTGCAAACCTCAAAATTGGATAAAAAACACGTTTTCCTCACATTTCGGTGACAGAAAGTTCTGGAATCTGAGAGGAGCCACAAATTTCCTTCCACCCAGCGTTCCCCCAAGTCTCCCGATAAAAATGATACCTCACTTGAGTGGGTAGGCCTAGCGCCCGTGACAGGAAATGCCCCAAAACACAACGTGGACACATCACATTTTTTGAAAGAAAACAGAGGTGTTTTTTGCAAAGTGACTACCTGTAGATTTTGGCCTCTAGCTCAGCCGGCACCTAGGGAAACCTACCAAAGCTGTGCATTTTTGAAAACTAGAGACCTAGGGGAATCTAAGATGGGGTGACTTGTGGGGCTCTGACCAGGTTCTGTTACCCAGAATCCTTTGCAAATGTCAAAATTTGGCTAAAAAAACACGTTTTTCTCACATTTCGGTGACAGAAAGTTCTGGAATCTGAGAGGAGCCACAAATTTCCTTCCACCCAGCGTTCCCCCAAGTCTCCCGATAAAAATGATACCTTACTTGTGTGGATAGGCCTTGCGCCCGTGACAGTAAATGCCCCAAAACACAACGTGGACACATCACATTTTTTTAAAGAAAACAGAGGTGTTTTTTGCAAAGTGCCTACCTGTAGATTTTGGCCTCTAGCTCAGCCGGCACCTAAGGAAACCTACAAACCTGTGCATTTGTTAAAACTAGAGACCTAGGGGAATCCAATATGGGGTGACTTGTGGGGCTCTGACCAGGTTCTGTGACCCAGAATCCTTTGCAAACCTCAAAATTTGGCTAAAAAACACGTTTTCCTCACATTTCGGTGACAGAAAGTTCTGGAATCTGAGAGGAGCCACAAATTTCCTTCCACCCTACATTCCCCCAAGTCTGCCGATAAAAATTATACCTCACTTGTGTGGGTAGGCCTAGCGCCTGTGACAGGAAACACCCCAAAACACAACGTGGACACATCACATTTTTTTAAAGAAAACAGAGGTGTTTTTTGCAAAGTGCCTATCTGTAGATTTTGGCTTCTAGCTCAGCCGGCACCTAGGGAAACCTACCAAACCTGTGCATTTTTGAAAACTAGAGACCTAGGGGAATCCAAGATGGGGTGACTTGTGGGGCTCTGACCAGGTTCTGTTACCCAGAATCCTTTGCAAACCTCAAAATTTGGCTAAAAAAACATGTTTTCCTCACATTTCGGTGACAGAAAGTTCTGGAATCTGAGAGGAGCCACAAATTTCCTTCCACCCAGCGTTCCCCCAAGTCTCCCGATAAAAATGATACCTCACTTGTGTGGGTAGGCCTAGCGCCCGTGACAGGAAACACCCCAAAACACAACGTGGACACATCACATATTTTTAAAGAAAACAGAGGTGTTTTTTGCAAAGTGCCTATCTGTAGATTTTGGCCTCTAGCTCAGCCGGCACCTAGGGAAACATACCAAACCTGTGCATTTTTGAAAACTAAAGACCTAGGGGAATCCAAGATAGGGTGACTTGTGGGGCTCTGACCAGGTTCTGTTACCCAGAATCCTTTGCAAACCTCAAAATCTAGCTAAAAAAACACATTTTCCTCACATTTCGGTGACAGAAAGTTCTGGAATCTGAGAGGAGGCACAAATTTCCTTCCACCCAGCGGTCCCCCATGTCTCCCGATAAAAATGATACCTCACTTGTGTGGGTAGGCCTAGCGCCCATGACAGGAAATGCCCCAAAACACAACGTGGACACATCCCATTTTTTGAAAGAAAACAGAGGTCTTTTTTACAAAGTGCCTACCTGTAGATTTTGGCCTCTAGCTCAGCCGGCAACTAGGGAAACCTACCAAACCTGTGCATTTTTTAAAACTAGAGACCTAGGGGAATCTAAGATGGGGTGACTTGTGGGGCTCTGACCAGGTTCTGTTACCCAGAATCCTTTGCAAACGTCAAAATTTGGCTAAAAAAACAAGTTTTCCTCACATTTCGGTGACAGAAAGTTCTGGAATCTGAGAGGAGCCACAAATTTCCTTCCACCCAGCGATCCCCCAAGTCTCCCGATAAAAATTATACCTCACTTGTGTGGGTAGGCCTAGCGCCCGTGACAGGAAATGCCCCAAAACACAACGTGGACACATCACATTTTTTGAAAGAAAACAGAGGTGTTTTTTGCAAAGTGACTACCTGTAGATTTTGGCCTCTAGCTCAGCCGGCACCTAAGGAAACCTACCAAACCTGTGCATTTTTTAAAACTAGAGACCTAGGGGAATCCAATATGGGGTGATTTGTGGGGCTCTGACCAGGTTCTGTTACCCAGAATCCTTTGCAAACCTCAAAATTTGGCTAAAAAAACACATTTTCCTCACATTTCGGTGACAGAAAGTTCTGGAATCTGAGAGGAGCCACAAATTTCCTTCCACCCAGCGTTCCCCCAAGTCTCCCGATAAAAATGATACCTCACTTGTGTGGGTAGGCCTAGCGCCCGTGACAGGAAACACCCCAAAACACAACGTGGACACTTCACATATTTTTAAAGAAAACAGAGGTGTTTTTTGCAAAGTGCCTATCTGTAGATTTTGGCCTCTAGCTCAGCCGGCACCTAGGGAAACCTACCAAACCTGTGCATTGTTTAAAACTAGAGACCTAGGGGAATCCAAGATGGGGTGACTTGTGGGGCTCTGACCAGGTTCTGTTACCCTTAATCCTTTGCAAACCTCAAAATCTGGCTAAATAAACACATTTTCCTCACATTTCGGTGACAGAAAGTTCTAGAATCTGAGAGGAGGCACAAATTTCCTTCCACCCAGCGGTCCCCCATGTCTCCCGATAAAAATGATACCTTACTTGTGTGGGTAGGCCTAGCGCCCATGACAGGAAATGCCCCCAAAACACAACGTGGACACATCCCATTTTTTGAAAGAAAACAGAGGCCTTTTTTACAAAGTGCCTACCTGTAGATTTTGGCCTCTAGCTCAGCCGGCAACTAGGGAAACCTACCAAACCTGTGCATTTTTTAAAACTAGAGACCTAGGGGAATCTAAGATGGGGTGACTTGTGGGGCTCTCACCAGGTTCTGTTACACAGAATCCTTTGCAAACGTCAAAATTTGGCTAAAAAAACACGTTTTTCTCATTTCGGTGACAGAAAGTTCTGGAATCTGAGAGGAGCCACAAATTTCCTTCCAACCAGCGTTCACCCAAGTCTCCCGATAAAAGTGATACCTCACTTGTGTGGGTAGGCCTAGCGCCCGTGACAGGAAACACCCCAAAACACAACGTGAACACATCACATTTTTTTAAAGAAAACAGAGGTGTTTTTTGCAAAGTGCCTATCTGTAGATTTTGGCCTCTAGCTCAGCCGGCACCTAGGGAAGCCTACCAACTCTGTGCATTTTTGAAAACTAGAGACCTAGGGGAATCCAATATGGGGTGACTTGTGGGGCTCTGACCAGGTTCTGTTACCCAGAATCCTTTGCAAACCTCAAAATTTAGCTAAAAAAACACGTTTTCCTCACATTTCGGTGACAGAAAGTTCTGGAATCTGAGAGGAGCCACAAATTTCCTTCCACCCAGCGTTCCCCCAAGTCTCCCGATAAAAATGATACCTTACTTGTGTGGGTAGGCCTAGCGCCCGTGACAGGAAATGCCCCAAAACACAACGTGGACACATCACATTTTTTTAAAGAAAACAGAGGTGTTTTTTGCAAAGTGCCTACCTGTAGATTTTGGCCTCTAGCTCAGCCGGCACCTAAGGAAACCTACAAACCTGTGCATTTGTTAAAACTAGAGACCTAGGGGAATCCAATATGGGGTGACTTGTGGGGCTCTGACCAGGTTCTCTTACCCAGAATCCTTTGCAAACCTCAAAATTTGGCTAAAAAACACGTTTTCCTCACATTTCGGAGACAGAACGTTCTGGAATCTGAGAGGAGCCACAAATTTCCTTCCACCCTACATTCCCCCAAGTCTCCCGATAAAAATGATACCTCACTTGTGTGGGTAGGCCTAGCGCCTGTGACAGGAAACACCCCAAAACACAACGTGGACACATCACATTTTTTTAAAGAAAACAGAGGTGTTTTTTGCAAAGTGCCTATCTGTAGATTTTGGCTTCTAGCTCAGCCGGCACCTAGGGAAACCTACCAAACCTGTGCATTTTTGAAAACTAGAGACCTAGGGGAATCCAAGATGGGGTGACTTGTGGGGCTCTGACCAGGTTCTGTTACCCAGAATCCTTTGCAAACCTCAAAATTTGGCTAAAAAAACACGTTTTCCTCACATTTCGGTGACAGAAAGTTCTGGAATCTGAGAGGAGCCACAAATTTCCTTCCACCCAGCGTTCCCCCAAGTCTCCCGATAAAAATGATACCTCACTTGTGTGGGTAGGCCTAGCGCCTGTGACAGGAAACACCCCAAAACACAACGTGGACACATCACATTTTTTAAAAGAAAACAGAGGTGTTTTTTGCAAAGTGCCTATCTGTAGATTTTGGCTTCTAGCTCAGCCGGCACCTAGGGAAACCTACCAAACCTGTGCATTTTTGAAAACTAGAGACCTAGGGGAATCCAAGATGGGGTGACTTGTGGGGCTCTGACCAGGTTCTGTTATCCAGAATCCTTTGCAAACCTCAAAATTTGGCTAAAAAAACACGTTTTCCTCACATTTCGGTGACAGAAAGTTCTAGAATCTAAGAGGAGGCACAAATTTCCTTCCACACAGCGGTCCCCCATGTCTCCCGATAAAAATGATACCTCACTTGTGTGGGTAGGCCTAGCGTCTGTGACAGGAAACACCCCAAAACACAACGTGGACACATCACATATTTTTAAAGAAAACAGAGGTGTTTTTTGCAAAGTGCCTATCTGTAGATTTTGGCCTCTAGCTCAGCCGGCAACTAGGGAAACCTACCAAACCTGTGCATTTTTTTAAACTAGAGACCTAGGGGAATCCAAGATGGGGTGACTTGTGGGGCTCTGACCAGGTTCTGTTACCCAGAATCCTTTGCAAACCTCAAAATCAGGCTAAAAAAACACATTTTCCTCACATTTCGGTGACAGAAAGTTCTGGAATCTGAGAGGAGGCACAAATTTCCTTCCACCCAGCGGTCCCCCATGTCTCCCGATAAAAATGATACCTCACTTGTGTGGGTAGGCCTAGCGCCCATGACAGGAAATGCCCCAAAACACAACGTGGACACATCCCATTTTTTGAAAGAAAACAGAGGTCTTTTTTACAAAGTGCCTACCTGTAGATTTTGGCCTCTAGCTCAGCCGGCAACTAGGGAAATCTACCAAACCTGTGCATTTTTTAAAACTAGAGACCTAGGGGAATCTAAGATGGGGTGACTTGTGGGGCTCTGACCAGGTTCTGTTACCCAGAATCCTTTGCAAACCTCAAAATTTGGCTAAAAAAACACGTTTTCCTCACATTTCGGTGACAGAAAGCTCTGGAATCTGAGAGGAGCCATAAATTTCCTTCCACCCAGCGTTCCCCCAAGTCTCCCAATAAAAATGATACCTCACTTGTGTGGGTAGGCCTTGCGCCCGTGACAGGAAATGCCCCAAAACACAACGTGGACACATCACATTTTTTAAAAGAAAACAGAGGTGTTTTTTGCAAAGTGCCTACCTGTAGATTTTGGCCTCTAGCTCAGCCGGCACCTAAGGAAACCTACAAACCTGTGCATTTGTTAAAACTAGAGACCTAGGGGAATCCAATATGGGGTGACTTGTGGGGCTCTGACCAGGTTCTGTTACCCAGAATCCTTTGCAAACCTCAAAATTTGGCTAAAAAACACGTTTTCCTCACATTTCGGTGACAGAAAGTTCTGGAATCTGAGAGGAGCCACAAATTTCCTTCCACCCAGCGTTCCCCCAAGTCTCCCGATAAAAATGATACCTCACTTGTGTGGGTAGGCCTAGCGCCTGTGACAGGAAACACCCCAAAACACAACGTGGACACATCACATATTTTTAAAGAAAACAGAGGTGTTTTTTGCAAAGTGCCTATCTGTAGATTTTGGCTTCTAGCTCAGCCGGCACCTAAGGAAACCTACCAAACCTGTGCATTTTTGAAAACTAGAGACCTAGGGGAATGCAAGATGGGGTGACTTGTGGGGCTCTGACCAGGTTCTGTTACCCAGAATCCTTTGCAAACCTCAAAATCAGGCTAAAAAAACACGTTTTCCTCACATTTCGGTGACAGAAAGTTCTGGAATCTGAGAGGAGGCACAAATTTCCTTCCACCCAGCGGTCCCCCATGTCTCCCGATAAAAATGATACCTCACTTGTGTGGGTAGGCCTAGCGCCCATGACAGGAAATGCCCCAAAACACAACGTGGACACATCCCATTTTTTGAAAGAAAACAGAGGTCTTTTTTACAAAGTGCCTACCTGTAGATTTTGGCCTCTAGCTCAGCCGGCAACTAGGGAAACCTACCAAACCTGTGCATTTTTTAAAACTAGAGACCTAGGGGAATCTAAGATGGGGTGACTTGTGGGGCTCTGACCAGGTTCTGTTACCCAAAATCCTTTGCAAACGTCAAAATTTGGCTAAAAAAACACGTTTTCCTCACATTTCGGTGACAGAAAGTTCTGGAATCTGAGAGGAGCCACAAATTTCGTTCCACCCAGCGATCCCCCAAGTCTCCCAATAAAAATGATACCTCACTTGTGTGGGTAGGCCTTGCGCCCGTGACAGGAAACACCCCAAAACACAACATGGACACATCACATTTTTTAAAGAAAACAGAGGTGTTTTTTGCAAAGTGCCTATCTGTAGATTTTGGCCTCTAGCTCAGCCGGCACCTAGGGAAACATACCAAACCTGTGCATTTTTGAAAACTAAAGACCTAGGGGAATCCAAGATGGGGTGACTTGTGGGGCTCTGACCAGGTTCTGTTACCCAGAATCCTTTGCAAACCTCAAAATTGGATAAAAAACACGTTTTCCTCACATTTCGGTGACAGAAAGTTCTGGAATCTGAGAGGAGCCACAAATTTCCTTCCACCCAGCGTTCCCCCAAGTCTCCCGATAAAAATGATACCTCACTTGTGTGGGTAGGCCTAGCGCCCGTGACAGGAAACACCCCAAAACACAACGTGGACACATCACATTTTTTTAAAGAAAACAGAGGTGTTTTTTGCAAAGTGCCTATCTGTAGATTTTGGCCTCTAGCTCAGCCGTCACCTAGGGAAACCTACCAAAGCTGTGCATTTTTGAAAACTAGAGACCTAGGGGAATCTAAGATGGGGTCACTTGTGGGGCTCTGACCAGGTTCTGTTACCCAGAATCCTTTGCAAATGTCAAAATTTGGCTAAAAAAAACAAGTTTTTCTCACATTTCGGTGACAGAAAGTTCTGGAATCTGAGAGGAGCCACACATTTCCTTCCACCCAGCGTTCCCCCAAGTCTCCCGATAAAAATGATACCTCACTTGTGTGGGTAGGCCTAGGGCCCGTGACAGGAAACACCCCAAAACACAACGTGAACTCATCACATTTTTTTAAAGAAAACAGAGGTGTTTTTTGCAAAGTGCCTATCTGTAGATTTTGGCCTCTAGCTCAGCCGGCACCTAGGGAAGCCTACCAACTCTGTGCATTTTTGAAAACTAGAGACCTAGGGGAATCCAATATGGGGTGACTTGTGGGGCTCTGACCAGGTTCTGTTACCCAGAATCCATTGCAAACCTCAAAATTTAGCTAAAAAAACACGTTTTCCTCACATTTCGGTGACAGAAAGTTCTGGAATCTGAGAGGAGCCACAAATTTCCTTCCACCCAGCGTTCCCCCAAGTCTCCCGATAAAAATGATACCTTACTTGTGTGGGTAGGCCTAGCGCCCGTGACAGGAAATGCCCCAAAACACAACGTGGACACATCACATTTTTTTAAAGAAAACAGAGGTGTTTTTTTCAAAGTGCCTACCTGTAGATTTTGGCCTCTAGCTCCGCCGGCACCTAAGGAAACCTACAAACCTGTGCATTTGTTAAAACTAGAGACCTAGGGGAATCCAATATGGGGTGACTTGTGGGGCTCTGACCAGGTTCTGTTACCCAGAATCCTTTGCAAACCTCAAAATTTGGCTAAAAAACACGTTTTCCTCACATTTCGGTGACAGAAAGTTCTGGAATCTGAGAGGAGCCACAAATTTCCTTCCACCCTACATTTCCCAAGTCTCCCGATAAAAATGATACCTCACTTGTGTGGGTAGGCCTAGTGCCTGTGACAGGAAACACCCCAAAACACAACGTGGGCACATCACATTTTTTTAAAGAAAACAGAGGTGTTTTTTGCAAAGTGCCTATCTGTAGATTTTGGCTTCTAGCTCAGCCGGCACCTAGGGAAACCTACCAAACCTGTGCATTTTTTAAAACTAGAGACCTAGGGGAATTCAAGATGGGGTGACTTGTGGGGCTCTGACCAGGTTCTGTTACCCAGAATCCTTTGCAAACCTCAAAATTTGGCTAAAAAAACACGTTTCCTCACATTTCGGTGACAGAAAGTTCTGGAATCTGAGAGGAGCCACAAATTTCCTTCCACCCAGCGTTCCCCCAAGTCTCCCGATAAAAATGATACCTCACTTGTGTGGGTAGGCCTAGCGCCCGTGACAGGAAACACCCCAAAACACAACGTGGACACATCACATTTTTTGAAAGAAAACAGAGGTGTTTTTTGCAAAGTGCCTATCTGTAGATTTTGGACTCTAGCTCAGCCGTCACCTAGGGAAACCTACCAAAGCTGTGCATTTTTGAAAACTAGAGACCTAGGGGAATCCAATATGGGGTGACTTGTGGGGCTCTGACCAGGTTCTGTTACCCAGAATCCTTTGCAAACCTCAAAATTTAGCTAAAAAAACACGTTTTCCTCACATTTCGGTGACAGAAAGTTCTGGAATCTGAGAGGAGCCACAAATTTCCTTCCACCCAGCATTCCCCCAAGTCTCCCGATAAAAATGATACCTTACTTGTGTGGGTAGGCCTAGCGCCCGTGACAGGAAATGCCCCAAAACACAACGTGGACACATCACATTTTTTTAAAGAAAACAGAGGTGTTTTTTGCAAAGTGCCTATCTGTAGATTTTGGCTTCTAGCTCAGCCGGCACCTAGGGAAACCTACCAAACCTGTGCATTTTTGAAAACTAGAGACCTAGGGGAATCCAAGATGGGGTGACTTGTGGGGCTCTGACCAGGTTCTGTTATCCAGAATCCTTTGCAAACCTCAAAATTTGGCTAAAAAAACACGTTTTCCTCACATTTCGGTGACAGAAAGTTCTAGAATCTAAGAGGAGGCACAAATTTCCTTCCACCCAGCGGTCCCCCATGTCTCCCGATAAAAATGATACCTCACTTGTGTGGGTAGGCCTAGCGTCTGTGACAGGAAACACCCCAAAACACAACGTGGACACATCACATATTTTTAAAGAAAACAGAGGTGTTTTTTGCAAAGTGCCTATCTGTAGATTTTGGCCTCTAGCTCAGCCGGCAACTAGGGAAACCTACCAAACCTGTGCATTTTTTTAAACTAGAGACCTAGGGGAATCCAAGATGGGGTGACTTGTGGGGCTCTGACCAGGTTCTGTTACCCAGAATCCTTTGCAAACCTCAAAATCAGGCTAAAAAAACACATTTTCCTCACATTTCGGTGACAGAAAGTTCTGGAATCTGAGAGGAGGCACAAATTTCCTTCCACCCAGCGGTCCCCCATGTCTCCCGATAAAAATGATACCTCACTTGTGTGGGTAGGCCTAGCGCCCATGACAGGAAATGCCCCAAAACACAACGTGGACACATCCCATTTTTTGAAAGAAAACAGAGGTCTTTTTTACAAAGTGCCTACCTGTAGATTTTGGCCTCTAGCTCAGCCGGCAACTAGGGAAATCTACCAAACCTGTGCATTTTTTAAAACTAGAGACCTAGGGGAATCTAAGATGGGGTGACTTGTGGGGCTCTGACCAGGTTCTGTTACCCAGAATCCTTTGCAAACCTCAAAATTTGGCTAAAAAAACACGTTTTCCTCACATTTCGGTGACAGAAAGCTCTGGAATCTGAGAGGAGCCATAAATTTCCTTCCACCCAGCGTTCCCCCAAGTCTCCCAATAAAAATGATACCTCACTTGTGTGGGTAGGCCTTGCGCCCGTGACAGGAAATGCCCCAAAACACAACGTGGACACATCACATTTTTTAAAAGAAAACAGAGGTGTTTTTTGCAAAGTGCCTACCTGTAGATTTTGGCCTCTAGCTCAGCCGGCACCTAAGGAAACCTACAAACCTGTGCATTTGTTAAAACTAGAGACCTAGGGGAATCCAATATGGGGTGACTTGTGGGGCTCTGACCAGGTTCTGTTACCCAGAATCCTTTGCAAACCTCAAAATTTGGCTAAAAAACACGTTTTCCTCACATTTCGGTGACAGAAAGTTCTGGAATCTGAGAGGAGCCACAAATTTCCTTCCACCCAGCGTTCCCCCAAGTCTCCCGATAAAAATGATACCTCACTTGTGTGGGTAGGCCTAGCGCCTGTGACAGGAAACACCCCAAAACACAACGTGGACACATCACATATTTTTAAAGAAAACAGAGGTGTTTTTTGCAAAGTGCCTATCTGTAGATTTTGGCTTCTAGCTCAGCCGGCACCTAAGGAAACCTACCAAACCTGTGCATTTTTGAAAACTAGAGACCTAGGGGAATGCAAGATGGGGTGACTTGTGGGGCTCTGACCAGGTTCTGTTACCCAGAATCCTTTGCAAACCTCAAAATCAGGCTAAAAAAACACGTTTTCCTCACATTTCGGTGACAGAAAGTTCTGGAATCTGAGAGGAGGCACAAATTTCCTTCCACCCAGCGGTCCCCCATGTCTCCCGATAAAAATGATACCTCACTTGTGTGGGTAGGCCTAGCGCCCATGACAGGAAATGCCCCAAAACACAACGTGGACACATCCCATTTTTTGAAAGAAAACAGAGGTCTTTTTTACAAAGTGCCTACCTGTAGATTTTGGCCTCTAGCTCAGCCGGCAACTAGGGAAACCTACCAAACCTGTGCATTTTTTAAAACTAGAGACCTAGGGGAATCTAAGATGGGGTGACTTGTGGGGCTCTGACCAGGTTCTGTTACCCAAAATCCTTTGCAAACGTCAAAATTTGGCTAAAAAAACACGTTTTCCTCACATTTCGGTGACAGAAAGTTCTGGAATCTGAGAGGAGCCACAAATTTCGTTCCACCCAGCGATCCCCCAAGTCTCCCAATAAAAATGATACCTCACTTGTGTGGGTAGGCCTTGCGCCCGTGACAGGAAACACCCCAAAACACAACATGGACACATCACATTTTTTAAAGAAAACAGAGGTGTTTTTTGCAAAGTGCCTATCTGTAGATTTTGGCCTCTAGCTCAGCCGGCACCTAGGGAAACATACCAAACCTGTGCATTTTTGAAAACTAAAGACCTAGGGGAATCCAAGATGGGGTGACTTGTGGGGCTCTGACCAGGTTCTGTTACCCAGAATCCTTTGCAAACCTCAAAATTGGATAAAAAACACGTTTTCCTCACATTTCGGTGACAGAAAGTTCTGGAATCTGAGAGGAGCCACAAATTTCCTTCCACCCAGCGTTCCCCCAAGTCTCCCGATAAAAATGATACCTCACTTGTGTGGGTAGGCCTAGCGCCCGTGACAGGAAACACCCCAAAACACAACGTGGACACATCACATTTTTTTAAAGAAAACAGAGGTGTTTTTTGCAAAGTGCCTATCTGTAGATTTTGGCCTCTAGCTCAGCCGTCACCTAGGGAAACCTACCAAAGCTGTGCATTTTTGAAAACTAGAGACCTAGGGGAATCTAAGATGGGGTCACTTGTGGGGCTCTGACCAGGTTCTGTTACCCAGAATCCTTTGCAAATGTCAAAATTTGGCTAAAAAAAACAAGTTTTTCTCACATTTCGGTGACAGAAAGTTCTGGAATCTGAGAGGAGCCACACATTTCCTTCCACCCAGCGTTCCCCCAAGTCTCCCGATAAAAATGATACCTCACTTGTGTGGGTAGGCCTAGGGCCCGTGACAGGAAACACCCCAAAACACAACGTGAACTCATCACATTTTTTTAAAGAAAACAGAGGTGTTTTTTGCAAAGTGCCTATCTGTAGATTTTGGCCTCTAGCTCAGCCGGCACCTAGGGAAGCCTACCAACTCTGTGCATTTTTGAAAACTAGAGACCTAGGGGAATCCAATATGGGGTGACTTGTGGGGCTCTGACCAGGTTCTGTTACCCAGAATCCATTGCAAACCTCAAAATTTAGCTAAAAAAACACGTTTTCCTCACATTTCGGTGACAGAAAGTTCTGGAATCTGAGAGGAGCCACAAATTTCCTTCCACCCAGCGTTCCCCCAAGTCTCCCGATAAAAATGATACCTTACTTGTGTGGGTAGGCCTAGCGCCCGTGACAGGAAATGCCCCAAAACACAACGTGGACACATCACATTTTTTTAAAGAAAACAGAGGTGTTTTTTTCAAAGTGCCTACCTGTAGATTTTGGCCTCTAGCTCCGCCGGCACCTAAGGAAACCTACAAACCTGTGCATTTGTTAAAACTAGAGACCTAGGGGAATCCAATATGGGGTGACTTGTGGGGCTCTGACCAGGTTCTGTTACCCAGAATCCTTTGCAAACCTCAAAATTTGGCTAAAAAACACGTTTTCCTCACATTTCGGTGACAGAAAGTTCTGGAATCTGAGAGGAGCCACAAATTTCCTTCCACCCTACATTTCCCAAGTCTCCCGATAAAAATGATACCTCACTTGTGTGGGTAGGCCTAGTGCCTGTGACAGGAAACACCCCAAAACACAACGTGGGCACATCACATTTTTTTAAAGAAAACAGAGGTGTTTTTTGCAAAGTGCCTATCTGTAGATTTTGGCTTCTAGCTCAGCCGGCACCTAGGGAAACCTACCAAACCTGTGCATTTTTTAAAACTAGAGACCTAGGGGAATTCAAGATGGGGTGACTTGTGGGGCTCTGACCAGGTTCTGTTACCCAGAATCCTTTGCAAACCTCAAAATTTGGCTAAAAAAACACGTTTCCTCACATTTCGGTGACAGAAAGTTCTGGAATCTGAGAGGAGCCACAAATTTCCTTCCACCCAGCGTTCCCCCAAGTCTCCCGATAAAAATGATACCTCACTTGTGTGGGTAGGCCTAGCGCCCGTGACAGGAAACACCCCAAAACACAACGTGGACACATCACATTTTTTGAAAGAAAACAGAGGTGTTTTTTGCAAAGTGCCTATCTGTAGATTTTGGCCTCTAGCTCAGCCGTCACCTAGGGAAACCTACCAAAGCTGTGCATTTTTGAAAACTAGAGACCTAGGGGAATCCAATATGGGGTGACTTGTGGGGCTCTGACCAGGTTCTGTTACCCAGAATCCTTTGCAAACCTCAAAATTTAGCTAAAAAAACACGTTTTCCTCACATTTCGGTGACAGAAAGTTCTGGAATCTGAGAGGAGCCACAAATTTCCTTCCACCCAGCATTCCCCCAAGTCTCCCGATAAAAATGATACCTTACTTGTGTGGGTAGGCCTAGCGCCCGTGACAGGAAATGCCCCAAAACACAACGTGGACACATCACATTTTTTTAAGGAAAACAGAGGTGTTTTTTTCAAAGTGCCTACCTGTAGATTTTGGCCTCTATCTCAGCCGGCACCTAAGGAAACCTACAAACCTGTGCATTTGTTAAAACTAGAGACCTAGGGGAATCCAATATGGGGTGACTTGTGGGGCTCTGACCAGGTTCTGTTACCCAGAATCCTTTGCAAACCTCAAAATTTGGCTAAAAAACACGTTTTCCTCACATTTCGGTGACAGAAAGTTCTGGAATCTGAGAGGAGCCACAAATTTCCTTCCACCCTACATTCCCCCAAGTCTCCCGATAAAAATGATACCTCACTTGTGTGGGTAGGCCTAGTGCCTGTGACAGGAAACAACCCAAAACACAACGTGGACACATCACATTTTTTTAAAGAAAACAGAGGTGTTTTTTGCAAAGTGCCTATCTGTAGATTTTGGCTTCTAGCTCAGCCGGCACCTAGGGAAACCTACCAAACCTGTGCATTTTTGAAAACTAGAGACCTAGGGGAATTCAAGATGGGGTGACTTGTGGGGCTCTGACCAGGTTCTGTTACCCAGAATCCTTTGCAAACCTCAAAATTTGGCTAAAAAAACACGTTTTCCTCACATTTCGGTGACAGAAATTCTGGAATCTGAGAGGAGCCACAAATTTCCTTCCACCCAGCGTTCCCCCAAGTCTCCCGATAAAAATGATACCTCACTTGTGTGGGTAGGCCTAGCGCCCGTGACAGGAAACACCCCAAAACACAACGTGGACACTTCACATATTTTTAAAGAAAACAGAGGTGTTTTTTGCAAAGTGCCTATCTGTAGATTTTGGCCTCTAGCTCAGCCGGCACCTAGGGAAACCTACCAAACCTGTGCATTTTTTAAAACTAGAGACCTAGGGGAATCCAAGATGGGGTGACTTGTGGGGCTCTGACCAGGTTCTGTTACCCTTAATCCTTTGCAAACCTCAAAATCTGGCTAAAAAAACACATTTTCCTCACATTTCGGTGACAGAAAGTTCTGGAATCTGAGAGGAGGCACAAATTTCCTTCCACCCAGCGGTCCCCCATGTCTCCCGATAAAAATGATACCTTACTTGTGTGGGTAGGCCTAGCGCCCATGACAGGAAATGCCCCCAAAACACAACGTGGACACATCCCATTTTTTGAAAGAAAACAGAGGCCTTTTTTACAAAGTGCCTACCTGTAGATTTTGGCCTCTAGCTCAGCCGGCAACTAGGGAAACCTACCAAACCTGTGCATTTTTTAAAACTAGAGACCTAGGGGAATCTAAGATGGGGTGACTTGTGGGGCTCTCACCAGGTTCTGTTACACAGAATCCTTTGCAAACGTCAAAATTTGGCTAAAAAAACACGTTTTTCTCACATTTCGGTGACAGAAAGTTCTGGAATCTGAGAGGAGCCACAAATTTCCTTCCAACCAGCGTTCACCCAAGTCTCCCGATAAAAGTGATACCTCACTTGTGTGGGTAGGCCTAGCGCCCGTGACAGGAAACACCCCAAAACACAACGTGAACACATCACATTTTTTTAAAGAAAACAGAGGTGTTTTTTGCAAAGTGCCTATCTGTAGATTTTGGCCTCTAGCTCAGCCGGCACCTAGGGAAGCCTACCAACTCTGTGCATTTTTGAAAACTAGAGACCTAGGGGAATCCAATATGGGGTGACTTGTGGGGCTCTGACCAGGTTCTGTTACCCAGAATCCTTTGCAAACCTCAAAATTTAGCTAAAAAAACACGTTTTCCTCACATTTCGGTGACAGAAAGTTCTGGAATCTGAGAGGAGCCACAAATTTCCTTCCACCCAGCGTTCCCCCAAGTCTCCCGATAAAAGTGATACCTCACTTGTGTGGGTAGGCCTAGCGCCCGTGACAGGAAATGCCCCAAAACACAACGTGGACACATCACATTTTTTTAAAGAAAACAGAGGTGTTTTTTGCAAAGTGCCTACCTGTAGATTTTGGCCTCTAGCTCAGCCAGCACCTAAGGAAACCTACAAACCTGTGCATTTGTTAAAACTAGAGACCTAGGGGAATCCAATATGGGGTGACTTGTGGGGCTCTGACCAGGTTCTGTTACCCAGAATCCTTTGCAAACCTCAAAATTTGGCTAAAAAACACGTTTTCCTCACATTTCGGTGACAGAAAGTTTTGGAATCTGAGAGGAGCCACAAATTTCCTTCCACCCTACATTCCCCCAAGTCTCCCGATAAAAATGATACCTCACTTGTGTGGGTAGGCCTAGTGCCTGTGACAGGAAACACCCCCAAAACACAACGTGGACACATCACATTTTTTTAAAGAAAACAGAGGTCTTTTTTACAAAGTGCCTACCTGTAGATTTTGGCCTCTAGCTCAGCCGGCAACTAGGGAAACCTACCAAACCTGTGCATTTGTTAAAACTAGAGACCTAGGGGAATCCAATATGGGGTGACTTGTGGGGCTCTGACCAGGTTCTGTTACCCAGAATCCTTTGCAAACCTCAAAATCTGGCTAAAAAAACACATTTTCCTCACATTTCGGTTACAGAAAGTTCTGGAATCTGAGAGGAGCCACAAATTTCCTTCCACCCAGCTTTCCCCCAAGTCTCCCGATAAAAATGATACCTCACTTGTGTGGGTAGGCCTAGCGCCCGTGACAGGAAATGCCCCAAAACACAACGTGGACACATCACATTTTTTGAAAGAAAACAGAGGTGTTTTTTGCAAAGTGCCTACCTGTAGATTTTGGCCTCTAGCTCAGCCGGCACCTAAGGAAACCTACAAACCTGTGCATTTGTTAAAACTAGAGACCTAGGGGAATCCAATATGGCGTGACTTGTGGGGCTCTGACCAGGTTCTGTTACCCAGAATCCTTTGCAAACCTCAAAATTTGGCTAAAAAACACGCTTTCCTCACATTTCGGTGACAGAAAGTTCTGGAATCTGAGAGGAGCCACAAATTTCCTTCCACCCTACATTCCCCCAAGTCTCCCGATAAAAATTATACCTCACTTGTGTGGGTAGGCCTAGCGCCTGTGACAGGAAACACCCCAAAACACAACGTGGACACATCAAATTTTTTTAAAGAAAACAGAGGTGTTTTTTGCAAAGTGCCTATCTGTAGATTTTGGCTTCTAGCTCAGCCGGCACTTAGGGAAACCTTCCAAACCTGTGCATTTTTAAAAACTAGAGACCTAGGGGAATCCAAGATGGGGTGACTTGTGGGGCTCTGACCAGGTTCTGTTACCCAGAATCCTTTGCAAACCTCAAAATTTGGCTAAAAAAACACGTTTTCCTCACATTTCGGTGACAGAAAGTTCTGGAATCTGAGAGGAGCCACAAATTTCCTTCCACCCAGCGTTCCCCCAAGTCTCCCGATAAAAATGATACCTCACTTGTGTGGGTAGGCCTAGCGCCCGTGACAGGAAACACCCCAAAATACAACGTGGACACATCACATATTTTTAAAGAAAACAGAGGTATTTTTTGCAAAGTGCCTATCTGTAGATTTTGGCCTCTAGCTCAGCCGGCACCTAGGGAAACCTACCAAACCTGTGCATTTTTTTAAATTAGAGACCTAGGGGAATCCAAGATCGGGTGACTTGTGGGGCTCTGACCAGGGTCTGTTACCCAGAATCCTTTGCAAACCTCAAAATCTGGCTAAAAAAACACATTTTCCTCACATTTCGGTTACAGAAAGTTCTGGAATCTGAGAGGAGGCACAAATTTCCTTCCACCCAGCGGTCCCCCATGTCTCCCGATAAAAATGATACCTTACTTGTGAGGGTAGGCCTAGCTCCCATGACAGGAAATGCCCCAAAACACAACGTGGACACATCCCATTTTTTGAAAGAAAACAGAGGTCTTTTTTACAAAGTGCCTACCTGTAGATTTTGGCCTCTAGCTCAGCCGGCACCTAAGGAAACCTACCAAACCTGTGCATTTTTTAAAACTAGAGACCTAGGGGAATCCAATATGGGGTGACTTGTGGGGCTCTGACCAGGTTCTGTTACCCAGAATCCTTTGCAAACCTCAATATTTGGCTAAAAAAACACGTATTCCTCACATTTCGGTGACAGAAAGTTCTGGAATCTGAGAGGAGCCACAAATTTCCTTCCACCCAAGGTTCCCCCAAGTCTCCCGATAAAAATGATACCTCACTTGTGTGGGTAGGCCTAGCGCCCGTGACAGGAAACACCCCAAAACACAACGTGGACACATCACATTTTTTTAAAGAAAACAGAGGTGTTTTTTGCAAAGTGCCTATCTGTAGATTTTGGCCTCTAGCTCAGCCGGCACCTAGGGAAACCTACCAAACCTGTGCATTTTTTAAAACTAGAGACCTAGGGGAATCCAAGATGGGGTGACTTGTGGGGCTCTGACCAGGTTCAGTTACCCAGAATCCTTTGCAAACCTCAAAATCTGGCTAAAAAAACACATTTTCCTCACATTTCGGTGACAGAAAGTTCTGGAATCTGAGAGGAGGCACAAATTTCCTTCCACCCAGCGGTCCCCCATGTCTCCCGATAAAAATGATACCTCACTTGTGTGGGTAGGCCTAGCGCCCATGACAGGAAATGTCCCAAAACACAACGTGGACACATCCCATTTTTTGAAAGAAAACAGAGGTCTTTTTTACAAAGTGCCTACCTGTAGATTTTGGCCTCTAGCTCAGCCGGCAACTAGGGAAACCTACCAAACCTGTGCATTTTTGAAAACTAGAGACCTAGGGGAATCTAAGATGGGGTGACTTGTGGGGCTCTGACCAGGTTCTGTTACCCAGAATCCTTTGCAAAGGTCAAAATTTGGCTAAAAAAACACGTTTTCCTCACATTTCGGTGACAGAAAGTTCTGGAATCTGAGAGGAGCCACAAATTTCCTTCCACCCAGCGTTCCCCCAAGTCTCCCGATAAAAATGATACCTCACTTGTGTGGGTAGGCCTAGCGCCCGTGACAGGAAATGCCCCAAAACACAACGTGGACACATCACATTTTTTGAAAGAAAACAAAGGTGTTTTTTGCAAAGTGCCTACCTGTAGATTTTGGCCTCTAGCTCAGCCGGCACCTAAGGAAACCTACAAACCTGTGCATTTGTTAAAACTAGAGACCTAGGGGAATCCAATATGGGGTGACTTGTGGGGCTCTGACCAGGTTCTGTTACCCAGAATCCTTTGCAAACCTCAAAATTTGGCTAAAAAACACGTTTTCCTCACATTTCGGTGACAGAAAGTTCTGGAATCTGAGAGGAGCCACAAATTTCCTTCCACCCTACATTCCCCCAAGTCTCCCGATAAAAATGATACCTCACTTGTGTGGGTAGGCCTAGCGCCTGTGACAGGAAACACAGGAAAACACAACGTGGACACATCACATTTTTTAAAAGAAAACAGAGGTGTTTTTTGCAAAGTGCCTATCTGTAGATTTTGGCTTCTAGCTCAGCCGGCACCTAGGGAAACCTACCAAGCCTGTGCATTTTTGAAAACTAGAGACCTAGGGGAATCCAAGATGGGGTGACTTGTGGGGCTCTGACCAGGTTCTGTTACCCAGAATCCTTTGCAAACCTCAAAATTTGGCTAAAAAAACACGTTTTCCTCACATTTCGGTGACAGAAAGTTCTGGAATCTGAGAGGAGCCACAAATTTCCTTCCACCCAGCGTTCCCCCAAGTCTCCCGATAAAAATGATACCTCACTTGTGTGGGTAGGCCTAGCGCCCGTGACAGGAAACACCCCAAAACACAACGTGGACACATCACATATTTTTAAAGAAAACAGAGGTGTTTTTTGCAAAGTGCCTATCTGTAGATTTTGGCCTCTAGCTCAGCCGGCACCTAGGGAAACATACCAAGCCTGTGCATTGTTGAAAACTAAAGACCTAGGGGAATCCAAGATGGGGTGACTTGTGGGGCTCTGACCAGGTTCTGTTACCCAGAATCCTTTGCAAACCTCAAAATTTGGCTAAAAAACACTTTTTCCTCACATTTCAGTGACAGAAAGTTCTGGAATCTGAGAGGAGGCACAAATTTCCTTCCACCCAGCGTTCCCCCAAGTCTCCCGATAAAAATGATACCTCACTTGTGTGGGTAGGCCTAGCGCCCGTGACAGGAAATTCCCCAAAACACAACGTGGACACATCACATTTTTTGAAAGAAAACAGAGGTGTTTTTTGCAAAGTACCTACCTTTGGCCTCTAGCTCAGCCGGCACCTAAGGAAACCTACCAAACCTGTGCATTTTTTAAAACTAGAGACCTAGGGGAATCCAATATGGGGTGACTTGTGGGGCTCTGACCAGGTTCTCTTACCCAGAATCCTTTGCAAACCTCAAAATTTGGCTAAAAAAACAAGTTTTCCTCACATTTCGGTGACAGAAAGTTCTGGAATCTGAGAGGAGCCACAAATTTCCTTCCACCCAGCGTTCCCCCAAGTCTCCCGATAAAAATGATACCTCACTTGTGTGGGTAGGCCTAGCGCCCGTGACAGGAAACACCCCAAAACACAACGTGGACACATCAAGTTTTTTTAAAGAAAACAGAGGTGTATTTTGCAAAGTGCCTATCTGTAGATTTTGGCCTCTAGCTCAGCCGGCACCTAGGGAAACCTACCAAACCTGTGCATTTTTGAAAACTAGAGACCTAGGGGAATCCAATATGGGGTGACTTGTGGGGCTCTGACCAGGTTCTGTTACCCAGAATCCTTTGCAAACCTCAAATTCTGGCTAAAAAAACACATTTTCCTCACATTTCGGTGACAGAAAGTTCTGGAATCTGAGAGGAGGCACAAATTTCCTTCCACCCAGCGGTCCCCCATGTCTCCCGATAAAAATGATACCTCACTTGTGTGGGTAGGCCTAGCGCCCATGACAGGAAATGCCCCAAAACACAACGTGGACACATCCCATTTTTTGAAAGAAAACAGAGGACTTTTTTACAAAGTGCCTACCTGTAGATTTTGGCCTCTAGCTCAGCCGGCAACTAGGGAAACCTACCAAACCTGTGCATTTTTTAAAACTAGAGACCTAGGGGAATCTAAGATGGGGTGACTTGTGGGGCTCAGACCAGGTTCTGTTACCCAGAATCCTTTGCAAACGTCAACATTTGGCTAAAAAACACGTTTTCCTCACATTTCGGTGACAGAAAGTTCTGGAATCTGAGAGGAGCCACAAATTTCCTTCCACCCAGCGTTCCCCCAAGTCTTCCAATAAAAATGATACCTCACTTGTGTGGGTAGGCCTTGCGCCCGTGACAGGAAACACCCCAAAACACAACGTGGACACATCACATTTTTTTAAAGAAAACAGAGGTGTTTTTTGCAAAGGGCCTATCTGTAGATTTTGGCCTCTAGCTCAGCCGGCACCTAGGGAAACATACCAAACCTGTGCATTTTTGAAAACTAAAGACCTAGGGGAATCCAAGATGGGGTGACTTGTGGGGCTCTGACCAGGTTCTGTTACCCAGAATCCTTTGCAAACCTCAAAATTTGGCTAAAAAACAAGTTTTCCTCACATTTCAGTGACAGAAAGTTCTGGAATCTGAGAGGAGCCACAAATTTCCTTCCACCCAGCGTTCCCCCAAGTCTCCTGATAAAAATGATACCTCACTTGTGTGGGTAGGCCTAGCGCCCGTGACAGGAAATGCCCCAAAACACAACGTGGACACATCACATTTTTTTAAAGAAAACAGAGGTGTTTTTTTTGCAAAGTGCCTACCTGTAGATTTTGGCCTCTAGCTCAGCCGGCACCTAAGGAAACCTACCAAACCTGTGCATTTTTTAAAACTAGAGACCTAGGGGAATCCAATATGGGGTGACTTGTGGGGCTCTGACCAGGTTCTGTTACCCAGAATCCTTTGCAAACCTTTAAAATTTGGCTAAAAAAACACGTTTTCCTCACATTTCGGGGACAGAAAGTTCTGGAATCTGAGAGGAGCCACAAATTTCCTTCCAACCAGCGTTCCCCCAAGTCTCCCGATAAAAATGATACCTCACTTGTGTGGGTAGGCCTAGCGCCCGTGACAGGAAACACCCCAAAACACAACGTGGACACATCAAATTTTTTTAAAGAAAACAGAGGTGTTTTTTGCAAAGTGCCTATCTGTAGATTTTGGCTTCTAGCTCAGCCGGCACTTAGGGAAACCTACCAAACCTGTGCATTTTTAAAAACTAGAGACCTAGGGGAATCCAAGATGGGGTGACTTGTGGGGCTCTGACCAGGTTCTGTTACCCAGAATCCTTTGCAAACCTCAAAATTTGGCTAAAAAAACACGTTTTCCTCACATTTCGGTGACAGAAAGTTCTGGAATCTGAGAGGAGCCACAAATTTCCTTCCACCCAGCGTTCCCCCAAGTCTCCCGATAAAAATGATACCTCACTTGTGTGGGTAGGCCTAGCGCCCGTGACAGGAAACACCCCAAAATACAACGTGGACACATCACATATTTTTAAAGAAAACAGAGGTATTTTTTGCAAAGTGCCTATCTGTAGATTTTGGCCTCTAGCTCAGCCGGCACCTAGGGAAACCTACCAAACCTGTGCATTTTTTTAAATTAGAGACCTAGGGGAATCCAAGATCGGGTGACTTGTGGGGCTCTGACCAGGGTCTGTTACCCAGAATCCTTTGCAAACCTCAAAATCTGGCTAAAAAAACACATTTTCCTCACATTTCGGTTACAGAAAGTTCTGGAATCTGAGAGGAGGCACAAATTTCCTTCCACCCAGCGGTCCCCCATGTCTCCCGATAAAAATGATACCTTACTTGTGAGGGTAGGCCTAGCTCCCATGACAGGAAATGCCCCAAAACACAACGTGGACACATCCCATTTTTTGAAAGAAAACAGAGGTCTTTTTTACAAAGTGCCTACCTGTAGATTTTGGCCTCTAGCTCAGCCGGCAACTAGGGAAACCTACCAAACCTGTGCATTTTTTAAAACTAGAGACCTAGGGGAATCTAAGATGGGGTGACTTGTGGGGCTCTGACCAGGTTCTGTTACCCAGAATCCTTTGCAAACCTCAAAATTTGGCTAAAAAAACACGTTTTCCTCACATTTCGGTGACAGAAAGTTCTGGAATCTGAGAGGAGCCACAAATTTCCTTCCACCCAGCGTTCCCCCAAGTCTCCCGATAAAAATGATACCTCACTTGTGTGGGTAGGCCTTGCGCCCGTGACAGGAAACACCCCAAAACACAACGTGGACACATCACATTTTTTTAAAGAAAACAGAGGTGTTTTTTGCAAAGTGCCTATCTCTAGATTTTGGCCTCTAGCTCAGCCGGCACCTAGGGAAGCCTACCAAACCTGTGCATTTTTGAAAACTAGAGACCTAGGGGAATCCAATATGGGGTGGCTTGTGGGGCTCTGACCAGGTTCTGTTACCCAGAATCCTTTGCAAACCTCAAAATTTGGCTAAAAAAACACGTTTTCCTCACATTTCGGTGACAGAAAGTTCTGGAATCTGAGAGGAGCCACAAATTTCCTTCCACCCAGCGTTCCCCCAAGTCTCCCGATAAAAATGATACCTCACTTGTGTGGGTAGGCCTAGCGCCCGTGACAGGAAATGCCCCAAAACACAACGTGGACACATCACATTTTTTGAAAGAAAACAAAGGTGTTTTTTGCAAAGTGCCTACCTGTAGATTTTGGCCTCTAGCTCAGCCGGCACCTAAGGAAACCTACAAACCTGTGCATTTGTTAAAACTAGAGACCTAGGGGAATCCAATATGGGGTGACTTGTGGGGCTCTGACCAGGTTCTGTTACCCAGAATCCTTTGCAAACCTCAAAATTTGGCTAAAAAACACGTTTTCCTCACATTTCGGTGACAGAAAGTTCTGGAATCTGAGAGGAGCCACAAATTTCCTTCCACCCTACATTCCCCCAAGTCTCCCGATAAAAATGATACCTCACTTGTGTGGGTAGGCCTAGCGCCTGTGACAGGAAACACCGGAAAACACAACGTGGACACATCACATTTTTTAAAAGAAAACAGAGGTGTTTTTTGCAAAGTGCCTATCTGTAGATTTTGGCTTCTAGCTCAGCCGGCACCTAGGGAAACCTACCAAGCCTGTGCATTTTTGAAAACTAGAGACCTAGGGGAATCCAAGATGGGGTGACTTGTGGGGCTCTGACCAGGTTCTGTTACCCAGAATCCTTTGCAAACCTCAAAATTTGGCTAAAAAAACACGTTTTCCTCACATTTCGGTGACAGAAAGTTCTGGAATCTGAGAGGAGCCACAAATTTCCTTCCACCCAGCGTTCCCCCAAGTCTCCCGATAAAAATGATACCTCACTTGTGTGGGTAGGCCTAGCGCCAGTGACAGGAAACACCCCAAAACACAACGTGGACACATCACATATTTTTAAAGAAAACAGAGGTGTTTTTTGCAAAGTGCCTATCTGTAGATTTTGGCCTCTAGCTCAGCCGGCACCTAGGGAAACATACCAAGCCTGTGCATTGTTGAAAACTAAAGACCTAGGGGAATCCAAGATGGGGTGACTTGTGGGGCTCTGACCAGGTTCTGTTACCCAGAATCCTTTGCAAACCTCAAAATTTGGCTAAAAAACACTTTTTCCTCACATTTCAGTGACAGAAAGTTCTGGAATCTGAGAGGAGGCACAAATTTCCTTCCACCCAGCGTTCCCCCAAGTCTCCCGATAAAAATGATACCTCACTTGTGTGGGTAGGCCTAGCGCCCGTGACAGGAAACACCCCAAAACACAACGTGGACACATCACATATTTTTAAAGAAAACAGAGGTGTTTTTTGCAAAGTGCCTATCTGTAGATTTTGGCCTCTAGCTCAGCCGGCACCTAGGGAAACATACCAAGCCTGTGCATTGTTGAAAACTAAAGACCTAGGGGAATCCAAGATGGGGTGACTTGTGGGGCTCTGACCAGGTTCTGTTACCCAGAATCCTTTGCAAACCTCAAAATTTGGCTAAAAAACACTTTTTCCTCACATTTCAGTGACAGAAAGTTCTGGAATCTGAGAGGAGGCACAAATTTCCTTCCACCCAGCGTTCCCCCAAGTCTCCCGATAAAAATGATACCTCACTTGTGTGGGTAGGCCTAGCGCCCGTGACAGGAAATTCCCCAAAACACAACGTGGACACATCACATTTTTTGAAAGAAAACAGAGGTGTTTTTTGCAAAGTGCCTACCTTTGGCCTCTAGCTCAGCCGGCACCTAAGGAAACCTACCAAACCTGTGCATTTTTTAAAACTAGAGACCTAGGGGAATCCAATATGGGGTGACTTGTGGGGCTCTGACCAGGTTCTCTTACCCAGAATCCTTTGCAAACCTCAAAATTTGCCTAAAAAAACAAGTTTTCCTCACATTTCGGTGACAGAAAGTTCTGGAATCTGAGAGGAGCCACAAATTTCCTTCCACCCAGCGTTCCCCCAAGTCTCCCGATAAAAATGATACCTCACTTGTGTGGGTAGGCCTAGCGCCCGTGACAGGAAACACCCCAAAACACAACGTGGACACATCAAGTTTTTTTAAAGAAAACAGAGGTGTATTTTGCAAAGTGCCTATCTGTAGATTTTGGCCTCTAGCTCAGCCGGCACCTAGGGAAACCTACCAAACCTGTGCATTTTTGAAAACTAGAGACCTAGGGGAATCCAATATGGGGTGACTTGTGGGGCTCTGACCAGGTTCTGTTACCCAGAATCCTTTGCAAACCTCAAATTCTGGCTAAAAAAACACATTTTCCTCACATTTCGGTGACAGAAAGTTCTGGAATCTGAGAGGAGGCACAAATTTCCTTCCACCCAGCGGTCCCCCATGTCTCCCGATAAAAATGATACCTCACTTGTGTGGGTAGGCCTAGCGCCCATGACAGGAAATGCCCCAAAACACAACGTGGACACATCCCATTTTTTGAAAGAAAACAGAGGACTTTTTTACAAAGTGCCTACCTGTAGATTTTGGCCTCTAGCTCAGCCGGCAACTAGGGAAACCTACCAAACCTGTGCATTTTTTAAAACTAGAGACCTAGGGGAATCTAAGATGGGGTGACTTGTGGGGCTCAGACCAGGTTCTGTTACCCAGAATCCTTTGCAAACGTCAACATTTGGCTAAAAAACACGTTTTCCTCACATTTCGGTGACAGAAAGTTCTGGAATCTGAGAGGAGCCACAAATTTCCTTCCACCCAGCGTTCCCCCAAGTCTTCCAATAAAAATGATACCTCACTTGTGTGGGTAGGCCTTGCGCCCGTGACAGGAAACACCCCAAAACACAACGTGGACACATCACATTTTTTTAAAGAAAACAGAGGTGTTTTTTGCAAAGGGCCTATCTGTAGATTTTGGCCTCTAGCTCAGCCGGCACCTAAGGAAACCTACCAAACCTGTGCATTTTTTAAAACTAGAGACCTAGGGGAATCCAATATGGGGTGACTTGTGGGGCTCTGACCAGGTTCTGTTACCCAGAATCCTTTGCAAACCTTTAAAATTTGGCTAAAAAAACACGTTTTCCTCACATTTCGGGGACAGAAAGTTCTGGAATCTGAGAGGAGCCACAAATTTCCTTCCAACCAGCGTTCCCCCAAGTCTCCCGATAAAAATGATACCTCACTTGTGTGGGTAGGCCTAGCGCCCGTGACAGGAAACACCCCAAAACACAACGTGGACACATCAAATTTTTTTAAAGAAAACAGAGGTGTTTTTTGCAAAGTGCCTATCTGTAGATTTTGGCTTCTAGCTCAGCCGGCACTTAGGGAAACCTACCAAACCTGTGCATTTTTAAAAACTAGAGACCTAGGGGAATCCAAGATGGGGTGACTTGTGGGGCTCTGACCAGGTTCTGTTACCCAGAATCCTTTGCAAACCTCAAAATTTGGCTAAAAAAACACGTTTTCCTCACATTTCGGTGACAGAAAGTTCTGGAATCTGAGAGGAGCCACAAATTTCCTTCCACCCAGCGTTCCCCCAAGTCTCCCGATAAAAATGATACCTCACTTGTGTGGGTAGGCCTAGCGCCCGTGACAGGAAACACCCCAAAATACAACGTGGACACATCACATATTTTTAAAGAAAACAGAGGTATTTTTTGCAAAGTGCCTATCTGTAGATTTTGGCCTCTAGCTCAGCCGGCACCTAGGGAAACCTACCAAACCTGTGCATTTTTTAAATTAGAGACCTAGGGGAATCCAAGATCGGGTGACTTGTGGGGCTCTGACCAGGGTCTGTTACCCAGAATCCTTTGCAAACCTCAAAATCTGGCTAAAAAAAACACATTTTCCTCACATTTCGGTTACAGAAAGTTCTGGAATCTGAGAGGAGGCACAAATTTCCTTCCACCCAGCGGTCCCCCATGTCTCCCGATAAAAATGATACCTTACTTGTGAGGGTAGGCCTAGCTCCCATGACAGGAAATGCCCCAAAACACAACGTGGACACATCCCATTTTTTTAAAGAAAACAGAGGTCTTTTTTACAAAGTGCCTACCTGTAGATTTTGGCCTCTAGCTCAGCCGGCAACTAGGGAAACCTACCAAACCTGTGCATTTTTTAAAACTAGAGACCTAGGGGAATCTAAGATGGGGGTGACTTGTGGGGCTCTGACCAGGTTCTGTTACCCAGAATCCTTTGCAAACCTCAAAATTTGGCTAAAAAAACACGTTTTCCTCACATTTCGGTGACAGAAAGTTCTGGAATCTGAGAGGAGCCACAAATTTCCTTCCACCCAGCGTTCCCCCAAGTCTCCCGATAAAAATGATACCTCACTTGTGTGGGTAGGCCTTGCGCCCGTGACAGGAAACACCCCAAAACACAACGTGGACACATCACATTTTTTTAAAGAAAACAGAGGTGTTTTTTGCAAAGTGCCTATCTCTAGATTTTGGCCTCTAGCTCAGCCGGCACCTAGGGAAGCCTACCAAACCTGTGCATTTTTGAAAACTAGAGACCTAGGGGAATCCAATATGGGGTGGCTTGTGGGGCTCTGACCAGGTTCTGTTACCCAGAATCCTTTGCAAACCTCAAAATTTGGCTAAAAAAACACGTTTTCCTCACATTTCGGTGACAGAAAGTTCTGGAATCTGAGAGGAGCCACAAATTTCCTTCCACCCAGCGTTCCCCCAAGTCTCCCGATAAAAATGATACCTCACTTGTGTGGGTAGGCCTAGCGCCCGTGACAGGAAATGCCCCAAAACACAACGTGGACACATCACATTTTTTGAAAGAAAACAAAGGTGTTTTTTGCAAAGTGCCTACCTGTAGATTTTGGCCTCTAGCTCAGCCGGCACCTAAGGAAACCTACAAACCTGTGCATTTGTTAAAACTAGAGACCTAGGGGAATCCAATATGGGGTGACTTGTGGGGCTCTGACCAGGTTCTGTTACCCAGAATCCTTTGCAAACCTCAAAATTTGGCTAAAAAACACGTTTTCCTCACATTTCGGTGACAGAAAGTTCTGGAATCTGAGAGGAGCCACAAATTTCCTTCCACCCTACATTCCCCCAAGTCTCCCGATAAAAATGATACCTCACTTGTGTGGGTAGGCCTAGCGCCTGTGACAGGAAACACCGGAAAACACAACGTGGACACATCACATTTTTTAAAAGAAAACAGAGGTGTTTTTTGCAAAGTGCCTATCTGTAGATTTTGGCTTCTAGCTCAGCCGGCACCTAGGGAAACCTACCAAGCCTGTGCATTTTTGAAAACTAGAGACCTAGGGGAATCCAAGATGGGGTGACTTGTGGGGCTCTGACCAGGTTCTGTTACCCAGAATCCTTTGCAAACCTCAAAATTTGGCTAAAAAAACACGTTTTCCTCACATTTCGGTGACAGAAAGTTCTGGAATCTGAGAGGAGCCACAAATTTCCTTCCACCCAGCGTTCCCCCAAGTCTCCCGATAAAAATGATACCTCACTTGTGTGGGTAGGCCTAGCGCCAGTGACAGGAAACACCCCAAAACACAACGTGGACACATCACATATTTTTAAAGAAAACAGAGGTGTTTTTTGCAAAGTGCCTATCTGTAGATTTTGGCCTCTAGCTCAGCCGGCACCTAGGGAAACATACCAAGCCTGTGCATTGTTGAAAACTAAAGACCTAGGGGAATCCAAGATGGGGTGACTTGTGGGGCTCTGACCAGGTTCTGTTACCCAGAATCCTTTGCAAACCTCAAAATTTGGCTAAAAAACACTTTTTCCTCACATTTCAGTGACAGAAAGTTCTGGAATCTGAGAGGAGGCACAAATTTCCTTCCACCCAGCGTTCCCCCAAGTCTCCCGATAAAAATGATACCTCACTTGTGTGGGTAGGCCTAGCGCCCGTGACAGGAAACACCCCAAAACACAACGTGGACACATCACATATTTTTAAAGAAAACAGAGGTGTTTTTTGCAAAGTGCCTATCTGTAGATTTTGGCCTCTAGCTCAGCCGGCACCTAGGGAAACATACCAAGCCTGTGCATTGTTGAAAACTAAAGACCTAGGGGAATCCAAGATGGGGTGACTTGTGGGGCTCTGACCAGGTTCTGTTACCCAGAATCCTTTGCAAACCTCAAAATTTGGCTAAAAAACACTTTTTCCTCACATTTCAGTGACAGAAAGTTCTGGAATCTGAGAGGAGGCACAAATTTCCTTCCACCCAGCGTTCCCCCAAGTCTCCCGATAAAAATGATACCTCACTTGTGTGGGTAGGCCTAGCGCCCGTGACAGGAAATTCCCCAAAACACAACGTGGACACATCACATTTTTTGAAAGAAAACAGAGGTGTTTTTTGCAAAGTGCCTACCTTTGGCCTCTAGCTCAGCCGGCACCTAAGGAAACCTACCAAACCTGTGCATTTTTTAAAACTAGAGACCTAGGGGAATCCAATATGGGGTGACTTGTGGGGCTCTGACCAGGTTCTCTTACCCAGAATCCTTTGCAAACCTCAAAATTTGCCTAAAAAAACAAGTTTTCCTCACATTTCGGTGACAGAAAGTTCTGGAATCTGAGAGGAGCCACAAATTTCCTTCCACCCAGCGTTCCCCCAAGTCTCCCGATAAAAATGATACCTCACTTGTGTGGGTAGGCCTAGCGCCCGTGACAGGAAACACCCCAAAACACAACGTGGACACATCAAGTTTTTTTAAAGAAAACAGAGGTGTATTTTGCAAAGTGCCTATCTGTAGATTTTGGCCTCTAGCTCAGCCGGCACCTAGGGAAACCTACCAAACCTGTGCATTTTTGAAAACTAGAGACCTAGGGGAATCCAATATGGGGTGACTTGTGGGGCTCTGACCAGGTTCTGTTACCCAGAATCCTTTGCAAACCTCAAATTCTGGCTAAAAAAACACATTTTCCTCACATTTCGGTGACAGAAAGTTCTGGAATCTGAGAGGAGGCACAAATTTCCTTCCACCCAGCGGTCCCCCATGTCTCCCGATAAAAATGATACCTCACTTGTGTGGGTAGGCCTAGCGCCCATGACAGGAAATGCCCCAAAACACAACGTGGACACATCCCATTTTTTGAAAGAAAACAGAGGACTTTTTTACAAAGTGCCTACCTGTAGATTTTGGCCTCTAGCTCAGCCGGCAACTAGGGAAACCTACCAAACCTGTGCATTTTTTAAAACTAGAGACCTAGGGGAATCTAAGATGGGGTGACTTGTGGGGCTCAGACCAGGTTCTGTTACCCAGAATCCTTTGCAAACGTCAACATTTGGCTAAAAAACACGTTTTCCTCACATTTCGGTGACAGAAAGTTCTGGAATCTGAGAGGAGCCACAAATTTCCTTCCACCCAGCGTTCCCCCAAGTCTTCCAATAAAAATGATACCTCACTTGTGTGGGTAGGCCTTGCGCCCGTGACAGGAAACACCCCAAAACACAACGTGGACACATCACATTTTTTTAAAGAAAACAGAGGTGTTTTTTGCAAAGGGCCTATCTGTAGATTTTGGCCTCTAGCTCAGCCGGCACCTAAGGAAACCTACCAAACCTGTGCATTTTTTAAAACTAGAGACCTAGGGGAATCCAATATGGGGTGACTTGTGGGGCTCTGACCAGGTTCTGTTACCCAGAATCCTTTGCAAACCTTTAAAATTTGGCTAAAAAAACACGTTTTCCTCACATTTCGGGGACAGAAAGTTCTGGAATCTGAGAGGAGCCACAAATTTCCTTCCAACCAGCGTTCCCCCAAGTCTCCCGATAAAAATGATACCTCACTTGTGTGGGTAGGCCTAGCGCCCGTGACAGGAAACACCCCAAAACACAACGTGGACACATCAAATTTTTTTAAAGAAAACAGAGGTGTTTTTTGCAAAGTGCCTATCTGTAGATTTTGGCTTCTAGCTCAGCCGGCACTTAGGGAAACCTACCAAACCTGTGCATTTTTAAAAACTAGAGACCTAGGGGAATCCAAGATGGGGTGACTTGTGGGGCTCTGACCAGGTTCTGTTACCCAGAATCCTTTGCAAACCTCAAAATTTGGCTAAAAAAACACGTTTTCCTCACATTTCGGTGACAGAAAGTTCTGGAATCTGAGAGGAGCCACAAATTTCCTTCCACCCAGCGTTCCCCCAAGTCTCCCGATAAAAATGATACCTCACTTGTGTGGGTAGGCCTAGCGCCCGTGACAGGAAACACCCCAAAATACAACGTGGACACATCACATATTTTTAAAGAAAACAGAGGTATTTTTTGCAAAGTGCCTATCTGTAGATTTTGGCCTCTAGCTCAGCCGGCACCTAGGGAAACCTACCAAACCTGTGCATTTTTTTAAATTAGAGACCTAGGGGAATCCAAGATCGGGTGACTTGTGGGGCTCTGACCAGGGTCTGTTACCCAGAATCCTTTGCAAACCTCAAAATCTGGCTAAAAAAACACATTTTCCTCACATTTCGGTTACAGAAAGTTCTGGAATCTGAGAGGAGGCACAAATTTCCTTCCACCCAGCGGTCCCCCATGTCTCCCGATAAAAATGATACCTTACTTGTGAGGGTAGGCCTAGCTCCCATGACAGGAAATGCCCCAAAACACAACGTGGACACATCCCATTTTTTGAAAGAAAACAGAGGTCTTTTTTACAAAGTGCCTACCTGTAGATTTTGGCCTCTAGCTCAGCCGGCAACTAGGGAAACCTACCAAACCTGTGCATTTTTTAAAACTAGAGACCTAGGGGAATCTAAGATGGGGTGACTTGTGGGGCTCTGACCAGGTTCTGTTACCCAGAATCCTTTGCAAACCTCAAAATTTGGCTAAAAAAACACGTTTTCCTCACATTTCGGTGACAGAAAGTTCTGGAATCTGAGAGGAGCCACAAATTTCCTTCCACCCAGCGTTCCCCCAAGTCTCCCGATAAAAATGATACCTCACTTGTGTGGGTAGGCCTTGCGCCCGTGACAGGAAACACCCCAAAACACAACGTGGACACATCACATTTTTTTAAAGAAAACAGAGGTGTTTTTTGCAAAGTGCCTATCTCTAGATTTTGGCCTCTAGCTCAGCCGGCACCTAGGGAAGCCTACCAAACCTGTGCATTTTTGAAAACTAGAGACCTAGGGGAATCCAATATGGGGTGGCTTGTGGGGCTCTGACCAGGTTCTGTTACCCAGAATCCTTTGCAAACCTCAAAATTTGGCTAAAAAAACACGTTTTCCTCACATTTCGGTGACAGAAAGTTCTGGAATCTGAGAGGAGCCACAAATTTCCTTCCACCCAGCGTTCCCCCAAGTCTCCCGATAAAAATGATACCTCACTTGTGTGGGTAGGCCTAGCGCCCGTGACAGGAAATGCCCCAAAACACAACGTGGACACATCACATTTTTTGAAAGAAAACAAAGGTGTTTTTTGCAAAGTGCCTACCTGTAGATTTTGGCCTCTAGCTCAGCCGGCACCTAAGGAAACCTACAAACCTGTGCATTTGTTAAAACTAGAGACCTAGGGGAATCCAATATGGGGTGACTTGTGGGGCTCTGACCAGGTTCTGTTACCCAGAATCCTTTGCAAACCTCAAAATTTGGCTAAAAAACACGTTTTCCTCACATTTCGGTGACAGAAAGTTCTGGAATCTGAGAGGAGCCACAAATTTCCTTCCACCCTACATTCCCCCAAGTCTCCCGATAAAAATGATACCTCACTTGTGTGGGTAGGCCTAGCGCCTGTGACAGGAAACACCGGAAAACACAACGTGGACACATCACATTTTTTAAAAGAAAACAGAGGTGTTTTTTGCAAAGTGCCTATCTGTAGATTTTGGCTTCTAGCTCAGCCGGCACCTAGGGAAACCTACCAAGCCTGTGCATTTTTGAAAACTAGAGACCTAGGGGAATCCAAGATGGGGTGACTTGTGGGGCTCTGACCAGGTTCTGTTACCCAGAATCCTTTGCAAACCTCAAAATTTGGCTAAAAAAACACGTTTTCCTCACATTTCGGTGACAGAAAGTTCTGGAATCTGAGAGGAGCCACAAATTTCCTTCCACCCAGCGTTCCCCCAAGTCTCCCGATAAAAATGATACCTCACTTGTGTGGGTAGGCCTAGCGCCAGTGACAGGAAACACCCCAAAACACAACGTGGACACATCACATATTTTTAAAGAAAACAGAGGTGTTTTTTGCAAAGTGCCTATCTGTAGATTTTGGCCTCTAGCTCAGCCGGCACCTAGGGAAACATACCAAGCCTGTGCATTGTTGAAAACTAAAGACCTAGGGGAATCCATGATGGGGTGACTTGTGGGGCTCTGACCAGGTTCTGTTACCCAGAATCCTTTGCAAACCTCAAAATTTGGCTAAAAAACACTTTTTCCTCACATTTCAGTGACAGAAAGTTCTGGAATCTGAGAGGAGGCACAAATTTCCTTCCACCCAGCGTTCCCCCAAGTCTCCCGATAAAAATGATACCTCACTTGTGTGGGTAGGCCTAGCGCCCGTGACAGGAAACACCCCAAAACACAACGTGGACACATCACATATTTTTAAAGAAAACAGAGGTGTTTTTTGCAAAGTGCCTATCTGTAGATTTTGGCCTCTAGCTCAGCCGGCACCTAGGGAAACATACCAAGCCTGTGCATTGTTGAAAACTAAAGACCTAGGGGAATCCAAGATGGGGTGACTTGTGGGGCTCTGACCAGGTTCTGTTACCCAGAATCCTTTGCAAACCTCAAAATTTGGCTAAAAAACACTTTTTCCTCACATTTCAGTGACAGAAAGTTCTGGAATCTGAGAGGAGGCACAAATTTCCTTCCACCCAGCGTTCCCCCAAGTCTCCCGATAAAAATGATACCTCACTTGTGTGGGTAGGCCTAGCGCCCGTGACAGGAAATTCCCCAAAACACAACGTGGACACATCACATTTTTTGAAAGAAAACAGAGGTGTTTTTTGCAAAGTGCCTACCTTTGGCCTCTAGCTCAGCCGGCACCTAAGGAAACCTACCAAACCTGTGCATTTTTTAAAACTAGAGACCTAGGGGAATCCAATATGGGGTGACTTGTGGGGCTCTGACCAGGTTCTCTTACCCAGAATCCTTTGCAAACCTCAAAATTTGCCTAAAAAAACAAGTTTTCCTCACATTTCGGTGACAGAAAGTTCTGGAATCTGAGAGGAGCCACAAATTTCCTTCCACCCAGCGTTCCCCCAAGTCTCCCGATAAAAATGATACCTCACTTGTGTGGGTAGGCCTAGCGCCCGTGACAGGAAACACCCCAAAACACAACGTGGACACATCAAGTTTTTTTAAAGAAAACAGAGGTGTATTTTGCAAAGTGCCTATCTGTAGATTTTGGCCTCTAGCTCAGCCGGCACCTAGGGAAACCTACCAAACCTGTGCATTTTTGAAAACTAGAGACCTAGGGGAATCCAATATGGGGTGACTTGTGGGGCTCTGACCAGGTTCTGTTACCCAGAATCCTTTGCAAACCTCAAATTCTGGCTAAAAAAACACATTTTCCTCACATTTCGGTGACAGAAAGTTCTGGAATCTGAGAGGAGGCACAAATTTCCTTCCACCCAGCGGTCCCCCATGTCTCCCGATAAAAATGATACCTCACTTGTGTGGGTAGGCCTAGCGCCCATGACAGGAAATGCCCCAAAACACAACGTGGACACATCCCATTTTTTGAAAGAAAACAGAGGACTTTTTTACAAAGTGCCTACCTGTAGATTTTGGCCTCTAGCTCAGCCGGCAACTAGGGAAACCTACCAAACCTGTGCATTTTTTAAAACTAGAGACCTAGGGGAATCTAAGATGGGGTGACTTGTGGGGCTCAGACCAGGTTCTGTTACCCAGAATCCTTTGCAAACGTCAACATTTGGCTAAAAAACACGTTTTCCTCACATTTCGGTGACAGAAAGTTCTGGAATCTGAGAGGAGCCACAAATTTCCTTCCACCCAGCGTTCCCCCAAGTCTTCCAATAAAAATGATACCTCACTTGTGTGGGTAGGCCTTGCGCCCGTGACAGGAAACACCCCAAAACACAACGTGGACACATCACATTTTTTTAAAGAAAACAGAGGTGTTTTTTGCAAAGGGCCTATCTGTAGATTTTGGCCTCTAGCTCAGCCGGCACCTAGGGAAACATACCAAACCTGTGCATTTTTGAAAACTAAAGACCTAGGGGAATCCAAGATGGGGTGACTTGTGGGGCTCTGACCAGGTTCTGTTACCCAGAATCCTTTGCAAACCTCAAAATTTGGCTAAAAAACAAGTTTTCCTCACATTTCAGTGACAGAAAGTTCTGGAATCTGAGAGGAGCCACAAATTTCCTTCCACCCAGCGTTCCCCCAAGTCTCCTGATAAAAATGATACCTCACTTGTGTGGGTAGGCCTAGCGCCCGTGACAGGAAATGCCCCAAAACACAACGTGGACACATCACATTTTTTTAAAGAAAACAGAGGTGTTTTTTTTGCAAAGTGCCTACCTGTAGATTTTGGCCTCTAGCTCAGCCGGCACCTAAGGAAACCTACCAAACCTGTGCATTTTTTAAAACTAGAGACCTAGGGGAATCCAATATGGGGTGACTTGTGGGGCTCTGACCAGGTTCTGTTACCCAGAATCCTTTGCAAACCTTTAAAATTTGGCTAAAAAAACACGTTTTCCTCACATTTCGGGGACAGAAAGTTCTGGAATCTGAGAGGAGCCACAAATTTCCTTCCAACCAGCGTTCCCCCAAGTCTCCCGATAAAAATGATACCTCACTTGTGTGGGTAGGCCTAGCGCCCGTGACAGGAAACACCCCAAAACACAATGTGGACACATCACATTTTTTTAAAGAAAACAGAGATGTTTTTTGCAAAGTGCCTACCTGTAGATTTTGGCCTCTAGCTCAGCCGGCACCTAAGGAAACCTACAAACCTGTGCATTTGTTAAAACTAGAGACCTAGGGGAATCCAATATGACGTGACTTGTGGGGCTCTGACCAGGTTCTGTTACCCAGAATCCTTTGCAAACCTCAAAATTTGGCTAAAAAACACGCTTTCCTCACATTTCGGTGACAGAAAGTTCTGGAATCTGAGAGGAGCCACAAATTTCCTTCCACCCTACATTCCCCCAAGTCTCCCGATAAAAATGATACCTCACTTGTGTGGGTAGGCCTAGCGCCTGTGACAGGAAACACCCCAAAACACAACGTGGACACATCAAATTTTTTTAAAGAAAACAGAGGTGTTTTTTGCAAAGTGCCTATCTGTAGATTTTGGCTTCTAGCTCAGCCGGCACTTAGGGAAACCTACCAAACCTGTGCATTTTTAAAAACTAGAGACCTAGGGGAATCCAAGATGGGGTGACTTGTGGGGCTCTGACCAGGTTCTGTTACCCAGAATCCTTTGCAAACCTCAAAATTTGGCTAAAAAAAACACGTTTTCCTCACATTTCGGTGACAGAAAGTTCTGGAATCTGAGAGGAGCCACAAATTTCCTTCCACCCAGCGTTCCCCCAAGTCTCCCGATAAAAATGATACCTCACTTGTGTGGGTAGGCCTAGCGCCCGTGACAGGAAACACCCCAAAATACAACGTGGACACATCACATATTTTTAAAGAAAACAGAGGTATTTTTTGCAAAGTGCCTATCTGTAGATTTTGGCCTCTAGCTCAGCCGGCACCTAGGGAAACCTACCAAACCTGTGCATTTTTTTAAATTAGAGACCTAGGGGAATCCAAGATCGGGTGACTTGTGGGGCTCTGACCAGGGTCTGTTACCCAGAATCCTTTGCAAACCTCAAAATCTGGCTAAAAAAACACATTTTCCTCACATTTCGGTTACAGAAAGTTCTGGAATCTGAGAGGAGGCACAAATTTCCTTCCACCCAGCGGTCCCCCATGTCTCCCGATAAAAATGATACCTTACTTGTGAGGGTAGGCCTAGCTCCCATGACAGGAAATGCCCCAAAACACAACGTGGACACATCCCATTTTTTGAAAGAAAACAGAGGTCTTTTTTACAAAGTGCCTACCTGTAGATTTTGGCCTCTAGCTCAGCCGGCAACTAGGGAAACCTACCAAACCTGTGCATTTTTTAAAACTAGAGACCTAGGGGAATCTAAGATGGGGTGACTTGTGGGGCTCTGACCAGGTTCTGTTACCCAGAATCCTTTGCAAACCTCAAAATTTGGCTAAAAAAACACGTTTTCCTCACATTTCGGTGACAGAAAGTTCTGGAATCTGAGAGGAGCCACAAATTTCCTCCCACCCAGCGTTCCCCCAAGTCTCCCGATAAAAATGATACCTCACTTGTGTGGGTAGGCCTTGCGCCCGTGACAGGAAACACCCCAAAACACAACGTGGACACATCACATTTTTTTAAAGAAAACAGAGGTGTTTTTTGCAAAGTGCCTATCTCTAGATTTTGGCCTCTAGCTCAGCCGGCACCTAGGGAAGCCTACCAAACCTGTGCATTTTTGAAAACTAGAGACCTAGGGGAATCCAATATGGGGTGGCTTGTGGGGCTCTGACCAGGTTCTGTTACCCAGAATCCTTTGCAAACCTCAAAATTTGGCTAAAAAAACACGTTTTCCTCACATTTCGGTGACAGAAAGTTCTGGAATCTGAGAGGAGCCACAAATTTCCTTCCACCCAGCGTTCCCCCAAGTCTCCCGATAAAAATGATACCTCACTTGTGTGGGTAGGCCTAGCGCCCGTGACAGGAAATGCCCCAAAACACAACGTGGACACATCACATTTTTTGAAAGAAAACAAAGGTGTTTTTTGCAAAGTGCCTACCTGTAGATTTTGGCCTCTAGCTCAGCCGGCACCTAAGGAAACCTACAAACCTGTGCATTTGTTAAAACTAGAGACCTAGGGGAATCCAATATGGGGTGACTTGTGGGGCTCTGACCAGGTTCTGTTACCCAGAATCCTTTGCAAACCTCAAAATTTGGCTAAAAAACACGTTTTCCTCACATTTCGGTGACAGAAAGTTCTGGAATCTGAGAGGAGCCACAAATTTCCTTCCACCCTACATTCCCCCAAGTCTCCCGATAAAAATGATACCTCACTTGTGTGGGTAGGCCTAGCGCCTGTGACAGGAAACACCGGAAAACACAACGTGGACACATCACATTTTTTAAAAGAAAACAGAGGTGTTTTTTGCAAAGTGCCTATCTGTAGATTTTGGCTTCTAGCTCAGCCGGCACCTAGGGAAACCTACCAAGCCTGTGCATTTTTGAAAACTAGAGACCTAGGGGAATCCAAGATGGGGTGACTTGTGGGGCTCTGACCAGGTTCTGTTACCCAGAATCCTTTGCAAACCTCAAAATTTGGCTAAAAAAACACGTTTTCCTCACATTTCGGTGACAGAAAGTTCTGGAATCTGAGAGGAGCCACAAATTTCCTTCCACCCAGCGTTCCCCCAAGTCTCCCGATAAAAATGATACCTCACTTGTGTGGGTAGGCCTAGCGCCCGTGACAGGAAACACCCCAAAACACAACGTGGACACATCACATATTTTTAAAGAAAACAGAGGTGTTTTTTGCAAAGTGCCTATCTGTAGATTTTGGCCTCTAGCTCAGCCGGCACCTAGGGAAACATACCAAGCCTGTGCATTGTTGAAAACTAAAGACCTAGGGGAATCCAAGATGGGGTGACTTGTGGGGCTCTGACCAGGTTCTGTTACCCAGAATCCTTTGCAAACCTCAAAATTTGGCTAAAAAACACTTTTTCCTCACATTTCAGTGACAGAAAGTTCTGGAATCTGAGAGGAGGCACAAATTTCCTTCCACCCAGCGTTCCCCCAAGTCTCCCGATAAAAATGATACCTCACTTGTGTGGGTAGGCCTAGCGCCCGTGACAGAAAATTCCCCAAAACACAACGTGGACACATCACATTTTTTGAAAGAAAACAGAGGTGTTTTTTGCAAAGTGCCTACCTTTGGCCTCTAGCTCAGCCGGCACCTAAGGAAACCTACCAAACCTGTGCATTTTTTAAAACTAGAGACCTAGGGGAATCCAATATGGGGTGACTTGTGGGGCTCTGACCAGGTTCTCTTACCCAGAATCCTTTGCAAACCTCAAAATTTGGCTAAAAAAACAAGTTTTCCTCACATTTCGGTGTCAGAAAGTTCTGGAATCTGAGAGGAGCCACAAATTTCCTTCCACCCAGCGTTCCCCCAAGTCTCCCGATAAAAATGATACCTCACTTGTGTGGGTAGGCCTAGCGCCCGTGACAGGAAACACCCCAAAACACAACGTGGACACATCAAGTTTTTTTAAAGAAAACAGAGGTGTATTTTGCAAAGTGCCTATCTGTAGATTTTGGCCTCTAGCTCAGCCGGCACCTAGGGAAACCTACCAAACCTGTGCATTTTTGAAAACTAGAGACCTAGGGGAATCCAATATGGGGTGACTTGTGGGGCTCTGACCAGGTTCTGTTACCCAGAATCCTTTGCAAACCTCAAAATCTGGCTAAAAAAAACACATTTTCCTCACATTTCGGTGACAGAAAGTTCTGGAATCTGAGAGGAGGCACAAATTTCCTTCCACCCAGCGGTCCCCCATGTCTCCCGATAAAAATGATACCTCACTTGTGTGGGTAGGCCTAGCGCCCATGACAGGAAATGCCCCAAAACACAACGTGGACACATCCCATTTTTTGAAAGAAAACAGAGGACTTTTTTACAAAGTGCCTACCTGTAGATTTTGGCCTCTAGCTCAGCCGGCAACTAGGGAAACCTACCAAACCTGTGCATTTTTTAAAACTAGAGACCTAGGGGAATCTAAGATGGGGTGACTTGTGGGGCTCAGACCAGGTTCTGTTACCCAGAATCCTTTGCAAACGTCAACATTTGGCTAAAAAACACGTTTTCCTCACATTTCGGTGACAGAAAGTTCTGGAATCTGAGAGGAGCCACAAATTTCCTTCCACCCAGCGTCCCCCCAAGTCTCCCAATAAAAATGATACCTCACTTGTGTGGGTAGGCCTTGCGCCCGTGACAGGAAACACCCCAAAACACAACGTGGACACATCACATTTTTTTAAAGAAAACAGAGGTGTTTTTTGCAAAGGGCCTATCTGTAGATTTTGGCCTCTAGCTCAGCCGGCACCTAGGGAAACATACCAAACCTGTGCATTTTTGAAAACTAAAGACCTAGGGGAATCCAAGATGGGGTGACTTGTGGGGCTCTGACCAGGTTCTGTTACCCAGAATCCTTTGCAAACCTCAAAATTTGGCTAAAAAACAAGTTTTCCTCACATTTCAGTGACAGAAAGTTCTGGAATCTGAGAGGAGCCACAAATTTCCTTCCACCCAGCGTTCCCCCAAGTCTCCTGATAAAAATGATACCTCACTTGTGTGGGTAGGCCTAGCGCCGGTGACAGGAAACACCCCAAAACACAACGTGGACACATCACATTTTTTTAAAGAAAACAGAGGTGTTTTTTGCAAAGTGCCTACCTGTAGATTTTGGCCTCTAGCTCAGCCGGCACCTAAGGAAACCTACCAAACCTGTGCATTTTTTAAAACTAGAGACCTAGGGGAATCCAATATGGGGTGACTTGTGGGGCTCTGACCAGGTTCTGTTACCCAGAATCCTTTGCAAACCTTTAAAATTTGGCTAAAAAAACACGTTTTCCTCACATTTCGGGGACAGAAAGTTCTGGAATCTGAGAGGAGCCACAAATTTCCTTCCATCCAGCGTTCCCCCAAGTCTCCCGATAAAAATGATACCTCACTTGTGTGGGTAGGCCTAGCGCCCGTGACAGGAAACACCCCAAAACACAATGTGGACACATCACATTTTTTTAAAGAAAACAGAGATGTTTTTTGCAAAGTGCCTATCTGTAGATTTTGGCCTCTAGCTCAGCCGGCACCTAGGGAAGCCTACCAAACCTGTGCATTTTTTAAAACTAGAGACCTAGGGGAATCCAATATGGGGTGACTTGTGGGGCTCTGACCAGGTTCTGTTACCCAGAATCCTTTGCAAACCTCAAAATCTGGCTAAAAAAACACATTTTCCTCACATTTCGGTGACAGAAAGTTCTGGAATCTGAGAGGAGGCACAAATTTCCTTCCACCCAGCGGTCCCCCATGTCTCCCGATAAAAATGATACCTCACTTGTGTGGGTAGGCCTAGCGCCCATGACAGGAAATGCCCCAAAACACAACGTGGACACATCCCATTTTTTTAAAGAAAACAGAGGTCTTTTTTACAAAGTGCCTACCTGTAGATTTTGGCCTCTAGCTCAGCCGGCAACTAGGGAAACCTACCAAACCTGTGCATTTTTGAAAACTAGAGACCTAGGGGAATCTAAGATGGGGTGACTTGTGGGGCTCTGACCAGGTTCTGTTACCCAGAATCCTTTGCAAACGTCAAAATTTGGCTAAAAAAACATGCTTTCCTCACATTTCGGTGACAGAAAGTTCTGGAATCTAAGAGGAGCCACAAATTTCCTTCCACCCAGCGTTCCCCCAAGTCTCCCGATAAAAATGATACCTCACTTGTGTGGGAAGGCCTTGCGCCCGTGACAGGAAACACCCCAAAACACAACGTGGACACATCACATTTTTTGAAAGAAAACAGAGATGTTTTTTGCAAAGTGCCTATCTGTAGATTTTGGCCTCTAGCTCAGCCGGCACCTAGGGAAGCCTACCAAACCTGTGCATTTTTGAAAACTAGAGACCTAGGGGAATCCAATATGGGGTGACTTGTGGGGCTCTGACCAGGTTCTGTTACCCAGAATCCTTTGCAAACCTCAAAATCTGGCTAAAAAAACACATTTTCCTCACATTTCGGTGACAGAAAGTTCTGGAATCTGAGAGGAGGCACAAATTTCCTTCCACCCAGCGGTCCCCCTTGTCTCCCGATAAAAATGATACCTCACTTGTGTGGGTAGGCCTAGCGCCCATGACAGGAAATGCCCCAAAACACAACGTGGACACATCCCATTTTTTTAAAGAAAACAGAGGTCTTTTTTACAAAGTGCCTACCTGTAGATTTTGGCCTCTAGCTCAGCCGGCAACTAGGGAAACCTACCAAACCTGTGCATTTTTGAAAACTAGAGACCTAGGGGAATCTAAGATGGGGTGACTTGTGGGGCTCTGACCAGGTTCTGTTACCCAGAATCCTTTGCAAACGTCAAAATTTGGCTAAAAAAACATGCTTTCCTCACATTTCGGTGACAGAAAGTTCTGGAATCTAAGAGGAGCCACAAATTTCCTTCCACCCAGCGTTCCCCCAAGTCTCCCGATAAAAATGATACCTCACTTGTGTGGGTAGGCCTTGCGCCCGTGACAGGAAACACCCCAAAACACAACGTGGACACATCACATTTTTTTAAAGAAAACAGAGGTGTTTTTTGCAAAGTGCATATCTGTAGATTTTGGCCTCTAGCTCAGCCGGCACCTAGGGAAACATACCAAGCCTGTGCATTGTTGAAAACTAAAGACCTAGGGGAATCCAAGATGGGGTGACTTGTGGGGCTCTGACCAGGTTCTGTTACCCAGAATCTATTGCAAACCTCAAAATTTGGCTAAAAAACACGTTTTCCTCACATTTCAGTGACAGAAAGTTCTGGAATCTGAGAGGAGGCACAAATTTCCTTCCACCCAGCGTTTCCCCAAGTCTCCCGATAAAAATGATACCTCACTTGTGTGGGTAGGCCTAGCGCCCGTGACAGGAAATGCCCCAAAACACAACGTGGACACATCACATTTTTTGAAAGAAAACAGAGGTGTTTTTTGCAAAGTGCCTACCTGTAGATTTTGGCCTCTAGCTCAGCCGGCACCTAAGGAAACCTACAAAACCTGTGCATTTTTTTAAACTAGAGACCTAGGGGAATCCAATATGGGGTGACTTGTGGGGCTCTGACCAGGTTCTGTTACCCAGAATCCTTTGCAAACCTCAAAATTTGGCTAAAAAAACACGTTTTCCTCACATTTCGGTGACAGAAAGTTCTGGAATCTGAGAAGAGCCACAAATTTCCTTCCACCCAGCGTTCCCCCAAGTCTCCCGATAAAAATGATACCTCACTTGTGTGGGTAGGCCTAGCGCCCGTGACAGGAAACTCCCCAAAACACAACGTGGACAGATCAAATTTTTTTAAAGAAAACAGAGGTGTTTTTTGCAAAGTGCCTATCTGTAGATTTTGGCCTCTAGCTCAGCCGGCACCTAGGGAAACCTACCAAACCTGTGCATTTTTTAAAACTAGAGACCTAGGGGAATCCAATATGGGGTGACTTGTGGGGCTCTGACCAGGTTCTGTTACCCAGAATCCTTTGCAAACCTCAAAATCTGGCTAAAAAAACACATTTTCCTCACATTTCGGTGACAGAAAGTTCTGGAATCTGAGAGGAGGCACAAATTTCCTTCCACCCAGCGGTCCCCCATGTCTCCCGATAAAAATGATACCTCACTTGTGTGGGTAGGCCTAGCGCCCATGACAGGAAATGCCCCAAAACACAACGTGGACACATCCCATTTTTTTAAAGAAAACAGAGGTCTTTTTTACAAAGTGCCTACCTGTAGATTTTGGCCTCTAGCTCAGCCGGCAACTAGGGAAACCTACCAAACCTGTGCATTTTTAAAAACTAGAGACCTAGGGGAATCTAAGATGGGGTGACTTGTGGGGCTCTGACCAGGTTCTGTTACCCAGAATCCTTTGCAAACGTCAAAATTTGGCTAAAAAAACATGCTTTCCTCACATTTCGGTGACAGAAAGTTCTGGAATCTGAGAGGAGCCACGAATTTCCTTCCACCCAGCGTTCCCCCAAGTCTCCCGATAAAAATGATACCTCACTTGTGTGGGTAGGCCTTGCGCCCGTGACAGGAAACACCCCAAAACACAACGTGGACACATCACATTTTTTTAAAGAAAACAGAGGTGTTTTTTGCAAAGTGCCTATCTGTAGATTTTGGCCTCTAGCTCAGCCGGCACCTAGGGAAACATACCAAGCCTGTGCATTGTTGAAAACTAAAGACCTAGGGGAATCCAAGATGGGGTGACTTGTGGGGCTCTGACCAGGTTCTGTTACCCAGAATCCTTTGCAAACCTCAAAATCTGGCTAAAAAAACACATTTTCCTCACATTTCGGTGACAGAAAGTTCTGGAATCTGAGAGGAGGCACAAATTTCCTTCCACCCAGCGGTCCCCCATGTCTCCCGATAAAAATGATACCTCACTTGTGTGGGTAGGCCTAGCGCCCATGACAGGAAATGCCCCAAAACACAACGTGGACACATCCCATTTTTTGAAAGAAAACAGAGGTCTTTTTTACAAAGTGCCTACCTGTAGATTTTGGCCTCTAGCTCAGCCGGCAACTAGGGAATCCTACGAAACCTGTGCATTTTTTAAAACTAGAGACCTAGGGGAATCTAAGATGGGGTGACTTGTGGGGCTCTGACCAGGTTCTGTTACCCAGAATCCTTTGCAAACCTCAAAATTTGGCTAAAAAAACACGTTTTCCTCACATTTCAGTGACAGAAAGTTCTGGAATCTGAGAGGAGCCACAAATTTCCTTCCACCCAGCGTTCCCCCAAGTCTCCCGATAAAAATGATACCTCACTTGTGTGGGTAGGCCTAGCGCCCGTGACAGGAAACACCCCAAAACACAATGTGGACACATCACATTTTTTTAAAGAAAACAGAGGTGTTTTTTGCAAAGTGCCTATCTGTAGATTTTGGCCTCTAGCTCAGCCGGCACCTAGGGAAGCCTACCAAACCTGTGCATTTTTGAAAACTAGAGACCTAGGGGAATCCAATATGGGGTGACTTGTGGGGCTCTGACCAGGTTCTGTTACCCAGAATCCTTTGCAAACCTCAAAATCTGGCTAAAAAAACACATTTTCCTCACATTTCGGTGACAGAAAGTTCTGGAATCTGAGAGGAGGCACAAATTTCCTTCCACCCAGCGGTCCCCCATGTCTCCCGATAAAAATGATACCTCACTTGTGTGGGTAGGCCTAGCGCCCATGACAGGAAATGCCCCAAAACACAACGTGGACACATCCCATTTTTTGAAAGAAAACAGAGGTCTTTTTTACAAAGTGCCTACCTGTAGATTTTGGCCTCTAGCTCAGCCGGCAACTAGGGAAACCTACCAAACCTGTGCATTTTTGAAAACTAGAGACCTAGGGGAATCTAAGATGGGGTGACTTGTGGGGCTCTGACCAGGTTCTGTTACCCAGAATCCTTTGCAAACGTCAAAATTTGGCTAAAAAAACATGCTTTCCTCACATTTCGGTGACAGAAAGTTCTGGAATCTGAGAGGAGCCACAAATTTCCTTCCACCCAGCGTTCCCCCAAGTCTCCCGATAAAAATGATACCTCACTTGTGTGGGTAGGCCTTGCGCCCGTGACAGGAAACACCCCAAAACACAACGTGGACACATCACATTTTTTTAAAGAAAACAGAGGTGTTTTTTGCAAAGTGCCTATCTGTAGATTTTGGCCTCTAGCTCAGCCGGCACCTAGGGAAACATACCAAGCCTGTGCATTGTTGAAAACTAAAGACCTAGGGGAATCCAAGATGGGGTGACTTGTGGGGCTCTGACCAGGTTCTGTTACCCAGAATCCTTTGCAAACCTCAAAATTTGGCTAAAAAACACGTTTTCCTCACATTTCAGTGACAGAAAGTTCTGGAATCTGAGAGGAGGCACAAATTTCCTTCCACCCAGCGTTCCCCCAAGGCTCCCGATAAAAATGATACCTCATTTGTGTGGGTAGGCCTAGCGCCCGTGACAGGAAATGCCCCAAAACACAACGTGGACACATCACATTTTTTTAAAGAAAACAGAGGTGTTTTTTGCAAAGTACCTACCTGTAGATTTTGGCCTCTAGCTCAGCCGGCACCTAAAGAAACCTACCAAACCTGTGCATTTTTTAAAACTAGAGACCTAGGGGAATCCAATATGGGGTGACTTGTGGGGCTCTGACCAGGTTCTGTTACCCAGAATCCTTTGCAAACCTCAAAATTTGGCTAAAAAAACAAGTTTTCCTCACATTTCGGTGACAGAAAGTTCTGGAATCTGAGAGGAGCCACAAATTTCCTTCCACCCAGCGTTCCCCCAAGTCTCCCGATAAAAATAATACCTCACTTGTGTGGGTAGGCCTAGCGCCCGTGACAGGAAACACCCCAAAACACAACGTGGACACATCAAATTTTTTTAAAGAAAACAGAGGTGTATTTTGCAAAGTGCCTATCTGTAGATTTTGGCCTCTAGCTCAGCCGGCACCTAGGGAAACCTACCAAACCTGTGCATTTTTGAAAACTAGAGACCTAGGGGAATCCAAGATGGGGTGACTTGTGGGGCTCTGACCAGGTTCTGTTACCCAGAATCCTTTGCAAACGTCAAAATTTGGCTAAAAAAACACGTTTTCCTCACATTTCGGTGACAGAAAGTTCTGGAATCTGAGATGAGCCACAAATTTCCTTCCACCCAGCATTCCCCCAAGTCTCCCAATAAAAATGATACCTCACTTGTGTGGGTAGGCCTTGCGCCCGTGACAGGAAACACCCCAAAACACAACGTGGACACATCACATTTTTTTAAAGAAAACAGAGGTGTTTTTTGCAAAGTGCCTATCTGTAGATTTTGGCCTCTAGCTCAGCCGGCACCTAGGGAAACATACCAAGCCTGTGCATTTTTGAAAACTAAAGACCTAGGGGAATCCAAGATGGGGTGACTTGTGGGGCTCTGACCAGGTTCTGTTACCCAGAATCCTTTGCAAACCTCAAAATTTGGCTAAAAAACACGTTTTCCTCACATTTCAGTGACAGAAAGTTCTGGAATCTGAGAGGAGCCACAAATTTCCTTCCACCCAGCGTTCCCCCAAGTCTCCCAATAAAAATGATACCTCACTTGTGTGGGTACGCCTAGCGCCCGTGACAGGAAATGCCCCAAAACACAACGTGCACACATCACATTTTTTTAAAGAAAACAGAGGTGTTTTTTTTGCAAAGTGCCTACCTGTAGATTTTGGCCTCTAGCTCAGCCGGCACCTAAGGAAACCTACCAAAACTGTGCATTTTTTAAAACTAGAGATCTAGGGGAATCCAATATGGGGTGACTTGTGGGGCTCTGACCAGGTTCTGTTACCCAGAATCCTTTGCAAACCTCAAAATTTGGCTAAAAAAACACGTTTTCCTCACATTTCGGTGACAGAAAGTTCTGGAATCTTAGAGGAGCCACAAATTTCCTTCCAACCAGCGTTCACCCAAGTCTCCCGATAAAAATGATACCTCACTTGTGTGGGTAGGCCTAGCGCCCGTGACAGGAAACACCCCAAAACACAATGTGGACACATCACATTTTTTTAAAGAAAACAGAGGTGTTTTTTGCAAAGTGCCTATCTGTAGATTTTGGCCTCTAGCTCAGCCGGCACCTAGGGAAGCCTACCAAACCTGTGCATTTTTGAAAACTAGAGACCTAGGGGAATCCAATATGGGGTGACTTGTGGGGCTCTGACCAGGTTATGTTACCCAGAATCCTTTGCAAACCTCAAAATTTGGCTAAATAAACACGTTTTCCTCACATTTCGGTGACAGAAAGTTCTGGAATCTGAGAGGAGCCACAAATTTCCTTCCACCCTGCGTTCCCCCAAGTCTCCCGATAAAAATGATACCTTACTTGTGTGGGTAGGCCTAGCGCCCGTGACAGGAAATGCCCCAAAACACAACGTGGACACATCACATTTTTTTAAAGAAAACAGAGGTGTTTTTTGCAAAGTGCCTACCTGTAGATTTTGGCCTCTAGCTCAGCCGGCACATAAGGAAACCTACAAACCTGTGCATTTGTTAAAACTAGAGACCTAGGGGAATCCAATATGGGGTGACTTGTGGGGCTCTGACCAGGTTCTGTTACCCAGAATCCTTTGCAAACCTCAAAATTTGGCTAAAAAACACGTTTTCCTCACATTTCGGTGACAGAATGTTCTGGAATCTGAGAAGAGCCACAAATTTCCTTCCACCCTACATTCCCCCAAGTCTCCCGATAAAAATGATACCTCACTTGTGTGGGTAGGCCTAGCGCCTGTGACAGGAAACACCCCAAAACAAAACGTGGACACATCACATTTTTTTAAAGAAAACAGAGGTGTTTTTTGCAAAGTGCCTATCTGTAGATTTTGGCTTCTAGCTCAGCCGGCACCTAGGGAAACCTACCAAACCTGTGCATTTTTGAAAACTAGAGACCTAAGGGAATCCAAGATGGGGTGACTTGTGGGGCTCTGACCAGGTTCTGTTACCCAGAATCCTTTGCAAACCTCAAAATTTGGCTAAAAAAACACGTTTTCCTCACTTTTCGGTGACAGAAAGTTCTGGAATCTGAGAGGAGCCACAAATTTCCTTCCACCCAGCGTTCCCCCAAGGCTCCCGATAAAAATGATACCTCACTTGTGTGGGTAGGCCTAGCGCCCGTGACAGGAAACACCCCAAAACACAACGTGGACACATCACATATTTTTAAAGAAAACAGAGGTGTTTTTTGCAAAGTGCCTATCTGTAGATTTTGGCCTCTAGCTCAGCCGGCACCTAGGGAAACCTACCAAACCTGTGCATTTTTTAAAACTAGAGACCTAGGGGAATCCAAGATGGGGTGACTTGTGGGGCTCTGACCAGGGTCTGTTACCCAGAATCCTTTGCAAACCTCAAAATCTGGCTAAAAAAACACATTTTCCTCACATTTCGGTTACAGGAAGTTCTGGAATCTGAGAGGAGGAACAAATTTCCTTCCACCCAGCGGTCCCCCATGTCTCACGATAAAAATGATACCTTACTTGTGTGGGTAGGCCTAGCGCCCATGACAGGAAATGCCCCAAAACACAACGTGGACACATCCCATTTTTTGAAAGAAAACAGAGGTCTTTTTTACAAAGTGCCTACCTGTAGATTTTGGCCTCTAGCTAAGCCGGCAACTAGGGAAACCTACCAAACCTGTGCATTTTTGAAAACTAGAGACCTAGGGGAATCCAAGATGGGGTGACTTGTGGGGCTCTGACCAGGTTCTGTTACCCTTAATCCTTTGCAAACCTCAAAATCTGGCTAAAAAAACACATTTTCCTCAAATTTCGGTGACAGAAAGTTCTGGAATCTGAGAGGAGGCACAAATTTCCTTCCACCCAGCGGTCCCCCATGTCTCCCGATAAAAATGATACCTTACTTGTGTGGGTAGGCCTAGCGCCCATGACAGGAAACACCCCAAAACACAACGTGGACACATCCCATTTTTTGAAAGAAAACAGAGGTCTTTTTTACAAAGTGCCTACCTGTAGATTTTGGCCTCTAGATCAGCCGGCAACTAGGGAAACCTACCAAACCTGTGCATTTTTTAAAACTAGAGACCTAGGGGAATCTAAGATGGTGTGACTTGTGGGGCTCTGACCAGGTTCTGTTACCCAGAATCCTTTGCAAACGTCAAAATTTGGCTAAAAAAACACATTTTCCTCACATTTCGGTGACAGAAAGTTCTGGAATCTGAGAGGAGCCACAAATTTCCTTCCACCCAGCGTTCCCCCAAGTCTCCTGATAAAAATGATACCACACTTGTGTGGGTAGGCCTTGCGCCCGTGACAGGAAACACCCCAAAACACAACGTGGACACATCACATTTTTTTAAAGAAAACAGAGGTGTTTTTTGCAAAGTGCCTATCTGTAGATTTTGGCCTCTAGCTCAGCCGGCACCTAGGGAAACATACCAAGCCTGTGCATTTTTGAAAACTAAAGACCTAGGGGAATCCAAGATGGGGTGACTTGAAGGGCTCTGACCAGGTTCTGTTACCCAGAATCCTTTGCAAACCTCAAAATTTGGCTAAAAAACACGTTTTCCTCACATTTCAGTGACAGAAAGTTCTGGAATCTGAGAGGAGGCACAAATTTCCTTCCACCCAGCGTTCCCCCAAGTCTCCCGATAAAAATGATACCTCACTTGTGTGGGTAGGCCTAGCGCCCGTGACAGGAAACACCCCAAAACACAACGTGGACACATCACATTTTTTGAAAGAAAACAGAGGTGTTTTTTGCAAAGTGCCTACCTGTAGATTTTGGCCTCTAGCTCAGCCGGCACCTAAGGAAACCTACCAAACCTGTGCATTTTTTAAAACTAGAGACCTAGGGGAATCCAATATGGGGTGACTTGTGGGGCTCTGACCAGGTTCTGTTACCCAGAATTCTTTGCAAACCTCAAAATTTGGCTAAAAAAACACGTTTTCCTCACATTTCGGTGACAGTAAGTTCTGGAATCTGAGAGGAGCCACAAATTTCCTTCCACCCAGCGTTCCCCCAAGTCTCCCGATAAAAATGATACCTCACTTGTGTGGGTAGGCCTAGCGCCCGTGACAGGAAACACCCCAAAACACAACGTGGACACATCACATATTTTTTAAGAAAACAGGTGTTTTTTGCAAAGTGCCTATCTGAAGATTTTGGCCTCTAGCTCAGCCGGCACCTAGGGAAACCTACCAAACCTGTGCATTTTTTAAAACTAGAGACCTAGGGGAATCCAAGATGGGGTGACTTGTGGGGCTCTGACCAGGGTCCGTTACCCAGAATCCTTTGCAAACCTCAAAATCTGGCTAAAAAAACACATTTTCCTCACATTTCGGTTACAGAAAGTTCTGGAATCTGAGAGGAGGCACAAATTTCCTTCCACCCAGCGGTCCCCCATGTCTCCCGATAAAAATGATACCTTACTTGTGTGGGTAAGCCTAGCGCCCATGACAGGAAATGCCCCAAAACACAACGTGGACACATCCCATTTTTTGAAAGAAAACAGAGGTCTTTTTTACAAAGTGCCTACCTGTAGATTTTGGCCTCTAGCTCAGCCGGCAACTAGGGAAACCTACCAAACCTGTGCATTTTTGAAAACTAGAGACCTAGGGGAATCTAAGATGGGGTGACTTGTGGGGCTCTGACCAGGTTCTGTTACCCAGAATCCTTTGCAAACGTCAAAATTTGGCTAAAAAAACACATTTTCCTCACATTTCGGTGACAGAAAGTTCTGGAATCTGAGAGGAGCCACAAATTTCCTCCCACCCAGCGTTCCCCCAAGTCTCCCGATAAAAATGATTCCTCACTAGTGTGGGTAGGCCTAGCGCCTGTGACAGGAAATGCCCCAAAACACAACGTGGACACATCACATTTTTTTTAAAGAAAACAGAGGTGTTTTTTGCAAAGTGCCTACCTGTAGATTTTGGCCTCTAGCTCAGCCGGCACCTAAGGAAACCTACAAACCTGTGCATTTGTTAAAAGTAGAGACCTAGGGGAATCCAAGATGGGGTGACTTGTGGGGCTCTGACTAGGGTCTGTTACCCAGAATCCTTTGCAAACCTCAAAATCTGGCTAAAAAAACACATTTTCCTCACATTTCGGTTACAGAAAGTTCTGGAATCTGAGAGGAAGAACAAATTTCCTTCCACCCAGCGGTCCCCCATGTCTCCCGATAAAAATGATACCTTACTTGTGTGGGTAGGCCTAGCGCCCATGACAGGGAATGCCCCAAAACACAACCTGGACACATCCCATTTTTTTAAAGAAAACAAAGGTCTTTTTTACAAAGTGCCTACCTGTAGATTTTTGCCTCTAGCTCAGCCGGCAACTAGGGAAACCTACCAAACCTGTGCATTTTTGAAAACTAGAGACCTAGGGGAATCTAAGATGGGGTGACTTGTGGGGCTCTGACCAGGTTCTGTTACCCAGAATCCTTTGCAAACCTCAAAATTTGGCTAAAAAACACGTTTTCCTCACATTTCAGTGACAGAAAGTTCTGGAATCTGAGAGGAGCCACAAATTTCCTTCCACCCAGCGTTCCCCCAAGTCTCCCGATAAAAATGATACCTCACTTGTGTGGGTACGCCTAGCGCCCGTGATAGGAAATGCCCCAAAACACAACGTGGACACATCACATTTTTTTAAAGAAAACAGAGGTCTTTTTTACAAAGTGCCTACCTGTAGATTTTGGCCTCTAGCTCAGCCGGCACCTAGGGAAACATACCAAGCCTGTGCATTTTTGAAAACTAAAGACCTAGGGGAATCCAATATGGGGTGACTTGTGGGGCTCTGACCAGGTTCTGTTACCCAGAATCCTTTGCAAACCTCAAAATTTGGCTAAAAAACACGTTTTCCTCACATTTCAGTGACAGAAAGTTCTGGAATCTGAGAGGAGCCACAAATTTCCTTCCACCCAGCGTTCCCCCAAGTCTCCCGATAAAAATTATACCTCACTTGTGTGGGTAGGCCTTGCGCCCGTGACAGGAAACACCCCAAAACACAACGTGGACACATCACATTTTTTTAAAGAAAACAGAGGTCTTTTTTACAAAGTGCCTACCTGTAGATTTTGGCCTCTAGCTCAGCCGGCACCTAGGGAAACATACCAAGCCTGTGCATTTTTGAAAACTAAAGACCTAGGGGAATCCAAGATGGGGTGACTTGTGGGGCTCTGACCAGGTTCTGTTACCCAGAATCCTTTGCAAACCTCAAAATTTGGCTAAAAAACACGTTTTCCTCACATTTCAGTGACAGAAAGTTCTGGAATCTGAGAGGAGGCACAAATTTCCTTCCACCCAGCGTTCCCCCAAGTCTCCAGATAAAAATGATACCTCACTTGTGTGGGTAGGCCTAGCGCCTGTGACAGGAAATGCCCCAAAACACAACGTGGACACATCACATTTTTTTAAAGAAAACAGAGGTGTTTTTTGCAAAGTGCCTACCTGTAGATTTTGGCCTCTAGCTCAGCCGGCACCTCAGGAAACCTACCAAACCTGTGCATTTTTTAAAACTAGAGACCTAGGGGAATCCAATATGGGGTGACTTGTGGGGCTCTGACCAGGTTCTGTTACCCAGAATCCTTTGCAAACCTCAAAATTTGGCTAAAAAAACACGTTTTCCTCACATTTCGGTGACAGAAAGTTCTGGAATCTGAGAGGAGCCACAAATTTCCTTCCACCCAGCGTTCCCCCAAGTCTCCCGATAAAAATGATACCTCACTTGTGTGGGTAGGCCTAGCGCCCGTGACAGGAAACACCCCAAAACACAACGTGGACACATCACATTTTTTTAAAGAAAACAGAGGTGTTTTTTGCAAAGTGCCTATCTGTAGATTTTGGCCTCTAGCTCAGCCGGCACCTAGGGAAACCTACCAAACCTGTGCATTTTTGAAAACTAGAGACCTAGGGGAATCTAAGATGGGGTGACTTGTGCGGCTCTGACCAGGTTCTGTTACCCAAAATCCTTTGCAAACGTCAAAATTTGGCTAAAAAAACACGTTTTTCTCACATTTCGGTGACAGAAAGTTCTGGAATCTGAGAGGAGCCACAAATTTCCTTCCAACCAGCGTTCACCCAAGTCTCCCGATTAAAATGATACCTCACTTGTGTGGGTAGGCCTAGCGCCCGTGACAGGAAACACCCCAAAACACAACGTGGACACATAACATTTTTTTAAAGAAAACAGAGGTGTTTTTTGCAAAGTGCCTATCTGTAGATTTTGGCCTCTAGATCAGCCGGCACCTAGGGAAGCCTACCAAACCTGTGCATTTTTGAAAACTAGAGACCTAGGGGAATCCAATATGGGGTGACTTGTGGGGCTCTGACCAAGTTCTGTTACCCAGAATCCTTTGCAAACGTCAAAATTTGGCTAAAAAAACACGTTTTTCTCACATTTCAGTGACAGAAAGTTCTGGAATCTGAGAGGAGCCACAAATTTCCTTCCACCCAGCGTTCACCCAAGTCTCCCGATACAAATGATACCTCACTTGTGTGGGTAGGCCTAGCGCCCATGACAGGAAACACCCCAAAACACAACGTGGACACATCACATTTTTTGAAAGAAAACAGAGGTGTTTTTTGCAAAGTGCCTACCTGTAGATTTTGCCCTCTAGCTCAGCCGGCACCTAAGGAAACCTACCAAACCTGTGCATTTGTTAAAACTAGAGACCTAGGGGAATCCAATATGGGGTGACTTGTGGGGCTCTGACCAGGTTCTGTTACCCAGAATCCTTTGCAAACCTCAAAATTTGGCTAAAAAAACACGTTTTCCTCACATTTCGGTGACAGAAAGTTCTGGAATCTGAGAGGAGCCACAAATTTCCTTCCACCCAGCGTTCCCCCATATCTCCCAATAAAAATGATACCTCACTTGTGTGGGTAGGCCTGGCGCCCGTGACAGGAAATGCTACAAAACACAACGTGGACACATCACATTTTCTGAAAGAAAACAGGGGTCTTTTTTGCAAAGTGCCTACCTGTAGATTTTGGCCTCTAGCTCAGCCGGCACCTAGGGAAACCTACCAAACCTGTGCATTTTTTAAAACTAGAGACCTAGGGGAATCTAAGATGGGGTGACTTGTGCGGCTCTGACCAGGTTCTGTTACCCAGAATCCTTTGCAAACCACAAAATCTGGCTAAAAAAACACATTTTCCTCACATTTCGGTTACAGAAAGTTCTGGAATCTGAGAGGAGGCACAAATTTCCTTCCACCCAGCGGTCCCCCATGTCTCCCGATAAAAATGATACCTTACTTGTGTGGGTAGGCCTAGCCCCCATGACAGGAAATGCCCCAAAACACAACGTGGACACATCCCATTTTTTGAAAGAAAACAGAGGTCTTTTTTACAAAGTGCCTACCTGTAGATTTTGGCCTCTAGCTCAGCCGGCAACTAGGGAAACCTACCAAACCTGTGCATTTTTGAAAACTAGAGACCTAGGGGAATCTAAGATGGGGTGACTTGTGGGGCTCTGACCAGGTTCTGTTACCAGATTCCTTTGCAAACCTCAAAATTTGGCTAAAAAAACACGTTTTCCTCACATTTCGGTGACAGAAAGTTCTGAAATCTAAGAGGAGCCACAAATTTCCTTCCACCCAGCGTTCCCCCAAGTCTCCCGATAAAAATTATACCTCACTTGTGTGGGTAGGCCTTGCGCCCGTGACAGGAAACACCCCAAAACACAACGTGGACACATCACATTTTTTTAAAGAAAACAGAGGTGTTTTTTGCAAAGTGCCTATCTGTAGATTTTGGCCTCTAGCTCAGCCGGCACCTAAGGAAACCTACCAAACCTGTGCATTTTTTAAAACTAGAGACCTAGGGGAATCCAATATGGGGTGACTTGTGGGGCTCTGACCAGGTTCTGTTACCCAGAATCCTTTGCAAACCTCAAAATTTGGCTAAAAAACACGTTTTCCTCACATTTCAGTGACAGAAAGTTCTGGAATCTGAGAGGAGGCACAAATTTCCTTCCACCCAGTGTTCCCCCATATCTCCCAATAAAAATGATACCTCACTTGTGTGGGTAGGCCTGGCGCCCGTGACAGGAAATGCTACAAAACACAACGTGGACACATCACATTTTCTGAAAGAAAACAGGGGTCTTTTTTGCAAAGTGCCTACCTGTAGATTTTGGCGTCTAGCTCAGCCGGCACCTAGGGAAACCTAACAAACCTGTGCATTTTTTAAAACTAGAGACCTACGGGAATCCAAGATGGGGTAACTTGTGGGGCTCTGACCAGGTTCTGTTACCCAGAATCCTTTTCAAACCTCAAAATCTGGCTAAAAAAACACATTTTCCTCACATTTCGGTGACAGAAAGTTCTGGAATCTGAGAAGAGCCACAAATTTCCTTCCACCCAGCGTTCCCCAAAGTCTCCCGATAAAAATGATACCTCACTAGTGTGGGTAGGCCTAGCGCCCGTGACAGGAAATGCCCCAAAACAAAACGTGGACACATCACATTTTTTTAAAGAAAACAGAGGTGTTTTTTGCAAAGTGCCTATCTGTAGATTTTGGCCTCTAGCTCAGCCGGCACCTAAGGAAACCTACAAACCTGTGCATTTGTTAAAAGTAGAGACCTAGGGGAATCCAAGATGGGGTGACTTGTGGGGCTCTGACTAGGGTCTGTTACCCAGAATCCTTTGCAAACCTCAAAATCTGGCTAAAAAAACACATTTTCCTCACATTTCGGTTACTGAAAGTTCTGGAATCTGAGAGGAGGAACAAATTTCCTTCCACCCAGCGGTCCCCCATGTCTCCCGATAAAAATGATACCTTACTTGTGTGGGTAGGCCTAGCGCCCATGACAGGGAATGCCCCAAAACACAACGTGGACACATCCCATTTTTTGAAAGAAAACAGAGGTCTTTTTTACAAAGTGCCTACCTGTAGATTTTGGCCTCTAGCTCAGCCGGCAACTAGGGAAACCTACCAAACCTGTGCATTTTTGAAAACTAGAGACCTAGGGGAATCTAAGATGGGTTGACTTGTGGGGCTCTGACCAGCTTCTGTTACCCAGAATCATTTGCAAACCTCAAAATTTGGCTAAAAAACACGTTTTCCTCACATTTCAGTGACAGAAAGTTCTGGAATCTGAGAGGAGCCACAAATTTCCTTCCACCCAGCGTTCCCCCAAGTCTCCCGATAAAAATGATACCTCACTTGTGTGGGTACGCCTAGCGCCCGTGATAGGAAATGCCCCAAAACACAACGTGGACACATCAATTTTTTTTAAAGAAAACAGAGGTCTTTTTTACAAAGTGCCTACCTGTAGATTTTGGCCTCTAGCTCAGCCGGCACCTAGGGAAACATACCAAGCCTGTGCATTTTTGAAAAGTAAAGACCTAGGGGAATCCAAGATGGGGTGACTTGTGGGGCTCTGACCAGGTTCTGTTACCCAGAATCCTTTGCAAACCTCAAAATTTGGCTAAAAAACACGTTTTCCTCACATTTCGGTGACAGAAAGTTCTGGAATCTGAGAGGAGCCACAAATTTCCTTCCACCCAGCGTTCCCCCAAGTCTCCCGATAAAAATTATACCTCACTTGTGTGGGTAGGCCTTGCGCCCGTGACAGGAAACACCCCAAAACACAACGTGGACACATCACATTTTTTAAAAGAAAACAGAGGTCTTTTTTACAAAGTGCCTACCTGTAGATTTTGGCCTCTATCTCAGCCGGCACCTAGGGAAACATACCAAGCCTGTGCATTTTTGAAAACTAAAGACCTAGGGGAATCCAAGATGGGGTGAGTTGTGGGGCTCTGACCAGGTTCTGTTACCCAGAATCCTTTGCAAACCTCAAAATTTGGCTAAAAAACACGTTTTCCTCACATTTCAGTGACAGAAAGTTCTGGAATCTGAGAGGAGGCACAAATTTCCTTCCACCCAGCGTTCCCCCAAGTCTCCCGATAAAAATGATACCTCACTTGTGTGGGTAGGCCTAGCGCCTGTGACAGGAAATGCCCCAAAACACAACGTGGACACATCACATTTTTTTAAAGAAAACAGAGGTGTTTTTTGCAAAGTGCCTACCTGTAGATTTTGGCCTCTAGCTCAGCCGGCACCTAAGGAAACCTACCAAACCTGTGCATTTTTTAAAACTAGAGACCTAGGGGAATCCAATATGGGGTGACTTGTGGGGCTCTGACCAGGTTCTGTTACCCAGAATCCTTTGCAAACCTCAAAATTTGGCTAAAAAAACACGTTTTCCTCACATTTCGGTGACAGAAAGTTCTGGAATCTGAGAGGAGCCACAAATTTCCTTCCACCCAGCGTTCCCCCAAGTCTCCCGATAAAAATGATACCTCACTTGTGTGGGTAGGCCTAGCGCCCGTGACAGGAAACACCCCAAAACACAACGTGGACACATCACATTTTTTTAAAGAAAACAGAGGTGTTTTTTGCAAAGTGCCTATCTGTAGATTTTGGCCTCTAGCTCAGCCGGCACCTAGGGAAACCTACCAAACCTGTGCATTTTTGAAAACTAGAGACCTAGGGGAATCTAAGATGGGGTGACTTGTGCGGCTCTGACCAGGTTCTGTTACCCAGAATCCTTTGCAAACGTCAAAATTTGGCTAAAAAAACACATTTTTCTCACATTTCGGTGACAGAAAGTTCTGGAATCTGAGAGGAGCCACAAATTTCCTTCCAACCAGCGTTCACCCAAGTCTCCCGATTAAAATGATACCTCACTTGTGTGGGTAGGCCTAGCGCCCGTGACAGGAAACACCCCAAAACACAACGTGGACACATCACATTTTTTTAAAGAAAACAGAGGTGTTTTTTGCAAAGTGCCTATCTGTAGATTTTGGCCTCTAGCTCAGCCGGCACCTAGGGAAGTCTACCAATCCTGTGCATTTTTTAAAACTAGAGACCTAGGGGAATCCAATATGGGGTGACTTGTGGGGCTCTGACCAAGTTCTGTTACCCAGAATCCTTTACAAACGTCAAAATTTGGCTAAAAAAACACTTTTTTCTCACATTTCGGTGACAGAAAGTTCTGGAATCTGAGAGGAGCCACAAATTTCCTTCCACCCAGCGTTCACCCAAGTCTCCCGATAAAAATGATACCTCACTTGTGTGGGTAGGTCTAGCGCCCATGACAGGAAACACCCCAAAACACAACGTGGACACATCACATTTTTTTAAAGAAAACAGAGGTGTTTTTTGCAAAGTGCCTACCTGTAGATTTTGCCCTCTAGCTCAGCCGGCACCTAAGGAAACCTACCAAACCTGTGCATTTGTTAAAACTAGAGACCTAGGGGAATCCAATATGGGGTGACTTGTGGGGCTCTGACCAGGTTCTGTTACCCAGAATCCTTTGCAAACCTCAAAATTTGGCTAAAAAAACACGTTTTCCTCACATTTCGGTGACAGAAAGTTCTGGAATCTGAGAGGAGCCACAAATTTCCTTCCACCCAGCGTTCCCCCATATCTCCCAATAAAAATGATACCTCACTTGTGTGGGTAGGCCTGGCGCCCGTGACAGGAAATGCTACAAAACACAACGTGGACACATCACATTTTCTGAAAGAAAACAGGGGTCTTTTTTGCAAAGTGCCTACCTGTAGATTTTGGCCTCTAGCTCAGCCGGCACCTCAGGAAACCTACCAAACCTGTGCATTTTTTAAAACTAGAGACCTAGGGGAATCCAATATGGGGTGACTTGTGGGGCTCTGACCAGGTTCTGTTACCCAGAATCCTTTGCAAACCTCAAATTTTGGCTAAAAAAACACGTTTTCCTCACATTTCGGTGACAGAAAGTTCTGGAATCTGAGAGGAGCCACAAATTTCCTTCCACCCAGCGTTCCCCCAAGTCTCCCGATAAAAATGATACCTCACTTGTGTGGGTAGGCCTAGCGCCCGTGACAGGAAACACCCCAAAACACAACGTGGACACATCACATTTTTTTAAAGAAAACAGAGGTGTTTTTTGCAAAGTGCCTATCTGTAGATTTTGGCCTCTAGCTCAGCCGGCACCTAGGGAAACCTACCAAACCTGTGCATTTTTGAAAACTAGAGACCTAGGGGAATCTAAGATGGGGTGACTTGTGCGGCTCTGACCAGGTTCTGTTACCCAAAATCCTTTGCAAACGTCAAAATTTGGCTAAAAAAACACGTTTTTCTCACATTTCGGTGACAGAAAGTTCTGGAATCTGAGAGGAGCCACAAATTTCCTTCCAACCAGCGTTCACCCAAGTCTCCCGATTAAAATGATACCTCACTTGTGTGGGTAGGCCTAGCGCCCGTGACAGGAAACACCCCAAAACACAACGTGGACACATAACATTTTTTTAAAGAAAACAGAGGTGTTTTTTGCAAAGTGCCTATCTGTAGATTTTGGCCTCTAGATCAGCCGGCACCTAGGGAAGCCTACCAAACCTGTGCATTTTTGAAAACTAGAGACCTAGGGGAATCCAATATGGGGTGACTTGTGGGGCTCTGACCAAGTTCTGTTACCCAGAATCCTTTGCAAACATCAAAATTTGGCTAAAAAAACACGTTTTTCTCACATTTCAGTGACAGAAAGTTCTGGAATCTGAGAGGAGCCACAAATTTCCTTCCACCCAGCGTTCACCCAAGTCTCCCGATAAAAATGATACCTCACTTGTGTGGGTAGGCCTAGCGCCCATGACAGGAAACACCCCAAAACACAACGTGGACACATCACATTTTTTGAAAGAAAACAGAGGTGTTTTTTGCAAAGTGCCTACCTGTAGATTTTGCCCTCTAGCTCAGCCGGCACCTAAGGAAACCTACCAAACCTGTGCATTTGTTAAAACTAGAGACCTAGGGGAATCCAATATGGGGTGACTTGTGGGGCTCTGACCAGGTTCTGTTACCCAGAATCCTTTGCAAACCTCAAAATTTGGCTAAAAAAACACGTTTTCCTCACATTTCGGTGACAGAAAGTTCTGGAATCTGAGAGGAGCCACAAATTTCCTTCCACCCAGCGTTCCCCCATATCTCCCAATAAAAATGATACCTCACTTGTGTGGGTAGGCCTGGCGCCCGTGACAGGAAATGCTACAAAACACAACGTGGACACATCACATTTTCTGAAAGAAAACAGGGGTCTTTTTTGCAAAGTGCCTACCTGTAGATTTTGGCCTCTAGCTCAGCCGGCACCTAGGGAAACCTACCAAACCTGTGCATTTTTTAAAACTAGAGACCTAGGGGAATCTAAGATGGGGTGACTTGTGCGGCTCTGACCAGGTTCTGTTACCCAGAATCCTTTGCAAACCACAAAATCTGGCTAAAAAAACACATTTTCCTCACATTTCGGTTACAGAAAGTTCTGGAATCTGAGAGGAGGCACAAATTTCCTTCCACCCAGCGGTCCCCCATGTCTCCCGATAAAAATGATACCTTACTTGTGTGGGTAGGCCTAGCCCCCATGACAGGAAATGCCCCAAAACACAACGTGGACACATCCCATTTTTTGAAAGAAAACAGAGGTCTTTTTTACAAAGTGCCTACCTGTAGATTTTGGCCTCTAGCTCAGCCGGCAACTAGGGAAACCTACCAAACCTGTGCATTTTTGAAAACTAGAGACCTAGGGGAATCTAAGATGGGGTGACTTGTGGGGCTCTGACCAGGTTCTGTTACCAGATTCCTTTGCAAACCTCAAAATTTGGCTAAAAAAACACGTTTTCCTCACATTTCGGTGACAGAAAGTTCTGAAATCTAAGAGGAGCCACAAATTTCCTTCCACCCAGCGTTCCCCCAAGTCTCCCGATAAAAATTATACCTCACTTGTGTGGGTAGGCCTTGCGCCCGTGACAGGAAACACCCCAAAACACAACGTGGACACATCACATTTTTTTAAAGAAAACAGAGGTGTTTTTTGCAAAGTGCCTATCTGTAGATTTTGGCCTCTAGCTCAGCCGGCACCTAAGGAAACCTACCAAACCTGTGCATTTTTTAAAACTAGAGACCTAGGGGAATCCAATATGGGGTGACTTGTGGGGCTCTGACCAGGTTCTGTTACCCAGAATCCTTTGCAAACCTCAAAATTTGGCTAAAAAACACGTTTTCCTCACATTTCAGTGACAGAAAGTTCTGGAATCTGAGAGGAGGCACAAATTTCCTTCCACCCAGTGTTCCCCCATATCTCCCAATAAAAATGATACCTCACTTGTGTGGGTAGGCCTGGCGCCCGTGACAGGAAATGCTACAAAACACAACGTGGACACATCACATTTTCTGAAAGAAAACAGGGGTCTTTTTTGCAAAGTGCCTACCTGTAGATTTTGGCGTCTAGCTCAGCCGGCACCTAGGGAAACCTAACAAACCTGTGCATTTTTTAAAACTAGAGACCTACGGGAATCCAAGATGGGGTAACTTGTGGGGCTCTGACCAGGTTCTGTTACCCAGAATCCTTTTCAAACCTCAAAATCTGGCTAAAAAAACACATTTTCCTCACATTTCGGTGACAGAAAGTTCTGGAATCTGAGAAGAGCCACAAATTTCCTTCCACCCAGCGTTCCCCCAAGTCTCCCGATAAAAATGATACCTCACTAGTGTGGGTAGGCCTAGCGCCCGTGACAGGAAATGCCCCAAAACACAACGTGGACACATCACATTTTTTTAAAGAAAACAGAGGTGTTTTTTGCAAAGTGCCTATCTGTAGATTTTGGCCTCTAGCTCAGCCGGCACCTAAGGAAACCTACAAACCTGTGCATTTGTTAAAAGTAGAGACCTAGGGGAATCCAAGATGGGGTGACTTGTGGGGCTCTGACTAGGGTCTGTTACCCAGAATCCTTTGCAAACCTCAAAATCTGGCTAAAAAAACACATTTTCCTCACATTTCGGTTACTGAAAGTTCTGGAATCTGAGAGGAGGAACAAATTTCCTTCCACCCAGCGGTCCCCCATGTCTCCCGATAAAAATGATACCTTACTTGTGTGGGTAGGCCTAGCGCCCATGACAGGGAATGCCCCAAAACACAACGTGGACACATCCCATTTTTTGAAAGAAAACAGAGGTCTTTTTTACAAAGTGCCTACCTGTAGATTTTGGCCTCTAGCTCAGCCGGCAACTAGGGAAACCTACCAAACCTGTGCATTTTTGAAAACTAGAGACCTAGGGGAATCTAAGATGGGTTGACTTGTGGGGCTCTGACCAGGTTCTGTTACCCAGAATCCTTTGCAAACCTCAAAATTTGGCTAAAAAACACGTTTTCCTCACATTTCAGTGACAGAAAGTTCTGGAATCTGAGAGGAGCCACAAATTTCCTTCCACCCAGCGTTCCCCCAAGTCTCCCGATAAAAATGATACCTCACTTGTGTGGGTACGCCTAGCGCCCGTGATAGGAAATGCCCCAAAACACAACGTGGACACTTCAAATTTTTTTAAAGAAAACAGAGGTCTTTTTTACAAAGTGCCTACCTGTAGATTTTGGCCTCTAGCTCAGCCGGCACCTAGGGAAACATACCAAGCCTGTGCATTTTTGAAAAGTAAAGACCTAGGGGAATCCAAGATGGGGTGACTTGTGGGGCTCTGACCAGGTTCTGTTACCCAGAATCCTTTGCAAACCTCAAAATTTGGCTAAAAAACACGTTTTCCTCACATTTCGGTGACAGAAAGTTCTGGAATCTGAGAGGAGCCACAAATTTCCTTCCACCCAGCGTTCCCCCAAGTCTCCCGATAAAAATTATACCTCACTTGTGTGGGTAGGCCTTGCGCCCGTGACAGGAAACACCCCAAAACACAACGTGGACACATCACATTTTTTAAAAGAAAACAGAGGTCTTTTTTACAAAGTGCCTACCTGTAGATTTTGGCCTCTATCTCAGCCGGCACCTAGGGAAACATACCAAGCCTGTGCATTTTTGAAAACTAAAGACCTAGGGGAATCCAAGATGGGGTGAGTTGTGGGGCTCTGACCAGGTTCTGTTACCCAGAATCCTTTGCAAACCTCAAAATTTGGCTAAAAAACACGTTTTCCTCACATTTCAGTGACAGAAAGTTCTGGAATCTGAGAGGAGGCACAAATTTCCTTCCACCCAGCGTTCCCCCAAGTCTCCCGATAAAAATGATACCTCACTTGTGTGGGTAGGCCTAGCGCCTGTGACAGGAAATGCCCCAAAACACAACGTGGACACATCACATTTTTTTAAAGAAAACAGAGGTGTTTTTTGCAAAGTGCCTACCTGTAGATTTTGGCCTCTAGCTCAGCCGGCACCTAAGGAAACCTACCAAACCTGTGCATTTTTTAAAACTAGAGACCTAGGGGAATCCAATATGGGGTGACTTGTGGGGCTCTGACCAGGTTCTGTTACCCAGAATCCTTTGCAAACCTCAAAATTTGGCTAAAAAAACACGTTTTCCTCACATTTCGGTGACAGAAAGTTCTGGAATCTGAGAGGAGCCACAAATTTCCTTCCACCCAGCGTTCCCCCAAGTCTCCCGATAAAAATGATACCTCACTTGTGTGGGTAGGCCTAGCGCCCGTGACAGGAAACACCCCAAAACACAACGTGGACACATCACATTTTTTTAAAGAAAACAGAGGTGTTTTTTGCAAAGTGCCTATCTGTAGATTTTGGCCTCTAGCTCAGCCGGCACCTAGGGAAACCTACCAAACCTGTGCATTTTTGAAAACTAGAGACCTAGGGGAATCTAAGATGGGGTGACTTGTGCGGCTCTGACCAGGTTCTGTTACCCAGAATCCTTTGCAAACGTCAAAATTTGGCTAAAAAAACACGTTTTTCTCACATTTCGGTGACAGAAAGTTCTGGAATCTGAGAGGAGCCACAAATTTCCTTCCAACCAGCGTTCACCCAAGTCTCCCGATTAAAATGATACCTCACTTGTGTGGGTAGGCCTAGCGCCCGTGACAGGAAACACCCCAAAACACAACGTGGACACATCACATTTTTTTAAAGAAAACAGAGGTGTTTTTTGCAAAGTGCCTATCTGTAGATTTTGGCCTCTAGCTCAGCCGGCACCTAGGGAAGCCTACCAATCCTGTGCATTTTTTAAAACTAGAGACCTAGGGGAATCCAATATGGGGTGACTTGTGGGGCTCTGACCAAGTTCTGTTACCCAGAATCCTTTACAAACGTCAAAATTTGGCTAAAAAAACACTTTTTTCTCACATTTCGGTGACAGAAAGTTCTGGAATCTGAGAGGAGCCACAAATTTCCTTCCACCCAGCGTTCACCCAAGTCTCCCGATAAAAATGATACCTCACTTGTGTGGGTAGGTCTAGCGCCCATGACAGGAAACACCCCAAAACACAACGTGGACACATCACATTTTTTTAAAGAAAACAGAGGTGTTTTTTGCAAAGTGCCTACCTGTAGATTTTGCCCTCTAGCTCAGCCGGCACCTAAGGAAACCTACCAAACCTGTGCATTTGTTAAAACTAGAGACCTAGGGGAATCCAATATGGGGTGACTTGTGGGGCTCTGACCAGGTTCTGTTACCCAGAATCCTTTGCAAACCTCAAAATTTGGCTAAAAAAACACGTTTTCCTCACATTTCGGTGACAGAAAGTTCTGGAATCTGAGAGGAGCCACAAATTTCCTTCCACCCAGCGTTCCCCCATATCTCCCAATAAAAATGATACCTCACTTGTGTGGGTAGGCCTGGCGCCCGTGACAGGAAATGCTACAAAACACAACGTGGACACATCACATTTTCTGAAAGAAAACAGGGGTCTTTTTTGCAAAGTGCCTACCTGTAGATTTTGGCCTCTAGCTCAGCCGGCACCTAGGGAAACCTACCAAACCTGTGCATTTTTTAAAACTAGAGACCTAGGGGAATCTAAGATGGGGTGACTTGTGCGGCTCTGACCAGGTTCTGTTACCCAGAATCCTTTACAAACCACAAAATCTGGCTAAAAAAACAAATTTTCCTCACATTTCGGTTACAGAAAGTTCTGGAATCTGAGAGGAGCCACAAATTTCCTTCCACCCAGCGGTCCCCCATGTCTCCCGATAAAAATGATACCTTACTTGTGTGGGTAGGCCTAGCGCCCATGACAGGAAATGCCCCAAAACACAACGTGGACACATCCCATTTTTTGAAAGAAAACAGAGGTCTTTTTTACAAAGTGCCTACCTGTAGATTTTGGCCTCTAGCTCAGCCGGCAACTAGGGAAACCTACCAAACCTGTGCATTTTTTAAAACTAGAGACCTAGGGAATCTAAGATGGGGTGACTTGTGGGGCTCTGACCAGGTTCTGTTACCAGATTCCTTTGCAAACCTCAAAATTTGGCTAAAAAAACACGTTTTCCTCACATTTCGGTGACAGAAAGTTCTGGAATCTGAGAGGAGCCACAAATTTCCTTCCACCCAGCGTTCCCCAAAGTCTCCCGATAAAAATTATACCTCACTTGTGTGGGTAGGCCTTGCGCCCGTGACAGGAAACACCCCAAAACACAACGTGGACACATCACATTTTTTTAAAGAAAACAGAGGTGTTTTTTGCAAAGTGCCTATCTGTAGATTTTGGCCTCTAGCTCAGCCGGCACCTAGGGAAACATACCAAGCCTGTGCATTTTTGAAAACTAAAGACCTAGGGGAATCCAAGATGGGGTGACTTGTGGGGCTCTGACCAGGTTCTGTTACCCAGAATCCTTTGCAAACCTCAAAATTTGGCTAAAAAACACGTTTTCCTCACATTTCAGTGACAGAAAGTTCTGGAATCTGAGAGGAGGCACAAATTTCCTTCCACCCAGTGTTCCCCCATATCTCCCAATAAAAATGATACCTCACTTGTGTGGGTAGGCCTGGCGCCCGTGACAGGAAATGCTACAAAACACAACGTGGACACATCACATTTTCTGAAAGAAAACAGGGGTCTTTTTTGCAAAGTGCCTACCTGTAGATTTTGGCCTCTAGCTCAGCCGGCACCTAGGGAAACCTACCAAACCTGTGCATTTTTTAAAACTAGAGACCTAGGGGAATCCAAGATGGGGTAACTTGTGGGGCTCTGACCAGGTTCTGTTACCCAGAATCCTTTTCAAACCTCAAAATCTGGCTAAAAAAACACATTTTCCTCACATTTCGGTGACAGAAAGTTCTGGAATCTGAGAGGAGCCACAAATTTCCTTCCACCCAGCGTTCCCCCAAGTCTCCCGATAAAAATGATACCTCACTTGTGTGGGTAGGCCTAGCGCCCATGACAGGAAATGCCCCAAAACACAACGTGGACACATCCCATTTTTTTAAAGAAAATAGACGTCTTTTTTACAAAGTGCCTACCTGTAGATTTTGGCCTCTAGCTCAGCCGACAACTAGGGAAACCTACCAAACCTGTGCATTTTTGAAAACTAGAGACCTAGGGGAATCTAAGATGGGGTGACTTATGGGGCTCTGACCAGGTTCTGTTACCCAGAATCCTTTGCAAACGTTAAAATTTGGCTGAAAAAACACGTTTTCCTCACATTTTGGTGACAGAAAGTTCTGGAATCTGAGACGAGCCACAAATTTCCTTCCACCCAGCGTTCCCCCAAGTCTCCCGATAAAAATGATACCTCACTTGTGTGGGTAGGCCTAGCGCCCGTGACAGGAAATGCCACAAAACACAACGTGGACACATCACATTTTTTTAAAGAAAACAGAGGTGTTTTTTGCAAAGTGCCTATCTGTAGATTTTGGCCTCTAGCTCAGCCGGCACCTAGGGAAACCTACCAAACCTGTGCATTTTTGAAAACTAGAGACCTAGGGGAATCCAAGATGGGGTGACTTGTGGGGCTCTGACCAGGTTCTGTTACCCAGAATCCTTTGCAAACCTCAAAATTTGGCTAAAAAAAACCGTTTTCCTCACATTTCGGTGACAGAAAGTTCTGGAATCTGAGAGGAGCCACAAATTTCCTTCCACCCAGCGTTCCCCCAAGTCTCCCGATAAAAATGATACCTCACTTGTGTGGGTGGGCCTAGCGCCCGTGACAGGAAATGCCCCAAAACACAACGTGGACACATCACATTTTTTTAAAGAAAACAGAGGTGTTTTTTGCAAAGTGCCTACCTTTAGATTTTGGCCTCTAGCTCAGCCGGCACCTAAGGAAACCTACCAAACCTGTGCATTTTTGAAAACTAGAGACCTAGGGGAATCTAAGACGGGGTAACTTGTGGGGCTCTGACCAGGTTCTGTTACCCAGAATCCTTTTCAAACCTCAAAATCTGGCAAAAAAAAAACACGTTTTCCCACATTTCGGTGACAGAAAGTTCTGGAATCTGAGAGGAGCCACAAATTTCCTTCCACCCAGCGTTCCCCCAAGTCTCCAGATAAAAATGATACCTCACTTGTGTGGGTAGGCCTAGCGCCCGTGACAGGAAATGCCCCAAAACACAACGTGGACACATCACATTTTTTTAAAGAAAACAGAGGTGTTTTTTGCAAAGTGCCTACCTGTAGATTTTGGCCTCTAGCTCAGCCGGCACCTAAGGAAACCTACCGAACCTATTCATTTTTTAGAACTAGAGACCTAGGGGAATCTAAGATGGGGTAACTTGTGGGGCTCTGACCAGGTTCTGTTACCCAGAATCCTTTTCAAACCTCAAAATCTGGCTAAAAAAACACATTTTCCTCACATTTCGGTGACAGAAAGTTCTGGAATCTGAGAGGAGCCACAAATTTCCTTCCACCCAGCGTTCCCCCAAGTCTCCCGATAAAAATGATACCTCACTTGTGTGGGTAGGCCTAGCGCCCGTGACAGGAAACACCCCAAAACACAACGTGGACACATCACATTTTTTTAAAGAAAACAGAGGTGTTTTTTGCAAAGTGCCTATCTGTAGATTTTGGCCTCTAGCTCAGCCGGCACCTAGGGAAACCTACCAAACCTGTGCATTTTTGAAAACTAGAGACCTAGGGGAATCTAAGATGGGGTGACTTGTGCGGCTCTGACCAGGTTCTGTTACCCAGAATCCTTTGCAAACGTCAAAATTTGGCTAAAAAAACACGTTTTTCTCACATTTCGGTGACAGAAAGTTCTGGAATCTGAGAGGAGCCACAAATTTCCTTCCAACCAGCGTTCACCCAAGTCTCCCGATAAAAATGATACCTCACTTGTGTGGGTAGGCCTAGCGCCCGTGACAGGAAACACCCCAAAACACAACGTGGACACATCACATTTTTTTAAAGAAAACAGAGGTGTTTTTTGCAAAGTGCCTATCTGTAGATTTTGGCCTCTAGCTCAGCCGGCACCTAGGGAAGCCTACCAAACCTGTGCATTTTTGAAAACTAGAGACCTAGGGGAATCCAATATGGGGTGACTTGTGGGGCTCTGACCAGGTTCTGTTACCCAGAATCCTTTGCAAACGGCAAAATTTGGCAAAAAAAACACATTTTTCTCACATTTCGGTGACAGAAAGTTCTGGAATCTGAGAGGAGCCACAAATTTCCTTCCACCCAGCGTTCCCCCAAGTCTCCCGATAAAAATGATACCTCACTTGTGTGGGTAGGCCTAGCGCCCGTGACAGGAAATGCCACAAAACACAACGTGGACACATCCCATTTTTTTAAAGAAAACAGAGGTGTTTTTTGCAAAGTGCCTATCTGTAGATTTTGGCCTCTAGCTCAGCCGGCACATAGGGAACCCTACCAAACCTGTGCCTTTTTGAAAACTAGAGACCTAGGGGAATCCAAGATGGGGTGACTTGTGGTGCTCTGACCAGGTTCTGTTACCCAGAATCCTTTTCAAACCTCAAAATTTGGCTAACAAAACACGTTTTCCTCACATATCGGTGACAGAAAGTTCTGGAATCTGAGAGGAGCCACAAATTTCCTTCCACCCAGCGTTCCCCCAAGTCTCCCGATAAAAATGATACCTCACTTGTGTGGGTAGGCCTAGCGCCCGTGACAGGAAACACCCCAAAACACAACGTGGACACATCCCATTTTTTTAAAGAAAATAGACGTCTTTTTTACAAAGTGCCTACCTGTAGATTTTGGCCTCTAGCTCAGCCGACAACTAGGGAAACCTACCAAACCTGTGCATTTTTTAAAACTAGAGACCTAAGGGAATCTAAGATGGGGTGACTTATGGGGCTCTGACCAGGTTCTGTTACCCAGAATCCTTTGTAAACCTCAAAATTTGGCTAAAAAAAAACGTTTTCCTCACATTTCGGTGACAGAAAGTTCTGGAATCTGAGAGGAGCCACAAATTTCCTTCCAACCAGCGTTCACCCAAGTCTCCCGATAAAAATGATACCTCACTTGTGTGGGTAGGCCTAGCGCCCGTGACAGGAAATGCCACAAAACACAACGTGGACACATCACATTTTTTTAAAGAAAACAGAGGTGTTTTTTGCAAAGTGCCTATCTGTAGATTTTGGCCTCTAGCTCAGCCGGCACCTAGGGAAACCTACCAAACCTGTGCATTTTTGAAAACTAGAGACCTAGGGGAATCTAAGATGGGGTGACTTGTGCGGCTCTGACCAGGTTCTGTTACCCCGAATCCTTTGCAAACGTCAAAATTTAACTAAAAAAACACGTTTTTCTCACATTTCGGTGACAGAAAGTTCTGGAATCTGAGAGGAGCCACAAATTTCCTTCCAACCAGCGTTCACCCAAGTCTCCCGATAAAAATGATACCTCACTTGTGTGGGTAGGCCTAGCGCCCGTGACAGGAAACACCCCAAAACACAACGTGGACACATCACATTTTTTTAAAGAAAACAGAGGTGTTTTTTGCAAAGTGCCTATCTGTAGATTTTGGCCTCTAGCTCAGCCGGCACCTAGGGAAGCCTACCAAACCTGTGCATTTTTGAAAACTAGAGACCTAGGGGAATCCAATATGGGTGACTTGTGGGGCTCTGACCAGGTTCTGTTACCCAGAATCCTTTGCAAACGGCAAAATTTGGCAAAAAAACACATTTTTCTCACATTTCGGTGACAGAAAGTTCTGGAATCTGAGAGGAGCCACAAATTTCCTTCCACCCAGCGTTCCCCCAAGTCTCCCGATAAAAATGATACCTCACTTGTGTGGGTAGGCCTAGCGCCCGTGACAGGAAATGCCACAAAACACAACGTGGACACATCACATTTTTTTAAAGAAAACAGAGGTGTTTTTTGCAAAGTGCCTATCTGTAGATTTTGGCCTCTAGCTCAGCCGGCACCTAGGGAACCCTACCAAACCTCTGCCTTTTTGAAAACTAGAGACCTAGGGGAATCCAAGATGGGGTGACTTGTGGGGCTCTGACCAGGTTCTGTTACCCAGAATCCTTTGCAAACCTCAAAATTTGGCTAAAAAAACACGTTTTCCTCACATATCGGTGACAGAAAGTTCTGGAATCTGAGAGGAGCCACAAATTTCCTTCCACACAGCCTTCCCCCAAGTCTCCCGATAAAAATGATACCTCACTTGTGTGGGTAGGCCTAGCGCCCGTGACAGGAAATGCCCCAAAACACAACGTGGACACATCACATTTTTTTAAAGAAAACAGAGGTGTTTTTTGCAAAGTGCCTATCTGTAGATTTTGGCCTCTAGCTCAGCCGGCACCTAGGGAAGCCTACCAAACCTGTGCATTTTTGAAAACTAGAGACCTAGGGGAATCCAATATGGGGTGACTTGTGGGGCTCTGACCAGGTTCTGTTACCCAGAATCCTTTGCAAACGGCAAAATTTGGCAAAAAAAACACATTTTTCTCACATTTCGGTGACAGAAAGTTCTGGAATCTGAGAGGAGCCACAAATTTCCTTCCACCCAGCGTTCCCCCAAGTCTCCCGATAAAAATGATACCTCACTTGTGTGGGTAGGCCTAGCGCCCGTGACAGGAAATGCCACAAAACACAACGTGGACACATCCCATTTTTTTAAAGAAAACAGAGGTGTTTTTTGCAAAGTGCCTATCTGTAGATTTTGGCCTCTAGCTCAGCCGGCACATAGGGAACCCTACCAAACCTGTGCCTTTTTGAAAACTAGAGACCTAGGGGAATCCAAGATGGGGTGACTTGTGGTGCTCTGACCAGGTTCTGTTACCCAGAATCCTTTGCAAACCTCAAAATTTGGCTAACAAAACACGTTTTCCTCACATATCGGTGACAGAAAGTTCTGGAATCTGAGAGGAGCCACAAATTTCCTTCCACCCAGCGTTCCCCCAAGTCTCCCGATAAAAATGATACCTCACTTGTGTGGGTAGGCCTAGCGCCCGTGACAGGAAACACCCCAAAACACAACGTGGACACATCCCATTTTTTTAAAGAAAATAGACGTCTTTTTTACAAAGTGCCTACCTGTAGATTTTGGCCTCTAGCTCAGCCGACAACTAGGGAAACCTACCAAACCTGTGCATTTTTTAAAACTAGAGACCTAAGGGAATCTAAGATGGGGTGACTTATGGGGCTCTGACCAGGTTCTGTTACCCAGAATCCTTTGCAAACCTCAAAATTTGGCTAAAAAAAAACGTTTTCCTCACATTTCGGTGACAGAAAGTTCTGGAATCTGAGAGGAGCCACAAATTTCCTTCCAACCAGCGTTCACCCAAGTCTCCCGATAAAAATGATACCTCACTTGTGTGGGTAGGCCTAGCGCCCGTGACAGGAAATGCCACAAAACACAACGTGGACACATCACATTTTTTTAAAGAAAACAGAGGTGTTTTTTGCAAAGTGCCTATCTGTAGATTTTGGCCTCTAGCTCAGCCGGCACCTAGGGAAACCTACCAAACCTGTGCATTTTTGAAAACTAGAGACCTAGGGGAATCTAAGATGGGGTGACTTGTGCGGCTCTGACCAGGTTCTGTTACCCCGAATCCTTTGCAAACGTCAAAATTTAACTAAAAAAACACGTTTTTCTCACATTTCGGTGACAGAAAGTTCTGGAATCAGAGAGGAGCCACAAATTTCCTTCCAACCAGCGTTCACCCAAGTCTCCCGATAAAAATGATACCTCACTTGTGTGGGTAGGCCTAGCGCCCGTGACAGGAAACACCCCAAAACACAACGTGGACACATCACATTTTTTTAAAGAAAACAGAGGTGTTTTTTGCAAAGTGCCTATCTGTAGATTTTGGCCTCTAGCTCAGCCGGCACCTAGGGAAGCCTACCAAACCTGTGCATTTTTGAAAACTAGAGACCTAGGGGAATCCAATATGGGTGACTTGTGGGGCTCTGACCAGGTTCTGTTACCCAGAATCCTTTGCAAACGGCAAAATTTGGCAAAAAAACACATTTTTCTCACATTTCGGTGACAGAAAGTTCTGGAATCTGAGAGGAGCCACAAATTTCCTTCCACCCAGCGTTCCCCCAAGTCTCCCGATAAAAATGATACCTCACTTGTGTGGGTAGGCCTAGCGCCCGTGACAGGAAATGCCACAAAACACAACGTGGACACATCACATTTTTTTAAAGAAAACAGAGGTGTTTTTTGCAAAGTGCCTATCTGTAGATTTTGGCCTCTAGCTCAGCCGGCACCTAGGGAACCCTACCAAACCTCTGCCTTTTTGAAAACTAGAGACCTAGGGGAATCCAAGATGGGGTGACTTGTGGGGCTCTGACCAGGTTCTGTTACCCAGAATCCTTTGCAAACCTCAAAATTTGGCTAAAAAAACACGTTTTCCTCACATATCGGTGACAGAAAGTTCTGGAATCTGAGAGGAGCCACAAATTTCCTTCCACACAGCCTTCCCCCAAGTCTCCCGATAAAAATGATACCTCACTTGTGTGGGTAGGCCTAGCGCCCGTGACAGGAAATGCCCCAAAACACAACGTGGACACATCACATTTTTTTAAAGAAAACAGAGGTGTTTTTAGCAAAGTGCCTACCTGTAGATTTTGGCCTCTAGCTCAGCCGGCACCTAAGGAAACCTACCGAACCTGTGCATTTTTTAAAACTAGAGACCTAGGGGAATCTAAGATGGGGTAACTTGTGGGGCTCTGACCAGGTTCTGTTACCCAGAATCCTTTTCAAACCTCAAAATCTGGCTAAAAAAACACATTTTCCTCACATTTGGGTGACAGAAAGTTCTGGAATCTGAGAGGAGCCACAAATTTCCTTCCACCCAGCGTTCCCCCAAGTCTCCCGATAAAAATGATACCTCACTTGTGTGGGTAGGCCTAGCGCCCGTGACAGGAAACGCCCCAATACACAATGTGGACACATCACATTTTTTTAAAGAAAACAGAGGTGTTTTTTGCAAAGTGCCTACCTGTAGATTTTGGCCTCTAGCTCAGCCGGCACCTAAGGAAACCTACCGAACCTGTGCATTTTTTAAAACTAGAGACCTAGGGGAATCTAAGATGGGGTAACTTGTGGGGCTCTGACCAGGTTCTGTTACCCAGAATCCTTTTCAAACCTCAAAATCTGGCTAAAAAAACACATTTTCCTCACATTTCGGTGACAGAAAGTTCTGGAATCTGAGAGGAGCCACAAATTTCCTTCCACCCAGCGTTCCCCCAAGTCTCCCGATAAAAATGATACCTCAGTTGTGTGGGTAGGCCTAGCGCCCGTGACAGGAAACGCCCCAAAACACAACGTGGACACATCACATTTTTTTAAAGAAAACAGAGGTGTTTTTTGCAAAGTGCCTACCTGTAGATTTTGGCCTCTAGCTCAGCCGGCACCTAGGGAAACCTACCAAACCTGTGCATTTTTGAAAACTAGAGACCTAGGGGAATCTAAGATGGGGTGACTTGTGCGGCTCTGACCAGGTTCTGTTACCCCGAATCCTTTGCAAACGTCAAAATTTAACTAAAAAAACACGTTTTTCTCACATTTCGGTGACAGAAAGTTCTGGAATCTGAGAGGAGCCACAAATTTCCTTCCAACCAGCGTTCACCCAAGTCTCCCGATAAAAATGATACCTCACTTGTGTGGGTAGGCCTAGCGCCCGTGACAGGAAACACCCCAAAACACAACGTGGAAACATCACATTTTTTTAAAGAAAACAGAGGTGTTTTTTGCAAAGTGCCTATCTGTAGATTTTGGCCTCTAGCTCAGCCGGCACCTAGGGAAGCCTACCAAACCTGTGCATTTTTGAAAACTAGAGACCTAGGGGAATCCAATATGGGTGACTTGTGGGGCTCTGACCAGGTTCTGTTACCCAGAATCCTTTGCAAACGGCAAAATTTGGCAAAAAAACACATTTTTCTCACATTTCGGTGACAGAAAGTTCTGGAATCTGAGAGGAGCCACAAATTTCCTTCCACCCAGCGTTCCCCCAAGTCTCCCGATAAAAATGATACCTCACTTGTGTGGGTAGGCCTAGCGCCCGTGACAGGAAATGCCACAAAACACAACGTGGACACATCACATTTTTTTAAAGAAAACAGAGGTGTTTTTTGCAAAGTGCCTATCTGTAGATTTTGGCCTCTAGCTCAGCCGGCACCTAGGGAACCCTACCAAACCTCTGCCTTTTTGAAAACTAGAGACCTAGGGGAATCCAAGATGGGGTGACTTGTGGGGCTCTGACCAGGTTCTGTTACCCAGAATCCTTTGCAAACCTCAAAATTTGGCTAAAAAAACACGTTTTCCTCACATATCGGTGACAGAAAGTTCTGGAATCTGAGAGGAGCCACAAATTTCCTTCCACACAGCCTTCCCCCAAGTCTCCCGATAAAAATGATACCTCACTTGTGTGGGTAGGCCTAGCGCCCGTGACAGGAAATGCCCCAAAACACAACGTGGACACATCACATTTTTTTAAAGAAAACAGAGGTGTTTTTAGCAAAGTGCCTACCTGTAGATTTTGGCCTCTAGCTCAGCCGGCACCTAAGGAAACCTACCGAACCTGTGCATTTTTTAAAACTAGAGACCTAGGGGAATCTAAGATGGGGTAACTTGTGGGGCTCTGACCAGGTTCTGTTACCCAGAATCCTTTTCAAACCTCAAAATCTGGCTAAAAAAACACATTTTCCTCACATTTCGGTGACAGAAAGTTCTGGAATCTGAGAGGAGCCACAAATTTCCTTCCACCCAGCGTTCCCCCAAGTCTCCCGATAAAAATGATACCTCACTTGTGTGGGTAGGCCTAGCGCCCGTGACAGGAAACGCCCCAAAACACAATGTGGACACATCACATTTTTTTAAAGAAAACAGAGGTGTTTTTTGCAAAGTGCCTACCTGTAGATTTTGGCCTCTAGCTCAGCCGGCACCTAAGGAAACCTACCGAACCTGTGCATTTTTTAAAACTAGAGACCTAGGGGAATCTAAGATGGGGTAACTTGTGGGGCTCTGACCAGGTTCTGTTACCCAGAATCCTTTTCAAACCTCAAAATCTGGCTAAAAAAACACATTTTCCTCACATTTCGGTGACAGAAAGTTCTGGAATCTGAGAGGAGCCACAAATTTCCTTCCACCCAGCGTTCCCCCAAGTCTCCCGATAAAAATGATACCTCACTTGTGTGGGTAGGCCTAGCGCCCGTGACAGGAAACGCCCCAAAACACAACGTGGACACATCACATTTTTTTAAAGAAAACAGAGGTGTTTTTTGCAAAGTGCCTACCTGTAGATTTAGGCCTCTAGCTCAGCCGGCACCTAAGGAAACCTACCGAACCTGTGCATTTTTTAAAACTAGAGACCTAGGGGAATCTAAGATGGGGTAACTTGTGGGGCTCTGACCAGGTTCTGTTACCCAGAATCCTTTGCAAACGTCAAAATTTGGCTAAAAAAACACGTTTTCCTCACATTTCGGTGACAGAAAGTTCTGGAATCTGAGAGGAGCCACAAATTTCCTTCCACCCAGCGTTCCCCCAAGTCTCCCGATAAAAATGATACCTCACTTGTGTGGGTAGGCCTAGCGCCCGTGACAGGAAACACCCCAAAACACAACGTGGACACATCACATTTTTTTAAAGAAAACAGAGGTGTTTTTTGCAAAGTGCCTATCTGTAGATTTTGGCCTCTAGCTCAGCCGGCACCTAGGGAAACCTACCAAACATGTGCATTTTTGAAAACTAGAGACCTAGGGGAATCTAAGATGGGGTGACTTGTGGGGCTCTGACTAGGTTCTGTTACCCAGAATCCTTTGCAAACCTCAAAATTTGGCTAAAAAAACATGTTTTCCTCACATTTCGGTGACAGAAAGTTCTGGAATCTGAGAGGAGCCACAAATTTCATTCCACCCAGCGTTCCCCCAAGTCTCCCGATAAAAATGATACCTCACTTGTGTGGGTAGGCCTAGCGCCCGTGACAGGAAACGCCCCAAAACACAACGTGGACACATCACATTTTTTTAAAGAAAACAGAGGTGTTTTTTGCAAAGTGCCTACCTGTAGATTTTGGCCTCTAGCTCAGCCGGCACCTAAGGAAACCTACCGAACCTGTGCATTTTTTAAAACTAGAGACCTAGGGGAATCTAAGATGGGGTAACTTGTGGGGCTCTGACCAGGTTCTGTTACCCAGAATCCTTTTCAAACCTCAAAATCTGGCTAAAAAAACACATTTTCCTCACATTTCGGTGACAGAAAGTTCTGGAATCTGAGAGGAGCCACAAATTTCCTTCCACCCAGCGTTCCCCCAAGTCTCCCGATAAAAATGATACCTCACTTGTGTGGGTAGGCCTAGCGCCCGTGACAGGAAACACCCCAAAACACAACGTGGACACATCACATTTTTTTAAAGAAAACAGAGGTGTTTTTTGCAAAGTGCCTATCTGTAGATTTTGGCCTCTAGCTCTGCCAGCACCTAGGGAAACCTACCAAACCTGTGCATTTTTGAAAACTAGAGACCTAGGGGAATCTAAGATGGGGTGACTTGTGGGGCTCTGACCAGGTTCTGTTACCCAGAATCCTTTGCAAACGTCAAAATTTGGCTAAAAAAACACGTTTTTCTCACATTTCGGTGACAGAAAGTTCTGGAATCTGAGAGGAGCCACAAATTTCCTTCCAACCAGCGTTCACCCAAGTCTCCCGATAAAAATGATACCTCACTTGTGTGGGTAGGCCTAGCGCCCGTGACAGGAAACACCCCAAAACACAACGTGGACACATCACATTTTTTTAAAGAAAACAGAGGTGTTTTTTGCAAAGTGCCTACCTGTAGATTTTGGCCTCTAGCTCAGCCGGCACCTAAGGAAACCTACCGAACCTGTGCATTTTTTAAAACTAGAGACCTAGGGGAATCTAAGATGGGGTAACTTGTGGGGCTCTGACCAGGTTCTGTTACCCAGAATCCTTTTCAAACCTCAAAATCTGGCTAAAAAAACACATTTTCCTCACATTTCGGTGACAGAAAGTTCTGGAATCTGAGAGGAGCCACAAATTTCCTTCCACCCAGCGTTCCCCCAAGTCTCCCGATAAAAATGATACCTCACTTGTGTGGGTAGGCCTAGCGCCCGTGACAGGAAACGCCCCAAAACACAACGTGGACACATCACATTTTTTTAAAGAAAACAGAGGTGTTTTTTGCAAAGTGCCTACCTGTAGATTTAGGCCTCTAGCTCAGCCGGCACCTAAGGAAACCTACCGAACCTGTGCATTTTTTAAAACTAGAGACCTAGGGGAATCTAAGATGGGGTAACTTGTGGGGCTCTGACCAGGTTCTGTTACCCAGAATCCTTTGCAAACGTCAAAATTTGGCTAAAAAAACACGTTTTCCTCACATTTCGGTGACAGAAAGTTCTGGAATCTGAGAGGAGCCACAAATTTCCTTCCACCCAGCGTTCCCCCAAGTCTCCCGATAAAAATGATACCTCACTTGTGTGGGTAGGCCTAGCGCCCGTGACAGGAAACACCCCAAAACACAACGTGGACACATCACATTTTTTTAAAGAAAACAGAGGTGTTTTTTGCAAAGTGCCTATCTGTAGATTTTGGCCTCTAGCTCAGCCGGCACCTAGGGAAACCTACCAAACATGTGCATTTTTGAAAACTAGAGACCTAGGGGAATCTAAGATGGGGTGACTTGTGGGGCTCTGACTAGGTTCTGTTACCCAGAATCCTTTGCAAACCTCAAAATTTGGCTAAAAAAACATGTTTTCCTCACATTTCGGTGACAGAAAGTTCTGGAATCTGAGAGGAGCCACAAATTTCCTTCCACCCAGCGTTCCCCCAAGTCTCCCGATAAAAATGATACCTCACTTGTGTGGGTAGGCCTAGCGCCCGTGACAGGAAACGCCCCAAAACACAACGTGGACACATCACATTTTTTTAAAGAAAACAGAGGTGTTTTTTGCAAAGTGCCTACCTGTAGATTTTGGCCTCTTGCTCAGCCGGCACCTAAGGAAACCTACCGAACCTGTGCATTTTTTAAAACTAGAGACCTAGGGGAATCTAAGATGGGGTAACTTGTGGGGCTCTGACCAGGTTCTGTTACCCAGAATCCTTTTCAAACCTCAAAATCTGGCTAAAAAAACACATTTTCCTCACATTTCGGTGACAGAAAGTTCTGGAATCTGAGAGGAGCCACAAATTTCCTTCCACCCAGCGTTCCCCCAAGTCTCCCGATAAAAATGATACCTCACTTGTGTGGGTAGGCCTAGCGCCCGTGACAGGAAACACCCCAAAACACAACGTGGACACATCACATTTTTTTAAAGAAAACAGAGGTGTTTTTTGCAAAGTGCCTATCTGTAGATTTTGGCCTCTAGCTCTGCCAGCACCTAGGGAAACCTACCAAACCTGTGCATTTTTGAAAACTAGAGACCTAGGGGAATCTAAGATGGGGTGACTTGTGGGGCTCTGACCAGGTTCTGTTACCCAGAATCCTTTGCAAACGTCAAAATTTGGCTAAAAAAACACGTTTTTCTCACATTTCGGTGACAGAAAGTTCTGGAATCTGAGAGGAGCCACAAATTTCCTTCCAACCAGCGTTCACCCAAGTCTCCCGATAAAAATGATACCTCACTTGTGTGGGTAGGCCTAGCGCCCGTGACAGGAAACACCCCAAAACACAACGTGGACACATCACATTTTTTTAAAGAAAACAGAGGTGTTTTTTGCAAAGTGCCTATCTGTAGATTTTGGCCTCTAGCTCAGCCGGCACCTAGGGAAGCCTACCAAACCTGTGCATTTTTGAAAACTAGAGACCTAGGGGAATCCAATATGGGTGACTTGTGGGGCTCTGACCAGGTTCTGTTACCCAGAATCCTTTGCAAACGGCAAAATTTGGCAAAAAAACACATTTTTCTCACATTTCGGTGACAGAAAGTTCTGGAATCTGAGAGGAGCCACAAATTTCCTTCCACCCAGCGTTCCCCCAAGTCTCCCGATAAAAATGATACCTCACTTGTGTGGGTAGGCCTAGCGCCCGTGACACGAAATGCCTCAAAACACAACGTGGACACATCACATTTTTTTAAAGAAAACAGAGGTGTTTTTTGCAAAGTGCCTATCTGTAGATTTTGGCCTCTAGCTCAGCCGGCACCTAGGGAACCCTACCAAACCTCTGCCTTTTTGAAAACTAGAGACCTAGGGGAATCCAAGATGGGGTGACTTGTGGGGCTCTGACCAGGTTCTGTTACCCAGAATCCTTTGCAAACCTCAAAATTTGGCTAAAAAAACACGTTTTCCTCACATATCGGTGACAGAAAGTTCTGGAATCTGAGAGGAGCCACAAATTTCCTTCCACACAGCCTTCCCCCAAGTCTCCCGATAAAAATGATACCTCACTTGTGTGGGTAGGCCTAGCGCCCGTGACAGGAAACACCCCAAAACACAACGTGGACACATCACATTTTTTTAAAGAAAACAGAGGTGTTTTTTGCAAAGTGCCTATCTGTAGATTTTGGCCTCTAGCTCAGCCGGCACCTAGGGAAACCTACCAAACCTGTGCATTTTTGAAAACTAGAGACCTAGGGGAATCCAAGATGGGGTGACTTGTGCGGCTCTGACCAGATTCTGTTACCCAGAATCCTTTGCAAACGTCAAAATTTGGCTAAAAAAAACACGTTTTCTCACATTTCGGTGACAGAAAGTTCTGGAATCTGAGAGGAGCCACAAATTTCCTTCCAACCAGCGTTCACCCAAGTCTCCCGATAAAAATGATACCTCACTTGTGTGGGTAGGCCTAGCACCTGTGACAGGAAACACCCCAAAACACAACGTGGACACATCACATTTTTTTAAAGAAAACAGAGGTGTTTTTTGCAAAGTGCCTATCTGTAGATTTTGGCCTCTAGCTCAGCCGGCATCTAGGGAAACCTACCAAACCTGTGCATTTTTGAAAACTAGAGACCTAGGGGAATCCAAGATGGGGTGACTTGTGGGGCTCTGACCAGGTTCTGTTACCCAGAATCCTTTGCAAACCTCAAAATTTGGCTAAAAAAAACCGTTTTCCTCACATTTCGGTGACAGAAAGTTCTGGAATCTGAGAGGAGCCACAAATTTCCTTCCACCCAGCGTTCCCCCAAGTCTCCCGATAAAAATGATACCTCACTTGTGTGGGTGGGCCTAGCGCCCGTGACAGGAAATGCCCCAAAACACAACGTGGACACATCACATTTTTTTAAAGAAAACAGAGGTGTTTTTTGCAAAGTGCCTACCTGTAGATTTTGGCCTCTAGCTCAGCCGGCACCTAAGGAAACCTACCAAACCTGTGCATTTTTTAAAACTAGAGACCTAGGGGAATCTAAGATGGGGTAACTTGTGGGGCTCTGACCAGGTTCTGTTACTCAGAATCCTTTTCAAACCTCAAAATCTGGCAAAAAAAAAACACGTTTTCCCACATTTCGGTGACAGAAAGTTCTGGAATCTGAGAGGAGCCACAAATTTCCTTCCACCCAGCGTTCCCCCAAGTCTCCAGATAAAAATGATACCTCACTTGTGTGGGTAGGCCTAGCGCCCGTGACAGGAAATGCCCCAAAACACAACGTGGACACATCACATTTTTTTAAAGAAAACAGAGGTGTTTTTTGCAAAGTGCCTACCTGTAGATTTTGGCCTCTAGCTCAGCCGGCACCTAAGGAAACCTACCGAACCTGTGCATTTTTTAAAACTAGAGACCTAGGGGAATCTAAGATGGGGTAACTTGTGGGGCTCTGACCAGGTTCTGTTACCCAGAATCCTTTTCAAACCTCAAAATCTGGCTAAAAAAACACATTTTCCTCACATTTGGGTGACAGAAAGTTCTGGAATCTGAGAGGAGCCACAAATTTCCTTCCACCCAGCGTTCCCCCAAGTCTCCCGATAAAAATGATACCTCACTTGTGTGGGTAGGCCTAGCGCCCGTGACAGGAAATGCCACAAAACACAACGTGGACACATCACATTTTTTTAAAGAAAACAGAGGTGTTTTTTGCAAAGTGCCTATCTGTAGATTTTGGCCTCTAGCTCAGCCGGCACCTAGGGAAACCTACCAAACCTGTGCATTTTTGAAAACTAGAGACCTAGGGGAATCCAAGATGGGGTGACTTGTGGGGCTCTGACCAGGTTCTGTTACCCAGAATCCTTTGCAAACCTCAAAATTTGGCTAAAAAAAACCGTTTTCCTCACATTTCGGTGACAGAAAGTTCTGGAATCTGAGAGGAGCCACAAATTTCCTTCCACCCAGCGTTCCCCCAAGTCTCCCGATAAAAATGATACCTCACTTGTGTGGGTGGGCCTAGCGCCCGTGACAGGAAATGCCCCAAAACACAACGTGGACACATCACATTTTTTTAAAGAAAACAGAGGTGTTTTTTGCAAAGTGCCTACCTGTAGATTTTGGCCTCTAGCTCAGCCGGCACCTAAGGAAACCTACCAAACCTGTGCATTTTTTAAAACTAGAGACCTAGGGGAATCTAAGATGGGGTAACTTGTGGGGCTCTGACCAGGTTCTGTTACTCAGAATCCTTTTCAAACCTCAAAATCTGGCAAAAAAAAAACACGTTTTCCCACATTTCGGTGACAGAAAGTTCTGGAATCTGAGAGGAGCCACAAATTTCCTTCCACCCAGCGTTCCCCCAAGTCTCCAGATAAAAATGATACCTCACTTGTGTGGGTAGGCCTAGCGCCCGTGACAGGAAATGCCCCAAAACACAACGTGGACACATCACATTTTTTTAAAGAAAACAGAGGTGTTTTTTGCAAAGTGCCTACCTGTAGATTTTGGCCTCTAGCTCAGCCGGCACCTAAGGAAACCTACCGAACCTGTGCATTTTTTAAAACTAGAGACCTAGGGGAATCTAAGATGGGGTAACTTGTGGGGCTCTGACCAGGTTCTGTTACCCAGAATCCTTTTCAAACCTCAAAATCTGGCTAAAAAAACACATTTTCCTCACATTTGGGTGACAGAAAGTTCTGGAATCTGAGAGGAGCCACAAATTTCCTTCCACCCAGCGTTCCCCCAAGTCTCCCGATAAAAATGATACCTCACTTGTGTGGGTAGGCCTAGCGCCCGTGACAGGAAACGCCCCAAAACACAACGTGGACACATCACATTTTTTTAAAGAAAACAGAGGTGTTTTTTGCAAAGTGCCTACCTGTAGATTTTGGCCTCTAGCTCAGCCGGCAACTAAGGAAACCTACCGAACCTGTGCATTTTTTAAAACTAGAGACCTAGGGGAATCTAAGATGGGGTAACTTGTGGGGCTCTGACCAGGTTCTGTTACCCAGAATCCTTTTCAAACCTCAAAATCTGGCTAAAAAAACACATTTTTCTCACATTTCGGTGACAGAAAGTTCTGGAATCTGAGAGGAGCCACAAATTTCCTTCCAACCAGCGTTCACCCAAGTCTCCCGATAAAAATGATACCTCACTTGTGTGGGTAGGCCTAGCGCCCGTGACAGGAAACACCCCAAAACACAACGTGGATACATCACATTTTTTTAAAGAAAACAGAGGTGTTTTTTGCAAAGTGCCTATCTGTAGATTTTGGCCTCTAGCTCAGCCGGCACCTAGGGAAGCCTACCAAACCTGTGCATTTTTGAAAACTAGAGACCTAGGGGAATCCAATATGGGGTGACTTGTGGGGCTCTGACCAGGTTCTGTTACCCAGAATCCTTTGCAAACGGCAAAATTTGGCAAAAAAAACACATTTTTCTCACATTTCGGTGACAGAAAGTTCTGGAATCTGAGAGGAGCCACAAATTTCCTTCCACCCAGCGTTCCCCCAAGTCTCCCGATAAAAATGATACCTCACTTGTGTGGGTAGGCCTAGCGCCCGTGACAGGAAATGCCACAAAACACAACGTGGACACATCACATTTTTTTAAAGAAAACAGAGGTGTTTTTTGCAAAGTGCCTATCTGTAGATTTTGGCCTCTAGCTCAGCCGGCACCTAGGGAACCCTACCAAACCTGTGCATTTTTGAAAACTAGAGACCTAGGGGAATCCAAGATGGGGTGACTTGTGGGGCTCTGACCAGGTTCTGTTACCCAGAATCCTTTGCAAACCTCAAAATTTGGCTAAAAAAACACGTTTTCCTCACATATCGGTGACAGAAAGTTCTGGAATCTGAGAGGAGCCACAAATTTCCTTCCACCCAGCGTTCCCCCAAGTCTCCAGATAAAAATGATACCTCACTTGTGTGGGTAGGCCTAGCGCCCGTGACAGGAAACACCCCAAAACACAACGTGGACACATCACATTTTTTAAAAGAAAACAGAGGTGTTTTTTGCAAAGTGCCTACCTGTAGATTTTGGCCTCTAGCTCAGCCGGCACCTAAGGAAACCTACAGAACCTGTGCATTTTTTAAAACTAGAGACCTAGGGGAATCTAAGATGGGGTAACTTGTGGGGCTCTGACCAGGTTCTGTTACCCAGAATCCTTTTCAAACCTCAAAATCTGGCTAAAAAAACACATTTTCCTCACATTTCGGAGACAGAAAGTTCTGGAATCTGAGAGGAGCCACAAATTTCCTTCCACCCAGCGTTCCCCCAAGTCTCCCGATAAAAATGATACCTCACTTGTGTGGGTAGGCCTAGCGCCCGTGACAGGAAACGCCCCAAAACACAACGTGGACACATCACATTTTTTTAAAGAAAACAGAGGTGTTTTTTGCAAAGTGCCTACCTGTAGATTTTGGCCTCTAGCTCAGCCGGCACCTAAGGAAACCTACCGAACCTGTGCATTTTTTAAAACTAGAGACCTAGGGGAATCTAAGATGGGGTAACTTGTGGGGCTCTGACCAGGTTCTGTTACCCAGAATCCTTTTCAAACCTCAAAATCTGGCTAAAAAAACACATTTTCCTCACATTTCGGTGACAGAAAGTTCTGGAATCTGAGAGGAGCCACAAATTTCCTTCCACCCAGCGTTCCCCCAAGTCTCCCGATAAAAATGATACCTCACTTGTGTGGGTAGGCCTAGCGCCCGTGACAGGAAACACTCCAAAACACAACGTGGACACATCACCTTTTTTTTTAAGAAAACAGAGGTGTTTTTTGCAAAGTGCCTATCTGTAGATTTTGGCCTCTAACTCAGCCGGCACCTAGGGAAACCTACCGAACCTGTGCATTTTTTAAAACTAGAGACCTAGGGGAATCTAAGATGGGGTAACTTGTGGGGCTCTGACCAGGTTCTGTTACCCAGAATCCTTTTCAAACCTCAAAATCTGGCTAAAAAAACACATTTTCCTCACATTTCGGTGACAGAAAGTTCTGGAATCTGAGAGGAGCCACAAATTTCCTTCCACCCAGCGTTCCCCCAAGTCTCCCGATAAAAATGATACCTCACTTGTGTGGGTAGGCCTAGCGCCCGTGACAGGAAATGCCACAAAACACAACGTGGACACATGACATTTTTTTAAAGAAAACAGAGGTGTTTTTTGCAAAGTGCCTATCTGTAGATTTTGGCCTCTAGCTCAGCCGGCACCTAGGGAAACCTACCAAACCTGTGCATTTTTGAAAACTAGAGACCTAGGGGAATCCAAGATGGGGTGACTTGTGGGGCTCTGACCAGGTTCTGTTACCCAGAATCCTTTGCAAACCTCAAAATTTGGCTAAAAAAAAACGTTTTCCTCACATTTCGGTGACAGAAAGTTCTGGAATCTGAGAGGAGCCACAAATTTCCTTCCACCCAGCGTTCCCCCAAGTCTCCCGATAAAAATGATACCTCACTTGTGTGGGTGGGCCTAGCGCCCGTGACAGGAAATGCCCCAAAACACAACGTGGACACATCACATTTTTTTAAAGAAAACAGAGGTGTTTTTTGCAAAGTGCCTACCTGTAGATTTTGGCCTCTAGCACAGCCGGCACCTAAGGAAACCTACCAAACCTGTGCAGTTTTGAAAACTAGAGACCTAGGGGAATCTAAGATGGGGTAACTTGTGGGGCTCTGACCAGGTTCTGTTACCCAGAATCCTTTTCAAACCTCAAAATCTGGCAAAAAAAAAACACGTTTTCCCACATTTCGGTGACAGAAAGTTCTGGAATCTGAGAGGAGCCACAAATTTCCTTCCACCCAGCGTTCCCCCAAGTCTCCCGATAAAAATGATACCTCACTTGTGTGGGTAGGCCTAGCGCCCGTGACAGGAAACGCCCCAAAACACAACGTGGACACATCACATTTTTTTAAAGAAAACAGAGGTGTTTTTTGCAAAGTGCCTACCTGTAGATTTTGGCCTCTAGCTCAGCCGGCACCTAAGGAAACCTACCGAACCTGTGCATTTTTTAAAACTAGAGACCTAGGGGAATCTAAGATGGGGTAACTTGTGGGGCTCTGACCAGGTTCTGTTACCCAGAATCCTTTTCAAACCTCAAAATCTGGCTAAAAAAACACATTTTCCTCACATTTCGGTGACAGAAAGTTCTGGAATCTGAGAGGAGCCACAAATTTCCTTCCACCCAGAGTTCCCCCAAGTCTCCCGATAAAAATGATACCTCACTTGTGTGGGTAGGCCTAGCGCCCGTGACAGGAAACACCCCAAAACACAACGTGGACACATTACATTTTTTTAAAGAAAACAGAGGTGTTTTTTGCAAAGTGCCTATCTGTAGATTTTGGCCTCTAGCTCAGCCGGCACCTAGGGAAACCTACCAAACCTGTGCATTTTTGAAAACTAGAGACCTAGGGGAATCTAAGATGGGGTGACTTGTGCGGCTCTGACCAGGTTCTGTTACCCCGAATCCTTTGCAGACGTCAAAATTTAACTAAAAAAACACGTTTTTCTCACATTTCGGTGACAGAAAGTTCTGGAATCTGAGAGGAGCCACAAATTTCCTTCCAACCAGCGTTCACCCAAGTCTCCCGATAAAAATGATACCTCACTTGTGTGGGTAGGCCTAGCGCCCGTGACAGGAAACACCCCAAAACACAACGTGGACACATCACATTTTTTTAAAGAAAACAGAGGTGTTTTTTGCAAAGTGCCTATCTGTAGATTTTGGCCTCTAGCTCAGCCGGCACCTAGGGAAGCCTACCAAACCTGTGCATTTTTGAAAACTAGAGACCTAGGGGAATCCAATATGGGGTGACTTGTGGGGCTCTGACCAGGTTCTGTTACCCAGAATCCTTTGCAAACGGCAAAATTTGTCAAAAAAAAACCATTTTTCTCACATTTCGGTGACAGAAAGTTCTGGAATCTGAGAGGAGCCACAAACTTCCTTCCACCCAGCGTTCCCCCAAGTCTCCCGATAAAAATGATACCTCATTTGTGTGGGTAGGCCTAGCGCCCGTGACAGGAAATGCCACAAAAGTCAACGTGGACACATCAAATTTTTTTAAAGAAAACAGAGGTGTTTTTTGCAAAGTGCCTATCTGTAGATTTTGGCCTCTAGCTCAGCCGGCACCTAGGGAACCCTACCAAACCTGTGCCTTTTTGAAAACTAGAGACCTAGGGGAATCCAAGATGGGGTGACTTGTGGGGCTCTGACCAGGTTCTGTTACCCAGAATCCTTTGCAAACCTCAAAATTTGGCTAAATAAACACGTTTTCCTCACATATCGGTGACAGAAAGTTCTGGAATCTGAGAGGAGCCACAAATTTCCTTCCACCCAGCGTTCCCCCAAGTCTCCCGATAAAAATGATACCTCACTTGTGTGGGTAGGCCTAGCGCCCGTGACAGGAAACACCCCAAAACACAACGTGGACACATCACATTTTTTTAAAGAAAACAGAGGTGTTTTTTGCAAAGTGCCTATCTGTAGATTTTGGCCTCTAGCTCAGCCGGCACCTAGGGAAACCTACCAAACCTGTGCATTTTTGAAAACTAGAGACCTAGGGAAATCTAAGATGGGGTGACTTGTGCGGCTCTGACCAGATTCTGTTACCCAGAATCCTTTGCAAATGTCAAAATTTGGCTAAAAAAAAACGTTTTTCTCACATTTCGGTGACAGAAAGTTCTGGAATCTGAGTGGAGCCACAAATTTCCTTCCAACCAGCGTTCACCCAAGTCTCCCGATAAAAATGATACCTCACTTGTGTGGGTAGGCCTAGCACCCGTGACAGGAAACACCCCAAAACACAACGTGGACACATCACATTTTTTTAAAGAAAACAGAGGTGTTTTTTCCAAAGTGCCTATCTGTAGATTTTGGCCTCTAGCTCAGCCGGCACCTAGGGAAACCTACCAAACCTGTGCATTTTTGAAAACTAGAGACCTAGGGGAATCCAAGATGGGGTGACTTGTGGGACTCTGACCAGGTTCTGTTACCCAGAATCCTTTGCAAACCTCAAAATTTGGCTAAAAAAAACAGTTTTCCTCACATTTCGGTGACAGAAAGTTCTGGAATCTGAGAGGAGCCACAAATTTCCTTCCACCCAGCGTTCCCCCAAGTCTCCCGATAAAAATGATACCTCACTTGTGTGGGTGGGCCTAGCGCCCGTGACAGGAAATGCCCCAAAACACAACGTGGACACATCACATTTTTTTAAAGAAAACAGAGGTGTTTTTTGCAAAGTGCCTACCTGTAGATTTTGGCCTCTAGCTCAGCCGGCACCTAAGGAAACCTACCAAACCTGTGCATTTTTGAAAACTAGAGACCTAGGGGAATCTAAGATGGGGTAACTTGTGGGGCTCTGACCAGGTTCTGTTACCCAGAATCCTTTTCAAACCTCAAAATCTGGCAAAAAAAAAACACGTTTTCCCACATTTCGGTGACAGAAAGTTCTGGAATCTGAGAGGAGCCACAAATTTCCTTCCACCCAGCGTTCCCCCAAGTCTCCAGATAAAAATGATACCTCACTTGTGTGGGTAGGCCTAGCGCCCGTGACAGGAAATGCCCCAAAACACAACGTGGACACATCACATTTTTTTAAAGAAAACAGAGGTGTTTTTTGCAAAGTGCCTACCTGTAGATTTTGGCCTCTAGCTCAGCCGGCACCTAAGGAAACCTACCGAACATGTGCATTTTTTAAAACTATAGACCTAGGGGAATCTAAGATGGGGTAACTTGTGGGGCTCTGACCAGGTTCTGTTACCCAGAATCCTTTTCAAACCTCAAAATCTGGCTAAAAAAACACATTTTCCTCACATTTCGGTGACAGAAAGTTCTGGAATCTGAGAGGAGCCACAAATTTCCTTCCACCCAGCGTTCCCCCAAGTCTCCCGATAAAAATGATACCTCACTTGTGTGGGTAGGCCTAGCGCCCGTGACAGGAAACGCCCCAAAACACAACGTGGACACATCACATTTTTTTAAAGAAAACAGAGGTGTTTTTTGCAAAGTGCCTACCTGTAGATTTTGGCCTCTAGCTCAGCCGGCAACTAAGGAAACCTACCGAACCTGTGCATTTTTTAAAACTAGAGACCTAGGGGAATCTAAGATGGGGTAACTTGTGGGGCTCTGACCAGGTTCTGTTACCCAGAATCCTTTTCAAACCTCAAAATCTGGCTAAAAAAACACATTTTTCTCACATTTCGGTGACAGAAAGTTCTGGAATCTGAGAGGAGCCACAAATTTCCTTCCAACCAGCGTTCACCCAAGTCTCCCGATAAAAATGATACCTCACTTGTGTGGGTAGGCCTAGCGCCCGTGACAGGAAACACCCCAAAACACAACGTGGATACATCACATTTTTTTAAAGAAAACAGAGGTGTTTTTTGCAAAGTGCCTATCTGTAGATTTTGGCCTCTAGCTCAGCCGGCACCTAGGGAAGCCTACCAAACCTGTGCATTTTTGAAAACTAGAGACCTAGGGGAATCCAATATGGGGTGACTTGTGGGGCTCTGACCAGGTTCTGTTACCCAGAATCCTTTGCAAACGGCAAAATTTGGCAAAAAATACACATTTTTCTCACATTTCGGTGACAGAAAGTTCTGGAATCTGAGAGGAGCCACAAATTTCCTTCCACCCAGCGTTCCCCCAAGTCTCCCGATAAAAATGATACCTCACTTGTGTGGGTAGGCCTAGCGCCCGTGACAGGAAATGCCACAAAACACAACGTGGACACATCACATTTTTTTAAAGAAAACAGAGGTGTTTTTTGCAAAGTGCCTATCTGTAGATTTTGGCCTCTAGCTCAGCCGGCACCTAGGGAACCCTACCAAACCTGTGCATTTTTGAAAACTAGAGACCTAGGGGAATCCAAGATGGGGTGACTTGTGGGGCTCTGACCAGGTTCTGTTACCCAGAATCCTTTGCAAACCTCAAAATTTGGCTAAAAAAACACGTTTTCCTCACATATCGGTGACAGAAAGTTCTGGAATCTGAGAGGAGCCACAAATTTCCTTCCACCCAGCGTTCCCCCAAGTCTCCAGATAAAAATGATACCTCACTTGTGTGGGTAGGCCTAGCGCCCGTGACAGGAAACACCCCAAAACACAACGTGGACACATCACATTTTTTAAAAGAAAACAGAGGTGTTTTTTGCAAAGTGCCTACCTGTAGATTTTGGCCTCTAGCTCAGCCGGCACCTAAGGAAACCTACAGAACCTGTGCATTTTTTAAAACTAGAGACCTAGGGGAATCTAAGATGGGGTAACTTGTGGGGCTCTGACCAGGTTCTGTTACCCAGAATCCTTTTCAAACCTCAAAATCTGGCTAAAAAAACACATTTTCCTCACATTTCGGAGACAGAAAGTTCTGGAATCTGAGAGGAGCCACAAATTTCCTTCCACCCAGCGTTCCCCCAAGTCTCCCGATAAAAATGATACCTCACTTGTGTGGGTAGGCCTAGCGCCCGTGACAGGAAACGCCCCAAAACACAACGTGGACACATCACATTTTTTTAAAGAAAACAGAGGTGTTTTTTGCAAAGTGCCTACCTGTAGATTTTGGCCTCTAGCTCAGCCGGCACCTAAGGAAACCTACCGAACCTGTGCATTTTTTAAAACTAGAGACCTAGGGGAATCTAAGATGGGGTAACTTGTGGGGCTCTGACCAGGTTCTGTTACCCAGAATCCTTTTCAAACCTCAAAATCTGGCTAAAAAAACACATTTTCCTCACATTTCGGTGACAGAAAGTTCTGGAATCTGAGAGGAGCCACAAATTTCCTTCCACCCAGCGTTCCCCCAAGTCTCCCGATAAAAATGATACCTCACTTGTGTGGGTAGGCCTAGCGCCCGTGACAGGAAACACTCCAAAACACAACGTGGACACATCACCTTTTTTTTTAAGAAAACAGAGGTGTTTTTTGCAAAGTGCCTATCTGTAGATTTTGGCCTCTAACTCAGCCGGCACCTAGGGAAACCTACCGAACCTGTGCATTTTTTAAAACTAGAGACCTAGGGGAATCTAAGATGGGGTAACTTGTGGGGCTCTGACCAGGTTCTGTTACCCAGAATCCTTTTCAAACCTCAAAATCTGGCTAAAAAAACACATTTTCCTCACATTTCGGTGACAGAAAGTTCTGGAATCTGAGAGGAGCCACAAATTTCCTTCCACCCAGCGTTCCCCCAAGTCTCCCGATAAAAATGATACCTCACTTGTGTGGGTAGGCCTAGCGCCCGTGACAGGAAATGCCACAAAACACAACGTGGACACATGACATTTTTTTAAAGAAAACAGAGGTGTTTTTTGCAAAGTGCCTATCTGTAGATTTTGGCCTCTAGCTCAGCCGGCACCTAGGGAAACCTACCAAACCTGTGCATTTTTGAAAACTAGAGACCTAGGGGAATCCAAGATGGGGTGACTTGTGGGGCTCTGACCAGGTTCTGTTACCCAGAATCCTTTGCAAACCTCAAAATTTGGCTAAAAAAAAACGTTTTCCTCACATTTCGGTGACAGAAAGTTCTGGAATCTGAGAGGAGCCACAAATTTCCTTCCACCCAGCGTTCCCCCAAGTCTCCCGATAAAAATGATACCTCACTTGTGTGGGTGGGCCTAGCGCCCGTGACAGGAAATGCCCCAAAACACAACGTGGACACATCACATTTTTTTAAAGAAAACAGAGGTGTTTTTTGCAAAGTGCCTACCTGTAGATTTTGGCCTCTAGCACAGCCGGCACCTAAGGAAACCTACCAAACCTGTGCAGTTTTGAAAACTAGAGACCTAGGGGAATCTAAGATGGGGTAACTTGTGGGGCTCTGACCAGGTTCTGTTACCCAGAATCCTTTTCAAACCTCAAAATCTGGCAAAAAAAAAACACGTTTTCCCACATTTCGGTGACAGAAAGTTCTGGAATCTGAGAGGAGCCACAAATTTCCTTCCACCCAGCGTTCCCCCAAGTCTCCCGATAAAAATGATACCTCACTTGTGTGGGTAGGCCTAGCGCCCGTGACAGGAAACGCCCCAAAACACAACGTGGACACATCACATTTTTTTAAAGAAAACAGAGGTGTTTTTTGCAAAGTGCCTACCTGTAGATTTTGGCCTCTAGCTCAGCCGGCACCTAAGGAAACCTACCGAACCTGTGCATTTTTTAAAACTAGAGACCTAGGGGAATCTAAGATGGGGTAACTTGTGGGGCTCTGACCAGGTTCTGTTACCCAGAATCCTTTTCAAACCTCAAAATCTGGCTAAAAAAACACATTTTCCTCACATTTCGGTGACAGAAAGTTCTGGAATCTGAGAGGAGCCACAAATTTCCTTCCACCCAGCGTTCCCCCAAGTCTCCCGATAAAAATGATACCTCACTTGTGTGGGTAGGCCTAGCGCCCGTGACAGGAAACACCCCAAAACACAACGTGGACACATCACATTTTTTTAAAGAAAACAGAGGTGTTTTTTGCAAAGTGCCTATCTGTAGATTTTGGCCTCTAGCTCAGCCGGCACCTAGGGAAACCTACCAAACCTGTGCATTTTTGAAAACTAGAGACCTAGGGGAATCTAAGATGGGGTGACTTGTGCGGCTCTGACCAGGTTCTGTTACCCCGAATCCTTTGCAGACGTCAAAATTTAACTAAAAAAACACGTTTTTCTCACATTTCGGTGACAGAAAGTTCTGGAATCTGAGAGGAGCCACAAATTTCCTTCCAACCAGCGTTCACCCAAGTCTCCCGATAAAAATGATACCTCACTTGTGTGGGTAGGCCTAGCGCCCGTGACAGGAAACACCCCAAAACACAACGTGGACACATCACATTTTTTTAAAGAAAACAGAGGTGTTTTTTGCAAAGTGCCTATCTGTAGATTTTGGCCTCTAGCTCAGCCGGCACCTAGGGAAGCCTACCAAACCTGTGCATTTTTGAAAACTAGAGACCTAGGGGAATCCAATATGGGGTGACTTGTGGGGCTCTGACCAGGTTCTGTTACCCAGAATCCTTTGCAAACGGCAAAATTTGGCAAAAAAACCCCATTTTTCTCACATTTCGGTGACAGAAAGTTCTGGAATCTGAGAGGAGCCACAAACTTCCTTCCACCCAGCGTTCCCCCAAGTCTCCCGATAAAAATGATACCTCATTTGTGTGGGTAGGCCTAGCGCCCGTGACAGGAAATGCCACAAAAGTCAACGTGGACACATCAAATTTTTTTAAAGAAAACAGAGGTGTTTTTTGCAAAGTGCCTATCTGTAGATTTTGGCCTCTAGCTCAGCCGGCACCTAGGGAACCCTACCAAACCTGTGCCTTTTTGAAAACTAGAGACCTAGGGGAATCCAAGATGGGGTGACTTGTGGGGCTCTGACCAGGTTCTGTTACCCAGAATCCTTTGCAAACCTCAAAATTTGGCTAAATAAACACGTTTTCCTCACATATCGGTGACAGAAAGTTCTGGAATCTGAGAGGAGCCACAAATTTCCTTCCACCCAGCGTTCCCCCAAGTCTCCCGATAAAAATGATACCTCACTTGTGTGGGTAGGCCTAGCGCCCGTGACAGGAAACACCCCAAAACACAACGTGGACACATCACATTTTTTTAAAGAAAACAGAGGTGTTTTTTGCAAAGTGCCTATCTGTAGATTTTGGCCTCTAGCTCAGCCGGCACCTAGGGAAACCTACCAAACCTGTGCATTTTTGAAAACTAGAGACCTAGGGAAATCTAAGATGGGGTGACTTGTGCGGCTCTGACCAGATTCTGTTACCCAGAATCCTTTGCAAATGTCAAAATTTGGCAAAAAAAAAACACGTTTTTCTCACATTTCGGTGACAGAAAGTTCTGGAATCTGAGTGGAGCCACAAATTTCCTTCCACCCAGCGTTCCCCCAAGTCTCCCGATAAAAATGATACCTCACTTGTGTGGGTAGGCCTAGCGCCCGTGACAGGAAATGCCACAAAAGTCAACGTGGACACATCAAATTTTTTTAAAGAAAACAGAGGTGTTTTTTGCAAAGTGCCTATCTGTAGATTTTGGCCTCTAGCTCAGCCGGCACCTAGGGAACCCTACCAAACCTGTGCCTTTTTGAAAACTAGAGACCTAGGGGAATCCATGATGGGGTGACTTGTGGGGCTCTGACCAGGTTCTGTTACCCAGAATCCTTTGCAAACCTCAAAATTTGGCTAAATAAACACGTTTTCCTCACATATCGGTGACAGAAAGTTCTGGAATCTGAGAGGAGCCACAAATTTCCTTCCACCCAGCGTTCCCCCAAGTCTCCCGATAAAAATGATACCTCACTTGTGTGGGTAGGCCTAGCGCCCGTGACAGGAAACACCCCAAAACACAACGTGGACACATCACATTTTTTTAAAGAAAACAGAGGTGTTTTTTGCAAAGTGCCTACCTGTAGATTTTGGCCTCTAGCTCAGCCGGCAACTAAGGAAACCTACCGAACCTGTGCATTTTTTAAAACTAGAGACCTAGGGGAATCTAAGATGGGGTAACTTGTGGGGCTCTGACCAGGTTCTGTTACCCAGAATCCTTTTCAAACCTCAAAATCTGGCTAAAAAAACACATTTTCCTCACATTTCGGTGACAGAAAGTTCTGGAATCTGAGAGGAGCCACAAATTTCCTTCCACCCAGCGTTCCCCCAAGTCTCCCGATAAAAATGATACCTCACGTGTGTGGGTAGGCCTAGCGCCCGTGACAGGAAACACCCCAAAACACAACGTGGACACATCACATTTTTTTAAAGAAAACAGAGGTGTTTTTTGCAAAGTGCCTATCTGTAGATTTTGGCCTCTAGCTCAGCCGGCACCTAGGGAAACCTACCAAACCTGTGCATTTTTTAAAACTAGAGACCTAGGGGAATCTAAGATGGGGTGACTTGTGCGGCTCTGACCAGGTTCTGTTACCCAGAATCCTTTGCAAACGTCAACATTTGGCTAAAAAAACACGTTTTTCTCACATTTCGGTGACAGAAAGTTCTGGAATCTGAGAGGAGCCACAAATTTCCTTCCAACCAGCGTTCACCCAAGTCTCCCGATAAAAATGATACCTCACTTGTGTGGGTAGGCCTAGCGCCCGTGACAGGAAACACCCCAAAACACAACGTGGATACATCACATTTTTTTAAAGAAAACAGAGGTGTTTTTTGCAAAGTGCCTATCTGTAGATTTTGGCCTCTAGCTCAGCCGGCACCTAGGGAAGCCTACCAAACCTGTGCATTTTTTAAAACTAGAGACCTCGGGGAATCCAATATGGGGTGACTTGTGGGGCTCTGACCAGGTTCTGTTACCCAGAATCCTTTGCAAACGGCAAAATTTGGCAAAAAAAACACATTTTACTCAATTTCGGTGACAGAAAGTTCTGGAATCTGAGAGGAGCCACACATTTCCTTCCACCCAGCGTTCCCCCAAGTCTCCCGATAAAAATGATACCTCACTTGTGTGGGTAGGCCTAGCGCCCGTGACAGGAAACGCCCCAAAACACAACGTGGACACATCACATTTTTTTAAAGAAAACAGAGGTGTTTTTTGCAAAGTGCCTACCTGTAGATTTTGGCCTCTAGCTCAGCCGGCAACTAAGGAAACCTACCGAACCTGTGCATTTTTTAAAACTAGAGACCTAGGGGAATCTAAGATGGGGTAACTTGTGGGGCTCTGACCAGGTTCTGTTACCCAGAATCCTTTTCAAACCTCAAAATCTGGCTAAAAAAACACATTTTTCTCACATTTCGGTGACAGAAAGTTCTGGAATCTGAGAGGAGCCACAAATTTCCTTCCAACCAGCGTTCACCCAAGTCTCCCGATAAAAATGATACCTCACTTGTGTGGGTAGGCCTAGCGCCCGTGACAGGAAACACCCCAAAACACAACGTGGATACATCACATTTTTTTAAAGAAAACAGAGGTGTTTTTTGCAAAGTGCCTATCTGTAGATTTTGGCCTCTAGCTCAGCCGGCACCTAGGGAAGCCTACCAAACCTGTGCATTTTTGAAAACTAGAGACCTAGGGGAATCCAATATGGGGTGACTTGTGGGGCTCTGACCAGGTTCTGTTACCCAGAATCCTTTGCAAACGGCAAAATTTGGCAAAAAAAACACATTTTTCTCACATTTCGGTGACAGAAAGTTCTGGAATCTGAGAGGAGCCACAAATTTCCTTCCACCCAGCGTTCCCCCAAGTCTCCCGATAAAAATGATACCTCACTTGTGTGGGTAGGCCTAGCGCCCGTGACAGGAAATGCCACAAAACACAACGTGGACACATCACATTTTTTTAAAGAAAACAGAGGTGTTTTTTGCAAAGTGCCTATCTGTAGATTTTGGCCTCTAGCTCAGCCGGCACCTAGGGAACCCTACCAAACCTGTGCATTTTTGAAAACTAGAGACCTAGGGGAATCCAAGATGGGGTGACTTGTGGGGCTCTGACCAGGTTCTGTTACCCAGAATCCTTTGCAAACCTCAAAATTTGGCTAAAAAAACACGTTTTCCTCACATATCGGTGACAGAAAGTTCTGGAATCTGAGAGGAGCCACAAATTTCCTTCCACCCAGCGTTCCCCCAAGTCTCCCGATAAAAATGATACCTCACTTGTGTGGGTGGGCCTAGCGCCCGTGACAGGAAACACCCCAAAACACAACGTGGACACATCACATTTTTTAAAAGAAAACAGAGGTGTTTTTTGCAAAGTGCCTATCTGTAGATTTTGGCCTCTAGCTCAGCCGGCACCTAGGGAAACCTACCAAACCTGTGCATTTTTTAAAACTAGAGACCTAGGGGAATCTAAGATGGGGTGACTTGTGCGGCTCTGACCAGATTCTGTTACCCAGAATCCTTTGCAAACGTCAAAATTTGGCTAAAAAAACACGTTTTTCTCACATTTCGGTGACAGAAAGTTCTGGAATCTGAGAGGAGCCACAAATTTCCTTCCAACCAGCGTTCACCCAAGTCTCCCGATAAAAATGATACCTCACTTGTGTGGGTAGCCCTAGCGCCCGTGACAGGAAACACCCCAAAACACAACGTGGAAACATCACATTTTTTAAAAGAAAACAGAGGTGTTTTTTGCAAAGTGCCTATCTGTAGATTTTGGCCTCTAGCTCAGCCGGCACCTAGGGAAGCCTACCAAACCTGTGCATTTTTGAAAACTAGAGACCTAGGGGAATCCAATATGGGGTGACTTGTGGGGCTCTGACCTGGTTCTGTTACCCAGAATCCTTTGCAAACGGCAAAATTTGGCAAAAAAAACACATTTTTCTCACATTTCGGTGACAGAAAGTTCTGGAATCTGAGAGGAGCCACAAATTTCCTTCCACCCAGCGTTCCCCCAAGTCTCCCGATAAAAATGATACCTCACTTGTGTGGGTAGGCCTAGCGCCCGTGACAGGAAATGCCACAAAACACAACGTGGACACATCACATTTTTTTAAAGAAAACAGAGGTGTTTTTTGCAAAGTGCCTATCTGTAGATTTTGGCCTCTAGCTCAGCCGGCACCTAGGGAACCCTACCAAACCTGTGCATTTTTGAAAACTAGAGACCTAGGGGAATCCAAGATGGGGTGACTTGTGGGGCTCTGACCAGGTTCTGTTACCCAGAATCCTTTGCAAACCTCAAAATTTGGCTAACAAAACACGTTTTCCTCACATATCGGTGACAGAAAGTTCTGGAATCTGAGAGGAGCCACAAATTTCCTTCCACCCAGCGTTCCCCCAAGTCTCCCGATAAAAATGATACCTCACTTGTGTGGGTAGGCCTAGCGCCCGTGACAGGAAACACCCCAAAACACAACGTGGACACATCACATTTTTTAAAAGAAAACAGAGGTGTTTTTTGCAAAGTGCCTATCTGTAGATTTTGGCCTCTAGCTCAGCCGACAACTAGGGAAACCTACCAAACCTGTGCATTTTTGAAAACTAGAGACCTAAGGGAATCTAAGATGGGGTGACTTGTGCGGCTCTGACCAGGTTCTGTTACCCAGAATCCTTTGCAAACGTCAAAATTTGGCTAAAAAAACACGTTTTTCTCACATTTCGGTGACAGAAAGTTCTGGAATCTGAGAGGAGCCACAAATTTCCTTCCACCCAGCGTTCCCCCAAGTCTCCCGATAAAAATGATACCTCACTTGTGTGGGTAGGCCTAGCGCCCGTGACAGGAAACACCCCAAAACACAACGTGGATACATCACATTTTTTTAAAGAAAACAGAGGTGTTTTTTGCAAAGTGCCTATCTGTAGATTTTGGCCTCTAGCTCAGCCGGCACCTAGGGAAACCTACCAAACCTGTGCATTTTTGAAAACTAGAGACCTAGGGGAATCCAAGATGGGGTGACTTGTGGGGCTCTGACCAGGTTCTGTTACCCAGAATCCTTTGCAAACCTCAAAATCTGGCTAAAAAAACACATTTTCCTCACATTTCGGTGACAGAAAGTTCTGGAATCTGAGAGGAGCCACAAATTTCCTTCCACCCAGCGTTCCCCCAAGTCTCCCGATAAAAATGATACCTCACTTGTGTGGGTAGGCCTAGCGCCCGTGACAGGAAACACTCCAAAACACAACGTGGACACATCACCTTTTTTTTTAAGAAAACAGAGGTGTTTTTTGCAAAGTGCCTATCTGTAGATTTTGGCCTCTAACTCAGCCGGCACCTAGGGAAACCTACCGAACCTGTGCATTTTTTAAAACTAGAGACCTAGGGGTATCTAAGATGGGGTAACTTGTGGGGCTCTGACCAGGTTCTGTTACCCAGAATCCTTTTCAAACCTCAAAATCTGGCTAAAAAAACACATTTTCCTCACATTTCGGTGACAGAAAGTTCTGGAATCTGAGAGGAGCCACAAATTTCCTTCCACCCAGCGTTCCCCCAAGTCTCCCGATAAAAATGATACCTCACTTGTGTGGGTAGGCCTAGCGCCCGTGACAGGAAATGCCACAAAACACAACGTGGACACATGACATTTTTTTAAAGAAAACAGAGGTGTTTTTTGCAAAGTGCCTATCTGTAGATTTTGGCCTCTAGCTCAGCCGGCACCTAGGGAAACCTACCAAACCTGTGCATTTTTGAAAACTAGAGACCTAGGGGAATCCAAGATGGGGTGACTTGTGGGGCTCTGACCAGGTTCTGTTACCCAGAATCCTTTGCAAACCTCAAAATTTGGCTAAAAAAAAACGTTTTCCTCACATTTCGGTGACAGAAAGTTCTGGAATCTGAGAGGAGCCACAAATTTCCTTCCACCCAGCGTTCCCCCAAGTCTCCCGATAAAAATGATACCTCACTTGTGTGGGTGGGCCTAGCGCCCGTGACAGGAAATGCCCCAAAACACAACGTGGACACATCACATTTTTTTAAAGAAAACAGAGGTGTTTTTTGCAAAGTGCCTACCTGTAGATTTTGGCCTCTAGCACAGCCGGCACCTAAGGAAACCTACCAAACCTGTGCAGTTTTGAAAACTAGAGACCTAGGGGAATCTAAGATGGGGTAACTTGTGGGGCTCTGACCAGGTTCTGTTACCCAGAATCCTTTTCAAACCTCAAAATCTGGCAAAAAAAAAACACGTTTTCCCACATTTCGGTGACAGAAAGTTCTGGAATCTGAGAGGAGCCACAAATTTCCTTCCACCCAGCGTTCCCCCAAGTCTCCCGATAAAAATGATACCTCACTTGTGTGGGTAGGCCTAGCGCCCGTGACAGGAAACGCCCCAAAACACAACGTGGACACATCACATTTTTTTAAAGAAAACAGAGGTGTTTTTTGCAAAGTGCCTACCTGTAGATTTTGGCCTCTAGCTCAGCCGGCACCTAAGGAAACCTACCGAACCTGTGCATTTTTTAAAACTAGAGACCTAGGGGAATCTAAGATGGGGTAACTTGTGGGGCTCTGACCAGGTTCTGTTACCCAGAATCCTTTTCAAACCTCAAAATCTGGCTAAAAAAACACATTTTCCTCACATTTCGGTGACAGAAAGTTCTGGAATCTGAGAGGAGCCACAAATTTCCTTCCACCCAGCGTTCCCCCAAGTCTCCCGATAAAAATGATACCTCACTTGTGTGGGTAGGCCTAGCGCCCGTGACAGGAAACACCCCAAAACACAACGTGGACACATCACATTTTTTAAAAGAAAACAGAGGTGTTTTTTGCAAAGTGCCTATCTGTAGATTTTGGCCTCTAGCTCAGCCGACAACTAGGGAAACCTACCAAACCTGTGCATTTTTGAAAACTAGAGACCTAAGGGAATCTAAGATGGGGTGACTTGTGCGGCTCTGACCAGGTTCTGTTACCCAGAATCCTTTGCAAACGTCAAAATTTGGCTAAAAAAACACGTTTTTCTCACATTTCGGTGACAGAAAGTTCTGGAATCTGAGAGGAGCCACAAATTTCCTTCCACCCAGCGTTCCCCCAAGTCTCCCGATAAAAATGATACCTCACTTGTGTGGGTAGGCCTAGCGCCCGTGACAGGAAACACCCCAAAACACAACGTGGATACATCACATTTTTTTAAAGAAAACAGAGGTGTTTTTTGCAAAGTGCCTATCTGTAGATTTTGGCCTCTAGCTCAGCCGGCACCTAGGGAAACCTACCAAACCTGTGCATTTTTGAAAACTAGAGACCTAGGGGAATCCAAGATGGGGTGACTTGTGGGGGCTCTGACCAGGTTCTGTTACCCAGAATCCTTTGCAAACCTCAAAATCTGGCTAAAAAAACACATTTTCCTCACATTTCGGTGACAGAAAGTTCTGGAATCTGAGAGGAGCCACAAATTTCCTTCCACCCAGCGTTCCCCCAAGTCTCCCGATAAAAATGATACCTCACTTGTGTGGGTGGGCCTAGCGCCCGTGACAGGAAATGCCCCAAAACACAACGTGGACACATCACATTTTTTTAAAGAAAACAGAGGTGTTTTTTGCAAAGTGCCTACCTGTAGATTTTGGCCTCTAGCACAGCCGGCACCTAAGGAAACCTACCAAACCTGTGCAGTTTTGAAAACTAGAGACCTAGGGGAATCTAAGATGGGGTAACTTGTGGGGCTCTGACCAGGTTCTGTTACCCAGAATCCTTTTCAAACCTCAAAATCTGGCAAAAAAAAAACACGTTTTCCCACATTTCGGTGACAGAAAGTTCTGGAATCTGAGAGGAGCCACAAATTTCCTTCCACCCAGCGTTCCCCCAAGTCTCCCGATAAAAATGATACCTCACTTGTGTGGGTAGGCCTAGCGCCCGTGACAGGAAACGCCCCAAAACACAACGTGGACACATCACATTTTTTTAAAGAAAACAGAGGTGTTTTTTGCAAAGTGCCTACCTGTAGATTTTGTCCTCTAGCTCAGCCGGCACCTAAGGAAACCTACCGAACCTGTGCATTTTTTAAAACTAGAGACCTAGGGGAATCTAAGATGGGGTAACTTGTGGGGTTCTGACCAGGTTCTGTTACCCAGAATCCTTTTCAAACCTCAAAATCTGGCTAAAAAAACACATTTTCCTCACATTTCGGTGACAGAAAGTTCTGGAATCTGAGAGGAGCCACAAATTTCCTTCCACCCAGCGTTCCCCCAAGTCTCCCGATAAAAATGATACCTCACTTGTGTGGGTAGGCCTAGCGCCCGTGACAGGAAACACCCCAAAACACAACGTGGACACATCACATTTTTTTAAAGAAAACAGAGGTGTTTTTTGCAAAGTGCCTATCTGTAGATTTTGGCCTCTAGCTCAGCCGGCACCTAGGGAAACCTACCAAACCTGTGCATTTTTGAAAACTAGAGACCTAGGGGAATCTAAGATGGGGTGACTTGTGCGGCTCTGACCAGGTTCTGTTACCCCGAATCCTTTGCAGACGTCAAAATTTAACTAAAAAAACACGTTTTTCTCACATTTCGGTGACAGAAAGTTCTGGAATCTGAGAGGAGCCACAAATTTCCTTCCAACCAGCGTTCACCCAAGTCTCCCGATAAAAATGATACCTCACTTGTGTGGGTAGGCCTAGCGCCCGTGACAGGAAACACCCCAAAACACAACGTGGACACATCACATTTTTTTAAAGAAAACAGAGGTGTTTTTTGCAAAGTGCCTATCTGTAGATTTTGGCCTCTAGCTCAGCCGGCACCTAGGGA